>NC_133902.1:27571227-28830661 GCF_964199755.1 Larus michahellis
AAAAAATGCCAACATTGCTATTTCCCAACTTTTAGTAGACTCAGAATTTGACTCAAAGATTTGATTTGGCACCTATGCCCCAATGACAGCTAACTGCTTGAAGTTTGCCCCCCGACTATGATTTTCTTTATATTTTTTCAATCAAGCAGCATCTTCCTCTTGGAAGCTAAGGACCTCATGAAACAAGAACTGTTGCCACTAACATCCACTCCATATTCAAAGACATTTCCAGCTTGAAGGAGTTTATCTGTTACCACTGGATTTATTTTATGCTAAATATCCTTCTTTCAGAGTCCCTGTCACTTATTAGAGTTTGGGAAAAGCATCATAGAATGTTGCTGTCATTTCATTTAAAACTCACAGATATCATACATTGCGGAGTCTTTGTGACTTTTTGGTTCAAGAGAGAAAGTTTCCAAATTTACACACTTTTCTGAAAGTAAAATATTTGAGGCTTAGACGTACTGAATTTTCCCCAAGTCCCCAGAAAAAAACTAAATACAGGTTTCCCACCTTACACTTCCGTGCCTTCACACGGATGCATGGATCACATTCCCCCCTCTATCTGCTTAGTCACTCCATATAAAGCCAGCTTTCAACATTCTGAGGAGATTCCTCCTTCTCCAAACATTACTGCAGTTCTCATCACCACTGAGACACAGAGAAGCAGCAGATTCACATCCATCATCTTAGACACGTTCACCGTAGTGCTGGGTAAAGCAGTATTGTCGCCTTGTAGAGACTCGCACTGGCTATTTCTCACGCCCTAGACCACTACACAGCCTCCCTGAGTTCTCTTTCAGTATTAAATTATCACCAGCTTCTTCCATCATCTGAACAGCTGACCCAGAATGCTTCAAGCTTTCCTATTTCCAAGCTGACAATTTTTGACCCTCTTGTTCTCTCTCTCTGCTCTTCATGCTAGGCCCCCCTTGGCCATCTGCAGAGCTCCAGCTCACACACACAGACCCTTCTCCTCCTCCAAGCACTAGTACAAGCCATAGGAGGACTTCAGATCTATTTTCTGACAGAGCATTCGGGGGCTTGTTTTTTGCAATCAAAAGCCAGCCTCCTGGCAGAAAAGAGAGCTTGGATTAGACAGAAGAGAGAATATCTGTTTTAAAAGCCTCAGCTTTGTCTCATATTGCTATAGCTCTCATCATCAATACACCTCTCAGGCTTCTCAAAACAGTTCTGGGCCACCTTGAGACAAGAAATAAGTACACCTTTGTTTTCACACAGCTGTAACAAGCCCTCAACAACAACACGCTAAGAGCAACAATGCTCAGGAGCTCTGTAGACCTGCTGCCTCTACCAGGTCTCCCCACACCAGAGACTACTTTATTTAAAGACCAAAGAAATTTTAAGGCTAAAACATCCAGGTTTTGCTAAGCCATTTCTTGGTTTTGAGAGGAACTGGCAAAAAAGAAACTTATCTACAATAGTTTGTTGAGGAATTTAAATTAGATCTGGCCCTTAGCCAAGTGCAGCCATTAGAGAGCACTACACTTCCTTGTCTGTACATGTTGGGGAGAGGAAAGCCAACAGGACAGGCACAGTGCAGAAACTCCCTGAACCCATGTTCTCCTTGTGAGCCTCAAAAGGGTTCCCCCATCCCAGCAGAGCATCTGTCCCAGGCAAGTTAATACTAGATAGCTTGATAATAAATAGATTAACACCTACACCTGCTCTACCCAGCACGCAAAAGTTTTTTGCTGCTTCACTTGCTGCAGCACCCTGACAGAAGAAGCAGGTCTGACACTAGCAGAGAGCAGACCAGACACCTTGTGCACAGCTTCTCTGTTTCATACGTGGTTTCATCTCTTCTGCAGACTCACAGAAGAAAGGCTGTAAAGAGGCAGTACGAAAACCAGCTTGCATCTACTCCACATAGAACTCAAGCCTCTTGCTACAGGCAACGAACCACTCCTATGTCCAAATCACTACCTCTATTTTTCTGCAAAAAGAACTCCTTTTATGCATATATAAAGTTATTAGTGTACAGTTTCTCCCCTAATGAAGTGCAGTCTTTCTCTCATCCAGAACATAAAAAAACCCCAAGACCTCTCCTTCCTTCCCAAAGGAGCACTATTGGGATCCAGAACAATCAATCAATCAATCAATACATAAATAAATGGAAACAAAAGAACCAAAACAGAAAGACTTTCCAAACTAAAGCAAAAAGACTCACCTCAAGAAGAAAAACTGGCATGGCATCACTGTGCTGTGCTCCAGACAGACTGCTTCTCCCCTGCCTAACTCCCATCAGGCTCCAGCCAGCCCATTAGCAGCCAATATAAAAGTTCACAGGTGCTAAAATCATAAGGATCAGAGTATTCTGGGTATCTTGCTGTGGCAAAACCCTGCAGTGGGGTGAGAGTTTGCTTCAGGAAGAAAAGGTGAAATGCTTTAATCAAACTAAGTTTAAGAAAAACCTTACTAGCTCAAAAGATTTTATTTTTCTTGTGCAAAATTTAAAGCCACTGATAGTTTGTTTGCATTCTCCCTCTAAACTGATTAGTAAAATCCAGGCATTTCTGTATTTGACCTTCATTTTCCCTGAGTTGTTGCCTGGAACACATGCTCATGACCAGCCATGCACCTTGGTACAATTGTGTTCCGACCAGGTTTTTGGGATTTTGTGGGGTTTCTTTATATCTTGCAAGTGCTCGCTATGCAGAATGGGGTGGGGAAAACATTTACTTTTGTTTCAAGTTGAAATTTACCTTCTGTTATGATTCCAGATGCTGAAAGCAAGTTATAGAATAACAGTATTTTTCAGTTTGAGTCAAAAAGCTGATAAAAACATCGATTTCTATCTTAATCACCTTTGCTTGGACAAAGCTTCATTCTTGAAGAAAAAGAGAGGTTTTGGTTAAAAAGTGTTTTTACCTGCTTTTGTTTCACAGGGTATTGCTGGGAATTTGAGCTGAAAAGATGTGGGAAGAATATGCTTTATGAAACAAAGAATGATAATGAGGAAAATACACTGCTGGGTTACAGATGCAGGTGGTTTTGACAGTTGATACTAATAAAGTTTTTCTCAGGACTTCTTCTATTGCCTTGTTTTGGCTCTACAGTGCAGGACAAGTGAAGGAAGAACAGTTGTCCACAGAGACGCTTTTGGCCTTTAACCTCCACCCAGGAGGTGCTGGATTATGCCAATGAAGACTTCAGGCTAAACTGTATCCCAAGGCTTCTCAGCAGGATAGGCTAGGAGGAATACTGATTCAGCATGTCCAATATTAGATGTGGTTTGCATTGTCATTTCCAGGTTTCTCATATCATAGCATCATGTTTATCCACACAACGCTCACGAGATTTGAAATGAATTACATTATACCCTGTGTCCCCTTTGATGCTGGGTGGTTATTGTTTGAATTCATACCAATGAGAAATAGTTTGAAAAGTATAATCGGAAATGATTCTTATCACTCATCTGCTAAAAAAAAAATAAAATTAGGATGACTAAAAGTGAGTGAGAATTTAGCCAATTTGAGAAACTTTGTCCAAAAAGGGGAAAATGACTGGAAACACCAAAAGTTTCCAGATTTTAGTTTTGAAGCAGCATTTTCCTTTGAGACAGACTTTCGAAAGAAACTAACTAAAGAGGGGCAAATAGACAAAATGCTACAAAATCCTAGAACAGTGGGCATGCAAGACTTCTTGAACTGAATTATCTGAGCTTGATCTGAAGAACTGGAGTCCCAAAATAAAATAAAAAATATAACTATGAGCTTCCCAGGGTAGTTAGCAGTCCACCCAGTACAGCAGGTTTGTGGGGTCAGGCTCACATGCTGTTGAATCGCTCTCCGTTGCACACAGAGGATGGGTGCCCCTTTTCCCCAGGGGTCACAGCCACCCCAGCTCCCCACAGATGTGCTGGTGGCGTAAAGCAGAAGGAACATTTGCCTTTGAAGGAGAAGGCACCAGACGAAGTCAGGAGAGCCCATCTCAGAGGCAGGCAGTTTCTGCTGGGAGAAGAAACATAACTTCTTTCTTCACCAGACCGGCCCTTTTATGAAACAATTTGAGACCTTTTTAACTGCCTTTGTGGCAAAAGGACTGAGGGGGAAAACTGAAAAGCTGTCAGATTCCTCAGTGCACTTGCTCCTGTGGCCCCCTGGGCCTTGCTTACAAATCCAATTGAGCGAGGAGACCTCCCCGTGGGTGCTGGTGGGCTCTGGTCCAGGTTGAGGCCAGATAAAGCAACTTGTCTTTCTGTTCAGGCACTTGAGCAGCAAGAGGCAAATGTGAGTGGGAAACCAAATTTCCTCTGGTAAAAGATTATAAAAAACCTTCTAAATTAAGACGAGGACTGTTAGAAGATTACTCCCCCATCCCAGAAGAGGAAATATGGGAAAAAAAGGCTAAAATAAGTTTAATTTTAAGAGATCCCAAATGAATTTTTCAGTTCGTCACATGGGCTGCCAGTCACTCCAGGCTGACAGTGTCCCCAAGCCAGGGCGAACAGACTGCCAGAGGCCACGGACAGAGGTAAGAAAAGAGCTGCTTGCAAACGTCATTCCCCAGCACCTTGCCAAAAAATGCATGGGTCTCAAAAGGAGGGCAGTCATGCAAGTTGCCAGGGACAGATTTGTCAACCAGTGTGGCTGATTCAAGAACTGGCAGAAATTATGAAGTCCCACAAACTGTTTCGGATCTGTTGAATCAGCCTTTACCAATGAAAAAAAAAAAAAAGTTGTTGTGCTGGGTAATTTTTCACTAGCTCTAGTTGCATGATACAGCTAATCAGATGGTGGGGTGGTCATTATTACCATGGGCACTTAATTCTGGCATATTACACAGGAAGCACAGTAGAGACTAGTGGGATGATGCTGGAGACTTTGTCCTGCACACTGTTATACACCTGGAACGCTAACACATGAATACTTCAGTAGTGGGATAACACCAATTCCTACAGAGAGAATGTGGGCAGAGATCCCACAAGTTATGCCTAAAGAGGAGCTGATTAGAGATGCCAAGTTTTGTCCGTGTGTAAATTTACAGTTGGTGGCATTTCCACTGTAAGTGCCATTGTCAAGATTTTAGGATTGGATTGCAAAAAAAAAAAGCATTTGACTGAAACTTGCCATTCAACTTCTCATCATCAGAGTAAAATACCATACTGTACCAAGAATGAAAAGAGAGAGAGAGAGAAAACAACAACATTTAGCAGGTTTTAAAATTATGCAGATATTTTTAATGGCTTTGGAGTATTCAGACACTCACTCATATGTCAGAAAACAGATTTGATTTATAGGAATGACATTTGGCAGAGCAATTAATCCATACTATGTTCTAATCATGTTTGGTACAAGGAGAGGAAAAAAAAGTCAAACTTAGGTTTAAAGCTGACTGTGCCAGGAATTATTTTCAAAGAAGGCTCAGAAGGGTTTTTAGTAAGCTCAAGGACAAAATCTGGTCTTTGTTTCCTTCCACACTCTACCACCCAACACAAGAGGAAGGCTGCATTCTATTTTATAGTTGAAAATCAACAATTAAATCTTCTTGCCTCCACTGGAGATGAAATGGGAATCTAGACCTGTTCTGTTGCTAATCAGATAAACCCTCCTTCCCGCATTATTCCTCAGCCCCAGTGAGACTGTCTACAGGAAATCTTGGGAGGGAAACTATGGGTGGTTCATCAAAAAAAAAATCAAGGTTTCATCAGGCAGAGCAGGGATTTGCCTTTGCATGAGTGCCCTTTGGTCTGATTTGGTTTTCCTGGAATGAAACTTTCAGCTGTCAAACATTTTGTCCATCTCAGAAACATTTCTTGAGACGGAAATGTTCAGCTCTCCACCTGGTACTGCTTAGATCTGCACTGCCAGAGCACTGACATTCGGCTACAGGGGCTCTCATGCCACAGAGAGCAGTGCCGCTGCTCAGGCACCTGCCGCAGCTTCCACTACAGCAGAGGCCCAGGCCCAAGGAGGGCCCGCTCTGCAGCTTCCCTCCTGGGTGCAGAGTGGGACCTTCTTGTCTCAGGCCCTGGGACTAAGTACCCCCAGAAGGGGTATTGTGCTGGGACTCTACAAGATCACCTGAGTGGGCATGGCCGAATTGCTCACTTGCCCAGCAGCTGTCCTTGCTCGTCTACATGTACCCATGGCTGCTGACACCTTCCTTGTGCTGTGCTGGTTTTGTATAAGCATGAGCCTCTGTTTTATTCCCATTTGAATCTCTGATGTTGAATTCTGCAGAGAGGAAAAACAACCCTGTGTTTCTCATCCAGTCTGACAGACATGACCATCAAGAAAAGCTTCTCTGACAAATCCATTATAGAATACAAGAGCAAGTACTACATGGTAGTTTTCACTTACGGGCTTCGCAGAAGCTGTGAGTTAGTTCACACGGTAACTGCATCATGTCTAACACAGCACTAGTGCCAGTTTGCTGGGAGAAATCTCTCTTAAAGCCTATTTTGCCTCAAATCTCTCAGAATTAAATCTGATAGCTGTTCCACAACATACCAGTGCTAGATCTGTACTTGAGTTTGTACCATGGTCTGCTCTCCAGTGGTTGGGCATTCACTAACAAATCAAAAAAATCTAACACTTAATTTGATTTTCCTGTTGTTGGGGTTTTTTTAATTATAATTTTTAAAACCAGACTTCCTCCCTCCACTAACTCTATTAACTCTCCTTCACACCCCATCTCCAGAAACTCCTGCTTAATTTAGTCACAAATGAAAACACATTCCTCTACACTCCTTCTAGGATAGCTTTAAAAACCCAAGGTTATACTTTAAGAGAAATAAATAATTATTTTAGCAGATTGGTTTTAACACTTGCTACGAAGATTGCAAAACCATTCACATTCTACCTATAACTCAATTTTCTCACACTCATAACCCAGAAAATATTTGCCTCTGGGTTTAATAGCTTCCATATTCTTTTCTGTCTGAAGATGTATCATTAAATATTATTACTACTGGAGGTATGTTTGGGCAATGTCTTTCAGCCGTATTTGAATTAAAGGGAGAGAGAAGAAAAATTCTGACCAGATGAACTATTTTTGGAAGATGAGTACAAAAAACCAGCTGGTCTGAGCTATCTTCTACTGAAAATTATACCTCTAGGAAAGAGTAAGGTAGGAGAGAAAAGTTCAAAGACATTGAGGAGTGACTTTTGGGCCTGGTGTAGGAGCCATTGACTTTCTCTTGCAGCCAAACAAGGCCTCAGCCCTTTGCAGGTTTGTTCCAGCTCCATCACCCAGCTGTACTGGCCCAGCAAGCCAACGAGTGCTTAGGGCAGTCTGCGCAGTGGGATTATACCTCTTTCAGGGAAAAGGGTATACCCCAGCACCCATCAAAAAACAGAGTGAAATACAATACAATAAAATATCGGCATTAGGAACTAGAGGGAAAAAAAATCACAGACAAAACTATTGGTCTTCTGACTTGTCATTCTTGACACAAATACAACAGCACTCTGTGATGGTTCTTCCTTGCTGGCACACACAGGCCTCTGCCACAAATGCTGCTTTTGCAGCATGAGCTGGTGGGCTGGGTAAAGCCAATTGGAGGGGTAAGAGGGGAACCTCTCCACCCTTTAAAGTCAGTACAGCCCTCTCTCTCAAAGGAGCTCTATGCAGGCAAAACCTCCTACCTACAGGGACTCCCATGGCTGTTAATGGGGAGTTTCTCTCCGACACACACATATGAGCTTCTTCATTGCCATCCCTGAGCAACTTGTACATTTTACTTTGACAAATCTACCCTCGAAACTCTTCTGTGCTGTCTCATGCCTGCTAGAGAAGGAAGAAGGGGTTGGGGCAGGTGCTGAGGCTGCTGCTCAGGCCTCCCTGGCTCTGCCCCACACCAGCTGGGGGGTAAGGGCACCCACGCAAGTGCCCCAAGGCTGCCAACCTTGGGTGACCGGCTAGCAGGCTCAGTCTGGAGTGGGGCTGCTGCCTCCATGGTGCAGAAACTGATGGTTGCGTCCAGTCTTTCTATTGTCTTTCTGTTGGAAAAATTCCTGCCTGTCCAGATGTTGATCTCCAAGTGTCAAGGGCAGTCCTGCACTTGCTTTGCGCCTTTCCCAGCAGCCGGCCTTTATTTGAGCACTGACTTTGATCTCGGCACGGTGCTGGGAGCCTCTCCACTTTTGCTACGTGAAGCCGGCTTGAGGATGGGTTACCCAAGGTATGAATTCATAGATGACTTTCAGCGCAAATAGTCTGACACAAAAAAAAACACAAAATAAAATTATGGAATAATAACCAAATGTGGCATTTCAAGTCCCCTGTCTTTTCCAGGGGAGCATCTCAGGCTGTTACACTCCCACACAAGTTACTCAGATAAAATTGGAACAGATAAAGATCCCAAACCAAGCAATATTTCATGTGCAAGTATGAGACCTGATCCAGTGCTCAGCTGAGTCAAGACAAAGACACCTATTTTCTTCCCTAGGCCACAGTAAGTGTGCTTTTGCCAGAACATGGAGTTGGATTTACACATTTTCACAGATAACATGATATTTTGCTATGAAAACTTTCCATTATACCTGCGTGAAGCTTTATCTCCTAGATTTACTACTAATCAGTGCTTTTTCCCTGCACTGACAGACAGTCAGAGTCTGAGGAGTCATTATTTCTCATACAAGTACATAAAACTGGTAAGTGTTTCAGATTTGATGTTACAACTGCTCACTGTCACCTTGGTATCTGCTGCTGCCAGTTATTCCCTCCACAAACTCTTTGTCAGAACGCTTACGGTTTTGCTGGAAGGCTTTCAAGTTCTCTTTGTGAGTTGAAATCCACATCACACACAGGCATACGGGCATGCACACATACTGCTTTAAATATCACAAACAAATGATACCACAAGCCTTTTCAAAGCATCTTAAAGAGCTCTTCTCTTTCATAGGATAATGTATATGGATTTTTCTGAGGATGCCTTATGCACTGTTTTTGGTTGAGTTTTTTTTAATAATAGGAAATAGGTGTTTCCTCAGTGCCTGAATTTTGAAATCTGGAGTGTGGGTTCTTCAGTAGATGTGGCAGCATGTGGGTATTCTCTCCTGTTTTTAGAACTCAAGTTGCTATAACAACCCACGGCATCTGTTCAACCCACTACCTAAGCGGCCTTTTTTTTCTTTTTTTTTTTTTTCCTTTTTTCTTTCCTTTTGGGTCTCCTATTCTTCTGAAGTCAAGTGCTTTGCTTTGATTTTTATTTAAGGAGCTGGCTTATGCTCCAATGTCTATATGCAGAATGAGCTGAAAGAAGACAAAATCTGTACTGAAAAGATCACAACTTTTGGAAAGTATCTGGCTGAGTGGGATGAGTTCAGGGCTGGGCCCTCTTCCTGCTGAAGTGAAGATTCACCGGTTCCTGCTGTGAGCCTGAAATTCACTGCCATGGTTTGTGAAAGGGTGGGTTTCTCTGTTGAATGACAGTGATGGACAGTGAATGAAGTGATGGACACTACGAAGGAGCCACTGGCAGAACAAGAGCCAACAGATGGACAATCTGTATAACTGGCTCTGTATAATTATTGTTTCCTCCTTATCAACCGCTCAACCGCTTTCTTCTCTTCTGGAGAAATTTTTTATTTTTATTGAAATGGATTTTTTGCAGATAGGGGAGGGGCGGGGGGAATAAGAGAGAGATATTTTTTTTTCATTCATACCACAGCAGCAATGCCATATAGGCAATGAGGTTTTGATATCCCATCCCTCCTCCATGGGTTAGCTGCCCAAGTTTCATGCTTCAGCGTACAGCACTGCCTCTGAACAGGAGGAGCGCATCACTGCTAGAGTCCCTGGCTGCAGTGTATGGGGGAAGGCGTAGACCAACTACCAAGTCCTATGCACAGAAGAGAATGGGAACATAGTTACAGTTCCGTGAAGCAGGCAGGACACCGGCTTCAATGGGAATATTTCTGTTTTAGGATGAGATGTTTTATCTGTGAGTTTTCAAAAATAATTAGGATTTTCTATTCATACAAATCACTTTCAATAAAATCTCAGTTTTCCACAAAAAAAAGTGCCTTCCACAGTCCAGCTCCAAAACACTGCTACTGTCAATCAGCAGATAGCAGCGCTGGGCATATGCAGTTCTGTCCAGCCCCCATAGTAACGGCTTGTCAGAAACTGGGAAAGGAGATGACATTTCTTAGGGGCATCAGTCCAAGCATGATGAAAGCCAAGAGGCTCTCAGATCAGAAGGAGCAGTCTTGGGGGACAGGAGAAGGATCAGAGCTTGGGAACATGGAAAGCCTCCAGAGAGATCTGTCCTCCCACAGTCTCTCCTTTCTCCTGTGCCACCATTAGACCTAATCTTAATCTTCACTTGCATCTAGATACATTGCAATACCCATACCTACTAAGGAGAGCCTGACATAGGCAAGGTGTCCTTCACCTCACATAAGGACTTTCAGGGCTAACCGTAAGTAATCCAGTGCCGTGAAAGCTCCCATGAGGGGCAAGCAACGTGGTTTCCCATTTGTCTCAGGAAGCACGAGATAATTTTCTCTGAAATCACACCTTTCTCCTTCAAAGCTTCTGTGTATATTTGGTAACTTTTACATATGTCATTTCTGTACGACAGCCACAGCTCCCACCTGGAGTTTCGCAACATTGTCCACATGTTACCTTTCCTGCAGGATATAAATGTGTTGCTGATACTATTTTTGCACTACAGAGAGAAAATGAGAGGAAAAGAAAGCAGAAGGAATGAAGTTGCATGCCAACTGCCAAACTGGGGCTCACCTTGCGCTGCAGAAAAGAGAATGCAGAGAGCCACCCTTCCCCTTTACCTTGCAAATGCACAGGGACAGGGTCTCTCTCTCTGGGCACAGGGATGAACACCATGCTGAGCTGCCAGCAGCCCTGTTGCCGGTCAGGCTCCTGAGGAGACACATCTGAACTGGCCCACCTCACCCCCAGCAGGTAGCACTGGCCTCTGAGGCTCAGCAGCTACCATGCAGTGACACTTGGGCTGTGCTGAGGAATGTGGCAGATCTCAAAGCAGGGCAAGAGAAACCAGGACCAGGCCACCTTGCCATCAAAGAACTATTCACATTCAGCCTCTTTACCACTTATGTTGCTGTGTTCCCCCCTTGCTCTGCCACGAGATAGATAGACAGATAGACAGATTGCATTTCCGCCAGTTCCTTGGGAGAAATTATGTGGGTTGTTTTATTTTCTCCCCTAACACTTTTTGATGAGACATGTCAACACAGCTGCCCCTCAGACGGCCTCCAGTTCCCTAGGCCAAGACCCCTGCAGGAAAAAACTTCACTGTGGAGCTTGGCCAGCCCAGGAAGAAGCATCCTGCAAGGCTAAGGGTGCTGCCAAAATGGGAGCATGAAAACCAGTGCAGGATAGGCAGCAGCGCTGAGCGTGGACATTCATTCATCAACAGTTGTCAACAGCCTTGGCACTAGCAGTACCCCCTGTTTTTTTCCTGTAGCCTGAAGGCAAAAAACACGTGAGCATCCTCTCTGTGATTCCAGCAGGATCCCTGTAGAAATGGTTGGAAAGAAGCGGAGCTGCACCGCAGCACTTGTAGAGATCACGTAACCCAAAATAAAAGCGTGAGAGGTGACCTCAGGGAAGATTTCAGTGTTCGGGCAGGAGCCATATTTAAGAACCTATACAGTGGCTCCAGATCAAGAGCCAAAGAGTGACTGCAGATGGATTTATCCTGCAAATACTTCCTAATGACGCCAGGTATCACAGTGCAGCACATGAATCCTCACCTTTGGAGACAGCCATGCAAAAGTACTCTTGAGAACTACAAAACCAGGCCAAGAATTGAAACTATTTCCAACATGCATATGTTTAGTTCTGCTTTATAGGATCATGACTCCCTTTTAATTTTGTTCAGTCTTGCCCTGGGTTGTAGTAAATCAGCATAGGTTAGCCTTGCTTTACTAGTTTACATCAGCTGAGGACCTGGTATTCAGCATAAAGGACATTTGATAAACCATTACAATGTTCCCAAAGATTGGTTATTGGAAAGGCAGGAATCTCAAGATTAGTCTAGTGGAAAACACAGATACACATAAATTTTTTCCTGCACACTTATTTGACTTGCACTCTGAGAAATGCTAGTGTGACCAAAAGATAACATCTGAATATTTTAAATGGACAAATTATTTCTATTCTATTTTACCAAGAGTTTTTCTTACTGAAAAGAAGCAAGAAACAGACCACGTAGGCATCTGTTCATCCAGCAACTTTCTCTAAATCCCAGGATTAATAGACTACTACTATGAAGTCTGAGCAGGAGATAATATAGCCAGAGTCGGACTTTATTGTATCTTAATCCTCTGATCACAGTAACGTGATCTGACCCAGAGCCTTCATTCCTGGGTGTAGGTTGTAAACAAATGAAATAAAGATTTATTTCATTGTAGACATGGCAGTTTTGATCACAAATGACTAAGGTTCCTTAAGAAAAGTCCAGTAAGCAATGTTTTGAAATCTACCTTTTCAAGCTTTATTTCAAACTTTAATACTAGATTTTCATCTCTATTCTGATAGAGTTTGAATCCAGACAAGTCTACCAATCTTCTGGTCATATCTCTGCATTGATACTTAGAAATCATAGATCTAAAATGACAGTTCTCCACCTTTTACTATGCTGAACTAAAATCCTGATGACAAACATCCGGATCAGTATGGCTGTTCTCTATATTAGGATCCAGAACCGGGGCTCAAATCCACTGGGTGTCTCCGAAGGTCACACTGGCTGCAGGGGAAGATGTTCCACCTTGAAGATCAGGCAAAATTACAAATCCCCCTGAACATATTGAGTGTTTGGTACTTTGATACCATTTTGAGCTCTTAGCAGTAGGGTTCAGTGGCATTAAAACCTGGACTCCTCCACATATGTAATCAGCACTGACAGCTTGTTAAGTAATTCTTCTGCAACCCAGCAAGGTGAACATAAGGGATTGCCTGTGTTCCTTAGGCAGGTTGGGACCAAACACAGACCAAGCAATGTTTAAAAGTATTTTCATTAGGCAGCATTTCCAGCTGTACCACTAACACTGTTCAAAATGGAAAGCAATTCTCTTCCTGGCACCATTTCAGAAGATTTAAAACGCATCATTCTAATTACTGCCTGACAAATAATCCTGGAATGCTAGCTAGGAAGTTTGCAGTGCAGACAAAGATACATTATCATCACACTGGTATATTGAACTTTTTATGATGTCTAATATCTCTAGGTTATAAACGAGTGAAAGCATCCTTTGCCACTGTCAGAGTACAGCCCCCTAGCACACAAACTGAAGGTTCAAACCGTGTGACATAGCTATAAGCCCAAGGTCATTTTGTGGTAAAGCAGTCTAGAAAAGTTGCCAAATCTGTCTTCAGACTACTCTTGATCACTTTGGATGGTGATTTCATTTGGTCTTTCCAGAAATTCATAGAATTCCTTGACATTAAATTAACTCTTTGCAGTTCTGTTTTTGTTACAGGGAGACTGCCTAATCTCAGGAAGATCGGGGTTTCCTTTATCAAGCCCACACATAGATCCATATCTCTTTCTAGCAGCAGAGCTCAATTCAAACTTCTTCAGAGGTCTGAATAATTCATTCTTTTCCCCCTCCCCAGGTTCCTGGCAGCAACTGAGATCTCCACGTTCCAAAATACCAACAGGAACTTTGTCCTCCTCATACACACAGCCCCGCTGTGGCAGTTCAGGGGATGCAGAGACTTCACTGGGCTGTGGATATGCCTGCTCTGGCTCTTGTTTGAGGAAGCTCCCATGCCAACTTTTCTAAGCATTGCCTGTCACTCATATGAGGTGCACTCAACATGCAGAGTTGATTCAAAGCCAAAGCCTAAGTGAGTTCAAGTGAACAAGTGTGATTCACATGTCAAGAGATCTAAAGAAGTTTCAAGTGGGAAGAGCAGCCATTAGGAGAGGTAAGAAAGTAAAGACAGATTAAAACCCCCTATGTGTCTGCAATGCCTGTACAGTCATGAACTGAACTGAATAATGTAATTGAAAATCTTGCTAACTGCCATCTGTAAACACCTCTGGCAGTAACTGCTTATCACCCGGGCTAGCAATGTGGACTGATTTCATGGTATTCGATTAATTTAAGCCCCCCTTTTTTTTTTCTTCTTTTCTTCTAAGAAATAGCTATTTGACATAAACATCTTTGTTTGGCATATCGCTAGGAGATCTGCTGCTAATTATAATGCTGAACCCAGATGCTGGTGGCGGAAATTAATCTACGTCCTGCGTAGTTTGTTGGGCTTGTTTTAGTAGGTTTGCCAAATATTTAGTGAAACCCTCATATGACTTTTATTATCTGGAGATAGATATTAAAGGGCCAAATACTGTTCTTATTCTCACTGGTGTAAACGTAGACAGCTCCATGGAAAGAAATAAATGTAGTCACATTACTATGGATTTACATGATGTTAGTCTAGATTTACAGTACTGTAAAACCTCAACAGTGGAACTAGGAATCTAAACCCAAATACTCCATCATCTAAACCTGGGCTCTTCTCTTAGCTGAAAAGCACAGTTTTGATCCTGAGCAAAATGCCAGTGTTCAACATGTATTTTGCTACAGTGGTATACAGAAATCACTTTTATTTTGCAAGTTGGCTACAGAAAACACCTATGGAATAATTGGCATCAAAATGACTCTGTTCAGAGAAGTAAAAATATTTAATTACAAAACAGTTCAAGCTATGAGCTGCTTCAGGGGCAAAGGACATTATTTGCCTGCTTGGCTCACCTGAGTTTCCCACAGCACACTGGAGAAAGGCCACTGTGCGGGCAGGGCAACCCCAAGGCGAGTGCCAGCCTTGGACATACAGATTGTGGACCTCAAGCCCTAGGAGGCACCAAGAGCTCATTTGGGCCCAATGGAAGATCACACTCCCCCAAAGGAAAACATTTAAGTTCCACTAGGAAAAGTGGTCCAACCAAACAAAAAAGAAAATAGGTGTTTCAGCTGCAGAAAACCTGACTATTTCTCTATAGAAAACGTTGCACTTTGCTAATCTCCCCTTTTCCCACCCATTTTTACGACATAATATTTTCCTGTTGCAAAACTGGAAGGTGAGGAAATATGAAAATAAGTGGTATTTCCCACACAGAAAACAAACGTAAGCTTTCAGCTCTAAGCTTTAAACTAACTAAAAACCAACCAAACAAACAAACAAAAAAACCCAAACAACCTTTAAACCAAAAATCCCCAAAGTCAGCATTTCCCCAAAAGAAGTAAATCTATGTTGTGAAAAGTGTATTTTCATGTGAAATAAAACTGACAGAAAATTTCCCACCCTGCTTGCAGACAAAACTGAGTAAGCCAGAAGAGCATCCCTGTATGCCAGCTGACATTTAAGGCAGTAGTATCATTTAAGCAATACAGACCTAAAGACAGGAAATTTCCTAGGGAAAATAATGAAAACCCTGCTGAGAGATGATAACCTCTGGTACAATGAATGGCTATTAACCCCAGCTGGTCATCATTTGCAGGAAATGCCATAGCCCTCAAGTGGGGCAATGATTTTAGAAAGAAAACAGATATTTATAAAGTAATAATATAAGTTTTTAATTTAAATAGATTATGTGGCTTCATCCATGGCATTTACAGTGCATCGTTAATTGTAGTTAGCCTGTAGAAAAACACTTTTCAGAGAAGTACTGGGTCCTACGATTATGTGCGTGAAACAGGCTGCTGCTATCAGAAGCGGTAAAGGGAAGGGAGCTTTGCAGCAAGACCGCTGTCAGTAAGAGATTTCCCATTTTGTGGAACAGGCTGTGGAGCCCAACTCACAAGTTAAGAGATCCTCAGGGATCCATGTAGATCAAAGTAATTTACAGCAGCCTCAGGCTAGCTGTACAAACCGAGCAAAGTCCAGTTCTCAGCCTGACAATAATTGAGTGGGACAGATTTAAGGGAAAACAAGTTCCTGCTTTGTGCAATATTTGTAAGGCCTCCATGGTTTGTTCCTACCCAGGTACAGTAAGCAGCAGCAGAGCAAGTTCTTTGTTGAGGGGATCCCTTTTATTGCAGATTTGAAGATACTGCCACCAAATAAATCACTTCAGAACATTTATTTTCTCTTGTACATCCTTTTGTTCTGATATTCTCTGTGGAGCTGTTGGCCACCTGAGTTTGCTATGCATTTTGCCCAGACAACACAGGTTTAATTTTCAAGTGTCTTTTCCAAGCCAGGAGGGGCAGAAGTAATTTGCTACATTAGCAAGCAGGTTAAGTATCTTTCCATGCAGCAGCAAATGCTTATCCTTTTTGACAGACGCGTCTGGAGTAGCAGAGGGTACGCTCACCTTTGATGTGGGTTTGGAAAGCTCCAGTGCTTTGTGTACTCTTTTGGACTAAAGCAAACACAACATAATTTGCCTTTCTGCAGCGTGGTTCCAACTCAAGCTAGAATTTGGCAAAGCAAAACAATGCTAATAAAGCAAATGTGAAGGAAATCCAAATATTCATGATTTGCATGGCAATACCTTCCACACTCCTTTGGACACTAGAGTGAAAATGGGACCTTAGACTTGCTTTATTCTGCTAGAAGCCCTGCTACACATCACAGCTCCCCAATCAGGACTACCCAGAAACCAGCATTTAACGTTGCTTTCCAGAAGAAGGCCTTCAACTAATACCTTGTGCAGCATTCACAAGATAAACCTTTCTCCCCACACAGGGATCTGAGGGACAGAGGTGTTGACCAGAACACCTCTGAGGACAGTGGTAAGAGCACAGAGGCCCCAGACCATTCTAATGTACACCCCATACATTCATTAATAGAGTCAGGGTATAAAGGATGCAGTTTACAAACCAGTCCAGTTCCCAGTCTAAAGGGAAAGAAAGACCTGGAGACAGCACAACCTTTCCCTTCTGAACTGCAACAGAGTTTCCAGAATCACAGAAATCACAGCAGAAATGTGGTTGCCATACATTTAAGAAACTGACTTCAGGTGGGCAACCTGCTCTGACAGATTTTGCATTAACACAGCAAACTGTACTTTCTAACACTTCACATTAAAAAGCAGGTGCACACATACATGCGCAAGCAGCAACCCAGGACTCCAAACCCTGATCCAGTTGGAGCTCAATCCAAGGAAGCATGGGATACTGCCAGGGTTCGAACATGAGGCTTGGCTCCAGAAAGGATGGGAACCACTAGACGACACACTTCTTTGGCACAGGTGGAGCCCAACCCCAGAGATCTGGAAGACAACCAAGTACAGACAAGCCACTACAGCCGGCATTCAACACAGCTTCACACAAGCGTCCTCCTATAACCTTCTAGCTTTACAATTATTTGCACAGTGAAACGGCAGCAGCAAAATGCAATGTGAACAAGAGTAATACTTTCAGAAATCAGTGTGATATATGTCCCTGTAGAATAATTCTTCATACAGGTAAATGTTGTCCAATTATTCTTGTGGTGTACTTTTGATTGTCATTCAGTCCACAACGAATGCTGTCAGTGTAGTAAGCTAATAGAATTGAAATGTTAACTGAGATTATTGATAGTGCTCTGTATCTAGTCCATTATAATCTCTGCCTAGAGATTGTGGAGTTCATAATAGCTAGCAATAAAATAGTTTAGTCCATAAAGAAGGAAGATAACCACTGCACGTACACTTTGCTTAAAAGTACTCAATGAGTTAAAATTTCTAAATATACAATGCTTGTTCCAACTAATATGGCATTATTGTTTCATAAAGAGTTCCTTGCACTGTCCTTTTAGTTACAAATTCTGTTTTTTCAAGGACAACCTAATACAGAGTCATTTAAATTGCTGACATTTATATCTCTAATAAACTGTAACCTGATAATCAGGGACTATAAAGGATAATTTTCTCTCTTGCATTACCACAGAGCAGCCGTAAAAGTACAAAATCCACAGAACTGTGTGTACCTAGTCCTAATGGCAAACACAGGGCTTCTTCCTTCTGGCCTCAGCAAAACCTGATAGACTGGGCGCCTGAACGAAAAGACTAAACAGTTGCTCCCCTCAAATATTTACCCATACTTCGCCCTTTCTCAAACCAGATGCCAAGCTCCTGCTGGCTCTTCACTTTCAAGAGTATTTGGCTCTTTGCTTTAATTCTTCTTGTGCTCTGTATGAGCAGAAACACCCAGTGCAGTTCGCGCCCACTGTCACATTTACACCAGGAAGGGACCTGGGAGAAGAGGTGCTGCTTCTGTTTTACGAGAGTCCTTTGGGCGTTGGCATGTACATACGCAAACTGGCTGTTTTACTTCCTCCTCAAGACATATTTTATTGACTTATTTATTATGCCTTCATTTTACTTAGGGTGGACAGGAAAACCCTGTTTAGATTCACTTTTATACGGAAATTCAGCAGCAGCAGCAGGGCAACTATGATTCCTTGTGCTAATACTACAAGAACACAAGGACAGCCTCACTGAGCTTACGCAGTGCCCCAGGCAAACCAGGGATGCTTCTCCAAACATTAATTTAAATGCCATAAATTCTGCATCAGGCAGACGAAAACCTACTGGTACAATTTGCTTTGTCCACCTCATTTCCACTTACCCTGACTGCTAGCCATCAACACCATTTTTCCCACACCTGTCTAAGCTTCTCCTTTCTCTTCCTTTTCTTGCCTCTCTTTCCCCTTCCCTTTCTGTTAGCTAAATTCAAGCTATGGGATGAATTTATGAAAAGAGGAAAATATTGTGAGGAAAATACATTGTGAAGCCACGACAGGTTTGACAGCAAACAAGGCACGTCCCTGCCTTGGGCCAGGAACATGCTCCTGCTAACATGGAGGGAACAGTGTTGCCATCAGGGCACCTGTGGGGAGCACAGACTCTCCCATGTGCTGCCTCCCAAGAGATGGAAACAGCCTTACTCTGCTACCAGATTCTCCTGGCCTTTCCCGTTTTTAAAGGACAAGGAAAAGAGAGGCCCATGTACAAGCAGTACAAATAAATCCAAACAGAGATGTAATTAGACTGTCTTTGCAACAATACAAAGAACAGCAAAAACACAAGTCTTTGGTAATAAGTGACATTTTTGTTCTTGAACAGATTATATGTGCTATGGAATTGAAAGTCAACATTTTCCTTCCATTTCCTTGCTCAGATTTCTCTTACAATGGAGCCGCTTTTAATAGCTAATCACAGTCACCACATTCAAGGAAGAGTGCAAGTCTTCTTGGCCTACGAGTCTTTAGCTCTGTGAGGTGGCAGCTGCATGAAAGATTTCAGAGAGGCTGGACCCAGTTGAGGTACATCAGGGACACTGGGGACAGCTGCAGTTCTGGGTACCTTTGCTACGAAACACTCCAGAATCAAGGGCTCTGGGATCCACAGCCATCTATGAAGCCAATAGCTAAAGCCTCTTTCATTGCAATTTTTGTTACCTCTGGTTTTATGGGTTCTGCACAGCAATGCCAATAAGTATTCGTTTCCTCTTTGTATCATTCCATGCCAATGTATCTCTACTCAGTCCTTATTTTCTTTGGCACCCAGAAAGGTATGACGAGAGCAGGTCCATGGGCTATGTGCACTCATTTACACCAGAGCAAAATAGATGGAAATCGCTTCAGGATCAGGATGGCATTCAGTACCTACTTGCTCCACTGTGGGCAACCACCTCCCTTCAGCCAGATGCAGTGCAACAGTGATTCCAGCCTCAGGCCTTTAAAGGCTGCAGCTCTGCTCTGTCACTATCCCTTGCCAACGAGGCTGTCTATAAAGTTTTCAGCAAGATGCATTTATTGAAACTCTGAGGGAATCAAGGATTCATTAAATTCCTCATCAGGTGTAAAATACATTTTGTATGGTCCTGTAAAGGAAATTTCTGCAATGAGGTTAAAAAAAGTCACTGCCAAATATTTCAGAGGAATAATGTTTATAGATAGAGACTGATTCCCTTCTCCCTGATGGAGCTACAGCCATACAGAGTCAGTGTAAGCCAAAGCAGAATCAGGTTCTGGCTAATTTTAACATACTGCACCGCTGAACCACTAACTAGGTGTGGCAAGTGGGTGGAAAAACTATTAGTAGCAAACAAATAATTTTGGCTACCTGGGAGTTAGGAACTCAGCAAAGAGAGAAAAATGGAGAAAAGACATCAAGCACAACCAATCACATTAAACGGGTCAGAGTTTAGGAATGCAAAAAGCTTGTCATATCCTTTTAATTACGAGGGTAAGTTTAAGAATGAAAGACACAATTGCAGCTGAAAAAACACCTCACTTAAAGACCAAGTTACAGTTATGTGTCCTGCATCTTACCAAAAGAAACATTTCTAAGGTGGAATATATACATAAAATACCATCAGAGACTCAGTAACAATTTTTTTAAAACTTCTGACCCATGGATCATTCTGTTCCTAAGAATGTACTCTAGGCGTGAAAAGTCACTTTGTAAACACATTATGGTTTTACAAAGGCTGTGTGTTGGAGCAGAAGGGTTCTCCAGTCAAGCAAAAGAGCAAGACCAATCTGTAGAACTCCCCAGGTGCAGTCATCCTGTCCACAGCATCTCTCTGTGGGCCTTCAGAGATGGACTAAATAACATGGCACAACACACATCCTCCACTAACATCAGGCCCCGTTATTTAGCCTTCCCCTTTCCATGTTCTGGATCCCATTTCTGCTTATGCTGGTATCAGTAGACATTAATGAAAAGCCCTCTTCTCCACAACTTGACTCCTTCGTTTTCCAGGCTACCCAGGCAGACATAATGTACCCAGCTAACATGGGAGTCACGTTACTAGGAACTGCAGTTTTGGGTCTTCAATGCTGTTCTGAACAGTTTCTTTTGATGCTCAGAGTTTTGTAATTTTGAAGTCCGGCCTCAAGGGGGAGATGCCAGAGTTAAGGATCTTCATTGATCAGCATGTACACATTGTAATAGTCTTAAAATTCTGGTAGTCCCAAATTACATTGCCAAAATAATCCTTCCCCTACAATTTCCCTTAGCCTTTGAGCTGTGCTTTCAGTGACAACTCACAGTGACGTTCTGCCAGCTGGAACCTGATCATTGCTCCTGAAATACAAATTCATATCAGCGAGTAGGTCCCAGTCAATTCCACAAGCCAAATCTGAAACCTATCCTTGTCGCTGGGAGCCCGGAACTGATCCTGTTGGCTGGAACAGATTTTTGAATCAAGAACACACTGATTATAGGAATGCCAAATGCTTTGCAGGATCATATCCTTGGTTTCCATTAATTCGCAGTGCATCTTTCCAGACGTGGCTAAAGTAGCTGTGTTGAAAAATCCACTCAATTTTCCAGTTTGGATAAAAATGTAAGCTATTTGGTATCCTGCTCTCAGCAGCATGGACATCAAGCCAAACCTGTCTCAGCTAAATTGATCTAAACTCTCTGCTTTTTCTTACGGCTGGTTCCCCATGGCACATTTGGCTTTGTCATCAGGATAAGCTTGGTGCCATGCACTTCATGCCATCTATCCCACAGGGCAACATATTTACATTGTTTACAAAACAGAAAATATTTGCAGCATTCATTTCACCAGGGTGTTCACATGCTCCACATTTCTAATGACAGCTCATGTATGCTCCTTAAACCACCAGGCTGCTTTGAGGAGCCTGGGATAATATAGAAGTTCCCTGGCTCAAGCTGAGGTAAAAAACCCTATAATTAGTTTTCTGATAAATTCACCAAAGTGGGACACATTAGGTCAGCAGTACATTGAGAATATTACTACATGTAATTTTGTTACTGAACGTGAGAAGGAGTACAGACACATGTAGTTTCTAGGCATGCAGGAAGGCAGGTGTGCAGGTGATGAACCAAGGTGGATCAGTGGATAACAAACAAAGCCTTACACATATTCAGGAGCTCTAGTCCAAGTACAACATCTCTGCATCAAGAGAATACATTCAAGACAGAAGGTGGACACTGCTGGGTCAGTCAGCAGCCTATCTCAGAACTCGTGGCACTTAGGTGGGGTTCAGGGACAGAAAATTCTGGCAGTTGAGACTGAGTTTGGTTCAAGCCTGATCTCATCCTTTATCAGAAGCTGGACTTTATCCTGTCCATTTACTATGGCAAAGACATATTCCTTCCTTTCAAACTATGGCCACATGGAAAGACCACCTGTCAAACGTCCTTTTCCAAGGGAAGAGGATTTTTCTGAGGCATCTTAAAGTTATGGGCAAATATATTGCCTCCTGTATGTCTGTCTAATGTCCCTTTCCCTTAAATGTAAGTCTGTGCTGTAACCATGACTCATATTTTTACACAGCTCAGGTATCCATAAGCAAATACTTGAAGCATTTGTACATTTATGCTCTAAAACCAGCCTGACTTGCCTAGATTTCACATCATATAAAAAGCTAAGCATTGGATCTAGCTCTGGCATAACACACAAATTTGGTGTGGAGGAGATTAGCAGGTAAATCAGGGGGTTAATATTCTGGTACTCTTCCAGCAGCCCCCTCCAGAACAGGCAGTCTTTCTCTAAACAAGACCAAAAGGGAAGCAGTCCATGCTGCTGGCAGCAGCATACACCACTGGAGGTGCCCTCTCATTCCCCCATAGACAGTAAAGAGGCACCACGCTGCAGGGTAAGGCCAGTGCTGGCAGGAAGGTGGCCTCTGCTCAGCAGGTCCCATGCTGCTCCCAGCCTTTGCGTACAGGCACACTCTCTGTATCCGTGGCACACTCCTGTGTGTGCTGCATCTCTTGGCGTTCAATGCACATGGTGAGGACTGGTAAAGCAGCTAAGCAAAGGGAAGCACAGTATCACTTGTCCATTCAAGCTCTCCACAGATATTAATGGGACAGATGGAATATGTGATTGGGCTCTAAGTGATCCAGCTCCTACTGGCTCAAACTGGAGCTTGAAGATGACATATACAGACAATAAACTGTCTAACTCTAAAGGAAAGTCACAAATCAACAGAGAATTTTGTTGAACAAAGCCAAGTTATCAGACATTTGCAAAGGCCTAAGCTCACCTAAAGGCACGAAGAACTCAAGAAAGTATCAAAAAAGTTATACGGGGAAAGAGAGAGAATAAAATAAATTCCCCTAATGTACCACAAATATCAACCACCACACACTACCTACAAACCATATGTTTTTCCCATCTGTTCTGTTATCTTCAACTAAATTTAGAGTATTTGGGCTATCAGAAGAATTGTAAAGCCTGAGCTGGGCAGGATTATAAAACCTAGGTGTTATTACACTTTAAAAGACATTTTCCCCTCCCCCTACCACACCAGGCACAAGATTGTACTTTTTTCTTGCTGCCTCCTGGTTCTGGTAATACAGAGGACGCTATGCTTGTTCTCAGGTACAGTAAGTGGCAGGGCATCCCCAGTCCCTCAACAACAGAATAGTTCCGCCGCCATTCTGTTTTTCCTCTCTCTTCCCCATCCTCCTCTCTAGGTACATCAAAAAGAGGGGTGCAGAGGCTGAGGCTGCAGGTCCACTTCCCGCAGCACCGCGAACCAGCAAAGCCCATGTAAGTCAGCAGGGAGCTCCTAGTTCTGCTTCAGTGGGGGCCAGCTCTCTGGGGCAGGGCTCCAGGAGCACCACTTAAATTCTCCAGCTGCTGAGCCAGAGTTTCAAATTTGAACCAACAGGGGTTGCAGATCAGTGGTGTGTTCATGCAATGGCAGTGCAGGAAAAGGACTGGGGCAGGAGAGCAATGGTTTGCTTCAAAACATACAGGAAGTGGAGGTCTCCTTGGGAAAGAAACAAGGCCCCTTAAGTGACCACCAGCATCACGAAATGAAAAAGGCACCTTGCCTTCCCCACTGTCCAGCTGCATCATAAGCCAGAGAGCACTGTGGGCTGCTTTTACCCTAGATTGGAGCCTCCTTCCACAGACTGCATGTCACTGTCACTGAGGAAGCCAACAGCTTTTTAGGTGGTCTAAGAAAAAGCACTTTTAAACACAGCCTGGACAATCTACCCCTTTGCTGCTAATCCTACAGCCAGTCTTTTAGGAAGAGCTCAGCATGCCCCTTAAATTTAATGCTCCTTAAAAATAGAGCCCTAGTCTTGGGGGCCACGTTTCTAAGAGGTGTTTTCCACTGTGTGCTTCCATCCATGGCACATTAGCTCTCTTCCGCATGTGCAGCAATAGTGCTTTTAAGAGTGTGTACACACAGAGGGAAACCACTTGGAAAAACCCAACCCTGACTGTCAAGTCAAATAACAGCCATTCACTCTGAACTCTACCCCCTTTGCACACAAGACTCTCCAGTTTGTGCATGGCTTGCAGTAGCTGTCTACCTCTCAGCATCTCCGTCCAGAAAGCAACATGACTCACACAGCTCCAAAAGTCTTCTAGGAAGCCCACAAATAAGTACAGCAGGGAAGGTTCCAGTCTGGTTTTTCACTTGCAAAGGATTACTGTAAATGTAACGATTTTCTGCACAGGAGGGCTTTAAAGAGTGCGCAGAATTCCAATAGGTGTCTCATTAATGCCAAGTCGTGGAGCAAATGGTGCCACACTCCTGCTGTCTGGTCCACCTGCCCATTGCCAAGCAGTTCTCTCCAGCATTGCCTGAACCTGCTGACTACCAGGTGATGGTCTCCTGCTGCCCCCACCCCTGCTGTGGAACCAGTGCTGCCTCCAGGATGTTCTCTCATTTGCTTAAAGAGATGATTTCTGATATGTGCTAAAGCTCAGCGTCAGGCCCTGGGAGAGTCCAGCTCCCCCTCTGTCCTTAAACAGTGTGTATGGAGGATGTGCTGGCACAGCACCATCTCCCTTCTGCTTTCCAGGGTGGATGGCAGATTGTGATGCAATTTTCCTCCCAGTCACTCTGCGTTCATGACTTTTACCTGTCGTAATCAGCAGTCATTTCCAAGCCTGCCACTGTCACAGAAGAGGCAGTTGAGTTCAGAAAGGAGTGAGAAGTGCCGTTTCTTTCTTACAAATGTTGCTGCACAGAACAGGATTGTAGGTATCAATTCAAACTGCCCTCTTTTTTTTATTAAAAAAAAATAATTTTTTTTCAGTAAAGAGAAGGACTTGCATCAGGGATTCCCATGTACAGGAAAGTAGCAGCACACTACAGACCCAGTCCCTTCCCTTTCCTTCTCATAATATTCAAGCAAGTCTGGGCCAGGTGGAGCACCAAACACCCTAGAGTGGCCGGGAGAGTGGTAATTAAAGCACGCAGGCAATGTGGGTGCAAATTCCACTTCTAGACAGTAATTTCTCTGGCTTTTACTACAAATAGGGCCATGTAAACAGTGGAGTTTGGGGTTCAGTGGCTAAGGAGAAATATTAAAAAATTAATTTTAAAAATAAACTAGAGCAGACCTTCTTAAGAGTCCTCTTCATGAAAAAAATGTTTATCATTATTTATCCCTTTCAGAAAAACCACCTAAGTTTAAAAAAAAGAAAACCACTCTTTCAAAACGTTCTGTCCTTACTTTTTTCTAGATAGAACAGAAAAAAAAATACATCGATTTATAAATTTGAGTTTGGAGCCTTGAATCACCACCGCAGAAAAAGTGTCTATCTCTGCATTACAAATGCCCCAAACTGAAATGCTTTCGGAAGTGCAGAGCAGGTTTTTTTTTTTAATAAAGGCATAACTATACGGACAAAATGCAAAATATTACAACCCTTATAGCCAAAACCATTCATCGAATTTGGTCCGAATTAATAGTTGCCTTTGATTGCTCCAAAATTGCATTTGGCGCAAATGAAACTGATTAGGTAAAAATAATTAATCCAGTTTTTTAGGCAAGTTGTTTGTCTTTTAATAGCTTTATATTCAATACTGCATTCAATGCTGTGTAACAAACATACTAAGCTTACAGAAACTGTTACATTCTTCAAGTCTTCCCAAAATATCATTAGCAGGGTTGGGTCCTTTTCCCCTAGACATATCCCCTGTAATAACTCTAAATACGAGTCCAAATTCCATCCTCTGTAATGTCTATATAGGGCTGATGAAAGGCAATCACACAGCCAACAGAAGAGATTCCCAACGAAGGAAGAATTCTGTTCATCTTGATCCAAGGAAGAGTACAGAGAGTTACCAAATACATCTTCACTTTTGTAAAGCAAAGAAATCCAGTCTGGAACTGACAAACGTGAATCTGGGAGCCCTATAGTGCCAATTGGAGAAAGTAAGTTTTAGAGCAGAGCAGGCCGTGGAAGCCACTCACGTTTGGAGGAAATCAAAACTTTTATTCCAAAGTTAATCCAGGATTTCAGAAGTTCTTTTGTATATAAGACATGAAAGAGATCACTGTACAGGATAAGCAAAGATAAGATCTTGCACAAGGGCAAAAATGCAGGCCTGCCACACCAGGATTTAGAAGCAGGTCTACTGCTACATTCACCCATCTACACATTCAGGAGTGCACATATATACATGTGCAGCACATACATGCGTGCATGCTCACTTGCTCTCTTCATCTGAAATCTGCTCCAACTCACAATTACTGGCCTTAAGTAAAGGAACGTGCTGCTGATGTCGCAAGGCAGGACAGTTGGTCTGTGATCAACCAGCCAGCCAGAAAGAACACCACCACTGGGGATGCACAGTTTTGCCTTTTCCCACATTGAATGGGGCATTAACTTTAAAGTCTATGATCCCTTAAATCTTTAACAATAATTAATAGGAGAAAGATAACTAATATTTGTGTTTGCCCTTAAACCTGCTCTTGAGGGAGGGAATAAAAGCTTAAAGAAAGTGACATTTTGTGCAAGCAAAGTCAACAATATTAGTTATTCCTGAATTGGTTTGTCTTAACTCCAGTGTTAATGCTTTACTTGGCCTTGTGCTCCCAAGTGGATTGCATTTAGCACTTCAGTTCCTAGAGCATGAAATATTTCACCGCATAAGTCTCCCTGTGCTAACCAGAACAACCTGAGGGCTGCAGCAATATCTGCCAGTTGCCACGGGCTACTGCAGCTCTGAGGAACCATCACAGCTCAACGAAAATCATCAAACACAGTCCAGTCCTGGATCCCAGGCCTTGAGCTTGTGGCCTCCAGAGCGTCCCCCCAGAGCTGGGGTAGGAGACCCTGCAGGAAAACCAACACACCGGCTGGAGTGACGCTTTCCTTGCCAAAGGGAAGACTCACATATATTATTTCTAGGTGTTAGCTTCAACATTGACCTCAGTGAGTCAATATTTCACTTCGGAAAGTTTGTTTTCTCCAGACATAAGTAGTGTGATGGATTTTTTTTTCCCTCCAGTCAAGATCAATGTATCCTATTCTGACAAGCAAATTTACAATATGAGGACTCCATGTTCACATCCTCTCCAATGTGCCACCTCAGGGAAAACTGATAAAAATTAGAAAGTTGTTCTTTCACACCAGCCAGAGGCCTGATGGGCAAAACCATGTTTCTTCCATCCTGTGAGTAATAGCCATACCAAGAGAGGCTGCACAAATAGAGGGAGATTTGAGAGACTAAACCAGTAGAAAAGACGAACTCTCGAGTTTCTCTTTGTCAGCTTTAAACAACTGATGGAAAGAAAACTGGCACAGTAAACAAGTTTTCCTAAGCTTTCACTGCAGATGCACACAAGGCCCTTTTAAGACGCCTTCATGTTCACCAGATCCTGGTGTTTCTTTGTGCATGCCAGTATGCTAAGCCAGGTCAGCAAACCCCAAGCACTGCTCAGTCTTGAGACAGGTATGGCAGGCACTGACAATTTGTTCAAGTGTCCCACAGAGATCACAGGGAAGTTGGGCCAATATAGGAATGCCCTGTGGTAAGAAGATTTTCCCATATCCAGCTCTGCTGAGTGCTCTGCACCAACAGCACAATCTAAAGTTACCCCGAAACAAGGGGAGCCTAGGCCAGAAAGCATGGAGCTAGCAATTGCATTCCACATTCCCTCTGTCCCCTATCCAGGCAAACTTGCAACCATATTCAAGAACAGGATGAGCCTCATAACGCAGGTAATGGCCAGATGAGCAAACTAATCCTGGAGTCCAGACCAAATTTGAAGGATATGAATTTCCTTTGGATTTTTAAAGCCCACAAATTTCTTGTTAACCTTGTGTTGTTTTAGACATCATAGAATCATTTATGTTGGAAAAGACCCTTGGGATCATCGAGTCCAACCATCAACCCCACTCTACAAAGTTCTCCCTTACACCATATCCCTTAACACCACATCTAAACGAGTCTTAAACACATCCAGGCATGGTGACTCCACTGCCTCCCTGGGCAGCCTATTGCAGTGTCTGACCACTCTTTCTGTGAAGAATTTTTTCCTAATGTCCAGCCTAAACCTACCCTGCTGCAGCTAGAACCCATTCCCTCTTGTTCTATCACTAATTACCTGTGAGAAGAGACCAGCACCAACCTCTCTACAATGGCCTTTCAAGTAGCTGTAGAGAGCGATGAGGTCTCCCCTCAGCCTCCTCTTCCTCAAACTAAACAGTCCCAGCTCCTTCAATCGCTCCTCATAAGATTTATTCTCCAGGCCCTTCACCAGCTTCGTTGCCCTCCTCTGCACTCGCTCCAGCACCTCGATATCTCTCTCGTATTGAGGTGCCCAGAACTGGACACAATACTCAAGGTGTGGCCTCACCAGTGCTGAGTACAGGGGGACAATCACCTCCCTCCTTCTGCTGGTCACACTATTGCTAATACAAGCCAGGATGCCATTGGCTTTCTTGGCCACCTGGGCACACTGCTGGCTCATGCTCAGCCGCTTGTCAATTAGAACCCCCAGGTCCTTTTCTGCCAGGCAGCTCTCCAGCCACACTTCCCCAAGCCTGTAGCGATGCATGGGGTTGTTGTGGCCCAAGTGCAGGACCCGGCACTTGGCCTTGTTGAAGCTCATACTGTTAGCATTGGCCCATCGGTCCAATCATTTTATGCCAGGCTGCCATTTAAAATATTTAAATGAGTGTAGGAAACGAAAAATTCCATTTCCACTGATGGAAAATGAGTGTCCCTTATTTCAGGAGAGCTCACTGTAAGGGCCTGATCCAAAAGCCACTAAGCTAAATGGGGGTCCTTGGATTAGGTTCTTAACAAGTTTCAGATGCTCAGTCATTTCCATCAGTCATTTGCAGAGATGGGAATGAACTTCAAAGGGTTTGATGTAGAACTGAACTTTCAAGACTTTGGATCTGAACATCCTGGGACTTGTAGGTATGTTTCCAATCATCTGCAGATGCAGCCTGCAATGAAAGGAAGCAGATCCCTAAAGGTTCTGTATTTTGCAGACAGAAAGGTCAAAAAAAGTGTTTTGTGTGCAGGAGATGGTCAGTTCATTCTCCCACTGATTCTTATCAAACCTTCACACAAGCCAGCTGTAAACCACAAAGACAGGAGCCAAACTACTGGAATTTAATGGCTCATTCTCCAAAATGTATTGGCTCATAAACGTACACTGTGTTCTCATTCAATGCTAATTTACTTTAACAATAAACTTATTGTGACTTGTATTCCCACTTCAAAGAAAGTTTTTATGTGGCAAATGGGAGGGGCATAAGTGGGAGTTTTCCTCTGGTTAATAAAACAAAGATACAGTAAGGTGAAGGAAAAAAAGCTCAGTAATTATCCTCCATAGGGTGTAAGGCTATAAAATAGCAGTGCCTGAAATTATTTGCAGACATGTCCACATTTGAGAGAAATAAAATCTTTCAGAGGATAACACACCTGTGCCATGGGTAATTGCCCTCACTTGCAAATCAGGACTGGCCCAACAGATGTCTATTCCACCACACACAGACAGCAGAAGCAGTAGGAAAGGCTTCGCCTCTTTACAGCACTGGAAAATGATTGAATCCACCATAAGCTGGTACAAATCAGCTTTGCCCGTACCTCTTCCTACAGCGGCTCCTTCAGCACAGAAAGCTGATCACCCCTTGACAGGATAGGCAAAGATGTGAGGCAACCCGGAGGCTGCCTGGGAGGTGGGCAAGAGTCAGAGAGAACAAGAAAGTAAACCTGCATCTATGGGAGGCTGCCAACAGCCAGGGACATGCAGGGAGAGCAGCCTTGAGGTGCACAGGGAAGAGGCAGGCAGGTGGAAGAGGGCTCCAGCATACCTGTGAGACCCCAACAAGCCCCAGCACAGAGCCCTGGCAGCAGAGCTGCCACAGTGATTGCTGAGGGAGGACCAGCCCACTCCAGAATCAGAACAACTTAGACCCAGAAGTCTGAGCTGGACATTTTTGAATCACTGTCCAGGGTTTACCAGCAGGGTTTACAACCCCATCCCAAAATGCCTGGCTGGGCTAGCCTTGCCACAGCCCTGCAAGACTGCAACATGCTAAAGGATGGATCCCTAAAGGCACCCAGGGCCTCAGACTCATTGATTTAGCTCAAAAAAAACCAACGTGAGTGTCTGTGAAGAACTGGCTCTAGCATCTGCCCTTTCTGTTGTTTTGTCATTAGCAAAAGCGTTTTCCTTTCCTTTCTATTCCTAAGAAGTCCCAGATTCCTCCCATGGCACCACTTGATTCAATCCAACCACTCCTGGAGTACAATGTCTCCCCAACATTATCAAAGACTCTACTCTGGAAAAGCTGTTTGCGGGATGTTGGAAAGGACAAGGTCAGCCTGACTTCCATGCTATATACCACAGCTGCCTGGAAAAATGCTGACTAAAACAATTTCTCTTGAAAAAGATCAATATAATTTTGTTCAAACCAAAATGTTTGGGGAAACACGTCGATTATGATAAAACTGTAATGGGGAAAATAGTCCAAACATTCCATTGCAATCATATCATATAGTTAATGCTACAGTAAATATTTACATTGACCCTTTGTAGCCATGCATTTCATATTTAATATGACTATTACATTTAACATTAAATCAAATAGAACAATTTCTAGGAAAATAATCAACATTTCCCCAAATGTGCTTCACATAAGATGCTGAGATTTTCATTTTTCAGTTCAATTACAAATGAATTTTAGTTTTTAAACACTTAGACTTCCTGCCAGCCAGGAACTTTGGCTCCTCACCACCAACAGTCCAAAGTTGCAATAGTTCACTGGAATCGCTGGTACACCTCCAGCCTCTTACTCCTGTGAAAGTGACTGGCCGACAGTCCACCAAACAGGTTATCACAGAGCAAAGCTGGCTGCTTCAGCACAGAGCAGACATGCTCAGCACATCAGAAGTGAAGAGTCAAAGACAGCATGACCAGCCAGAGCCTGCCCCTAGCACACCTCTCAGTCTGCCAAATGGCTTCTCATCATGCTTAGGCAATTGGAGGCTTGTGTTTGACACAAGGCAATTTTTCCCTATTTTTTCCCAGTTTATTGGTCTGTCCCTGAAGATATTACAGCTGGTGATTTCCATCTTGCATGTGTCATATACATTTACATATGTTATTAAGAACAACCCCATTTTACCCAAGTGCACTGGGAGACACATCACTCAAAGCGCCATGTCAAGTCATAGCCTCAGCAGCACAGGCCAGGGACCAGGAGTGTGGTGGCAGCTAGAAAGACATTGCCTCTGAAGTGTGTTAGACCAACCACGTATGGCACATGTTTAATGGGCAATTAATTTGTTGTGCTTGCTCTGCAGCTGAAGCCCCTACTTACAAGCTTGAGCTCTTGAGGCAGGGAGCTTCTTGCTATGCCTCACAGCTATACAAATATGCCATTAGAGAAGTCTGCCTGAAGAAAAGGTTTCAATATTTTTTGCACAGCTGCCATCTACCTTTCTTAAGCATGACACTCATTTAAGTATATCTCTATCTATCTAAAGTATATATCTATAACTATCTATCTATAGAAAGTGTATATATCCATTATCATCATGTAGACAGCAAAATACTTATGGGATTTTGTATCTGTTTCCAGCCTTAATGGTGGACAAACATGTAAAGGTGTTTGATCAGAGGTACTAAAAGCATGTTTAGAGCAAACACTTAAAGAGCAGTCATTGAAGACAGCCACATTGTCTTTCCTAAGAGCCCATCACACTTTCTTCCTCTTCCTTTCCTTCTAGTTGACTTCAAGCAATTAATTTCTGAAATGCCAAGCATGTTTTCCTCCATCACTCAAATCCACATGCGTTGCCTGGTGTAACCATCCTCATTTTCTCATCAGAAATGCTCTAACTGACCTTGCTTTGCACAGGTAGGTTGGACCAGATGGTCTTAAGAGGTCCCTTCCAGCCTCAACTGTTTCCCATCCCAATAAAACCAAACCAATGTGGGAGAAAAATCTAAACAATAAAAATAGTTACTTCTAAAGGAACAAACTCTGTTCTTCCTACTTCATTCGACCCTGTTACTGCACCCTTTTCCCGAATATCCCCCAATACTTAATACAGTCAAACCTGATGCATATCTATCAGCTGGATGCAACTAGGAGTCTTGCCAAAATATTTAGCGGGAGTCTTGCAATATTTGTCAAGCATCTTACAGCACCAACTGCGAGTCAGGTGAACGTGGGAGAATTTTAACTTACATTTGTTTAAAGCACACGTTGGTAAACTGTCCCAATCACTGGAGAGGGGGCAATGCTTAAAACACAAGTCCAATGCACCTGGAAAAACAGAAATCAGAAGGCATTTGAGGGGCTTCAGCTCTAGTCTCATAATTTTTAAGACTCTGTTTTGGCACGCCTGAATTTTAGTTTACCAATAGCTGGACTTGAGAATACTGATATTATCAGCTGAGAATGGTTTTGAACATTATAATATAAAATAAATAGCTTTCCCTTATAACTGTAATTTTTGTATATTACATACAGTACATGTTATAAAATATTTCAACTGGATTAGGAAACCTAGGACTCAAAGTATGCCGAAAAAAAGATGTAGTTAATTTCCTAGTATTTTCAGGATAATTTGAGCAGGTTCTTTTCTCCTCTTGATTCACCAATGGACTGTGACTATGCTAAGACCCCACAAATCTAGTACCCTAGAGGGGATTTCTGATGAAACTGCACATATACAATGGTTTGGGGAATCCCAGATCTGCTCTGGCCACAATGAAGGCTGACAACTGCCTTCCAGATTTTCCCAAATCCTACTTCCATTCCTCTCCTGAATAAAATGTCACTAGTGACAAAGAAAAGCACGCCTCTATGCTACCTTAGATGCTCTTGAAAACAAGAAGTCACCCATAAGCAGTAAGGATGCTGAGGAAGGCAGTTAAGATGTCAGTTTATCAAGAGAATTTGTCTGCAATGGTCTACACTGACCATGAAATGATATTGCATATTATTTTCCTTTCTATCTGCATTTCCCACTAATCATGACAATCTACAGGGAAGCGAGGTTTAATAATGTTATTATCCCAACTTTCGTGTTTTCTTCAGAAGTTAAAAATAACCAGATTGAAAGCCTCAAAACAGCTGGTGTTTCAACTGTTATTTCAGCCCAAAAAACACGTGGCCCATTTTCTCCATTAGCAATGACGGGAGAACTGAGTTAACTTAGAATCACTATTCTAATCAAGAATTTCCCTAAAAGGATTCACAATCTTTTGCTGTTTCTGGCACAAACGGGTTAATAGTGCTACCCAGCTGACCTGCAGTCTGTACAGCAGAATTTCTATGGTTTCTATTCCTCCTTGCTGGTCTCAAAAACTGAGACGCCAGTGCTATAAGTGCTGTAGTGAGTATCCTCTCCTATGTCCATTGCCTCTGCATGCATTTGGCAAAATAGATGCTACTGCATATTTAATGTGGTGGAGTCACACAGCCCATGGATTACCTTCTAGCATCATGCCCCAAGAACATCACAGAACAAACACTATAAGCAGCAGGGATGAAGCAGCTCCTAACCAAAGCGTCTCCCTCTCAAACAAGGATGCTGAGCCAGGGAATGGATCTAGCCCGTTTTGTCCCCAAATTACTGCAGTCATCAGGGGCTAAATGCCTTCCCCCCCAAGCTCAAGCAACTGCATCTTTGCCTGACAGCTCTGTTACATGAATACAGAGTGTACTTCGCACCTGGTTGTGGCCAGCACATTCTCCTTGCTGGTATATAGCCGCTCACTCACCCCTGCCAGCACCTACTGGGAGTTGCAGCTGCAGCCATGAGGCACAATAGCAGGGATTTAGGGCAGCGAGTTACCACAGGCAGCAGAAGGAGCACCTTAGGGTGCAGCTCAGGTGCTGACACGGCTTCACCCACACTCACTTGGTAAATGGAGCTGCACTGTGCTCGGGTTTTTTCTTGTTCTCACTCACCCTGTTCCAGCAGCCCACCCTGGTCTGACATGGTTATGCATTCCACACTTCTGTTGTTGCTGGTTCTCCATGGCTTTGATATTATGGTTCCTGTGCCATTGGGGTGCGTTGGCCTGAGCAGAGGACCATCAAGAGTTCCTTAACCTGGCAAATGAAAAAGCAAAGACTTAAAGGAGATGTTACTGATACTTCTACCAGCTCTCTGGTGTGAAGACAGCACAGCATGCAATCAAGGGGCTTTCCAAGGTAAGCAACAGTTTACAACTGGCAGCTCCAATCCAGGGAGCACAGCCTTCCACAATAAAGAGGCAATGGCTGTATTCAGGTTACCCTGCTGCTGACTGTGCTCCCCTGTCCTATCACTGTGTTAAGTGTGCTAAGAAGCTATAGCTAGTGATGTACATAATGATGTGCACACATGCTCTTTCCTTCAGCTGCAGCACAGAAATATCCTGAGGTGCCCTGTGTGCCTCAGTTTCTCTGTAAATATAACCCATACTTAAAACCAAAAGGTGCAGAGAGAACAGGAAATGGGGGGTGTAGGCATACAGCAGTGATATGTTCTACAGCTGACCCAAGAACTCCCGGGTAAAGGTATGAACCACCGCTGACTGACAAAAATCAGCTTATACGTTCAGACCTAATGATTAAGACTACAAAAAAAAAAGAAAGCATTGTAGTAATGGAACAACCCCATTTTCTAACATATTTGCTGCTTCCACAGAAAGCTTTATCTAGCATTAATGTCAGCGATACAAGAAATAGGTGTTCTTTCTAGGAAAGGTCCAGCAGCAAAGGCAAGTAGTGCCTTTGCCATTAAAAAAGACATGCTGTCCATAGGAGGAGAGGTGAGAGCTTGTTATACCATTAGGTGAACATTTATTTGCTGCATCTTTAAACTCTGTCACACTGTATCAGAAGACACCCCAACCTACCTGGGTCTCCTGTGTCAAGTATGCAGCCTCCTAGTTAATGAGTTACCTAATAGCTCATAAAGTGCCCCCTAGGCTCCCCTCAAACTATAACCATTCCCATGCAGCAAACCAAGCACTGATCACACTTACAGGTGGTTTTCATATCAAATATCAGAAAGCAGATGCAATAAATAAATTCTTGATAACTTGCTGAGGGGTGGGGAGAGAAGATGGGCAGCCTGTCTGCCCGTTAGGGGACAGGCCCTTCTAGACTGCTCTTTCATTTGGTCCCTAAAATGTGGAGAGATAATAAAACTGTAATCACCCCATAACACTTCAGCCCAAGCTTTACATCAGAATCCTTCTACTGAGCTAAACACAGTTTCTGTTTTCCTGGATGTTAGGCACAGCCGTTGGGAGCACACACAGATCGCAGCAGGAGGTGAGCACAGCATAAGCTAAGCTTGGTTTCCTCCAGATCAAAGGGCACAATCCATTGGCACCATAACCCCAGCTAAAGTGTCTGGATGGACTTTGAAATATGCCAGAAAACGTGAAAGTTTGCAAATTAACTTTTATGTTACTTCCCACTCTGCTGGTGTAGAGTGCATTAAACGCTGCCATGGAGTGTGTCATAGAGCATACTCAATGGAGGACATTTAATGTTAACATCTGTACTTACAGGGTCACTGGCAATAACAAGTGGTTATCTAAGTGACTGATGACCCAAGCCTCCGGCACAAAGGTTGCTCTTTCTTTTGTATGTGTGGTTAAGTCCTACTACCAATACATGTGTTTCTTTCCTCATACACAAATCCTCACTAAGGAATCTATTAAGACTAGAGTATCTGATCAATAGTAGAATATAGTGCAAAATATAGAACTATAAAAAAAATGAATGAGTAAGAATTTGAAACTATTTAGCAGGTACTCTTAGGGAGTTATCATTCTATCCTAAAGGGTTTTATTCCAAGGAGGGTTTCGGTCTAAATGAGTATTTTGCATGTAGTGACTTATAGATATGCAATGTATGCCTAAGCTAGTATACCAAAAAATGAATGAAATCTTAGCAGGGAATATAGTGCAATTATTGGAAGAAGGTTTTCCAGACAACTGTGATTACAACAGTTACTTTAGATTTATAAAATACTTCAAGAGTCAACATTTCCTCACAGTGCATCTTTGCTATATTTCATATATTCAGCACTGCGTGCAAAGCATACATTACAAATGATGCATGCTCATAAGCAAGTAGCTTATATGTAAAACCTATATAAACATAGGTTCTCTGGAACATGTGCACTATGTCTGTGCTTGCAGGCACACAGTTTGCCGTATCCAATGTTCCTTAACTTTCTAAAGATCTATGGGCTGTTTTAACAAGAGAATTAAATACCCTTTTCAGTAATAATCTCTCCTTCCCCCCAGCTTTCTGGAGAATTTTGTTGATTTTTTTTTTATTATTAGTTTTCCTGCCAAGCCATAAAATGCATACAGTTAAGGCAGTATTAAGGTGGCTTTTGTCTTCTTCCTTTGTTTCCACAAGAAAAAGCTTCATTGACCCAAGGCCCTTCAAAGCATTATCACTTCATCCACATTAGTATGCATGGCTGTTCTGCTCAAGATGCAGAGGTGGCCTCCAGGGCTAGGCATTTCAGCATGATGCCAGCAATGACATCATCCCCCAGTGATCCTTTGCAAGAACCTCGTAAGTTTGGATTGGGCTGAGCAGATCTGGACAAGTGTCAGTGTGTGGTCAGGCAGAGCTTTCCAAGAACAAGGCAGAATACTGTCCCACCGCAGGCTCATGGGAGCACAGCATCCTGCCTCTCTGCAAATGCAGCCCCAGAGCCTGAGTGCACCCACTTGGAGAAGCACGTGCCTCTGGTACAGCACCCAGGACCCACTTTTTGCTTCTTCTGCATGGGACTGTTGTAACACTCACACTTTTAGGTTCCTTTTACCCTTGTGGTGACAAAGATTGTCTAGAGGCAACCAGTTACGTACTGACGTCTGATCCCACACCTAACTGCCTGTGCTTCATACTCACACCGACCCAGGCCAAGCTGTGGGTGTGCAGGCCCATGGGAGGCCCCGCTTCCAGTCCTGCGAGGTTGCGGAGTGGAAGGGGTAACTGAGCTGAGCTGGTGGAGGTCTGCAGAACCTCACCATGCAGGGTAGCATTTGCCAAAGAAAAGAAGCAGGTTGACTTTAAAAGCATCACAATGCCTTTAACCAAGTTGACAGAATGGGAAGAACGAACAAAAAAACAAATTCAAGGGAAATTTCATTTGATCTGGAAATTATTAATATTTGAGACAATAAAGACAGACCCCCTGAATACTATTTGCATAGAATCCCTCCTCAGAGCCAAACCACACTTTAAAAGGACTTCATCTCGAAAGAGCACTGCCGAATTGAAACAGAACTACTACCATGACTAGAGGGTTGTGGTGCCAAAAGATGTCAGATTGAACACGAAACAGAATTTTCATTCTTTTGTGTACTCCATAAATATTAACAACTTGACACCCCATAATGAAAGCAAAATGCACTTAAGCACGGGCAGAAAAAACCAAACTAGCCAACCATTCTTCTTTTAGGATTACAATTGGAAATTAGTTGTAGAGGTCAGAGTTTTCCAGCATCACTGTAGGTTGGGATTAACTCCATGGACGTTGTGAGTGCACAAGAGGCGAATGTGGCCTTGTGTGGTGCAAGAGGATTGCAAACACCATGAAACAGCCACCCCATCCTTACAGCCCTTTGCTGGATGGAAGCAGATGACAAATCCTTAAGTCAGCCAACTGGCCTCAGCTACTGCTTGAGTTCAACAAGCAGAGGAGAGAGGTGTAGCACAGGGCTACAGCACCCAGCTGGCCTGCTGAGGACCCTTCCTGAAGCAGCCTAACACCTGCTGTGGCCAAAAGGCACAGCATCACCCCCTCGCCATCCCTCAGATGTACTGACAGTTTGCGAGTCACACAAGGAAGAAACTTCAGTGGCTAGGCAAGAAGTGACAGGGAAAGCACAGCAGCCAGGATTTGCTGCAATGCATTGCTTTGATTCATATCAGTTGATCATTTGTCTACCAATTCTCACTTTGCTCAATTATCTGATAGAAGAATCTGTATGTCTTTACAAAAAAAAAAAAAAAAAGAAGAAATTGTACCCAATCGCATCAATTAAATCAGAAAAGAAGTTTTTTGTATTGGTCCCCAAGCCCATCAAAAAAGGTAGGACATCATCCTCTAGGCAAGAACTTCCACCCTCCAAGACGTGCAACAAAAAAGAATTACTAACTAATTTTAGGGGAAGAAAAAAAAACAAGAAAAAGAGCAAGAAGGTAGACTCTAGCTGGTCTGTTTGGGTTTGACTTGGAATATCCACAAAGTGTGGGATGTTCTGAATTCTGTGTTTTGCTCCAGGCACCTCTCAACAAAACTTTTCTATATATCCCTTGGAGAGAGCTGAAGAGGGTGGGAAATTGCCTCTGTGTGTGGAAAGTAGTGGGGAATAAAAATAGGGAAATATTTGTTTCAATTATTTGCCCCCCTTCCCCTGCAAGAGCTTTTGCACACTCTATCAGGAAAGAAACATGTATAAATATTTAGGTTATTGCCCAAAGTGGAAGCCAATTCTAGCACTGAGAAGGGCACAAGTTGCTAAAAGATAGCTCCGTAATACCTTGCTGCTCCTCTTAAAAATAAAATAAATTTAAAGAGCAGAACATTGCTACTATCACATTTACCAGTGCTTGCATATTTTCTTTCACCGATTTTAAAGCCAACTTCAGGAACTCAAATGAGAATTAAAGGGGCAATGGTGCATCAGGCAATAAGAGTATTCCCCAACCAATCACAAACATTTCAACTTTTGACTCCTTCAGGCTTTGCAAGTCCCCGGAGAGCCTTTTGAATGCCTGCCCTTTGCTTACCACAGAGTTTCACTAGCTGTGTCTGAGGCAGGAGCAAGCTAACCTCACTGAAGGCTCTGGACACCAAGATGAATAATAGCCTGGCTCAAGGAAAGCTCCTTTTTGATAGTGAGGGGTATACATGAATGCTTTGCCTGCAAGCTCCTGTTGCAGGGATTGGGGCCTGCTTGAGCTCAGAGTCGTAATACTTCCACATCCTCCTCCTGTGCCAGAGGAAGGCACTGTGGAGTCTGTTACTTAAACAGCTTGTTCATGATTTATTATTGTATAGGAACAGGGTAGTCTTAGGTATATTTCTAAACTTCAAACTGTGTGTTAGAAACACACAGGAGAGACGGTCCCAACCTCAAAGAAACACAGAAGACAAAGAATTCTGTTGTTTCTAGCATTAAATGAAGTCTCTCTAAAGTCTAGGGAACCCAGCAAGAAGCTCTGTGAGGAGATATTTCTGCAACAAGTCCGTAGAAATTATTTGGGGCACTAAATACTGCCATTGTCCTGGCTCCTTCTTAGCATAACCTTGGAAACTGTCTCCTTACCCATACCACCGAACACAGCCCACAGGAGTGCGGGCTGTACAAGTCTCAGAACCTCCTGAAGGGAACACAGCACTGCCTGGGAAGTCCTACTGTCTCCTACTGAGACAAATTGTATTTTTGTGCTCTGGTAAATACAAACTGTGGGTGTACCTCCCTCAAGGAAGGGTTAGAGCTCTGCAATGCCCCTAATCTCTAAATTGTTTAGGTAATCTCATTTGACTTTGCTGATAGATCAGGAATGTATTTTGCAGAATCATTTACTGATTGCCCATTTCATTCTTTTTGAAGTATTCCCAGAAAGGTGAAGAAAGGACAGGGACTTTTGTTCTATATTGTCTTTTCTCCACCTGCAACCATTAAGATATTTGGCTTTAGGTCTTGTTCCAATCTCCTCTCCCAGTGAAAGAGGGTAATTACTCACTCTCTCTGCCTCTTGCTGCCCACTGCTGCCCTTTCTACTCCTCCAACAGCTGCTTTAGAAGGACAAGCAGAAGCAGCTGCTATGGGAGCTACAGGGACCAGTGACACCTGACAGAGGTAATTCACACCAATGCTTCTGGAAGAGGCACAAAAGCCACCTCTTGCACCATCACCCTTTTAAAACTGCCACAACAATGCTCTGTGCTGCCCCAGTTGCCTGTACAATATACTTACAGTGTTTGACCAATTCCAGAAAGAGTTTCACCAGGCCAACCTACATTTAAGACCCAAAAAACCCACCGCCACTGCCAAAAAAACCTAAAAGACAGAAAACGAGCTGTAGAGGATTTTGCCAAGATTATGCAGGTACTTTACTGCCTATCCAGCAATACATTCAGGTGAGGAGGTTCTACCTTAACCTCAGTCACTGGACCCCAGCAGCCTGTCCTACCCAGCAGATGCTAGTACCACTCCCAAGACTCAGGATGACTTGATCGAACTTTTACATAAAAGTATATAAGAACAATATAAACACATTTATATAAGAGACAAATGTGTGTGTTTTTAAATTAGCTTGTTCCACTAACATAGGCTATTGGACAGCCCCATCTGCACACGGGGAAGGCAGCAACAGCCAGGTGCGTGCGTAGGAGAAGAAAAGGGTGAAGCAGGGAGGTAAAAACAGGAACAAGTAGCTGAGTGCAACACAAGGATGTAGGGAGGAGGAAAGAGGACAGACCCTCTTAACGTGGCTCAGCAGCAGACAGGGCTGATGTGTATCACTGCTGCTGAAGCTACTGTGAAGTGGAAAGGCAATTACAGTGCTGCAGGTGGAGATCCTGTAATCCTACCACCACCAAGCTTCACTCCTCAGGGGCTTCCTGCAAGCTGCTGGGCCTACAAAAGTCTGGCATTCACCTGAGCATGTCTGGCAGCCTGATGGGCTGCCTATGCTGTGACTGCCATAGCATTTCACTGGGAACGAGTTGGGGACTGAAAGAGTGGAAAAGGAAAAAGCAGCCTGTTATCCTTGGGAAGGGAAAAAAACCCCATCGTGGTCCACCTCACTGCCATCTGCTGATATACGAGTAGCCTGTCTGGAGAAGGGCAAGGATTTACAGTAGCCCTGAGAGTGGTCAGACCCCAAACTTGTTGGGGAGCACCAGCTGAGGGGCAGAGTCCTCAGCACCACTTCATGAGTTTAATTCAATTATCTAATTTGGGTTTGAAAGAGGCTTTTTGAAACATGCTAAAGCCCAAGCTGAAAGTTTAGAGCTCCCCAGGTGACATCTTTGGCTGTGACTATGAAGCCAAGATGGCATGTGCTCAGGGACAGCAGGCCTACAGCAGAGCAGGAAGCACCTCCTCTTGAAAAGGGGAGCCCCATTGAGAGGGAATACTTAAATACTCAGTGCCTGTGGTTTGGTCTGCAGCAAAAGCCGCGGGGGGATCTCCTCAGGTCTTTGTATAACACTACAATTTAATGATACATATTCTTGTATCGTTAAATCTTCTGTCTGCTTAGTTGCAGATACTAGCTGAGCACTCCCTTGGAAAACCTATGGTGTTATGTACCCAAATATTTGAAATTCAATGGCCATTGGTCACTTAAGTCCCACAGGGCCCAGGTCAGGAGCGTATTCTCCATTTCTATGAATTTTCACTTTTATACATGTGCTTAAAATTACTGAATACCACCGGACTACGAGTGTCACTGAAAATGATGTGTTAATTATGCTTCCACTGAACTGGCCTTAGATAATCCCAGCTTTTTACCAGAAGAAACTTAAGTAAATCAATTTAAAAAAATACGAAACCTTTAAAATAGACATACAGTTAAATTATTACGTTGAACCTTTTGATATGTACTAAACCCACCACATTTAAAAAAAATAATACAATTTTGCTAGTTTAATTTAAACCAGCCATGAAAACAAAGGATTTAACTGCAGAGCAGTTAATTATTTCAATTAAAAAAAACCCTAGCTGTTTACATGTTAGACACAGAGACTTTTCCTGGCCCCTTTTAGCTGTCCATACAATACATTGTTAAGTTAACACTTAATAACACCAGATTAATATATAACAGAGAGGGTGTATTGCAGCCTCATTTGCTCTATTTAGCAAGTTCTATTAAATTCTGTTTTTCTCCCTTAGAAGACTGTAAATATACCAATGTTCACTTTTGAGAATGCAAGTCTAAAGTGCAACTTAATATGAGCAAGTCACTTGACAAGTAATTTGTGACCCCCAATTTGAAATTACATTAAAAGTACCTATTCTGCTAAATGGGGGATCTGAGGCCAACTGCAGCACGAAGCAGAAGAGCATGTTAGTTGCCCACTTCCCCCCTCTCCCCAAGCCTGTGAGCCTCACCGAGAGCCAGGCTAGTCCCACACAAACACTGCTGACCATGAACTGAAGAAACACTACCTGCAACCCTTGGCTTCCTGATGAATATGTCTGTGCTGGCTAGCACTTTGGGGAATCTGTCTCTTGGCAGTTCATGGTGATGTCTGGCGGACATTATACTACTCCCGTACCAAGAAGCACTCTGATATACTGAAGCTGCTATGAGTTCACATCTGCCGGACAATGGGCAACTCTAACATGGACTAATATAACAACAGCCTCCCACTTCTCCGCATGGGAAGTAGACAGCAGAAAACTCCAAAACAGAGTCTGAAGCAGAGATTTGGGAAAAGATCTGTAAAGGAGACCATGGCTCAGGCTACTGGGGATGCACAGGGACCTTTGACACAGACGGAGGGACTTGCCTTTGTAACAGAACTATCTTTGTTCAACAGCAGCCTAAAGGTCTGTGCAAGGAGCCAGGCACCTAGTGGGAGGGCTTACTGAGTGACCCAGGAGTATCTGTGCTGAAGGGAGTGCAAGGGCACATCCATCATCCACACGCAGAGTTAGACGATATCAGGAAGTCAGATACAGGGTTGTAGATGGGACGTCACCAAACCCTCCATTGTTTCTTACTGTCCTTTCAACCATCTCCTCAGGCTGTGTTGACTTCCCACAACCCCTTCCCAAAACAGAAAGGCCATAGGAACTGGTTACTGCCACACCTGCACTAAGGGCTACTGCACTGCAGATGTGTCCCCCAGCCACTGCGCTCGCCTAGAAATTACTCTGCAGCTGATTAGGACTACCCTGCGCTAAGCAAGTAGAGATGCTTCCCTGGCTCAGTGGAAGAGGAGCTACAAACACTTCTAGGTTTGAGCAGCAATGAGAAAGAAGAACTCCTGCTAGTGCATTTCTCACAGTGCTGACTGACACTCAGTGCTTTGCAGAGGGCGGGGGGTGCATTGTAGCTCCTCCACTGGGGTCCAAACTCTTTCAAAGGACTTTTTATTGCAAACCACTTAGTGCCTCAAATTCTTACCTAACTCCCACAGAACATAGGCACCTCAGACACAAAGCTTAGTTCAGGTCCAGCTCTGACATGTATACATTTTTACCAGTTTTTCAAGGAATAATGTAATAAATTATAGCAATTCAGCAGCAATTGAGCATGCATTCTTACACAATATATTATAATAAACACAAATGAAGAGATAATTTCTAGACATATCTTTTCTTTCTAAATCACAGGCATTTGTGATATGTTCTAAATGAGGTGAATTGATACAGCTGCAACATTACCAGAGCTGTTATGCCTCTTACTGAGGCTTGGCCAGAAAAGCCTGAAATTTTCCTGTGTTAGGAAGAGCATGGAAAGCCACCTGGAAGTAAAGCGCACAGAGGCTATACTATAAATGTCGAGTATAATTGAGCATCCACTGATGTAGAGCTACACAAACCACAGGAACACAAAACATTTCTAGGCCCAACTCTCCGCCACCAATTGCGCTAGACAAAGATGGGGAATGTCTGCACAGGAAATTCAAGTTCGGGGCAGATACCCAAGGTCACTAGGGAGCTGAAGTAGTGCTGCCACACCAGCAGGGCACTCTGCCTAAACTAATTAGTTGGTCTACAAAGAATTAAGACAGCTCAGCTGCTCCGAGGGCGAGTGCCCACTTAAAGCTAGCTCCAGCTAGCTGCGCTGTGCATCTGTTAAAACGCGAGGCTCCCAGCTTGCTTGCAGGTCATCTGGACTGTAACTAGCATACACAAAGCAAAAGCACAGAGAAGCCAAGCTTTTCATTACAATTGCATTGTCTCCCTTCAGAGGGTTTTACCAGCTATACTGCTTTTGGCTGGGATAGAGTTAATGTTCCTCATAGTAGCTTGTATCGTGCTATGTTTTGGATTTGTGATTAAAACAGTGTTTCCACTGCCCTCATGACAGCCCTGGTTACTCACTCTTCCTGAGTACAGGCCTGCTGCAGACAAGCTGTCCCAGCTAGAGGATTTGTTTGCCCCAGAGATTCCCTGCTGTCCTCAGATGAAGTTTAAGCATTCCTCACCTTTGCAGGTGCTACCAGTAAAAACCATCTCCACTTCCCCACACACAGAGCACTTACACTGAGATCCATCTCTCTAGAAACTACTACGCACAGCACATAATTTAACAGGGATGCTATAGATTTAATAAGACACTGATTATACACAATTGCAGAAGACATACAACTGTAATATTGATATGGGGTGGATCACAGGACTGCAAAGTTGCAGAGACATTCTATAATCAATTGGCATTTAACATTACAGCTTGCTGGCCTACAGGATCTGTCAAATGCATAATTGGGAGCTTTAATTAAAGAACTACCTGCAGCTTTGTAAAGAGCTAAAGTCCAAGAGCCTGCAACAACTGAAGAGAGATGATGTTTGTCCCGTCCTCATTACTCTCAGATACACTATGAGCAGTGGTCACATGCTAATTACAGGTCTCCTGCAACATCACACTGAGCAGTTTTCCAGACTGGCATCTCCACTGCAACCTGAGCCAAATTGCAGTTTATCAGACTCTGACGGTTAACTTTGCCTCTGTTGGAGATGTCTCCAGACCTCACACTCAGGTCTTGGGAACTGTAATATTTTATGTTTCAGGCACTTAATAAGTCCTATAAAGGATACATTGATGAAGTTGTTGTTCCTCCTACATGCCCATGTTGAAGCACCATACCCAGAGCAAATCTTATCTTGTGTAGGCTAAATGAGCAACAGTATTAGTAGTGCCAATAGATCACAGATAATCATGTTCTTCAGAGCACCTGCATTTGGGGTGAGGAAAGCTGAGACCCTGATGGGTCACTTCCCAGCTGCAGGGGCACTCATACAACTTGTGGCTGCCAACTTTTGACAACTACGTAGAAAGAATTTGTGGAGAAGGGATCAAAAGGCAGTGGAAGCTGGAACAGCTGCAAAGGCTGGTGACTGGAGCATTCCCTGATGTAGGTGGAAAACGTAAGAATCACTTCTTTTGCCCTGAGCTTTGGCCCCTTTCTACTATAGCCCCATGAAAGAGCTCACTGTCAACCAGGGCATTATCTGCTTGAAATACACACCTTGCATTTCTCCCCACTCATTTGTTCTTTTGCAGCTATGCCCAGTTCCGCTGCCTAGGTACCCAGTAAGCTCGTATAAGATAAGGAGGGTAGAGATTTATCCTTTAAGAGAATAGTGGATTTTTCCACTATCTCTGTACTGACCCTTCTCCCCATATTTCTCTAAAGCTGGAAATGCAGTGTCCTGCCAAGGTCCTGTCCCTTTATACAAACACTATTCAGCCAGCTCTTCTGTACAGCTGTGCCAATAAAATAGCAGTTGCATTACAGGATGGATGATGGGATATGTCTATGGTTGTGCCAGGGAAACATGGGCTGCAGTATACCACTCGCTGATAAGCAGCACACAAAATACGCGACACCAGCAGAAGGACATTGGACAAGGCACACTATTCAAGCTGAGCCCTGGTCGGGGAAAACCAGAACGCATTCCTCCCCATGGCACCTTCAGGAAGGTGTCAAGATGGGGCAATGCCAGACTGGTGGCCAGCTGCAACAGCCCTGGGTGGTATTTCCCTTTCCTCAGTTCTAATGCAGCAGCATTGCCAGCACTGGGCACAAAAGATCCTTCTGTGAGGCCGGAAAGCTTGCTGTGCTTTGCAAGTTAGCTTGATTTTACACAAGGGAATGTGCAAAAGTCCCTTCAAATGGCTGTTGAGCCTCCAGAGCTAACACAAAGTAATAGCTTTTCAGGCTGTTTATTGCTCTCTGCCACCCCAGAACATGTCTACCTTTTGCTAACAGTAATAATTTATCATGTTTAGGGCGGTACTTGCAGTTTATTGTAGTATCTCATATAAGTTAAAGGTGCTATTTGCTATGAACTCTGGCAGTGTCTCTGAAAGCATTTTTGTTCCGTTCCTTTTCCAGATAGCAGAAATCCTAAATTCTCTGCATTTGGCATTGCATGATGTGTCAGAGGAAGAAAGACTGAATCCTAATATACAAAACAATGGTTATACATTCATTTACCAGTGGAAGTTATATATTAATAACTGTTAATACACAAATACAGCTGAATAGCTAATTCTGAAGTTTCTCTCTCTCTTCTTGGTTTACATCTCAGTCCACACAACCCTAAGCACTTGTGAGCTGCTTCTAAAAGGATCCACAAAAGATCCTCTCAGAAAAGCAAACAAGCCGTGTCAAATTTCAGTCGGGATCCACAGCTCTCCAGAAAAAGGAGAAAAACCACTACTCTACATTAATAAAAAATAGAACCGAGTCTGTCTAATCAGGGCTCATATTGCATATTACTATGTACACTAAACCTACTGTTTATATTATAGATGTACCGAGAGCCTGTAGTTCTGACCATTGCACATTTGGAGGCATAGGGGTTTAGATTTTAAGTAGTTATAGAACAGAGTTAATCTCACTCTGGAGCTAAAAAATGAATATAAGCAAGACTCTTTCGTATCAGAAATCCTTCACATGTTTGTTATTACATGAACCCTCCAGAATATTTTCTAGCAGAAATACTTGGCACAGTAAAAAAGTTCCAATGTGTTTGCTCAGTTAAAAAAAAAAAAAAAAATCAAGCTAAGATCGCAAGGCTAGTGATGCAGTCATATCCCCGAATATAACCCGAGACTCAGACAAACCAGTAGTGGGAGGACCCATATATACTTAGCGACTAGGTTGTCAGCGTGAAAACCTCAAGTGGGTTGTAAGTGTAGGGTTGACTGTCTTTGGTTTTTTTTATATTTGCTGATTCAGCTCTGACGATCAAGGGATGTTATTGTTCAATTTGACTAAGCAGAGTAAATCAACTGATTTCATATTTATTTCAATTTTATTTGCCTTTATCACAATCCATTTGGCTGATAACTAGGCCTGGCAAGAAGTGCTAGCATTTTCTTTAATAATCATCCTCTCCAAATATGATCTCGCTCATTTTCAACATTCTTGAAACCAGACATGCACAAAACCAGACATGCACAAAAGAGATCCCAACTACGTCCTCTGTATGCCATGCAAACCAGCATTAACGACACTTGGCCCACAAGAGGGACTTGTATGCTAGTGTCAATTGCCAAATGCACTGCCAAACAGATCAATAATTTTGGAGTTTGTTTGTTTGTGGAAGTTGTTTGGTTGGGTTTTTTTAATGTCATTTAAGTGACAAAACACTTCACACCATGTTTTCCTTCAAGCCTGGCTGTATGTGACATGTTGACCTTGTCCACAGTTATTGGTCACTATTAACCAAAAACAGCTCCTCTTCCTTTTCCCCTTCTTTCAGAAAACCTTGCCCTTAAATGGGTTTGGTGCTATTTTCAGAGGGCCAGTTCAAGAAACTAAGGAATAGATTATTTTTATTTTTACTTATTTAAAGGTCTAATGCTATTTTGAAAGTTCAAAAGCACTGAGAAGTGACATCACTTTTCTAGCATATATTCCTAACCATAAGTGGTGGGAATTTCAAAGCACACTCAGCATTGGTCTTTTTTTCTTTTCCCACTGAATCAATAGTCAGACTTCTATTGACCCTAATGCGAATTGAATTTGGCAAGTACTGTGAAAGCCTCAAAGTATAGCAATTTAGAAGTTAGATGAAACCATGAGAATCTCCTGGATTTCAGGATTAAAAGCAACACAAGACTCTTCACCTTGCTCCTCTTTCCCCATTTATGGCCAGCATTGCCTGGGCTTCTCAGATAGAGTCCACCTCTGCAAAGCAAACAGATACAGTACGGGGCTACAGAAGTCAGATTTCCTGCCTAGGCTCTGCTGCTTTCCAAAGGCTCTCTCACCTTCCTACACAGTATGAAAAAATAATAATAATAAGGCACTGTTTTGATAGAGACAAAATGCTTGTTCAAATAGTTCTGCTAATTTCACAAAGATGCATGATAATGTTTCACATATGGCTCTGTGCCTTTTAATAACAGAAATTGAACACACATTTCAAGACACAAGTTTTGTTGATATGCTGCTGATAGTCCAGAGTAACTGTTTGCCTTGTGGTTTTAATTATTCTAAAGACAGCCCAGGGATCATTTACCCAGAGCTAATGGGTTTATGGGCTCTTTAAGAAGCATGATAAGCCCACAGATGTGGCAGTGAATGGCACAGGGGTCAGAGCTACCATGGGGGCCTATACTCTGGAGGATGAGAAGGTGGTAGGGTTTATCCTGCAGCCTTGGGCTTCTTAATTATCACACGGCTGTTAGGATAGTTGTGCTCTGTGTAAACATTCCTGTTTTCTCTGGAGGGGACTCTGATCTTGAGAGCACAGTCCACAGCCCCAAAAGCCAGTTCCTGGCTTCACAGCAGCATACCCAAGAATAGGGCTGGACCACTTGTGCCAGACAGCAGTCCCTGACGGTCACTCTCCCTGCTCCCCCCTCAAAGGGCTGGGGACTTGTCCACCTGTGCTAGCCAGTCTCCAATACAGCCAAAATACATCAGGAGACCACAGCTGTTCTGCTGTCCCCATGCACGTGCCTACCTTGCTAACACCTCACACCAGCCCTGAGCCTGTTTGAGCTAGGATGGAAACTGGGCAGCTGGAAAAGGACAGGCTGCAACTAGTTACACCAGCTAAAATGACAACACTTCAGCTGTGAAAATAGGTTTTAGTTGCCATTAAGTCCTATGCCAGGAACTAGACCAAGATGGTGACAATGTTGTGCCATCAACTGCATTAGGGGGTGTGGGGGAAAAGGGCCTGTAGCTCACATGTTTATGAACAGGGAGCATGCCTGGGTCTCTCCAGAGCAAGGGGCCCGCCTCTCCCATGGCTGCAACTTCCCAGTTACAGTGCTTTTACTTGGATAGCAAATTTGGAGGGTTTTAAACTACATCAGGATATTTTAGGCCCAACTCTCAATTAACACTGATCTAGCACAAAGTCACTGGCACTATTCCTGGATCACACCAGTAAAAAAGGTGGGTAAGAATCTGGCCCCTTCTATACACGCTGTGTTACACAATGTTAAGCATCATTTCTTTTAGAACACTACCTGTTAATCATTCTAGACAAAGACTCATATTTTAGCAATTAAACATAACCAATTTATTGTATAAGCCCTGGAAATATCTTGAAGGCAGAGGACTACTTTATCCATAACATGCAAAATACAGGCAGAAAACGCAGGAAGCCCTAGGAGGTAGAAGCCAACAGTATTTTAGGTTTCAGAGTTAACAACAGATTTAAACTGCCTGAAAATGCAACAGGTTGATTCTCCCTGCACTAGCAGAAAGTAGGAGACCAGCAGCTTCACAGACACCAACACAACCACCCTTCCTGCCAGGGGCAAAAGGACAACCAGGCCTCCCAGCTGCAAAGAAATCTTTGCAGTTAATGTGGACTTTAAGGAAGAAATCAGGCCTGCCACATTAGAAGTTTCTCCGTCTTTGCAAGAGACCCTATCAATTTTGCAGAGGTTTTCAGCCCATTATCACATTACAGGTAGACAGTTGTCATAAAGCATTAGATCTAAGCGAGGCTGACAGCGTAACTGCAGGCTAGCTCCAGGCTTGGCAGTCTGTGCAGCACCTGCAGGCACAGGACCGATCGTGCTCCATCAAGAGACAGGCTGGTGTAATCTGCTGTGAATCACTTTGAATTGCTGCCCTTAATTGACAGTGCACTCAAGACCTGGCCTGCTATGTAGACAAAAGCCTCAAAGTACTAGCACACACACACTCTTGCCAGCAACCTGCTTGCCCTCAGATAATCAACTGCTCGAGACCCATCTTTTTTTTACTAGAGTAAGAGCTCTGTATTTTGCTCTGCTCCTTTGTCACTTCAGGCTTACCATCATCACAAGAATAAGCAAGAATAATGTTTCTCCTGAGAATTGTTGAGGGGGGGGGGGGGGGAGAGGGGGACAGTCAACACGCTGCTACCCTGAGGAAAGGGAGAGGGCACACACACTTCAGATAGCATCACAAAAGTCCAGACCCTGGAGAAGTGCTCAACTGGCATCAAAGTGCTATGGGACAGCAACTAACTCCCACAAGGCTCTCTGGGTGAAATAGCAACTGTTTCTCTCTGGAGATACCAGCATCCCGATGCATCATTCAGGTTTTGCAGCATCTTTTCTTATGAAGTACATGAGGGAAAACACATCCAGCCTCTACAGACAGCAGAGGACAGAAGTCATGATTGTCATCCTTGCACTCCACCATGAGCCTAATCCTGCTCCTTCTAAGCGTTTGCTAGAGATTTAGATAGGCAGCTGCCAAAACTTCCTTGGCCAGGTGAGGATTCCTTTTTTACTACTGCTGTCTCAGGTCACCTCCAAAGCAAACTTTCACTTCCTTGTGTCCCGAGCTAAGGTGTAAGCCGGGCACCTCCTTTGACTTCAAGGTTTGTTGTTCTCATTGATGTCAGAATTTTCATGGACTTTTAGACCCAAATTCTTATTTATGCTGTGCTGGAAGCATCAGGAAACTGAAACTGAAAGTGCTTAAATGCCTAGCCCCTGTGCTGCCAATCGAGGATGTAGAGAGGCCAGAAAACAAAGGGAATTCAGGCCTTAGAGGCCCCTTAGCTATCTCAGTTTTTTTAATTAAGTTCCAAAAACGCTTGCTGAAAAGATTAGAGGACAACACTGAGACTATGCTGGGGGCAAGGGCATTTTGGCTGTTGAGCCAAGTCCCTTCTCTGCCACAGATGCAGTCGTTTGCTTCCGGGTGAGAAGCCAGCTGAAAGAAAAGCCATAAAGAGATCACATGGCTGAAAAAGCAGTTTCCATGACCAGACAAACTCTTCTCCTTATTCTTTTCAAGTCTGCAGTGCCCAGACTACGGTACCTGACCAGACCAACAGCAGCTTGCTCAGAGCCACAGCATCTACCTAGTGCTGCATCCTGCACCAGCTCTGCCTCTCTCAGCATCCCCAGGGACCAGCCCAACCTCTTCAGCAGTTGTTTAGCCCCGCATGTTCATTTCAAGGGCTGATTTGTAAGAGGGACCACCAGCAACAAATGTCAGATCTGGTCTAGGACTTGGTTTGAAGGCATTTAGATAGAAGAATAATTGCACAGGGATGTGGTTTACTCTGGAGAAATAAAGGCTGTGTTTAAATGTCTGAAATTCCTGGTGACTCTAATAATTGCAGCCTCCGCCTCAATAAAATGCACAAATAATGTTATTGAAACATTTCCAATCAAAAGGTATTATTTTTGGTTTAAAACAAATGCAGTAGTCAGTATTTAAAAGGAAGACGTCTGGGCGGGCTTACCTCTATTTCAAGGGAAGAGAAAACTACTGGAACATTGGTTTAGTCTCTCTTTCTCTGTTTTTATAGCCGCCTTATTACAACATTAGAAACTTCATACAGTTCCTCTGTTGCTTTTTCTAACCACATGGAGAGCAGCTCTACAATCATGCACTGAAGAGGTTTTATTACATTAAGGTGTGCTTAAGAGCTTGACCTGGTAAGCCACCACATCCCTAGAGAAGCACTATCTCTGCAGGAGCTGAGCATCCTCAGTGGCATACTGAGTCAGCCTAATAGGCACCAGCATTGCTCCAAGCATGGCTACTGTACCAGTCTAGTAGACACCAAATGAATTTAGGAACTTAAGAGCCCCCTGCCAATTTTGACTTGGAGGATCACAGGGCTACATGCCAATGCTTGTAGGTTCAGGACTATATTTTCAGTGGCATCTTGACACTTCAAGGTGCAGCCAGGCACCTACTAGTAAGTCTCAGAAGGTATAAGATGGTAAAGTGGCCACCTGCAGCTTTAAGTGCTTAAATACCAAGTGCCTGTATCTCTTCTGAAAAGAGAGCTCAGGATCCTCAGCACTCTTGGAATTTTGCCTTGAGCTCTCTGCTGACCTGCATTGCTTACATGAGCAAAGTCAAACGCATCTCAGAAACTGGTAGAAATTGGGCCAGTGTTTCATGATTCATGTGCCTATAGGATTAGCATCTTCAAGTAAGACAATAACTGTATCATGCTAGTGCACTCCATGAATGCATTATCAGCACATATGGAAGACATTTATTACTATAAATATTCGGGCACTTGATAGTTATCCAAAAATATAAAATCAGGTTAATCATTCTATCCTATAATCCCTGGCAAGAGATTTGAACTCAGGTTTTTCTGGCTTAGTTTAAGGTTTTACATATACGATCACTTCTGCCAGCTGGCAGCACTAAAATCTTAGGCTGAAGTAGTTCTCCAGCAGCCAAATCTATCTGCACAGTAACGTCACAGAGCTTAGCTTTTTGCAAGCCATATACTACCTAAAGATATCTTGCTGTTGCACAGAGCTATGTGAGTTTGTGTAGGACAGGTAGAAGAATTACTTTTCTTTTCAGAGTTAATTGTTAACATCTCTCAGGGAAATAAACAACTGAGGCTATTGTCTTATTTCCAAAGGCTGCCCTGGGGCAAATGAAACAGTAGTTTCATTTGCCACATAATACAAGGGCAACTATACTGTCCCCACATGCATACGTGTAAAACTGTTTCCAAAAATAAGCTGGAAGAGGAAGTCTCTAAAGAATGCGTAGCTACCCATCAGAGCAAAGGCATGGGAGAACAAACTAACAAGCTTCCCTTTTAAAAAAAAAAAAAAAAAAAAACAACCACTCAGCAACGTAAGCACTAGTGGTTATTCAACTCCCAAGTAAAACAGCACACTATCCTTGGACTCACCAATGCAATAAAATTCAATGCCCATTTTACAATCTCCTATTAGGTGTCATAAAAGCCACAAGACCCGTGTATTCTTCTCCAGCCCTGCTCTTCAAGGGAAACTCCTGGGGTTTCAGTGCACGCGGGTCCATGATTTGTGAAGTTACAGCAAATACAGGCCCACCCTCAGTTCCTGGACCTGTCTCAGTTCACCTGCACCATCAGCCACGTGTTTAAGATGAAGACATTTCTCAGATACCAAATATTGAAAGGCCTGGCCATGGTTCACGAGCCCAGTCCCAGCTCTGCATAACACACAGGTCTGGGGACAGGACAGCTACTTTCACAGGACACAGAGTCAGAGCCAAAAAAAACGCTAATGGATCAGTGCCAGCCCAGCGCAGAGGCAGCGCAGGCACCCCTGCAGTGAGCTTCTGGAACTGGGAGGCTGGCGCAGAGCCAGCCCAGGGCTCTGCAGGACCCGCACGCAGCTAAAGCCTCCAGCAGGAGCCAAGCTGACTCTTTGCAGAGGCTCTGCGACACATCTGTGCCCCAGCCTTCAGTGCACCCCAGAGTGGACGTACTACCCACATTATTGCATCACCCATCAGCTTATGGCCAACTGACAGGAACCAGAATAGCTGGTGGGATCTTGTTACAAAAAGAGATTACAAAAGAAGACGGCAACTAGTAGCTGAACACAGTGATGCTGGTGTCTGGTATGGAAATTCCCCCGGTCACATAGAGCTGTTCAAGTGTTTGGCTTTAAAATAATTTTTTTTTTTCTGAATGGTGTCAACTTGATATCCCCAAGGAACAAAACTTCCCTGTACCACCACAGTACAGGTGCCAAGTAGGTAAAATGCCCCATCTTTGAGCTATGTGCTCAATACAAAATTTATGCAGTACATAACATAACACCTCTCCCTTCTTCATTGGGAAACCTCAAATAACCTGTTCGAGGAGGTTCAAGTTTCCCTTTCCTAGTCTTCACCTACTCCACAGCTTATAGACTCATCACCACCACCTTACACACTCGTTCAGGAAGCCACTCAGGCTCCCCCTCCTTACCCTGGCTGCTTCCAGGGTGAACCCACCAGCATGCTCCTCTTCTGCAGCCATTCCTGCTCCTCCATCAGAAGGCTCTAGGTAGCTCACTCTCCCCTGCTTGCTGTGCCATGTGAGCACATCATACCCACAAGCTGCAGAGCACTTTGCCCAGGAGACCACCTCTTTCTCTTGCCTTGCATAACCCTCTCCTCCAAAGTCCTTCACCACCTACTAATTAAAAGAGAGCCCTCTTAAACTCCACAGCAAGGCAGTGGGCTAAGCTAGCCAAGCCCCCTCACAAACGCACCTTGAAGCATTTATACAAATGGCCCCATCTCACACACCCACCTGAGTCAGGTCCCAGAGCTGAGTGAACCCCTCTCTGGCCTGGTAGCTGCTGCCCTAAACCACCTCCAACTCACAATTCAAGCAACGTGCCTCTCCCTGCACACCTTACCACTGTGTTTTGGGCAGCAGGAACAGAATAACCATGGCAGTACATTGCAAGTTCCTTAGCTCAGTCTGGAAGGCTGGATCACCAGTTGGATGTTGCAGTGGTTGATATATTAATTTACGTGGCCATATATGCAGTATATACAACATTCCACCCCATACATGCATTTGCTAGACAATATGATTTATTTATCCATAGAACCTTAACTAACATTGCATCAGAAAGAAGAAACAATTTGCAGAGGGTGAGTGCCTGTTAATCATAAGCTAAAGGGGAAAGGAAAAATTTTAAGTGAGATATAAAGGGAGGAAGTGACTCAGTGGGTGGGAGGGAGGGGACAAGCGTTCCAGACAGATGGGACATGAATAACTTTTCCATCTCCCTCTCTCTCTTCTCTCCCAAGTCTTGCAGGAACTGCTGTGTTGAAATAGTCAGTCATTAACTATTTGATGAGGTTTTAAAATCTGAACTGAATTCTCTGAATGTAACCAACTATTATTACAGGGCCTGCATCACAGCAATGCAAGTGTTGGAGCCCTTTGGCAAGCCATAGCGGTGAAGGCAAGACTGAGCACTCTGTAGGAAAAGCCACTAAATGGCGTCAGCTGCTTAGCTCTGCATAGCCCTGGTAATGCCGAAGGAATCAGAGCAGTAGTGATTAGTGAGTTTGCAGACCAGCTGTGACCAAGCAACAGGGCATCCATCCACACAGCTGGCAAAAAAGCTGATGTTCAGGCTCTGCTGGCATCGCTCAGCCTGCAGGAGAACCAGGCCCCAGTATGCACCAGGCAAAGGTCACACTGGAGGAAATGATTGTGGTCCTCCAAAAAGCCTCTCACTTTGGCTGTCCTCCTGCAGTGCAGTCCCTGGGGCAGGTTCTTCCACATAACAGCATCCACCTTTTCAGAGGGCTGGGTCACAGGCAAAAATGCTCTTTGGTGCCAGTTCAAGGGCAGGATTCAGACTGTGAGTGCTAAGTTTCCCTACTGCCCATGGGGAACCTCTCCTGCTCAGTCTGCCTTATGCTACACAAGCAGGCTCTGAGAAAACCTGAATGAAGCATTTCCCTTCCTGGATGCCAAAGGCTAATTGACCAGCACGAGACCTGCTGAACTTGGTGGAACCAGGGTGGATATAATCACTCAAGAGAGCCAATAACCAATTAACTGAATGGCTTCAGCAGTTTCGAGGTCTGCCTCTTTATTCAAGAGCAAAACAAAGATCAATTTCTTAATAAGCTTTGTAATATCTGCTATTCCTTCCCTCTCATTATTATTATTAGCATTGCATCAGTGTTTTGTGCGTGTAATGAAAGAGTAAGACAAGGTCTGGAACAGCCTGGCTGGTAGAGAAGGAGTGGGCAAAGTCTCAAGCCAAAAAAAACATATATACATACCTATACATATATAAAACAGGAAGGCTGTACAAGTCCTCTACAACACAGGCCCACCAAGTCATGAGGGGATTCTTACCACAAAGTAAAGAGCCTACCCCTGCTGATCACTTTTACCTGTTTATCAAAATTTTTGGACAAGGAAAAGTGAATACTCTTGTTTACAGTCACATAGTGTGGAAGTGTCAAGGCTTGGCCCGGTCTCCCCAGCGCCACCACAATGGCCATGGGCTCATCCTAGCCAGTTGCTGCCAGTGGGCAGAAGCCAGTGGGAGACAGTTGCTGACAGGGTGTGGCAGCCACTGTGCAGCTTGCTGGCCCTGACACAGTGACAGCGTGTGGCAGACAGGGCACAAGCACATGCTCCCTTCTGCCACTGAGGACACTGATGTCTGGCAGGGGGCTGGGGCAGGTAATACCTTCATCCGCCACCACCACATCTGCCAAAACCCAGAGAGAGGTGTTCCTCAAATCCCATCGTTGTATTGCCCTGCAGTTCCCCTATGTGTTTTGCTTTTGAAATTGCAGGTTCCTACTCTCTCTGCAGCTACATCACCAGCTGAAATCACTTTCCCTTTGTCAGAAAGCCTCCGACGCTCCTTGCAGTAAGGCAAGAAACGGCAGAGAAATGTACAAATTCCTCCCCGCCTCCCAATTCCTCCTTTTCTCCTCCCCTGAAATCAGGGCCACTTGGAGATAATGATCTCACCCATGAAGATACAAACAGCGTCGTCTACATTTTTCAGCATCTCCCACACACACCATCACGTGTTATCAGGCAGCCTTCTGGTGAAAGTGCAGGTTTCCCTTTCGGATGCATGACTCTGTGTGGCCCTGAGAAATCCCCCTCCACAACAGCAGCAGCAAGACTTGCCTTAATTTCTCTCGTGTGTGTTTTAGCTGAGAGTGTTTTACCAGACTGCACAACAAGCAAAACATTGCAGAAGAGGTCTCTGAAGGAGAAACTGAGAACTCAGAGGAAGGGGATGATGCTCAAAGCCCTTTTTTTAAGGAGCTGTAGCTGGATAATTGTCCAAGACAGACTGGCTTGTTGACTTTCTCACAGCAAAAGGCACAGGGCTGTTTAATTGATTTTAGCCTGTAACTAAACATATACTTCTTTCAATATAATGAACAGCAATGCTACAATACTGCTCTCCTAATGTAAATTGATCCATTACAGATGAGTGTTTAGATCAATGTGTGATGTCCTGATTGGAATTAAAACTGTTTGCTCAAGATCGCTATAAAGACAATGGGCACTGATAGATGATATTTATGTGACAAAGAATGGCTCTTAAAAAGGAGATTGCCAAGACCATGTCCCTCAATTATGAAGCCAACATTCACCCAGCAGCCATGCAGGCATTTTTAAAGACAAGAAGAAAGAAGAAAAGATCCCAAGGCTTTTGAGATAAAATACATAAGGCTCTAGAACAGCAGAGGGTCTTGTCAAAGGCTGAGAGCGCTTCTTGGCCATACACAGTGACAGTGGAAGTCAGGCAGAGGAACAAAAACATCCACTGAAAGGTCATGGGCCAAATCCTATGGCTTTAAATGGACAGGAGGCCTGAAGAAGCCCCTAAAACCTTGTGAGTTTATAGCAGCAGACACTTCCTAGGTCTTTCATTTCTAGTGCTCCCTTGAAGCAGCACCACACGGCCCCATTCAGCATGGTGAGCAAGGGACTATAAAAGGTAATGGAAGAGGCCTGCTTACAGTCCCTCCCTCTTTTCAGTGGGGACTGTCCCCAGCCAGGGCAAAGCTGAGGTCTCAGCAGGCTGGCTCAGGTGGGCTTACGTCTCTCAGCCCCACAGTCCTGCTCACTTTCCAGCAAGGAAACTTACTGTCAGCTCCAGGCACGCTGGTGTGGGGGCCATGGCTGCCTGGGCAGGGTAGCCAGTGCTCATGGTCATGTAGGACTGAATGATGCTGTTTATCCACCCACATTATACTGGGGTTCGTTTCCTGCAGAGAGCAGCTGGCCTTACTGGATAATTGTACCATGGTCTGTGTCCTATATACTCACAACCCATGTTTTGCCATCTCTGTGCATTTAGAGAAAAGTTAATCACTCCAGTTACCTTCCAAGTCAGTTGTGATTAATATATGTTCTTCTCTTACTGGTAGCTGTTATTTGTGGTCTTTTATTACCTCACTCGCATGGGGCATTTTTGTTTTCTCCCTTGTGTGCCGAGGAAGTTTTCTAAGAGCTGGAGTACGGGCTTGCCTTCGCGCTGGATTGTGTCCCAGCCATTCATTACTGGGGCAGCTGCAAGCACTTCTCTTTCTTCTAGGGACAAGCTTTGCCTGTGAAGCACGCCGCCAGAGCCCATCAGGGCGCTTGGTGGGACAGGGCTGTGCCTACAACACCGCATGAGGCCTGGTGGCCTCATGCCGGGGGATCCCCAGCTGTGCAGGCAGGAGACCTGGGTAGAGTGGACCCATACCTGCCCCAGAGAACCCCCTCCCATGACAGGGAGGACTCTGGCAGCGATGGGGGTGGGTGGTCCCAGCACCATGGTCTCCACGGGTGATTGACACAACTAAGATGGCCACCAGGGGTGCTAAAATGGCCGCCACAGAGCCCACCACACCACCTCAGCCACGAGCTCGCCCCACCCACCCTGGCTCTTCCCCATCCCATTGGCTGGGGCACCCACAGCACCTCTCCTGATTGGCTGTGCCTGCGGCCCATCTCAGCGGCACGGGGCAGCTGCTGGCAGGGCGGGCAGTGTGAGGGGGCGCAGGCACCCACAGGCTGGCTTGGCATTGTCAGACCATTGGGCTAAAGGCAGGTTCCACCTTGCTGGCAGTCCAGGCTCTGTAAGGCCTTATGTTGTCCTTAAATGACTTTGGTGCAAGAGCGGGAGCATGTGGGCAGCCCCAGTGGTTCCAGAGACGCGTGGTTCCAGAGAGGTGTGAGGAGCCGCTGGCTGGCCAAGGCCTGTGGTGACAGGGGTGAGATGGCATGGTTCAGGGCCAGGGCCTGCAGCCCTGTACTGGACAGGCAAGCACTGGAAACAACAGGCTTGCCTGACATTTCAGTACCAGCCAGCCACAGATGTCCATGATGGGACAGGGCCGAGCTGGCTCGGCACAGTGACGCTCAGCTTGCAGGAGGTGCAGTTGCTGTCTATGGATATATTGGATGATGGGTGACCAGAGGTCAGGAGGGGACGCTGGGTGGGGGAAACTAAATGAAAGGACAATGTTGACACAGAATAAATGATGCTAAATGGCTTGTGAAAACAGATCCATTAAGGGTATGATATTCTGCAACAGCCTTTAAATACAAATAGAGGAGAAAAATAGCCTTTAAATACAAACAGAGGAGACTTGGTCTGTTTGTGAAACCAATGGCTGGACCCTGTGTTGGAGGATTGCATTTGCTGGTCATGTCCTACTCCACTTTCTTTGCAAGAGTCCCCTTCATGTCATGAGACCAATATGCTGTGTCTTTTTTTCCCCTGAGAGGTAACACATGCCAGACACTTCTTCTGGTCATCTCTGATCATAAACAGCTAAGACTGTGATGAGTGTAGCATGTACTTTTGTCGCATGGTAAAGGTGGACCAGGGCTGTGTGAGCAAGGAATGGTCTGTTAAGGCAAGAAGGAGCTGGTGCCTCTCCCGTCAAAGACAAGGGCATGTGCTCCTACCTCTCAAGTCTATTTGTAAGGAACATGTTTGTGGACATTGTGGTGATTGTTGCCAGTCGGGCACTGCTGCTTATGCTCAGGTTGCTCAATTGTTTCAACCCAGGAGCAGATGTCCTGAGGCCGTGACAGAGCAGCTCTGTTGCTCTCAACATCATGCGTGCTTATGCAACCTTGAATAGTATCCCTACAGCAGCCTCTCTCTCCGACTTCCATCCTTACAAAAGAAAAGCAAAGTAACGAAGTAGGACAGAGTGTCTTTGCACAACTGTGGACAAAATGACTCAGCTGAGTTTCAGGTGTCTGAGAAGGGCAACAACATTACCTCCAGTAGCGTTTCAGGCTACCTTAATAGCTCTACAGTGCACAGCAAAATGCAATGTGAAACAGATGAGAACTGCAGTAGAAAATAACTTTTCTGGGAGTGGTTGCCCTTTGGGGTAATGCCAGCATTTAACTTTGTACTTCACAGTCCTACTGTGGCATAATATCTTTATCAATGATCTGGATGAGGGGATTGAGTGCACCCTCAGTAAGTTTGCAGACGACACCAAACTAGGTGGGAGTGTTGATCTGCTTGAGGGTAGGAAGGCTCTACAGAGGGACCTGGACAGGCTGGATCGATGGGCCAAGGCCAACTGTATGAGGTTTAATAAGGCCAAGTGCCGGGTCCTGCATTTCGGTCACAACAACCCCAAGCAGCGCTACAGGCTTGGGGAAGAGTGGCTGGAAAGCTGCCTGGCAGAAAAGGACCTGGGGGTGCTGGTGGATGGCCAGCTTAACATGAGCCAGCAGTGTGCCCAGGTGGCCAAGAGGGCCAACAGCATTCTGGCTTGTATCAGGAATAGCGTGGCCAGCAGGAGCAGGGAAGTGATCATGCCTCTGTGCTCAGCACTGGTGAGGCCTCACCTCGAGTACTGTGTTCAGTTCTGGGCCCCCCTGTACAAGAGGGACATTGAAGTGCTGGAGCGTGTCCAGAGGAGAGCTACCAGGCTGGTGAGGGGTCTGGAGACCAGGTCATATGAGGAGAGGCTGAGGGAGCTGGGCATGTTTAGTTTGGAGAAGAGGAGGCTGAGGGGAGACCTCATGGCCCTCTACAACTACCTGAAAGGAGGTTGTAGAGAGGTGGGGGTTGGCCTCTTCTCCCAGGTGAATAATGACAGGACCAGAGGAAATGGTCTGAAGTTGTGGCAGGGGAGGTTTAGATTAGATATTAGGAAGAATTACTTTACTGAAAGAGTGGTCAGGCACTGGACCAGCCTGCCCAGGGAGGTGGATCAGTCACCATCCCTAGAGGTGTTTAAGAAACATGTAGATTTGGCACTTCAGGGCATGGTCTAGTGACAGAGATTGTCGAGGGGTGGGGGGTGGGGGTTGTGTGTGTCTGGTTGGACTCGATGATCTCAAAGGTCCCTTCCAACCATGAAGATTCTATGATTCTATGAAGCACATCCATTCAAACATGAGCTTTATAGCCCTACAGCACACAGGTTAAGAAACAGGCAGGCACAGGTCTACGCATGTGCACTTTGTGTTTGGCTGGCACTTTCCATCCTGAAGGAGTCAGTCCCTCAGAAAACCCCAGGTTGAAAGTTGCGCCCAGAGTCACTCAGAGAGGAGACACTGACCAGTGGCACATTTAGTCTGGTGGTGTAATGGGAATAGGTCTGGAAACCTCCCCACACCTACAGCATGGGGCCCTCGGAGCCACTCGCCACGGTCCTCCACAGGGCACACTCATCCTTGATCTCGCTTTGGTAGCTCAGGTCAGCCTCATTCTTAGTGGCTATTGCCTGCTTCACCACAGCTGTTGCCAGCAGGGGAGCTGATCTGGGTCTCAGCCAGGTAAACTCCTAGGATTATGCACGCCAGGCCCTGGCAGTGCCAGAGGCATGAAGCACTTTCAAACATTTCCCCAGAACTACAAAATCTCCTTCTATTATTCTTGCTCGAGTGTGAAAACGTTGCATGAGACAAAGGAGAAATTCTCATCTTCCCTTGCCAATATCTTTCTTGGTTTTGGATCTCTGAGCTACCTTATGGAGAAAAACCATCTGTTTTACTTCAGTAGGGCTCTGATTTTTGTCTGAAGGCATCTGACCCATCCCTCAGGGTGCAGGAGCCCTAACTATGCTGACCCAGGTACCTTGCGATTCATGCTGGTCCCATAGTCCCTGCTCTTACAGCAGCCCTACAGTTCTTGGTGCTGGGAGAAGCTGTTCCTCTCCTGTACCTCGTCTGGTAATGAACACTACCTGCATTTCTGTTCTTGCAAATTACACTGTTGATTAAGACTGGTCATAAAAATAAAGTCTCTTTTCTGAGAACATTTCATTGGAGATCTTCACCCCATGAAGATGAAAGATGAGATGAAAAGCTACAATTATGTAGCATATATGCGGGATAAAACTATGACAGGTAGTATCTGTGAATATTCAAGGTTCACAAGCAGCAAATAGCCTTTTTATTAAAAAGCTTCTTTTTCTGTTATTATCTTGATGCACTCTCAGGAGTACAAGGAGGAACTCTGTCACTAGCCAAAGCAGATCTTTACTTGAAATAGCCACAATCGGCCTCAGTTGAACACTAAGGCCTGAATTCAAGAAAATTCATCTGATCAGAACAGCTACTTTAGAGGGAAAAAAACCATCCCTCAGTATCTGATATTTTCACCCAGAAGAGAAAAGCCTAACAAAAAACAAAACCAGGAAGGGAAAGCCAGACGAATTCCACTTAGAATATGGTACAGATTTACCAGGGACAGAAACCACCATTCAAACAAACTACTGAGGGCAACAGTAGATTTTCCAGCTCCTGAGGTCTTCAAATCAAGACCAGACCCTTTCTGAAGGGTAAGTCACACCATTCCCCTTGGGAGAAGCCGGCTCTAGCTCCTGAAACACTAACACAGGACAGAGGGGATGACTCTTGCCCTGCGCTCGTGCTGCCTTGCAGACAGAGGCGGCGGTTGCAGGGCTGGGGCGCGATGTGCCTGCTGCATGCGTAGGACCCCCAGCAGAGGTGAGCTGCTCAGCAGCAGGGCAGCTTTTCAAACAGCCAAACCAGCCAAGGGAACCGCAGCAACAGCTCACCAGCTCAGCGTGTGAGCCTCTGCGGGCCTCCCACCACCTTTATTCCCCCTAGCTCCAGTGAACCATGCCCAGCATTTGGCCATCAGCAACCACAGATTTTGGAAGGAGGGGAAAGCCTGCAGAAATCTGCGCTTGAACTGCTGCTGTCTCTCCCTCACCCGTAGCATCTTTTTGCCTGAGGTAGGGCTGACTCACCCGCAGCACGCTCTCCCGTTGGCAAGCTCCCCGCTGTCTGCACCACAGCCAAGGAGTGAGCACACAGGTTTCCTGCCATCGCAGTGAGATGGGGCTTTCACACTCCTGAACTGTTTGTATGTGAGCAAAAAGAAGGGGATCTTGGCAGGGACGTCAGAGCCAGCTCTTTCCATCCTTGCTACCATGAACTTTTCCGAAAGGTGGACTGCATTTGCTGTTCCCTGTTGGCTTTGTCACATTGCCTGCTCCCCAAGTCTCAGGCTGCCAGCATCTCTCCCCTGGATGACTTGGCTCGTGTTATTTTGTGTTAAAACCAGTATGTTTTTTTAATGGCTATAAATAAGTTAAAACTGCATCTTTAATTAATCACTGCACTTTATATTGTAAGTGGAGATTTTTTGTAATGACTCGTTTATGATTTTAAGATGCCATTTGCTTACTGTCAAATATATCTAGCTTTTATCCCTGCATGTTTAACAGCTTCAGGATAGAAACAAAATTTCATCAATGAAGGATTCTAATCCATTTAGTCTAGAGCAAACAATTGGTTACTAAGTAAGTGGGAAGAGATTGAGCGAATACTTTTATCTAAGCAACAATGAACTTCAGGCAATAGACAGCATGTTCATAATCTTAAAACCATTTTAAACTAATCTTAAAATGTTTATTTTTCACTCGCACAGGTTTGAAATTGGAAATACATATGTCTGGATGACTAAAACAAGAACAACAAATAGGAGCAGCAGCATGTAAAGTATAGAGAAGTAGAAGCATTAATAGAAATATTTCTGCTATAGCAGCTATTAAGTGATTTTTTTACTGTTTGGAAGAAGAACCCATATGTTTATAGGATTTTTACCCCCAATTAAAATATATGTGTGTGTGTGAGTGTGTCATCTTCTAAATATTATTTAGCTACACACCCACAGAGCCGTATATAAAATTGTCTATCAGTGAAGTAAGGTTTCTTGTCCCACTGGCAGGCAGAAAAGAACACCCAATCCAACACCATCAGCATCTTCACAGCATCTGCCTGGAGCACGGGCGCAGCTTCCAAGGCCAGTTGATGCCCTCTGTCACCTTCCACGCCCAGGAAGACCAGCGGAACCCCAGCCTGGCCTGCCTGCCTTGTGCATCGGGGCTGTGCCCGCAGTCCAGAGCAGAAGTAGCTCACCAGCACCAGGCTCCAGGTGTTCTGAGTTATGGCCCTTTCCTGACACAAACAGGCTGCATCTCTGGCGTGGAGATGGTTTGTTAAATTTGCCTGTGCCAGCTGATTGTTCCCATGGAAGGGGCACAGGAAGCCCAGGACCCCCTCAGCGGTGAGTGTAGGGAGAGCAGTTGTGCACCCCAGCGAACAGCACTCAGCCGAATGCCGTTGCGCACAGATTCCAGGTGCCCATACGTTCCCTGAGCAGACAGAAAGACGCTTGTTTTCGTTTGGTCTCAGATTAAATTCAAGTGACAAGCAGGTGGCTAGATATCCAAAGATGTGGTTATTTCCCCCCTCCCTTATTTTTTGTCTCAAGAGAGTGCATAAATATTTTATATACGATGTAAATAAGCCACAAAAAGAACTATTGCATTGGAACTACAGAAAAAATAATAAATGCTTTTAAAATTGCTCTACCTCAATTCCTAGACGACTCAAGTCTGCCGTGCAGTATATGATCTGTCTACTAGGATTGAATCCAGGCACTCACCACTTTGTCAGCTTAAGAATTTTGAGCAATTTTTTCCATTTATCTGTATTCTCCCCAAAATCACTTCACACATTTCTCAGATACATCAATCCTTCCGGCATTCCTCTAGACACTCAGTAGGATGCCCTGCTATAAATATAATAAAGCCTTTTATTATGTCCATTAACCATGGACATGTGTGCTCCAAAAGTTTCCTGACACGCAGTCATTTGTGGCTTTTTAATTATAAACAGAAAAAAATCTACCAGCAAAAGAAGACAGCAGACTGGAAGTGGATTTTTATGTGTGTGTTTTGAGTATGTTCTCTGACAGGCTGATGGCACCCACACCCTCCTCCTGATCCCAGGCGTCAGAAGACTCTCTGTGTGTGCACATACGTGTACATAAAAAGTTTTTTTTTTAATGCACACTTATGTACATAAGAACATAAAATGTTGCGTTACTGGCGCAACAGATCAGTCTCGGGTGATACAGATTTGTCAGCCCCCCAGGGGGCTGATGCAGGTTTTCAAACCCCAGTAACACCCATCAACTCTTTTTTCAACATGCAGATACGCCCCCTCCATTTTGCAGACCTTGTTCCACTTGAACTCAGCAGAAAAGAAAAAAGGCCCAGTAAATTACTTGACAAATTAAGTCATATTTATTGAATGCGTTTTATTTCAACAACCAAAAAATTCTAACAGCCTAACAATGCACATAAGTTAAAAATTAATTATCACTTAGTGATAACAAAGATAAAGTTGATTTACATGGAAAAAAGAACATTTACAATATGTTAATCCTTATTCACATTGTTGATACCGCAATAAAACACAATTTGTTTTTTTTTTATTTTTTATTTCACAAAAAAGGCGGAAAATTGTGCTTTGTTAAGAGGCACTACAAGAAAAGTTTCTTTCTCCAAATAGATATTATATGATGGATATTGAATAAATAGACATATATGCATTGTAATTCGCAAAGTTCTGGCAAGACCACAGGCTAAAATGCCCACAGATTCACTTAGAACCACTGCAAAATTGGCAGTGAAATTAAAAATAAAAAGGCAAGACTCAGCATTGAAAAAATACCTAATAAAATTTTTGGTTGAAGTGTAAAAGATACCAAATGTTGATGCCATCATCAGATGAACAACCTTACGTAGCTTGGCAAAATTCAGTTTCCTTTCAAATGTATGGAGTGATTTCAGCTACAGGATAAGAAGACAGTTTTGAAAGAGTAGCTCTGAGAGAAACATAAAGCAGCGACCGTTGAAATTCTGATTAAAGCTGCAGCATACTACAGAAATAAAGGATGAAGAGCAAAAGGGGCATTAAGTAAGCAACCCACCATCATTTTGCAAAGGTATATGAAATTTATGCAGAGATACTCTTATGTTTCAAACATTAGTTTTGAAAAAAGTCCCTTAAAAACTCCAGAGGTTACTGAGCAGCTAGAATTAGCTTGTATTGCAACGTCTTCTCCCTGTATATTGTCTGTTCTGAGTAAGTATCTACACATAGAGGTTTGTTTTTCATTTTTAACTCCTACCTTTTATACCTTTCAAATATATAAATAGTATTAACAGTTATATTACATTGCCTGGTGTAGTAAACAGAAAGTAACTTTCAAAGTGATATTGCATGAGGTCTTTGTCAAGGTTACATGAAAAGCCCATGTGAAAAAAGGACGAAAAAAGCCAGGAGCCTTGTTGGTAGGGTTACGATTTCGGTTTGAACAGGCGTCTGAAATCAATCCAGCTGCACGAGTAGCAAAGGTGAGGTCTTGTCTTGGAAATCACTGCAGGGAAGTGAAACTTAAATGCTACTTGGTGTCTCTTTCGACACGATGCCTCAGGATGGGTGGACGCTATAGTAGATTGCAGCTTTAGTGCTCATGCCATCGAAGAGTCAGTCGGTATTAGCTCTGCTTTATGTGGGGTGGCTGCTAGCTAGGGCACTGCAGAACCCTGCGACAGGGGGCTGCAGCCTGGGGGAACCCGCGGCTGAAAACACTTCATTTCACTGGCACAAAACGCGTGAGACGGAGGAAGCCCAGCTAAACCAGAAACACGGGGGAGGCTGGCGAGAAGGGCGAACGGGAAGTCAGCAACGCAAACCCTCGGGCTGTCAGCAATTTACCTGGACGGGATTGTTGGGATTGTGCCATTTTGTGTCCCAATGTAACTTTATGCTTGTGTGTGTCTGTGTTTCACCTCAGTATAAACAAAAAGCAACAACAAGAAGGAAGCTTATAAATTTTAAGATCTGAAACAGAGAACAGGTAAATAAAATCCACAGTAAAATGTGGTTCATAGTATGAATTCCATACATCAAATCTCAACACGTTATCTTTCTTCTCTTTCTATAAAGACCTCGTTAGCGGACAAGTCTTCTATGCACTGAATTACACTTTTAGTCATTTTGAATCCCATGAAAATTCATCTGTTCACTACGGAAAGGAGACTGTCTGGAGAGTGGAACATGCTGTATCCTTTTAAGTGTGCATTGTGTTTAAAGTACTTTAACTTACTAGTTTTCTTTTTAAGGTGCCCTGATTTGTTTTTCCATTTTCTCTCTTTTTTTCCTCTTTTCTTTTTTTGGCAGTGTTGATTTACATCTTTAAATACATACCTCAAAAATTACCCATCAAGTTGCCAGATAGGAAGCCATATAATAATGAAAAAAAAAAAAAAATCAGGGATAAACATAGAAAATAAATAGGAATTCAAAAATAGTCACCACACCCTGAGAGCAGGCGGCAGTTTATCAAAAAGCCAAAGCAACTCATTGTGAAGTGGTTTTAATACATAAACAAGTCTCATCTTTAAAGAACTCATTTCACAGTCTATACTTTCAGGTTGTAAAGTTCCGTCCCATGCAATTTTAATATATATATATTTTATGTAAATATATATATATACACACAAAGTTGTAAATTTTCCTTCATTGATTTCATAGGACTTTTTCTTCCCATTTACTTGCTAGATGTCCCTTTCATAAGTGCAAGATTAATGAAGGCATAATCCTATGTGATTACAATGATTACTTCAGTCAAATGTAGGAAGTGTAACACTCGAGTGTCTGTGTCAAGGCGATGTCTGATCGGGCAACGCTGAATTCATTCGGTTTGCACATGGATCATGCGCAATGCAAACAAACAAACAAAAAGTAAAAAGAGGAAAAAATTAAAAATAAAACCAGAAAATCCTTGGAGCAATGTATTGCTTTCTGCACTCCTATCTCACATTATCTCTGGTCGATGTCCGCTGGAGCCGCCTTGCTTTTGTCGGGGTTCTCCTCCTCAGGCTCCACTTTGTACATTTCCTCAGAGCCCTCCTCACTGTCGTTCTCCTCCGACTCCGTCAGCAGCTCCTCATCCTTGTACTCTGCCACGTCAACCACCGTTCCCAAATGCTCTTTTAGCTTCCCATGGTGCTTTACGTGGTAACGTTGGTTCTGGAAGAATTTGATGATGGTGTGTTTGGGGAGATCCAGCTGAGCAGAGAGGGTGTGGATGGCTTCCTGATCAGGGTAGAGACCCACATCGTGGATAAAGCTTTGAAGGATACCTAGAGCTTCCAAGGAGATCTTGGTACGGGATCTTGGCTTTTTGGCACAACTGTCCTCAGCGGGTGGAGGAGGAGCCTCTTCTCTAGGTGGGGAATTCTCCTTCGCAGGCTGGGACTGCTGTCTGTGCAGCACCTACAAGATCAAACAGACAGAGACTTCATGTACATGCTGACCCCCTCGGTGCTTGAGATAAGGGCACTTGTACAGGGCTTTACACAGGGTCTGCTTTGTTTTGGTGCAGAAAAGTACAAATTAATATTCATTTTCCATTACCTTTCTTACCTGTAAGACAGCTGCACCAGTAACTACAGGCTGAAAGGAGAAAGTGACATAAAAGACAAATGATATAAAATAAATATAAACCCACAAAATAAATAAGAAATACAAAATGCAAGTAAGTAAAAGAAATAGGAAGCAGCCAAAATAAAAATTAAGTCAAAAGGTCTCATGGTCATGATGACTGCCCAGCTGTGCCGTGTCGGACAAGTCATTCTCCCACTTTGCTCCTCTTCCCCCTCCTTGTTTCCTCTCGTCTTTTTACACTAGGGACTCTCACCTTTTCTACAAGATGCCAAGTACCACAAAGGCCTAGTCACACGTGGGGTTATCAGGTGCCACTTTGTTATGAATAACGATTTGGCATTAAAATCCATCACAGCTGCTTTATGGAAGAAAAAAAATAAAGAAGTGCAGAGACCTGTTAAGATTTCCCTTCTATGAGGAGCGACATCGTAGCCAGGTCAGCTGCCTCACACAGCTGGCTTTAATGTGTATCTTGAACAGATTTCTCTGTATTACATCTGTATCAGTTTCACTAGTTGAGGAGTTCTGAGTTCAAATAATTATAGCCCTCAATTCTGAGAAACCCTCTGGGCAAACGCGTTTTTCAGTCTTGTAACAGATTTGCACCAGCAGTATCTCCTTTGCGGTAAATTTAAAGAAAGTATACGTAGGTCTTAATCTTCCTAACAGCCACTTAAAATAACTAAGAAAGGGCCTTGTGCAGCCCTTATTCCAGGGGAAAAAATATCTGCTCTGAATTGTTAGAAATACAGAGGAGCTCCACATGCTTTCTTTAAAACCAAATCTATACAAGAGAGATTACAGGCAAAAATCCCCTACAGGATTGAGGGCCGTATTTGCCCAGAGGTTTCTTCAGAGGCAGGGAAATAATTATTAGAACTCAACACTGCAGAGCTAACAAAATCAATATGGATAAATATTTCTTTCCACAAACAAGAGTGAATTCTGGCTCTTCACCCAAGAAGAAAACGTCTTTGCTGCAAACTAACATCCAGAAAATCAACCCTACATTAAAGCTCTCTAAAGGGAAAAAAATAAGGATAAATAATGAAAATGTGCTGAGAACTTGCACTGAATTTTACACACATACCGAGCTCCCAGTAAAATGCTACACTAGTCAAGTTATTACAGGAAGAGGGAAGTCCACTGCGGAATATCAGCCTGTTATGCAAATAAATAAAAAGGCTCTGTGCCGAAGAGGCCTTTATTCACTTCCTTCATCAAATGTTGCTGTCATAGTAATTTATAACATCAGTGATCTCCAATCACAGTTTTTGAAAAGCACATCAAAGTCCCCAGCCACTGCCCACCGCACACGTGTGGCCGAGGAGCTGAACCTGGAGGAGATGTGGTGAAAACGACCGGACCAGCCAAGGGACTGCCTTTCTTCTGCTGCCCCTGATGCAGGAGGTGGCACTCGGCCGGCCCAGAGGGGCTGCACCTCCCGCTCAGCACCACTCACGGCAGCAGGACCCAGCCCCACGTCCCCAGAGCCTCGATGAGCAGCGGGCGCCTGTGCGAGGGTGTGCGTGTGCAGACACACAACTGCACGTTCCACGGCTGCCGCCGCCGCAGAGCAATGCTCGTGACAGTGACGGAAAGCACCTGAGCGAGGAGGCAGCTTCACGGCAGCTCCACACTGTCAGCTAAAAGCAGGTGGCACCACAGGCAGGGCTTGCCGCGCTCCTGGCAAGAGCTGCTGGTGGGCAGAAGCGCTGCAAACGTTTCTCGGTGCCAATAGATTCATTTTCCTCTCAAGCATGTAAATACTCAGGGTGTCACAGACGTGGAGCTAACCAAGGAGCTGGGGGAAAGGAGAAGCTGAAATGGAAATGACGGGTATTCTGGTTTATGTTTTATTACATCTCTTGTAATAAAAAAGCATAACATTCTAATGAGCTGAATCGCTCAGCTGCTCTTTGAGGATTGTTTTTTGTCCATGGGTTGTTTTCAAAGAGAAAGACTGATGTTTTCAAATAGACGGGTTACAGAAAGACTGATGTTTCCAAATAGTCAGGTTACAGACAAGGGTCGGATCCGTACCTGCATCGTCAGGGAGCACTGAAAGCAGCAGAGCTGGGATCGCTGACACTAGCCAAGGACCCAGCCCCATCAATTTGTCAAACAGCCCCTACCTACATTATCTCCCCTGTTGTGCCCTCTGGTCCTGTCCCCTGACACTGTAAGGCCCAGAGCAGTCGAAAATAAAATGATTTAATACCACAAATAAACTGCCAGGGAATTTACAGACAGCGTCATATGAAAAGCCTCAAATAGCGTTGCTAATCAGAAGCTGAATTCAAGTAGCAGCTAACAGAGATAGAAACACATCCAGAAAGAGTGTGAATTACTCAGTTCATTCTTGTTGGAGTTGGAAGTAGGCTTTTTTTTTCCTTTTCAGTTGACAAATAGCATGAGAAATGATCCAGCCTGAAAAATGTTACAAGACTTCCAATCAAATATAATGATGAAAAAAATCCAACAACACAGGATCAGCAGCAGTAAAATGTTTAATTTGAAGGAGATGAAGAGATGCCTACAGCATCTATAAAGCAATCAACCAAAGAGAGGGCTGAGAGCGGGAGGGAAAGAATAATTTTACTTAACCCTTCCTTTTCTGGAGTGACCCCTCCATCCTCTCCAGAAGAGAAAACACAAAATTCAAGGGTTATCAGTGTAAAATATTAGAAAAAGATTGTAATTTTTTTGACTTACTGTTTTCCTAAATAACACAAAACCCTAAAGCCACTCTTATAAGATAAATCTCATGATTTCACTAACTTCTGGGGGCTTGCTCTGGATTCCCAGTGGCATTAACAAAGGATTTCAGCAACACAACATTACCCATATACAGAGAGATGGATAAATGCGCAGAATTTCCTTCAGGTTTCATCTGTGATCACTTTTGTATTTCCTTCTGCTAATATGGGCTATTTAATACAAAAAAGCATGCTCTTCTATGGGAAACAGATCAACTGTTGAGACACATGATACAATACAAAATCTAAATTACCTTTTTGTTAAATATTTGTTTTGAACTACATTCGTAAAACACACTGGCCGATTTGGACAATTTGCTTACTTCATGTCCAGCTCTGCACGCCGCGGCCTCACAGAGGAAACTACCAGTTTCAGATTTTCTGATTTTGAGGTCATTATTATGCTCTTAAATCTGCAGGTAAAATTTCCACTGGCTTCACACACTGCTGCGCACACTCTGCCACAACACTTTGGTTTTGGGTCAGTGCTGCTCTGCTTCTGTACTGCAGAGAAGGAAACCCCACTGATGTTCCGTGATTGAAGTACAGGCTGCAGTGCATTTTCCAGTGCAGATAAACCCCCCAAATGATGGTCTGACCTGCCACGAAACACCAGGCCTATGGTGGGCTTCAGAGAGAAGGGATAAAAACAATGGCCACACTCAAGCTTTCCTTTTGCCAAGAAAACTGGCGCCAGACTCGGAAGGGTGCACATCCCAGCACAGGTGCACTGTGCCCTCCTTTCCCACTCCCCTCTCCTTCCTCCCTGCCCTTCCCCACCGCTCCCTAGCCACAGGTGGGGCAGCTGCCTCTTCCTCCTCCTCCTCCTCCTCCTCAGCCCCCACCATCTGGACCTGACTTCCCTTCCCCTCCCTCCTCACTGACTCCCCATCTACTTTCAAATCAAATGTGAAGATATAGATTTCCTTCCATGCCCAAAGGACTTATTTTTTCCATCCCTTCAAGAGATTTCACTTTTAAACTCTACAGGCATGGCTGCATTCTAAGCGCTTCAGAACAGAGCGGCTTTAGAAGATGCTGTTTTACGAAGGTTCGTTCAGGTAGACTTTAACCTCACAGACAAACTTATTTTTTCAAACAAATTAACCAGCTCTGGTAGAAAACTTGCAAGAAAACGAATATGATGGAAGTTGACTTTAAAAGATAAAGTGACTGGTCTTAAATCGCACTGTACTGAAATATGATTTGAAGGCCACAATGAAAACCAGCTGGAAGCCATGTGTAAAATATAATGGTACATGCCTACAGGGAAGGAAGTGAGATATTGAATGATTAAGTTTAGGGGAGTACATAATGTAGTGTATCATTACAGGAGTGATCAGGATTACTTGTAATAAGCTAAGGGTTTGTGGTCTTTCTAAAATCCAAAGCCAAGAATTATTGGGGGGGAAGGGATCACCGCACTGCTTTCACATGTATCTGCTCCCCCTGTCTCGGGACGCTCCCGCTGGAGAAACCGGACTTGGGCAGACTGGGGCAGCCGCGTTCCTGCAGAAAAGAGAGGTGAGCGAACCCAAACTGAATGATGAACGTCATGTAATTGCCGTCTGTGTCTGCACTGTATTTAATTTTGGCTGGATTCACTATCCTGCTGATGTTTGTTTCCATTTCCACCCACTTTCTAGCTAGAACTAGACACGTGAAAATGGTGTGTGGCGAAGGGGAGCCAAGCAGGACGCCTGAGCAGGGTACACACACGCCCTCGGGCACCAACTGCAGCAAGGCACCGGCTGACAACACCCGCCCCGGGAAATGCCACCTTTCCTTGCCTGAACAGCCGTTGCAGTGGATTAGGAACAGGAACTGCATTTCTACATGAAAACCCCGAGCTCTTTTGTTCCGTAGCGTGGTTCTGCTCTTCCCTTTGCAGACAGGATTAGTCATGTGAGCTCCTTTCCCACCGTTTTTGCTGAGATGATGAGGTGCCCCTTGCTATGAGAAACACCAAAAATGTTATGTTTTTGGAAAACAAGACTGTGCATTTGGAACAGAGACTGCCCTTATTGAACAGACACCACCTTCCTCTGGGCACTGACAGGTACCTCGAGTGGCGTGTGCTGGCCAGTACCGATTCTCATAACCCAAACCCACACGGAGCAGAGTGGAATGGATTGGCCTTCGCTCCTCCACAGTGGGAAGGGGTCTCACTTTTCAGCTTTTCTTCACATTTACATTGCTCTCGTAGCCAGCCATGACACTGTATCACAACAAGGACTTTTATGCCAAAGGGTGCAAGTTTTTAGCCAGCTTAAATAGCCCAAAATAAAAGCCAGAGAGAACGCCTGCACTTTACAAAATGTAGGTTCAGTTGCTCTGTTTGGTCCATCTAACACCAGCCATCTACTACATCCCTTACAGGCATTCAAGAGGAGTCAGCAGGATTTACCACCGAAGAGGATTCACTGGGTGCTTCATGTAAGCAAGCCCTTTGGGCAAGCTCCTTCCCAATGACCAGCTGAAGTCAAAGGGAGGGCAGAGGACAAGCCTAAACAAGGTGGTCAGCTGCATTTTACGGAGACGTGTAGCTGCAATATGCAACACTTCACCTCTGAAAGCTGAGAGCTGCCAGGCAGTGCCTACCTATCACGTTAAGAGTTTACTTAAGAGACAACCTCCATCACCTTGCAAAGATACCTTATACCTAGAAGGAGGCACCGTCTGTCCCTCTTAGCAGCTCTTACAGGAATAATCTGCGGGAGATTATCTGTTCAAACAACCAACCTTACACTCGCTACTCCCAGTCTCTCGCAGTTTATCCTCGTATCCAGAAATGTGCAAGAAGAGAACGCAGCAAGCTGCTGCCATGAACAGGCTTGCACCCTGACAGCCTCCCAGTCCGGGGCTCGCAGGGGTAAGAGCATTAATTAGACACAATCACTGTGCCAAGACACTTTACAGGTTTCCTAGGAATGTCTGTACAAGAAACTGTAGCAGAAGTTACAATTTGCACCTGTGTTCATTTCTTCCCTCTTAAAAATGTAGTTGTTAGACTACTCTTTTTTTTTTTCTTCCCCCCTTGCAAAAATATATTCATTTAGGTAAACACTGCAGCACTAGTCGCAGCTCCAAACGAAGTATTTTCTTTGGGCTCATTCTCACAGTGGTGATTTCACACCTTGACACCATAAAGCTGTGTTAAAGATTGTGGTTTAGTTTCCTTGCTTTTCTTGGATTATACAGTATCCTAAGGTCAAAACTCAGGAAAATCCAAAACTGTTATTAAAAAAGAAAAAGTATCTATGAAGTGATGACAAATTGCAGACTACAGGTGTTAGATTACATTTTGACTCCAGGCAGGTTTAATATACTTTAGTTTCCTTTTACAATTGCCCTTAGCAGGTAGTGTTATCGGTAAGGGATTTAAAAAAATATATGGTACTCAATAAAAGAAGACCGTGTCAAAAGAAATCAATATGAGCGTGCAAAATGGTAGGAAGTCTGACATGGGTAAATATGTTCACTTTCATCCAACTTCAGTCTGAGCTTCTTTTAATTTTGTAGCTCAAATGCTAGCCGCACACGCTGTGCATTTTCCAATGCAGCTTGGTAATTGCTTCACAAGAGTAAACATCGTTATTAGAGATAATTATAATACATGGTTGTGATATGATGTACCCACGTCTCACGCAAGCCAGACCAAATCAGCCAACCGGAGCTGGTGGCTACAACAACTTGGAACCCAGCAGCCCTGGGTCCTGTTCAGCTGCAAAGACAAAGCAGTCACACAGTGAAAAAAAACCAACCACCAAATATTCACCCTTTATCTGCTACTGACCACCCCTGGGGCCAGAATATTGGATCAGACAAACCCCGAGTCCTAAACCTTTCAGCTCGGAGGTACAAGTCACTCTCTGAGCCACGCAAAAGGGGCGTCAGAGAGAACCACGAGGAGAGAAATGAGTTCCACAGGGAATCTGAAGTCAAAGGCAAGTTTGGTTTCCAGGCTGGAATGCGAGCTGGTTGAAGCGATTCAAGTCAACATCTTTGGAGCACACTCGCCACATGCTTCCCTTTGCTTTAAGGCGGTCGCCTTGCTTAAGGGCAGGAAATAGGCAGTGATCTGAAAACATGGCAAGACACTGAACAAACGCCCAGTCTCTGAAAGCGCGGCCCCATCCTGCAATCCTTCTCCAGGGCCAAACTCTCAAAATCAGCCAAAGAGGTGACTAAAAAAACAACAGGAAGAAAGAAAAAAAATCAAAACCCAACAAAACCTTCAGTTGTGCATTGCTTTGGCCACCCCACGCAAAGTAATAAGCATCAGCAAAACGCAATTAATCTCAAGTTGAAGGCGGGGGGAAGGTGTCTCCCCCCCCCGACCCCGGCACACACTGCTCCCATTAATGCTAACAGGAGCTTAGCTTGCATCAAAGAGCAAATACACCACAAAACATTTTTAAGAGCTATCATCACTGGAGATAAAATATAAATTACAGCCTGATTACACGGCGCTGCTAAGAGGCTACATGTGCAGCGTAGCTCGCAGTGACAACTGGAGATGACCAGATAACTTCTGGACAGTTCTAAGGTTACCCTAAACCATCTGTGCGGAGGAATCTTTCCTTGTCTTTGCTTTCCTTTCAAGAAGCCGTGGCACTGCTGTCTGCACAGTTGTTTGAAGAATGTTTACAAATCAGCTTGACAAAGAGGAAAAAAAATTCTGCCATCACTTGACCACAATCATGATCTTATTCTTCAGTAATGCGTGGTTTATTTCCCTTTCCTGATCTCTGTTAATAGACAGCACGTGCCTACACAATAGCCACTATTTTGTCTGTATAATGTTAAAAAAATAAATCACAAAACTCTGACAATGCAGAGCAGTGTCCCGGTGTTTCCTGGGGTAACGTCTCTCCCTTGAATGCTAACTCAACTCTTCCCACAAAAGCACAGGCACAACTTTCATTGCTGTGCAAGTGCCTGAGAACTGGCTGATTTTATGGGGTAGCACAAATGAGCTCATGCTGATGAACGTTCGTGGATTAGCTCTGAATTTCCCATCTTTGGCTGGTTTAAGCCAGATTCTTAGGTTTTGTGCACAGTAACTGCGGCCAGCAGTGGATATCCCTTTCTCAACTACCTGGCTGCAGCCTGGGAGGGCTGTCAACAGCTACTGCTCAGCCCACAGGTGGAGCCGGCACGTACCTACTGCATAAATACGCAACAGGCCAGATTCATTCCGGCTTCTGCTGGCACAAACCAGGGTGCTAGTGACAGAGAGGCCGATGTGGCCAGGAAGCGTTGCACAACGCCGCTGCAGACTCTCTCCTGAAGGCATTGGTGATGGATGGCTCCATTGTCTGGGGATGGGGCACGGCCAGCACAGCTGGCACGGGGGCTGGCTTCCTGCGTCCCCCGGCAGGCAGGCAGGACTCTGCTGGCCTCGAAGAAGCCACGCAAGCCTCTCCTGCCTGTAACCTGCGGTAGCAAGGCAGCCTTCCTTTGCAAGGGAAAAAGCAACACCCCCGTAAAGGTTCACGCGGCCCTTCTGCATGGAGATGCTAAATGGAGTCCCACTCAAGTGGGACTTTCAACATCTGCGTGCGCATCGAGGGCCACAATACCTTCCAGTTAATGCTCACCTTCTTCAAAACAAGGCCATGAGCTTTGTGGGACTCTGACTTGCCCCTTCCGTGCTTTCTCTTGCAGCCCTGGCAAGGCACGCTGGGGTGCTATGGCACGCAGAGGCCAGCTTGCCAGTTTCCAAATAGCGCCTGAGCTTGGTTGTGGCTGGAGGGAGGGTCTGTCAAAGATTTCGGGTCGATTCTGAGTTTCCCCATCCCAACCCTGACAATCCTAATTAGAGCTGGCAGAATGCCACAGGAACTAAGGAAGCTACAAAAAGGCTTTTTGGTTTGCTTTTCTGCAGACAAAATACTTCTGGTATCCTCTACACTTTCTTGTTTAATTAACACTACACATGTTCTCCTTTTCTTTCGAAAATCAGAAGAGTGTTTGTGGGCAGTGTGAGCACGATCTTCCCGTACAAGCCCCAACCTAGAGCCATGCTTAAGGCCAAGCTTGAAACCCCTAACTATGGTGGCACGAATGGCGCCACTATAATCATGTTGTTTTCCAGTTACTCAGATCAGGAGGAGGCACTGCATTATTTCAGGAAGGATATGTTTGGATTAGACACTGGATTCTGGGGGGAGAGGTTGGGGGGTAATTATTTGTCCCATCAAACTGTTTTAGGTCCTTACAGATGGCTATTTGGGGTTCCAGGAATACCCAACTGTACTGCTAATTTTTACAATGGGGGCAGTTAGAAGTCAGAAGAACCTGACTGTTATGGTTAGTGAAAATAGTACATTTGTGCTGATAAAACACTACTCAGCATGTTTTTTGCTTTCTAGATGTAACCACCAATGCACTTAATAACAGGACTTGAGCAAACTATACTGTGTGAATCAAACACATAAAAGTATAAAGATTCCTTTTTTTAGAAAGCAAGTCTTAAAAAGTGCATTATAATCAACTACCATGGTAAAAGGCAAAATATCCAGCATTACCACACACGCAACTGGCATAATGTGCTTTATTATACCCTTAGCTTGAAACTGGGTAAATAAAAATCAAATGACCAAAGTACAGTCTCCCGCACAGATTAGGGCGCTGAGGACAGGAGGCCTCGGAGAATTAGATCTGAAAGCCTTTGTCTTCCTGATTACACTCTGGAAAAGGTGGACACATCTGGAAAACCGAGGAAGCTACGCCGGTGTTACTGCTCTCTGTCTCACTGCTCTGACCAGAACCTATTTTATAGTTTCTGGATGCTGGAAGAAAAAGCCTTTACGGAAAGTAAACAGCACCTGCAGTTTATATCCACAGTACTGGAAAATATGCAGTTGTGGAAAATATGCAGTTGTTCATTTTTAATAAAATGGTTTAATATATGGCCAGCAGGCAGTATTAGGACAAAGCAGAGGATGACACTGTTATGGCCCTGGGATGCATCTCTGGCTTTGCTGCTGCCTGCTGTGGGGAGCTCTGCGGCCGGCTCAGCCCGTGGCCGGCCACACACACATCATCGCAGGGGTGAGCTCACGCCTAACACACGCCTGCAGCCTGCGTAGGTCTGCGCGCAAGGAGCCCCAGGCGTTTGCTAGAAATGCAAAACGCCATTCTTTGCTTCATTAGGATTAGGATCGTGTGGCATTTTTCAGTCAAACATCTCTCTCTCAGTCAAAAATGTCGACTGAGTGACATCAAAGTATTGCCTAAATAAAGTCTACTTTGCCAAGCTGTTTGCCTGGGGCAGCGGGGGGGTGGATATTCTGACAAAGTTCAAGCAGCTGTTCAGGCATTTTGCATGAAACAGCATATTCTGGTTGCTTTTATTCAGAACAACTTTTGCTCTTCGAATTCTTCCTATTTTCCTTTAAAGTATTATGTTGCTCTAAACTGCCACAAACCTTTTTTTTTTTTTTTAATTTTAACTGGAAATAATAATTTAAAAAGCACCAATATATTTTTTTCTGTCAGTATTTCAGAAATGTCAGCAACCCCTTACACTCAGCGCAAGCACTTCTATAGCTCTAGGCTGTACCACCCAAGGAACAGAAGCTCACAGCCATCTATCTACCCACCTACCTCCTTCACCGTCAGATTTACAAAGGGTTGTACTGATGGGAGCTCTGAAAGAATGAAATGTAATGCAGTTTATAAAAGGAGCTGGATGCGAATCTTTCCTATCTCAAAATCCAATAAAGCTTATGATTTTTATTGCATGTGGGAGTCCTTTGGTCTATGTAATACTGATTAGCAGCTTGGCCAGTAAGTCTGATAAAACCAGAAAGTACTTTCGAATATATTCTGGCCAGAGACACCTGGGAGTGAAGCGTGCCTGTTGCAGCTGATGGCCCCAGGGGCACACACATACCTTGGGACTTCTTCCTTGGTTCTGCTCCATCTCGCCATGGTTTTGTTCCATTCTCTCCAGAAAGAATGACTCCAAGCCTCTCTTACCCTTGAATCTTCCCGGCAAGGAGGCATCGTCTTAAAACTATTCCCCCTTACCTTTCCAACAAGCATGAACCCAAAAAATTTACAACCAGGGCTCAGTCAGGGCTCTGGACTGGACTTTAATCAATCCCAAACACGGCAACGCAGCATTCTTAATCCTGATCTCATTTAAACAAGGGAACACCAGGAATAACATTATTCCAAGTCAGCAACGCTTCCCCGGTGCTAATCAAGCCATTAAAAAGGCATAAGCAGTTTGTCTGACGCAGAGGGACAAAGACAACCACAGAAATGAATCAAAACCAGGGAAAAATTAGAGATTAAAAGTAATAATACTCCTTTCAGCAAACCACAGCCTGAATGCATGATAAGTGGCTAAAAGACACAATCACTGCAAGATCTAGAGACAAAAAAAAGTCTCCTGACTGAATGAAACGTGAATTAAACTAGCTCTGGTAGAGGAGCGTTCCCCTCACAGGGCAGTACTCTCTGCCACCGGGAAACCCAGACCCCTTTGCTGCGCGTTAGGGCTGCCACAGGTGATCCCCCTGACCTTGCCCAAGGAAAACACACACGCTCCAAGTCAACAGTTGGAGGGAAAGGAAGAAAAACCCAAACACAGCAGGCTTGCTAGAAGAGCTTTCCATGGAGGTTCCCTCCCCACGTAAGCAGATGGTTTTCAGTTAGTCAGGGTCAGGGACTGCCCGTGTGGTTTCCTGCCTGCTCGCCTTTGTAGCTTATCTAGATCTCATCAAGATATGCAGTCCGAAAAAATTAGAATAGCTAAGTACAGAAATTAAGGAAACTAAATACAAATGAGCCTTGGTTTGCACTTGTGCAGACAAGCAGGGGCACGTGTGCCCGCTGGCGGGATGAACGCAGCGGTGCCGACCCCTCTGCCGGGGCAGCCCCGTCGGGCTGCGGCACACCTCATCTGCCCAGGCCAGGTCTTCTCAATGCCGCTCTGCCTGCCCAGGCACCAAAGCTGTGCCTAAAAACTCTGGGAGACAGCTCGGCTGCTTTGAAAATACCCCTGACATCGGTTGACAACCCTGCCTGCGTTGGCTGTGTGCCACAACGTACGCCCGGCCCCGCTGGCAGCCTTCGGAGGGGTGGCACAGGCTCTGCACCTCAACGTGTTTTGCAAAGCTGTGGGCAGACGCCGGCTCTTGCGACGCCGTGCATGGGAGTGAAGCAAAAATCCGACCGGGAACGTATGCACAAGCTACCATATGGAAAGGGCATTCTCAAATTAAACCCTGAAACCCAGATGAGATCTGAGCGAAGGACAGTTTCACTTAAAGGAAATCTCTGAGGTCAACCAGCAATTAACTGAAAGGTTCTGATTGAATACGCTATTGACTGCGCTTACATCAGACAGCTTCCTGTTTATTATACCTCATGGGCTGTCTAGGTGCCAAGACATCAAGCTGTCAATAATCTATTAATACTAAACAGCTCCTCCCTCCTCGCTCCCCCATGCAAATACTCTCAGGCTGAGAAACTGCACTAAAAAGATGGAAATTTTTGAAGTGAGACGGCAATGAGCTTTTTAGGGTATTTCTTCGCTTGGTTCCAGCTGAAAGTACAGCAACATTCATAAACAATATAACACGCAGTCTATAACTACATGGAAAAAATTGTGTTAAAAAAAATCAGACATGATTGAGACCATATCCTGAAATCTGGCTTTCTTTTCCAAGCCATCTTTAAACAGTCTAAGTTAAATTTAATTAACAATTTACAACAAGGAGAGAGAAGTTATTTAAAGAGAGGCCTACAGGTCCTGAACATTCAGTGTCTGGGAAACAGTTGTATATAAAAAAAAAGTTTTAATGAATTTAATAGAGAAAAGCACTTTAATTAAATGCTGTCAAAGAGGATTGTATTAATGACTGCACACAAAGGAATTTAAAGCAAGCCAAGTATATTTAGCAAATAGGAAGTAGGCTTTCAGAGGCTGCAACTATTTATGTTTCTGCCATTGCAATGCATCTAGGAGATCGCGCTGCCAATTGAAAGCAGTTATGTTATTAGATATGATTTTATTTATTATGGATTATTAAAATTTCAAATGCTGCAGGGAATACATTTATTTCACTTCTAAAATGAAAGAACAAAGATATTCCTGCTTGTTCAGTAAGAGGAAAAATAGAAGAGGAAATAAATAATAAATAATAATAATAACTTAGCACTTAACTAGTGAAGTGCTGTCCAGACGGATCTTTTTATGGGGCCTGTTGAGTCCTGGAATTGTAGCGTGTCTCTTTCTTTCTGCTACAACTGGATGGATTCGCAGTTCCTACCGCAGCTTCCCTCAACACAGCACGGAAAGAGGAGCTACCTCTTACTCCTCACGGGCAGGATACGACTCCTCACTCTATCCTGTGGTAGCACAAGGGATTTCTGCGATGCTCTGGTATGTTTCAAATCTAAAAATTACCAAAATCCCCAGACCAAGGTTTTCCAGACGTAACCAAGGGACTTAGCCACACAGCTCTCATAAAAGCCCCTAAGAGCTATGGGTCTGCGTTAAGGCTTTTTGCAGAACGTGCTCGCCTTCCTCAACACCCACGTGATGGGACTTGTGGCAGGGGGCTCTTCACAGTCCTCCCGGCCCACGTGCCTTGGATTCAAATGCAGCACATCAAATGGGTATGGCCTAATAAGAGCATAATGCAGAGATCCAAACTATAAATTTGAGAAAAAGCAACTAGAAAATTCGAGGGTGTCAACGTTATATTGTCCTATGATGGTACAAATAGCATGAAACTAAATTTAATCCAAACTGCAAACCGAGGAATGTTTTTTGACAAAGTTAATGAGACGGCTGGGTTTGTAATATCCAGGATATGTTCTGTGATTTACCACATCCTTTTTGCCATATGTAATGGTAAGACATTAATAATGATTTTAGAAGTTTCAAACTTCTTACAAGGTCCAGAGGCACCTTCTACGTGCTTGTTTGCCTTGGTTTCTGAACACCAAGTCAGTTAGGCACCACAATGTGAGTTAGTCACAAATTACTGGTTTTAAAATGTATTTATTTGTACTCAATGTAAGATTTTTACCTTCGTGAAGGTAAAAGGTTTGAAACATGAAGAAGTGAGTAGAACTGTGTGAAAAGACACTGGAAAGGAGGCACAAGGGGATCCCTACTTCCTTTCACAAGGTGAGAAGCATCATAAATGGTGAAGTTCCATTTTCTAAATACATTATCTGATTTTTGTTTAAGACTTTTATTAAAGTCATGTGTGATGTGTGTTGAGAATGTAGCCTTTGTTGTTCCACAGCTAGGGATCTTGCAAACAGCTTCGCTTTGTCTGTGCCAAGATATTTTGGAATATTCTTTGAAACACTGTAAGCATAGATGACTGTGAGAAAAAATATGTGCTACTGTACTTCTGGATACTTAATGTGTGAGAATAGTGCATACACACGAAAACATTTCCTGTTTCAATCTGCAATTCCTGTAAAAGTCCATACAAACATGGAACAACATACACGGCATACTAACCCTGAAAAAAACCTATCCCTGCACATGTTACAGTCTCTGGGTATTTCCAACCATTCAGGGGAGGGGAAAAAAAGAAGAAAAAAAAAGTCCACAGCAATGAATTTCCAAAAAGACTGGCCTGGGGTAAGGAGACCGAGCATCTCTGCCCTGCTCTGTCACAGCCTAACTCCCAGCACTGCCCAGAAGCTGCACAATTTCCTTGGGGGATGCTGTGGAACACAGGAGGAAAAGCAGCTCACTCACGCTCGGAGATATCTGAGGGACAAGCAATGTGTTCTGGTAGCACAATACAATCTTGTTTCCCTCCCCATGTAATTTTTACAATTGCCTGTCTGCACAGAAAGGCCAGCTGCAATGATCCAGGGCCCTAACTTTATCCTGAGATTTCTGTGAGGAGCCCAGGAATAAAATGTTCCGTACGGCCAGAAGCCTATACACATTTACACATCTCTAAAGCCTGATATTATCATTTGCGTACAAGTGCAAGGGACAGGGAGTATTTAGGGAGCACTAAAATGAAGTTAAGAAGGCCAATATTTTTAACTGCAAAAATTTTCAAACGTAAATGGAACAGAGGCTCATCTAGTGGCTTTTCAGCCTTCAAGATTTGCCTGCTGCCAGCCGGCAAGCAATTCAAAGGTTATGTGAATTTACAGAGCTTTATTTAGCAATCTTGCTCTAGATGTTTGCTCATCCTCAACCTACTACAACTCTTTACAACACTGGCAGCTTAACATTTACGAGAGGGCCAAGACTGGAAGAAATGAGGGCTAAATCTGCTCAAATGGCGTGTGAAAGGCAAAAGGTTCAGACAACAGTGACTTGTCAGAGCAACATCAACACAAACCACCACCCTGCCAATTACTGCCAACTCTCCGCAGTGCTAAATCCGCACATTCAGATTTTAAGCAAGGTTTTTGCCTGGACCATCCCCCCACAGGCGCCGGGGCAGCCCAAGCAGAGCTGCTCTGGGGCAGCACAAGCCACTGTCTGCCTCGAAGGGGGCAGCCCGTCCACATGACAGCACAGGCATCCTGGCCAGACATCCCAGGGGGATGGCCTTTACCTCCGCTGCGCTGTCAGGACCCTCACGGTCGTCTTTGTTGTAAGAAGCTGGTGAAGGAAAACACTTCAGGGCTCCCTCGCTTAAGAGTCCCACTTCATTCTTGTCCTGTCCTCAGTTGATCCTGGACCAAATGAAAGCTGTCCCAGAGCACGTGGCACTGAGGTGGCCTCACAGTTCCAGGAGTCTGAACAAATAGGGAAAGGATGTACTACTTTGACAAGACTACACGTGCCACCTTAGAAAAAAACAAAACTATCCACTTTACTTGATCTCCCATTTCTAGGGTTAAATGGAACAGTACTAAACCTAAACTAATTTCAGAACACAAGCAGTTTTCATTTAATTGGAAGTACACTCCCCACTATCATTTCAAGGGGAATCGCAGGCTTAAAGTTAATAAAAATCTGCAGCACTTTTCAGCCACATTAGATATCTGCACTAAACAGAAACAGCTGAGAAGGCGCAGTAGGCAGGTTTGGCTATAGCAGTCAAAGCTCAGCGGCTTTCCACTGCAATTGTAGTAACTATCAATCACAAGAAGCTCTATCGGACACCTCTGAGTTGAGTGTAAAGTTGCATCTTGTCTGATATGCGCTCCTGTTGCCTTTGTCAAACCACGTGCAAGGCTCCTGAGCTACTGTGTCCCATCAGGAAAACGGTGTGCACCAAAAGGAGGGAAAACCGGAGCGCACAGACACAGCGTTTGTTCCAAAACGCAGCGTGTCTGGCTGCAGGGCACGGGTACTGGAGCAGTATGAGAAGGCAGTTCAGAAGTGGAAGAGAGTTTTGCATCTGCTGCTTCCTTCCAAGAGAGAGAGTCCCTTACCCCACCCAAAAGCAGACACACACACGATAGAGATAAATGCTGAATGAGTGGCATTTGCAATATATATTGCCTTCAGCTTTAACACTGCACAGAAATAGAAGTTACATAGTTTGAGATTTTTTCGGTGGTTTTTGAATGGTTTAGATTGAAAGGAGATACTGAAATTGACTGCTATTGTCTAATTTTGATAAGAGAGAGAATGGAACTCCAGATAACGTTAATGACTAGAGGAAGACAGATATTCTCCACTCACAAAATTCACAGTTCTTGTTCTGACATACATTTCCCCCTGTAGTTCTAAATCAAAGACAAAATAAATACTCCAACTGCAATCCACCCAAACCAAATCTCGGAGAGTTTTGAGTGGAATGGACAAACCTGCAATACAAATATCTCTGAAAGTCCATCTGGGCTTGCTGAGCATAAGTTGTCTCACCAGTCTTGACGCCCCTGTCTGAGCAGACATCACATCCAGCCATGGAATAAGGAGCTGAGGGAATCAAAAAGCAGTAGGTACTGACCATCTATGGTCTTTCTTTTGGGTGCAGAGAAAGGATCAAAAAGCAAAACTATCAGGGTGCAGCCATTAAGAAAGACTCACAGGGCACACCATCCCCACAAAAAAAATTGTCTAGATAAAACAGTAAGCAACAAAGTCGGAGAGCTGGCATGGTTTGGGAAAGCAGTGTTTGTCCAAGCCTCCCAGACAACTCAGTCCGCATTTCCAGTATGCAAAATGCCCTGCTGTAACCCGCACAAACACAGCAAAAACCCACTGTGCGCATCATCCTATAGATCATTAAGCACACCATGCTCCCCTATGGAATAACACAGTTTTGCTTCACTTATCATCTATGATTGCCTAAGTATTATTAATTAATATTCTTTTTTAAGTAAAAAAATTGTAAGTCTCACTGTTTTTTCCATCTGCATGCTATGCATTGCGTGACCCATGAACTCTAAGACGTTGTTTAGAATCAGATATTTCATTAGGAAGCACTACTGTGGCATTCATTCCCCTCTCTGTTACTTCTAGAAAGAGAATATGAAATTAGTTTCATTGGATTGCCATTGCCACTTGCTTTGACCCATTTTTACAAGGGCTCCATGTTCTGCTGTTTTGTATTTCATTGTCATTTCTAAAATATTTGTTCCCTTCCATCCCTCACAAAATGACAAAATTAGTATTTCATTTACTTCTGTGGTATGTTATTTTCCGCATATTTAAAGAGAGCCCACAATGTTTGCAGTGAACACAAAATACAAAAGAGCTTTCCTACAGCTTTCTGCTATGCCTTCTTTTATTTACTAATGTTCCTCCATGATTTACGATCTGAGCTAGTATAAATTGCCAGATTTGCCTAAATCAAAGCTTCAGGGAAAAAAAGGGCGGAGGGACATCATTTTAAAAAAAGTGACAAAAGTAACAGTGTATCAGAAAGCATGCGAAAACCATTCCTGTTTCTTTAAAGTCAACATTTGGCTGCTCTTAAATAAATATGTACCTACCAGCTTCAGCAGAAAATGAAAGGCAAGGCTTCCCTGCTCTCTGAATAGTGGGTACTTCGCTGCAGTGGTGGCTCGTTACTCCAGAGAACCGGCTTATCCACCCCAACACTCCAGAGACAACAGCTTGATGCATCGTTTTCCCAACTGAGTCAGGTTTCTCTGCCCCAGCAATTAACAATGAATTAGCACTATATTAAAGTGCCAGGCAAGATGGTTATTCTCCAGAGTGGTCACCTTGGACACAGCAGACAAATAGTGGGAGAGGGGAGAGAAATTACATTTACTGTGTCCCAGCACGTCTGTAACAAACACCGAATCCCTGGCTGGCAACGGGAAGTGGCTGTAGGCACTTCTCAGTGTTAACACTCCAGAAAGGTCCAATGGCAGTGAACAGCCTGGGAATGGTGGGATTTAGCAGGGGATGGAAAGTAAGACAGGGTCCCCTCACCTCTGCAGGGCAGGAAGCTAAACACAGCAGCACGTACTTTGCACGCAGGCTGTCCCACAGACCTACATGAGAGCCAGGCCAGGCCAGATCAAAGGTCCAGCCAGGATCCCACAGCTGACAGTGGTGGAAGAGGCTGAGAACAAGGCAAAAATATAATAATGCTTCCCGGCATACCCTTCCACCCTCCAGGAACCTGTGGCTCAGGCACTCTGTAAATCAGAGGTGGTGTCCTTGTGGTACCCAGCTAGCAACAACCTCATAGGTCTTTTCTTCAGTCCTACAGCAGCACTTTGTGATGACACCGCATTGCACAGAACGGCAGGGAGAAAGACACACTTAGTGCACACCTGAATTTCCTTAAAAACCAAGCTCAGCCTGCATGCACAGCAACATGTAGGTGTAGCGTGGATGCTCTGCGAGCAGCATGTGGAGGAAAATCCGCACTCGGGCACGTCCATATGGTCACACGCGGTGCTGCCAGAGAACACAGCCATGTCACAGAGCTCCACAGGGCTCACATTTTACGACTCCTCAGCACAATAACAAATAAATCAAGTGTGCAGGGAGGAATTTCTTGTGCATTGAGCTTCCACTATAGACATTTTTCATTTCAGAAACAGGAAAATATTTGATTAAATGGATTAATATATGGCTGATGCAAAAAATCTAATGGAAGAGAGAAAAAAATGAAAATGTTTCTTTTTAAAGCCCTGAACCTAAAGCTAAACAGTGAGGTACAGGCTAGTAATACCAAAGTGAGGGCAAGAACGTGCCACAAAATAAACAACAGTCCCTTAAACGTCAAGTTGTGTCCAGCTGATCTTCTACAGCACTACAACTGCCCCGCTGTGCACACCCTGCTGTAGGAGGACAGAAACCATACCCAGCCTTGGGGTGATTCCCTCTCGAAAGGTGTGCTCAACCCTGTAATCAGCAAGTGAACTACACAAAAACCATCACAAAGAAACCTTTGCCATTTCCAAGAAGCCATACTGGGGAAAAGGATGAAATTTATCTATCCATTCTCTTTTGCCTGGTCACGCCTCTTGTGATGATAGCCAGGATTTTCTTCCCAGTCCTTCAGTCTGACAGAGGGGCGTCCTCAGCCCAGAGAGAGCTCGATAGTGGTGGCAGGGAGCTCTGGCAGCAGCACGGGGCAGCCTGTTTTCAAGGCTCTCCCAGTCTAACAGCTGGAGGAGCAGGAGACTCAAGCATCAGACACGCGTTACCCATACACACGTCAAACCCATCCCAGCAGAGAGAAAGGTGATGTGGGCACAGAGAGAGCAGAGGTAGGAGCCTCCTGCCTGCTTCGGTGTTCCAGAACCGCACCTGCTGTTATTCACAGCACTGCTACTTGTATTTTCTTCAAAGGGCTGTCATCTTGACATCAAGGCTGCAGGTAAGGGCTTGACTTACAGTACACTTTTCACTAGCAAAGCCTGCAAAGCAAAGTAGGTCAGTGACTGCAGCTCTCGGATGTTTCCACCCCCTGCTAAAATGCAGCCAGGCACCGTGGCAGACATTCTGCACCCGCCACCGCTCTGAGAAGGAAATGAGAGTTGCTTTCCCACTGGACACTACAGAGGGAATTTCAGATAGGCAGAATGTAATTACTTGGCCTGGAGTTCGGCCAGGAGCGGGGCCCGAGACCCCTACCCTTATGTAAAGTGTCACAGAATCTCCAATGACTGCAAGTGTGAGGACCTCAGCTTTACGTCTCTGGCTGCTGTCACTGCTTCTTCATGGCTAATTACCTAATAGTGACCCTTGCAGCAAAGCCAAAAAACAAACCTTGCTGCTTGAAACAATTCAAGTCCCAGAGACCGAAAGCTACACAAAAATTGCTTGGTGCAGGCTATCTTTTGACAGTAGGGAGCAGGTGGACGGCAAGCCTCCTGTGTCTTGCACTGGTAGCGTGCCACTCAGAAACCTACTGGGGTTTTTGGATGGGCAAACATAGCTTTAAAATGCAGCACCCCCAAAACACAAGCCTAGTGTATCAACTGTATACCAGGGTCTCCAGAGTTTTGCTGTATGTAGTTGCCAGCTGGTTCCATTTATTTTTCTTCATTTTTCATATTTTGACTGTAATAAATAATTAATCCATGGCTTTGTAACTTGCTGACAAATACAAATGCATCACATTCCAACGCAGTGTAACGTGTCACTCACAAGAGCCAACCTGCACGATGCAGAAGTGATGTGCAGAAGGCTTTGGAAAGTAGGCTAACCATCAAGGTCACCCACAAGAGCTCAGGGAAACTTTTTCTTCAAACTGTCCCTTAGAGGATATTCCTGCTTGCTGTGAGCACCAGAACTGGGTTAATAAGTTCAAATCTACACAGGTCTAGTTGTCTTCCCACATGTTAGCTCAGCCCTTTACCCTTTTGCAGCTCCTTGCCTCCAAGATCCCCCAAACTTTTGGGAACTTGGAAGACAAAACTTGCAATGTTAACTACTTAGAGCACTTCCCCTACTTAATAGCTGTGAGAATCCGAACCCCAGGAAATGCATTTTTTCTTCTAGGCAAAGACCGAATGGAAAGCAAGGAGGAAGTCTGTAGCAGAAGAGACAAAGGAGACTGAACTAGGCAATAATTAAACTGGGTGAGACCAACGTGTTTCAGAAGGGGCAGGACTATAAGACAGAAAAACCTCCCGCCTTTGAAAAAAGGTGACTAGATAGCTGGCAGCAGTGCTAGCAGCAGCAGAACAACAGCAGTGACAAAGAATAGAGGCTGAATACCAAGGTTCACAGCAAGGGTAGCAAAGCAGTGCAAGCCATCATCAAACGACAACGGGGAGAGCAAAGGTGGGAGGAGGAACTGTGAGATTATCAGAGTCACGCAATGGGATCAGGTCAATGGGACCGAGCGCCAGTGGTGATCCAAAAGGATGGTCTGCTGTGGAAGGCGTCACCTCAGCTTTTTAGATTGAAAAAACATCTCTTGGGCCTCTCTTGACCATCAGCAGATGTCTGGGTTTGTGACATGCATCACTAGTTATTAGGAACACACATAAGGCCGATTTTCTCTTCTAACTGAAGCTGGAACTGCAAAGATGAAAAATCTTGTCGTATTTTCACTTCATTTTCCTTACACATATTTGTACCTATTTATTTCTCATTCTGTTAAGACCTGAGACAAGGATAGAACAAAGGTGCACAAACCAAAAATTCATACTGGTCACAAAGGTTGTAGAGAGGAGCAAAACAATCCTGAGGAAGCTGTGAAATGAAGGCCTGTTCCCTGCAAAACACTCATCGTGGTCATTTTAGAAGTACTTTTAAAAGTTTCAGTGAATATATAAAAACTACTTCTCCATGTTACATTCTTCAAAACACCTGTGTTACCCATGCATGGACAAACTTTCTTTCCTACCGTCCTACTTTTCCTGAAGTGTTATCTGTCTCCTTCGAACAAAAGCACACGTACAGCTGCAGTTGCCCGTTGCCCACCGTTGGGAGTGGGTATCAGGGGTGCTCAGGCTCTGTGAGAAGGAGCGAGTGACTAATTCCCCACTCCTGTACTGCTTCCTAAATAACCACACACTTCTTGCTGTTGCTGAGGAACACATTTGTACTCCTCTAAATGTCAGTAGCTTTAGACAGCTAAATTGTGTTTCAGCCACAACACAACTACTGACACCAGGGGGGCTCTATAATATCACCACGACTGACCATGCTGTTACCGGTGGCATGGATGGTCACATCCCTTCTCTTCAACCACCAACACAAACCTGCACACACACACACGTGCTGCAACATACACACAGTGAGCTCTGAACTTGAGAGCTGTGGCTTGTGTGTGGCCCTACAGACAGATGAAAACCGGTGTATCTCAACCTGCAAAGCAGAAGGAGGCTGGAACGAGTTTCTTCTCTGCCTCTGACATTTGTTCCCCCGCCCCGGCAGACACCCTGAAAAGAAAGTTAGTGCTCTGACCTGCACGGGCTCAGGGGTGAGCTGGACAACATGCTGCATACGCTCACTGTGGTGATGTCTGGACTCTTCCTCGTAGATCACATCTCTCTCATGCTGGGGAAGGTTCAGGAAGCGGCGAATGGTGCAGAGGTTCTCCCAAAGGGTGCGGTTTTCCGGACTTGGGTTCTCTTTCCAGCGAAGCAGCTCACACAGCCAGCCCTGCAATGGTGGGGTGAGCACAGTTAATTCACTGAGCACCGAGGAACCAGATGTGAGTGGAAGGTCAGCTAGACTTAAATCTCTGTGCTGCAAGTTTCACTGGTCTCATCTCACACAGAACACCCCCTCTCCTCAGCTGCCCTTTGGTCTCAACAAATCCTTGATGTATTATATTTCCTGCAAGCTGGAGAAACAGATGCAACCAGCAGTGCTTAAAAGGAACCAGGAATCACAGCATCTTGTCCCCTGTCATAATCATACCATGTTTAAAATGCTCAGATATAAATGTTTTTCCTATAGAAAACCAAAGTTGAAATAAAGGTGCATCTCCGCTTCCGTTTCAGAGTCCCTTTATTTCTTCATCCAAGCAAGAGTAAAGGAGACACAACCCCTGAGGCTTGCTAACAACCCTCATGCTAAGAGCTGCAGCTGCAGGACCAGAGATTCAACCGCTACCAAAAATGTTCATAAGAAGATACTATCAAGTAAAGACCTCCCCCACCTCTGAACCCCACTAAAATTTGACAGCTTTAAATAATCAAATGGCCACTTAGAAGACGCAACCTCACCAAAAGGGAACCCTCTAGTATGTGGCAGGAAAGCAGCCAACAGGGTCCTGCAGAAGTTACTAGAGAGATCAAGATATTGGGTGGAGGTAATTCGAAATGCCAACTACAGATCATAATAATAGTAGATTTTATTCCTGCTATGTTGTTTTAAGGTTAGTTCAAAGTGCCTTCAAAAAGTTACCACTGTCGGAAATCCTGTAGGATCTCTCCACAGGAGCTGAGTGCTCAGACCCCCGGAGGGCAAAGCACGGGGGCTTCAGGAAGAGGACACCACTCTCAAACACAAAGCCCACCCGAGAGCACAACGGCAAGAGCTGTTCAGGTGAGGACAGCCCCACGTGCGTTGTGTGTGTGTGTGTGACCTGGCGTCCCCAGCAGGTTAACCAGGGACTCTGGCTACCTGGGGGGGGACACAGGCAGCCCCGTCCTGCCTGCCAGCAGCCAGCCCCGCTTGGGGCTGGGGACAGCGGCTCCCCTCCTGTGCCTGTGCGCGGGAGACGCAATGCAAATGACAGAACACGAGAAGATAATGCCGAGGATGCTGTCAACGCGCCTTACTGACTCCTGTCAAAATATTTTACCTAGTAGCTTTATAACCCATCATTTTCGAGCTACAACTCAGCATTTTGACACCATTTTGACAGGCACCTTACAATACCTAGAAGATAGCTTGATCAATGTTAAAAATGTTGGGTACAAGAAGTAGCCAAAACTGTATTTTTCTGAGCAGTGACTAGAGCAAGCTGAACAGCCAGGTTCATTACTGGTCCACGTGGGGGCTTTTTGGTATTGCTTTTTTGTGTAACAACTTGTAAGCCATTGACAACTTCTACCGTGCGCTCTAAACCCCGTATATAATATCATAAGCCGTTGTTTGTCTTACTCTCCGCTGTGTCTTCTGCCTTCACCCCCCCAAAAAAGGCAAGATTTGATTATCTCCGCTGCATCAGCCAAGACAGCAACACCAGCTGTTCTCATTGTGCAGCCTCTTCCTCACGGCCTACATGTTAATAACCTGATCATTCCATTTTCTCCTTCAACTGCCGGCTGCAGCACAGCGAAGAGACAAAAACCCAGGCCCATCTGCAGCAGCTGTAGGCACTGAACTGTGAAGCCACCAGGGATTTATAAACTAATCTGTAACACAACACTGCCTTGTTTTTACAAGTGAGAGGCCACATTTGTGCAGACCTGATCTTTTCTTGCAATAAACTAGGAGGGCCGGCGGGGGCGGGGGGCAAGGATGAAAACAAGATATCTACTCATTTACTTAGGGGCAAAAAAAATCTGTATTATATTTTAAAAGTATTTTGACTGGTATTTGGGTAATCTCTCAGCCAGGTGATGTCTGCATTTTAATGTGGTGCGGCCACATCCCTTGCCCTCAGTTCTCCTCTTTCCCTTTCCTCTGCTCAGAAATCCCCCAAAACTTTCTCTCTTTTACAGAGAAGACCGGAAGAAAACCTCCCAGCTCCACAGTGTTTTCTCAGGCATTCCTCCATACAAAGGAAATAATTTTTGAAACGGAAAATAAACCAACTATGGAAAAAATAAGCTCCCGTTTCTCCCTGTTTCAAGTGATGTGAATGAGGCTCCAACGGAACTCTTTCAGATGTTTCAAGCAGGTATGTTTAACATCTCCCGAGAGATGCTGCAGCATGAAGACCAATCGTTTAACAGAAAATACACACAAAACCCCACACCTGGTGGAGCCAGAGCCCGGTGGGGGGCAGGCCCAGGGGGGAGGATGGCTCCTGGGGCTCTCCCGAGGGCTGCAGGGACGACTCAGCCTGGCCACCTCCCCTTCCCAAAGTTGGACCTGCTAGCCCAATGGCGACTGCTGCATTTTGATTTATCTGTCCCGTTATAATCAGCACTCATTACAATCACTTAGAGCAACACTACAGGCCTCATTATGGACTAGGCACTCGCTGCCATTAGTCTTTAAGAAGGATAGCGCTCAATTTGCCTGGCAACATGCGAGGTCCTGACCTTGGAGCTATTAGGGAAAAGATTAGACTGCAGTGTGACCATGTGTGCAGACATGAGCAAACCAAATTAATTTCTGGCAAAGGGAGGCACCAGGCAAAGACCCTGCCATCCTGAGGACACCTGAGAACTTCTCCATTCCCCAAAGGACACAAGCTAATGGCACGTTTAAAGGAGCCTGGTTCTGAAGGTGAAGCACATCCGTGGTATTTAGAGAGATATTAATCCAGTTTCCCCACAAAGTATTTGCTTGGCTGATCAGATTAAGGGATCCAGCCTTCAACAGCACACCCCCACCACAGCAGGCCCCAAGAAATCTGTGATACTTCACAGCCTCAGACATATTGCACCATGTGTACCCAGCTGCTACAATAATTAGCTTATGAATGTATCAGCTGGTTCTGTGATTTTTATAAATAATAACTAACCTACAGAGCAGAAAGATTTTCATGAGCCTAATATTAGCAAGAAATTGCAAGGTGCGCCTAACTCTGAATTCTCATTGTGCTAAATGCCCTGTCTTCTCTCACATTGTGCGGGACTGGATCTCCCCCAACGCCATTTATAAATATTTATTTTTGCATCGCAATGGCAATGTATTTGTGGCAGCTTTCTTCACAACAGCCATCATTCGCTCACCCCCACACATACACACACGTACCCACTGCGTGCATGTCTACACTTATCTGCACCAAATCTGTCCTTTCATTGCTCTTTTCCTATCCTTCCCTTTATTCAATCAAGCATTCATTCTCTCGTTTGTCCACTGAAGACCCTTATCTAGCCATCTACGGGGCTGCTTATTAGGCGATAGCTTTGGCTAATACGTGAGAAAATACAGCGCTGCAGCTTACTCGCACATTCTTCATGATCGCAAGTAACCGCCTTCCCCATGCACAGATGAAAAGTCTGCATCGGATTTTTTTAATTATTTATTTAAATAATCTTAGCACGCCATCCAAGAAAGTTTTGCAGTACCAGGCAAAAAAAAAAAAAAAAAAAAAAAAGTGTAAATGTCAAATAAAACAGTGACAGATGACAGTATTCTCTATTGAATAGCACCGTTTCTTCGTGCGTGTTCAATGAGAACTCATGAATTATTAATACGCAAATCTCCCTTTTCTGTTAAAAATCTCAACTTGGGGTTTTTTGGTTGCAATTTTTTTTATTTTCTTTTATTTATTTCTTTGGGTCTGTGTATGTTACACAGAGCTTTCCAGGAGAATTATTTCATTTATGAAATGCTAACATACAGAAATTCTTGGAGCTACAGCCATTCACAGTGAATTTTCATCTATAGCTACATTTATTTGCATGAAGAAGAAGGAGGAGACGGTCTCTCACCACCTTTTCCCCCCACTCATCCACAACATCTGAGCTCACTGCATTGCAAGTAAATCCAACTTCTGTGAACGTATTCTGAAAATCTAACAAATAACACATCCTTCCCCAGATCCGTGATACGCTGTGTTTCTGATCCTGCCTCCCCTGCACATGGCAAGTCTGGCTCCACTGCACAAACCGCCCCCCTGGCTCACACAGAGTTACCAGGAGAGTTTGGTACACACCAGTGTCAATATGGGTGGCAGAACCCGGCCCCTCATGTCAGCTTCTAAGGTTCTCAAATGGGAATGTCTTCCATTAAAAATAAGAGGAGGAAAACCAGCACAATTAAAGGATGCTTTTGGCTCTACAGTCAGGCACACCCAGTGCCTGTGGTTACAAGGAATTCTGCTCAGAACTTCCTTCGTTTCACCCCAAAACTTCTAGAGGCATCGACAATACAGCCCAATTTAGCTCACTGAAGAGAGCTGCACAGAAGTGCTGGCCTCTATTTTTGTTGTTCTCATGAGACAAGATAAACATTTTCTAAGCATTTTATTTGATAAAACAAATAATATCATATTAATGTCCTATTTTTAACCTCTCTCTCTGTCTCCTAATCAAATACATTTCCACATAGCTAAGCAAACAACAACAAAAATCTGCAGGAAGCCAGCCATTCCCATTGTGCTTTTATGCTGTTAAAGAAACAGCGTGCTTACTACACCAAAGCATCAGCCTTGGCGCGCTCGAACCCCCTCGAGGGACAGTTTGCTGGTGCGGCCAGCGCCAGCCAAATTCTCTGTCACTTATCCCTCAGCCCTTTTTAGCAGCTCGACCCTTTCACTTTTGCCAGACTTACCCTGGAGCAGGGGAGGCTGCTTTGGCGGCCAGAGGTACCAGACTACAGTAAGGTCAGGTTTTCCAGTGCTCAATGAAGGTATGGCACAAATATCCTGACACCCAGAACTGCCCCCTGCAGATCTGCTGACTCAAGGACCAAATTTCTGCTTAAGGACAAGAAAGCATATGGGAAGAGCTCAGGCTTGGCGGTGCTGCAAGGCCGGTGCTTACACTTCGAGCAGCATCTCTACTGAAAGCCACTGCAGGAGGCGGCAGTTGGGTCTTCACGGTGGCTTAGTCACAGGCAGCCTTTCTGCTTGGGCTGGACCACAAGGCACTTGGAGACGGGACAAAACTGTGGCTGAACTGACCTTGTGCTTCCCTCCACTTATATTGACATTAATAATAATAATAACAACAATACAGCTAGTTTTCTGTGCTGATATTTTCTAGGGTCTCCAGTGAAAGCATGAGTAGGCAAATGAAGAGTTTTTAGTAAGAGTGATTCAGGAATAAATCTCAAAAATAAATGGAAAAGGCCATTTCCTCACCCACATCATCAGTGCAGAAAATGTCAACATATGTGACAAAAGAGAAAAAAAAGCAGCAATGATCGATGCAAGTCTTGAAAGATTGGGAAAGAAATGCTGCGTTCCCCAGAGAAAGCTCGCTTTCTACATGGGATCACAGGAGTCCTCTGGACAAACTTCCTCAGCCTCTCTTCCCTCTGCTTAGTTTGGGACTCTCTGCAGTGCGAAATGAGCCAGATAATATTCAGCTCTTGTTCCTTAGTCGCCAAACTCTCTTTCCATGAATCCAATAAGTGTCTATTAAAATAAATAAACCCCCTAATGATTCAAGATAACCTAATCAAGAAAGCTGAAATGGATAAAAGACTAACTGTAATGGAGAGTTCTGTCATGGCTTCAATGAATTCTTGATGAGGGCCGGGGGAGGGGGACTGAACCTGAGACGCTTTACTTGGAGGATTTTGATACAGTTCAAGGTTAATCACTCGATAGCCTGGATTTTCTGAAATGCTCAGTACTTTCCCTCCCCAAAAAATTCAAGGCAAAATGCAGAGCACTTTCATGAGGGCCAGTTTCTCACTAGCTTTATAAAACACAAAACAACACCAAAAAAATGAATGAGGTACATGAGCCCTGACGTATCTTAGATCCATGGGAACACCAAGTCTGCTTACAGCTCTTGGCCTCAGAGGGAAGGATGCTGTGCACTGAGGATATTTACAGCGTGCCAAGTTCAAAATAGCCTCTCCCCACGCTATAGAGGAAATGTGGGCTTGTGGTTAGGGCAAGCAGCCCGCCATCAGCTCCCAGGTCTGCCAAGGACTTCCTGAGCAAAGCCCCAGCTCCACAACCGTCCCTGCTTCACTTGGCTGCTGAGAGGCTAAAGGCACTGCTGCAGATGCTGTCCTGGATGGGGGTCACACTGTGACTGCATATAGAAGTCTGTGAAAAAGACTGTGAAAAAGACAAAGGTATTTCAAAGAAAATTTAAGTTCAGTCAAGGAGAGAAATGTCTTTCTGTTTTTTCTCCATATGTAACAAGAACATCAAAATATCAGCATAACAGATATGCCCCAGCTGTAGAGATTCACAGCATCATAAATGCACTGAGATGCTACAGCAGTAAGAAGTGTCCTATATGCATACACTATATATGCTACACATCTTCACCACCAGCTGTTTTTCCTAGCTGTTGTTCATCTTCACTGGAAGCTAATTAGTTTAAGGGCACAGAAAATACCTATTATAAGCTAAAAGGGGTGAGAAGGCATCCCATCATATCAAATGAATACAAGGGAATATGTTAGGAAGGAGAGAGAGGGAAGGACAAAATAAAGGGTCTCTAGAGCTAACCCTGCCTCAGAAGTGACGTTGCTCATCCCTCTCGCAGTACCTGTACTTTCTTCTTGGACATGGACAGGAGGTGAGGGTATGGGCAGGTGGCCGTGCTGCTGAGTCCCTTCTAGGATGGACTCCTACTGTGGGGCTAACACAGAGAACAGGCTTCCAGACAATCTTGGCAATGAGGCAGGGAGCTCAACAAAAAAAAAGAAAAGTCAGCGGAGAAGGGAGGAACTGTTGGAGTGATTTCCATCCATAGGCCTGTGTTCCTCTTAACCTGAAGGACCTCAACTGAAGAGCTTTTCTGCCCCCAGCCTCCAACCCCTGGTCAAGTTTATTTTTTGTTCGTTCATTTTTAAACAGAGCAAAGGTATGACTAAGAGACTGAGCTGTGCCAGCTTAACGCTTTTTTCAGATCATAGAATCATAGAATGGTTCAGGTTAGAAGGGACCTTAAAGATCATCTAAGTCCAGCCCCCTGCCATGGGGGCTCCGAATATTGCTCCGTGGGGTCTCTCTTGCTTTACCGTGGTGCAACTGGAAAAAATTCCAGTCCCTTGAGGAAGAATTTCAGTTTCAAGGGCTTACTTTTTCTTTTCACTGGACTGGCAAAGTCAAAACCTTCCATTTGCACTGCCCGGGGCAGAACCCCAGCAGCACATGCCCTGCTTCCCCGTGCTGCCCCAGCCTGATTAAGGAGAGTCTCTAGTCCTGGGAGAACTGTGGGAAGTTCAGTCTCCATGCTGATACAAGCTCTGCCCTCCCTCAGACTGTCAACAAGCACTCCAGCCAGCTATGCCCACTATTTATTTTGACGATAACTGTTTACTATGAACAGAACTATATTCCTAAACTCATTCTGCACAGACTAAGAAAAAAGCATCCGCTGAGGACAGCACAGCCTCTGGTAGGGCTCTCACTAGCAGAAGTCAGAGGGGTGATGCTGCTGCGCAGTATTACAGAAGTGCTGGCACATGGTCGCGGGGCAAATTGTTTTCCTGAAGTCGTACTATAGAGCAGTTGCAGAACTGGATGTAGAAGCCAGTTTTCACGACTGACAGTCCAAACCTGCAGCAACTCAAAGTCAAAGTCTCCGTCTGTCCCACTGCCCAGCTCTGGAGACACACAGGCCACCTGAACCTCTCTGAAATGGCACACTGGAAACCCATCTCCTCGTGAATTAAATATAACCAGGAGAGCCCAAAGCGCAGATTGGAAATCAAATCCTGGTGTTCTGGCCTCACTCAGAACTGCTCCCAACGTGGTAATACAGGTCCCAGGTTTAGCTATTTAAAGGACAAAGGGCACTAGCAGGCGGCATCCCCAGAGAAGCATGCTGTCCAGCGGGTACATCACTAACAGCTGGCAGCTGAAATAGGATGACAGCTTTGGAGGCTGCATTTGGTGGGCACTGAGCCCCTCAGCTCCTGCTGCCTTCAAAAATACAAAGGGATGCACAGCACTTCACAAACAAGACTAAAAATATCTAGATAGATGTTGCAAGGAATAAAATGCATACTAAGGTAAATACGTGATGAATAAGTCAATGTCTAAGATGAATGGCTGGAGATCTTTATGAAGGTGGATTCCCTTAAAGAAGTCTCACCATACTACCTTGGTAGCTCCTTGAGGCCCTGTTCCTTGCATTTATGTTGACTCGCGAGCTCTGTGATTTGTAACCTCAGTTTCTAGCAGCTGCCCTTCCCTGTAGCTGCTGAACTGAGACTCTGCCATGACTTAAGAATAAAGATGGCTACTTGTTAAATTAGAGGTCAATTAACTCCACCAGTAGATGATGCCACTTGCAATAACTGCTCTCAGTGGGTACCACTCTTCCTGCATGAAGACAGAAGACGAAATGAGGCCTCCATTGGCTCTGGATGCTCTCTTGGGTACATGACATACAGCCCTGCGTATAAAATGTCAAAACAGCCCTGTCGGAGATTCACTGGCTGCTAAAACTGTGAAGATCTCACAGCACCGTGGATTGCTGTTGACAGAAAAGCAGCGCCCAACATAACACATGCCTTGTTAGCAAACTGGAAGCCTCTCAGTAGTCTGGGGTGAGGGAATAATAGAGGAAGCCAATGCAATGCAAGACAGGCCTGTGGAGAACAGCAAGTGAACGAACCTTGGCGGAGAGTCTAAGCAAACCCTCAGACTAGCTCTTTTTTTCCCCTCTTTCAAACTCTCTCTTCTGCAAACATGGGCAGTTTTCAATGAGCGCTTCCCACCACGTAAGTCAGCTGCTGAAATCAGCAGCATCTTCACCAAAATGCCCATCACTGGCACAACTGGCCTGCACAAAGAACTGGGAAAGCCCTGCCACTAGTTTTCAGACAAACGAGACGTAAGGCAAAATGCCAACCATCCCACCATGCCGGTGTCTCTCCCCTACACAAGCAGCTGTGACTTTGCTTTTGGCATTCCTCCTGGCCACAGGGCACTGCAGCCAGCAGTGGGACACCACAGGCACACCAAGCCAGGACGGGGGGCAGGCACGCAGGTGGGCTTTGGGGCAGGGGGAGGCCCATACTGCTATGGTTCTTGGCTACAGCTCCTCTGTCCCTGCCTTCCAGTGCCCCCATAAACCACTTTCATGCTCCAGCAGAGCGCTATGACATCTCAGCATGGCGAATGCTGGGTCATCCCAGGGAGCCAGCATTGCTTTGGCAGGGCTGTGAAACAAAAGAAACATCAGCCTCAGAAACACTTTTTTATTTGCTGCTGCTGAAGAAACAAAACCTTTATGTGCAGCAACTTTGCATTAAACAAGAACATTTGTGGATCCTGTTCTTTAACCTTCTGCATCTGGCTTTCAAAATCTGCCCTGTTCTTTTTCCACGTGAAAGACTATGGAGCTTATTTTTGTTTTGGTGCTGGTGTGCAATGCTGCCAGAGAAGCGCACTCAAGCTGGCACAGACCGAAGCTGGTGAGCCACCCAAATTATTGTTGGGTGGTTCAGTCCCTCTCTATTTCAAGAAGCCTCTGGGTATAATGACAGGAAGCTTGCCGGCAATTTTAAGCCAAACCTCAGAGAGGCTGGCATTCAGTCTGTGTTAAACGCTCCTTATTAAAAGCTGTCCAGTCCGGATTCTGGGTGGAACTTTGATATCTGCATGGAGCAAAGAATAAGGGGCACGTTTGCAAAATCAATTGTGCAGTTTTTATATTTACTGCACGTTTACCACATATGTCATTTATTACACAGTGGAAAACCGTTAAATGCACAGTAGTTGTGCCAAGTGGCATTATGCTTTTAACAGCTTTATTCGTTTAACAGCTCCAGTTCTCATTATATTTTGCCATGTGGTACATGAGATTTTTATGCATTTAACAGTTTAAAAGGGTTCCATGGTATTTTCCTTTTATGTATTTCATACTGTGCCTGGGATTTTGTTTGGGGGTAGAGGGGTTGCAGACTGTAACCCCTGTACCCTGACAAGAGAAAGCAAAAGGCAAAGAAAATTAATGATTAAATGAGGAAGGGAAAATGAATCAGACCTTCATGTGTCAGGGCACAAATACCTGTAACAAGGACAAGGCTCTCCCAAGTGCTTTGATAGCCTTTGATGCTTTGTTTATACACCTCTCAACCTCTTTTTTTACATCTACTTTTACGACTACTATGTTGTTTCCCTGCAGAGAGCAAAAGAAAGTATATATTTTGCAGAGTGCATGCATCTAGGTACTTCTGTTCCACTCTCTCATTGTCACAGACACGTTTGTACCTTTTTGCGTGCATCCTGATGCACTCTCCTAGCACCGCCAAGTAATTTCATCCAGGATCATAAGCGGCCCTTTTCACCGAGTAAACAATCCCTTCCAACAGTCTCCAATCTACTTGCTGCCCTTCCTACAAAAAAATTCTGACTGTCTTCCTTTCAACAAAATCCCTTCTGGTGCATTATATTTTTTTAAAGAGGTGGATGAAATTTTTAAATTAATGGATCCTCTTCAAGAATTTCACCCTGACCTAGGTTTGCCTGCATGTATTTTTTAAACCCAAGGTGGAAATTAATCCAGGAGAACTCACTGCCGTGGCCTCTCATGCCTTTTTGTAAAAATGATTGGATCCGATGTGAATTATTCACATGGCAATACCGTCTGCAGCACATACAACATGCAAGAAAAAGGAAACACCTGCCTAATATGTGGTTTCCCATTGCCTTCCCTCAGTTAATCACTTAAGAAAACAATTGCTTTACCTGCGAAATGAGAAGGATACCACCATTTTAAAAGGCCCTTGTCCCACTAGCAGAGGTGAAAGTTATATACCACCAGTGGGAGAAGACACGCGTGTTTGTACAAAAGGGCAGAAAAAGCTTGGCTGTGAGCTCATCCTTTCCTCAGCCTATTTTAAAAGGGAAAAGGAAACCACTTAAGCAGGCAAAAGCCAAAAACACGACAGGTTCCCCAGAGATGAAGATTATTATTATTATTGTAGGAACAGATGTATTTTTATTGGTGGGAGGAGGAGATGGGTCTAGCTCCAACCCCAGAGTTTGCTTTAAAAGCAAAACCCCCAAAAGCCCCGCAATAACGAAACCCCCTCCACCACTCACCTGACTTTTATTGGCAGCCACTTTGGCAAACAGAGCTTGAGATACCTTGGCCCTTTTCATCTCCTGTTGGATCTCGTCATAAATGGCAGCTGTGATGTTGACGTTGGCGCCGTCCGCCTTAATGGGGAGGTCTGTTGTTGGTGTCGAGGTTTTGGCCTACCAAGAGACCATGAAAATAATAATTAAAAAAGTGCTGCTTTCAGCCCAGCCATCTGTGCAGAAATTATCAAAGGATTTCAGTCAGCTGATGCCAAACTGCATTAGCTACAGAGGGACACTTCCTGTCCATTATTCTAATCAGGTTAATTGTGATTGGAAATAATTGCAGTGCATTCCTATAGGACACGCAAGGCCCTGTCAACTCTCCCCCTCTCCCTCTCCCAGCATGTTTATTGAGCAGCTCAACAACAGGATAGGTAGCCGGGGCACTGGGCTGCAGGCAGTTGCTGAAGTTGCCTTTGCCAGCCAGCTACTGCCGCAGAGGCACCAGCCTCTACCTTCTCCCCCCTCTCTAAAAGTGGCCTACACCTTGGAGGAAGAGCCAATTCTCCCAGAAAAAATGAGTAAATGGGTAGAGGTCTCTAAATAATAAATTATTACTCAATTTAATGCACTCCCTCAAGTCTCCCTCATCCTTTATTAAAACTATACGTATGTCATTTGAGTATGTATGGTTTCCCAGCTTTATCATCATTATGCTAGCCAGACAGTCACCTAATTTCACCTAGGAAATCAGTGGAAATGAAAAAAAAAAAAAATAAATCATTTCATAAAGCTGGGCTTTGGCATGCCTTTGATGTGCTGCCCTCATTCTCCTAAACTCATATTGAGATTTTGTGTATTCCGCTGCACTCCTTTTAATTGAATGATTTCCCATCAGCTTCTGTGACAAATGAAGGACAATAACGGATGCTGCCAGTACTTTCCCCGGGCTGGACTACCCCTCCACGGCTTCTATCAATACAGTTCAGCAGGCTGCTACAAGACTTTTATTTTAAAACCCCTCGTCCGTGGCGGTCCCCAGAACGTACTGGCAGGCGAGGGAGCGAGGGCGGTGCGATGCTCGCTGAGCGCTTCCAGCACGAACAGCCCCTTGGAGAGACAGATCTCGTTTGCTTTCCTGAGCTCGGAGAAGAGATACCAGGGCTGATCACTGTACCCCTTACACCGTTTAAGGGAAATACGTAGGTTACTGATATAAAACCTCTGTTTTCTTTTGAGATGTAAAGGTCTTAGGAAACAAAACAACCTAGGTGGCAAAGCTCGCACTTCCCAATAGATCCAAACCTCCCATAAACCCTGGTGACATTCAGATATTTGGCCCAATTATAAACCTTTTCAGCTGGCTCCTGTTTTTGCGCCAGAGTTGAAGCCTGCTAGAGTACATCTAACGTTAATTTTTAACTAGGCAGACATGCCCAAATGCCTATTTGTTAATGGGAAGGTTAACTAGGCAAAACCAAACCTTCTGAACTTCTCCTTCTGTTTTGCTGCCGTCCTCCAAATCTTCCTCTCCCTAACGTCTTTTTTGTACCAAAGGCCACATTAATAATGGAGCCAAAATCCAATCAAGACAACAATCTAGACTAATCACTCTTCCTACCGCTTCCAGATAAAGCTTTAACCAACATCTGTCTTCTCCCCTTCCTACCCCCAAGCTCAGCAGGCACTCCTCTGGGCTTGTTCCCTGCCTGTTCTACATGGGCAGGACCACGTAGAAAGAGCCTAAGATTTTCCTGCTTCTGCTAAGGCTAGACCCCACATTCAGGGGGGGCATCTGGACGGCAGCTGGGGCAGACCAGAGCCACCCATGTCCTTGGAGGCCAGTGCTAAACCCACCACCATTCACAGGCCATGAGCACGTGCTGGGTACAGCCCGAAGGATAGACTGACAGAGACACCACGCTCTGAAATTCAGCGTCCACAGATAGATGAGAGTTAGGGCAATTGTGGGAAACATAAGAAAATAACAAAGAGATCATGGGAAGGCAGAGGACTGTCCAAGTCTGTCAGGACTCATTTAATGGAGCTTAATTTTACCAAAGGCCTTGCAGTGCTTTGATGGGTATAAAAAAAACCCTTCCCAGCCTCTGGTGCGTTTGGCTAGCGCAGCAGCCAAGGTCACCATGGCCTCAAAGGCCATTATGGAGGCCTGAGATCCTGGGAAGAACAAAATTAGTGTGTAAAAGAAAGATTTAAAATACAGATCCATCCTGCATGAGTCTCCTACAGTGCTAGTTCCACAGCCACACGTCAGAAACAAGCCTGCCCTACACACCTTGAAAGCTGTGCCGTTTTTTATTTAATCACCGAAATAGGTAGGGCAAGTACCAAACCAAAATATTACAGTGACTGAAATAAAGTATTTTATGTTAGAGGCCTAGATTCAAAACTGGTCTTGAGATTAACAAGAATTTTGCTGTTATTTAAATGTCTCGTTGCAAACAGTGGGCAAAAAAGAAAAAGAAGTGCTTGCAACCACAGTGCCAGAGCACTGAAACCCAGCCGTTGCTGCTGGTCTTCCACGTGCACGCAATTACCTCTAAGAGCTCACTCAGAGCCTCTTCCCCACAGCTCTGACACCCATCTGCTGGATCAATCTGCCGTTCTCACCTTGGGGCAGGTCCTGAGCAGGGGACACCCATGAGGCGGGCGAGGGGCTGGCTCCGAGAACTGACCCGGGTTGCTCTGCGTGCCCCGACACCAACACTTCCACAGGTATCATGTGCCAGCGCTCACCTCCTACCCGGTGAACTCAAGCATCATTCCCAGAAGCATTGCCGCAGGAGATCGGTATCTATGGAAACCACGTTTCCAAATGCCATTCCATCAACTTCTCCAGCACCCAAACGCAATTCCCAACAGGACGCTACAGCTCCTACCGCTGCCGCCCCAAAGCACCCCGCTCCTGGGTAGGTAACGTACCTGCCTGGGGAGGCAAGGCTGCCGGGAATCACTGCGCTGCACGTGAGGATGGCATTTGTCTCGTCAGAACTAATACCGGGCATATGGGGAAGCACAGTAGCCGTGCCGCCTGCCCGGGAGCTGGGAAGCAGCCTCATTTGCAGAGGTGTCCAAGTTGTCAAAACAGCACCTGTGCTGACTGGTGCTGGCCCTCAGAGGGCTGGGAAATGTTATCCGGCGGGCACAAGGCGAGCACTGGGTACACAAACCTTTGTGTGTCGCTTTTGCTGATTAAAAACCTCACAATATTCTACTGGAGTCTTCAAGTCAAAATAAGGCAAGGAGGGGCTGCTTTCTACTTCCAGAAAATGGTTTTCTAGCAAAGCTTATCTCTTAAAAAGGCAGGCAAAATTTCCATTATTTTAAATCATGTTCTAGCTGTGGCTAGAATGTCATATTTCGACAGAGGAATGAGATGGGGCAACAGATCCAATTTTTATTCTTGCTGGATTGCATCTAACCTCTCAATTTCCTTCTGTTATTTGATTTTAGTTGCGAAATCTATTGCAATAAATGTAAGTAGCAATAAGCTAATTCTTTCATGAATAAATATAAATGCAGAAAGTGGATACACTCCTTAAACATTAAAATAGTTCCCTTTATAAATTCATTTTCACTGAAAGGTAACTAAAAAAGATAAGAGTTATGCAATGAATTTCCCATGTAATAAAAATTCAGCATCAAACTTGTGTTGGCAGGATATGCTTGGTTTCAGGGCAAACAGTTCTTTACATCATGTATTGTGGTGAAGTGCACCCAAACACCAGGGTTAAACTGAACAAGCTCAACAGTTTCTACGATATCAACACACTTCCCTTAAGGATGATCAGTTCGCACATAAAACTACCCTCCCCCCCCCGAGTACTTACCTATTTTTAGTAGCTGCGGCCACAGAATTCAGTATGAGAAATGCTCAGTAATACTGTTACAAGCATGGCTAACACAGACCGAGACCTTGCAGACTACAGGACTGTGAAAGCCCCGAAGAAGAAGGGATATACGGGCCCATTTACTAAAGATCAAGAGAAGTATTAGAACTGAGCCGTCATGTCTGCACAGTTAGAAATTTCAAACTCAAGTTAGGCAAATGTCATGACAGGAGTTAATCACCTCTGTGCAAAGCACCCTCGCTTTTTCAGAGTATACGTCTGGGACTGCAAGCAGTCTGATAAAAGGGGGGATGACTAGTACGGTGTAGTATGTGGATGCTCTTTCCTAGTGCAAAGGAACAACCTACCAGGGAAGTGGGTGGCAACAGCACGTTAATAAACACGTGCAGTGAAGTCAATGAGATGACAGCTGCTTTGGAGCTGTAAAGCATCATCTTCCTTCCCAGCACCCTGCCCATCTCTACTTTCTGTACTTTAAATAATTACTCATGTAACCATTTAACTCAAGGACTGTGATTTCCTATGCATAACACGGAGCGCACTGATTTCTAGCAATGTCTATCTAATTCACTGTAGACCTCTGATCACTACACGCTTTTTATCGCAACATACATATACCTCTTCACAAGCCCAGAAATTTCCTCTGTGTTCTGCAGAATGCAACTGACACAGATAAAAAGTTATACCCACTATCTTTCTGTAATATATTCTATAATAGTCATTTAGTGGACATATATCAACAGCCTGTATGTAATGCCCACGTGCACTCTTTCAGGCGCTAATGTTACATGCTTTTTTGCTTTTATGTTATTGATTAAAGCTAGAATCACCATCACAATGTCTTGCTGAAATCCACTAAACATCTCTTAACAGCCACTCCAAAACCTTACAAAAGGATTTCCACAACTCATCTGGGTGAGGGGAGCAACAGACACGGGAAGGGCGGAGAGGAACTGCTTCCCTGGACTGATCCACGCAACAAACAGGTAACAAGGGATCACATCTTACCTGGGGGGTTCTGGAGGAGCTTGGGCTGCTGGCAGCTGAAGACACCATGCTCACGTTGGGGTTCATACTTCTCTCTCTCTCGTCCTGATAGATACGATCCCGCTCAGAGTCAGGCAAGTTGAGGAAATTCTGCATTGCCCTTAAGTTTACCAGGAGAGACTGGGAAGCTGTCCTAGGGTCTTCTTCTTTACGCAGGATCTCTGACAACAAGCCCTGGTTCAAAAAAAAAAAAAAAAAAAAAAAAAGCCCAGTCATGTGTTGGTTTTTCTTTTTTTTTTAAATTTGTTTAGTGTAACCAGCTGGGTTGCAATACTGAGAACCTACATCAGAATCTCATGGGCTCTCCCAGAGGGGATATTTTGTAGGAAAGTGTTTGTCTTCTGGGGGCTGGGATTTATTTTGGAACTGTCCTATTCTGGCACTGTAATAAGCTTCTGAGTATGGAGATGCTGGATAGGAAGGTAGGTGCACTGGGTAGAAGAAATTGCAGTTACCGCCAGGTGCTTGCTGCAAATATTTTAGGAGCTGTTAGATCTCTCTCGATATCTCTCTTTCTCTCTCTCTCTCTCTCCACTTGAAGCTGGGAACACTTGGCAATCCTGTTCATCTTTGACAAATCTGCCAAGGTTGGTAAATTTAGTTTCGACATTTAAATAGTGCAGGAGGTTTATAAAGAAAAACGTTTGGCTGGGTTTTGATGTTATAGTCCGTTCATTTTGGTTTGGACAGACATTTCTGAGAGGAGAAAAATGGAGCAATAATAAAGCCTTAGAATCTCGCTTTAGGGATTTAACCCATTCTTTCATGCCACATTTTAAAATACCACAGACTTTACATTGCAACCATGAATGAACACCATATTCATGTAGTTTTTACAAAACCCATTATTCCAGGAGGTAACCAGCACAGCACTTCCAAAAAAAAGGAAGGGAAAAAAAAAAAAGAGTTGGAAAGATGAAAATGTCATTAAAAGAGGCTTAAATCTAATGATGGGATTAATTTTATGCATAACTGCATGCACTCAACAGTTCCACAGATTACCTAGAAGTTAAAGGCACAAGGCACAAGCCTGGATCAGGGCCTACAGAAACGATCAGGACACAGCGTGTGCCACCAGCTCCCCCCAGGCACCCCCTCGCACCTGACACATCACAAATGGGTATTTCACCACAAAAAGCAGTAATGGCAATTTTCTGAACTACAGATGTTTAAACGTACCGGTGTCCAAAGAAGCAGACAGGGATCATTTCTGCCCATGGAGACTACTTATAACATACCATAAGAAATGGGGGTCAGAGGCACGTTATTTTAAAAGGCTATTCTGCCAATATGTTTCCCGGAGCACTCCGACTCCCTTCCTGCTTCCCGCCTGCCACGACCCAGAGGCTCCCTGCACTGGTGCTGCCAGGAATGCCGGCCACAGGAGTCGTGTGAAACCCTGGTTGGAGCTCAGAGGGTTCACCTCGACCTGCTGCCATCAGAGGAGCAACCTTCAGCAACTGGGTGGAAGGGACACCACAGTGTTCCCAGACACCACCCAGCTGTCGCTGCTGACATGAGCGTTTCGCAGGTACTTTACAGCCACGACCGAGGCAAGCTGCCTTGCAAGTACAGGCAAGGCTTACGCCTTTCTTGTAAGAAAAATGTTACTAGAAAACAACCACGCAGTCAAAACCCTGTAACATTTATTAATTTATTTTCTTCCATATCAGAGAGTTTCCTCCAAAAAGCCTTGCCACTGCTACTACAGTTGACCATTTAACCAAATGCCAACATTTTTAGTATATATTGATCTTATCTACCAGACTTCCTGACAAAACCAACAGACCAGCAAATGACATATCTGCATCTGCATTTATCTGCTATCTGCTATTACACACGCACACATTGAAACACATACGTGAAAGCTCTGTTTCAGCAGCTCTATTTCAGCAGCGCTTACACCAGAAGTGCTAAAAGGAAGCTCCACACACAGCCTGAAGGTAGGCTGCACACAGGTCTGTCTTCTCAGCTCCTCATCTACATAATCAAGCTACGAGATTCCCAATTACATTTTCCTGCAATTATCAGAGTAGTTACCAGAAAGACCGGAGCTGGGAATGAAGCCATGGTGGGACCCTCTGGTCAGAAATGGGATCGGAGAGAGAAGCCGGCTGGTGAAAAAGGTCTGCACTGGGAAAAAGTGTGAAGAAGGTGCAGTGCTGGGCTGGCCTCTGCTATGCTCTGCAACTTCCACACAACTGCATGCTCATACTTGGCCTCCTCCTCAGGGTTTACCACCCCTCAGAAAAGCTAGGCACATTTTGAAAAGCTTTCCAAAGTTTGCCAGGCTCACAGGTCAAGGGAAAATAACTGAAAAAGGATATTAAAGAATCCTGAAGCCATGACTTGAACGATCCTAAGATCGATACAGCAAGTCCCTATTATAATTTTCTCTTGAAGTCACTGGAAAATTCTCCAAATGCAGTAAATAAATTAAACATTGGTTCCACAGATTCTCTAAATTCTTAATTTCCTGTGTCTTTTAAAGGATACATAACTTCTTTTTTTAAAAGAAAAGATCAGCTTCAAAAATTAATAGGTTTAGGTTGAAAGAAAGGTACCTGAAAGCTACTGGAGCTGACTCTAAGACAGCTTTTTCTCCCCTCCGTCTTAGCCTGGCTAAATTTATGGTTCAATTTCAAAAATGGAGAGCAGAAACATATGTGAAAGCATGCCAGCAATTACTTTGCAGTCCAGTCACTGACTCCCTATGTAAATCAGAGGCTTAATGGTACAAGTGGCTTGGTCATGGCACTAACAGCTATCTCACTGCCTGAGATAACAACTCGTGTTTGAAGGCTCTGATTCATCACCAGAAACAGCTTATCATGAGGTAGATTCAGTGGTTTTGAACTCTAGCCTACACCTCGTGCTTCTACGAGGGTCCTACCTCTGCTACAAGGGCGTAGCAGTATTTTGCATCGCCGCTCAACCACCCGGCTGTACAGCCTCACCTCCTCATGCAGGCACCTGCTCCAGGGAGAGCGACCGGCTCCTTCACCCAGCGCTGCGACGGAGGCAGCCCCTCGCCGAGCCCTGCTCCCCCATGCCCTGCTCCAGCCTCCCAGGTAGAAAACCTGGTTGCAAAAGGGGTTTTTCTGCAGCTCCTCCAAGGGCTTTGGCAGCTTAGGAACCATGTAAACAGCAGGAGAAATAATAGGAAAACTGGCTCAGAGGGAAAAATCTCATGTCCTCCTGCAACTGAAGATAAACAACGCTGGCAAACAACAGTGGCTAGATAGCTGAGTGATAGGGGAGGACAATAAAATAAAGTATCTTGAGAGCAATAACGTTTACAATAATATAATTCTGAGCTACTGAAGTATACACAAACTAACCAGTGAGCAACGTTATAAAAAATAAAGTGATATTAAATAATCTGTTCAGCCTTTTTGTCACCTGCAACAAATTAGGCTTTCAATATGCAAAACATCTTCCTTCCAGAAAAACAAATGATCATGATTTCATTTAATTGTAATTTAATGAGGCATAATGTATTTTTTAAAGTGATATACACCAGGTGTGTGGTGAGGAAACTGGCCCTGCCAGACAAACCCTACTGTTTCTATTTTTGAGAAAACCCTAAAGCCAGCCAGGGACTGTTTTCATTTCTGCAAATTATGTTTCTGCTGGAGGGGGTGAGGGAGGGAAACCCGCAGCATTTGTACATTTGTTATAAAATTCCATTGGCTAAATAAGCTCATTCCAACTTCCTTACATCTCACATATTAAAAAAAATAATAAAATAAAATTGGCAGTTTGCAGAGTAACCAACTCTGCAAACCTAAAAGAAGACCTTCAGGGACTAGAAAGTCTCAAAATGATTTTAAAGAGCCAAATAGATCTTCTACACTGAACACAGCTCTCAGGATACATTTTAGGACACAGAGCTTGATAATATCTTTGCTTTTCCACTCCTGTGCATCATTTTAAAACCAGTTGCTGAAGAGGCAACTGATGAAAAGTTTAACGTTCACACAGGCTGTGCTCGCAAACGAGGCGTGCGCTCACCCTGAGACGAGGACTCTGCACAAGCACAGTTTGGCTTACCCTTGGAACTTGCACCATTTTTAAAATTACACACTGGATCCATAATTGACTTTAAAAAAATAATACCAGTGGTGGAGAAGGGAGGACACGTCCAATCAAAACAAAAAAGTCACTGGATCTATTTAAGGTAGGATTAATTTTGACAGTGTTTTTTCAAACTAGCTGGAATGTAGTCCTTCCAGCCAGCAAAGTCACTGTCGTGGGGGTTTGCTTTGCACTCATTCCATGAAACCCCGTTTGTGAACTCATTTCTTTTATTTTTATTAACTACAGGACTTCCAGGACAAACAACCCAAACATTATGGGCAAGAAATCTTTTTTTTTAGCAACTTCTGAAAGACGATGCAGTACAATGTAGAGTGAATCTTCTTCAAAATGATTCCTACATCTGAAGGACCAACTGACCAGCCTTTGAGGCCAATGCAAAGGCTTGACCAAAGCCCACAAAAGGCAAGTGAGGCTGTTTTGCCTTCTTCCCAAAGGGCTTTGGCTCAGGCCTGGCAAGGGTGTACATGAGATCTCAGTGGGACAGCAGACTGCACTACCAGTGACCAAATGCAGGACAGCTTTGCAACCAGAGCTTTTCAAAAGCAATGTGGATGGGAGTGCTGGGTCATGCTGGAGTGCAGCCCAGACACCGATGTCCTGGGGACAGAGGAGGATGAGGGCCATCAGGCAGCAGAAGACTTGCAAGCATGGGCCAGGACCTCACACGCGTCAAGTCCGATGACTTGGATGGGAGCTGTGCTCCCCCTCACACAGACCTAAGCAATGTGTCTACCAGGCACTAAGGTTAGGAAAGTTCAAAACAGGCTTTGGACAATCGAAACACTGGCCAAGGCAAAAACTTAAATAAACCCAACTAATGTGCTAAACCTCAGTTTTTATATTCTGTATAAGGAGATTATATATATGAAGGACTAAAAAAGCATAAACACTTTTTTCATACTTTCGGTTTATTTGTGCCTCTTCAGCTATTGCCAAGAGCAACAGAGAAAATGCTGAAATACTAGAAAAATATTGCTTCTGTAGTACTTAAAGCTCCACGTACGTTACACCCAGTACTTGCAACTGACCGTCTCAATAGAAAAGCTATTCTGCTTCCCATCAGGTATAGAAGGGACTCTGATCAGGATCAGAAAATGGAGGGATTTATTCAAATTCAACATCTGAATCTTAAAGATCAGTCATATAAACCTGTCCCCTTTCAGCATCTTAGTTCAGCACGCAACGCCTATTTCTAGCACGCAAGGCAGCACTCAGGAAACCCCTGGTTAGCTACTCATTCCTACTGAACTACACTGAAATCGTACCTTCAGCATACAACAACAAACTTGATTTTGCCAGGCTAAAAATGACAGTTTATATTTAAAATTGTTTGCTACTTGCAACTGAAAGCTAGAGGAGACAGATCAGCGCGGGAAGCTCTGCAGCAGAAGCACCAACTTCTCATAACCCTCCCAGGAAATGAAGCTCCTCCACCTGCTGTGTTTTTCTCACGTCAAGGCAGGCTTTTACCATGGCATCTCTTTGCCTCTCTCTACATTTACGCCAGGTGCCACCTTCATTATTGTCTTCTGGGCTGAATAACATACATTCGAGGTGGGGGTTGGCCTCTTCTCCCAAGCGAATAATGACAGGACCAGAGGAAATGGTCTGAAGTTGCGGCAGGGGAGGTTTAGATTAGATATTAGGAAGAATTACTTTACTGAAAGAGTGGTCAGGCACTGGAACAGCCTGCCCAGGGAGGTGGATGAGTCACCATCCCTAGAGGTATTTAAGAAACGTCTAGATTTGGCACTCCAGGGCACGCTCTAGTGACAGAGATTGTAGGGGGTTTTTTTGTGTGTGTCTGGTTGGACTCGATGATCTCAAAGGTCCCTTCCAACCATGAAGATTCTATGATTCAACAATTCGGAAAATACTTGTCTCTGCCTCTAAGCATACCGCACTCGACAAGAACCTCTATATGAAGTAATTGCAGGCCTCTTAGAGATCAAGCTTATTTTCAAATGCTCACTGCTCTGTTTCCTTTCCCTTGCAGCTCTTCCTAATTCCAGGTAGGATATAAAGCAGAAGTGCTGGAAGTCTCTTAGAAATGCTTATCCTGGCAACGTGTCCAGTCCAATTTTGCTGAGCTAAATTGCTTTAGATAATCAGTGGAAATTTGTGAGTGCTTAGCCAAACCAAGCACCTTCATATCCATCTTGTTGCAGTTTCCATCGGGCAAAACTGTGTTTGTACCCTGTTTTCTGACCAACTCCTCTGTCTCAGTGGGCAAAACATGCAGTGCCACTTTCGTGTCACTTCATATGAACTTCAGAACTCAAAGGACTTTGACTGGTTTTCCATTGGTGTGAATGGGAGACCAGCTGCCTCCCAGTGCCCGTCAGTGTAGCTGAATGCATCACATCAGTCCCTCATTTATAAGAAATCTCCTGATCTCTAGATTCGCTGCCTACAGCCAGAGTATAAGCCTCGTCCTTAAACTCATTTAACTAATGCTAAAATACATACATCTCAGGAGAGAGCTGCTTAGGCACAAAGCATTTAGAGGCTGATTTGAATAAAACTTATACAGGGTGCAACAATGACAATTTGATTTTTATTATTAAAAATGAAGTGTTTAAATCCTCAAAGAAAATGCCTTTATTGCATTAGTTTAATAAAGCCTCTTTTTTATTATGGTATCTCTTTTTATGAGGGAAGACAGGATGCGCATGTGGAGCTGAATGTGGATGCATGGGGGAAAAGAGGCAGAGAAAGACCGACCACCTGCAGTCACAAAGTGCCACCATTTATATGACATGCATGTCAAACCTTTATACTGAAATATGCTGGAAAATGAGCAAGACACACAGCTCGTGCACACTGTATATCCGTGCATTTGCTTCCAAGGCTCAGGACTCCCGTGCATCAGCTGAGCAGGCAGCAGCCGCCTCCTACAAGCACGCATTCTGAAAGCCTGACTCACATGCTACTTAAGATCTTTTCATTCAGCCTATTGAATACAATTAAGTTAATTGAAACTGAAATTTTGGGCAGTGCAAAACCCACTGTTGGAACAAATATCCCATGTACCAAAAATCTGCAATTTATTAAATTAAGCACTTCCCTTACAGACTGCCTTCTTTCCTGCGAGTACAACAGAACGCTGCTTGTGCCACATTACACACAAGAATAAAACAAGCAGGCAGCATGAAAGGGTTTCATGCAATAAGAGAGAGTTTTCTATGGGGAAAAAAAAACAACAAAAAATCCCCCCCAAAACCAAAACCAGAACCCTTGCTAATTGAAAATCTGTGCACAATGGGGCAGACACCATAGCAATGAATGCAGCACAACTGTCTCACTAGATACCAGGCAGAGAATTAAAGCTGCTTGTCTTCCTCTCACGTAAGTTAAAGGGAAAATCATTTGCAAAAGGAATTCTGTCCAGGATTTGGCTCCCCAGCAAGTAGAGGTGGAAGAGTTAGTTATTTCAACAAGCCATATTTCTAACCTTAAAGCCTCTTAGAGGACCCTTTTCTGATCCCACTTCAGTTTGGGGCAATTTTCCCAAAGCAAGCAGAATTAGACATAAATGAGGAGCCACCACCCACCTCGCCTGCCCCCAAAGCCTTTCTTTGGAGCTTCCTTACCAACGATGCTCCTGCTTTCAGAGCCGCCAACCCCTCTATAACTGACTGACGCCACCTCTGCATGACACAGAAGCATTATTTCCCCCTTCCTCGTTGCAGGAGCCAGGACTTGCCCACAGTCGCACCAGAAGCTGAGGCACCATCCAGCATCGATCCTGCATTTCCCTACGCCTCAACCCGCTCCTGCAGCCACGGTGAGACTGAATCCCTCGAAAAAGTTGGATCAGTTTCGTTTATTTCATCATACATTTCACTACATCTGAGGCTGGCAGAGTTTCCTCCTCCCTGGGCTGTTTACCTCCTTTAATCCCAAGAGGCACGGTCAGGCAACCAGTTAAGAGGGCAGGAGCTGAACTGGGTAAGCGCTGCCTTCCTATCTGCTGGAAAACCAATGCTGTCACCCGAGCTACTCAGGACAGGAGGAAGGGAGCAGTGTTCTTTGGGAAAAGATTTATAAGCAGCCTGAACATGCCTAGTGTTTTTACCCAGCTCTCTTTGTATCTGGCACCACAACTGTTTCATGCAAAAAGCCTCAGGTTCACGGATATTTCCAGTTTCTGAGGCTGTTCAGTAAAACAAGCACTGGCCACTCGCCCAAACATTTTACTAGTTTTGGCTATTATGTCAAAACATTGGCAAAAAAAAAAGATGTTTTAAAAAAAAAGAAAGATATCAACAGAAACGCTCATTCAGTCTATAGGCTGTGCAGTCCACCAGGCACTCCTGAGGAGGAGTGGAGCAGTTCACTGATCCAGTTGATTCAGACTCTCTGGACTCTTAGAAACAGCCTGACCAACTGTCCTGGCTGCAACTCCACGAGCCTGCAGCAAAGAGGGACACTCAGCAAGCAGGTAGAGGAGGGAGAGTACATTCATTTTCCCTATGCAAAGCAGGATTCAAATGACCTATTTCCAGCTAGGATTTTGAAGAGCACAGATCACTTCACACCTCCAGATTTGCTAAAAAAAGCTTTCCAGAGAAAGACAAGGTAAATCTGAGAGAGCATGTTCATGCATTTGCTTTAAAATAGTCCTCTTACTTCTGTAACCATCACCACCTGCCCATTTCTCAATACATTACAACCCGCAATAAGCAAGCTTTGGTTATTACAACCTTTTGGTTGCAAGTCGAATGCTTTATTAGGAGACGTGATAGTGCAAGGAGGAGATGACACAACGACTCTGCTCTGAGGATGGCCAAAATTCATGTGCGTATGGAAGTCCATAGGCTTGGTAGGAGCTTTGGCCAGCAGCCCCCTTGTCCTGCCTCCCATTCCATGGTAGCTCTGCTGGCCAAACAGAAGAGCGGTTCATGCTTTTAAAGGTTGCTAGTCACCTTCCCTGCATCTGTGTTCTAGCTGGCCCACACATGGAAGCTGCCTTGATTCAAAGAAGATGCATGCTTCAGACAGGTAGGCATTTGGGGAGAACTCCAGCCTGCCCTGACAGCCCCTTTGATTTTACTGCGCTGTTGGAGACCAACAAGGGAGAGCTGCTCCCCCTGCACGTTAAAGCCTTCTCACCCTCTGCAGCCTGTGTCTTACAGGCACTTCCTTCACTCTGGCCTTTTCAAAGCTGTGATTGCTTTTACAAATGCACACAGGGCAATTTCAAGTGCGAGGTGCATCTGCTCTGCCTCTGACAGTTTCGCTCCTCCTGTGGATTTGCGCTATTAATCAGACTTTACCTTGTTTTCTTCTCAAGATTGAATGGTTTTATACAATCAAGAAGTGCCAAAGTGTTACAGAAAGCAAAGCTTCCACTAATGACTTTTAATAGCAACTTCAGCTTACAGCTTGGCTGCATGTAAACATGCTTTATGAAGATGCCCTCCATTTTAAAACAAAGATATCAGGTGTGACCATGTAACTCTCAAGTGTTTGATGGGCCTCATACAGCTCTCTGCCCTCCATTCAAACCCACTCACACTCTTGCACGCAGTTTTTAAGACCCAGACAAGGATGCCTATCTTTCCATTAGCGAGCTATTAGTTCATAGCAGCAGTCCAAACAAAGGCAACTATGTCAATAAACAACACATTCAAATCAAGGAGCCTGCAAATTTCCAACTTATGGGTCACAGGCCAGCAGAGCTGCAAAAGGGAGCCAAGGCCAAGGATTTTGGCCGTGAAGAACTTGGGCACAAACTTTACAATTACAAACTTTGCAATTACATGGGCAAGAAAATGGACATCCTGCCCCAGCAATACTGATAACCGCCTTAGTCACAGCGGTTCCCTGTAAGGAGCCAGTGGTCCCCCTGGTTACCTTAGAAGGAGGGAAATGATGGCCAGCTAAGCGTAGAGTCAGGAATATAAACATCCCTTACATGTTGTCCTCTCTGCCTGCATCATACCCGACTCAACGTTGCTCCCAGAATAGGGCAGAATGGCCCCGGCTCCATTCCTTGGCCTATACAACCCTCTGGAGAAGTTTGAATAGCAACACACTGCAGTCCACAAGAGAAAACCATACCTGGAGTTAAAAACTGCAGTGCTGCTGGCATTCACAAGAGAAAGGAAGGCTACATAAAGCCTAAGAAAGTGTTTTTCCAACATACACCATTCTTACGATTGCTAAGCAGGTTATAGGCAACACTGGCTTAGACAAACATGGTAGTGTGCACAACCATTTTAAATATTTTGAAGGTTGTGTAAGAATTTCCTACTCACTGGAAATGGTGTCATTAAAACCACCTTCCATAACTATATTGTATCTGTGGGTCTAAGAACTCTCCTCTACCAGTCCTGTTTGCTGAATAAATAAGCATTTAGATTCCACAGCAGGGTGAACTAAAATTGTGACATTGACTCTCTAAAGATAACATAAAAAGAAGGTGCAGAAGTTAGCCCAAGGCATTTACTAAAAATCAGTCATACACGTTTTGAGGGTTTTTCATACCCAGTTTCAAATGAATCTTAAAATGTTTGCTTTGGAATTTTCTGTTTGAAAGAAATCCTCTTCATGGTTAACACAGCCTGGGCCAGCTTTTAGCCAAACACCCCGTGCAGCTCTCCCGTGTGCCCAGCAGGTACGAAGCTGCCTGGTGTTCAGTCCCATCTCAGAGTGGGACCTCAGGGGGAGCCCTGTGCCCCAGGAAACACAAAGGGTTTGTCACAGAGCTTGAAGTGCTTTGTTTTCATGTATGCAGACAACATGGCCATAGATATAAGCAAATATTGTCTTAAGCTATGTATTTCCAACTTTAAGAGGAAGACTTGGATGTTTCACAAACCGTACAATTGCACCTCTCCTTCTTCTGACCCTCCTCACGTCCCCCTTCACACACACATACGTACATGTGTCAGCCATTTGTTCCGATGGGTTTAGCCTAGTTTGGATCAAAGCTTCCTCTACTTCATTTACCAGATTTGCTCAGATGGAAGGTCTCAGGGGAGAAATAATGTTAGTAAGAAGGGGGTTTTCAGCATTGAGTATGTAGGTCATTGGACTTTAAAATAAATGAGAGAATAGTTTATCTACTAAACAAGCCTCACAGTACATATTTCATGAAGCTATACTTAATTATAATCTAATGTGCACCACAGAGCTACCATGAAGAAAGATTAAGCAGTGGCCCATAATGCAGTGATTAATACAATTATTAGCTGGCCGGCATACGGTATCTATTATTTGGTACCACCATGAGAAACAACAGACCTCCAGTTTCTAAGGCTGGCACTTCCTGTGAAATGCAACAAACCCAAACATTTCCAGAGAGAAAGGCCCATGTCTCTGCACCTCGCGAGAAGAGAATCCTTGGAGGCAGCAGGAGGAGTGCAAGGGAGTGAAAGCAGACTTGAACTTCCACTTCAAGTGCCTTTTACAGGGTTTGCTTCTCCACCATGGGTGTGCGGGAACATCCCCCATCTTCCACTGTGCAGCGCAAGGCTGACTGCCTTCTTAATACCTCAAACAGCCTCTGATGCCAGGGGAGATTGATTTGAGTTGGAGTTAAAAGCTGAGGACAGGGAAGCATAAATATGGACCTACACTCTTTTGCTACGGTGATGGCTCCTAGGGACATGATGCACTCTATGTAAGATCCCCTAGCCTTCTATATTAAGGTACTGTAGACTAATGAAACACAGCTGTGAGATGAACAGATCTTTTATGGATGTTTAAGACTTGCCTGTTCTGGAATCACGGTCATGGACTGTATAGTACATCATATTACTTATGATGGAGGGCCAAGAAGTAGGTAATTTCTTTACTTTTCTATAAAATCATGTATGTGTCTGATATCTTGTAATAAAGTGATCAAAATTGGGAAGATTTTTTTTTTTCCTGTAGAATAGCTAGAGAAGTTAGTTCATCCTAAGTTAAATGTCAGCAGGAGGACTGGCAAAACCAGTGATGCTAGCACCCCGAATTTCAGGCCCTGTTTTACATACTGAACTCAAATGTAAACTGGTCGGAGGACACAGCATCATATCCCATTTTCAGGTGCAGTCCTGCCCAGGAAAGGTGCTTGGCACCTTCTCAAAGGACATTACCTTGGCACGTCCGCTCAGGTCCTTGCTCCTGATGAGTGAGCCCAGCCTGAATCGTTACACACTTGGTGTCCTAAGTCATACAGCGCATTTGAAAATGCTGTCAGGTGTGACTGACCCACAGTCACACTGCCAGGAGCCACTGAATTTGGGAAGAAACCACATTTCACCCAAAGACCTGTTTGGTGTCCTATACCCAACTAGATCTATGCCAGAACACTGCAGGAGGTGTAAAAAGAAAAACAAACAAACAAACAAAACAAAACACCCCCACCCCAAAACCATACTGCAGCTGATTTAGTCCAGATTTCAGATTATCTGTCAAGAGTGTGGTGAAATCTCTACTGTGGCTGCTAATAAACACCATAGGCAGATGCAGTGCTGTGCCACCACTAGGAAAAGGCCAGAGCGGTCTCTCTCACATGCTTACCCCTTCCCTGCTGTCCTGGGAAGTCCATCTGCAATGTTTGGTCAGTGATATGCAAGGTTTGGGGATTTCTAGACACACAGAATCAAAACCTTGCCTCCTTTTAAATACTACAGCAGAACTGTCGATTTAACACACAAGTTGTCTGACAGCTTTCTCACTGGGGGATGAGCTTTTGATTTAAGGGCAGACTTTGGCATTACCAACCCAGTCCTCCCAGTCTGGCTGAAGCAGAGCTTCACGTTCAGAGACAGTGGCAAAACCCTCACCAGCAAGGTTACTGCTGACCTCTTGCTCAAGTTCAGAATATGTCATTCTGTCAATACCATCTACCTTGATTATACCAGGCTTTATATATCACGGGTTATGATCCCAGAGGGATGAAAAGCTTTTCCAAATTAAAAGCAGCATTTTAAAGAGGAAATACTCATACATTCCTATGTAGTTTTCATTTGATATCCTCAAGGCTAACCCCAGAACTCAAAGTCATGTTGATTGGAAGTGAATGTTTTTTCTGAGTGCAGCCATCTTACGAATTTAATGGAAGAAGGGAAGTAATAAAAATGTGCTCCATACTTTAATTAGTTCCCTCATAACATGGCATTTCCAAAATGGCAGTGCCAAAGAAAATCATTAATCCAGGAGAACAGACAAAGGCACTGTATGGGGCAAGGGACAGACCTGCAGGAGACACACACACGTGGCCCTTGTTTTCTCTTGCTGGTAAAGCTTACCTCAAAGACCAACTCTGATTGCGCAAAAGAAATCTGTACCAATATTAAATATGAAGCCCCTTTCCATTTCTTTGGCCTTGTTACAGAGTATCACAATTGAGAGATCATCTTTTGAATGCCTTGAACGGTATCTGGCAGCAGGATGAATGTAAATGGCCTATTTTTCTGGACACGCATTCACCCTGGGTACGGCAGGTGCTAGGCTTAAGCTGACGCTATCATGCGATCATTTCAACATCTGCATTTCACTATGCAAGTGAGAAAACCTGTGTCAGATGTATGAAAGCAAACACGACCTGCTGCAAACAGCAGACATCTTTCCCAGCAGTCAGTCCTTAGGCCTACACACGATTGTCTTACAGATTTCTTGTGTCAGTAGCCTCTGGCAATAGCTGTGGCATTAGTTGTACCACAGGGAGGAACCAAGGAAGCAACAGAAGCCCCAAGACACCTCTGACTCTCAGTCTCTTGCTACTTCTTCCTGGCCATCAGGCAGGGGCAGATGTGGAAGTTTATAACCACAGAGAGGAACTCGGGGAAGAATTCACACAAGCAGAATTATTGCTAGGGAACAAAGCTCAGGTGATGGCACAGGGGTGACCCAATCCAAGCGAACAGCTGTTCCATGAAGGAACAGTCTTGTTCGATCCCAACAAAGAGACTGGGGGAAAAAATGGAGGGTAGTTTGACCTGTTCCTGTGGCACAGCTCCTGCGTTGATCTGCAACAACCATACAGCCCCCACAAGAGCCACAACTTTGCCCCCTCAGCACTTCTTGGTTATAGAACAGAAATTGATACCTGTGTGCGGTTGAATGCTACTCTTGCAAAGACAGCTTGAGACACACTGGCTCTCTTCAGCTCATCTCTGACTTGCTGGTAAATATCTGGAGAGACTTCCACCGATGAATTTGATGGCTCTGGTTTGACAGCTCTAGGGATGGGTGGATGATTCAAGAACTGCTGGTTGATAGCTTGTGGGTGCTGGTGAGCCAATAGCCGGCTGACAGCAATCTGTTGGTTTATCAGATGGGCCATTGCTATCTGCTGCCTCACCAGTTGTGGACTGAGCTGAGGAGACAGGAGCCCAGGGTTTATCATTGTCTGCATCGTTGGCACTTGGTTTCGGATTGGAGTACTGTGGTGAATTTGGCCATGAGGAGACTGTTCGTTAGTTTTTCCCAAGGTTGCCAGCTGGTTGATATTTGGTAAGTGCATGGGACGTTGACCAAGAACACAATAGTCTGAAAGGTTTTCTCTTTCCACTCTTTCCACTGTTAAAAGAGAAAAATTAGTTTGCTGTCATTTCAGTTTGCACTTAGAAGAGGACTGTTAGAGTAAGGGTTACTGCAGGTGACCGTACACAACAGCATCCGCTGTAGTTTGCAAATCTGCATTTGCATAAAAGCTTCACAGAAACATAAGCAAAAGCAGCATAAAGTAAAAGCAACAACAATAATTAACATTCTTTTGGACTTCTCAGGTGTCACCCACTGCTCAGGAAGCAGGTAGCAGGTATCAAATCGGTAGCAGGTATCCTCTCCAGCCCCATTCCCTAAAGAAACGAGCTTGGACATTTCCACTGTCGCTAACTTTTGAATCTGTCACCAAATTGAGTAACTTTTAAAAGGGGTGATTTTAAAAGGGGTGAATGTTTCAGAATCACTGGCATCTAGGTGAAGGAAAGAAAGCCAAAATAGTATCCACTCACACAAACCCAATGGAAACCCGACCATTCCCTGTGCAGCCCATGGAACAGCTTCTCATTACAAACTCAGCAACTATATCTTATCTGACATAAACTCTACTTTGCGTTGTGCGTGGACAAAATTATCTGGTAACGTCAATTCACCCCAAAGCTGCTTGAGTGACAGTATGCTACAAAACCATGTGATTCACACATGAGAAAATTTTAAAGCAATGGTTCCTATATCCAAAGCCTCACCACTATAAGTCTGTCCAGAAACCTTAAAGAATCTCTGCATGAAGGCCCACTTTAAAGAAAGTAGCCTCACTCTTTTAAAAAAATAAATTTGTTTGGCACAACAAGACCCATGATCATTAAGTGACATCCTCCTACAAAAAAATTAAACACTACAAACCAAATGCATATATTGTAATTTTCTATACAGATACGTATTGTCCCTTTTAAATATGTTACACCAGCAACACTGCAGTATCTTTTTATGTAACTGCAAAAGTAAATGTGCTTATTACAAAGCTAAATTTCCTCTAAAAGTAGTATTTGAAATAGGAAATTAAGTTTTAAAAGTACATAAATATAACTTTTGGATATATTATATAACTGTTATGTAATAGTTGGGGGTTGGACTAGATGATCTCCAGAGGTCCCTTCCAACCCTACGATTCTGTGATTAGATATATATTAGATAATTTTAAGTAATCAGAAGTCATTTTACAGTAGCTTGCAGATTCAATGAGTCTCACTACATGCAATTGGATAGGCATTTATATATTGATCTGATAGAAAAGTGTTCAGGGACGCATATCATACGACTAGAAAACTACCAGCTCACCCCTGTATTGCTCTCAGCAAGTAAGAAGATAGGATTTATTTCATAAATGCCATAATAGCATTATAACTTGTGTAATGATTAACAACTGTACAAGGCTTTGAACTCTTTTTTAAAACTTAATCTATATAAAGCTTTGAAGCTTTACACAGTTAATACTCAGGATGACAGTTTACTGATGACTTTCTCTGTTTCCTTCTAAATAGAAAGACAGCTCTTTTCACCTTCCACAGTTAATATCTCAGACGGAGAGGGCTGAATTCTCACTGGGGAGGGAGTCATGCCCTGAACACACACGAACACATACAGTTACTATCTTTAGAGCTGTCATTCTGGAACATCACAAGTACTGAATTTTACAACTAGGTGAATTAGTACCCCGGATTTTCTTGTAAGAAATTTTAACTCACTCTTCCCATTCTTTTAAAGAAAAATCCCACATTTCTATGAAATAATTGCTTTAAAAAAAAATTAAATTAAAAATTAAGCATTTCTAAGAGAAGTATTAATTCCATTTTCCCACAGAAAACGTTTCAACCCAACTGATTTTCTAAATAAGTGCTTATTTGTGCAGTGTATTTCAACTATGAAACTCAATGCAATACGTGCAATACACAAACACGATTGTCAGCAAATGACCACTTTGCTACGTTACTCACAGCCTGCCTGAAATATATAACGCAGTAATTCAGTTTGCTGAAAATATTGAAAATCCCTACTCAAATGTCCCTCCTCGCGATGTCAGTAGGAGTCCCTGAAAATCAGGTACAGAACGCTCTGTACCACTAGTCTCTGGCTTTAGGAACAGCCACTGTGAAGTATGAAATAGGAGCAGTGTTAATACCAGGGATGGACCCAGTGTGGATATAGAGATGCCATGGGTGGGCAAGGGAGCCAGGAAGAGAGGCTGCTTTAGCACAGCCCCAGCCCATGTTCTGCGCAGAGCCCAGATGGCCGCACTAACTCTTGCCTCCTCAGCCTCTCTGCAGTAAGTCTGCACCTGAGTAATGCCATTAAATATACACAATTGCCAGCAAAACCAAATGCAATTATTCCAAAGGTGCAGTAGCTACTTGGCAATCAGGAATTAATCTGATGTAAATAGAATAAAGATGTTGCTCAGTGTGCTTGGTGCTCAGCGAAATACTTGGAGCATCCTGCTAAAAGAAAACACAATAAGAACTACTTTTGGTCTTCATTTACATCCCCAGAAATCTAGAGTTCTTCCACTAGGAGTTTCAGAAGAGCTGAAATAAGTTCTGAACTATTTTGTAGTTTAAGAAATACACAGAGAATAAGTAACTGAAACCAACAAATTACTACTTGTTAGAACACAAAAACAGTAACCAAGTGTTTTTGAAAACTTGGTGAGAAATAAATATAAATAACATTCAGTTTCTGGGCTGAACCACATTTGCCAAGTTTCCACCCACTCCTGACTTCAGTGCCAAGTTATAAACCCCTATAAAAATAAAGTTTAAGATGAAAAGGCTGCCAGGCTGTTAATCTCTGCAGCGCTACTTGGAATTACAATTACACAGAGACATCACCTGACTTACTTCCATAGGTGTATTTTTCCCTTATTATCAGTTTCCTTTTTCAATCACATAAGACTATACAGCCATGCATATACTCCCAATAAACAACCCAGATTCTAGTCACTTCAACCACTTCAATAATAAAAGGTTACCATTAACAGTTACGCTGGATGGAAAAAATGTGCATTACTCAACTCCTCAAGACTCTTTCCTTCTCTAACACATTGCCCCTATCAGATTCCCTGTTGTTCTTTGGTAACTATGGACTGGTAGGGCTCTGCGGGGCCGGACAGGAGCGAGCCTGAGACAACCCTGAGATGGAGACTGGCACTGCCCTGGGAGACAGGCCAGCTTGCTGGCAATGCTCTAAGAAAAAAGGGATACAGGAGCCACAAAGCTGCTGTGACATCCATGTTCTGCTTCAGATCTTCTCGAGACAGGATTTTTCCATTTGCATCCTCCATTTTCCATGTTCCTACCCCATTACAGTCTTCCCGTCTCCTTCCCTTGTTTGCTATTGCTCCACTCAAACTAGGGATATATTTACAGCTCTTGTAATCCTGTATCAACCAGCTGCTACTTGAATACATTGGAATACAAAGCAGTGAAGACAGAGCACCAGGACCTTAAAATAGGAAGGAAGGGGCTCCATGGACACGTGCTGTCTGTGTTCAAGTGCTGCTGACAAACTTCCTCTGCTAGCGATGCCTGTGCTGGTTAAACAAAAGCTGGTCCTGGAGGCTGTTACCCACCTCCATCTGTGGTGTGACCACAGCAAAAGACATGGAAGCATTTCCCTTTTCTCCCTGCATCACACTGCCTGGTACACGATTCTTGAAGCAGCTCTTTCCTTGAAGAGCCCTTTTAAACCAAGTACAACACTACTGCCATATTTGAGAGCCACGCACCCTTCTGTAGCCATACACTAGGTAGGCAGATTCAAGGTGTCTGGACGACAGGTCCTGTGCCAAGCTCAGCAAGCAGCTCTCGGAGCACTCCAGAATAACATCTACCCTTCATTTTCCTATACCCCCCTACAACATGTCACTACCTCTACAAGACAGTCAGAAAGCAACACAATCCCCAGAATGGGAGCAGCAAATTGTCATATTTCAATGTTCCTTTCTCTTCTTATAATGATTACCACGTGTGTCAATGTATTTCAATTCCATACTGAGTAAGAAACTTCCTGGATACAGCACAAAAGCAACCCAGTGCACCCTTCCCCTGTGTGATGCTCTTAACCCCTACCCAAATCTTCCTTGCACAGTCAAGCGGCTGACACAGTCCACAGCACAATAGCTTGGGGTGGTCCGCATGCAACTTTCCATTTGAAATAAAACCAGCTTAAAAGATTTAAAATAAGATTTATTTCTCCACCTTCCCTTCCCCTCACCCTCTATTTTCACTGAGTTGTTAATAGGAACATTCTGACAAACAGCCTGTGGGGCATTTAGGGCTTATGAGCGGCAGAGAATTGACTGACGGCACTGGGAACCAAATTCCTATGCACAGTAACGGATGCAGCAGGGAGAGCAAGAGCGTAACACGTCTCCCAGCACTGCACTGCAGCGGGGGCACGGAAGACCCTCCAGCACCCCCGACCCAGAGAGTCCTGAACTTTTCAGTCCCACAGGCGTATGGGCACTTTGCCCCCGAGTAGGAAGAGGCTGGTAAAGAAACTTTTTGTAATAAGTTACTAGCCGTCAGAATTGCCATGCTTCAATTGTGACAGGATGTCACCACCCAGGGCTGTTCTTCAGTGCTTCAGAGTTTGCTTCTTTGTTTTATATTATTATTTAAAACCTGGTGATCATAAAAGCCATTACCAGCAGTGGTCATGGCCAAGCAGGGAGAGCTCTGTGAATTCTAGTGTGCGCTGCGCTCAGCTTGAGATAGAAAGGTTCCCACCATTTCTCCTGGCTTAGCACCAGCTTGCTCACTGGAGCAAGGCCTGAACTTTGGAGCTGTGCTTGGGGGACAAAGCGCTCTCCGGCACAGTACCAGCCTCCGCCTCGGAGAGACCGGGCTGCTGCACTGCGCCGAGAGGATGCCCTCTTGCTTATCCTACGTAATTATGAACTACCACTTTGTAAATAACAGAACCACTCCAGAGCACAGGAGGTGCTTTTAAAGTGGTAATTCTGTATCTTTTCATCTATAATTAGGATAATTACTTATTTCTTTTAATCACAGCCCACTTAACCACTTCAGTGCAAAGGGCTGGTCTGAGGAGTCTCATTTTCGTTCAACATCTAATCTTCGTATTTACCCAAAGTCATTCACTGACTTCATTCACTGTCTGATCTCTGCCTGGGCCATTTGTTCCTGCAGTCAGGACTGGAGAAAAAACAGGTTGACTGAAGAGGCAGCCGTGATAAGAAGTTGTAACTTTTAAAACCTTTCCCTTCCTCTACTCCTGCAGGACAGCAAATAACCTCAAAATAGGTATTGAGTACATACAGAAATTGTTTGGCTGCTGGCTGTGGGCAGCAAAGCCCTCTGTCCAAGCCTAATGGAAAACAGGCAGGAAAGGGCATTGTCTGTTCTTCGTTGTGTTGCAAATCGCTCAGTTCCCACCAAAGCACAAGTCACTATTTTTGTATTTAGGACCACCACCATTAAAGTGGACCTTTGATCAGCATCAGTTTGAGGTGAACTGAGCAGCGTGTACTAACATTGTTGACTCTCTCTGTGCAGCTGACCTTCTCCTCTCGTCCCAAAGACTAAATCCAAGTCATCCCTTGGGACACAGAGATGCTGACATGTTTTTTGTGAATTCTGCTTACACATATTCTTCTGACAGGCTGTCCCTTTGGGCACTGCTTCAAAAGATGCTTGTCTGAAAAGAAAAATTTAACCCATGATCCTATTTTTAGATTATTTTGGGGTCACCATACAAGTTCAAGAGGGCACACCGAAGTACAAACTCATTTATTCCTAAGGATGTTAATAATGTTTGTGGACAGGATATGCCAGATCCATAGGGCAGAGAACAGCAATACATTGAAGGTGTTTTAGCGACCACCTGGTCTAATGCATGAATATTGGTCAGGTGAAACAGAAAAGGAGAAGCAGGGCAAACATTACTCAGAACTGTCTGACAGAGAGTACCGGTTTAGATGGACTGATGGTCTCATCCGATATAAAAATACCTCCCTTCCTGTCAAACTACTGTGACAGAAATCTGCCCTGCTATTTAAGTACTAACCTTTCGTGGGCACCTCAAGAGGGAGGTGCAAACCTCCCAGAATACCCAGTCAATTGTGCAATCCCTCCAGGAGAGACGTATGCATCTCTTCCTGACTCACAACATCAGAGATGGTGAAAGGAATAAGACAGAACACAAACATCATTAAGACAGACATATAAACTCTCCAGATACTTTGAGTGAACAGAATTCAATTCTACCGTCAGAGTTATGTATTCTATGAAATCCATGTGATGCCAGACAGACACATTGCAGCTTTCACACGCGGAAAGCTTATGTCTGTACCTAAGCTTCAGGTTTTCCTCCCATTCCAATCTAATCTCCCCTAATCCTCACTTTTAAAAAATTCCTTTCCTTTTAAGCTAACATGTCGCTGTTTGTCAGTACACAAAAATGTTTTTTTAAATATGAAGGAAAATTCATTTTGAGATTCTGCAGATTAAAAAAAAAAAAAAAGTGTTTGCTTTTTAGAAAATGAAGACGACCATTCTTCACTAAGAATTCAGAAGTGGCTGGGCAGAAGACTCAGCCTCAGAACACAACTGGTCCTCCCTAAGAAAAGCACTGTACTTGTAACAGGACACATTTTAAAACTGTAAAGCTGAGTGACATTATTTGACCAGGTTTGGTCAGCGTCTCTTAATTAAAAAAGGTATAATGTCGCCTGCATGGCAGGGACAAGACACGGGACAAGCGGCTAGGCAGTTTCTCTACAGAAAGGTTTCCAACCTTTATTGTACTGACATATGTTCCCCGAAACAGCCGTGGCTGCACCTCGAGCCACATGCACACGCAAGAGATGGCATTCAGCTCACCGCACGTACCCTTCTGCCACGACACCTGTACTATTAAAAGTGAGAGCCACTGCTCCAAAACAGCCAGAAGACATGAAAGACATTCTGCAAAGTTGAAATTCATATATGCATTTACTTTAGATAAAAGTTAAGCTGAAGTGAAAAAAACAAAACAAAACAAAACCAAAACCAAACAAGGGCTCTGTTTTAATTCTCTGTAAAGAGAGCAATAGCCAAGAGGGCTACAACTCATAAAGCACTGCAGTGGGTAAATTGTTTCTTAACAGAACACACGCACAGTCCCCCAAACTAGCACTTACCATCAGGGACAACGCTGAAATACAAAATGCTAATGTGGGTGTGGAAAACAGCAGTTAAGGGGTCTATAACTCTTGCTGAATCTTGACAACTTTAAACTTACATTTAAAGAGAGATGCCACTTTTTGCTCACGAGCAATGCAAACCAATGAACTACTCTCCTCATAAAACAGCAGAGCAGTCCACAGACGAAGAGGACGTCTCTGAGTCAGAGACAATCTTCAGGTCATATATGTCATCTAGATGCTGAAAAGCTTGCCTGTGAATGATGTTATTTTCTTTCCTTTTTCCTTAAGAAAGTGAGGAAAGTCCTATTTTTAGTGAAATAAACACACAGTCAGGAGTGTAAAAGTAAGTAAAGGAAAAATTACAGTAATGTCAAGAGCCACAGAGCTGACCTGAACGACCCTAACTGGTTTAGTGCCAGAGCTGCGACTAATACCCAAACAAGACATGAAATGATCTCTTCTTGAAAAACCTAACATTTCTGCCTCAATCTATTAGTTAAAAAGGCAAAGGGTCAAGATCTATATATGCATATATATACATACATACATATATGCCCCTCTATTTACATAGAGAGAGATAGATACACACACACGTATCAATAAATAGGATATTTTTAAAAGTCAAAAACACTGCTTGGGAAAAATCTGGTGTGCCTTTTCAAGAGGCTTCCACAACATCTGCTTCAGAGGAACAATTAAAAACTATTCCTCAAAGCACGTAACAACAATTTTCCCCTGACTCGCCCTGGCATTATCACTGTGCTGCAATCCTGCCTTCCTTCAGCCTGGAAATAACAAAGCCAGGAGCCCTTCTGCATCCTATTTCCAACCTCTCTCAACCTACAACAGCCTCTAGAACCCAGTATAAGGAAAACAGATTGCTCTGTCTATCCGTTATGGGAAGTAAGCAAACATACTTTCAAGAATAAAACAGCACACAAACAACAAATCAGTAATACTGGAAAAATCAAAGAGCAACCAAAGCAAATTCTCAACTCAAGGAAGCTAGGAAAGCTTTTTCTTACATTTCTGATCTGTTGAAATAGAACTAACAGAGCCCTCCTCCTTTAAACTGAAAAGCCTCATCATTTCACAAAAACTTTGAGACAGCCACAGTCTCAAAACTCACATCCACAGAAAGCTATATTTTGACAGCCGCTGATGGCAGGAGCAAAGATGAAATGTTCTTAATACGCAGACAAAGAAAATATGTCTTTTTATTTTTAAGTTCACAATGTATTTATTTCTCCCCTCTGCCTTCCTAACTTCCTCCCACCGAGCTAAGTTGTGTCACCAGGCAAAAAGAAAAAATTCACACCAGTTAAGAGTTTCAGTTGTGAAAGAATTCTGATACAGTGATAGTCCTTCTGATAAAAATAGAAAGCGTGACACTTGGAAGTGAAATATCTATTGAGAAATAGAGCTAAAAATTATTCTAAATGCTACGAACCCAAAACACTGGGCAATGAGTAGGTAACTGGTGCAAGTTTGATCCCTTGACAATGATCTGAGTTTCATGGAAAAGTTCTGAAATACTTCTCTCCACGCGTACATACATATAGGTATATAGTTACTTACAAAGTGTTATTTTTATTTGTGTATCTTTTTGATAATCAAATTAAGAACCAATGCAAGCCTTTTGAACAATTACTCAAATCCTGAATTTCAACAACGTTGAATACCTTCTCCCAGCTTCAGCAAGTTCAGCATCTAGAGAAATGAGGCGCGCGGTTCTCAGATGGAGAGGAGTAACCCCGTGGGACTGGGCAGGAGAAAGACAGTTTGAGAATCACTGGGCTAAGCTATTGCTGTATAATCGTCACCAATTAATATGTAACCTGTATTAAAAAGGGGGAACTCTGATTTCTTTATTCAAGTAGGTTTAAACACATTTAAATCCCATCACGTGTGCACAACTGTGTACTAAAACGCCTTGCATACCTCAAAAAGAAGAAAAATAAAAAAGTAAACAAAAAGAGTTTAAAAAAAAGCCTTCATATAGTAATATTAAATTCATTCATGGTGCATATTCTGAACAAAATTACAATACAAACTAGATAGCTTCATTACCATCCCAAATGATTACAGACTCCATGAGGGGAAGAGAAAGTTCAGAGAACTGTAAGCTTTTTCTTTTCCAACTACTGCACGCTTTCCGTTATATAGAACTGTATTAATATAAGCTCTCCTTCAAATACATATATGTATCCCAAGGAGACTGGAAAGGGCGGACATCCCGTTATAAGCTCACTCGTGCCCTCACACGTATCCCAAGTGGTAGGCTGAGAGCCAGGAGGAGACAAAAAGCCTCCATCCCCACACCAGCCAATTCCCCAATCCGTCTGTGTACTAACTCTCGTGCTGCTGAGTAAACTGTGAATGTCTCAAAACCTTAAGGGGCTGGGGCGGGGTGGGAGAAAAAAAATTCAAGCAGAATTTTATTCTAGCATCGTCTTGACACAAGACAAAATTACCATGCTGAGCTGAACTAACTGAAAACTTTTTTTAAATTACAAGCATAAATAGTTTAGCTGTCTTTTCGGTGAGTTCAACAGAATGCACACTGAGAATGTTTACTTGAGATTTGATACAATTTCATTTGTGTACAGCTCTTACATCTGTTGCTAATGATATCAAATTATTGATTGTTCACTTTCTTATATTTATTTAAACATTAACTATATACTCGGCAACCTGATGCTTTTCTTCTTCTTTTTTTTTTCCAGAGAACTTTTTATTCTTGCCTGGCTTCAGTTGTAATTACTTTGATCTTCCAGAGTGTATAATTATTTTACTGTTTATTTATTTCTATGAGAAAGGAAAAAAGTTTGACCTAGGAGATCTATATGTGGCAATTTGTAACAGAATCACATAGCTTATGTTTAGGAAATCATGGTTTTGATTAAGAAGGAACCATTTAGTTCCCACTGTTTTATTAAAACAGACATTAGCAGATAATAGGAAACACATTTAACACTGTAGGCCGCCTTTACTTTGCAACGTCAATAAAGTTATTTTGAAGTCCCTTCCTATTTTGCTTTTACCACAGCTCATGTGAATTGTTTTTTGCTTTTACTTTCTAATAACCAGCTCTAGAGTTACACATGGATATAGGTGCTGGTCCCAAAGACTCTGAATTATAGTTTTACCCAGTCTATCCAGATTACAACCTGAAAAATGAATCGCTGCATCATCCATCCACCTTCATGGAAAACCTAAGTCCTTTTTTTTAATTATTATTACAGGAACATGTGGTGACTAAAGCATAGAAGTCCAGTCACTGATTTTGCATACTAACTAACTGAGCTGTCCTGTAGGAATATCCGTCTACAGAAAAGACACAAAACGTCACGCGAACAGAGATGATGAGAAATTGAAACCACCCAAAGCAGTGCAGAAGTCTTCCTGTTTCCAGGGGGTTTAGATTACTGCCCTGAAGTTGCACGGCTGTTTATTCTCCATGCGCCACTGTACCTGCCACAGACTCTTTGTTTTCTCTCCCACTCATATGGTTGATGAATCAACACTACTTGAACTGCTTTATAGCAGCTTGTGTTTACTTCACACATACCTTAACCTTCCTTTTTCTCCTCCTACTAACACACACACACTTCCAAACAGCAATGACTGGCTGTGTCTCTTTGAATAGCACAGATACAGAGTCATCTGGCAAACTCTTCAGGTTTGGATCCTTGACCTCTTGATTGAGGTCTCATTCTGCTTTTACTGCACTTAACAATTTAACTGTGCACTTACTAAGTAAAAAAAGTAAGAGCTTAAAGAATTCAATGCTCTAAGAATGGAAGAAAGTGGAAGACAGCAGTGTCCTAGAAACACTCAGAAGCTGTAGTGGCATCTCTACCGTTAAGAACACTACAGTTAAGGGCTTTCAGTGCCTCTGCAACTGGCACCCTTGCCCAGTTTGGAAAAAAGAAGGGGAAAAAAAAAAAAAGCCCATCTCTGTTCTCCTAGAACGACAAGTAAAAGCGAACGGTGATGACCTTGAAGCTGTTTGATTCCTTTGATTGTTTTTTAACCAAGAGGATATGTTAGAGCACTTTGAATAAAATTCTTTTATTAAGAGACACCATTTAGAGAAAAGAAACACTTCTGAAGTCACACAATGGCAAGTGAGAAGAAACTATCCAGTTTATTTGGCACGAGGGTAACCATGTACTAAAATGTCCAATCAACATTTTTACTTCAAGCCTAAATCATTTTAGTGGGTGAAAAGCAACGCCTCCATTTCCTCATCTGCATTGTTACCCCGCTTCTACCTGAACAATCTTCCTTCGAGACATAAACAATTTCACCACAAAACATTCTTTTTTTTTCCCCTAGTGAAAATCTAATCACTGGACAGCCCAGGCCCGAGCATCTTACAGGTATGCTCTGCACAAGCCAGATGTGCAGAGGAAAACCAGATGCCTCAGAACTTGTTCTGGTATTTTAGGCAATTTTGTTTCATGTGTTCCTAACTCAAGCAGCAGACTCTTTATGGTACTGTTATGCAGATTTCTAGTCTGTCCTATGGAAACTAAACAGGCAATCTTTCATAGCTCATGTATGCCAGCCTTTTAAGAGAGAAAGACAGCAGACTTTTTGAAAGATGCTGATCTCATGTGACTACAAATACAATGCCTTCTCAAGAAGGACAGGGCATTACCCGCTTTCTGCATAATACTTGTGAATCCTGCTATGATTTTCCTGGCCACTGAAAGGATTACAGGCACAAACAACAAAAATAGCCTATGTCTTCTTTCAGACAATGAATCTTCCCTTCAGTGGTGTAACAGAGAGAAAAACTATGGAAAAACCTATCACAGGGTAAAACTAATCTCCAAGGCCGATGGACATTTGGGGAGGGAGGAGCCAGGTGGTATTGTGGAAAAGCTTTTGGCTATCCCCAAACTCCTGTTCAAAGCACCTATCTGTTCTAAAACACAAAATCCTGCCAAAATAAATGATCCAATACACACACACATACACACACAAGTCCCTTCCCAAAGGAAAGGATGAATAAAAGAACAAACTTCACGTGAAGGATGCTTGTCACATCACTTCATGTACTATTAGAAGGTGATGAGACATTTCAGGAGTGAGAGTGGGATGAACTTACGTAGAATAATTTTACCACCTCAGGCATTCACGGCTAACCAACTAATACAATTTCATTGTAGGAAAAATACAAACAATGGCTATTTTCATCTTAACTTCAGTGGGTGCAGCATCTTGTTATTTAGCAACATTTCCTAACGATCAGGTATTAAATGCACCACTGGTATCCAGATTCCACACGATAAAACATGGCAGGAATGCCAGTACACTTAGTAGTATGAAAACAGAGAGCAAAGGCACAGGTAACTTAGAAAGAGAGTTTTTTAGCTTTCGTGAATAAAATGTAACTAAGGTAATTTACACAGCAATTTAAATCCAGAGCTACTAGAACCTTTTTTTGGCAAAATGTTTTAGCTTAATTCAAAACACAGTTGGTCTTTCAGCACAGCTAAATGGGATATTTCAAGCGTGTTTTAAGTGGCCTGTGTTTTCACGCCAGCCTTGTTTGTAAAGTATCAGATTTAATTTCCAATGTGCTGTGACTGTGCCCTCTTTGTAGACAAATTCACTAATATTATTATAGCTTTTTTTTATTTTATCACTTTTACTTAAAGCAAATATCTCAAACTGTCAGTAGAAGTTCAAGAACTTGGAAAGTCACAAAAAAACCAATTTACCTTTAATCTTCTTGTATTTTTTGTACCATCTCCCAAACTCCTGGCACTTGGTTGCTGACACATTGGCATAGTATGTGCTATTTACAATGGATGAAATCATACTCTGGAAGTACAGAAAGAAAGACAAAAAGTGTTTTAAAATATCTTGCACAATTAGAAATCTTTTCCAGGGAAAGTGAATGACATGCGAGTACACAATGATCATCCATTTGTGACTTTAAAACCAAAAGAAGTGTCTGGTGAGTACATAAAATTGGTTTTCTTCTCCATTCTATATACCCAGCCATAATTAAAATTAGTAAATAATAATTATTATTTTGCATAATAATGCAGAAAAGATGCAGTACAAACCTAGACTGAGACCTGCAGCTCGGGCCAGGGAGGGGACAGTTCTACTTTACTTTGTACTTGTGATATTACAGTATTTAAACTTTAGTTGCATAACAACAGGCGGTGCCGTGCTGGGGAACACATGCTCACTGCACCCGGGTAAGAACAAACATGATTTCGGAACCAGATCCTAAAGGTAAGATTAGATGCTCCAGCATGCATAATCCAAATAATGCTTTTCAGATGTCTCTGTTCTGCTTCCAAATGTTCTGCAGCAAGACCACACAGCCAAGAATCGGAGAACATCCGTGCTACTTGCTGCAGAACAACAGTTAGGCAAATAAGTTAAATTAATATAATTTATAGAAACGTGTGATTAGCCCTTGTGTGAAGAATCACCCAAAAGAGAAATTACTGGTGTCATTCAGAGAGACGGAACTACGCATACTACAATACAGAACAGCCAAAAATCATAAAAAAGCTCGACAAAACTGCGATATCACTTGCTTAACCACCCCCTCTCTCTACTCCAAGCGACTCATAAGCCAAAAGAAGCCCAGAGGAGTGGAATTGTTTTGCAGCACCTGATACTCATAAAAATGATAACTTATACCTGGGATGCTTCTACCCATAGGGTGGGAAAGAGCCTGGTTACTGGTAGTTCTTCCTTTCTATTTTTTCCCCTCCCTTCATCCATTCTATAGAGGAGGCATCATTTTAACAACAACATTTTCCTTTCTTTCTCCTGCCCAACTGAACTCTTCCAGGATCGAATTATTCCCAGCACATGTAAATTTCCCGCAAGGAAATGCAATCTAACACCACTAACACATGGGAGCCAATGCACCTTCTCCAGAAATCACATTTCTTATGCCCTCCTTCCTCACTTACGTCAAAGCTCAGAAAAAGCCCTGGCACACTGCATGACCTTTCCACACAGGGATGAGAGAGCGAGGATGATCTCACAGCTCAAATAAGCTTTTTACTGTAGGTTCAAGCTCTGGCCCACTGTCTCCTGCAGGCTCTTGTGCAAAATGGGATCTTGGCCATCTCTGGAAAGCTACAAAGCTTCCACTTGGCTTACTCAATTTTAGCAATGCTTTAAAAACAAAAACATCCCCTCCCTCTTCCAGATTTATCCAGACTTCTACCCAGTTCGCTGCAATATCTCAGGACTACAGCTGTTCCTGAACTCTTGAGTTTTGGGGACTTAAAAATGTAAGCAAAACGGAGAGACTTAAGATAACTGGGTGGTGTAGTTTCAGTCTTCAACAGGTAATTCCCCTCTCAGTAAAGAGTCTCTTCTACCTTTTCAGTTTAACTTTTCCACTCGAAGACTGCTACAGTGCACTGCAGTAGAGTCTGAAGGCTATGAAGGAAGAGCCTTTTTAAGTGGCAGCTTCAATTTCTAAAACTGAGATTCAATTTTCTAATTAAAATCAATATTTTGAGACATAAACCTGGCATTGTGGCAGTCGGCAGCAATTCCCTCCCCATAAATCCTCCCTTGCTCCAAGTCATTTTAAGAAGCAATAGTATTCTGAAAGCCTGGCATGAAGATAGCCTCTGCTAAGGAAAGATTTTGAACAAAGTTGAGCTGAGATAACTTGCTTTTTTTTAAAGTAACTTTAGTTAAATTTCTAGTCATTAAGGAATGGTGGGGAAATTGTTTAGCTCTATCTACATAACAGTTTGATTCCCCCCCTTTTTTTCCCCCAAATCCTCTAGTTCTACAATAAATCAACAGTACTGAAATTGTAGGGCTATTAAATATCACAAAATGTATTAACCCATTAACCTTTATTTAAGCTTTGCTAAGCTTAAACTAAATAGTAAAATCAAATAGTAAATCAACCATTGGTGAAAAATCCCAGAACAGATTCTCTTCAACTGCTTGACAGTAGAGCAAGGGAAGGAACCATAACAACTTTCAAACTACATATCCTCACTGTTAAATGGAAAGGAATCCTAGGGGTATTTCTGCTAGGAATCTTGATAAGGCTGCAGAAAGGAAATACCCATTCAGAAGAGAGTCTCAAAAAAAAATTGACTAATTGCAAATTTCTAAATAATGCAGAATATTCCTGGGAAATCCTTAAAGAAGGAATAGATTATATGAAGTAGCAGATATGTCTGGTATGTGTGTGTGGCCATGACAGCCATGTAGAATGAAAACTACTTAGACCAAGAGCTAAGAAAGACACACAAAGAAAATCCGGTGCAGTAAGTTCAAGGAGAAAAACATGGGATGTGCTCACATTCCAAGAAATCTTGCTCCAGCGAAGAGACAAAACTCATGGTCAGTGCTGAAATCAGTTATACAATATATATGAAAGACAGAGGTCTCTATGCAAAGATGGAAATGCTGAACTGATTGGATTTTTTTCTGCGACTCACACTACCCTCACCTACCCTCCTTCCCCCCCGCTTGGTTAACTGGGATTTATTTGTTTGAAAAGCAGCCGTATGCTAAGGGTAGCTAAGCTGCAGCCACATAATACACCTAGCAGAAAAAAACAGAACAATTTTAAATCAAAGTGAATGATTACATTTCCCATTAGTGGCAATCAGAATCCCCATCTGGGCTGCACGGAGAGCTCAGGCACTGAGAACCAGAGACGGAGCACCATCACTGGTGGGAGCGAGAGCTCCCCGCGCTGCCCCTCTCCACTTCTGTACTTGAGGCACTGTGAAGACATTAATAAACAGCAGCATTTACTCTGCAGTTTGACTCCTAAGAGACCACTCTGCAATTTGCTGCTGTCAATAATATATTAACCACAAGGGGGTTGTAATGACATTTCACATTTGGCACGATATTTTTTTAAAACTGATTTGGGAGAAGGAATTGTATTAGAGGCATATTCAGATGATGGTAATAGACAGCTCCTATACAACCTTCCATTGTATCTTTTGCATTTTGTGAGCCCAAACAAAAGACACTGAAACTTTCAATGGTAGTAATAATAATAATCATCATCATAATAATACAAGCTGCATTCTTGCAGTCCCAGTTCAAGGGTTAGTCACTACTCAAGGTCACCTACACGTGTGCTTAAAAGTAAGCAAGCTCGGTTTTCTACAGAAGGACCTCCTTTTAGCTTTGTCCGCTAGATAAATACTGGGGTAAGCATCTTTGCTGCTACAGTCCTGCCGTCAGTAATTTTCTAAATATATTTCAGATTGAGGCTATCGAAGCAGTAAACCAACTGCAGCATTTCCACCTGGTATGCTTTGAAACTGAAGTGGGAGGAAAAAGACCAAGACAACAAATGAATTCTGCATATGAAATGATGCATAGTTTAGTTATACTGGATATTGAAGAAGACTGGGCAGAGACAACCATATGTTGCAATCATCATTAGCTGACCAGATTCCACAGATAATTCTATTTAAAGAAATTACACTTAAACTGTGTGAAAAGAAAAATACTTTCGTATTCAATGCACTTATGCTGTGTGCATATCTGGTGTCACTGCTACTCCTTTAGTAAATAAGGCAAGTTACGCGGCTTTTCCTTACACAGCCTTTCCATTCCTGTTAGTTCTGCAGACACACCATGGCTAAGGAAGATGAGGAACGTGATTCCTACCAATTGCAAATGCCTAAATTCTGCTCTGTATCTCGCCTCTGTGCTTTCCCTGGACTTGTAATCATAACACAGTGAGGCGAATTTGTGCTGGTTATATACAGAAAGAATTTGCTGGGCTCATGGAGGCTTTGGATCATGAATTGCAGGATGGGCGTACAGTGCTATACAAGACAGGCAACCACAGGAGAAAAAATGTTGGATACAGGCTAGCAAAGCATTGTAATTTTAGCAAGCAGGGATTAGTGGTGTTTTGACTTTTTAAGATACAATAGACAGATTACCCTATGATTCTAATAAAGTTTTTAGAAGGCAATGTATTTTTCACTCCTAGCAAAGTTACTTGGTCTGGGTGCTGAAGCATTTTTCTGTTTTTCCTGAGAGGCAAGGAGGACTCAGTCATGAAAATTTTATGAATCTCTTGTTATGACAACCTGAAGTACAAATAGAACTCACGATATCTGTAGGAACCTGTGAATTAGTGTCTTAGACATGACATCACTCCTGTTTATAAAGCAGTCATGGAGAATGAGACTGAGTTTTTGTTCTTTTTTTAACCTAATTACATATACATTTTTTGTTGCTGTTTCCTAAAAAATGGGGCACAACTATTAAACCAGCACACTTCTTATCATAGTTGGAGGCTGATGAGAGCTACCTACAGGTTAGTGGGGGATGCAGGCGTCTGCTAGTTGGAAGAAGCAACTCAGATCTTGCATTTGAGGATCATTAGTCCTATTGCAAATGGTTCTGATAAAGATCTAAATGAAGAATTTACATCTCTCTGAACAGCAGGATAAAAATCGACCAATTCATTCATAATTTCCACCTGGCAATCCACTAAGAAAATGTGGTATAAATATACTCTTTTCCATATTAATTAGAATTTTTCCTTTCTAAAGAAAACAATAAATTGATTTGATATTTATGGAACTGTTTAGTCTAAGCCCTTTATTGAACAAATATGAGCTTTAGATATCGTAAATCTGGCTTTCCCTGAGCCTGTTGAAAACACTGACCTGTGAGAGAGGGCATTCTTTGGCTAATGTGCTCTGATTCATCTCTTTGAGCAGTTCCTTTAAGGCATTGCGAACTGTGGCGTGGTTCCACTGCTCTGCTGGCAAGTCTTCCAACTTTGAACAACTGTTAAAACAGAAAGCAAAAAGTAGGTAGAAACATCACCTTCCCAGGTGCTTACTCTTTGCATACAAGTGCTACAGACCTTTAAGCAGCGAGCACAACCATGGAGTCTCCGGCTCAGCCAGCCCATCAGGGTGTTTCTCCCCTCTTTCCCCTCCCCACCAAGCCCGACTCCCAGAAGATGTGTAGTTCAACTAAGAGAATGACGGCACATGGCAGGAATAGCAGCTAATCCGACTATGATATGACATGTGTGCATAACCATTCCCTCTGGGGCTTGGTGGAGAGTAAAGTAACTGTAAAGCAAGCCCCAGAAATGGCTAGATAAAGCCATCCTCTCCAGACAAAGATACTCCTGCTGGCATAGAAAAATAAATATAGGTGTCACACTGCCACTAACGAAATCCCTACACGGGAAGGGCCTGCATTGTGTGGAGGCAAGGCTTTGAGCAGTGAGTCTGAAAAATGAATTTTATTTTATACCAGTTCTTATACTGCCCTCATCGCTGAAGTATCCAAGAGCCTCTCAGAAACACATTAAGCCATATGCCCAACAGCTGTCACTTGTAGTTCATTCTCACTTTCATTCTACAAGAATTGCATATTTAGTGAAGCTTTTGTCTTCGTGTGACTTGTGCCTTTTTTAATTTAAGAAGCTTATGGTCTGTGTCTACATATATGGGGACAGACCCAAGAAGCACATCAGAAAGTTGGGAGAAGCTTGTCATTGCCATTCATGCCTGAGAAACTTCATGCGTGCTCTCCAATCAACCTCTGAGGTGGTTCTGCCTTCTGCCTGTACAGCCCGGCTTTATCCTCAGAGTTGAAAGTTCAGGTGTGCTTGAGGAGTTCAAGTAATCAACGACCATCTTTATCTCAAAGTCACTGGCTATCTTCTATTTACATGGCATCCAGGCATTCAAACACTTTGAAGATAAAGAATGAGACCTTGATCTTGGGTTGATACCCTCCGGTAATACAGACATGACAATAGGCTAGATGGACTCCTGGTGGCTCACACTTCTGAGGAGATGAGTTACTGCATTCCAGTTTTATGGTGGCTACAACTATGCTACAGAAATGCGGTCTAGCTGAGAAATGACAGTATAAAAAAACAAGGAAAGGCCTGTTAGCAGGAAATGGAAACCCCAAGCCCCATCAGAGATACAACAGGAAAGAAGTGTTGCTGTTTGTGAGGTTAACATCAGTGAGGCACCAGCTACTTCCAAATTCCAAACTGAACCGAACAATTGGAGGGTATGTATCTGCCACCAAAGGTCACAGACACACATCACAATGAACCCTTCTTCTGTTCAAGTTGAGCTTCAAAGAATCGCGGGCAAATTATTCCAGGCTGTCTGATATTTTTGCCCCTTTCCTCTGACACGTCCTGGCCATAGAGCTACAGCAGACTGCGCGATGTAGGCTTACCAGCAGGTCAAGGGTATGCCATGCGTTGCTAGGGACCTGCCACAACTCCTTGCGCAGACATCAGTAACTATTTGAGGACTCTTTCGAAGGTCAATAGAGAGAAAGGGGGAGAAAAAGTGAGAGGGGGGGAAGGGAGGGCAAGTAAGTGTAAAAGTGTCAGGAGCTTTTGCTTTGCTAGTCAGAACTAGCATTCAGGGAAGGAAAATATTATCCAAATGCCAAATGGAGCTGCAGTAACACATCCCTTCCTCATCTTCTCGCCTTTTCACTGGGAAGACCACTGGAGAAAAAAGGAAAGTCAACAAGACCCCCTCCTCCCCATCTCAGCAACTGGCAGTAGAAGACCTGGATTCTCACAATGCAGCCCCTGGAAAAAGGCAAGGATACAATATTTGATACCATAAGGCCTTGAGAATCCATTAAATTAGGAACTGTGGGAAGGTCTGCCTTTAAAAGCCTTGTATCTTGATTGAGTTTCTGCGACTCCCCTTTCTGCTACCATATTGCTACTTCAGAAAACATACAAAATCAGTTGGAACATGCACCAAAAAGCTGGCAGGTGACCCACCCTTCTCTTCATTTTTCTTTTCATGTCATCAAAAGACTAGAAATTAATGAAGACAGGATGTGCTAATCTCTGTAGTAACGCTGTAATCGACAGAGCAGCTCAGAGAATAGAGAAGGACAGATGTTCAGAAACACCCACCTTTGTAATTGGATTTTCAATGTCACAACATGATAGACATCTTGTAGCATGTCGGCTACTGTCGCATCTGGTGCATCAGTCACATAACTGAGAGGGAGGGGATTCCACCTCCCAAGCTTGATTATTCCTGAAAATAAAAAAATTCATACTTTACATTTTATCAGTCATTTACTAAACCCTTTGATAAGCATGTTTGTTCAGGAGATTCACAACCTGCCTTGAGGTTTATTACAGTCTTGCTTAAAAAGATGCGTTGTACCGACTCCTGAAGCAAACCACGGAGAAGAGTAGGAATAGATTTGAAATTCTTAGCAGAGAGTTGCTGACATGTTCCTGGCTCTTAAATTACTTCAAGGGAAGCACAGGAGGCTTCCTCCCTTCACATCTTTCATCATCCCACTAAAGCCTCGTTCTCTAAGTTAGAACAAGCTTTAAATACTCTATAGTCCTGATTTTGCAGTCTACAAAACCTTTCAGTAAATAAATGCATTGGTTTTGACTTGAACAGGAACATTCCTATGTGTGGGCTTTCAGCACAAAGTTACAATCTAAGCAGGGTATGATTCCCAGTGTGGATGGATGGCACTGGAAACCCACCAAGTAGCAAGAGTTCACTCCCAGCTATGAGTTGCACTACGCAGATGGTTGCTTTTCTTTGTGAAAAAAAAAAACAACTGCAAGCTGCTGACCGCAGATCCAAAATAGCATTTTGGGGGCGGGGGAGAATGCTGTAAGTCCTATTTCTACTTCTGTTCATTCTTTAATAGGGATCATCACCTCTTCTGGATGAGCTTGTCACAAAGGCAGTAAACTTGGATGGTAAACCATTTGGTGCAGAGGTATTATTTCTGTTTAGACAATTGCAGAGGGCCCACCCACACCAAAAACAATGACTAATACCCAGGAATGACTTCCAGGAAGACGCCAAACAAAGAAAGCCGCAGTGCCATCTTACAAGACAGCCCAGCAGTTTGGCCTTGTTCCGCACTGTCGCAACTACTGCTTTTATTCCCTCCTCTACCATGTTCCCATTGTCCCACTGTGCTTCTCGGGTACCTTTTCTCAGTGCAGCCCTACAAGACACCAATCACCTTTTCTCCCATTTAAACTGATGCCTTTTGAGGTCTGCTTGTACAGTTTTTGATCTTCAAAAAGACCATCTGTAAACTCTACTGGCAGAAATACACTAATACACGAGAAAACTACTTCCTCTGTGATAACAGGAGCTCCAAGAACCCTCCTTGGGTATCTGGAAGGATGCTGTGAAGCTAAGAAACTTCAGCCGTCTCCTCCTCACTTTCTACTCCCAGTTCTCCACCAGCTCTGGAACTAATCAAACTGAAACAAAAGGCAAAGACCTTTTATCCTGATCTCCCAAACATGATCATAAAATAAAAACCACCTCCGAAAAAGTGAAACAAAGCTTCTTGCAGAGAGACAACAACAGAACACAATGCTTATGAGCCCATGAAATACCTGCTGTGGAATATTTTTTTCCCCATTCCTACACAGGTTGAAGAGGAAATAATTCTAGTACAACTCCTTTTCTGTAGCACTTAAATCTTTGCATTTATCATTGACGTACTGCTTTGCAAGGTATTCTATCACCACACACTGAAACAAGCTGGAAGCGACCTAGTACATCCTCAGTGGCACAAAGTTTCTCTCTAACATGCTGGTACAGACGGGCTAATATTTCAAAAGCAGATTAGAAAGCTTTTGGCAAGGGGAGATCTTGTCCAAATGAAACAAAAAGTTACTAAGTGTTGCTTGATATCCAATGCTTGAAAATGGGACATAAACAGAACAAAAACATTTAAATGATGCACTGTTTCAGTATTAAGATTTAACAATCTGGTGCTGAACATGCTGCAGTATAAATAGTGCCTGGACTCAGATCCAGTAGAGTAACACACAGCACTCATTCACAGCACCGTATGTCTCCAGTGCTGGCTCCTTGAGTCATATTCCACTTGCCAAGAAAAGCTGTTTTTCTTAAGGGGATAGTTTACTTAATGTTATCTCTGGTGACAACAAGAAATGCATATAGTACAGCATATATTAGTCATGAAATGAGCATCAAGGGTCCACTGAGTGAAATACATGCTGGGAAAACACAGTTTAGCTGCTGACTTCCTTCACCCCCTTCTGCTATATAATAATTTAAAGCAAAATCACCTAAAAATCCAGAAATCTATACCAGCTTCACAGAACGCTTGGCTTCCTATGTTTAACCACGCCAAGTTTTCATGTAATTGAAAAAATAAGCATCATATGTGCCCCATAAGTCACATCTAAATTGGTAATATTTTACAAGAGGCTTTATTTTTCATTCAATTAAGGAAAGCACTCAGAGAGCACACCATCTGCAACTGTTCGGGCCTGGCAACGCTGGCGAGAGACAAAGAGACGGTCGGCAGTCACTGAAGTGACCAAAGGTGTCCCCAAACTAAAAAAGTTTAAAGAGAAAAACCGCAGTGCAGCCAGAGTGCACCATGGGAAATACTACGCAAATTGCTTTACAGGAAATGTCTGCTACTACTGGAAGTTAGGTAGATATTTTTTATTTTTTTTTAATCCTCCTCTACAACTGGAGAGGAAATTGTTTTGGCTGGATTTAGACAAACACAGGTGTTACCATAATGCTCTGTGCCTCTGCACGTTAACACCTGCTGCGAGTCCTTTACTCTGTGTTACAGCACTGCTGATGTGCGCTATTTTTTCAGCCGGTGTGATATGACGTGTGAATTTTTTTTTTCCAGAGCACATTAAGCTGGTCCAAACGATAGCCAGAAGCCATGGTTTCCATCCAGCTCCTCGGCAGACTTCACAGGTGGTTCATTTCATGTCACCGACACTGTGCTTAAGGCAACTCTTGGGCTGCATTTAGGAAGATGATGCCAACCTGTCGAGCAAACGTATTCTCTGCACGCTAGAAGATATCTCTGAGCGTCTCCTCAGTAAAATCTGAATGAACCAAAATTTTCCCCCTAAAAAGGTCCCTTCTCATCCAGGACTCAGTGTTTCTAGTGTAACAGCAACCCCAAGACAAGAACAGCCTGGTAGCAAGGAGTCATTTCCACATACAGGTTTTTTATTGCTCCTCTCATAGACTCCAAATGGTAGAGCTCAGGCCTTTCATGAAATCGCTTTAACAGGCCTGCCGGAGCTTTCATCCCACCACAACCGAGACTTGGCAGTGGGGACAGGAATGAGCAAGGGTCGCTGTGTTACGAATGAATATACTACTGCTCCAGGAATATCACTCCTCTGTCAGCTCTAGACCTTCTCAAAATTATGTGTGGATAACGTGCAGTGGATCAGACTGCTCAGGAAATCCAAAAGTACATCTTTCATGTATTCACAAAACTCTTCTGTTAATGAGTCTGGTTCTCTTTCCTGTATCAATGATCCTTTGGGACTCTCTTCCTGTAAGAGTTTATTGAAGGGAAAGTTCAACAGGTTTCAAAGCTTGCACGCACTCAAGAATTGGCCATACACTAGAACAGCTCTCGAGAGCTCATCTAGAAAAGGACGAATGCAGCCCAGGTCAGTTAGTCAGCTAAAGACAATAAACAGACCAAACAGTTTTCTCAAAAGTAATTTTTTTCAAAACATATTTTAGAAGATATTTTCCATCCACACTGGCTGTTAGTTCTTGAATGTCATGTCCTTCTATAGACAGGTCTTTACTAAGTTTAATCTTCAGTTTCATCAAAATGCAGATAGGGAAAACAGACAGAGTAACCTAGTTTAAAATTTGCATAACTCCTTTACCCTCAAGAATGCCAGAATACACCAGTGGCAAACTTCTGTGATCTCGAGTCTCAGGTTCATACATAACAACCACTGCAATTCACTGCTGTCCTTCCACTTAGGCTAACAATGAGCCACCCTGCCAGCGTGCTTTCAACGTAGTTTCATTTAAAATGCAGCTCCTTTGGAGAAGAAAGCGATAACTAAGCAAGTCAGAGCAGAATAATACATCGAACGGAAGGCTTGACCAGCTACATCATAGCTGACCTCTATACCTAGCACAACTTGTCCCAGGATCTTTATGACCTTTACAGTATCACCTGAAACAGTCATGCATCCAAAGCCCTGGGATTATTCCTAAGACTTCACCCTAGTGAGACGGGAACTGAATGGATGCAGGCTTGGGGCTAAAGCAGACTTGTAGAATAACTACATTAATCAGGAACATAACAACAGCAAAAGGCAAAAAGCTGTAGAAAGATACAGCCAAGCTGGCAAACCCTTTTCATTTCTAGGTAGAGCTTATACTGTCCCAGAAAATTATTTACCTATATGGGCTAGAAGCCTCATTTGTCTGTGCAAACTGAAAGACAGCCATACAGTACACTTCTTCTAAGAATGCCGCATCTGGGGTTTAGAAAGAAAAATAAAAATATATATATATCATAGGCTAGCTATGACACTTCTTGGTCGTAAACAGAATGAGGTCCAGGTCCTGCATCTCCCAGTCGCCTGCACAATTAATTTTTTATCTGGATAGTCCCACGGGAATTCCTGGGCCATCTCATGGACACTTCAATACATCACTATTGAAAAATCCAACTCTTAAAATGGGGCATTTTCCAGATTCCTTTTTGCAGCTAAACAGAACTAACGGGACCAGAACACGCTCACGCTGTCACTAGCTCCCTGCACAAACTATTCCCCACTCCCACTGTGCTTAGACTCCCGATTTCACCAGAGTTACATCTTAAATGGATACTTGTAGGTAGGCCACAGGTTTAATGCAATTTATTTAAAATGCTAATCTGCCAGGGTTAAAGTTAAGTCACAGGATCAAATGAAGGACACCACAGAAGTTCCAATTAGCATCACCACCCCCACCTCAACATTTTTCTGGAGAGAGCTACAAAATGAATCATGAGTAATACTTGCCCAAATATGTACAGAGAGGGAAAGGGAAGGAATTTTGTGCGTTTTGGATAAAGGGGAAAAGAAGGATAGTGGAGAATACTGATTCTTTACCAAACACTGTTAAGAAAAGCACTTAAGCAGACAAACCGCTGGAATGCCTGATGCACAACACCAAAACCTCTCACTTTCTACAGCATAAGCAGATGTAACCTGCTGAGACTCATACAGGGAGAGGTGTTCAAGCAGACAGTTGCTCTCCTTGCGGACTAACAGACACAGTCAGGCTGGAAACTGGAGAAGTGCGAAGTTTGTTTCTTATGCTACAGGTCCACGTCCACTAATACTGGGCCAGCCTGTGGCAGGCTGTGGGCAGCACAAGGGCCATCCAGCTCCGGCAAGAACAGTCGGGCACAGCAAACACCACGGCGTTTATGTGAGCTTCAGACAGGCTGAGAGAATAGGCAGGGCCCAACCCAGTGTAAGATCTCCTGGGCTATATTTACACCACCTTCAAAACGTTTTGAGCAAATTTGATTGTGCGCAGTTATATTGGACCAGAGCTGTGCCTCAGGTGGCTGTGGCCGTCCAGAGCTGTGCCAGGTGTCCTAGTGTTCGCTTCCCTGCCTCACAGGATGGCAGCCTGAGAGCATCCTGCTGCACACACAAGGCTGGGCGAAAAACGTTTGCTGCCGTGCTATGAGTTCAGTCAAATAGTTTTGTTTAAACACCTTATCAACACAACAGAAACTCTGGAGAAACTGCAGATTAGCGTTAGCACCCAAACACTTTCGATTCCTTTTACAACTCCAAAAGAAAGACCTCAGTGAAACACTCAATAAAACCCCCCACTTCCAGGACCACCAAGCCATTTATCTATCAGCTGCTACTGACAAAGCCCCCGAACAAGATGGGCAGGCTCTTGTGATGTTAATTGCATCTGCTTATCCTCTTCAGAGGCATCTTGTCCCTATGCTATAGCATGTAATTTTCCTTTGTTCAGCTGTGCTTTGTTACACAAATTAAAAACTGCCTGTCCCATGTAATAAGTACATAGAATTATTTATCCATAAATCAGTTTGCAGGAAATCACTAGCCTGCAGTACATAATAACTCAGCCTGTGTTTCTAACCTGTGCCCTGGCTGTAGTATATCATCAAACTGTAACAACATAAAGGCATAATTTGCAGTTATTATTGTTAATCCAGCAAAGGGAATGACTTTTCAAGCAGAAAGGAGAAAAAAGCAATGGTAACAATTAAAAAAAACCCACCCTGATTATATTAATTTTTGTACTGCATTATTGAGCTGCCTTTTCTAGCTCTTATGGCAATTTAAAAAATATTATACTGCCTTTGCCCATCATTGTAAGTGTGCCCATATTATTCTATTGAATTTCAATCAGTGACTTATTGGGGTAATACATGGGAAAAATAATCAGCATAATCCTCCCCTGCACTTCTAAAGCGCCTTTCATCAGAGGATCCCAAAGCACTTTAAAAACATTAATTAATTAAGCTTCGTAACATCCCCATGAGTTAGACTGTATTATGCCAATTGACATATCGGTGATTTAGTGACTGAAAGCATACAATGAAGATAATCCTATGTTTATGCCAATACAAAAGAATTCCCCTCCTTCCTCATTTCAGTCCATAATAAATAATTCAGTGAGAGAACAGGAATAAACTATGTGATTACACTGCGATGTACACATCCACAAATCAACAGGAACACCCACACTCCCTGAACGACCGACACTCCACCCCGGCTCGTGGGACTTGTGCAACTTCAGGGCTCTGCACGAAAGGGTGACCTTCACCCAGGGGGGAGGCACAGCTGAGCTACCCCAAGCTCAAAGTCTTTGCTATTGCCGGTTTTAAAATGCTGTTATAAACTAGGTGGACCAACGGTGGTTTACAGAATGAAATATTGCGGCACAACAACGCATGTATGATCTGGTCAATTTAAACACTCGTATCTAGCCTTTCTGGCTTTCAGACCTGTCTCAATACACAGGCTTTTACACAGACTATACATTTACATGATTATATATGATATAATATTACACATTAATATATGATTATATATTAAAATGTTTATAGAAACATGGATGTGAGTAAACGTCAATAGAAAGACTGTGTTACAAGGTTTAATTGCTAAACTTCAGAGTACTTTCACAGATGAAAATCGCTTTGATATATGAAGCTTGGTTTGAGTTTTTAATTTTTTGAACGCTAGTGTTGCCCATTCCTTTCCTCCAGGATACTCAAGTATTTGACTTAAATAACATACACCAAACAGTTTGATGCCTTGTAATTCTACATATCGGGTTTGCATTTTACTGTAAAAAGATTGTGCTTCATGTAATAGATGCTGCTTCACATTTGGGAAATGTTATGTGAGGACCCTGACTTTTATTAGATTAATTTAATATAGGCACTAAGTTACTAGACTAAATTAATAAAGATCTTCTTAAAAAAAAAAGAAAAAGGGGGGGCAGAGAGAGAGAACAGAATGAACCCACAAATTAAATAAAATTTTCTGAAGCTTGTTATTTTGGAAGTCTTTATTTAATTTTCCAACCCCCTATTCTGTTTGAAAAAAACAGCCAATAATTAGTAAGGAACAAAAAAAAAAAAAAATTGATGTTATTTACTTCAGGGGATTATTTTTAAAACTGCTATATGACAGAACATGAATACCACAATTAAATAGATGGGTGAGGAAGCAAAGGAGATACAAATACAAAATATCACTCAAAAAAAAGTATTTTTTACATTTTTCTACATTACTTCAAAAACTATTACTTCCATTGAGGAAAACCACATTTAGCCCTGCACAACATCTCTCATTTGGCATTTTTGGGGTAAGTCTGCACTTACCTTGGACAGCAAGAAGTAATACATGAATAAAGAGAGAGAAGCCCTCTTTTTGTCTCTTTTGTCTGAGAAACAGAACGACTCCTATAAGCATCATTTCCATGGCATGAAAATGAAGTCTTTCCAGTCATGAAAACTCATGACAGAAAGGCTGCTGCATCGAGGATATTAAGCAGCTCTTAGCAGTTGCTCTTCACGATCCTGTCACCCCAGAGCTCAGCTTCACCCTCCACCAGGATGTCCTCTCCTCCTGAGAGGCACCATCACACAGGGGCTACTTTCCTCAGCAGTATTATTCAGTAGCCCCAATGCCCGTAGGGTTGAGGCACCCGCTCCTTCACTAACATCATCCTCACGTAAAGCCCAAAGCATGGCACTCTTCCCCACTTTTGCTTGAAATTACTGTGTTTTGGGCAACCTCTTACTTCTAGGCTAAGACCCTTCCCAGCACCATCCTGGGAACGCCTGAGCTTGCTCAGCTGCACAGCAGCAAAGGCTGTGCCTCCTCCCAGGGAGCAGTGGCTGCTGAACCCTTTTGAAATCCAGACCAGGAGTGTCACAACACAGCCTATTCCCTGCGCAGAGAGCTCGCGTACCTGGAGCTTTGCTTTGCCACCTCAAAACCACTGCTGGTTCCTTTTGCTTTGGACAGCAGCTGCGTCTCTGAGTCCCGGGCTCCCTGGCAAAACACTGGCTGCTTCTCTGCTGTTCCCTGGACCCTGGCCCCAGGACCACAGCTCCTGTCTATAATTTAGTACCTCCAGAGAGCCAACACAGGTAGATACTGTTAGTGGGGACCTGTAACGTGCTTCCACCTCAGCCTTACAGGCTGAAATCTGGAGCTTTAGTGTATTTGCCTCAGTTGCTAAGAAACACAAACGCAAATGTACTCAACAAGTGGTGCTTTTCTCCACTGCACATGTTTCTTTAGAAGCCACAAATGATGCCTGGGTCATCTCGCCCCGAATTCTGGACTTGGTGACTCTATTGCCACCTCATGACCTACAAGGGACTGCACGTGAGTAAAAGGACCAGAACTTTACACAAACATTTGCTCTCCAACCTCCTTTGTCAGCTTTCTGCCAGCCCAATGCCACTGATACAACCTGCTTCATGACACCTCCAGCAAGGAGAAAGTGGCATCTGAGCAGTCCCCACCCTCCAGAAGCCTTTCTTGAGTTTTATATTGTGATGTTTTCAAATAGAGAAGAGAGGGAGAGGCAGAAGATGTTTTCCTTCTTTGGGGAAAAAAACCTGTATCTGTTTTTAAAAAGATGCCAGTGCCCCAACTCTTTTAATTCACCCAGCTTCAATGCTCGCCGATAAGCTTCACATGCAAAGACAGCACACTGAGCAGGAAAAAAGCACAATAACGTGGCATTGCAACTGAATACATAAAACACATTTTAAAGGTTATAAAAGAGCATTGCTAATAGGACATTGTAGAGGCTAATAGGCTTAGAATTAAGCCTACCGACATTGTTTGGGCTTGTATGAATCTGAATATCCTGCCTACTCACAGTAACACAGCTACAGAGAGCACAGAAAGTCTGGCTCAGACTGCAGACATACAGTAGCCAACTATCTTTGTGTTGAGTCAACTACAAGTAGATTCGAAAATTCATGGGTCTCAAGTCCAAAGAAAAATAAGGACACACGGCATGCTGTGCTGCACAAAACAAACCCCTAAACTGAATGCAGATTCATATTTTGGCCTATATAGTTTAACAGCTTAATCTCTTTAGCTAAGATTTGTGTCTTTTGGGGTTTTCCTTACACTGTACAAAGACTAGCAGAACGTTTTTTCAGTAAATTACTACTTTTGGCTTGCCTTCTGTCTTTTCTTTCCTCCCACTTGCATGAGAAAAAAAACAACGTAACAACTGAAGAACTAGTAGGACAGCATCTAACTAGCAGGACAGAAAAGCATGTATTGCTGAGGAAGGAGAGGGATTTGCTGAAAACCCCAAACAATGACTGCTTCCACTAATTCAACATGAGTGCAGTATGTGAAGATACGGTTGCTGTTACTGCTGCAATTTGACTCAGAAGTCTGTAGCTGCATTATGGTAAGAGCATATCCAGATGTCCACAGGCCTGATCCTACTATCTTTAATGACAGTCAGTTAATAACTAGATCCACCATGAAATAGTTAACAAAGGAGGCAAGACTTGTATTCTAGCAGTTTTATATAAAAAAAAATTATAAGGAAGCAAAATTATCTATATGTAAATGCGCATGCACACATATATTTAAGAAGACGCAATAGACCAAAGACTGAGGGTTTGTTGATCTTCAGGCTCAGGTCTCCCTCATAGCTCATAAAGAGGTAAAAGGCAAAGAATCAAACCTTACCCTTCCCCTGCAAATTGATCTACTAGAGAGAGACAGACCATAGTATCTTTAAGGTTGCAATATTTCTTTTCAAAATAAATCTTAATAATCCTAGTCTCTAATTTGGGCAGCATTGTAAATTCACATACATTCAATTACATTCAATACAAATTTTTCCTTCACTGGCACTCAGTTGATAACCTGATTCTCAGGTTCCTCACGTCCCTCTTTTCTTCCAAGGAAGAGCAAAATAATTCTGCATTTCTGACAAGTCTAAATAAAGCTTTGCTGGTTACTGAACTATGCTACATTTCCTATCAACAGAAAACAAAGGAGAAAAAAAAAAAGACTGTAGTTCACCACTAAAGGAGATGACTCAGAGCAAGCAGGAACTGTTACCAGACTCAGAAAAAACAGTTTTCCCTTGTACTGTTGATGAGCCCACATTATGCTGAGATGAACCCAGATTTGTTTTCTTAGCCCACATCTTCCTAGAACTGAACCTATTTCCTTACAAAGCCACCAGATCCTTTTTGGATCCCTTTAGCGTTTTCATCTTCACGTTAGTCTGTTTGCGAACGAAAGACTGAAAGACAGAAATAACTATTTTTTTTTTATTTGAATGATAATTTTCTGTGCACATGGCAAAGACAGGAAAGACTTATTCATCTTCTGGATCTGGAGGTTTGCAGCACACACACGTCATACTTTGAAGCATTTCCAGAAGTTTACTGCTTCTTTATGTAGCAGCTAAGATTCTCGTGTAATCACAGGACAGAGAAGCTGTGGAGCTGCTATGAAGAAAATTAACTCTATCCCAGCCAACACCAGTACAGGTGTTTAATGGACACCATCAGACACTGCAAGACTCAATATTAAGTCTCAAGCATTGGTGGCCCTGCAGACACCCTCATGAGATGGTGGAGAACTCTAGTACCTCCTGAGATCCGTCCTCCAGTAAGTAGTTCACAGTGCTTCACAAACCACCAAGCTGGACGGCAACACACCAGCACTCTCAGGCCTCTTCGTGGCACAGCAGACACCTTAAGAGATAAGTTAAGGCACAACAGCCCTGCCGACGGCTCTTCTGGTGAAAGAAACTGTTGTTTAATTCCAACACTCCTATACTAAACCAATTCTGTACCAGAGCTCCTTTCCTCTAGAGCTCAGTGCTCGCACCACTTCTTTCTCTTTCCTAAACTATGTCTCAAGTTCAAATGCAAAGAGTGAAAAAATCCCCCATGTTGATATTTCAAGAAAAAAGGGAGGAAAGACTGTAATTTCTAATAATCTCCCAAAGCCCCAGGTGTCTTGGGCCCACATACACACGGCTTCTACATGAGTGCGAGCAGAAATGGTATCCAGAGGCCCAGTCACAGTTCTGGGGGATATTGTTAAATAAAGATACACTGGGATGATGCCTTATGCAGAACCTGGTACCAATACTGGAAAATCTCTGGAATCTACCATTTCACCATAAGGTACAACGTAAGCTGCTTGCCAGCATTCTCTGTACCACAAATACGCAGTAATTGACTGGGGATTTCAACTAATAACATGATAGCAAAGGAGATAATAAGATAGAAATAACAATACTTCCCGAAGTCTTATGTAGGAAGATGAAGACACTGCACGCACACGCATTCCCGAAAGAATAGGCAGAATGACCCCCCAGTAATCCAGATGTACTCTCCTCTCCTTACTCGCCCAGGGAACCAGAGTAAACCTCAGCACTGAGGGAGCACTACCGGCGCAGCCAGCACAGCACAAAGAGGCAGCTTTGGGAGGTTTATCGTTTTCACAATCTGATTGATTCCAAAGGTCACCCTGGAGGAAAAGCCTCAATCTGGTTTCTGCCGACACAGTCATTTCCCACAGCCAATAACTATTCCCTGCTCTTGGCACTCACTCAGGTGGTGGGACGTGGGTTGCACTGTGGGTATCTGCATCTTAATGAAAGTCTATTTTACTCCCCCAAAGTCTGTTGTTCGTTTGGAGACATGGAGTATTATTGGTTGTTTCGTATTTCAGGTCTTAAGACAGGTATAAACTGCAAAGAAATAAAGACTTCTTGAGTAAGTAGAAACTTTATTACTAAAGAATTGTCACGAAAGTCTGAGACGCCTAAAATACTAAAATAATTCAGACTTCAAAACCATATGAAATTTCTTCATTTTCTAATCAGTTAAAAAAAAAAAAAAAGAAGGAAAAAAAAGAGTACATAGAGTAAAGAGGTGATGCAGGACACCCACCACATGGGATGCTCCAGCACTTCTTCAGGTCTGTAGCTCTCTGAGTAGAGGCAGTTCAGCTTTTCTGCCTGCCTTTTTGATGGGCAGCACTCTAGGTGAGGACCAAACACCCGTCGTAATGCACGTCCACCTGGAAAAATCCACTGCCTCGGAAATATCCCGCGTTCTCCATTTCACATTTGAGTTTATGGTGGATGAAAATCCAGTCAGAGGAGCCTATCAGCACTAAAACAGCTCTCGTGTTCCCCAGATGATGGCCCTGGTTTACAGTTTATCACAGAATAACTCATTTGAAGAGCTCATGCAATAAGGGTCCTAGTCAGTGTGACCAGGCACCACTGTGGTGTGGATGCAAAAGGTCAAAGCCACACCATTAAAATTGTAATCTAGGAGAATAATCTTAAATATTAAATAAAATGGATAAATTATGGATGATTTTGTGAGAAATGGCTTCCTTTAGATACACTGTTCTAGAGCAAACATGTTGTGCTCATGAAATTTGAGAAGTTGTTCAATCAAGTCATGCTGAAAATGAAGTTCTACTCAATAAGGAGTCATTTTACTGATTGTGGGCCAAAATATTGGCCTCTCTGTTATCTCCTTGACCTATTCTGAGGTGAAATGCTTTTCACTGCATGCCTAAAGAAGGGAACTGAAAATCTGGGAGCCCTTGGTCCATAAATGTCTAAAGAACACTCTTAACTTACAGAAAACTAAGTTAACTGTTTGTAATAGAAATACTCTGTCTTCAGGCTGTGCTGACATAAGCTCTTGACAAACAGCAATGAAATGGAGGTACCAATTTCAAGACATTAAGGACTTAAGCCAGCTTTTATGCAGGTATGTAGTGTACAAAAGGCTTCATATTCCACTAGCTATGTCATGTGCCCGGATGTGCCCTGTTTAAATAAGAGGAATGTCATATCTGAAGCATCTTCTGAGTAATTTTTTTTTTATTGAAGAAAAGAATTAGCAGATGTAATGAAAAGTCACAACTAAAACTTTAGAGGAATCTTGGTAGAATGGCAAAATTGTGCTTCTGTCATGGCTGAGGTGTTTTCTGCCAGTAGGGGAAAGGGAATTTGCAGTGCCTTATCTCACGAGAGACGGGTAGGCTTGACAGGCTGATGGGCAAGAGCAACGCACACCCTCCCTCGGCCTCAGTGCGACAGCAGAACCTTCCGCCAACAACTGCCCCAGCCAGAAAATGGTCTCAACCTGGTTGCCAGCCCTTCAGGTCTCCTTTCATGCAAAGAAAATAGTTTTAATTTTTACAAATAAATTAGTATTTAAATTATCTGCTAAATAGAGCTCAGACTCATCACAGTCCGTAAGATGCTTTCAACCCTGGCTGAAAATCCCTCCTAGCAAGCGGCAATGCTGGTCAGTGCCTGCTCACCCACCCACCCGGGGCCACATCACTGTCGCCTTCCTCCTCCTGCCCACACTGCGCTGCTCCCGTCTCTGAATGACGGCCAACCTCCTCCTAGCTCTACAGGAATAATTCTCCAGACCACAAACCTCTAATATACCCTCCTCCTACCCCCAAGGCAATGACTTACACTCTATTTAGCTTGAGTCATGATTTTTCTTCCCATCTTCTTACCATGCATGTTACCCAAATTTATAAAAAAGAGGAAGCAGAGATCACTAGAGATTGCCATGGGTCTACTGTGCTGGGATGAGCAAGGGATGCCTGCTCCACGGGAGCTGTGCCCACGGGTACCCACCACCAGGCCGTACGGGCTCACTCAGCCTGTACAGCGCAGAGCAGCCCAGAAGACACAACGGTGCAAGCTCCCCGGGCAGGGCGAAGCTACCCGTGCAGATGAGAAAGGAACGCGGCAGGCAGGCAGGGCGATCTCTGCCAGTCACATTCGCACCTCAGCGTTAGCTTTCTTCACTGTGCACATATGGGCTACACATTTAACTGGCCGGCTGCACAGACCCATCTCTCCCTGCAGTCAAGGAGAAAAAAAGATTTCATTTTTCCACTAAAATAACCCACTTTACTGCCAAAGCAAATATTTTTTTCATATAGTCTCCTGCGGATCAGTTTTCACGTATACATTATTAAATATTCAATGGAATAACTATTTCTAAATAACATGTATAATACCTTTTAAGTGGCTGCAAATATTATATGTGTAGCCACGTAATGGGAGAGAACAGATCAGTCAGTTCGAATCATGCTCCCCTTACTGATTTTCACAGCAAAAGTAGTAACGTATTTGTAGGGAGCTCATGCAATAAAATGCAAAGTGAATTTAAATTAAAAAGAAAAAATAAACCAGTTAACTTTAAGGGACTAACGCTCTTCCCCCTTCCTGCATATAAAGCTTTGTCTATCTGTATTAATTCTGGACACTATAGAGTTGATACGTATGTATGTATGTAAATCTAGACACAGGTACACAGCATGTTGGTATAACTAAGAAATTAAAAACATAACAAGAAAAACAAATTTGAAAAAAAATAATTTTTTTTCTTTTCAGTTCTTTCCCCTGGTAATGCTAGAAAATTCTTTCTATTTCATTTTGGGGTTTGAACATTAGTAGTCATTCTCTGATGATATTTTTATGAGAAGCCTTCAACTACACAAGGTTGGTAAAGTTATTATTTCTATTGCAGAAAATTATCTTTAATCCTTTTGTTTAGCAAATCGCCACCAAAAGACGGCATTTTTTCCCAAATATTCCCTGTGTTAACACAGATCAGCAGACTGTGGAAGTAACAGATATTTTGCTTCAGTGGATGAAATCAGGGGAGAAAAAGGAGGAGAAATCAGTTCATGAAACCACAACTTGCATAACTGGTTTTGCTTAAATGAAAAACAAATCAACTGATCATTTCCTGGCAGATGAAGTATTACATTAAAACAGAATTTAAGAATTTTATTCTTTAAATTTTTAGCCCTATCCTTACTCCTTATCACTCTATTCCGTTTTTCTTTAAAAACTTGTTTTTAAAGCAGATAAATTTTGAAGTAGAAATTTTGTCTCGAACTAGAAAAAGTTGAAACAGGAAAATATCAAAACCAGATCACCTTGAAACGACGTATTTTTAAATCTCATGCCCATGCCTCCTCTGCTGTTTAACTTTCTCTCCCGGCAAAACTATGCAGTGAATTTGATAAGACTACTAATACATCTGTTTAATCCCCCAAGCCCTGTCCTCCACGGACAGCTTTTATGTGGATTTGTTAATTGTCGGAGCAGCGCTGCAGCCCGGCGGGTGAGTTTCCCAGGTGAGAGCTCAGCCCTCACGAATCCAAGTTCATCACTCGCCACATTGCTAATGAGACAAGTGCAGCCCAACATGAGGTTAATTGTCAGAAGCAATAATCTAAATTAAACTGGCCAACATTCAAGGAAAAGGTACCATTTAAAATATCTTTTTCAAATGAAAGCAATCTCAGGAGTTTATTTGCCTACTCAATACAGAATTCCAAATTTTAAAAAAACCCTTCCTCTTCCCCTCTAAGGAACAAAAGTAATTATTTTTAATACAGTGACATATGTTAGACAAAAGTATTAAGGAAGGGGCTTCATTCCACTCCAAGTCTCCACGGAATTTTCCCTTATGTGATCACACATCTGAGCTCAGATTTTAACCCAACCAATGAAGATTTTTTGAAATAATAGCTATTAACTGATGAGAAATCTTTTCATAAATAATCTTGAAACATGGAAGATCTGGTGTGATGTTCCCAGAACTGAGAATTATAATTAAAACAATATGGGGAACTGGAAAAAAAAAAAAAAAGCGAGAGTTCACAAAAACATTTGAGAAATGGCTCAAGTCAACTCAAAGCTCCCTTGGTTTTGGCTGGGACTCCGGGCTCACGACAGCTCCAGACTGCCAAAACAAATACAACCACCCGTTTCTTCCCGATGCTTTCGCCCAGGGAGGGACCTGCTCCTTTGCTTTCCCCTGCTACGATAATGACATGCCTGCTAGGATTTGATTGGGGTCCATAGCCCTGCCTGCCTTTGAAACAATTATTATTTTGTTAATTGTGAGAAGAAAAGGACTTAAGTGGCACCTCGGACTGACATCATAACCAATAGCTTCCAGATAATTGTTATGTGCTGTAATTAAAATAATGCACATCATTTAGGCGAAAAGTTTAAAAATACCTTGGGGGAAAGTAGTTTGGGATATAATTCCACACAGGGAATCTGTATAATTTTGGTTGTAACCACAGAGGAAAAATGTAGAATATAAGAGAGAAATTATTCACTTACCATGCAGAGTTAGTACAAAAAAGTGTATTCATCTAATAAGAATGAATGTTGTGGGTGCAGTTACAATGTTTTACGCGTATGTTTACCCATAAGCAATGACTGCAACATGCATGGAAAAGTAGTTTTCAATTAACCTTTTTTATATTTTTAAAATTATTTGATTCTTTGTCATTTTTATGAAGATAAGAAAAGCTGATAAGTGGATACAAAGCTCCCTTTCAAAGCACTCAGTCATCTATACCTAATCCTGCACTAGTGACAATCAGAATACCCCAGGTTTTCAAAACTCCGTAATTTTAGCCTTGAACATGAGATCATTTTTACTCCTCAAGTAATGCAGTGAAAAACCTTTCAACGGAATAACGATACACGTAACAAGAAAGAATAATGCTCCACAAAATACTAGGAAAGAGAGTGGATTCAAGTAAGTAATATTACATGAGAAAAAACTTGGCTCAGTTTTTAATGATATTCTACAAGAAGTGCCTTTCTTTTTCTAACACAGAGTTGAACTCTTGAATCACTACAAATGCCTTCATCTAAGAGGTAGCTGGCAAACACAGTGGCATGAAAAGCATCTTGAATTAGACTTGGCCAGTTCCAGATGAGGATGCTGACTTGAGCTAGTTATAAACATTTTTATATTTCTCTTAATTCCCTTTTGGGAAGCTGCTGGTCCCTCTCCCAAACACATCAAATTCAATTTGCAACGCAGAAGCTTTGTTACATTCCATTCCATTCCTTAGATGCATTGGACAGTCTACTGCCTACTCAGGAACCCACAGGGAACGTACAAAATGACACTCTCAATGCACTAAAATGAACTCTGGAAGTTGGACAGAAGAACATATTTACCTTCAGTCACCAGCACAACCAACTGCAGCAGCTGTGCTAGTAGCACACCCAAAGATGACTTATTGAAGACAAATAGGCAGTGGCAAAACAGAAGATTCAAGAGTTCCTGAACTCTCATCTAGGTATTAATCCCAGGCTACTGCCCTGCTCCTGCTGCCCGATTCTTAATGTGCACACAAAAGCAAACAGCAGATGGTCCATTCACAAGACCAGCAATATTGGCATAATCAATGCAGAGTCATTGATCTGTGCCCACATTCAGCCAACCAGGGGCTGGTAGAGCACCTGAGATCAACTGAGCAACGACCAAAGGTGCTTGGAGAACACCGAAAGAAAGGAATTCACTCACTGGGGTCAACTGAGTAAGGCTCTTCATGGTCCAAGTTAACGTATTTAGAAAAAACACTTTTCATTTCTCTTCATATGTAGTGGTTTGATCTGCTTTTTTTTCCTCCTTCTAAATCTGAATTTCTCTTTCAGATGTGGGAAGCGGGCATTTTAGTCTTCATTTCTCTCCAAACATTATCAAAGGGCCATAACATAGTCCCACTTTAAAATGTAAGGAAATACTCTAATGAATAACTATTATAGATGTAAAGATATAGAACTGCCTGCTCTCGGCATTAAAAGCAAAAAATATTTCCAAGAAGCTTTTCTGATTGGACTAAAAATATGCCAGGCTGCAGCCAGTTTATCAGTTCTGTTTCTGAAGTATACTCTTCATCCTTTCATTGGAGATTTGAAGAAGGACACAACTACAGAAAGGTCAGAGGCATCAAGTAGTCAGGACACAGGGGAAAAAAATAAGGCAAGCCTTGGGGTTTTTCTTGTTCTTGCAAATGAAGAAATGTACTATAGAAGCCTCCTACCTGCCTGACACTTTGCATCTCCAGCAGTCAAGGAGCAAAAAGCACATTACACAGGTGTAGGACTCCAGTCTGGAAGAAGCCCAATGTTTCCTGTCCCAGTCCAAAGATACTGATGCCAACACGGCAAGCCACAGAGCAGCTACTTGGGCCAGATTGGTGAGGTTAAAGTTATTTACTTCTGTCAACTTAAGCCCAAACTGTAAACGGTTATTCAGTCTTCTTACAGCTTTAACAACCCAAGCAAGCAGGATGATGACCACCTTTGCAGGGCTAAGCTGCCATGTACCACTAGTTAGAATTAAATAAAAGCAGACAGACAGATTTGGAAAACCTAAAGCACTCTCAAAAAATTACACTCTGCTCCAAGACCTAACGCAGTAATAAACTCTCACAGGAATAGCTATTTCCCTGGCAAGACAGTGCAATAATGCAATTACTGCCATTTAATTAATTTATATTCTCAAAATCTGTCTCCTTACAATTTCTAAGTATTTAGCTTTAACATCAAGATAGGATTTTCTGCCCCTGTTTGCCATAGCAACCCCTGTAACAAATGGCAGTTGTCTATAAAAGGGAGGGGACTCTTCAAACATGCACGCACGGGTTGGTAGGGTTTGTTTTAAAGCAGGTCAGAGCACAATGGACCTTTTCTACCGTGTGGGACTGAATACCAAGAAATCTCACTTCAAGGGCTGCCACGCTCCTCTGCAAAATGAAATGACACTGCTGCTAAGTCTGGCTGTAATTACAGATATGAAAGGACGGCTGTGAAAGTTTGCTTGTATCTTCCTCTCCCTCTTATACTATAGATGTATTTGGTACTTGTTAACATCCCGAACAAGTAACATGCAGCAGGCTTAACACTTCCTTTCATTTTGTTTAGGCGTTAGTATACAGTGGTGACTCTTAAAGCACATTTACCACTAAAGAAGGAGACCTTTGTCTATCTCTGTTGGCAGCAGAGCTCTCCCCTGCCTGCCCATGCAGCCCTGGGCAAAAGCTATACCGGGAAGCCTTGACCTCCGGCCCAACAAGGACACTTAGTAGGGCTAAGGGTAATCCCCACTCCTCCTTGCTCATTCAGTTTCTCGAGCTGTTTGAAGCAATCATTACCAACTCAGCTACATTTTGTGGTCATATTATAAAATGAATCATTGTTCAACAGTCCAAGATTGCTAAACTCATTTTATGTGTGGTTTAGAGTAGAGTCACTGGTTGCTCAGACCCCTCAGAGTTGTACTCCCTCCAGCCTAGTCGCAGCAGGGAAAGCGCTTGTCCTTGGCGCTCGCCCAGATGAAGGATGGTGTAACAGAGCAGAATTTGGCCTCTAATACTTGTTCTCACAAGCTCCCCATAAGCTAGCCAAGATTTTTTCAACCACTTCCTTCTGAAGAGCTTTTACCTCAGAGAGTCTCTAGCTTTTGTGCAGCCTTAACGTGACAACTTCTGGGAACTGAAATATCCACCACTCCTTTTGAGGTGCTCCGATTACACCCTCCCAAGCGTAACTTCTCACTACATGTTCCTATAGGCACAATTTCTGTTTTAAGAGAGCCTGTGGAATATTTGATGTTGGGGTTTGGTAGAAGTGAATGAATGCTCCACTATTCACCCTGGTGGTACAGCAGTGGTTGCTCTGAAGTTTTACAATGCAGCGTATTGCTGTAATGACATCATATGACATCATAAATCTCCCAAGACTTCTAAAGCTTCTGATGAATGTTCCTACATGACCACCTTGTTAATAAATGAAAAAAAAAGTTAATCAAAGAAAAATCTTGTGCATTTGTGCACCATTTAGAAGCCTACAGACAAGTAGTAACCAGCTTATGCTTTAAAAACAAAACCCTTTACCTTATGTTCCAAAGAAAAGAAAGCACCATCTTGATTTATGGATGCAGTTAGACAGGGAATCCTGCTCTCACATGAAAATCTCACAAAGAAAGATCCTCTGCAAATATGTATGAATCTTAATTTCAAGTAATATTTCTAACAAGTTCTCTGAAAACAAAAAGTTACTGTAGTTCTCTTATTAGATCCAAGTGTTTATGATATTGCAACCACAAATTGTCCAGATTAAATATTTTCCCTTCCTTTTAAAACCTTCCTACATACACATACGTATTAGTCAAGCTAAAGACCAACTTCTCAGTTCTTGCCAAAGCAGTGGACATTCACCATCCCCACCTTCAGTCAAACCCACACATAGAGATGCACAACTAAAGCAACACCACAGTCTACCGTAAAGCTCCTCACCTCAGGCTTCATGTGTCTATCTACTCTCTGCAGCTTTCTCCTTCCTCTGGTCTTAAAAAAAGTTCTTGAAACCAGGTCAAATCTTACATATATTAAAACAAACATGCCTTCCCACTTTCAGTCTCAGATCTCCCATGCTTCTGTCCTCTGAGGACACAGGTCATCTTTCTCCATGACTCCGCAGAAGTAGGAGGATTCCTACAGGTAATTTCTGTTTTGTTGTGCCAGTCTAGTCACTGTGTCTCAGGTTCTCACATAAGCAAGAACCTAAACTGAAGCTTCTGTAATGCATTATAAAAAATAATTAAATGGCTCTGAAGATCATTAAACAAAAAAATATCCTGCAAATGGACGGCTTTCATATAAGGAGAAATGTTTTGTCGTAAAATGGCTTTGGCCTGTCCCTCCTGTAACTCACTCTAGAATAGCTGTATTGAGTTTGTTTTTCCATATTAGGACACAGCTGAAAAATTACGTGGATGGAACACCCCAAACAAGCTCTGTGCAAACAACCAACAGTGGTTACTGATCCCATAGAGAAACACATCTGAAGCTGTGTTACCTATGCTCCCAACCTGCCTCCCACCAGATTATTTACCTCTTCATATAAAACAAGTGTGAAACATAGCTTGCAATATGTCTGGAAATAAAAATCGTGTTTCAACCTCTGCCCTCAATTGCATCAGTGGAAATGAAAAACTTCACTGACTTCAGAAGCATTTGACTATTTACACTGCAGTAACTTAAAACATGGCTTAATTTTCTTGTAAAGAATTCCTTGTTGAAGCTACAGCACCAATAATTACAAACACTAACAGCGTTGTGTGTGCTGATTTTGGACTCTGCATCACACAACTGGATGCCCATTTAACTTTTGCATTTCACTTAGCCTCCACACCAAGACAAACCTTTCTAGTTCCATTTTTGCCTTACTACAGTAGTATAGGAACACTGCGTTTAAGTTTCCATCATTGCAAGGAATATTTGACTCTGAGATATGCACCTTACACCTAAGTTTTAAGAGGTCGGGACATAATCTCTACTACTACCAAGTTTTCCATTTCTGTTCTTAATTCTTCCTGTTAAGACAGCAAAGCCCCATATGAAATTATCAGCCCAGACTCCTCCTGGCTCAAAAAGCCACGTTCATGATATGTAGTTCTTGCTTGGCATCTCTCTTCCTTTCCCATCTCTCTCTTCATAGGACGTCTAATGGGAAGCACTGCTTTTTCATAACCTTCGCTAAACTCCCTCAAGTCACTTTCAGCCCCAGTTTCTGTCAATCCCTATGCTCTCCTGCCAGAACATCAGTAAGATGCTAAATAGTACATGTAGTTTCAGGGAAATATCTAATCTGCTATTTTTGCGAATTCAAATTGCTGTGCTGCCGATAGTAGGACTGGGATAATAAGATATTACTCAGTACTGAAATCCTCTTTTTTCTGGGAAGAATTAGAAAACATATGAACTGTCCTATAATATTCAGTGGTTTGCTGAGCATGACTATGGTCCAGCCACATGTCACAATGCATATATAGCCTTACAAGTTTATACCATACTGAGGTTTCTGCTTAATTTAAATCTGCTACTGAATTCTAATATCTAGTTCTCTCGTTTCTCCTTCTCCACACATCCCCCACCGGCACTCGGTGCCAAAGGCTCAGAAATAACAAAAGGGCCACAGGAGGCCCCAGGCATGTTTGGAAGCAACACGGACCCATGTACGATCACACTGTCGGCATGCCTACATACCCGCAAAGTAATATGCTTCAGAGAGAAATACCGTATCCCAAAGTTACCAACCAGCTCCTTTTTGTTCCCAGCAAATTAAAATGCTTGGGTTCTTTCCTATTCCATGTTGTCATGCCAAAGACAGGATCATGCTCACAAGCTTCAGATGGAATCCTCTAAGATTTTATTTTTTATCTCTACAAATTAAACTTTTCACAAGAAGCTGAAGCTCCCCTCATCAAGAGCCCCAGAAGTATGGGAAAGAAAATGTCAAGAATTAACAATGCTAGGTATTATACTCCCACACAGGGTTAATTCTGGTTTGTTTCCGAATAGCACGCAGAAGTCTGTCCCACCCATCAGATGAGCTACTATACTTCTATTAGCGTTCTGGCACCTCCTTCTGTACAAACGTAGCCCTTTTTCTATAAAGCATGTTATATAAAAGACTTAATCCAGCAAGAATGGAACTAAGGGATTTTTTTTTGCTTCCAGATTTAAACTCATCGCTCCTCGTATCAGACGGCATCTTCTTCCCCCTAAACACTACATCACACAACTATCTGGATGTAAAAAGACATTCAGTAGCTGTACGAGATCAGGGGAAACCAGGACCAGCATTCCTCTATACAGAAGTAGCTACAACACAAAGCCTGACTCAATGGGCAAAAGATCCACGCCAAAATTAAAACATACTCCATCTTTCTTCCTGTTAAGCTACAAACTGCACCTCACAACTGCTCTGGGAAAATAACTGCAGTTTTGTAAAAGACAAATGCTATGTTGATGTAAGAAGTTATTTTGCCATAAATCAATTATATTTTGTATCTAAAAATACACGGACCAGGGGCTGCCTATCTACTACAGGATATGCATGCTACAGCTACATTGCGGCAAATGCAAATTTAGATACACATCTTGCCATACAGCACATAGGATGGTTTTAATAGTCCTAAATACAGTTCAATTAACAGCAGCTTGCATCCGCACCCAGTTCCTGGATACATGGCCAGATAAAATCTAGAGAAAATGCTAAGCACTCAAGGAAAACAAAGTACACGCTGTCTATTAATTGCATGGGAGTTAGCACTGCCATCATGTAATCCTTGGTGAAAACACGATTTTTTTTTTTTAATTTATTGCGATCTGTTAAAAGTCATTCCATTTAAACAGCGTTGCACAATTTCCAGACAACTGAATCTGTGAAAAAAGCCTTATGGCTTTGTGTCAGGTCTTTCCACATTATTATGGTGCAAAGGCTACATAAATTTATCTCCTTCTAAATCTGGATTTTTTAAAATATCAAGACACTGAGGTTTTTTTTCCATCTGCAGCTAAGATTTCTTCATCTCCCTCATATTTACATGCAAAACCAGAGTTTATGCACAAGAGACACAGATAAAAAAGAGAAGGATTCAGGAGAAGCCTTGAAGACGTTTGATGGCAATTTTGTTCTGTAACAGCCCCTCCTTCCACAAAATCCACGTTGCAACCACAGGGCACCGCAGCACCACATCAGTACTACATCCCAACTCCATCCCAGCCTCGCTTCAACAAGAAGGGGAAGGAGAAGAGCGGGAGAGGGGAGTCGCAGTACCTCAGTGAGATGATGCAGGTTCTTGCTACACTACCAAAAATCACACTGCTGTCCCTCACAGAGACAGGACATTGCTATTACAAACAGCATAGAAACACTTGCTCTCTTGGCTTTCTCCTTTTTTGCTTTCTCCTTCTCCACTTTCCTGTACAGACACACATTCAAAATTGTAAAGCACAAAAAGTCCTTGCAAAATCAAATTTTACTGCAGAGCTACAGAAAGATAAGGGGCAAAAAATCTCGTGCTTTTATGGTAATAAAAATATTTCTTAACCTTGTTATTTGAAATCACTTTGGATTATTAGGCATAAGTGTTTTTTTAAAGCGTAATCCACATTTCATCATAAATGCTGCAGTTTTCACCTCGTATCACTCAAACCAGACCATGGAAGCTCTCTAGCAAAAAATTACTACATTTCATTCCTACGTGCCTTTATGAAGTTCCCTACTACCCTTTTGGCCCCCTTCTAGAAAAAATCATAAATGCATACATACATTGGGATTTAGACAACTTGGCACTGGTCTTTTAGTATCTGGGAATAACAACCAGCTTAACAGAAGCAGCTTTGTATCAGTAAACTTCATCATAAAAGTACTTCTGGATAAATAAATAGAAGAACGTCTCTATTATACAATACCAAACTAATCCTTGTGATAAATTTATTAATTCAACCCTCAAAAGGTCAGTAGAATATTAATTTGTTCCTTTATGAACAATATACTTGCACTGAATAATGTAATAGGGTTTAATCTAATCTGGTTAAATAGACGCTCAGTAACATTCGAACAGCCTTGGCACCAATACCGACACAGTTCAGTACAAAATGGTAAATTTACTATAAACAATTTTAAACTTCCAAAGACAGAATAAAATTCCATGGAGAGTAGTTGCAAAAGGCAAATCTTTAATAATTGCCAGTTTCTGCTAAATTTTGCTGTAAGGGTAATATTTAATTGTAAAGTAATGCATCACTTTGTACTGGTAAATACCCAGTTGTTTCCGAAGGAGAATACCTAGTCGTGCTTTAAGGACAGGAAGCGGAATTTTTTCAAGATTCCTGCAGAAGTCCCCAAGAGGGAAGGAAATCCTAACTCTGCAGTACCAGGGCATCCCATGGGGTTGCGTGGCACTAACGGGGCCACAGCGGGACCTTCCTTTCCCTTTACATCAGGGAAATGCCCACCTCCAGTACACTGTCCCATACATCAATCCTGCTTCCCCACTAGAAAGCAGATTTGCAATCCCGCGTCTGTGTGCTCTAGTCTAGACTGTGGCATCTCTTACATAGCTGGAAACTACCGTTTTGCATACAGCGAGTCACCTTTTTCTGAGATAAAACACGCTTTTAAAATCAACAGGTCTTTCCTCTGCGAACAAAAGAAAAGTTGCGCATTTGATCTAAGAGGCATATCCCACCGGTTCTATGAATGCATATAAAACATATTTCCTTTGCAACAGATTTATCCCATTCCGCATAGTTTTATTTTATGGGTGGGGCTGTTTTTTGTTGATTCGGGTTTCTTCGTTTCATGGCAATTAGTTGTAAAACACCTTAAGATGCATTGCTAGAACGACTGCTCGACAAAGAGCACTTTGTATCTTATTGTAAAATATTCAGACACTCAACCCAAACAAATGGTGTCTGTAATAAAAATACTGCCATATATCTTCATTTGTACTAGAACAAATCAGTTTTATTTGTTCATTCTGTGTTTTAGTGTCATAGGTCTCTTAGAAAAGATAATTTATAATTCCTTATGCAATTAGATATGAAATTAAGTCATCTTACTCTACAGAAGAATTTATAATAAAGAGACCAGGTTCAACTAGTTCCACTGAAAATATTTTGATAGCGTCAAAAAAGACAGCATAAAAATCTTTAGTGTTTTAACAAATTAACACATGCCTTTTGGGTAAAGTACTGTACATGCTGTTAATCTTTTAATTAGGTTCTCAATTTCACATACCCATTTATGGTAGGGGGGATTTTTAGTGATCAGAAAATGCAAATGCATGGTGTTGCTATGCTCTTTTAGCAGAGATATCAGGAAAAAAAAAGAACTAGCTCATGTAGCCCTCTATTTAAAAGCTCCAGAATAAAATATTAATAAATCTTTGTGAATATTACCAATGAAATACCATTCTTCATTCTTTTAAGCAAACAAATACAGCTTTCAGATTGAGGAAAAAAAAAATTTGTTCTCCACACTCAAGCCACAGAAAACGAAAGTTTTATGTTCATAATGCAGGTAGTTTTTAGACCCATCATCAACATTTAAAAATATGTAATTGATGCTATCTATATAAATGGATACATAAATAGTGACGTTTGAAACATATTCTACAGTAGCATTTCACAAAACGCCAATTTTCTCATGCCGACTGCCGCACAATTCCGCCTAAACATCTCCTTCCACGATCTTGAAAAGATTTAGTATTATCTATAGTTCCTTATTTGATACATTCTTTTCCTCAAGCAGTTGCTCCATCCTCAGTTTCAACACAAGATAAACACTTTTTCCCCCACAGACTATTTCATAGATCCTATAGCTGGTGCCGGAAAAAACCCTACTCAGAAAGGCAGACAAATTGCCATCAGTTAACGATCCCTATGCCAAGGGACATTTTTAGCATGGAGTTGTCACTGTGAAAGCAGGAACTATCTACTAGCTATCCCACATACTGATTTTTGTTAGAAAAAGGAAAAAGGCCAAAATGTGGCTAAGCAGCAAATATATTATAAAAACAAAGTATGAAAGCAATTTAGCTAAGAATCCTGACTGGCACAGGCATTCTCCTCCTAGCTTGCTTGTTTGAATTTAACTCTTTATTGGTAACTGTGGAAACAGCCAGGTAAAGTCAAAGATGCTGCACATACAAAACTGGGGAGTGAAAATGGAATAAAATACAGACCGCAGATCTCAGGACTACTATAGCTTTATTATTTCATTGACAGCTACTTCATCCTAGAAGAATTATTTTTCTGTTGGAATAAAGTTGAAAGTAAAATTGCCCATAAATACCCAGTGAAAAATACCCCAACCTCTTCTCATTCAACTTGATGCAATGCCTTTTTTTAATCACATCTGTATAAACATATATTTTTTTAAGTTGTCTGGATAAATCAAATGTATTGACTGGCTGAAAGACAGGGTATAAGCCATTCTCCATAAGCCCTGCACCAGTACGGAGAGGGTATCCTGAATAATCAAGCAGCTGAGTGGACAGGAGGAGGACATACCCACCTACAGCTTGGATTTGGACCTTTATCATTACTCTCTGACTGAGTTTCCAGTAGGCAGGATAGTAGGCAAAAGGAGGTCACTTAACAGCATTGTCTTTTGCTCATCCCTTTTCCATTCTGTAAATGTAGCCATTTAATCTCCTGCAGACCCCCAATGACAAACAATGCAGCAGGGCAGATTGCCCTTGTAAAATTCAACCCGTATGAAAAGATGCAAACATCAAATACAGTTGTCGATTGACAGGTTCATTTATATTCCAGTAAGGGCCAGGAGGATTAAAGCCGGGTCCCTTCTACAATGCTCACACACGGCAGTGAGAAACCCTCTGAATTGACCCTTTACTGTCAATGCCAGAAGGATCTTTCCTAACGAGACAATCAGACACAGAACAGGGGTCAGCGTGTTTGCCCTCTCTCTTTTCTTTTTTTTTTTTAAACCAGGAAACACTTTCCACTTACCCCCTTTAAGTTTTCTCCCCTTACTTTGTTAAGTTTTCAGTTTTAAAACAAACTGGGTTTTGTGTGTAGCTTGTCCCTGTGGCTAGAGGGGAGTGAGAAGTGCTGCCTTACACCATGCACTTGCAAGGGACCCCGCAGCCAGCACCATTGCCCTCCACATCCTCAAACTGATTCCCTTCACATGTGCAGTGAGACCCAGACCGTGGCACCGATGATAAACGGACTTTGGACAGACCGGCCTGCAGAAAGAGCTCTGCTTTCCCTCCAGCAGCATATCCATTAGAAACGTTGCACAGGGGAACTCTCTGTCCAAGGCAAACCGGAGATCCTAGAAGCTGGGATGTGCTTTGCAATAAGCAGAAGCCAATGTGGGGGATGAGCCCTGCCTCTGCTAGGTTACAGGAGAGAAGCAGCTGGAGGTGGGCTCAGCTTTGTGCCCCTGTGGGGAGGACAGATGGGGCAAGGCAATCCGCAGCTGGGGTAAAAGGCATCTCCTTGTGCCACGGGGTTAAAATACTGCTTCCCTCATCTAGAGCAGGGACTGGGAAAAATCTCAGCAGACAAGAACGTCAAAAAGGGGGAAAAAAAGCTACCCTAACTTGTGTTACCCACCACCAGGCTTTGCTCTCCTCACATACTACTGAATGTTTAAATATTTAGCTTGCTAGCTAACAGGCTGCTAACTGCACCTTGTTTTCCTTCTCTAGACAGAGGATGACCTAGTCTAACCTAATTTATTCCCATTTTTAAATAAAGCACTGCTTCATTATCAGCTGCATGCAAGAAAAAGACAATAAAATTTTACTTTAAACTAAAATTAATAAAGACCATTTCCAAGTTTTCCTCAAAAATATCAGTGGCTCATGGGCTTGTGGGCTTAGCTGAGAGGTTGGGAAGGGGGCCAAGAAAAATCAGAATTTATTATACGCTGGTCTAAGTTTTTAATTGAGTACACACAGGCCTTTCGGAGTGAACTTGATTTTTATTTTACCCTGAACTACTATAAGGATTGCTGTGACACAAAAAAGCCTGTGGCTCAACTTCCGCAGCATTTCTTCATTGGTTTATAAAACTTGCAGAACACATGAAAATCTTCCCTTGAAGAGAGTGAAGCTTGAAGGAACTTCTGTCCTGCAGCATTATCTTTTTACACACAGCCTGCAGCGCAAAGTAAATGGAAAGTGCTAAAGAACACAGCCCTCATCACACAGAAGCACCGATTTGCTGTTACGGCCTTAGCAATATTTCTCAGAAACAAAGGGGAGAGAGAGGAAAAAAGGTTTAATGATTTCTACCCATAGCGCAGACTGAGTTTGATCCATTACAACTGTGAAACAAACAAATGACACACCACTGCAACAAGTCCGCTAGAGCCCCCAGAACCATCACCAAAACATGATGCATTTCAAAGCACTTGGCCCCAAACTGAGCAACTGGTATCATCTACCTGGACTTGTGCTAAGCATTGGACACTGTCCTTCGTGACTTCCTGGTTTCTAAATTGGAAAAGCATGGATTTGATGGATGGACCATTTGGTTGATAAGGAATTGGCCAGATGGCCACACTCAAAGAGTTGTGGTCAACGGCTCGATGTCCAATTGAAGACCAGTGATAAGTGGTGTTCCTCAGGGGTTGGTATTGGGACTGGCGCTGTTTAACATCTTTGTCGGCGACATGGACAGTGGGATTGAGTGCACCCTCAGCAAGTTTGCCGATGACACCAAGCTGCATGGAGCGGTCGACACACTGGAGGGAAGGGATGCCATCCAGAGGGGCCTGGACAGGCTTGAGAGGTGGGCCCGTGCGAACCTTATGAAGTTCAACAAGACCAAGTGCAATATCCTGCACCTGGGTCATGGCAATCCCAAGCACAAATACAGGCTGGGCGGAGAACAGATTGAAAGCAGCCCTGAGAAGAAGGACTTGGGGATGTGGGTTGATGAGAAGCTCATCATGACCTGGCAACGTCCGCTTGCAGCCCAGAAAGCCAAATGCATCCTGGGCTGCATCACAAGAAGCGTGGCCAGCAGGTCGAGGGAGGGGATTCTGCCCCTCTACTCTGCTCTGGTGAGACCCCTCCTGGAGGACTGTGTCCAGCTCTGGAGTCCTCAGCACAAGAAGGACATGGACCTGTTGGACCGAGTCCAGCGGAGGGCCACAAAGATGATCAGAGGGCTGGAGCACCTCTGCTATGAAGACAGGCTGAGAGAGTTGGGGCTGCTCAGCCTGGAGGAGGCTCTGACGAGACCTTACAGCAGCTTTCCAGTACTTAAAGGGGGGCCTACAGGAAAGTTGGGCAGGGACTCTTTACCAGGGTGTGTAGCGATAGGACAAGGAGTAACTGTTTTAAACTGAAAGAGGGGAGATTTAGATTAGATATTAGGAAGACATTCTTTACTGTGAGGGTGGTGAGACACTGGAACAGGTTGCCCAGGGAAGTTCTGGATGCCCTATCCCTGGAAGTGTTCAAGGCCAGGCTGGACGGGGCTTTGAGCAGCCTGGTCTAGTGGGAGGTGTCCCTGCCCATGGGAGAGGGTTTGGAACTGGATGATCTTTGAGGTCCCTTCCTACCTAAACCATTCTATGATTCTATGAAACTCCCACTGCAGGTATGTGAAGTCTCACAGACAGGCAGGGAAGGAAGAAAGGGTGTTTCACTGGGACAGCCAAAGCCTGCTCTGTCCACTCCACTCCCTCCTTTCGCCCCTGCCTCCTCTCCTGCTTACAAGCAGTGCTGTGCTCAGTCACAAACCACAAATGAGATGGAAAGCGGCCGTCAGAAGTGCTGAGCTGTTCAGGGCTACCTTTGGTTACCCTCCTTTAAGCTGTTCAAACACTAATAAATTACCCATTTACTTATACGACCCAGATGTTTGCCATCTAGAAAAATAGATTATTACTTGTAGAAGGTTTTGTTCCATCACAAGAATCCTGTAAATAATATATTGGGATCAGAAAGCCAATACCACGTGGCAAGTTTTACACACACCAGCACAGGGGGTTAGGGAAGAAAAGACAAGAGAGACGCTTCCTGACCACTGGTTGGAAGAACTTTCACAGCGAGCTTATCGAAGAATCAAGCACTCACAAGAGGTCATGCTGTTGGGATAATGAGGTTATTTAAAACAACACTACAGATGGAGAATGAGGGTGACAAGTAAGCTGAAAGGTTGGTTTATTAATTGGATTCTGATCTTTTGTTTCCATTTATATATAGACTATATAAATATATATTTGTATGTGTGTATATGTATAAAATATAAGTATTTATATTCTCTATTAAACTATAAATATATTATACATGTGTTTATATATATAAAACAAAGTAAAACATAAAATATATTTCATTTTACATATATATAAATATGACTTCCTAACATTTCCTTTTATGTCAGATTTTCCACCAAAAGAAAACCCACACTAATTTCAGTAAACCCTACAAATATAAGCAGCCTCAATCCCTACAACTTCTTTTATTTTTTATGTAAGATTTCTTAAGAGTTCCAAGCAACGTTTAAAGAGAACTCTGGGGCTTTAATTGAAATGGCATGAGACACTGAACCTCTAACAACAGTGTCTTTCACACCCGGTGTCCATTATGCACTGAAATGCCCATCAAAAAAAAACAAAGAAGGAAGAGGTTTTCGGCATTCCCATTAAATTCTGACTTTCTCTCACAGTTCCTGTAATTGAGTTTCACTAACAGTTGTCATGAAGTTTTGTAGGGTAGACAAAACAGTGATTTGCTGGTAAATGTCTGTATATAGGGAGGGAAATAAATATTTGCGAAGTACTCAGCTCACCTTCTTCAAACATCAGGGAGAAAGACAAAGAATGCAACTCAAGGAATGTACAATTCAAGAAGGAGCAGCTTTTACAAGGAAGATTTTGATCTGGATGGCTGAGTATCGCTGCAAGAAATCCAGTCTGCTTAGCAATCCCAGATAAATTGTCATGGAATTGCATGTCAGAGTTTAATGCAAGATGTCCATTTGAGTTGTACCTCTCCCACATATTACTGCTAAATTATTTAATTTGGGTCTTTTACAGTTTCACCTGCAAAACTGGAAAGAAGAAAGAAGAGCTTACCCATAAAAAGTGTCCCCAGTAGAAGCAAGGGGGACAAAAGGGGATTACTAAAGGTAAGGAGCTGTTAATTATAGATGGAGTAAGACCAAACTGCTGAAAAGAGCTCCTAAAAGGGCTGGCTTGGTTTCTTTCATTTGTTTTGGGGTGCGCTGGGGCTTTTTTTGCTGTAAGAGCTATTGGTTTAGAGGGTGGTCACACTCTGTAGCAAAAGAGTCAGAGCTGAGAGAAATACAGCATCTCCACGCAGACTGACAACTCTGTTAGGCGAGACCACTATGCTATCTCTGTACAAAAAGAAAGAAATAGAGAAAGAAAAAAGTAGCAGCAGTGACAGAGCCAGGAAATGACCCGACATTTAGGGGTTTTATCACTGTATTGTCTTGTTATTTAAGTCATTGTATCACAAGTGTCTCTCTGTTTATTAAAGCCAGTATAATACTGGCTAGAAGGTTGATCCCATGAACAGGGCACCACAGATCAGACATACAAACATCACTGGGCACTTCGCTGAGGAGTCAAAAGATCCCATATTATAGCACCCTTGGTATTTATTGCACATTATTCACAGGAGAAACCTGAACCCAGGTTTCCTCTCATTTTTCCCATACTGCTACCTTGCACTTGTGTTAGAAATAGCCTATCTGGTCTTCGCAGCTGCAGCAAACTTAGCTGTATACATCAAGCACAGTTTAGCAAGGTTTCTCTACACTTTTACTGTACCTTTCTTGATACAGAAATATAAAACCAGCTTGCATGTGTTCAATACAGCCCCCAGCTGGTATGTTCTGCCTTTACCTGGCATTCAATTGGAAGCTATCGTGGTCCTGGAGACAGCACAGATGGGAATATTTCACAGGATCTTTCCCCACTAATCGTCTGCTCAGGTCTTTACAATTGCTCCAGAGCCCTACCCTCTTGGACCAGCTTAGGCAAATCCACTCCCTCAACGGTATTTACACCCTTCAAATATTTGTACACATGGTTATAATCCCGTAAAACGGTCATACTGGCCTCACAAAGGCTAGCCAGAGTAAAGGAGCCCAGCATTCAGGCTGCCACATTCTCACACACAGCAGCCTGGGGTTTGGACTGATTTGCTAAACGTCACCATATCAAACAGATCTGGTTTTTGCTTTGAAATACTACTTAAAAGCAGGCCCCAAGTGCAAGAGGCCTCCAATTAACAGCAGAGAGCAGGGCTGAGCTCACATATTTAGACCCTTGAGGGAAATGAGCACACTTGCAGTCTGGGTTCCTTCCTGCCCCAGCCATGTGCTTCATGCACCCAGAGGAGAGCCCTCATATGTCTGCGCTTTGGTTTCCTTGCTATGCAGTCCGGAGCGCCTTTTCTCCCTTGCTGCACCTAACTGCAAGGGCAGCTCCACCAGTGCTCCAGAGCGCAGTGCTCTGCAGAAGCACTAAAGCCAGCCCAACTTCCCACAGGCGAGGCAGCTGGAGAAGGACAGCTGGTCCTGAGATACACCTCTGGGTGTCATGACATTAGGGCAGAGGTACTCCACCAGCTACTCTGGCCAGGCACTGACTGGCAGCAGAATTCTCCTCTTCCCCACTCCAGTCGTGCAAGTCTGACAGGGCCGATGCTGTCTGACCTCAGCTTGCTAAGTCACGATCCTCTCAGAGCATCGCTCTCCTCTGTGCCCAGCTATTGCAACTCCACATGGCAAGGCAAGATACTTAAACCTCTTCTCTTTCTCATTCTTGTCTTACACCTTCCCCACTGACCACTGCCAGCCTCTCCTTCCAGCCTTTCACTCCGACTAGCCACCTCCAGCTCTTTGCAGCCATAAGGCTTCCCACTCTTCAGTCAGTACACAGCACTAGAAGAAACCAGGCAGCACGAAGAGGGACCTCCAAGGCATTAACGCAAGGCACTGCCTCTTGCAATGGCTCTGCTCGTGGCAATGCATTGCGTAAGAACCAGGGCTGGCAGTCTCTACAGTGACAGGGATGGGAAAGATCTAATGTTTCTCTCGCTCTGTGTTAACTTCCCTCTGCCGTTTCCTCACCCTTCCTTCTGCTCCGCTTGGCCCCTCAGCACCGTTTCGCTCTTCTGTACAACCCTTTCCTTGTGGTGGCCACACACAGCTACTAACCCAAGCAACTACTTTGCCAGAGCCCAGCTAAAGCTGCCCACAAGCAGCAGGCAGGGCAGGCACTCCACACTGCCCTGCCAACGCACCTAGCAGAGGCACCTGGCAGGAGAAGGCAAACTGCATTTCAATGGCCCATTCAGCTTTGCAAGCTTTTGCAGACAACTTACACCAGTTCTACGTATACACTCACAAGAGCCAACAAGCAACTGGTCAAAAGAAAAAAACGTATATACATATACTTATACCCAGGAGAAATCACACTATTTTCTTTTGCATATGGATTCTAAGAAAGTAGAACTTGCTAAAAGCATCAAACTAGCACTGCTCTTCCTCCACCCACACCAAGGAGTGAATCAACTTTCACAGCAGGTCCCAAAGCTGCAGGACTGTACGCAGGGTACTCCGGATCGCAGCTACTTTCATACTACTTTGGCCCCAGCACTCAGGACTATATACTGTATGTAGCCCCCACTGGTTCCCTTCTTTTGCATAGCCCAGTCAGAATACCCCAACCACTCAAAAAAAAAAATAATTGCATCAGGGCATGTAAATTTTATTAAACTACACATAGAACAGGTGCCCCTTTAAAGCATGACTCTTTTCCTCTCCGGAAGGCACATGTAGCAGGTTCCCTAGTGTCAGGTGTAGACTCAAGTGATGAAAGAAAAATACATAAATGTTTATTAAACCTTTGTTGCCATTCACACCACCAACTTTCACACCCTAATGCCAAGCTGTTAACGAATTCCCATGCTGTTCCAGAAGACTTTTCACAGCTCCTGTCAGAAAAGGGAAGTTTCACGAGGGCAGCACTCGCTGGAAAAGTCTCTGCTCTCGCCACCATCAACAAAAAATGTTCACAACCAGCTGTTTGGGGAATAAATGTGTCCTGCCCAAACGGTGTGGGAATAAAGAGCTTCTTCCAGTGAGGCATGGGGCCACCTTCATGTATACCTCCTGATACATATTTATCTCAAGATTACTGATGTTAAGACTTCTCCTAACAACCAACTTTACCTAACAACCAGAACTAAAAATTGGCCATGATAAGCCGAGCAACCAGAAGCTGGTACGTGAGGCTCCAGGCCAGGTGGCAGCTGAGTGTGCACGCTACAGCTCATACGGTCGGACATGGCGTCACCTCCTTGGGGAGCTCTGGAGCTCTAGGCTGCTGCCCAGGCAGGCAGCCCTGCAGCAGGGCCCTTTTGGGCACACAGACCCCTCGAGGAGGCAACGCACCACCTCCCTCTCTGTGCCACGTTTCCTTTCTGGCACCCAGACTCTGCTGTGCAGCTGGCGAGTGCGAGGCAGGGCCCTACACGCAAGTTGCATGCCGCCTGCTTGAGCCTCAGCAGGTCTGTAGAAGTGCCATGGTGAGCCGCAGCGAAGGCGGTGTGAAATTGCACAGCAATTCTCTCTGCTGCCGCAAAACTCCTCTTTTCCCCCACAACTAGCTCTTTTATCTGCCACTGGAGACCCTGTTCTAAAAGGAACAGGCAAAGGCAAGATGTTTCCCACAAGATGAAGCGAACATTGCTACTCCTCTCAGAGTCATCCAAAACAAGAGGTGGGGCGGGAAATGAAACACTTTCTCAACTCAAAAAGCGACAATTATTACACATTACATTACAGCTTAGGCAGCTTTTACAATACAAAAGCCTTGACAAGCTCACATTTACTTTGTCCCTGGAGGACATGGGGACACCTACTCATGTCAGTGTTTTGCACAGCACGTTGCTCAAAGTCTTACCACTTTGAAAAATGCACCTGAGGATCTTCAACTTCTCATGCAGATCCTGTAATTCAGCTGACCGTAAAGCATAAAGAAGAACTAAGTGACTGTTTATCAATGTATATTGGTAAACGAAATCAATCCCAAGCACTAGAACAGAAGCAGACTTTTCCTACAACCAGAATGAATAAAGCAAATAGCTTTATTTTTTTTCCTTCTTTTTAGTATCAGAAAATTGTGTTCCAAAATAAATCCTTATATCAACAATTTAGCAGCATGCTTCTGTCAACCCTAGTTGACAGATTATAGCCCAATATTCCATAAATTTTCTCATTAGACTAAACAATCTCAGAGATCTACTAGCACTCTGTCCCTGCCTGCACCTCATCTCTCAGCTTGCAGACAGCTAGCACAGAAGCAAGATACTACAGAACATGCTGCGTACATCAGCTGCATATCGTAAAATCAGCATGACCTGCAGTATTTGCCCAGGATGTATAAAAGCCTTTAGAGAACTGGTCCTTCAGTGTGAAGGTAAATAAACTGACCAAGTAAGAGATCTGTTAGCTCACAGATCTTTAAGGTATTTTTGGTTGTTCCTAAATATCATACTAACTGATGTTTTCTAGTGGAAGATAATTGCTGACTTAAAGACAAAAATGCCGAAGTCTTTTTTTTCAGACAAATTACAACAATTAGAGATTTAACTTTTATTTTCTAGACAAGTTATTCGAGCAACACATCAAGCGACAGAATCGTATCTGAACCTGCTCATTGTCAAAGCCTGTGGCTCAAAAACGCAGTGGCCATTTCCTCCCTGCACAGTGACTAATTTCCTTCGTGAGTCAATCTGTCTCTCCCCCTCGCTATTCTCACAACAGAGAGATGCTGCAAAAGCAAGGCTCCCCCAAGTGAGATGCTCAGCCAGTGTGGATCACTGCACTGAATGGCATGCCTGCTTGAAGCAGGCTTCTTGCAAAGCCCGTTCCCCTTCGTAAGTGCCAAGAATCAAATCTTGGCCACCTAATGCAGCGTGTTCCACATGTTAGCTCGCAACACGTTGAGCAACAGCGTTAACTGAGATGGATAGTGCTGTCAAACAGGAAGCTGGCTCACCAGGATGGAAACAGTGGGATACGCTGACCTATTACATTCAGAAAAAAAAGCGCCCCTAAGATGACATTAAATGTTTCATATTAAAAAACAAAACAGCTACCTTCTCAAAGAGGTTTTATTACCGCACTGTGTAAACAAACACATGTGCATGAGATGAGCTCTGCCTGTATGCAGAACCTGAGCCTCTCTCACAGAGCAGAGGCTGACGGAGGAAATGAATCATTATCACCCTGCTTGGAAAGAAGCTTGTACAAGGAGCGCTGCACTATTAACCACTGCCTGGAACTCCTGGATTCAACACCACCCCTGCTCCCTCTGTTTGCACGTGCAAATACCTACCTATACAAAATGACTAAAACCAACAGGTAATATCAAAATCCCTGGGCAAAGTTTCTATTAAACTACTCTAAATGTGCACAGGTTTTATTGATGACATGGAGATGAAACTGAAACTTACAGGCTTCTCATCCAAAAGAATAAGCATTGAAATAACCTGTTTAGTATAAAAAAGCCTCTTGAAATGCAAAGGTTGTTCTGGAAAGATTTTTCCCAATCCACCACCTCCTGCCCATCTCCCTCAAGATAAGGATTTTAGGTTTGTTTTTTTTCAAACTGGTATTTTGGGTAGAGAGAGGGAAGCTTTGTTTATTTTAAGATTTCACTGCTACGGGAGAAGCATCCCTAAGTGGAAGGGACTATAGTGCTTTACAAAGGGCTCTGCAGCAATATAGAAGGTAAGCGAATGCAGAGAAATCAGTCTGCACGTTTAGCACTACAACTATTGGCCATAAAGAGAGTATGTATTTATATATGTATAACCATTATATACAATGTGTAATTTTAAAAATCAAAGACCATAATATGCTGTTCGAAACAGCCCTGATACAAAGAGGAATACCAGATACCATCTAGCTGTACACCTAGAAGCTCTATCCAGCTCTTCTGTGCCGACTTCCTCGAAGCAGCAACCTGCCTCGTGGTACAGAACAAATATGTCATGAATATGCTGACTGATCATTATCACCATATTTCACACTTCAGCAAGATCCAGCTAATGCTTTCTAGGCAGGCTAACAAAGTAGGGCTTGTTGTACACCTAGTTTAAGATTAAGCAATCAACACAACTGATATAACCACTTCAAAGCTTTGCCACCGATTGTCTTGCTTTCTCCTTACATCAAACAACCTCAGGTGCTGCTCTCTGCCAGGGCAGAGAAGGGGGAAAAGAACTTTATTGAATACCTTGTGCCTGAGCTGCAGAACTGTGGGAATACCCCAGAGCCAGGAGCGCTGTCTCCACCAGCTGGCTAAAGAGCACATCTTTGCGAACCAGAACGAACTCGGCATGCTCTTCTCGATTATCATATTCAAGAGAGGCATCTGACTGCTCCACCACACAAAAGACTGGAATCATCAAACCTAGATGAAAAAAAAACAAAACAAAACAACAAAGTATCAGTAAGAGAGGAACAAGAAGTGTGTCACACATCTCTGATTAAAGCTGTAAATTAAAACACCTCCTAGAAGGCTCATCTTAAGTGGAAATCTGCCTTTCTTCCCTGTGGGATAGCTTTTGTTTTCTTTCCAAGGGAAATACTGAAGTCTCATCACTTGACTCATTTAAAAACCACACTAAAAGCTCCAGAGAATACAATTCAGGAACAGAATCACAGTCAGCATGAGGACGAACAAGATTTCCTAATAAGACCTTTTCAACATAGCAGAAGTTTTCTACAGTTCCATGAATGTCCCTATTCTTTCAGGTCAGGACTTCTCCACATTCAGCCATACAAAAACCTGACACACAAATGTCGTTTCTGCTTCTCTCCACGAGGTGAACGTATGGAGGAATGGGCAGAGGGTAGTTCCACACACAGTTCTTGGCTGGGATAGGCTTATTTGCACATTTTCAGACCGTGGCCAGTCTTCTCACTGTGCAAGGAAAATACCCTTGCATCGATTTTGCTGAAAACGATAATCTTGTGTTGGCAGCTGATGGTCGCGCAGATCCAGAGAGGCCAGTGGCTGGTCTCCCGCTGCATGTATGAAGAGTGAGAACAGCTCTCTTTGAAAGAGGATAAAGGATGAGGAGGAACCACAGAAGTGGAAAGCTCAGGGGGTGGTCTGGATTCAATTTTGTTCTGTTTTATTGTAAATTTACTTTTGTGGTTACAGGATCAAGTCATCTATGGCAATAAATTGTGGGGCATGAACTTAAAGGGATTCAATACTACAGACAGTAAGAAACAAGCCAATTTTCAGGAGACGGTCCTACAGTGCTCCAAGCGCGTGCACAAAGGGACGATGGAACAGATGGAAAACCTACAGAACGGCACAGCCATTTTCACTGCCTGCTACAGGCCAGGCTCTAGTCAGGGGGTGGCAAAGAAAAAAACATTACCTCTGGTCACAGAAGTTCATTAATTGGTTACGTACAACTCGCAAGCCCCTAAATAAACTAGGAAATACTGAGGCAGAGACAAATCTCAGCCTAAAGCAATTCTCCAAAAGTGCTATCTAAGGCTCATAATACTACCAGAAAGTTCATCTCTCACTCCTGTTCTTCAGAATTAAATACAACCTTTCCAGTAGATAACAACTATGAAAACCAACTGAGTATATTTATTAAGGGGCAGAAAGAAATCACTGTATTCCTGGACCAGGCACTTCTTTAAGGGAAAAAGTCAGTTCTTCTGTACAAAGTCAGTTAAATATCTTCAAGAACTTCTACTATCAGTATCTTCAGTATCTGCAAAACAACAGTTATATACCCCTTCAGAGGAGTTACCCAGCCCTGAAACAGATACAGCCACACCAGTAACAACTCCTAAGGGACTTAAATGCTCCTTGTCTTGAATTTGGAGAGATTAGATTTACTTTAAAATATATTTTAGATACACAATTCTCACTAAGTGACCTATCTAGCATGGAGTGTCTCTCAGTGTCACGTTCTAACTGCAGGCCAGCAGCAGCAGCAGCAGCAGCAGCTACGAGCCGCAATATCCAGTCGATCTGGTTTAGTTCTTTGTTTTAAAACCCATCCTGAAGTAATGTGTAAGTAGGTTACGGCATCACATTGATGCTGCTCCCTCTTCACTGCTTGATTCTGGGTTAAACTGATGCATTTTGCAAGTTCAAGCAGCTAAATTCTAACACACAGTGTTAAAAGAAAAAAATGTCAGTGAAAAAAAATCTCTAGGTACTTTCCTGAAAAGATAGTGCAAGGCTGACCCTGTTCCTCTGAAATCAATGACAAAATTTCTGTTCCTATCAAAGGTTAAAAACTGAGTTCTATTTGACCATAAATCATTTAACCAGTTAAAATGAAATTTAACCTCTGTAAGTGACAAATTTCCCCTCCTGTCGAACATACTGTCCGTCATAGCACCTTTAATGGGGCTATTAATGTCTTAACAAAACATTAAGCTACTTGGCCAAATGCTGAGGCTGTGATATCGGTTGTGTAAATTATATTTTGGTAAGACAGAAAAAGTAGGTGAATGCAAACCGATGAGAGGGATGCCACAGCGTCTTTTATCCTCCTGCTGGATGCTTCGCTTGTCACACAACAGTCTTTCCACCTTTTCAGCACTGAAGTTGCACCTATTCTCCACACACGTAGTTTACTGTCTCAGTACAAACAGGATCTCAGATGTTAGAACTGATGCTGTACGTGACATCACTTTACGGATGGCACAAAAGACCCACGGCACTCTTGCCCATGATTACTTTCCTGCCCCTTCCTGCTGCCCATGCTTGCAGGAACTACGCTACAGAAACGGCTTTTGCAAAATCATCTCTGAACTCAGTGACCCAGCGCAACTGATGATAAGCTGCTATTAGTACCTTAAAAACAGAGAGCAAAGGGCAGGTTACCACATCTGCCATTGCTAACCCATTCTCCTGCCTCTCACTATAGTGTCTGGAATCTTAACACCAATCCTGTTTTACTAAAAGCCAACAGTTCTCCAGCTTATTTCCAAGTAAATCTCACTCCAAGGAAGTTCTATCTGCTTTGCCCTCTATTTCACATCGGAGAGTTAAGCTATAATGTCTCCAATGGATTTATTGCCTCAAACTTCTCTGTTTCCTGATGTTATCTGCAAATAAATTAACATACTTTCAGTGCATTGGAATCAGACGAAAAAACATCTGCAGCCAAAAGTCAACATGCTCTTTACACACTGATGTACACAATGTCTTGCTCCTAGATGCATATATTACACCTCCAGCTCACCACAGGGCCCTCACAAAAGAGCAATGCAAGTTAGTCATGGCTCATTGTCATTCCAAGTGAAGAACCTACAGCAATACTCAGAGAGCAGGAGATCAAGCGTCTATAATGAAGCCTCACATGCCGTACCACAGCAATGCAAGCCAGCCTTATTCATAAACCCTGAAACTCCTCAGCAATTTCCCTAATGCCGGATCAGACAGAACCTACTGTCATCCTCCCTCTCCCATGCGTACACACAAAAAAGGCTTAGGTCCCTTCCACACTGAACTTCCGTGCATTTACTCTCCAGCTTCAGAGAGATGCTGCAGTGAATGATGCTGTACAGCTCGTGGTAGATGACATACGGCACTGATTGTCATACACGGAGAAAACAAGGGGTAATCTGAGGGCTAAAAAGGAAACAGTTTGTTTCCTTAAAGGATGAACACAACGCTGGAACGCATACAAAACATTAATAGCGATCACAAGTTATACAAAAAAACTTTTTCTCCTTGATGTTAATTTACTTAACTACTTACAAGCAGCTCTTTCGTGCTTCTCACAGAGCTTTGACCCCATATAGATAGTATCTGCATAAAAGGCTAGGGGAGCACAAAACAAGATCTACATAAAGGCTTTTATAAGGACATCCATACACAGCAAGAATTACTTCTAATCTATGGAAGAGAACAAGGAAAAACTGTTCCCACTATTACCCAGAAGAACAGAATGGTTAGCAGTGACCGGTACCTTTGTATAACATGTATTTCTAAAAGCAAACAGAAATGGGATTTAAGCCCCGCTGTTGCTTTCACAGAAAAGCTGCAATGTACAGAGACTTTGTAAACGTAGTTGCATTTTTTGCTGAGAGTCTTCTAAGGGGCAGAGTAATTAAGAATTTAAATATGTATCAAAGAGCCCTGTGATAAAATACACATTTTCTCCTCCTTGCCCATTTCAGCCTATAGTTTTATTTTACTAGGAAGCAATCTGTTCTTAAAAATTAAGGAGAGAGAAACAGGTATTTCATTCAAAAAGTGAAAACGCTGGACACCACGCTGCATAAAACACGGGTTTTTACAAAACACTCAAAGCCAGTTAAAAGTATTATCAGTCTCCAGTAACACAGCTCCTTGGAAAACATTTTCAGTTGTAAGATTTGCAAATAAAAGCTGAAAATTTCTAATGACCAACTAGAAGGACAAGATAGAGCAGATATTAAGAAGCCCTGCACTGTTTCTTTTGTTCATTTGCAAATGATACTTTGGCCACTGCATGCTTCAGAGCAAGCAATAAATGTGATATTATCAGCAGTGAACTTGTACGCTTTGCCCACTTCCACATAACCATCACAGGTTTGGCACTAACAGCAAAAAAAAGAAAAGGATACAGAAAGGTGAGGAGCAGGTTAAACTATTTCAGCCACCCATCTCTCCAGCCATTAAATAGGGAGCAGCACTTGCATGTCCTAATAAGTATAACATGAAGATCAACCAATAAGAAGAGGCACCAATAAAATTCGTGTCTTTTTAGATTAAAATCTGTTTCCATCAGCACAAGTTTCGAACCCCGTCTAGGTGTTATTTAATTTAATCTAATTTGAACAATTTCCAAACATCAGCTTGATTAATTTCAACAGCATGGTGTTATGGAAAGATTTACTGTACAGGGGTTGTCTAGCAGGGAATTAATAAAGAAGCCAGTTCTTAGCCCTGAGTAACATGAGGTTTTAAGACTTCCCAGATTTCTAGTGGGAATACTTCACAGCACAAGCATGTTTTCTTCTGGGAGTGAAACCCACCAAAATTATTAAAAACTGAGATCAAATGGTGGTGTCAAACCCAAAGGAAATCATTCTACAGTGGAGAGATTTTTATCAAATGAAGAAAGTGGAAAATAAAGTTTTTGTTGTTGCTGTTGTGCTTTGGGTTTTTATGTTTTGTTTGTTGGTTGTTGGTTTTTTTTAAACACAACACAGACACACACACACAGAGTAATCTCCGTCAAAGACAAAGCAAATTTCTATGGTTGGGAGTTCAGAAACCAGGCCATTTATTTGAAAATTCATAAACTACTGAAAACTCTTCATTACTGTAGGCAGAAAATATTTTCCCTAGTGGAAGACTGTCATGTGGGTCATTCTTTTCTCTGTATTGGAAAGACTAGCTTAGAGGAAAAAAAAAAGGAAAAAAAAAAAGGAAAAAAAAAAAAGAAATCTAGGTAACAGCAAGAGTAGAATCCACAAATGTTTATTCCCACGCACACCTCAAAACACTGAATTGTGAGCAACTTCAGTTGGGCTTCTAAGATGAGACCCTTACCCTGCGACACAGACTACGAAGCTCAATTAGCAAAGCGTGGGTCGTCTTCAGGAAATCATCTAGATAAAGATTCCATACATTTAGCAATACAGCATGCTTCCACAGCTGGCACTAACCACGGGAAGCAATCAAACTACAAACATTTCCTAAACCTAATCGGCTTCTGTTTTTTCGTTAGGCGAGGGCCCTTTATCCAGCAAAGGCAGCAAAGGGAAAGCAGTCCATTTATTTATTTCTCTTTGCACTGCAATAGCACTGACCTTACACATACTTTATAAGCATATGTTAAAACTCTCTTTGCCTTTCTTTTAAACAAATTTGAAAAATTAACCTAAATTGAGAAAACTGTTTGAAAAGGCAGAAATCAGCATCCTTGCAGCACAGGAAAAGTTTGCCAGTTCTCCTCCTCACATCCTGCAGCTCTAATTGAAAAGACAAAAAACAATTAAGTTTGACAGCTTTCAGTTATTCAGAAATACCTGAATTTCTGCACCAAAGATGGTCATCCTACATCCTAATGCAGCATAAATCCATAATTTCTATTCTGAAAATAACACCGCCAAGGAAAAAAAAAAAAAAAAAGAGAAAGAAAAGAAAAGCTTCAAAGCTTCAGTGTGCCACTTCTTCAAAACAATGTAAACTGCAAATCCTGAAGCGATCGGAAATGAAAACCTAGTGCATATGCTAATAATCAGGAGGTTTCTATTCAAGACTCGACTAGCTGAACAAGCACAGAATCACAGAATCATTTTCAGTTGGACAAGACCTTTAAGATGACATATAACAAGAGAAGATAATTTCATAAGGAGAGAAAAAAGTCAACTGCATTCCAAAATGTGTTTGTTTTTTTTTTTTTCTGAGAGGAAAGACACCAAATAGTATTTGAAAAAACAGTTTTTTGTGCTGATCTCAATGCGACTTTTATTTAAATCACGGTGTAGCTGTAGCTGGTGGTGATGTGAGCTCTTCCCTAGGAAATCCTGCGGAGTCCAGCCGAGGGCTGCCAACAGAGCATACGTGATGAGAGACTGCCCAGGCACTACCCTGCCATTTCCACCCTGCCGCACATACCTGACTATTCACACTCAAGAAGGCGGAGGCCTGAAGCAGGTCCCAGGGTCAGCTCATGCCTCTGCAATTCAGTGACAAGGTGGAAGAGACAGAGCTCACACATTTCAGCAAGGGTTAGTCATGTCCGTTAAGGCTCACTTTCAAGCTACCCCATAAATTATAAATATAATTAAATCAGACAGAATATAAGCTGTTGGCACTTAACTTATTTGCAATAAATGCTTGGTTTGGGTAAATGGACTGTGTTTCAGCCTTTTACGTATCAAGCACCAGCTTACAACACTCTCATTATGAGGCTGAGAATTCTTCTACTGTAAATCTTTTTTAATGGGGGCTGGAGGAATGACTTTGCAGTTGTTTGTCACTAACCAGTCGGAACCACGTGAAGAAAGCAGTGTGTGCACACTGACAGGCGGCCAGCGGGAAATCTCTGTGTCAAATACAGGAGACCGTATCAGGATCTTTGCAACTGTACAATCCTATGCAAAACAAAAGCGTGAAGCATCTCCATTACAGCACAAGGTTTTGTTTAAAAACAAGGACCTTACTATCTGCTAATCTTCTGCTCTCCAATGTGTTCTAGATAAAATGCGAGAGATCTGATTTTGCACAGAACCAGTAATGCGATGCTGTTAAACTCCTACTCTTTATGGGTTTATAAGCCCATTGCAAATAATTTGTTCCAGGATGCAATTTGGTAAAGAAGAGCTCAGTCCACAGATGATTTTAATACAACATTTGCCAAAGAAACAAAATCCTGTTAAATAACATTACATTGTAGAATTTCTTTTCTTAGGAGGGCCAGAGGAAGTAAAACTAAGGACAGTATCTTTCTCCTCCTCCTCAGTTATTTTTTCTGGCTTTCCATAGTCAATAAATCTGTAGGCAGGAAATGCATTTCTACATATTATATTTTAGCCAATGGTGAATGCAAACCACAAGATATTATTTACATCCTTCTTCAGCTTCCAGTCCTTTCTGTGGCTTCAGTCTCCCAACCATCACAACTATCCCAGATCTCAGGAAATCTTATAAAGAAGTCACTAACGTCTCTGCAGACGTCCCCTGCCTCTAACAGCTTAACTAGCCAAAGAATCGTTCTCCTAGCTGAAATAACAGCTTCACTGTTTAACATTAAATATTCCAGGCCACTATCCCACCACAGAAACATATTCTGAAACTCATAACTTGATTTTATAATACTTGAGTTTCTAAAAAAAATGGTATAAAAGAAAAGCCGTATTCAGAGCATGTGCTGAGACGAACAAGAAATGAAAAATAGAGAGGGATACGAAGTATTTACCTCTAGCGCAGCCTCTCCTGCTGCGTGCCTGGGACAGAAGCGTCACTCACGGGAGATGAGGCCTTTTGTCAGTCAATGTGGATCAGCTGCTTCTGGGAACTAACCCCCTTTGCTAGACTAGTTGCACTAACTCAACCCAAACTTGGAATCCATCACACTGGTTGGGTTCAAAGGGCAAGAAAGGGAGCAGCCACTCAGGCTTTGTGCCACCCGGTTAGCCCAGGCACGATCACACACTGGGCAGCCAGGAGGCAGACACAATTGAACAGGAGAATAAAGCACCTCCAGCTCCCCATCTACATGAGTGAAAAGCGAGGGCGATGATAACCCAGACCTCAAAATACAGCTTTAAGGGAGCCTGAGTCAGAAGGCATCACAAACAGCTGTCCCTGCTGTTCTAGCCCCTGCCAGCCAGCCCTCACAGATGTGCAGGAACGTCTGTGGTGGTACCAGCACCATGCATTCCGACAGAACCACACGCAGGCTTTCCAATTCATACAACAGAGTCATAGAATCATTTAGGTTGGAAAAGACCAATTCACATCGAAAGGTAAAGGTAGAGACACTATAGCTACATTTTTCCTAAATGCAACAGCTCAGTTGTTTCACCTTGTTTCCCGGTTAAAAAAGAAGAAAAAATACCAACAGCATTACTACATAATATGAACTAATGGAAAATATACTCATTTCATTGAAAACCAGTGAAGGAAACATTTTTAAATTAAATGGGCGTTTTTTAAAAAAATCATGTTAAGCCATTAATTTCCTATAAGTTTTAGGTTTTGGTTTCTGTAACTTAAAAATAAGTTTAGGGTTCAGGAAGGGTTTTTGGTTTGGGGGACTGCTTTCTGTTGTTTTTCTATGAAATACGTAACAAAACTCGCCTAAGGGATTAAGACTCTCTACACCAAGTTCCACCCAGAATTAATTTTAATGACCAACATTTTTAAACCCTGAAAACTGGAACCACTAATAAGCCCTTAACTCTGGTGGTGCTAGCAGATGCCACCATATTATGTAATTTTTAAAGCAAAAATACATCTTTTAGCAAAAGCATTTTAATGAACGTTCTATTAACTAGTCTCCTGGTACTGGGATAAGTCCCCTGGAATGCAACAGAAAAGCTTTCGTAGCTGGTTTGAGGTTTATTTCTGGAGAAGAGCTGTGTACCACACTCGGGTTCTGTTTTGGGATCTCCACTGGGACCCACCAGCAAGCTCTTTTCTCCTTTGTGTCCATTCCTCTATGAACCACCCCCTGGCAAGAAAAAGAAGAAATCGTATCACCCCTCCTTCAAGTTACCAGATAAATAGCTGACAAAGAGCCTAATGTAACTACTGAATCTCTGTCTTCAAGCCCAATTGCAGGCTCCAGCTGTAAGACAAGCTGAATGGATCTGTAATCATTGTCTCTTTCCCTCATGTCTTTTAGATACTGACAGCATTGGGAAACCTCATTTCTAAGTGACAATGTCAACAGATGTGGCAGAATTGGTTATGGGCAAAAGTTACAAGTACGCACGCAATAGGACAAGCCACATTAAACACTGTCTCAGAATAAATGTCATCAAACTCAATGGTTACTGATGGAGCCCTCCATCTTGCTACGCTTTCAGCAAGGGTTCAGCTCCTGCTATGGCAACCTCATTACTAGATGGTATTTTTTTGGTATAAGGAGACCACAGAAATCTTCATCAGATCTTCAGCGGGAAAATGAATGGAGGAGAGAACCACAACCAAGAAAGAGCGGGAGCCACTCCATCATTCCGTCCTCTAGAAAGCAGCCAACTTCCCCCTCTGTCTCCCTTTTCACCAGTCAATATGCAGTGAGCCTTCAGCCAGCCTGCATCCACAGCCTATTATGGGTCAGGAACTGGCTTCTGGGGCTTGGCCTCTACTTACAACTCCAATCTTCCACACCCCACGCCCCCGCAGAGAGAAAGCAACTTCTGAGTGGCATTCTCTTGTATTCCTTCTTTTCCAAGGATCAAGAGCTGTGGGGGAAGCACTCCACATTTTCACAAAGATGAAACGCATTTGACAACTATCCGTTTGAGTTTTATTCTTTTAGGAATATTTACTTTTATCAGCCAGCAAGTCACCTTGATCTAACAGTTTTTAATAACTACCACAACTTTATCAAACAAGTCATGAGGTAGAGGAACAAGAGTTAACAGGTACATCCTCCTTCTCAGGTATGCACACTACATTTACTTTTGTCAGGCAGTTAGCGATATTTTGGGGAGAAAGTGGAAAGGACCTACCGATAGGCTGACCTACTGCATGTGGTTTCACTTGTTAAAGAGTCAGCAATCCATGCTTTTGGGGTTCAACAGGCTGAATTCCTACAACGTTACGTACACAGAGCTACACTGGAGAATCAGATACTTCTGCTAGTGCAAATGCATGTGCTCGCTGAGAGGTGTTAGCCAAAGAAAGCAGATTACATCTGCTCTCCAAAGGCTGAACTGGCTCCCGGTTCACTTTCGGATGCCATTCCAAATGTTGATTTATAAAGCTGTATGGTACACAACTAGAGCCAAGGCTACCGTAGAGAGGATCTCTCTTTCCGCGTATGGTACAGCAGAAAGGATGTTTCTGCTAACAGCTCTAGGACTCGGCTCCGGAGAAAATGGAGAGACAGGTTCCCTCTGCCTCAGGCCTTCAACTTCAGCTAGGTCCCTTTCCAAGAGGAACACAACTGCAGGGCTGCCCAGCACAGGGACTTTCTGTCTGTAGGGTTTTAATGAGAAGACCGAGATGGCGAGGTAGCTAAAGGGTCACGGAAGAGTCAGTCCAAGGTAGTGACGGTTTAAGAGACCAAGTACTCTTATTGGCATACGTGTCCACAGATTTGGAGAGCCAAAACAAATGGGAAAAAGCATAAAGTAGCACATCTTTTTATTTTGAAAGAAAAATAAGTCTCTCTTGCTACTTTCTACCTGCCCATGACATTCTCTGAGCTCATCTATTTGGCAGGTCAGTACGACACCACAACCATAATAATATAATCAGGAAGGCCCAAACCAATGACATTCACTATTACGCCAAACCCAGACGCTCAGATAATGCCTAACTTGAGCTTTACTGTCAAGCAGTACGCCTGCTTACTGCATACTTGCTCATAGGAGCCCATATGAAGTCTACCATCCAGACTCCTTGCTCAAGCAACAATACTCTATAAAAAAAAAAAAAAAGAAAAATTAAAAAAAAAAAAAGCTCACACTTCTGTTACTTTGCATTTTCTCTAAGTCTAAAAATTGGTAGAGTGTATGACAGGTCCACCCCATTTTTCTTAATGATGTTTTTATTATTCTTTCACTCAATTAAAACAGAAATGGATATTGCATCTTCTGACTGTATAATTGTTATTGTAATCTGTTTTCGATCACTGCTTGGGAAATGGGTCCAAAACAACATAAACTATCCACAGCCTCAGAATACAAGTCATTTTCTTTTACTACGACACTTAAAGAGACATCTATCATGTTGCTCTGCTAGCACGTTTGTATTATGGCAAAAAAGTTATTTGTAAGTTGGGAAAAGACATTATGAAAATCACCTTTTACTCCAAAGTATTGTATAACTCATAATTTATAACTACATTTCTTAATAACCACTCAAAATAATAAGGCTGGAAATTGCGCACATCTAATTTTAATATATAAATAATGGAAATGCATATAAACCAAAATATGCTCAAAATATGAATTTATATTGCTCTCGAAAAATAGTCTGGTTATAGTTTTGAAAATTATATGCTTCATTTCCAATATATGCCTGTCAGCTGAATTTATGACAAAACACTCTCTGTGAGTTTAGATTACCAGGATGGTAAATACTTCTATGTGAGTTTCCTCACTTATGTGAAGTTTCTGTCCAAATGCAGACAAAGTCAGCAACTTTTAGAGAGTGAAGTGTTGGCTATACACAAGTAAAGACAGACTAATCCAGCCGCTTCCCAACATTATACAAATAGAATAGAACATCTGAGAGCGAGAGAGAGAAAGTAACCTTATGGCTGTATGCAGCTATACAAATCACGGGGTTTGATACAAGAAACTCCCCTCACGACATTTCTTGCCAGATTTAGTACTTTTGAAAAGATCTGCTGTCAATAGAGCGTCTTTTCATCTCAGCATGTGTCTTTGAGGAACAAATAAGGAAGGAGCATATTTAAGTGGGAGACATTTCTACTGCACTCTGAAAATGCAGTGGGCGTATGGTTATCTCAAGAGATGCCGCAGCTTCATATAAAATATAGTCTGACAGGTTATTTTTATTAATCTTTTTCTAAGCTTTTTTACCTTGCTGACATTGCTACTAACAAGGCACAGTTGTGCTCAGACTGTTTAATATTGCATGTCTGTCTGATACAAGGACATCAGCTAGAGCAAAATGACTGACAATTTTTACTATTAGCCAGGTAATTCTCTATTTAGAAAACAAGTCATATGCCTAAAGTCTTATCTAGAGCTATCTGTCTCTTTTTGTCAAGTTCTTTCTGTTCCCTTCACACAGCTTCTACAAATGATGACAATCTATCTTTTTCCTAACATTGCTGCATGTAACATCAATAATCATTCAGCATTTGCCAGGAAATTTAAAATATCTCTTGAGTTCAGATACAAGATCTCTACCCTAACATGAGGCTTACGGAACGAGCAATGCAGGGCTCACACTCCATCTTTTAAGCAATCCTGTAAATGTTTTGTGTAGCTTTATTCCAAGTAGCAAAGTCTCCTGGAAAGAGGTTTTATGTAAGTCCTCAGATATTAGCAACATCAATGTTCACATCTTTAAAAATCAGAGTAAAATCACACTTTAAAAAGAAAAAAAGAATAACCTCCTAAACATTGTTTATAAGGGTTTCACAATGTCAGCAGCCTTAAATTGCTAATAGACAAATGCTGACATCTCGGTATATTTATACATCTTCAGGAGATACCAGCAGAGCTAGGGCAGGTATTTAAAAAGAAAAAACAACTTAAAATACTAGTTTATGTTTTTTCTAAAGTTCTCTAAAATAAAGGGAATAAAATTGGAAATATGAAATCGTTTTCCCTTATTAATACTTGGATGGATGCAAATGAAGACAGGGGACAAAGTACACACAGCAGCTGCAATACCTGTTTTTGTACAAAGTGTAGGAACTCTGGGAAAAAATAATTCCTAACTATAGAACTGTGACTATATAGACAACATGACTTGCTGTCTGAGAACATAACACACATTAAAGCAGTTCAACACTTGTGAATGGCCACAAGAGCCTCATCTAGACGGGCTAACAATCCCCCCGAATTCAACGGCAAAGCGTATTTTCTCTCTTTCGTACCACTAATCAACGTAAACTCATTTGTATGTAACCCCACACCAGGGACGTCGCTGATGAGCATTCTGCAACAAGTACAAAGCTTGTTGGAGGGCAATTTTATTTTTTTTTTTTTAGTATGGCTAGAGGCTAAAAGACATTTCTCAGAAGCCATCAAATACTCAGCTGCCTTTTGTCTGTTGTGACTATTTCTTACATCTGCGTCAGCGACACAGATGTGGGGACCAGCATCGTGGGGACCAACGTGTCTGACCCAGGACACTTCATGCAGTACGAACCAATTACCACAAAACAATTTTTGCAAAGCCAGAAAGGGCATCGGTTCCTCGTTCAACACACTGGGCTGGCTTCAAAACCACTTTGAGCTTCAGAAGGGGAGCAGGCTTGTTCGGTAGTTACAGAATCCGAATCAGGCACAGGTTATCTTGAACAAACCCCCATCGTATCAATTCAAAGGGACTCGGTAATACTTTATACCTTGAAAAACTGGGCCTTTAATCCTAAAACACAGCAGTAGTTAGTAATTTAACTAAATTATGATGAGGGATTGTAATTAAAGGCCTAACTTATCTATGCCTTGCAATTTGGGATTCGAAATAAAATCTTCCTAAGTTTTACAGATTTTTGGTTATTTTGAAAAGTTTAAAAATAAGATTTAAAAGCAGGTTGGGGACTGCTCAATCACAAAAATAAGAATTTTCCTAAACAGGTCACACAGCTGTTTGGCGAATATAAATACATGACTGCAGTAAAACTGTCTTCATTTTACAACATCATAGATGCCATATTGTATTACCATCTTCTGTGTTAACGCGAGTGACAAAAAATCTTACTGGTCCAAGTACTTTACTTAAGCTCCAAGTCACCATTGTGGCCCTTCTCCTCCCCGTTCCGCACAGACAGCTTTAAGGAAAACAGCAATAATGGGAAGTAACTGCAAAAATAAATATTCAGACTAGCATCTCCATGAAGAGTATTAAACTCAAATACTTCTAAAGGTATTTCAAAGTAACTGATACCATCTGAAAGTCTGTGCTACAAACCAGGAATTTTAAATATGACATAGTTGTCTGTTGAAATGACAACTTGATTACAATTACGTTATGCCGGTTTTTTTCTACTTCTAAATCTAGATAAAATATTTGGTACAGTAAAATAATTTAAGTAGAATATACAGACTCACAAAAATCAAGTATTTAGGAAAGGAAATAATTGCTTATTCATAACAATAAAAGCTTAATACTGCTTTTCTTCCTTCGATGTTGGAATCCTTCATCTAAATGCTGAGAAATATGTCATTATTTAATTTCTTGAAAATACGTTTCCTCACTGGCATCTTTATAGTTTTTAATATAATTTTGCCACGTTCTTCAGGCAGAAAAACAATTCTGCGGAGTCACTGACAGAATCACCTTAACAGGAGTTTTCAAGCAATCGCCCTATAAATAATTGACAGTAAATCTACTCTGTTCTATCCTAGTCAAACTAAGAAAAGGCAGGACCCAATTTAAGAAGGGAGGGGGAGAATTAACACAGACTTTTTCAAAGATGTTGCTTTCTTTTCCTCCCCTTTGATTCACGATAAGAATAACAGCATCTAGTTAACTAACGTGGCCGTGGTATGGGGTGGGGAGGAAGCGGGGAGATGACTCGAAACACTTAGGAACTGTTGTGGGGGAAAAAATAAAATCTTACTACAGCTCATCTCAAATCTTGAATTCAAAATTATCGGTGGCTTTCCGCAGATGCAACTTAGAGTCCCAAAATTACTCTAAACATCAAATTATGCCTAGGTCACCGAATGGGTGGATACCCTGTATTCTGTTTAATGTGTATGTTCAATTGCACGTATATTTTAACCAACTGTGTCTTTATTTTAATAACAGACCAAGTAGTGAAAACACATAAAGAAAGACTATTTTTCTACCTCAGCAAAAATGCAGCTGATACACTACTTGACCCTCCAGGAGTGACGGCTCTGTTTATTCTATTTACATGACATAATCTGATTGGAAAAGGGGGGTGGGGGTGGAAATCAGCAAAAAGACCAGAAACTCATTTTTAACCATCGGTCATGAAAAAGAAATCACTGTCTTGCTTTTCTTACTGTTCCTGTTAAATTAGAGGTCTCTTCCTCATCATGTATCAGAAACGTGTTAAATCCAAGCATTTACATTTCCTCACAAATCCCCACTGAATTATATTGAAGTTCAAGGCAACATTTTCCAACTATTCTGCAACAGAAAAAAAACATAAAATGTATTCATGTACTGACGATTCCTGAACTAACAAGGATTTGCGACTTCCATGCTTCTGTATCTCGATGCGTTTAATTCTTTCAAATAGCTACGTACTTCTTCCAGGCAGCAGGAAGATATTCTTCATCTAGGATCTAGGCAGGAAGACTATCTAAAACTTAACCTTTCACTTTATTCAATTCGTAAGGACAAAGGAAACATGCTTCCTTACTCCACTCAGGATGCCATTTAGAGCTTAATATTAACTAACTGTTTAGAGCAGAGGAGCAAATTTGATCAAGCTGTACTCCTCTGTCTGCATAGGAGTGGATTTTCTGTCCACTAAAGTACTTTAAATCCTTGTAAAAGATGTAAGAGGTAGCACAAACTCTGTGACATTTTTGCAGAAATATTTAGAATGGATTTTGACAAACAGCTCTTTACCCATCCTCGGCCGGCATTTCTGTTGCCCCAGACGTACGTTAAAACAGATTTCTAACTACACCTAAGCAGACAAGACCATGAGATATCAGAACTTTACGGGGCTTACAGCAATTAGCAGCAGCGCTTCGAAGAGTCACTGCATCCACATTTCTGGTACATCCGACTTTGTACGAGCACGGTAACCACAGCTACTGATTAACATTCCGATCATACAATTTAGTTTGAATTGTCTGAAAGTTTTCTCCTCCATTAATATTCTGTAAATTAAATCACACATTTTAACAGTTAAAAGAATAAGAACATATCACTATCAGACTGCATCAAACTAATCTAACCAGTAAAACTTTTGCAATCATTTCCTGCCCAAAATTTGAATGTGTGTCTTGGCTATATTTTGGTTCTACGTTTTTATTTCAGCAAAACCAAACTTCAAAACAGCTCATTCTGCATACTGGCATTTTAAGTTGCATTCAGAGGCTTTGAATGCTTATTTTCTATGCTCTTCGAAATCAATGCATACATATATATGTGCACATCCACTCATACACAAACAGGTTCATGAATTGCAATCAACAATTTTGTAAATATAAGTTTTCTAGCCATTAATCATCCTTTTTTTTTTTTAATCCTTATGGAGTGAATTACTAACTGAGAGGAGACGCCAATTCTAGTAAGTGAATGTTACCCAACAGGGATATAAAGCTGTCAACACCATAGTGCTCTTGCTTGCTCTAAACTCTCTCCCAGGCTTCATATGTTTTTTAAAGCGGTATTAGCCTTTTTTTTTCCCAGGGACCTTTATAAAACCTGCCTCTCCTGAACATCTGAGCACTTGCACTTTGTTACATACAGGTTTTAAAACAGACCGGTTAGATAACTGCTGAAACATTTTAGAAAGCACTGGGTTGTCCACCAAAATTGGACTCTAACACATTGGACTGACGCTAACAACATCGTAAACAGTACAGAAACTTTTAAATTCCCTATTAAACACAACCTTTAAGACCCCGTTTATCTTTTTAGTGACCTTCACTAGTTTATTATAGCTGCTATAATGGCCCTTTGAATTAAGTACATTCAGGTTAGGAATAAAAAAAAAAAGGAGAGTCATAACGCAAAATTTCTCATGAGAACAATTGATTTTCTGTCTGCACTACAAAAGCTTATTTTAAAACACTGTTTCACTCATAAATCTAGAGAGAAAGCTAAAAATACCTACAGCACTATAATATTTCTCTACTTCTCAGGGAAGTCACTGGAAAAATAATTGTAGCAAACACCGCGATTATAAAACTTGTTACCAAAGGTCATCAGTCTCATCACAGCACCATAGTTGAGGGCTTATCGCTCTGTTCACAGGGATTAAGTTCAGAAACAGATATTATTACACCAAAAAGCCACTCGACAAGTAGGAAGGAATTTCAGCTTTTACATACCTAAGGCCCAAAATGAGACAAAAATAAGGATTGCTAGTATTTTTCTTTGCTTTCAAAACATTTAGATACACTTTATAGAATAAAACCATAAAATCAAAACTAAAATGGTCTCTACTTTCCAGTAAAGCATTTCAATTTTTTTCCCAATTGAAGTTCACATTCAATAGACATTAGCACTTCTTAAAGCTTGAAAAATAAGAATAAACTGAAAGACTGACAACCAAAGCTTTAGATGTCATTTCACTACAATTTTCAATAGTTTCCTTTTTATCAAACACTAGAAACAATACTAAAAGAGCCTTTATTAATATTTATTTGAAGAAAAGTTTTATACTAATTTGGTGGTATATTAAAAGTAAGCCTTTCCGCAAATGTCTACAGCTGCATTTCACAACTCGAGTGAAAAAATTACTAAGACCGCAGCGATCACTGCAAATACACACACTTCCAGAAATACCCGAAACGCTGCGATCTGAATTCAGAAAAAGATCACTTGGTCACACAGGTGCTTAAAGATCAAACTTGAAAAAGAGCAGAGGAAAAAAATATCTGGAAATTAGCTATGTTGATTTATCTTGAGAGCATTTCCAGGAGGAAAAAAAAAATGAAATCAATTTTAAACAGCACCATTATCTTATTAAAAAAATCTGCCTTAACTGATTTAGTATTGAGTATTATAGAACCTAGGTAAGTATTCAGACAAGAATAATTTTCTTCTTGCTTTCAGTATCAATAAGGAGTAATGAATAAACTTTAATATGAATAGCCTAAAACCAAAAGAGATTGAGACTGTTTAAAGAATGCCAGCTAAGGGAAAAAAAAAATTACTCGTGCATTTCCTATTCCCCCACACTTTTACACTGCGGTCTACACCAACTTTATAAATGAGCTGAAGAGTAATGAATGAAAATGTAAGTTCTTAAAAGTTTGCTTTCAGAAATGAGAGTCCTTGTCTTAAGTGGAAGAAACCTTCCATAACTTGACAGGCCAGAATCAAGCTGAACAACCGATATTACTATAAAAGCCGGTGAATTTCCCTTGGCTAACACGGCTGGAATTAGAAAGCAATGTATATATTCGAAAACATTTTAAAACATTCCTTTAAAGTATATTTCTATAACTGCCCCAAGGAAAAACATTTTAGCTCCAGTTCTAACATTCTTTTTCAAATCAAGCAACTATAATGCCTCAGTCTCGAGAAAGGCATCCAAAACTACATATATTATTTTTTATATGATTAACTAGTTCATTTTTTAAATTATTCAACAAATTATTTCTCCACCAATTTGTCAGTGGAATAGCACTACAAGTCTTTCACTGCAAAGCTGTTTCTTCTTTTTCCATACATTAGAAGAACACGGAGAAGAGGTTTAAAAACCAGGCATACAGTCATCCAAGAAACATTAAAAAATGTTGAGATCTCTTACCCTTCATTAGGTATATAAATGAATCCTACGTTTTTAAAATAAAATAAAATCTGCAGCCCCTTAGCAAACTTCAATTAGGAAGCCTATTGAGCCAAAGAGTTCTAAAACAAGCATCTAATGGTAAAATTGCTAAATAAACCCCACGTAATAGAGAGTCATGTGACAATCGTATCAAAGTATCTCTTGAACTGTCATTTACACAAACTCTTTGTCTATAAACAACTACATTTGTGTGTTACCACTCTGCACATTTTAAAACACAAATACAGAGAGGTGTTTTTTTAAAAAAGGTAACCTTACTTGTGGCCTGTCCTGCATTATTTTGCTTACAACATCTGGCTAATCTCAAGACTTTGAAATATATTTTTCCTAACACCAGGATGCACGGTGTTCAACGTGACAGCATCAGAGTTAAGATGAAAAGAAGAGGTATTTAGGAGAAGTGACTGGAAAGTTTAACTCCTTGGAAGAAAAGGCAGGGGGAGTAAGCAACGACGCGTGTCGCTTAAACATACTCCAAACACAAAACTGACCAGCAACTAGGCAGCAAAGTACGTATAAGAGCTAAAGTATTCTAGAGAATTGCAGGAATGCTGCAAAAACTAACACTCGATAATCGTGCAGGAAGAGATGAACCTTGCACGCGTTTTGCCCTGTCCTCTTTTACAACTGCTACAAAATAGTATTTACGGTAAGTTAAAAAAAAATAAATAAAATAAATCCCTGAACTCAAACATCAACGCTACCATTTTTCCCACCCCGCAGACCCCGTTCTCGGAGCTGGGACGGCGGGTGTAACACCCCTAAACTCGTGTCACCCCCACCCGGGACACCAGCCTGCAGGCGATGCCCTCCTTTGTTGGCGCTGCCCCGGCCGTGCCCTCCGGCAGCCGCCGGCCATGCGGGGCGGCGGCGGGGGTGATGCCCCGCCGGCGGCGGCGATCCGCCGGTTCTCATGCAGAAAGCGCCGAGGCCCGGCTCTCCCCCGGCCGCCCTCCAGCAGGGTTAGGCCTGGCCTTTAGCGAGCCGCCTCGCTGGAGCCCGGGCCTAGGGGTGGCCGCCTTGGGAAGGAGGCCTTTAACCGGCGAGTTCTGCGCCCCGCAGCCCTTCCACCGACCCCGCGCACCGCAGCGGTGGGGCAGCAGCCACAAGGACCTGCCGGCGCCTCGGCGCACCGTGTGCCGACCCGCCCGCCACATGCCACCCCCCGGGCACGCCGCTCCGCCCGCCCCGGCCAGAGGGGCCGCCCGGCAGGGCCAGGCCGAGCCGAGCCGGCGGTCCCGCCGTGATCGCGGCCGCATGGTTACCTCCCACGGGCTTGGTGACGGCGCCGTTGGGCCTCCCGCGGGTGCCCATGGGGCTGCCGTTCTGCTCCAGCCTGGCCACCTTCCCCGGTGGGGGCCCTTTGACATCGGGGCTGCCGCTGCCTCTGTCGGGGCTGTCCCGCAGGCAGGGGCTCTCACTCCTCCGCTCCATGCTCGGAGACGCGGCTCCCGCTGGCAGGTCGCAGTAGAAGGAGCACGGACCTAGGGGCGAGAGAAACAACGGGCGCTTCAGCGGCCGCCGGCCCGCGCCGCCGACCGGCACCGGAGACCCCGCAGCGCGTCCCCCGGGCGGCTCAGCCGGGCGAACGCCGGCCGCCCGCGATGCCGCCCCGCTCCCGCCGCCGGAGCCGGCCCCGATAAAAGTAGAGCGGTTCGGCCCCGACGGACCCGAGGCGGCCCGGCAGTCTTACCCGCACGGCCCGCGGGTCCCAACCTGCCGCGGACGGGGGCGGGCGGCGCTGCGCCCCGGTCCCCATCCCGCCGGGGAGGTTGGCCGGCCAGCCGGCAGGCAGCCAGCCCACCCACCCGCCGCAGCCAGGTGCTGCGCCCCGGGTCCGGCCTCAGCCCCGGCCCGCCCCCGGGGGCCGCGGGAAAGAAGCTGCCAGCCCGGGCGGCCCCGCTGGCACGGCCCCCCCGCGCCGGCCAGCTGTGCAGCTGCCGAGTAGCCGACGGCTGGCGAGGAAGCCTCTAGCGAGCGGCTCCCGGGAGCTGCCGCCGTACTTACTGCTTATAGCCTGTCTGTAAGTTGGCTGAGTTGGGCTCTGTCCATGGATCAGAAGTAGAGAATCCAGGGTGGAAAGTTTTCTTGTTTCCTCCTCTCACGCCGCTTTCTTCCCTTTTACTCCTTCCCCCCACCCCCAAGCCCCCTCCTTGCCCTCCTCCGGGGGTGCCGAGGCGGCGGGGCCGGGCCGGCTGCCCGCGGCGGCAGGGGCCAAGAGCCCCGTCCCGGAGGGTCCCGGGTGGCGAGCGGAGCGGGGAGGTCGGGGCGAGGGGGCGGGGAGCCGCGGGGCCGCCGGCTGCGGCGCGGAGGAGAGGGGAGAGGGAGCCGACTTCTCCCACCTTCAGCGGAGAAAATCAAAACCGGGGGGGAGACGGGAGGGTAGGGAGAAGAAGAGGAGGGAGCGCCGCTCTCCCGGGCTCCGCGGCGGCGGCGGGTGCCTGGCGGCGCGGGGAAGCGGCGGCGGCGGCGGCCCCCGGTGTGTCACTTTCAATCGCTCCCTCCTCTGCCAGCGACAGCAGCGGCAGGAGGGACTCGCCACAGAGAGCGGAGAAACGGTTATTAGTTGCGTTGAGTCATCGAGGCAGAGTGAGTCCTTTTTGGGGTTGTCCTTGGTTTCGGGTTTGGTGTGTGTGTGCGCGCCCGTGTGTGTGTGTGTGTCTGCCTGTCTGTCTGCGCGGCGTTCCCGTCCCAGGGCTGTGCATCCCAAACATCGCCACCCCTCCTCGCCTCCCGACACCCCTCCCCCTGCCCGCCCCCCCGCAAAAATCAAGTCTCGGTGCTATCTCGGGATCGGGCGCAGACGGGCGCGCAGCAGCCCACCTCCTCCCGGCCCGGCCGGCCCCGCTGCGCGCAGGGGTGGGAGGCAGAGCCCCACCTGGCAGGAAATTAAACACCAATAAATAAATAATACATCTCGCACACGAGAAGCGAGCGCGGTGCCGCACTGTGAGAGAGAGGGAGGAAGAGAGAATGGGAGAAGGGCGGGCTAGGTGGGGAAGGGGAAGCGCGGTAGGACGACGCGGTGGTGACAGGAGGGACCCAGGGCAGAAGGGCGCAAGGACAGGGGCAGTCGGGCTGGGGGAGGGTCGAGGGGGAAGGAGAAGAGGAGGAGCCGGGAGAAGAAGGGGAGGGTGGGGGATAGAGGAGAAGCCGGAGTTGGGGAGACCGGACCGACCGGGGAGGAGCAAAGCAGCCACCGGCATCCAGTCCAGGCTCCCGGGTCGATCCGATGCAGCCGGTGCGGCCTCGCCGCCTCCTGCCACCCGGACTCTCCCCCACCCCGGAGAGCCGAGCGGCGGCAGGGACCCTCCCGCGGCCTCTGCTCGCCGGGGCGAGGCGGCAGTAACTTTTCGCGGTGCGGCGGGGGCTGCCGTCCCGAGGACCTGTCGCGCTTCCTCCGGGGCTCCGAGAGCGGGCGAGCGGACCGGCCCCAGGTAGAGCCCCGCCGCCACCGCCCTCCTCTCCGCGCCCGGCTCCAGGCAGTTACTGGGCTGGCCCTGAATAATTGATGGCGGGGGCCGGGAGGAGGTGAGAAGCGGGCAGGGAAGCGCTGCTGCTGCCGCCGCTAAATTATTTAATAGCAGAGCTCCGGGTAGGGCATGACAGCGCTGGCTAAGTGCAGCCAGCGAGGGGAGAAAGCTCCGGCGGGGAAGTCGCAGCGGGGCGGGATCGGGCCCCCTCGCCGGTCCCGCCGAGGCCAGCGGTCGCCCGGCAATCAGTCGCCTCTCCTCCGGGGTGCAAGGTGCACCCGCGCCGCTCCCCGGGGCCGCCGGCGGCGGAGCGGGCGCGTCCCCCCGTGTGTTCCCCCCCGCCCTCGGCGGGGTCGTGCCCGGCGGCGCGCCCCTAGGGCTCGCAGCGCCCCCTGCCCGGCCTGGGGGGCGCCGGGGAATGAACCGGCGGCCCCGCGTCGCCGAGCCCTCCCCGCCCGCCCCGGCGGCGGAACGAGCTTCGCGTTAAGGTGGACCGAGGAAATCCGCTCCGGTGCGGCGGGGGGGGAGGGCGGCGGACGGGCGGCGGGGGAGGAGAAGGGGGGCGGCGGGCACAAGGTGCCCGCCGCTCCCCTTCTCCTCCCCCGCCGCCCGTCCGCCGCTGGCTCCCTGCAGGGTTCCGCCCTCCCCGCCGTGCCCCCTTAAGAGCTCTGCCTTTTACGGTGGCGCCGGAGGGTCAAAAAAAAAAGGGGGCTACGGGGGGGAGGGGGCTCCCCCCCGCCCCGGGCACGGCGGGAGCATCGCCACCGCCGGGCAGCCCCGGCGGTAGGTTTCCGTCCGCCCCGTAAACGCCCGAGGAAGGTAGGGTGGGCAGCGGCTGCAGCCCCGAGCCCGCACGCAGCCATCCGGGTGCGGTGAGCCCCGCCGGTGCTGCCCCGGGATTTGGAGAAGGGGAACGGCAGGTCGTGTCTCCCCCCGCTCCACCCCGCGGAAGCTCGGCCGCCGCTGCCCCCGTCCTTCCCTCCGAGCGGCAGTGACAGCCCGCCGAGCGCTCGGGTCTCCCGGTGGGCTCAGGGCCGCCCTTGGAAGCGGCGCCGGGAGAAGCAGCGGATCCCCGGGCAGGGTAAGAGAAATAATCGCTTCGCTCCACATCCGACCCCCGGCCCGGCCCCGAAAAGCAGCGCCGAGTGCGGCTTCCCCCGCCTCTGCCGAAGGACTCGTGTCTCTCCCCTGCTCGGAAGGAGCAGGGGGACCCGCTGCCGAAATCTGGAAGGGGTGCCAGCCTTGCGCCGGGACAGCGCGCCGTGAACGGGTGTGGGAGCCGGGTCCCACGGCCGGCTGAAGTTTAGGGGTGTCAGAAAAGATGCGGGGGGCAGCGGAAGGCCGGGGGAGCTGGGGCCGCCGCAGTGCCGGGGCTCCGGGAGCTGTCGGAGGAGCGAGCGCCGGTGCCGGGAACGCGCAGGCTGCGGAGGAGGAGAGAGCGCAGCGGCCGCCGCCAGCCAGGTCTCCCGCCGTCCCTTCCAGAAAGGAGTCTCAAAGTTTGGAGAACTCTCGTTTTTCTTTTTAAATAACCCGATCTAACTTTTCTCCCCCCCTTCCCCCCACCCCCCCCAAAATCTGGTAAAGTTCAGCAGCAGCTCTTACACGGAAGTTAACATTTTCCACCAGCTATCGAAATAATTGAATAACGTTTTATTCTTACCTTTGATGTCGAACTACGAATTCCCGCGGATCAATGGCCAGAAAGTTAGAAGAATTGGTGATTTAGGACTTCAGTACTTCTGGAAAAAAAAAAATGCCAATGGTTTAGCCAGGATCTTCCCTGTCTGATTCGTTACTATTATTATATCTGATGATGTGGATGGATGGAGAGATTCAATCCAAGCCCATTAATGAGCTATTTTATAAACACCACCGTCTGAAGATCTTCATTTACATTTTGTCAGTGATCCTTTCCTTAACAGTGGAGACGTGTGGCGACAGCGCGATTACAGGACTTTAGTAAAGCTCCTATAAGAGTACGACTGGCTTGTTAATCGATTAATATTTTATTAAGTGTAAATATTTTATAAAGTTTTTAGGAAAACTATCGATTCTAAATTATTAAACTAGTCAGAAGGGCATTTGAATAATGCATACAATTAAATACATTTAAATATATATGTAGCGATTCCTTTATTTGCAATGAATCCCCTGCACCTTTCTCTCGCGTTTGTTTTTTTCCCCACCGGCAGCTGCTTTCTCATTTGCGCGTTCACTGGAATATCAGGATCGCCAAATACGTGTTTATTCCTGTATTTAAAAACGGAACGTTTACAGAAAATACTCTTTTAACTTTTAAATCTCGAGCGGTAATCATTTGAAAATTTCGACGCGGAAGCAAAGGGGCTTGTTAGTAAAACTGAAGGGAAACCAAACCGAGTGCAAATAAATTTTGCTGGTTGGTAACTTCTGTTTTGTAAACACCATTTAATTTAGGCACATTTTATGATACACGATGCTTATTTTTCTTCTACATATTTTTCCCAATAAAAGCCTTTTCTTTCTGTTTCAAATTACAAATGCCTTTTTTTTCCCCCCAGTGCATGATTTTCACATGTTGTCCTTATTTCCACTGGAAAAAAGGGCGATTATTTCCCATTGCTTTCCCCCATCCGTCCTCAATCTCGCTATAAAAAGAACTCTTTTGGGGTGGGTTTTTTTTGTATTATTATTATTAATAATAATAACCTCTTTTTCTTTTTCTAATACGAACTCCAGTACGAGAATTTTCTGTTCTCGCACTCCGGTGAGAGCAGGAGTGGGCGCGCTCCGAGTCCTCAGCGCTCCCCGTTACTGAAGTTTATGGACGCCTCAAGTGGTTGATTGCCAAAAATTTTTTGAACAAAACAACCGAACAAAAACACCTCCTTCGAAAGGTTTGGTTTTCATTAACTACCGCTTTTAAAGCCAAAACGCATGGAAGCGATCGCTGCTCCGTGCCTGCGCAGGCTTCAGAAGCGGACGGCTGCAGCTGGGGCTGCCCGTGAGCTGCTGCGGCTCCGCCGCCCGCGATGCCGCCCCCCGGGCCGGGGCCGCCCTCGCGCCCCGCAACTGCGCCCGAAAGCCGGCCGCCGTGCCCGGCAGGATCCGACGGGCTCCTGTGCGCTCTCCTCGCCTCCTCCTTTCTCCCCTTCCGCCCAATGCCTCCCAGAGACCACGGCCTCCGCGGGACGACCCGCCTCACCGCGGCGCTCGGCCGGGGTGGACCCCCGCGACCCAGCAGAGCGCTGCGGCCCGGGCCGCGGCACACCTGGGTCCCGGGGGGCGCCGGCCCGCCGCCTGCGGGCATCGCCTAGAAGCGCGGAGGCCCGGGGCTGCCGCGACGGCACGGCGGGATGGGAGCGGGGTGGCCCTGCGGCCCCGGAGGGGCAGCGCCGAGTCCCCGCACGGGCGGCGGCCGCAGCGGGCACCGCCAGGGCGCCGGGGTATGGAAGACCAGGGCGGCTCCCGCGGGCGAGCGCTCCCGTCTCCCCGCTCCCGCTCGACCCGGGCCCCCTTCCCAGCAACTGCCATCGCGGCGGGACCCGAGCCCGCGGCCACTCCTCGGGGCCGGGACCGGACCACCCTCCCGGACCCGTCCCAGCATCTTCCCCTTCGCACAGCGCCATCGCGCGGGCACCGGCGCCGGCGCAGCCCGAGGCGGCCGCTGCTCCCGTCGGTCCGGTGCGGCCGGGCAGGGCCAGCAGCACCTGCCGCGGGGGCCTGTCGGGACGCTCCTGCGCCTTGCGGGCTGCGCCGGCCCCGCCGCCCTCCGCTGCGCCCTCGCCCCGCCACCGCCGCTCCGCCCTGCCCTGCCGCCTCGCCCGCCGCGCCGCATGCCGTCGAGGCGCTCGCAGCGCCGCGCTCCTCGCCCTCGACCCGGCACGGGAAATCCCGCGGCAGGCACTGCGTGGGGACGGATCTTCTGCCCGGCTGCACCTTTTTTCTCGCTCCCCCCCGCCCCCAGGGTCCGGGAAAGGCGCTGCGCAGCCGGGGAGCCGTTCCCCCGCCAGCGGCTCTACGGAGCGGCCCCGCCATCAAGCTCTCGCCGTCGGGGAAAGCCGTCTAAACCGGCCACTGTAGGAGCCGCTCCGCGCCACCGCGATCCCTCGCGATGACGCCAGGTTTAGGAGGTGAAGCCAAAACGAAACGAAAATGGCCCTGATCCCAACGGCGAGAGGAGCCCAGCCCTGCCCGCAGGACTGCGAGGAGAGAGCTCTGGCTCCAGACGACAGTGCCGGCGGGAGTACGGGTCGAGCCATCACCGTTTCCCAGCCCAAGCCTAAGCGGGCGGCCGGTCGGACGGGGAGCGCGGCGGCCGCCGGGGCGCCTGGCGAGTCCCCCAGCTCCGCCGCAGAGCGCCTCGGCCCCGCGGAGCCGGCGGCGGCGTCTCTGCCGGCCCTGCGCACCGCTCGCCGCCTCCGGCCCCCGTCGGGATCCACGCGGCTCTTTCGTACTGTACCAATTAAGAAAGAAAAACACAAAACCAAAAGCTTCTTTACGGCGTCCGAGCTCCGATTAAACGGTTTCGGGACAGCAGTATCTCTGCAGACCCTGTCCTCGCCTTCAGCCTTCCCCTCACTGATTTTATTTATAAATTTTTTGCCTTTCGTCTTATTTATACGAAAAAGGAGCTGTGGACTATAGAGAGGAAATCTCTACAGCCAGCCATACACAGGGAAGTAAAGGACCCGGCCGGAGCTGTTATTACACTGTATTTCGGTGCCCGGAAAGCAGCGCAGCCCCGGCCGAGGCGTCCGCAGGGATCGTGGCTCGCCTCCGGGCCGGGCCAGCGGGACGCCTGGTGCGGGGCTGAGCCGGCCGGTGCCGGGGTCCTGCCAGGCTCCCTCCCGCCTTCCGGCTCCCCACTGAGATCTGCAGCTTCCCCGTATTCCTCACACTCGTCTACAGCTCTTGGCTGTCCCCCTGGCCGCGGGTCTGCGTTTTCCCGCAATCACACGCTGCCGTGCGAGCCGCAAGAGATTTTCTCCCTGAGATTTCACGCTCATCGACACGCGTCACCTTAACAGACTGGCGAGACTCTTCGGTTTTGTACGGCTTCTCTAAAATAAATCTGTTTAGATTTGTAAACTGTCAGGAGCAGAGAGCACAGACCGAACCGCCTGTGCCCTGCGGCTCTTCTTCAAATTAGCAGTTTAGAGCTGGAAATGAAGGAAGAGCTTCGCCACCTTCGTTGCGATCAAGGAAAATTCCCTAGATCCGAGAAAGAAGTGACTAACAAGTACTGAGATGAGCCCCACCACCCGAGCACCAGCTGCGGCTGCTCCTTCGCACCAGCCCAAGGCCACTCTAGTGCCGTTTGCCCGGGCCGGGCGGCGACCTCCGCTCCCCCCCAGAGTGGCCGCGCCGAGCTTCCCGCCTGCCGCGCACTGCCCGAGTTGCGGCACGAACGAATGCGGGAGGGGGCTGCAGAGGCGAGCCGTCCGCCGCAGCCCGGGAGCCAGCCCGGCGCCTGCCTTTTCACCTCAAAGGTGTTTGCGGGGCGCCGGGGGATTCCGCTCTTCCCTCCCTCCACTGCGATCTCGCTCGGGGTGGGGGCGAGAGGCGGCGGAACTCGGCAGGACATGCCGAGCGTGCAGGGCTGAGGACTCGTACCCCGAGGCACGAATCGTTTTAATTGCAACGATTTACGTAAATTAACAAGACATCAGCCCTTCTCCCCCACCCGGCTCCGACCTGGAAGCACAGCATCACCCGCCCACGTCGGACACCACCGCCTCCCAAACTCCCTCTTCAAGTTCCTGCGGCCGGCGGAGACCAGCTAAGAGTAGAGACCCCGGCAGAGCCGGGAGGACAGAGCCGCTTCCGAGCGCCGTTCCCGGGAGCTTCCCGGGGAGCAGCGCTCAGCCCCAGCCCCGCCGTCACCCCCGCCCTCACTCCCCAGGACGGCGCGGCTCGTTAGCGACTGATTTCTGTGCAGAGCAGGGTGCCATTTTCCTCCTAAATCCAAACTTTGCCTCTTAACAGACAGACCGATCTTTGCTGCCCGTGTAAATTAAACCACAAGCAGATGCGTATGGCTCTGCGGCACAAAGCAGCCGCTCCCGCCGGCTCCTTCCAAGCGAAATGGTGCTCGGGGAGCAGAGCCGTGCTGGGACCGCATGGCCACCCCCTCTGCCGCCCCCCACCGCTCCCCCGAAGCCAAGGGCAGGTCAGCCTGTGACAGAGCTGAGCCCAGCCGGCAGCCGGGCTGCCAGGACCCGCCTGCGGATTTATAGTTTTCTGTGCAAATAACCGAAGGCTGCAGATTTGCCCCATAGAAAAGGGGCAGACAGTGCATGGGATTTCGAGTTAAGATAAACAACAGAGGTTTTATTGAACTGTAAAGGCTGAAAACGCCCGTTGAACAGATCGAGGAAACGCACCCCTAATACATACGAGCGGCGAACGTCCCACAGCCTGGCTCCAGCTACCGGCAGGCAGCTCAGAGCCTCCCCGGCCGCGCCACGAATCGGGCTTGTCCCTGTCCCTGGAGAAGTCACCGCAGCTGGAAAGCTGCGGGCGGCTGACCAGGTAACCCTCAGCCCTTTTAGGCTTTGGCAAGCCCCGTACTGTTACCAACGAGGCTCAGCAGGGCGCTCTCTGCAGAGGGGACACAGATAAAAGCACCGGGGCAGAGAAAAAGGTTTTCCTCCCGCAAACAATCCTATCGTCTTTTCACGTGGCCTCAAAACTTTGCCTGCCTATATGCGCAAACACTTACAAAGAGCTTTCGGGGCCAGGGTTAGTAATTGGCCCGTGAAGTGACACTCCCGGGTCTGGGGCTGCCCGCCCGCTTCCAGCTGGTCTAAGGGTGGCCGAAAGGTGGCCCGCCGCCCAGGGCAGCCCCGGTGGCCCTGCAGAGGCAGCGCCTTCCAACCTGGACGTGGCTTCCCGGCGCGGCAGAACGAGACGGATGACTCGCGGGGAGATGCTGGGGCAGCGGGGGCCTGGGGGATACCGCCCAGAGATTGCCCGCCTGCCTTCTGCCCGCTGGCCTCCGCGGAGCTGGCCCTCCTCCGCTTCCACAGCCCCAGTCGGCGCCGTCCCTGTGACCCCTCCGTCCCCAGGCAGGGCACAGAGCGGGCCGGCAGCATGTCCCCGGTCGCCTGCGGGGGCTGCCACCTCCCAGCCCCACGGCCCCGCTGGCTGCGCGGCCGCCGTGCCCAGGCGCAGGGGTGCCAACGGCGCCACGCACCGCTGTCACGCAGCGGGCGCGATTCCGCCTAAAGCTTCGTTTTCTCCCAGCCCAAGCGTCTTCCCCCGGCTGACCCCGCTCCCCTCTGCCAGGGGCCGCCGACCCCAGCGCGGCCAGAGCGCTCCCGTGACAAATTTCCGCTTTGTAAAGGGACGGGTTAGCGGCACTCGCCGTTTGAAATCCCATTACAAAACCAGACCAGACGCAGTGCTTGTCTGCTCCCCGAGACGGAATCACTCCAACTAAATCAGCATCTAACAAGCGAGTTTGTCCCCAGCGGGGACGGCAGCTCTCGCTTACTCTGCTCCGTGAACCGCTGCACTTCTGCCCCGGGAAGTGCCTTTCGGCCACACCGCCCCTGCGGGGTAACGCGATTATTTCGTCCTGGCCAGCGTTTCGCTGGGAGCCGGAGGGACCCCCTGTCCCCCGTCCGAACGGCCTCAGCCCGCGCCGCCGCCCCTCGCAGGGGTCCCGGCGCCGCCGCCGCCGCCTCCCACCATCCGAAAGACGAAACGCTCCAAGATCTCTGCGCTTTGTCAGCGCGCCGGAGTATTTGACAGTCACAATTACCTGTAAATATTCTGACCGTTTTGTATACGAGACACTTTTTCCCCCCCCGCCCCTTCTCTTTAGCCTTAAGCCTGGCAAGTCTCACCCGAGAGAAACTGTAACACTACCGCAACTTTACCGCGGCAGGCGGCAAACGCCAGCGCTCCGCACTCGGAACTGCGTGGCAATCCTCCCCGGCACCGCAGAGCCCAGGAGCCGGAGAGACAGCTACCACTTCCCTCTCTCCGCACGCTGAAAAGCGACAGCTAAGTACTTAATTAAAAATGCTAGCTTTAAGGCGAGAATCCAAACTCGTGACAGAAAAAAGAGGTGCCTATTATCAAATCATCCTTTCGGACAGAACAAATCGGTTCAGACGCAGGCAGATAAGGTGCCAGATTTTCTAACATATTTGAAACCGCAGTTTAAGAAAAGATAATCATGAGATCTGGGCTGGTCACTACTGACTAAACTCCGAGATTTCATAATCGGTCTTCCCAGTTTTTACTTCAACCTCTCCCTTCCCTACCCATCACACCATAAAAATTAGCAGCGTGGAATTACCTGTCTGCTTCTTTGTGCCTCCTTCAAGTAAAGAAGGTAAAAGTCACTTCACCTATTAGCTTGTATAAGTAATAAAGAGGTGGTAACTCGGAGCTACCACATTTTGCAGATTGTGTCACATGCTTTAGCATAAATAAGGGTGTTATAGCCCTAGCGATTACTGGATCAATTCATCTGTGCAACAACTTGTGGCGTCTTCGGTTCTTAGCAGGTATTTGTTCTGTCCCTGGGAACAGCTCTACATCCCGCCTCGCTAAGACGGACATAAACAACAGCAGTTCCTCGGTTTCTGGGGCGTCTCTGCACGCTTTTACTGGGGGGAAAGGCGGTTTGTCAGCATCTTGACTGTATATCAACCTATTTTGAACCAGATCCGACGGGATTTCTCGGACTGCAGCAAGGACAAGGCGGAGGTGCGGAGGTGCTGCAGCTCCCGCGGGTGCTCGCACAGGGTCGTGGCATGCGGCTTCAGTCTCCCCCTGCACAACAGGGAGGAATTTGCCCAACTTTCGCAAAGTTTCGCAGCCCTGGGCTTTTTCTAAATCGCTTGCAAGAGAGGGGCTGCTCGAGAGCCCGGCCACCCTGCCGGCCAGCTCCGGAGGCTTTTCACAGAACTGCCTTGATCCGATTGAGGGGCAGCGAGTGGGCGACCAGCCGGCAGAGGAGCGCACGCCGCGGAGGGACGAGCTCACGGCACCGCGCGCCCAGCCGCCTCCACCCCCCTTGCTCGGCTCCCGGGGCGCCAGGGAGCCCCGGCGCCCTCTCGGGCCGGTCCGAAGCCGAGCCGGCTCCTCGGCAGCCTGGCGGTGAGACGGGCAGCGGTACCTCCCCGGGCGGACACTGTTGCTCGTACAGGTGGGAGCCCACAGCCCCGCCGGCATGCTGCACTGAGTGGGAAGGGGACACGGAGCTCCATCTGGCATCGGACTACTGACGGGGAAGCCCCCACGCAGTGAGAGTCGGGCTCTGGCTCCTATGGGATGGGGAGAGGACGGACCTGCTCCTGCCACCCCGGCAGGGACGTGTCAGCAGCATCTGGGCTTTGAGGCTTTCAGCCTCGGCGACTCTCCGCGCCACCGGCGCAGAGGACGCCGGGCGAGGGCCGTGCGGCAGGTGCTGCGGAATGAGGGGTGTCCCGAGGCCAGCGCGGCGGGAGACGCGGCTGGAGGGGATCCCCGTCCCCTCGGTGCCGGCGGCGACCCTCCGCCCCCCGCTCACCCTTCGAGGCACATCTCGGGCAAGCCGAGAGGGTCGGGCGCGGGCGGCAGAAGATCCCTTCCCGTCCCGCTGAGCGCCGCCAGTCCCCTCCACAGCTTCCCCTAGACGTCAGGACAGCCAGCCGGCCCTCCCGCATCCTTGCCCTGGCATTCTGCCGCAGCGCAGGGCCGCGGGAGAGGGTCCGGCCCCGGCCCCACCGAGGGAGCCGTGGGAGAGCGGGCAGACCCTGCAGATGGGCAACCCCCGGAGCCGGATGTGCCTGGCAGAGGCCGCCGGGCTGGACGGCTGAGCCTGTGGACCGAGGCAGCCTCTCCCCAGCACTCTCACATCAGGACGACCAAGCCAAAGCACCATCAGGATGGTGGCCTGACCCTGCCAAGTGCCCAGGCCCTTCCCACTCTCCCAGCATGCCCTCTCTGAGGTGGATGCTTCCCGGCCTCGCCGCTTTGTGTTAGCAAAACGCTGCCACCACTATCACAAGTCGACACTCCTTGCAAAGACTGGTCCTGGCAACTGGATGGGAGGGTGAAAGCAGCATTGCAAACCCCATCCTTACACTTGCCCTTAGCCTCCTCACTCCGCTCAGGGTCCCTCTGGCAGGTTTTATAGTGGCATCCGCATGCCTACAAACGGGGGCAGTTGCCCCAGATTTCCACGTGCAGGTGCTTTCTCCGATCTGCAGGGATGTGCAGCTGTACCAGCTGCAGAAGGGGGTGGGGGTGCAGGGGGAACACACGGCCACTATAGTTTCAAGAAAGATGGAGGCACTGATATTTCCACTACACACCCCACCCGGGCCCACGGTTTCTCGCCTCTGCTGCCGTTTGTGCTCTCCCTCCCCACGCCGGGCCCTGGCTGTGCCTGTGACAGGGAGCCTGTAAGCGTCTGCCCAAGAGCTGGCACCAGGGCGGGCTTGCCCTCCATCCTCACTGCCCCTTGCCGGGCAACTAGGAGCCCCGAGGGGTCAGTGGCCACCCGAGCGCACAGCCGCCGGCCCCACTGCGGGGCGCGCAGCTCCGTCCCAGTGCCCGGGCGGGCGGGGGGGAACCGGCCCCGGGCGCCCAGCGGGGCTCCGCGCCGGCTGCGCGGGGGCGGGGACGGGAGCCCTCCCGCTCGGAGGCTTCCCAAGACCCGCCGAGGCTGGGAACCGAGCGCCCTGGGAGCCCCTCCCGGCACATCTGCCTCTGGGGCGACCACAGACAAACAAATATTTGCAGACTCGTCGCAAGCCTACGAACAAAACCAGCCCTCCAGCTGCCCCCTCACGCCGGCGGCCCGGCTCCCCGGCGTGTGCAGCCGGGGCGGCAGAAGCCCGGCGTGTTGCCCGCTCCTTTCCGGCCCCGCAGGGCTCGGGGTACCGCTGCCGGCCCCGGGGCGGCACAGAGGATGCCGCCCGCCGCCCCCTCACCGCAGGGAGAAGCCGAGAGCCGGGTGGTCGGGGTGGGTGCTGACGAGGAAGAGAAATCACTTTCTCAATTTCCACCTTGATTATATAGTCCTGCTTTTATGGGCCTGCCCGGCAGCCCGTCCACGCAGATTTATGTCGCCTTCGACAGCTTCAACAGTAAAATCCCAACGAAGTCCGGGCGGCCGCCCGCTCCCACAAAGCAAACAGGGGAGCGCGGGGGCCGTGCTGTGCTGCGCCCCGGGCCCCGAACCTCCCTCCGCCACCCAACAGCCCTCGTCTTTATTACAGCCTTGGATGCCTTTCAGCTTGGAAAAAGAAAAAGAGGGGAGAGGAAGTCTGAGGTCTATTTATATTCATATATTTTCGATTAAGACAATTAAGTAACCCGCACAATGTAGCAGCCCCTCCCTCTTAACAGTTTCCTCGTTTCTGCCAGAAGACAGTTTACTCACTGCGGCTAAAACAAGCTTCCTGATCCCTTCACAAAAATTAGAAACAACAGCTAATAAAGAAGCAAAATAGGAGGTAGGCTTCATGGCAAACCAGGCATGGAAAGTAACTGTGCAACTGCCAGGCTGGATTTCTCTTTCCTATATTCATAACTGATGGATAATGTACAACTCATTTCCCGCAGTTCTTGAAGAACAGGCCTAGGCTGAAGCCAGCCATCTGAGTGGACATGTACAGCAGAATAAGACCCTCAACTGGCAGTGGAGTGACTTTTCTCTTGGAGATGGCAGTGAGGGCCACTGGTAGCTCACAAGTCAGCCCCCCACCCCTCCAATTCTGTACAACCAAGGATTTCCCAGCAAGACAGGGGAGGGTCTGAGTAGATCTGGGCTGTGTGCCCTCCCAGAGGCCAGATTCTTGGAACAGGGCTCCTACATTTTTTGAATCTCCAAGCATAAAAAGGATAGAATATACAGTGGCATATATTTGTTTCAAAACCTTTTGGTGATACACATTGCAACCAAGAAAATCCATGCTAGTGCACACACATTAACACTTTTCCTTTTGAGATTATTTCCACCAATGCCTGCAAATAGTGCCAGTGACTGATTTTTTTTTTTGCCATTTCCCTTAAATCAAATCATACACAGTCATGATACATTCACAACTCTCTCTAAAAACTTGTAGCTGATGGTTAAAACAAGCCATGGTTTAAACGTTAATAGGGAGACCTGAAGAACTGTGACAGAGGTGAGAGAGATCAGTAAGTTCCTGTAAGTAAGGAGCGATCAGGAGATGGGTAGAGGTGGGCAGTCCTGTCAGTACTCCCCTGGTGTGACCTGCCTTAAGAAAAGCTGCAAGACAAACCATCTTATTAGGTAAGAGAGAATCGACTGAAGAGAAAAGCCTATATAAACACTCCACCTGCAGCAAAGAAACTCCTCACCATAGCTCACAGTCAGCCACCAGACAAAAAGCCACGAGAAACCACATGTCAGTGTTCCTGGTGTTCACAAACTTCAGTTTTCAAGATGCAAAATGGAGGAGATGATTGTTTGTCACTATAAGAGATACCAGGGGATACCCGAGATACCCTAGATGTAACTGTATTCAGGACCCTATCTCAATGCTATTGACTTATGTCCTCCATAATTAAATTCCTAACACAATTTTAATTGCAAAAAGTATTTTTTCCCCCCTCTCCTGCCTTAAGCAACAGCTAATAAAGACAGTATTAGGCAGTTTGCTCCCTTTCCTATCAGTAGTTCCTGTTCAGCACAAGTTGAAGTGACCACAGTGAATAATTTGTCTTTGGGTCAAGGTCATGATCCCATGTCAGCACGAACACAGCACTGCCAACAGGAGTCTTGCACAGGGACAGCTACGGGATCACGCCACTAGTTTGTAATGCAGTCTGGAATGTTTTAGAATAAGAAATCATTACAAGATCTGAAGTTATTGTCCTGATACAGCCTTTTTGTAATGGTAAAAAAAAAATACTGGTACCATGGCATACTGTTCTCTCTATATTCTCATGAGATCTCTGCTCTAGAAATAGTGCCAGCATTTCCTAAAAGTTCTTGGGTAATTACTGTTTTTATGTAGTTTCTATTGTGCTCGCTATTGCTCCTAGAAGAGTGGAATTGTCGGAAGATGCATTTGGTTTTCCTTACTGCTTTGTAAGAGTTTGTTGGGTTTTTTTTAATAAAAAATTAAAAATAGCTTGCCCTCTAAAAAGATGTCTTTTCAAAGCACTAGAATGAATACAAGCAGGGGAAACAGCCTTTGAAACAAAAATGACGTTGGACAAGTTTTGAATTTCAAACATAGCCTTTGTTTATATTTGACTGACAAAATGCCTCTCAAATATTCTTTGAAAGGTGATTACATTAGGCAGGGGCTATTTTAGCAATTTCGCATCTCATAGCACTATTGTATACAAGGACCTGTCCACCCACTTCCCTCACTACAGTCACAGCTCCTTGAGCCTTTTATTCAGCTGTCTTTCATCACTTCTAAAGTCCTGCAAACTTTCTTTTCCTGCAAATTGAAGTCCACCTTTTCTGCACCACCAAGTCTTTTCTAGGACTTCTGGTGGGCTGCAGAATCCCTTTTGGCCTGTTGGTGATGTTGTGTTCAGAGGTTTGTTGCAATACTTTGCTTAGAGCTGGGGAGAAAATGTTTTCCTGGTTTAACATATTTTTCAGGGTAACAAAAACTAATCCCCATTTCAAATCACAACAGAGTTGATGTTTTTAATGTTTCATGTTTTTGAGGGGAAAAAAGCCAAATTTGCACTGCAAGTCCTTTCCAAATTACACATCCTTCCTTCTCCATTCTATTTTTCCTGTCATTTAGGAAAAGAACGCAAAGCTCCTCCCGTGAAGGCACTGCACAGCCGAGACAAAGTGGCACATTTAATTATTCCTATCATCAGCTCAGATGGTGAAAGCTTCAATACCCATTCGAGTTCTGGACCGCCAGGAAAGCTCTCACTGTTTTTGCTTTCTGCGTAGTCTCAACACCACCATATTTTGACATTCCTGCTACAATTATGCATCTCCACTGCAATCAAAACTACATTTGTGGACACCTTTTGAACTTTTTAAACACTCTTTAAATGTTTTTAATATACATTATCAAGGTGAATTCTGTACCAGCTTGGGATGCATCAATACTAGCAAATACCTCACAGTTTTAGGAACATTTCTGGGCCCCAGAATACAATGGCCTGTGCCACCAGAGATTGAGACCGATTCTTGACACAGTTTTGGTCTAAGGCAACTAGCACTATCTGAAACAGCTCTTGAGCTTATCTCAAGAGTTAGCCCAGGCCAGAGTCAACACCAAAAGGCAATTCACATGAGACCACCTTGTTTTGGTGGGCAAGACAGTAGAACAGTATCAATGGATACTGTGGGCGAGCTATCCTCAGTGACAGAACCCTTCTGATACACCAGTACAGACATTGCTTCTGTCAGTCCTGCGTAAGAAAGATGGAGTAGTAGGAGTCAAACTTTTGAACTCCAGGCTCCTGCACAGTGCTGTAAAAATAAATGCACAGTACAGTGCAACAGATAAACCAGCTGAAGATGAACAAAAATGGCCACCCAGCGTTCCTGTGATGTGCTTCCATACCAGAGCAGATGAAATCAGATTTTTTTCTGTGTTGTGCTATCAATATTTAATTCTCCATGTCATTACAACATCTGTCCCTTCTCAGGTATAGCAGAGTGGCAATCTATGGTGTAACATTTTAGTGAAAATGTATCTACCAACATACCTACTTCTAGTAGTTTTATGAACGCAGGTAAAACCCCAAACCTTCTCTTTTCCATCAAACATAGACAAGAAAAAGGCCTCATTGGTCTTCAACCCTTAGTTAATGCTCTCACCATTCAAATAACTGCTGGCAACCACATAATCTGATCTTTTTCATAAACCGATCCATTCTAAAATTAGCTCATAGTTTTGATTTATTATTTCTCCTGTATACCATTATAAAAGTCTCATTATTTTAAGAGTAAACTCCCTGACAACACATCAGAGCACAGCAGATCAGAGACAGAAAGTTACACATAACTTACAACATCTGAGCAGCAAAGCAAGCAGTTTCCTGATTGTACTTCCAGTGGCCAAAAGCAAAGGCTGACATAACAGGAGAGATTAATGTGCTTTCTTGGGGCCTGACTGAAAATGCTGGAGGAACTTTTTTAAGGGTCCTCATCACATTCAATGACCCTACATTAATAACTGGCAGTCTAACTCACTCCCCATTCTGTTTTATGGTCGATTGGAAAGTTTCCAGAATTTGCTGGAAGAAGAGGGGATTGGAAATAGGAGGTGCTAATAGGTAACTCTCAGATACTTCGAAGCACAGAGATTCTCAGTAAAGAAAGAGGATTTGCTAAGAACTAGGAACAATACATAAGACATTCATAAAATCATAGAATGGTTTGGGCTGGAAGGGACCTTAAAGACCATCTAGTTCCACCCCCCCTGCCATGGGCAGGGACACCTCCCACTAGACCACGTTGCTCAAAGCCCCATCCAGCCTGGCCTTGAACACCTCTAGGGATGGGGCATCCACAACTTCCCTGGGAAACCTGTTCCAGCGTCTCACCACCCTCACAGTAAAGAATTTCTTCCTAACATCCAATCTAAATTTCCCCTCTTTCAGTTTAAAACCATTACCCCTCATCCTATCACTACACTCCCTCATAGAGTCCCTCCCCATTTTTCCTGTAGGCCCCCTTCAGATACTGGAAGGCTGCTGTAAGGTCTCCCCAGAGCCTTCTCTTCTCCAGGCTGAACAGCCCCAACTCTCTCAGCCTGTCCTCATAGCAGAGGTGCTCCAGCCCTCTGATCATCTTTGTGGCCCTCTGCTGGACCTGTTCCAACAGGTCCATGTCCTCCTTATGTTGGGGGCTCCAGAGCTGGACACAGTACTCCAGGTGGGGTCTCAGGAGAGCGGAGTAGAGGGATAGAATCACCTCCCTTGACCTGCTGGCCATGCTAATGTTATAAAAGCAGACGAAATGCGTTCTGCATATGCAAGTCTGGACCAATTCTACTCTCCAGCACAAGCCACCAAAGATAAAAAGCCCATATCAGCTAAATTCTGGCGTTAAGATATGAAGAATGACCCAGCCTTTGCAGTGACATGAAGGGTTATATCCGCCCCACACAAGAAGAGCCAGAGTCATCTGGGAACAGTTTTGCCGGATGTGGGTTAAGGCTTAGTAGGGCTGAAACTACATAAGAAATAACAGAATTTATCCTCTGGGATGTAGTCTTGCTATTTGACAGCTTCCACATGAGCACTTATTTATTCTTATTAATGTCTGGTGGAGCTCAAGTCTTATCAGCTCCTGTTTTAAAGAGATGGTCTAACAGTTAGTGCACAGCCTGGCTACTCAGAGGCTTGGACTGCAGATTTAGCTTTGCTCCAGTTCTCTGTCTACAGAGAGATCTTTTGGGCAGGGTTTTCAGAAGCACATTATTGGCATAGGAGAACAAGTCTGACTGATCTTCTGCCAGACATATCCTCCTATGTCACAAAAGCACAACTGAGAACCTCTCAAGTCACCTCTTACTTTCTACATCTGTAAAAGCAAACAAACACGACCCACTTAGCTATCCTAGAGAGATCTGTAAGGATCTGTTTTGCTGACAATTGTAAAGTCTTAACACTGAACTTGCCAAGGCAGCTCTTGCCCTTTCCCTGAGTAAGGAGGAGCCAAATGCCTGCAGAACAGTCACATTTCTGTTCCGCATGAAGGCAGGCTTGAGAACACGGATCCTGCCCTGCTGCTCTGCAGCTTCTCACCCTCCTCATGCACCGAGCCTTGTTTTGTGCAAGGGGGAAGCGAGGCAAGGAGCTGAATGACTGCCCAAGGCTACGCAGCCGGTCACTGGCAGGTTCCCCAGTCATTCCTGATTCCCCATGCTGTGCATTCTTCCAGGCTGCTTCCCAATCTGGGAAAACATTTCCAAAATGCAAGGCAGAATCCAGACTCTCAGATTTTCATTTGATTTTGGATGATTTGCAAACTTTCCATATTTAGAATCATTTTGAACTGTCTGTTGGGACACAGATATTTGGATTACACATTTTGTCGGTCTCTTTTAATAGTAACATCTAGAAATTCCCTAGGAAAAATAGTATGTGCTTATTATCTCTTTTTTCACACATTTAAAATATTTAAAAACTTCATTTGGCTCATCACCTGGTCTGAATCAATAATCATCTCAATGTGGGAATGAAGCTTCAGACACAGGGCTGAATCTTACACATATCAATGGCAAAAGTCCCATTTCTACAGTTGCATCAGGAGTAAGTTTCTGTGCTGTTACACAAGTAACTAAGCTAAAATGTGCTAACCCTTTGCCATTCAATTATTTTAAGGACCAATTTACTGAAGGTTTATCCAAAATAAATAGTCATAAGTATTTTCTTTTCTATGATGACAATTGTTGCTGTAGAGAATATTCAAACATTGAATAAGCCTTCAGATGATTCCCTTCTCATCTATTCTGTTTGTGAAGTCTGGGATTTGGGCAGCCTGATACAAATTAAAACAATCTTCTTCATAGAATTCAGAATAAGTAACACTAAAAAAAGTTTTGCCTAACCTTTCTGTCTTTTGTTGTTCTTTGGGTGACTCCATCAGGCCTCCTTAACTCATACTAAGTCATTTCTGTCTCTTAGAAAACTACTTTTGCTGTTACTAAATCAAAGGAGTTAGTGAGCTGTCAGTATCGCCCTACCAATAAAACAACGCAGCCCCTTCTGCACAGGCAAAATCAGTAGATAATATAAAAAAGGAAAGGTTTTAAGCAAACTTTGCCAGGCAGGCACATTTACTGCTGTATTCTCATCTTCCTTTCTTCAGGTCACAAACTCCAAAACCACCAAAGATTATCAATGCAACAAAAATGAAAAATCAGATAATCCTAACTAGATAAAAGGAAGCTGCCAACAAAAAAAATAAGGGGCCTTACGTACCGTGAAGAAACTCCAACTTATTTACTAGTATCTACAGCAAGATGAATAATGTTCAGCCATGAATAAACTCAGAAAGCCTGGAAGAACATAGGAACCATGCCTGGGAGCCAAGACTTCCAAGAGTAACTCTTCAATAGACACGCAGAGTTTTATTCTCCTGCAATATACAGAAGGGTAATAAACCAAGCCACTCAGCTACTGTTCAGACAGAGCTGCCTCACTGAGGTACCTGCCTTGAAGACATCATCGGTTTTCATTTTTGTGCCACTGGCCAAGCTACAAGTCTTGGATAAACTCAGCATGTGCTAGTTTCCAGCTGATGTTCACCTTGACTTTAGATGGATGCTGTTGTTTTTGGTGAGCTAGTCTCTTGCAGATCCTGCTGCCTTAGGGTTTAGAGACATTCAGTTTAAACAGGTGGCTATAATTAATTATTCAAAGTGATTTTTAGGAATTTGGATTTTTTTCTACTGACTGCATTAGTAATAAGCATTGTACAAAAATAAGGCAATTGCATGCTGTTTGGGGTATTTATGATTAAAAAAACATGCTCTAGCTCATTGTAATGCTTCTGTAGGCTGGCATTCTTTGTGAGAAATTTGTTTCTTGTAACTGCTTTGGGTTTATGTTAATTGTATATTTTAAGAACAACATCCGCTAAAGTGATTTCATGTGAAAAATGGCAATCTACTTATCTCAAGAAAGTGAATCCATAAGCATATTTAATTTCTAATTTCACATGAACTGCATCTCTAATATCAATTCCCTTTCATCCTCAGTTGGTCTTTAGCAAATACTTGGTTGCTAGTGGGAAAAGTTCAGAATAGTCAGCAAAGAAGATTATTAAAAAAAAATTAGGGACAGACAGCAGATGAGGATGCTATAAAAGTACTATTCTGGCAAGCAACAGTACGAAGAAGCTGGAAGAGTACTAGGAGCTAAAATTCACATACAGAACCTGTTATTCAGCACGTACAATATACTGTATTCTTGAACTTGTAAAGAAGTAGGCTGCGTCTAACATTCAGTCAAAGAATTTCTTGAAAAGAAGAGAGAGTGAGCTGCAGCGTGAGCATCAGGAGTCATCAAGTTTCCATACAGCTCTTACTGTAGATGGAAGCAATGGGGAAAGTAAAGAGATTTTTGTGCTATCTGCTTTTCCCCCCTTTGCCCCCAGCAGATGAGGTGTTGGGGGATAAACACCATTCTAGAAATAACTGTTTCTTCACAACATTTTCCAGGCAACACTCTTCATTCTGATATCATTTTTTTCCAGTTAAAATGTGAACAAATTAAAAACCAAATGGTTTGAAAATATGGCAAATAGCTCCAAGTAAAAAAAAAAAACAAAACAAAACAAAATAATCTAAATCAATACACCAAACCAAATAATACTAAAAAAAAAAACAAAAAAAAACCAACAACCCAAAAATATTTACCTTTTGATTTCAATATATATATTTGGAATACATTAGGTTAACCTTCTCCAAAATTTTATTCTATTTCTTTAACAACCACAAAAATCTTTTAGTCTGACCTGAAGTGCTTCTTTTCCTGGATGGTTTGCTTGTTTCCTAACTCACAACATTTATTATTTTGAAGAAGCAGCATGGGTTAGCCAGGGCTGAGCTTAAATAGAGTCCTTGGTCTCATGGGCAGGGATTGTAAGGAGAAGCCCCAGGTGAGGCTCATCAGGGTCATTAAGGTCTCTTAGTACACTCAGGGCCCTGATAATTATTCATCTAGCTCTAAACTGTGGAAATAAAGAGTAAACTTAAAAATGAGGCTTTGGTGTTCTGGAAGCAATGTGTCCTTTCCCACTCATCCAGTGCCTCAGACCATGTGAGAGGTGGAGTACTCGTGCATATGCATATTTTGCTAGGGTGGAAAGGCATCATATGATCTATCTTCAGCCCCGATATTAACAATTCTAATCAGAAGGATTTTCTTTGGTAATGTAAGCACCGTAACTTCATCCTAATAGATAACAGTTGTAAATGCTATGGAGACTGAGCCAGACTTTGGTCAGTGGTGCGTGACGCCCACTGTAACAGTGAAAATCTGAGAAGAAATACTGTGTCACTAAACTCATGCAAGATTCGCCACTGCCTTCCATGGAGCTAGGATCTTGCCTCAGGCAAAAGCAAAACTGCAGAAGTTACAATATATGCCCTTCCACTGCAGCTCCCAGGAACAAGACCTGAATAGCAGATGTATAATTATTTATTGATATGCAAACTTGCACAAACCTTATAATCTCAAAATGATAGCTGAGTGCTTTCCTAGTTGATAAACCATATTTGAGGAGCTTTTTCAAAGAAGGTTCTAACTAAATTTTTTTCCTGAGTAAAATGTGTTGTCAAAGTATGAACTGTGAACAGCGAGAACTGTTCTCTTCAGATATACTGGACACACACAGGCTTCAGTCGGCAAAATCCGGTCACTGTTACAAAGCAAACTTTACCTGAACTTGTACAATGAGTTTGGGTTTTTCACACTCAAAGATGTGTTTGTTGCTTGCTTTAAATGGAAAAACGAGTATTTCTGAAAAATTATCTAAAAGAGTGTATCAAGAAGCTGTTCTGTCACAGGAGACAGGGTTACATAGCATAAGGACCATGGGATAGTTAAAAGGAAAATCAAATATATCAGTAGAAACAGATTTAATTCACTGCTGAAACTGCCTGTAAAACATAATTCTACCTTTCATTCTTCCTTTCTGAAAGATGGAAAATCAATTTGCACATTTTGTTGGCTAGCACCTGACAATAGTTTTACCAAGGGGAAGATGAGGCGTTTGTCCTCGCTGAGCACCGGCCAGCCTGGGACATGTCTCTGTGTCATCCACTGCGGTCAGGACAGTCTTGTCCTGCTCCTCCTGCCCGGATTTGGACTGATTTGTTTTCATCCTAGAACAGCTGGTCAATTGTTAATTGTAATGCTGCCTCTTGCTGCCCTTGAAAGACCATGATGAACCCTGACAGTTGGCTCTTGTGCACTTATGTTTTGAGGAAAACAAAAGATAGGTCTTACAAATGCTCTGAGAAAACAATATTCCTCTGTTGCAAACAGGAACTGAGGGAACTGAGTCAACTAACATTTTTAAGGAGCAGATGAATGTCCTTATCTCATGGCCATACACCCCCTTCAGTTGATAGGTGTAAATGCCATTGACAGCAATGCCCTCTGGAGTACCAGTACAGCAGAATTAGAAGGTCATTGAAACAGATGACTTTTCCAATCCTTTTTCACAGTTTTTTTTTAACTTGGCATCTGTTCTCCCATGTGTACGTACATATAAAGGCCTCTAACAGTCTCTCTAGGCACATTTCTATGATGGGGATGGAGAAGACCCTTTCTTCAGAGAAAAGGACATTGAAACCTAAAGCACCAAATCTTCTCTTGCTTTCAAATGCCTTGAACTGCTGCAGTTATGTGACACAGCCTGACAGCTGGCTTAGCTCGCTCATCACACTCCTTCACAGGTGAAAAGGTAACAGCTTAAAAGAGAGAATCAAGCCCACAGTTTACAAAGCACCTCTGGGTCCTTTCAATATATTGTGTACATCATTTGTACACATGTGTTTGTGAGATGCGGGAGGCAGGCCTGGGAGAGGTACAGAACAAGTAGGAATATAATTAAACCTGAAAACTAATAAGAAGAAAGATCTATAGGAAAGTAATATCACCTTGTGGTTTTGCAAGTTATTTTTAAGTACTGTATAAAATCAGTGAGAATTTGATTGTGGTATTCACAGCTGTGATACTAATCACTGGGCTGAGTTAAAACACAAATCTGGCCTCAGGTTTATATTGATTGAACATCCATTCAATCAATAAAAAACCACAACCCATTCCTTTATTTCATCTAGTCTCAGAGTCTGTCGTCCCATACATTCCATCTGAATTGAAGTTACGCACCGCGGTTTACCCTGTTCGTGCAGGAATGGCTCCATGCACAAAGGGTCATGTAGCTCTACCGCCTTTTTCACACCCCGAGCTCAGCCCACTGGTGCTGCTGCACCAACCGGCAGGGACAGATGCTGAATGAGAAACCCTTCTGATAGAGCTCATGACAGCATTTTTCTCCTGGTCAAAACTTGCAATGAAAGGAGGTGAAGGGAAACAGGGGATCAATGAGGAATAGCTGCATAGCAGCAAGGACTCACAGTCTGTGGCTTTTGGGCCTTGGGACCACCTGGGCTGCGTTTGGATTGGATGACAAGGGCCTGAGTTTGGACTCAGTCCCAACAGACCATCAGACATGGATGATAATCCCAACAGATATGGAAACAATGCTTTATCGAATTAGAGTAATTTGTATCGAATTAGAGCTTTTGTTTTAAAGTATTCATAATGGAGTATTTGCTTTTAACCTTCACTCTAACTCACAGAAGTGGCCAGAGAGCTTGTTCTCTTATAAAACTAACAGAAAAAAAGCAGAGTGTTTTTACAAAAAAATACCTGATCTGAACAAAAGGAAAGAAGGTACAAAAGGAATGGAGATACAAAAGACAAAGAGAAATAGAATAAAGGCTGCTATTCCCTTTATCTTTTGTGAGTGTAGCCTATAGTTTATTATCCGCATGTCAGGGTCTTGTGCACCTCATGAAATTAAATGAAAATTGGTATAATACAGTGAATGAAGAACATAATAGCTTCACTTTCCTGTAGAGGTTCACACATGTACACCTACATGTGTGCACTCACACACAGAGGAACCCTCATAGCAAAGGCGCAGAAGTAAGAGCTGGGAGTAGAACTGCTGCTGGGCAGGGCTCGTCTTTGTCCTCTTACCAGAATTCCAGGTTTTATTCACAACCTGATTCTTTGAGACACCCCTTTTTAATCCTACAATAGAAATCACAAGCTTGAAGTTCTGGTACCCAAAGAAATGATGGAGATGGAACAGGGGCAGGTTTCAACAGAAGGGTAAGGTTCAATCAAAAGGCAGGCATGTCCTTTTCTAACCACCAGGAGTTTTGGCAGTTTAGCAAACATTTTAAGGAGCTATTACTAAAAGCAAGTGAAAAGTAAAAAGTAAATTACATCTTCAGACACATTAGTATGACACCTGCCAGGCAGTACCTATCTAGATTATTAACAAAAAATTTGTTCTCAAAATTTTCATCACTTTAAAAACTGTTTCCCCAGCCCGACTTTGATAACTAAAACTATCTATTAAAAAAAAAAAAGAGTCCAAATAATATTATGCAGCGGTGTATTTCAGAGGTTAATTCCACTTTGCCTGCAGAATATTTGATGATCTGGGTTTCCTTTCAGTGTTAAGATACATGGGGTATCTCCCTACAAAAACAAACGAAAAATGAAGCACTGCATAAATATTTTTTATGGGAGCACTGCCTATATGGCATTGATGAAGCCCTACTTTTTACATCGCAATGAAAAGGAAATATTCTGGAGAAAGGTATTTTAGAGATTTCTGTTGACTCTGCCCTGGAATGTCTGTGTGTAGCAAAGCAAATGATTGCCCTGAAGGGATTTTCCCACTGCTCATAAAAAATGTCACAGCCTAGCCTTGTCCCATCTGTACTGTGCTTTCTCAGGGCAACACCAGTGCAACCCATTTGGAGAAGCCTATGCTGTAAATAGTGATGTTTCAAACATTACACGCAACAGTGGTGATTTATTTTCCATTAAAAATGTTAAGAAATGAATATATTAAAAGCAGAGCACAAAGTGGTGTTTCACCTGCAAAAAAGTAGCACGGCCAGATCTGTGAAACAGCAGATTCAGATCCTGTCTTCATTTGAAGTGAAAGGTTGAAGAAAACAGAGAATCAACAGGAGAAATTATGCGTGTGCTTGCATATACCCACATGGCCCATGCAGTTTCTACTAGAATTGCAGCCAATAGCTCTGCCCTGCCTGGCCCACCTCATATCCTTACCGGATGTTGGGAGATCTGAGGTCTGGCACAAGAAGTACTTCTAGCACGAGGGACCTGGCTCCAGGCACATTTTAATTCACCCGTATGTGTGCCCCGTGGTCCCTCTGTCACAAAACCCACTGGTTATATAAAGTGTATGAGCGAAACAAGTTTGGGTCTGTGAAGCCTCTTCAATTCCAGGAAGTTAAGGCTTCCTCCTAGAACAGACTGTAAGATATGGATGCAAATTTAGTATGTCTGGAAATGAGAAAACCCCCAAAGCTGTACAGCATTCTCGGTGTGACATGAGAGGCCAAAATCCTCCCCAAGCCTTCCTCTATAGACCAAGACTCTTGAAATGCGATATGGGAGCTCTTGCCCTGACAGAACCTTCCAAGTCAATCTATTGGCTAAAGTGTTCCACCTCCATATAACCTGCAAGGCAGCATGGTTCCTTCCACCACAGTGTTTCACCAGCTCTGCATGCATACTGGGCATACTGAAAAACACCACGGGACATGCAACTTTCTAACTGGGAATGGCACCAACACAACAAGCCAAACATGCCCACAGCTATCAGAGGAATGGTCCACTAGAGCACAACCACTATTCCAATATTTGCAATTAAGCGCTTGTTATGACTGCATAGTGGCTGCCAGGAAGCTTTGAGAGGTGGCAAGAACATGGCAACAGTCATAGGTCAAAATACCTGTAAGGGAGATAATGAAGGATTCTTTGTTTTATACCCTTAGATTTATATCCTTTCACTCCCTCCTTCCCATGCAAAATAATGCTGTCCATGAATCTCCCCATAGTCATCCTTTCAGAGATTTCTACTGTACTTCTCTAAACATTTCCTCGTTGTTGTGTCCATTTAGATACAAAATAGGTTAAATGGAATGTGACACATGAAATGAGCTTGTGCTTTTGTCAAACTAGAGATAAGCCTGTACCTTTTGCTCTGATTCACTCTTTCAACATGCTTCTTGTTAGTAGGTAAATCAGTCCAGATTTGACTTGGGTCTGTGCAGATGTGAATCTCCAAGTTAAAACTTTTCAATTCAGCAATTTCTAAAACCTTGGAGAATGCAGAGACCATTATACACATCCTCTAATTCCTGGGGCCCTTTTTGCCTGGTCTGAAATCCCCGTTTGTCTCTTACTTTCTGCATAAGAGGACGGTACTCCCCGTAGAAACAGAAAATGGGCAGAACTGGAAACAATAGATGCTGACAAGCACACTATCATTATAGGTATTTATGTGCTGAGTATCAAATTGATAGTACCTTCATTTGTAACTTTTGCTCGTCTGTTCACTATTATTAAATGAGCTCAGAAACCAGAGGAGATTTGAGAGTGACAGAGGGTAATTACACACTTTAGGAGAAGGTATTTTTCATCATGGGTTTAGAACATAACAACCTATCAAAAAAAAAACCATCAGAAAGAACGTGGGTATTTCAATTCAGCTATGTTGCTGTCCTCAGAGAACAGATCATTAAAAAATCTACTTTTCACTTTGATTCTAACTAAACATACAAACATTGCAAAAGCTACAAAAAGTTTTTCCCTTAAATATTCAACTCTGCTTAATGTAGATTTTTGAAAATCCTGTATTTAAATAGTGAATTTGTGTTGTTGATCAACAATCTTAAGATTTTTAATTTTGTTGAGTGATTTATCTGTTTACTTTATAACATCCATCTGTACAGGAATTTGTCTAGTCTAGCTGTAAAGTGGCTCTGTGTGTTTTATTTGATCTAGCATCAAAAAGCTAAATATTTTATAACACTGAAGTCAGCACTGGAAAACTGGAAAGGATGAGCATCAGCAACAACGGATGAGAAAAGGTGTGGGGGAAGTCTAGCAAGCTGTCCTATCCATGTTACCACCTGAAATTGCTAGCACCAGCTTAAAGAGGAAGGTGTCAGAAACTAATCCTTTAAGAAAAATGTAGCATATTGTTACTCCTGGTCCTGTGTAGTGAGCTCCTCCAGTGGCAACTCACCTTCAGTTCGAAGTTTTGGTTTCACATGCTGTGCAATGTTTTACTCTTCAAAGGAATCCTGCAGTTCCATACCACCACAGAGAGGCAGCATCATCTGGCTATTGCTTTTCCATACAGAAATTCAAGTCATTTGCCTATTCCTCCTCACACCATGCCTGCAGCCTAGCCAAAACTCATGGGAATATATATGGCATTCTGCCTGAAAAAGCTACCCAGAAAGCACAGAAGTCCCCAGCCAAGGGCAATTTCACTTTATGTTTTTTGCTACCCTGATTGAAAGCTTACTGCTTTTGCCTCAGCATAGGATGTGTCTGCAAAAGCAACATACTATAGAACTACAGCCTGAAAAATACCGACCTTTGCCTCACAACATTGGGAAAAAAGAAAGCAGATGCAACAGCAACGTAGACTTCCTAATCTGATTCAACCAGCACATAAGCACCCCCAGATGACTGTCATTTTATAACCCCCCAATTACCACAGACATTCTCTTCTCTGCAAACCTCCACCACCTCCATTCGATATCACGCAGCACTGTGCTGCTAAGGCTCCGCCACAAGCAGCAGTTTTGATGTGGTACCAATGACCACAAGAAGACGGTATCTGTTTGCCTGCCAAAGATATTTAGCACCTGTCATTTGGAATACTCTCTCAATTTGTGCAGGGTCTAATGGGCTAATGCCATAATTTGAATTCAAGGAATAATCAGAACCATGTTTCAGATAATCATTTTTTCAGCCACAAAACCTTTCTCCAACAGTTTCTGAAGCAGACATGAAAAACTGAATATTTCCAACAGGGAAGGGACTTCTGGGAAGACTTGTGATCAGTGTGTGTAGGGATACTTGTACACGAGTTAACTGTATGGTCCCATTTCAGAGTGAGGCCCAAAAGGACTATGTTTTCAGTCTTTTCCTGCTTATTGCTATTCCACTGCAAATAGAATAGTTTGTCTTTTCCTATCCCCTCGTCTTCAGAACTCTCTAGCCCAACCTGATAATGGTGGCAAACTAACTTAATAAGATGGTGTATAAGTATTTCTGGATCAAGATAAAGTAAAACATTAAAAGCATTTATTGTGTTGAAATTTTCTATGCCAATTTTCTGCTAAGAGAGAGAGATTCAAAAGGTCAGGGCTTTTGCAGTACAGACTTAGTGGTATATTAGTTACAGTAATTCAGCCTGAAAATTCCAGGAGAAACAAACACAATGGAATGCCATGAATTACAGGAGGAGACCACAGCTTTAATCAGCTCCTGGGAAAAGAGAAACATGCATTTGGTTATTGACAGTTGATAAACTGAATTATGAGGTTTGAAGAAACTAGGACAAAGGAGTTCTAGGATTTTTTTCTTTAAGTAAATAAGCTTTTGTTTTCTTACTTTTTTTCTTCCTGATTACAGAGACTTTTTTTTCCCCTATTTATCATACAGATATACTTTCAAAACTGTTAACCACTGTTCTTGGCATTCAGGTTTTTCAGACCCTCACTAGACTGTAAAGGCTGGGAAGAGTATGTCTCTAAGTGATGTCTTGAAATAAAATCCAGGAAGCAGAGGAGATTCTGAGAGGAGTGTGATTGATTCTGTACAGTGAAAATGTACTGATTACACAAAGCTCTTAAAATACAAAATTGAAAAGTCTGACTGAAGCCTTTAAAAGAAAACACAGTCAAGCCTTCTAAATCAGCTTACTGTGCCTCTTTTCAGGAGCCACCAGTTTCCACAAGTCCATCATTGGGGAACTTGCCATTGAATTTTCCTCTTTGTACAAAATTGTTCTCCAACTTTTAAGTCTTTATTCAAAAATTAAGATCAGCCATGACAGTGTATTCCCATTCCTCCTCTTTCTCCACACCATCGTTAACATCACCATATTAAGCAAACACAAAGTAATCACTGAAAACACAAGCAATGCATTAATTAATGTAGTATTTGAGTTTGCATAGAGCCTGAAATACAAGTTTGGAGGGGTATAAAGTGCCCCATTCATTTCCAAGGTTTGATTACTCTACAAATGTAAAGCTAGCATGTTGATGTTGCATTAAATTGCTTCTGCTGATATCGGAGAATTTCACAACATTGAACAACCTCTTATGACTGTCCAGGCTGAAATATGAGAGGTCTAAAGAGAGAGAGCAACCAAACCCAACTGTATTTATAGGTGTTTTTTTTTTTAAAAAAAAAAATTTCATTATTTTCAAGCCAATCTAGTGATTTTTTTTTCTTTTTGAGTTTGGCTAGTATTCCCAAATGTTTCATCAACATTTTCTGCCTTGGCCAGAAGCATTAGAAACTCACACACAATACCAGAAGACAAGTGTGTGAATGCCAGAAAACGAAACAAATAAGAAACTATGGCCAAATTCAGAAACAGCACAAAGACATGAAATGAGGAAAACAAGTCAGTTTGACCATCTTTTGTTGGTATTATCTCATAGTAATTAATACCATAGGACAGGCATTTTTGTTTTGAATAAGATTTCTTTACTTGACATTGCCTTGCAAAATACCAGCGTATGACAGCTGTCAGGTTTTCTCCCCTTTAAGTAATGCTGCCACAATTTCCTATCAAGTAATTGCCCTCACAAGCAGGTACCAGAATAACACGGGACAAAGAGTTTTGCTGTGTTCCTTTGTAAGACATTTGAGTCAGAGGTTAAAGAAATCACTGCTCCAGAGGCTCTTAAACATGTCATTGTCATAATATAAAAACTGACTTACTAACTTAGATTATTTGGAGAGTTAAGTGCTTGTGTTATTGCAAATTAAACTAATTAGTATCATTTCCTGACAGCTGCAGTGAGCGATAGCAATTCCATGATTTTTTCTTCAGCCGCTCATGTGGGATGAAGAGAAGAGTGGAGACAGCTTTGTGATTTAATGGAATGGGATCAGTTTATCATCGTAAGGGCACATCGTTCCATTCTTAGCACAGCTCTGCTGCTTCCTCTGCTCCCTCCCAGTTCATCAGCTATTATTGCACTATTAACTTATTACATGGAAGCTGGGGTAGACAGATGGAAGTTGCTGGGAACTTTGCAAATAGCCAGACAAAAAACTGCGCTGGAATTTGCTCGCAGTACTTCCCCCTTTTGGAACTGTCGTAGATTATATTCACCATCCTTTTAACAAAAATTGTAGCTGCCAATAGAAGATAGAAGAACTCATTTCAATACCACAACTGGTTTAATTGTTATAAAGGCAGATTCACAAACTAGCGCTGATTGGAGTCTCTAGCTTATATGAATAATTGCATAAAAGGGAAAGTTACAGTATGTAATTGTCAGGCATTTAGCAAATCACTCACATTTATCATATGTGGAAAATGTGTACCAATCGTGGTGGTAAAACCATTGTGCTTACTTCTACCCAGAATTTCCATAAGATTACGTGAGGAACAATAGCAGACAGTCCCAAAAACTCCTACAAAATGTCATACTGAAAACTAAAGGTAATCTGATCAGTAAGGAAAAGTCTAAGATTTCTTAAGATGAGCCAGAATGAAATAAAACTCTTGTCCATCTCCCACTTCACAGAAGCCCACACAAATGGATGAAATTACTCTGAATTCAATTATTCTGGAATTCCAACTTTCTAGAGACCATTGGGTCGTGCTTGAACTTTTTCATTAGATCACTTTGGTCAGATTCGTGCTCTACTTATATTACTAAACTGGCTCCAAAGGTTTGGTCTGTCTTGAAGTCATTGGAATAGACTGTAGCTTTGTGGTTCACAGACTGGATTAATGTTTTCAGCTACTAATTAATTGCTGATCACCAGCATGGAACTTGAATTATCTTTAATCATATTAAAATACGGGGTTTTGTTCCCCTCCTCCATGAATCATTTAGCTTAGAAAGTCTTGATGGAAAGAAATGCATATTTTTGAGACAATACAATACTTTAGTAAAAAGCTAAAAGGGTTGGGAAAACGAATCCTCTTCCTCGTTGCCGAGCAGAAATTAATGCATAATGCCATCTACCTAATGTCTCGGTATGGTCCCTGTTAGCACAGAGTCTGAGTACCTTCCATTTTTTATGCATTTATTTTCAGAACACTCCACAAAATGGGGAATTTCTACGGTTTCTAATGATCGCTTGTCAAAAGAAGAAGTAAAGAACAAAAAGACTGAGAATTCCTCAAGGCAGCACTGGAAATATGTGATGAAACAGGGAATTAAAACTGCTTCCTCCATATGCCAGATTTGTATCTCTAACCACATCTTTTTTTCACATCTGTAATCAAGATGGCAGTAACAGACAAAGACCATCAAGGGAGAACTAACTGTGGTTCCATCTTCCATCCCCTGGTTTCTAGTTTCAGGGACCTTACACATTCTGAACCAGCAAGCATCCTCCATGGCCAGGTAGGAAACACCACTTTCTGAGCATCTTAACCCTCCCAGCCGCTATTTTTCCATTAGGATTCATTCCCATCACCTGTTTTTTTCCTTATGTTTTACTAGGGTAAAAGTCGACATTAAATCTGAGCCAATCTAGCTGCTCTCCACTGCTGAAAAGGAAAGATGCTGCTCCTCCTACACCCACCCGACTCCTCTCTGCCACTGCTCTTGACCACAAAGCCTTCTCTTCTTCTGGGCCAAGGACCCTTTGGTGGACTCCTTGGTGAGTTCATTCAACTTGCTGACTTGGCAGAAAACTATTTGCCTTTTTTTTTTTCCTTCACAAAATGCATTCCCAATTACTCTGTCACACAATCCAACCCTTCACTTAAGGCAGTATGTTCATTGCCATGAGATCTAATGCCTTGGAGTCTCCAAGAAGTTGAACAGTTGGTGAATACCTTTGAGCTACTCTGGAAGCTGTGTTTCAAGTCCTGCTCTGCTGACCTCTGAAATGGTTCCAGTGCAATTTAGAGAGCAGATTCAGCAATACTGTCCAGCACACAAATAAACCACAGAGGAATCAAAATCACTTATAACTCTGCCCAGCAGAGCGTCAGGGGACTCAGCCAGTTCTTTCTTGATTCAGTTTTTTTCTTCTCTAAGTGGAAATTCTCCCCACAGTGTGCAAAACATATCACATCTTTCAGAAACACCTTGCCTGGCTTTGAGTTTACTTTCAAACGGGCATTCTTAAATTTATCACAGGCCATTTGGAAATGGATCAGTTTGCGTCCAAAAAATGTGAACATGCCCAGGATAGCACTAGGTTTCATAAATGCCTGTTTGTATTAAAATGTAAAAAACACACTCAAAAGCCAAACTCCCATTACTGTTGTCTAACTGCCCAGATCTAAACAAAAACTTGAGGCAGGATAGGGGAAGGAAAGAGTTAATCTTTTGACATTTACACTTTGCCCCCTGCCTTGGTCCTAGACATAATTTCCAGAATGGTGTAGCCACTTTTTCCATACTGCCAGCATCAAACTAGTCTGCTTTCCTTAATTTTAGCATTAGAATCAATTTAATTTCTTTTCCAAATACATTACACTTGCATTAATCACATGGCAATGTTATGAGCTACTTCACGCTGTTCTTTCCCTTTCTTTGTATGTACACAACACAAAGGTTCATGGATTTCAGCTTCCATGCCCTGCTGCTCCCCACTTTTCCACTTCCACCAGCAGCCAGCTTTGTGGAGATGCACAACTGGAAGGGGAAGGAATGATGCGGGCTCTGGGGTAACTCCTGCAATATCTCTGCCCGTCTCTGAACTTTTGATGCTTTTCTGCAAGTCCAAATATAACTGAACCTCTAGAACTTGATGTCAATTATTCCTAAGGGTCCCTCTCAGTTTAGGTTCCTCTGACTATTCAGGAGGCAACTCCTCCTCAATCTTTGATACACCTGAGCAATTCAAGTAGCAGTCTGGATCCAAAATATACATGACGAGCATGTATCAGACTAAAATACCAAATCAGAATCTTTTTTCTGAAGTCAGATTTCATGGTATCATCAGCTAGGCCACTCCAGTGTGTGAGGGAAACCCTCCCACTCCCATTCATTTTCTTAGTCATTCATTAGAGGTTATGACTTAAAACAAAAAGAAGAAATACGCTTTTCAGGGAAATTCCCCTTGAAAGAGAAGCAGCTTGTGCTGTTACACCAGATCTTAATATGTAGATGGCTCCACTAAAAATTTTCTCGGGTAATAGAAACCTTTGTGTGGCCTTAATGACAGGACTGATTAAAAATATCAGTTATTTTCATCTGAAGAGCTGAATTAGGATTAAAGAAAACAATAAACAGTAACAGTAATTTTTTTCTAAGTTAGTACAGTTCTTCTCTCTGCATAAACTGCTACAGCATAGCTTGAAAAATGCCTGCTTTTTTCCTTCAAGAGTTAAGGAATTGGTTCAATTAAGGCAAAAGTACTTTAGATAGAACACGTATACCTACCATGGACCCCACAGGATGAGTCTCAAAAATGAGAGGACATCCTTGAAATGTTTCTTAATGCAGTTCTGATGCTATTTCATAATCTCTGTTGTTTTATAAGAGGCATTTGGTCAGAGGCACATGGCAGGCAAAGGCAAATAAACAGGCTGTAGTTGTTGCTACTAGGGCTAATATGTACACTTTTCACATACACCAAATGGGAGAGGTTCCGCACTTTCACATTTACATTTGTCTAACTGAGTGGGCCAGCTATGAAGAATAGAAATAATCAGCACATTCTAGACATATTTTAAGTTAATTATTTTAAGTGAATATTCAAGTGAATGTTTAAGTTAATATCTTTAGGTAATTCCTTCTTAAGAAAAACAGTATGTCTCAAAAAGAGATGATATAGAACACACAATGTTAGAATGGATTTTATATTGTCATCTAACAAAGCTCTTTCACTGTGAAGCCCTTGCTCAATTTGTCAGCCAGAACAAAACCTATCTTATCACCCAAGCAACTAGAAACAATATTCAGCCTTGGACAAACCAGAGGTTTAACATTAAAGATGGGTGAACCTCTCTAAGTTTGTGATTTTGTCTTAAGACTTCTTTTGCAGGGCTGACCCAACTAAATGGGAGTGTGATTTTCTTTTCCTGTGTTTTAAAAGCTATGCACTATGGGCCTTTTTTCCTCCTTAAAAAGCATACTTGAATACCTACATCAAAACTTCCCTCTGTGAGAGACACCATGAAAGCAGAAAGGAGAGTACCTTATATCCTCTAGGACAATATCCATTAGGGACTACCCTTCATGCTTGCTCCTTTTCCCACACCAGTTTTCCTGTTCTGGCTCTTCTCTGCCCCTTTATCTCCACGCTGTTACTATCTCATGATGCTCTCCTTCTTCCATTATCTACTTCACTGTTCTTAATAGACCATTTTCCATTTTTTCCCGATACATGTGTCTTAAAAAGTAAACCCAAAAGCACGTAAGAACAAAGCAGTTTTAGAATCAGCCGTGTGCAAGTAAGTCTGGATTTTAACTGAAGGAATTTACATTCATTGTCTCCAGCAATTCCATTGATTCCATTTTAATTTTTCTATCATCAAACTTTACTCAACATCAAACTCATCAAACTCATCAAACTTTACTCAAGGCGAAGTGACACATCCCTGCAAAAATTATTAAGGCAGTCAGTAACAGGAACTTTGCCCCACAAGCTTTCTCATGAATGAAACAGTGACAACAGTTGTGAAATTTGAGCAAGACCCTCCTGCTGTAGGCAAAGCCTGCTCTACTCTGGCATTTTGCTTTCTGTCTCCTTACAGGTCCTCAGAACTGTGCCTGTGTGTCCAAATGGTTTTAGTAGTCTACTAACTCATGAGAAGTTTGCTACCGGGGCAAATCAAGGTGACTTTTAATGTGAGCAGTAAACACACCTCAGTGTTTCCAGACAGCAGATACGAAGTTAATACCAAAATCAACCAAGTCATTTGCTGATACAAACTTGGTACAATACTTTTAAAATGTATCCTATAAGCAGGAGTAGTCTGATTTTAATTTAAATCCAACTATTAAAAATACATTTTTTATGAACTATAGCTCATATAATTCTAGATGTCTTGAATTATTATAAGCTTTAGAAAACAAGTAATATTTCAACATGATACATCATGGAAAAGCACTCAGTGGGGGTCTCTAGCTTTCAAAACTGACTAGTGATTTTGAGTATCTGATCTATCTGAAAGGAGACTGATTTTAGTAAGTTCTAGTATCCATCATCGGAGAGGCAAGCTTACTTAAGACATCTCAAGACTGTCTTTTGCAATCTGATTTCCAAAAGTTCTCAAAGATTAGTGACATGATATTCTAGATGGAGACAGGCACTAAAAACATATAATAATTACCTTGAGATCATCAGCTCCCAAGAATATTTAGACAGAGCAATCCTTCATAGGCTTCTTGAGGGGCATAATCTCAGGACTGTAGTCTCAAAATGATTGAAGCAGCAAGATCTGTTGAACACAATGTTTCTTTATGGATTGGAAAAAATAAGCAGAATTGGGTTTCCTTACCAGAAGCACATTGCCATTTCTGTGTTATAAGATAAATTAAACTAAAGAAGTCAGCTATTGACTTCTCAGGTTACAAGGGTTACCACAATAACAAAACAAAGCTCACATTGCTGATCTATTCCAGGGGTTACGGCCAGTCCTGTCTGGAATGATAGCCGCAGTAGAACCCACACAGTGCAGCAGGGATGTGTTTCTTAAAACAATATTGCTCTGCAGAACTTGTGATCCAGTGGCAGACATCCCTGAGACATATAGTTCCCTCATGACAAATATTGTCTACTACTCAATTAACACATCTTTAAACTGAAAAGACAGGCTCTTGGCAAGAGGCATTTGCATTGTGTACATAAACAGTTAAAATAGTTGCTTGCCTTCTTACAGAAAAATACTCAGTGGTAGAAGTGTGCACCCCTCCCAGCTGACAGCTTCTCTACACCAGGGTGCTACTCAAGCATCTACAGCACCGAATGCTCCACACCAGTATGGAACAGGACTTGCAGTGGCCTGACACAATTGTGTACAAGTTTGCACTGCTGCACTAGTGGACCCCAAGAGCCGTAAAGCTGCATGCTGTCACCCGTAGAAAACGCCATCTACTCTTCCTCGGCTTTCCTACCAGCAGCCAACACTGTGTCTTCAGAGTTACACAGGATTTTGCCACAGACCCTTCCTCTGAGCTGAGTGAAGAGCTTATGTCAAAGGCTCAACCAACACAGCAAGCCTGGTGCTCCTTGCTTTTACTTTCAACGTCAGAGCACCACATCGTCACAACAGCTTAAAGCAGGACCACAAGCACACGCTAAAAATGCAGGTCAACATTCAAGAAAAGGAAGAAAGGAAAAAAATAAAGTCACAATAGTGAAGCTGCTGCCTGTTAGTCATCCCAGTCAGTCATTTAGAAACAATAAGAAAACAGTTGACCAGAGAATTGCAGTGTGGTTGTCTGATCCTCAGTGAGCATCCCAGGGCCAAAGGCTCTCTTACCGTCTGACAAAGCCTTCGGAATCCCTTCTAGGAAAAGAGTATTTCTGTGACACAAACCTTCCTTTCCGAAAGACCTTCATTTAACATCCTTGATTCCAGTCAAGAATAAGTCTGTATCATTCATTTCTTATTCCTTATGGCTTCCTTAATAAGCAGGAATTGCTTTTACTTCTTTGATGGTGAACACTGTGAAGTAGGCAAGCCTGAGCCCTAACATAGTCTGTGACCTTCATGAAATGCCATCAGTGGCTCCCAGGGAGGTCATTTCCACCACTGCAGCACAGACAAGTCAGTTTGGCAGCAACAGACTGGTTTCATTCAGACATGGCAGGTACACAAACTAATCCCCAAGCTCTACAACCTTAGATTCAGTATCTTAACCTTTTTTTCAGACCCAGGATAAGGAGCCACTCCTGCAGACACCTTTTCAAACCCATAGTCATGTGTTCTCTCCCCTCCAACTTTCTTTCTCTCTCCTGCCTCAGGCAGGAGATGATGATGTACCAAAGCCAGTCTTCCTCCCCTGGTCACCTCCTTTTTTACCTCTTTCCCATCACCACAGGACTGCTAACAGCAAACAGCCTTCCAGGCTAGGCTGCAATGGGGTCTTCAACACTTTTCTCCACTGTGAAACCAAACACTTTAAGGCTGAGGCACTTGCTGAGGATGTAGAGCTACAGATGAATGTGATCTTTGATCTGTCACACCTCCTCTTACCTATATTTGCATCTGCTTCCTATTAGATTGCTTCCTATTTTATCTTAACTAGGTATCCACTTCTTAAAGCTTCTAAAACATTTCATTGCTAGCTAACTTGCATCTTGTTAATATAAACAAACTAAATTAATTACTAAAATCTACACCCTCCTAATCTCTAGATTCAAATCATTTGGCTTGTGTTTAGAACATAAAAGGGCACATACAGTGGAGACCTTGGTTCCTTGTTGTGCCAAGTATGCTCCCCTCTAACACAGTGATGTGAACCTGCATTCATCTGTTGCATTAGGACCAAAGACTAAAAATATAAAACCTCTGGACTTGACAGCAATGTCTGCTTTGGCTTAAATAGTAGACATGAGTTTTTGAAGGCAGGAGATCAAGTGTTACTACCATTATCAGTGAGTACATGTGTATTTCTAAAAATGTTAGTCATTTATTTAGGCACGCAAACCCAGAAGGGCTTCTACTCATAGGCAAATAAATCTTCTGTATTCTTTGCCACAGGAACTTTTTCTACTTCATTAATCCATGTGGCTCTTTGCTTTAACTAGTCACTATCAAGTCAAATGCAAGAATTTCTATAGCTACTTCCAAACAAAGTGTTTTGTTCAAAAACTCTAAAAAAATTACATATACTATTTTATTTAGAAAATTTGGGTTTGCAGACATATTATTCTTATGCATACTACTTTTGAAATGAGAATCCTTCTGCACAGAAACTACTTTTCTATGCTACACTTGGTCAAAAATCCAGAGAATAAAAAATTCTGATGTTCCAACAAACTCATTCAAGCAGAATAATTTTAAATTCTATTATAATTCTAAAAAATTCTCTAACCAATCTTCAGTCTGGAGAAAATACAAATTTCTACCAATATCTTTCTTTTAAGGATCTATAAACTTAAATATTGGAGTTAAAAAGAATCACAAAGAACAGATCTCTTCTAGATTTCTATGACTGATTCTCTACCTGCCAGCTACCAAATTTCCTCATTTATAGAGATCAAGGTTTTCAGATCAGGTGGCTACTTTGTTTCATAGAATCATAGAATCATACAATGGTTCAGGTTGGAAGGAAATAAAGATCATCCAGCTCCAAGCCCCCTGCCATGGGCAGGGACACCTCCCACTAGACCACGTTGCTCAAAGCCTCATCGAGCCTGGCCTTGAACACTTCCAGGGATGGGGCATCCACAACTTCCCTGGGAAACCTGTTCCAGTGTCTCATCACCCTCACAGTAAGGAATTTCTTCCTAATATCTAATCTAAATCTACCCTCTTCCAGTTTGAAACCGTTACCCCTCGTCCTATCATTACACTCCCTGATAAAGGGAGGCCCCCTTTAGGTACTGGAGGCCCCCTTCAGGTACCAGAAGGCTGCTGTAAGGTCTCCCCAGAGCCTTCTCTTCTCCAGGCTGAACAGCCCCAACTCTCTCAGCCTGTCCTCATAGCAGAGGTGCTCCAGCCCTCTGATCGTCTTCGTAGCCCTCCACTGGACCCGCTCCAACAGGTCCATGTCCTTCTTGTGCTGAGGACTCCAGAGCTGGACGCAGTACTCCAGGTGGGGTCTCACCAGTGCAGAGTAGAGGGGCAGAATCTCCTCCCTCGACCTGCTGGCCACGCTTCTTTTGATGCAGCACAGGATGTGGTTGGATTTCTGAGCTGCAAGTGCACATTGCTGGCCCATGTTGAGCTTCTCGTCCACCAGCACCCCCAAGTCCTTCTCCTCAGGGCTGCTCTCAAGCCATTCTCCGCCCAACCTGTATTTGTGCTTGGGATTGCCGTGACCGAGGTGCAGGACCTTGCACTTGGCCTGGTTGAACTTCATGAGGTTTCCTTCCTTTCAGTGCTCTAATACTTACATACTATTTTACTGTTATAAAAGAGAATGAGAGAAAGGGGTGATAAGGGCAGGTATTTATGCATACCTGGGTTGTGATCTTCTTCATCTGTTCACTCAGCTTTCGCATTAGTTACATTCTGCTTACAGGACCTCAATTTTAATGATGTAAATAAGAGTAAATGCTCTGAGAAGAGGAAGGAGCTAGAAAGATGCTGGTAGGGGCGTTTTCTGATCCTATTTCTACTACTGATCAGGCAAGATTCATTAACCCGTTGTTCTCATAGTGTCCACAGACAGCAGAAATAGAAGTGGCAGCTAATACAGGAGAATTTCAATTTATTCTGAAAGTGTTAGCTTTAAGATAGCATGTCTCTTCACACTACTCTACGTACCTCACTAATGTTCAAACAGCCAACTTAGGAAATGCCAGGTTATTTTTAGAACAACAATGACAACTATTCACAACATGCAATCATGTGAACTGAATAAAATGATGCTAGTCCTGGATTAGTGAGACTTAACTCCTGTTAAGATTACTCTTTGCTGTGGCAGAAAGCATGTCTTTTTGTATTTTACTGCTTCAGTGTGGCACTATGCACACTGGGTAGACACAGCCCAGGTCAGTGAGGTGGGTTTTCTGCTGCTGCACTACATTGCAGTTGGGTAGTGTGGCAGCACGATGCGTTGTAAAGCAGATTACTGTGATTTGTCACTGTGTCATTCACAGATATGATTGCGTCTAATTTCAGAACTAAGTGGAACCGTCTGCCCCTTTGTATTCATTCAAAAGCCACACAGCGACTCTCAAATCATGGCTGCCTTTGCCACCCAAAAAATGAAAGGAAGCCAGCTTGTGTCCCAGCAGTAACTTTGCTCTTTGTGCACCAAATTCAATAACCCACTTGCTCTGGTGTGCATAGCAGTTCCCTGCTTCTCCCGCAGACCAGATGAGCACTGGTGGGATTTGTTTCAATACAAGAGTCCATTCTCCCCCTTTCCTCCTTGGGCAGTTTCAGATCTTCAGTCTCTGCCTCCAGCCAGTTCTGTAACAATACAGGTTTCTAGGAGGTATAAGAAATCCCCTGGCAACGTGAAAAGCCTTGGAGTCAGTATGTAACTTTTTCCTTTAATCTTAAGCTTAAATAATAGGACAGTTGTATTTCACAGGTACCATTATTAGCCATGTAACAACAAAGACTGTAAATCTCAGCTGAAATGAGGCTCCCTCCTACTGAATACCTGTATCCCCGTAGGAAGAGGCAATTCCTGCTGTTCAAACCTCACAATTTAAAAACTTAAGATAAATAAAGAGTCTTATTGCTGTGATTTTTTAGATGTGAACAGAGATTAAAGAAATTGTCCAGGTCAACTAGGAATTCTGCAGGGGAGCAAAATGAACACAGATCTTCTGAGTCTTAGCTCAGCAACTGAACTACACAGCTTTTCTTCCATTTAAGTGACAGGAAGCAGTTAAGGCAGCAGTACTTGTTACCTTTATTCAAACTAACCAAAGTGCTTATTTAAGACCATGTATTTTCTGGTGGCTGAAATACCATTTCTGGGGATCTCTTTGCCATGTTATTTTGTAGAGTTTTAATCAGTTTGATGCCAGCAGCACTGTGATTTACCCCTCTCCAGAACAGCACAGGGCTCAGTCCCAAGAATCCATGGATCTGTGACTGATGTTTGAAAGACTGTTCTTCCTAGTGCCTTCAACAAGACCCCTGCAGGAGACTGTGGCTTCCCTGGATTGACAGCTGACTGCTGCCAAGAGGAAGAAATGCTGTGTATAGATGTGCCTATTTCCTCATGCAAGCCTCTCACCAAGAGAAGGCTCGTTAGGAGGTAGGAGGGAGGGGGAGGTTGTTGGAGAAGATAAAAAGAGCAGCACTAATCACGTATCTAAAGATAGCATTGTTTGAAACAATGAAAACAGACAGGATAACAACCACCACTACTTATTTCCCTCTCCCTGGCAATACCTGAGTCACGTGGAATAAGTGTCAGGTCTGCATTGCTGTTACAGGTAGTGCTGGAATACATACACTAGTAGTTACTACAATAGATAATTTCTCATTATTTTACAATGAATAAGAAGCACTCATTTTAAAATTGAACAAATTGACATGTCGGTCACAAAGAATACTCAAGGCTTAGCATACTGAAAAAGATCTGCATGCTGCTTATTAAAAGTCTACAGGCTAGACTATCTAATCAAGCAACTGGCATGTACTTCAGTTAGCCCCAGCTTCCACCTACCAGAGGACAGCCAGGCAGACACGGGAATGTGTGAGTCGTAGCCATGCAGTGCACATCCGACAACAAGCAACGTGGTATCTACAGTTCAAAGGAGTACATGCTCATCTGTGAACCGTGTATATATGTCTGAGACCTCCATCCCAGCAGCCTGATTGCTACAGTTTTCATTACCTTTTGTTCATCATCATGAAGCAACAACCTCTAGTGCTTCAGCCCAAGAAATAGTGCATTTTCCCCTCCACATCAAGGAGTCCTCTAACATTAGTGCCTTGCAAAACAGGGCATCAACTGCTATCCCAGAACTACTTAAAAAGCAAACCAAAAACAAAAGCCAAAGCCTCCTCATCATTATACAACTGCAAATATTTTGGTCCCGCATGTCAAACAAGCTTAGTTTTGACACAGACTTCTAAAGTTTCCGCTGACTTGGCAATCAACACCCCTGTCTCACAAGCTTCTTAAAATCCTAGAATTGCACAGCTGAGCAGCAAGAAATGATTTGATGAGGGACGACGGATTAATTCATCTCACATTTAGAGAATGTCTCACTTTTAAGGGAATGACAGGAATGAAATAATTTAAAGCTAAAGGTCTTTGCACGTCTTTCTTCTGAAAGACTCTTTGTATCAAATGCTATGAATTCATGTTACTCTGCTACCAGTGAGGCTTTTGCAATGTGGCAGTAGCAGGCAAATAACATGTAATAACTTGTGGTGAACTGTCATGAACATTTAATTTGATGCTAAACACATTTACAGTGAAGAATAGACAGAGATGTTTTCTAAGTGTTAAAGTACTTTTGTATCACTGAATTGATATCAGTGTCCTGTGTCTTCCAGAAGGAATCTTCAGCATCTGCAACAAACGGATTTTTTTTTATCATAGTTTTTGGCACTTTCTAGAGGCCTCATATTCATCTAATGGCTCTAGCACAAGTTTACAAACCCAGAAGCAGGCTGGATGCTAGGAGAACATTGTCATTCCTCCCAGGGAGTGATTGGAGGTCTGTCAGACCAGCTAGGGGCAATGCAGAAAACTTTCCAGGAACCCACAGAAGTTTTTATTTTTCTGTAGCCTTTTAACGGTCTGGCAGGGATTGGAAACTCCTGCTTGCATCAGTCCTGAAGAGAGCTGGCCCATACTAGTGCCCTGTGAAGAATGCTCTGAGATCCCGAGAAGACCACAGCTTCACATGCAGTCCATGTGCCCTGGCGGCAGTGGTCTCCACTCCATGCAAATGTTTTAATTTGCCACTCTCAAAGCAGATGTGTCAGAACTAGCAAACCTAGGAGGTGACCACACTTAACTCCCTGAGCCACCAACTGCAGAAGGAATTTGATGAGCAAACTTGTGCTTCTGCTACTGCAACAGAGAACATGGCAGAGATGCTTCCTCACCTCTTTACAGTACTCATCACCCTTTAGGTGACTAGGCAGCCCCACAGAACTCTCTCCTGCCCATCTTTGCAATGTGATCAGAAATGCAACAATTTTGGATTTTGTCTTAACACAGTAAGCCACACACGAAGGCTCTACATCAAGGCATTTGAGAATTATGTTCATCACATATCATATAATAAGATAAATAATCCTCTTCTGAAATGTTGGTTTCTATCTACAATAACACTGATGTTATACTTATCAAAAGAACAGCTCTTATAGCACTTTGGAAAAAGTGCAGTGAACAAGCAAAGTGCTGTGTATTTGCATTCACATATCGTGCTGAGATCCTTGGGTATTGAAAATGCTATAACTATTTTTTTCCAAATATCATCTGTTGCAATCTTGAAATACAGTCAACCTTGTCCAGAGACTTTGGCAGAAACATAGCAAGCATGAGGTATGTCCCACAGAAATTTACATTCTTATTTCTATGTAGGAGTACAATTTTTCATGTAATTAAAAATAATATTTACCATACTTTCATATGTACATCTGCACCTCAAAAAATCTATGCAAAGTCAGAGGGTAGATGGGACTCTAATGGGACTTGCATAAGTATGGAGGCCACATGACCACTGAGAACACACTGCATTGTTCCAGGAAAGAGAGGAGATCTAGAAATGCATCGTATTTTAGGATCATTTTCTGCTTGGATTATTTGAAGGTGCTATCATCCCTGAATACCAAATACATGAAAAGCAGGAATTTAAGTTGATGCTGATGCAGTGATCAGCATACACACATTCACATGGTGCTCCTCCTCTCCACATTCAGGACCTCTGGAAAGGGATCACCACTGTGAAAGCTAGCAAAGTCCTCATCACTGATGGAACACATGCGAGGAATAACATTTACATACATACATATAAACATATAGTTCTTAACATGTCTGTGTGTTTTGGGTTTACTTCTCATGATGCGCTCTCTTTGACTGTCCCTGTTTCAACCATGATTATCCTGAGCAATCGGAGTTCATTTATGTTTGGAAAGTGCACTTTGGCTGTCACACTACTGACTGCATTGTGTAATGAGTTCAGCTTTTATCTTTTTGTTCCAGTTGGACTTCTCAAAGGTAAGTCGTAGTAGATCAAGGCAAAGTTTTACATGGAAAGTGTATGAAGTGATTTTAGTGTTGTGATTTAGTGGTGGCCTATCTGAAACATTTTGAATTGGTTTAAGTTTCTTCAAGCACTTCAAATTAGGCATAAATCTTGTGACATGCAGAACCACAGCATACATCATACCGTGAGCCCATCTATTTCAGATATCTAAATTCCAACTTGGATAAAACAAGGACATGATTTCAAATATTCACATTTTAAAAAACAATGTTCACACTGACATAACAAACTGAATAGTCAGTCATAGAAGGCAACCTGTGACCACAGAAGAGCAGGAAAATCCCAGCCATTATGTGACTACAGCCAGACATCCTAAACACACATTTGGCTGGCAGTCTGGAAAATGCTACGTTTAAATGCCCATATTTGCACTTGACGCTACACTAAATGCATAGGTCTTTTAACACGATACTTTGCTTGAGTCAGAATTCTATGTCCATAAAGATATTGATGTTAAAAAACAGATGTCCCTGCAGTTTAAGAAATGGAAACTGAGTTACCGATGTGTTATTGGGGTTTTATGGAAGCAGCTGCATTATGGAAAAGTGTTCAATTATAGTTTCATTTTTAAAATGCTGTTTTGTGAATGAGATATCGTCCAGATATACAAACTGTTCATTATTTGCTTGTAAGGCACTTTGATTATCATACAAGCGGCTGTTGATGATATTAACTATGAAATAGAGACTTGGTCTCAGCACAGAGTAACAGGAAAAACTCTAATATGGAAAATATCTTTCATGTTACTTGAAGAAACGGTTTTCTCATGATTTTCACTGATTTTGTCATGATTTTCACCAAAGCCCCCAGTTTATTTCCCTTTTTCCTGTGAAAAGGTTTTGATATTACACACTTATTTGTTCTTTTAGAAAAACCTGGATTCTTTTTTTCCTTAAAACCACATCTGTTTGGTAAAAAATAGAGACACTTAACAGAAATCGAAAATTCTTGTTGAGAAAAAATAGTCCATGCTAGGTTTAAAAATCTTTTGACAGGAAACTTGGCCAGCTCTACTCTTAAGAGCTTCTTGGCCTTTTATTGGTGAAGAATTGGCTGTCTGAGAGCTGTCAGTGGTTTGTTGTGTGTTTTATGGCATAAAGAGTATCTCAGCACGTTTCAGCAGTGATTTCGGCCTCAAGCTGAGCACTTCAGCAGTGAGAGACTGTTTCAATGCTTCTGATGTGTTTTTCTTCATTGCATCCCAACAGCAGTGGGACAAGAGGAGCTCTAGAACAAACAGATAAGACTATTTACCTGCAGAATTGAAGATGGCTCTTAACAAGAGCAGATTTCTAATTCCTCTTTGGAAAGAAGGTGAATTCTCTTCTAACACAAGAATTCTTTTCTACACGGTGCCATGTCCTGTTGAGCTCATTACTGCATCTGACACATTAGTTTACGTAACAGAGAAGATGTTGTTGTATTAGACGGTACTAGCAAACACACTCTGAGTACAGAGTCTGATCTTTGGCTCCAGCCTTAGACATTAAACCGCTTTGCAGCCACCCTCCTGCTCCTTGACACTATGGGCTACATACACGGGGTGGTGGGTTTCAGTGATTTTCCAACCAACTGTGCTTTACCCATGGGTATGCACCTTAGAAAAGGCTGTGGCTCTGCACTGCATCCCTTTCAAGAAAAAACCCACATCCTAACTACATGAAAATATGACGCGGGAGTCAACTTGTTAATCTGCCTCTTGATGCGTGTGACTTGACACGTGCTAATGCACCTCCATGGAAGAGATGCGTGGTAAATCAGTTGCACTGGAGATGGACTACAGCAACTAATGGCATATTCAGGCCAGCTCTAATTTTCCTCATCTACTGACAATGCCTGCTGTAAAGATGCAATAGGACAGTCTCCAGCAACTAATCTGTGGAAAAACGTCCTTTTCCCCAGAGCATTTTGACATGTTATGCACTCTCTGCTCCCAAATGCAGACAATTATTTTCTCTTTTCTATACCCAATTTTCATAATCAAATAACTTACTTCACTGCAGTGAATCTGTGTTGTTGCCTTTGCTCCCCTTGAGAGCAAAATGAAACTGAAAAAGCAAGATTCTGATTGTTGCCAACTGATTCTACCTTGTCTAGAACAAGGAGATGCCTGCAAGACAGCCCATGCTTCTGCAAGTGAAAATAAGCTTACTGCATAAGGGGTATAGTGTATAGAAAAAACAAATGGCTGTCTATTATTTTTGTATGAGTATTTCCACTACCCCATGACTCTGTGCCAAACTGAGTCTCTTTCTCCCTAAGACGAAATTAAAGTATCCTCACTGGATGGCATGATTTCTTGGTGGTTTTTATAGCCAGCCACAGGAAAATTAAGTTATGTGCATTTTATTCAGAAAGCCTTGTTTCAGGTTCAACAAAACTGGGAAGTGATTAATCCTCTTCTAAAATATTCCAGATGAGAGCTGACACACAAAAAAACCCCCACCTCAAATAGTTACTCCCCAGCAAGGGAGTTCATTGTATAACTGGATGAAACTGCACATGGGCCAGTAAATAGAACAGGTAGATGTTTCAGCTCCAGTAGAACAGTATGTTAATAAAAGATAAAGGAAAGATGTTTAAACTTATGTGTTTCCTAAAGATAAAATAGAAGATGACATTATTTTAAAAACATCATGTTTTACTGAACTTTGCAGTTGGTTTAAGGTGTAATTGGCAGACCTGTGTGTAGCCCTAGAGGCCAGGGCTATGCACAGTAATCTTGAGGAACATAGACCATGAACCCAGAGAATCCTCTTCTTGAGCACTGTATCATATCGCCTTTTTGAAGAACTCCTACCGGTACATCACCAGCATTGGGATCTACATTTAGTGTGGAAAGAACATGCATGTATCTCCCGTTTCCTCTGGTTGCAAACAATGGAGTAAATAGTGCAGGTCAACAGAGTAGTAGGAGGGACGTCACAGCTACACAAACTCCTCAGTATGTCTGCCTGTGGCTACCTTGCCACCAGCCTGCATTCCTGAGCTTCCTCTGTCACACAACACTAAGGGTACATTTGCAGCTCACAAGGCGATACTTCTGGTCCTCAGAGCTAGCTTGCTAGAGCTACACAACGCTGCATTGTGCTGTGTAGACATAACTCACATTTCTTGTAATGCAACCTCAGTCCTCGATGGAGTTGTGATGATCACATTTCATCAACCATGCTGCTTGCAACAATCTAATTATGAAGAAGAAACTTAACATGGCTCCAAAATTGCAAAGACTGAAACACACCTCAGATGTACAGTTTTGGTACTTGTTCTCAGTCAATTACCATTGTTTCAGCACTGCGCGTCAGTATGCTTCCAAGCATGATCCAGTCACTACTGGTCAGTAAGAAAGCTCAGCCAGGCCAGTCAGGCAAAGTGGGATTAGAAAGCAGACTGCCATCTGCATGATGAAAATATTCTTCACCTTTCCAAAGGTCTCATATACACATTCCACGAGAAAGAACAGGTCTTTAGAAAGATCTTATTGAAAGAAATTTTTGGCATCTTCATTTTCATATGTGTGTAGAATACATTGTTTTGTAATCTGAATCTGTTGAAAATGCATAATTGAAATAAACCTCTCAATTTTTTCCAAATGAAGGAAGGAAGAAAGAAAGAAAACACTAATAGTTTGCATTCAAAGCTTTAATATGCACTTGGCATTCTGCTATACTTAATGATAGCTCTACAAAGAAACACAGTTACTGTCTTATGTGGGAAAGCATATTTGTGGCTGAGAAAGTGCTGCAAAAATCGCAAAGAGAGCTTTGATAATTTTATACCACATTTTCACCCCACTTTTTACAGCCAATTCATTTAGTCAAAAGTCATGTTTTCTGCTTCTTATTTTTCATTTCATATCCTCTGATTCAATGTTTTAGTTCTGGGCTGAATAGCATTTTGTGTGATGAAAGGTACCAAGACACAACTAAGGCTGTATTGCTTTGTGAAGTTTCATTACTTCATCTCATTCCATGAAAGAGTTCTCGAATCAAAACACAGGTTATACTGTACGGCTTTTAGATTCCCAGCTCTTTTCTAACCCAGTCAAGCCTCCTTCACTACATAGGTGCCTTTATCACAGGCACATTTTCTAACAAATCACTTTTGCAGCAGCACATCAAAGTTCCCTTGGGATTCAGACTTCTGCAGTTTAAGAAACCTCCTGTTTAGTAACTCACAAAAGATGCTGTTCCTCTACTGAACAGTCTCTCAAGCTCCTCAAGCTTAACTCTCACTTCTTGCACTGCAAACAAACTATTTGCTACCACTGGGAAGGCTGCTTTTGTCTGTACGATCTCTTCTTCATTTACAGACTCCTTTGTAGCTGCCCATTGTCCAGCCAAAGTTGAGACACAGCTTGTTCTGTTGTGTTTCATTTTGCTTCACCGCAGATGTTTTCCCATGGGAGCTAGTGAAAAGGCAAGGTTCCAGCTCCTAAGTTTTGGGAAGAAAGACCTCAAGTGATTTTGCATCTGATTCAAGTCACTGCAGTCTCTTGGATTACTTTCTCTTGATTTCAGTAGGTTTTCCACTGAGCTCTCAATCTACTTCTAGACAAAGACAATGGATCGTGAATTGTATGACCCTTCACTGCTTCAGCATTTGAGGCTTATTGATAGAAAACAGTAAGACCAAACCCTTCAATCATAACACATCTTTTAAGAGGGAGAGCTGAAAGCTGGTCTCGAGTTTCTTGATTTTTCTGGTATTTCAAACATCATTGTGTTGTTGCTGTGGCTGTTGTGTTTCCTATCAGAATGGCCTTTAATTTTAAATATGTTATGGTGATATAACCTCCTTTCCTGGGATTTCCTCAGAACACGAAGAATGGGAGCTTTTAGAGATTAACTCAACAGGCGTGGTTCTCCACTTTCTAACAGGGGCTTCTTTCCTCCACTGTGTTAGCTACTAAAGCTAAATGAATATTCAAAAAAACAAACAAAACATTTAAAGGGCTCCATTTCTTTTCTCTTAGATTATGTGCAATTATTTTATTAATTTCACAATTATAGCCTGCTGTTCAGGCTGAGTAAGACTTTTTTTTTTTGTTAAATATAAAGAACAAACCAAATCCTTCTGTTTCCTTTATTTTAAAATCTTGCCTTTCCACAGGCCAAACCACCTGTAAGGGAAAGTAATGCAGGACAAGAATTTATTGCCTGGACTATGGGGATGGGGAAACTGGAGCTCGCTCTCTCTTCTGTTACACGCAGGGACTTGTTAAAAGCTGTCTGTTTATGTTTTTTGCCTTAACCCCTAACCACATTTCTTGCCTCAGTTTAGTAGAAACTAATGCAAGAGAAATCCATTTGGAAGAGTCCATCATAACCCTTCAGTTGTGTAGCCCTTTTGCCTGCGCAGTGTTAAGGGTACGACTCCCTCCCCAGCCAAGGGGAGCCAGAAACTTAGCACTGAGCACTGCTGCTAGTCAAGTGACTTTGTCTTCTTTGGGATAACAACAATCAGATCCCCCTGTCCCCTTTCTTTACCATCAGGAGCTGCTATTGAATTCCAGACTTTTAACCATAAAGTACCTATGATCAAACTCTATTGTTTATTTTCTGCGTGAGGAAGTGGACAAATTGGTTTCTTTGAGCAGGAAGAAATGAAAAGCCAAATGTGACCATTAGTAATCATCAGGATGCTGCATTTCACTTCTATACACCACCACTATTATTTCCTGGAAAAATTAATTGAAGAGAGAATCCCAGCATCAGCTCTGCTCAACCTCCAAACTAAGGAGCCCACACACTGCTGGTGCATCTTCAGGCCATCTGTCCTGCACTCCAGCTGCCATTTGTGACAGCTTAAGTTGTGAGAAAAATACAGCCAAGGTATCCAAGTCAGCTCCGTAACTTAGTACCTGGTTGTAGGAAAGAGCCCCACATATATGCTTTCATAAGCAAAGCACACACCGTCTTGCCTTAACTCTCCACACCTCCTGGAGATTACATCCAGAGGCTGGGATTGCCATGTCACATTTTAATGCAGAATCACTGCAGTATGGTCCCAAATGTGAATAGCACAGCTCAGCCTTAGTTGAGATATTATGGCTTAGATTATTCCTATTAGTTTCCAACTGATCTTGGAACACAAGTATTACATCTGATTTTAATGAAACTTTAGACTTCGTTGTTTTCAGTCAGCTAATGAAATAGTTGAACCTTCCCATGACTTGCTGTAATTATAACAAAGGCTGTGCATTATCACGAACAATGCTAACCTCTTTACAAATGCAAAATTAATCCTCCACTACTTGTGTACTGATATGTTTAGAAATGTAAACTGAGGAGTGAAAAGAAATGAATGCTACCCTGGTGAAACACGAACCTACCTGGCACAGAGGCTTTCACACAGCACACTCTTGGCACAGCCTGTTGGTTACATGTAACTTTATGTTAACAGGAAAAGTCACTTCAAAATCTGTTTTGTTCATGAGAGCCTCAAGCACATACACAATTTAATCACATTTAGAAAATCATTTTAAAGCACTCGTGAAAAAACAGAAGTGCTTTATAAGAAAAAGAAATGTCAAGGTGGAGACATCACCAAGGCCTTAAGAGGAATTTCTTCGTTTCAACATGCAAAGAAAGTTTGCATTTGCAAGAGCTTTTCCAAAGACTCTGGCAAGATATTGTACTTTCAAGACTGAAACCAGTTTCCATTGGGTGGCTTGTTTGTTGGCTTCTGTAAAACAGCTTGGTGGTCCCAGGACAGCTCTTACTGGACTAATGTTCTTCACACAAAAGCCACGACTGTAATTGGCATTAACGGTAATTGGCATTAACTGTTCCCTGCTTTGGCAGACTCTTCTGAGAAACCAAAAATCAAATACATAATGTGGGATGAATTGCCCTTAATGGCCCCTCCACATCAGGGCTAAGGGCGTACTGAGGGTAAGGAATTGCGTTTGTTTGTGGAGACAGGCAGAGAACTGCAATTTCTTCCACTGTCCAGTCTTTGGAGAGACTAACGGGCTACTGAGTGATCAATCAAGAGACCGAGCACTATCACCTCCTCTCTGGAGAAATGGGGCATTTTAGTGGCAAGCACCAGGAAACCTCTCTCCACCGCTGAGCTGCAAGGTGGTCTTGGTCATAGCAGTCTCTGTGCCCCCTGGCATATGTACACCTGTTTTAAAATATCATCCCTCTGGTAAAGGGCTGTTTAAATACTAGCAAGCTCTCATGCAGGGTTTCTCAAAATTTAGAAATGTTTTTTAACTCCTGGGGCAGAGGTGCAGGAAGAACAAGCACCATCCTGTGCAAAGTTACCCTGCTTAGAAACCAATACAAATTTGAAAAGCTTCACTCCTTTACCTCCCTTTTCCAGTGTTCTGTTTCTTTGCTTGTGGGCAAAGGTATATGTGCAGGGCTTTTTCACACTTCTAAAGACCACCAGGGGTCCACAGAGTAAAGGCTGATAAGCATAGGCACTGACCTATAATAAAATCCTTACTGTCAGAGAGCCAGAAGCGAATGAGGCTGAACCAGGTTTGCTCTTGCCAAAGCTTGCAGCTATATTGTTTGTAGTTGCACCAGTGGCTGATATTCACTACTACCAATGGCTCGCTTTATACAGTAAGCAAACTCCAACCATGGCTAATATGCCTTGAAGTATTTTAAACCCACAGTGACTTTCTCCTTCCCAGTGAGTAGAGATAGGGAGCAACTACATAGGTCCAGCAACACCAAAGGAACAGTACAAAACCATTCTGTCAAAAAACATTGTCCCCAAGGACTGCCGCTGCACGTGGGTGTTCCCAGGCAGACCTCCACGTTAGCACAGGACCATTGGTTGCCCGTAGGCCTGAGGTGATGAAATTTTGACCCTGGATTTTTGAGGGTTTTCAATGAGAACAAACAGGCTGTACTCTTCATTCTCTTTCTGCCCAGATAAACAGTTATATACTAGTATTTAGTAAGATTTTAACCACAGCCTTATAACTATATCCTTTCCCTAAAAAAAATCGCTATAGTTTTCAACAACAGCACAATTAAGGACTACTCCTTTGAATGAATTATGAACATTTGCAGATGGAAAATCCAAATGCTATTACATACAATAAGTACAGGCAAGGTTCATGCATCCTTGCATCAGAAATTTGAATATATGGCTTTGCTCAGTCTGCTTATGCCTTCATACCCAAGCTCATTCAAATACTATTTGTAAATGCAGTACAGAAACCTTTCTGCCTTGCGTGCCCTGTATTTTCATACAGACACACATACATACTAACACCCCAGCCACTCAGTCTGGATTACTAATTCCAAATGCAAGCAAACCAGCTGTTGTCAACTACGCATTTGTATGGCCATATCACTGAGGATCCCAAAGTATGTGATCGATGTTGTTCTAGGCTTTGCATAGGTACAGAAGAAAACAGTAACCTGCTTCAAAAAATTTCCAGAGCCTAGCTATTTTTAAACTCCACAAGCTCCCAGGCTCACAAGAAACAGAAACAATTACTGATAAGCCATTAGCGGTTACCATTATTTAAGCCAGACTCCATAGACTTCCATAGATGTAAACTTGTGTCTGTTTTCTAAGGTCAGTTAACCAACTCCTATTTAAATAAACTCACCAGCACAACTCTATATGCCAAGCTGGATACTGTTTCACTGATTCAGTCACTTTCTGCTATGTTGTTCCATTTGGAAACATGAAGAGGAGTTGATCTGGAATAGATCACATCCCTCTAGTACTGAAATCTTATTAATGAAAGTATGGAAATTGCAAGTGTTTGGGGGTGAAACAGACAGTTATGAAGTAATACTATACAAGGAGCAGAGGACTATATACAGAAGGAAACTTGCAAACATTGTTGATCTATCAGCAGTGATTGACCTCATCACCATCAAGTTCATATTTCCCCTTTTCTGGAATTGAGGACGTTATATTCCTGTAAATTAGTTAAAGTCTTCCAGTCATTTCTGTCTTACGCAACATATTCTTTCTCTCCATAAATGTGATGGAAGTACTTTTGTTCAAATTTTCCATACAGTCACCTTTGTGCTGAGGTGTGCTATGGAAGAAGGTAAAATTTTCAAGGTGTATCTCAAACTTTGACGTTCCTAAAAAATGGGATTCCTAAGTAGAAAACTTGGATGAATTCACTACAGTTACTGCAACAGTTCCAATGTAATACCATTTCAGTTCAGCAATGAATTTGTCATTTACTCCTAGTAAGTTCCCTGATGGTGTCACTGAAAAGGTTCCAAATCTTCTGCATAATATGCTAATCTAGCCACCAAATTAAAAAAGCTTCAAACTTAAGCTAAAGCAATAGTCTTACTCTCTAAACCAATGGGATACATATAAGACCTATAACGGGTGCTGTAGAATAACAACTTCATGCCTGTATTAACAGAAAAATACAAATAACTAGCTTATGACTTGGCCTTTCATAAACCAAAATTATTTTCTTTTCAGGTTTAGGAATTTCCCTTCTTTTTCCTCCTCTGACCTGTTTTATGGTACTTTTTTTCCTAATAAATAAACTGCAGAAATAAAAACATTGATTTATAATAAATGGAAATAAATTTCTTTCATAAAACTAGTAAAAAAGGGAAAGCCTCTAAGGACATCCTGCAGACACTGGTCTATGTAACTACTGATACTTAGATACAACTTTCTGTAGCTGTGATCATGTTTTCTCCTCTGTTTTTGCAACACCAAGCACAAAAGGGGCTTGCTCACTGTTACTACCTAGTTTCTACCACACAAGGCATCACTAATAATAATGGCTGATACTTTTGACTTCTGGTGCTCATGTGGCCATTAAGTTCAACTTTTGCAAGGGTTATATTCCCATACACACAACAAAGCAACATAGGATTGCTATTTCTTGGGGCTCACTTTTCTCTAGCCAGCTTGATATAGGCCACTTTAAATTTAATTAAAACATCTTAAATCAGCTCCTGCCACCTTGAAGTATAGACTGAATTAAAACAATTTAAGAAACCTTGCACCAGAAAAGAGGTAACTCATTGAGCGGAAGAGCAGTAGCATTTCTGTGTGAGGAAAGGTTTCCAGATGCGTAACTGGTACTGCTAAGGGCTGCAGGCAGTAAACTTATCTCTTTGACTCTCTTCTCAAGAGCCTGACAAGGGCTTGTTCAAAGAAGTTCATGTTCTTGACCGATCAGTCCTACTCCTTGGTAAGGAATGACAGAACGGGTGAGGTTGGAAGGCACCTCTGTGCATCACCTAGTCCAACATTGCTTCTCAAAGCAAGGCCAACAGAGCAGCTTGCCTAGGACATTTTCCTGAGACGGAAATACCACCTCTTCTTCTATCACTTGTAAGAAAGCTGTCAGGATTCCAGAAAAAAGGAACAAAGACTTTGGGAACCTTTCCTTAACCTATGGTCTCTTTAGAAATCTGTAAGGTGGAGAAGTGAGTGACTATGGTTATCCATTTGGTCTGCTGTAGACAAATACTTTGATGTCCACCCCAAACATAGCAGCACTACGGATAACTTGAACTGTGTCAAAGCTGTTAGCAAGAAATCAATAAACCTCCTTATGCTTAAGACCATGAGAGATACAGGAGTCAAGTGAGTAAAGCTGAGCACTCAGAAGCCTGTTGATTAGTGTTCTGTTCCCAGTTCATATCAAGTTACTTCAAAAAATCTGCTGTACCATAGAGTGTTTTAAGATCCTATGGATACAACAGTCCTCAGTCCCATTCAGACACACACTAATTCACAGCAGATCATGAAGTGCTGCTAAAACTACATTGCACCCCTGAAAACACGATGCATGTGCCAATTTTTTTAAACTGTGCTTATTATCAGATTATGCAAAATTACATGCAGAGAAAATTACATTTCATTAGTTAATTCAGTATAAATGATGCAAAACTGCTCAGAAAGATAATTCCTAAACAATGCTACAGTTGTTATAGTCCAAAAAGCCAACCCAGCCCACTTCAAGCAAGTATTAAAATAAACCTAGAAAAGTTCTGTTTTCATGAATGTTGATGCTTTTTTATATCCAATTTGTTTGTTTGTATCTTATTTATTAGGCTATTTCATCAAAGACTCATTATAGTGTCAAAGGACTAAAATTTAATGATACCTAAGAGAATCATAACTGACAGGTGACTCCCTAGTGCAGCATCTGCTGATTAGAACTGATATCTACATGAATAGACATTTTACTTTAACAGAAAAAAGTTGTAGCCGAAAATATAGTACCATCAACTACAAACACAGAAGTTACCATGAACAAGGTAAGTAGTTTAGGAAATTGACAATGCGTGGAGACATTTATAATGATTATGCTAACTTTTCATCAAACAATACTGACTTTATAAAAATAACTTGTAAGGAACCTCTCTATATTGCTCACATTTTCATTAAACTACAGACAGATAACTATACCGCTAAGCTGTTTGCTAAGCAAGCAGTCATGGGAAGGACCTGTCTAGGTCCCTTAAAGGCTAGCTAGAGATTTTTTCCTCTAGCTTTCAGGCATTTCCTTGAGCACTATGAAAGCACAGCAGTTACTCTTGAAAGAAAGATTGAGAGGCCCTATGCTGGTAAGTAGATTTTCAAGAGACAGAGAAGTTTGACTTTTTTTGAGGACAAAAAAGTGAAGATGCTGATTTTTAGAGTTAAACTAAGCAGCCTACAAAAATATGTAGTGAAAGGTACTGAGCAGTAACATGATCACATTTCGTGAGCTGCAGAGTGCTTCTGCGTGAATTTCTCCTGTTTTCTTGTGAAATGGCGAGAAATGGACAGCTACTTCCAACTTTCATCTAACCCTCCAGTTGTTCCGAACATGTACATGCACAGCCTCAAACTGGAGCTTACTACAGTTGTGAAAATTATTTGAACTTTGCCTGCTGAGAAATGTAGTTGATGGCAGTTTTCCAAAGACCCCTCTTTAACTAAGAATGGTCAAATTAAAAAAAAAATAAAATTTAAAAGGTCCCTCAGTGTCATTTCTTCTGACAAGCCCATCCAAATGGTGACACCAGTATCAACTTCATGCTGAGAGAGAACAAGAGGCCATAATAATGGATGTTTGGCAACAGATTACAGGAGGAAATCTTTATCTATACTATGTGTAACCTTTAAAATAAGTAAATACGCCAGTCATGAAACAAAAGTACATGAGACAAGTTTCCAGACTTCTCTGACTGGTTAGGAATTGATCTAAATTGAAATCAAAGCAGACAATCCTTTTCACAGAGTTTATACAGATTCATTTATATAGCACTGGCCTTCACTGTACTATCAACTGTGTATACTAGCAACGATGCAGCACATGTTCCCATGATGAAATAGTTGGAAAATTTAAGAAAAACAATGAAGACTAATTTGTAAAACACATCAGCCATAATAGTAGAAGAGAGCATCTGATAGCCTACTTGCTCATTTGCTTCATAAGAAGATTCATTTTATTTTTTTTCTGAGCTGGGAGAATTTCCAATGGTAAATGACAGGTAGCCTGGTTGGATAATCACAGAAGTGTCTTCAACAGCTATTTGTATTAGCATTTACCTAAAAAATCTCAAGCTAGTAACTAGTTGTAGCCAAGAAGTATCAGTGTTTGGATGTACTTCTAATAGATAACTTCATCAGGTTAAGGGAATCGGTTAAGAAATGCATTATACCATCTTCAAGGCTCATCCTACAAGCTCCTCATGCTAGAGAGTGTTTTAATACCCACATTTAATAAATGCTTATTGTGGCTGGCAAAAAGGGGGCATGGATCATAAAGTTCATTTGGGAGGTGGATACAATAGGTCAGAATATGCTGGCTTAACGATCTTACCTAACTGATTGTTTAAAGCAGTGTGCCCAGGAAGAGGTTAGGTTCATTTATTTAAAAGTTTAAATAAGAAATTGCAGGTGACTGAGGTCTGATCCTGAAAGGAAGCTTGTATTGGCACAGTGCGTTCCCTTTCTTCAAGCCTGTGGTTTTGCAGCATATTTTCTAAGGACTGCAACACAGAAAGAAACACAGCAGGAAGGCAATGACTGGACTAGAAAGAAGCAGAGGGAACTAACTACCAGTCAAGATTTCGCAGATGAAGAATTTTCTCTCTTTTCTTATGGGAGAGAATATAAAATATTGGTGACATGAATCTACTGTGATGATTTTAAAATTGAGGCATTCTCTAAGGAAGAATGAAAGCTCTTTCAAAAGAGCAGAGGAAGCTTTTAACAAAGGGAAAATGACAGAAAAAGAGGCTGTTTTGATTGGGCTCTGGGGATTTAACGTATCTTTTGTAAAAATCTGATCTGCTCTTACTATCCTCTGAGCAAGAGAGCTTATTGTACTTTAATAATGACACAAATAGTGTGTTTGAATATCGTGTGTTTCTGTAATTGATTGCTGACAGCGTATTATTGAATTCTGTAGCTGCAAAGGGTTGCTCTGGATTACTGCTTATAAAAACGGTACAGCGTGTGAAGCAAAAGATGGAATGACAACATTGCAACCACAAGGATGTCACATGTTGAAGGCCAAATCCTACAGATGCTCACTACTGTGAGCTCCCCACAATAAGGGCAATACCCAATGCCAAGCAGTCACAGGATTAAGTTATGCATGGCCAATGGAATAACCAGTGATGAAAGGCAATAAAAATGACTGCAAAGAAAGTGCTGAAAATGGTATGTCATTCATAAAGTACCACTCTTGAAAAAACTTTTCTTAGCCTAGGTAATTTCTCGGAGCTTCAAAGGGAGAGAAAAAGAGAGGTTGCCTGTGTGGCAACCATAAGATCAGTACATTCTGAATCAGGAAATACCTTGCATAGGCTACCTGATAGAATTTTCTCTTAACTACTCCTTTTTGCTTACAGCAAGCTGGCTCCAGCTGACGTGTTTTGGGAGATTTCAATTACAGCACACTGAAAACCTCAATCAGGGGGGTGCTGGTTCTTCTGTTAACAGCCTCCTGCGCTGTCTTTTATCGCACACTATCATGAGGGTGCTCCCAAAAGGGCAAAACAAAGGCCGTTTTTTAAAATTTAATTCCTTACTTTTAACTATACTGCTTTCTGATATTTTTTCTGTCTCCTTTCTGATAGCACCTTTAAAAGACTTGTAGACTTGTCTCCCCAACACACTTAATTGTTGCTTAGAAAGTTTATTACATAGTTGTTAACTTTCAATATGTTTCTAGTAGTCAGCTGGAATTTAATTATAGTAACTATCCAAATAAATCTGACTCTGTAGATTAAATAACAGCTACTCTTAAGTAAATAACATTTGAATATTCTCTCTCTTTCTCTGTCATACACAGACATTTCTTGGAATACTAACAACCTTGCAAAACACACCATTTCCTATCTGTTTGGTCTCATTAGATATTGTTCCAGCCGTCATTCATTTTATTAGAACTCTAGGATCATTCGGGTTGGAAAGGACCTTGGGAGGTCTCTAGTCTAACCTCCTGCTCAAAGCAGGCCCAGATATGATGAAATCAGGTCTACTTGGGATAGATACGCAATCAACCCCTTTTTAAACTGTGAAGCTTGGAACCCTGGTACGGGACAAGAATAGCGTGATTAATGGCCGATTGTAGTGAGCATTGTGCCTTTAAGCAGAGTGGGTGTTCTAATTCTGACCACCGTGGACTAAAGAAACTAGTGTTATAGAATGATCATTTGGGGTTAACGTATGATATTTGTAACATCTGAAACCTGTTATTTTTCCTAGCTGAGGTTTATCCTGAAGCTTCATAAACTTTCCATTTTAAATTATAGAGCTTCCTTTTTTAACTATAATAAACTTTTATCTTAAAATGGTGTGTGCCTTTTAATCATTCCAAAGTATTTACTTTAATTAGGTTTTAAAAACCCTGCAGAAGACAGCACTGTTCTTAATTTTGGCTGTGAGAGTTTGTTCTGCATTCAGCTAGCAGCAGTTCCTAATACCCCTACTGAACTTCAGCCAAATAGAGCATTTGAGGCAAAGCAAGATGGCGTGAATTCAAAAAAGACGACTTGTTTTCATGAAAACATTGGTCCAGTTTCATGGCATTATCTATAAACCACTGATTTAGCAGAAGAAAAGAGTTTTCATCTTCCTTTCTCTACAGACATGCAGCATGTGGCATTCTTGGAGTGTCAATATTTTCTTGGTTTTCCCAAGCATCATTAAAGATTCAAAGTTCAGAAGTCCTCCACCTCAACAAAAACCCTTGGGAGCTGCAAACACTTACCCCTTAGCAAATCAGGTTTGAATTATATGTCCAACCAGAGCGGAAAAAAACGTAAAAAAAAAAGTTTAAGTTTCTTATCTGTAGTTGCTGGAACTTGCTATCTGAGATTATAATAGCAGTGAAAAGAAGACAACTAAGATTTAACTGTGGTTATCAGTTAAAGTAACAGATAATTGAGGAACTTGAAGTTCATAACAAGTACTATCCCAAGTTAATACCCAAAATGTCTTCTTTCTCTGGCATTTTAAATTAAGGTAGTTAACTTAGCTTAGCCCGTCTGACTTAAAACACATTATGGCAAATTTTGCCAGAGTGTAAGACTTTTCTATCTGAGTAATCCACACAGTTCTGACCTTTTCTGGTGTGGAGTCATGCAAACAAGACCTGAAAAGGAAGAAAGACTATGGGTTGAGTTAATTCCTGCATCACTCAGTTACTTACTGCACCTGAGGTTTTCCCATACTGGACTAACTGCTGGCTACAGCCAGAAGTATTGAGATCAGTGTGAAGAGGTGTGGGATTAATGTCCTCTTGTTTATTCTGAAGAGACATTCTAGCAAAGAAAAACTATTACTGCTTTTTATTTAGGACACCTTTCAGTGGGCCAGGGTGACCAGAAAGCATTAATTCCTGCACAGCCATATTGTAAGGACTTCCTTTTACTCTAGCTGTACAAGCAGGAAGAGTCTCTGCAGCTACAGACATCTTCTGACACAGAAAAAAGAGCAAGTTTTTCTCTCCAGTTATTTCTGGGAATATTGTAGAAAAGGATGCCAACACAGTGAGGCCTATTGGCTCTTACCCTTCTCCCACTCAATGCGTCTGAAACTTCGTAGGCTTTGAAAACAGATTTCTTGTAAACTGGACTGGGGAATAGGGTTATCAGTGCTCACACACATGGAGGAGTGAGTCGTTGCTTTGGCTGGGTTATAGTTCTTGGCCCTCAAAAAGAGAAAACGAGAAGCAATATACCTTAATTTAAGGATCAACTTAATATAAAGGTCACAGAATAATTGCATTTCCCTGGAGTCCTAAAGCTTGAAAAATAAAGATGCTTGTAATATAGATTCCTGGGTTTTAGATTGCCCTATATTCAACGGTATGTAGGCTTTCTGCATTAGCATTAGGCTCTTTTTCAGTTAGTCTTTGTTCCTGTTTGTGCTCTTAGATGTCAGTTCTGCACAGGAATAATGAGGCTAATAAACCTCACAGATGTATCCTTGCCTAGTGACATTTAAGAGTTCTGGAAAGTGAATCATATTATTTATTAATCTGGCCTCTAGTCCTAATTTAGTCTCAGAACAATAGACTCCGGTTTCCTACCTAAGAAGAGCTAGTGTAGTCCCTTAGATGATATGACTTAAAGTAGGCTTGTAATTGAAGGGTAAGAAACATCCAAGTAAATCACACATTCTGAAAATGCCAGCCTGACTTTTTTTAAATTTTGCTGAGCTGGTGACATTGGGGCTGAACATGCTCTCACTTCCACCAGTGCAAAGCCCCACTTTGCACTAGCCTAAGCAATATAAGGACCCATTGAATTTTAAACACACCATTCTCCTTAGCACACCGGCATGGAACTACTGAAATACATAATACTTGGCACATACTTACTTATCTTGCCAGTGTGAGACCCAAACGAAAGCTGCATACCACTAAGGTCATCATAGACTTTTAAATAGATTCAAACTGATAAGTTGCAAAGTCAAGCCAAGGGTTCTGATTACTTCTTATACTATGTGAATATGTGTTTCTCTGGCAGTGTGCAAAGATCTGAAACTAGATGCCTTTCTGCTAATACTGCAAGTAATGATTCCTTTACAAACTGGTGCAGCTCATTGCTTCTGTTGACATTTATAAGCGTAAAACTGTGTTCACAAGAACATTGATAGAAAGGAGCAGGACTGGGAATGCTCAAGTCACTTAAGTGCCATGGGTTCAGCAGGTAGGCCAGTCAGGAAGAGGGAACCCTGTGACTTGACTTAAATGATGAGGTACAGCATGAAAATCAACTACTTCTAGCAGTAGTCATCACAAAGAATTTACAAGTGATTCAAAGGCTGAAACAATTGGCAAAAAAAAAGAATCAATCATCAGAGAAGTTCAAGTAATTAAAATAGTAAAATCTGCTCTTGGAAACTTCATGGCTGAAGTTTCATTGACTGCTGTTTCGTTTGTTCCAACTGAAGCTGGAAAATTAAAGGTGTGAAATATCATTTGCAGAGTCCTTTGGCTGGATCCTTAACAACTAGAAATTTTAATAGCCCCAGTGACTTCAGGGAACTCATAGACTCATCTTGGCTTCCACAGAACCACGCCAATTCAGACCAGCTAATCACCTGGTCTTATGTAGTGGTTGATTCACTGCCAAATTTTGTTGTGCTTTTATGAATAATATATAAGCACCTTGAGTTGTGAGTAGGCACTATTTGTTACACTGAAATAAATAGAAATAATAAGAGCAATTTGGCACTTGTTCTTTTACTACCAAGTACTATAATTATAAGTCATTGGGAAATTCTAAGAGAAGCAATTTGGAACAAACATTGCTTATACTAATGTTTAATATTTAGACTGCTGGGTCAACAGAAAGAGTTACAAGAGTCATTTATGGTGGCCTAATTGAAGCCTATGAAAAATATATTTATACTCAGTGGTGCTCCCCTTTTTCATCTAATGGGCTTACTGATCTATAGATTCACTATTTGATCAGTGCATCTGGCCCCACAGGCTTCATGGTTTGCAAACCACAACCTACTAATAAGCACCCTGCTGCCTGTTTGTTAAACAGATCAGTGCTGGCAGGCACCCAAAACTCTAGCCTTTGAAACTTGGAGCTTTTTTAACTTGCCCAGCCTATTGTGTGGCAAGAAAGACAATAAACTATGAACCTCATAAATGCTGAGCAATTAAACATAAGTTAGTAATATAGTTGTGGTAACAGAGACTGCTTACCTCAATCCAATATATGTCTCATTTCTTCTTTGTGTCATCTCTGCTAAAAGCCAACCAGCCAACCATAAGCTGTTTGCATACACACTAATGGTTGAGATTTCCTTGTAAACAAGATGGTGGCTGCCTACTAAGGGAAATCCATCATCCAAGAAGCAATATGATTTTGCTTTCATCTTTGGCAACAAACACATCCACTCAAGCTCACAGCCCCTATGTTTTAGCGTGGTTTTTTCTATTGTAGATGGAAGTTCAGCTCTGTGATCTGAACACCTCCCTTTGCTTCTCTAGAGAAAAAGCCGTTGACTTTTGGAAACACATTTTCAGAAGCAGCAGCTTTCCTTTAAAACTGAGGAGCATAAAATCAGCTTGATTAACGAACCATTCTAAGTTTGCGTTTTGAAAAAAGCTGTGTTCTGCCTATGCCTGTATTATGTCCCTAGATTCTCTAAGCTAGGTGGCTCTGGTAGCATATGGAATACAATAGGACTTCAGCAGTTAGGTCCCATGGGCTGGGGAAGAACTTTAAGAAGGCTAGGTACCTGTGACATCAAGGGGTTAGGAACAGCCATAGGAGTTTGGGAAAACAAATACCATTTGCCTGAGTGCATCTAAAAATGTGAATGATCACAATAAGATTGTTTTAGAGGAAGAAAAACAGATACAGAAAGGAGAAGACATGAGGGGCACAATATTTGCCCTTCATCTGCAGAACGTCATACATCCATCCACCACATAGGGCCCTTTCACGCATAGTCACAGCACTTGGATATACCTGATGCTCTTTGAGAACTGATCAGACATGAATCTGATCTAAACTCTGGGAAAAAAATACCTGGCTTCACAACTAGGCACTGCCGTATCACACAGGAGCGAACTATTCATTTCTATGTGAGTCAGCTCTGCCTTGGACTGAAGTAACAATGCAAAAAAGTATCCACAGATGCTTCAGGGACTGCAAAACTGCTTAGGGAAAAGCACATGTGGAAAAGGTTAACTCATCCTTCATACTTCCCAGGATTCCGACCTCAGCAATAATTGTGACACATAAAGTTAATTCAGCATAGGCATTTTGCTGGAACTGCTATAGGACAGGAAAAGGTAAGAAAAGTTTCCTGAACCAGTGTCCTTCTAAATACACTTTGCACTTACTAAAAAACAAAATGGAAGAATGGAATACACAGGACAGAGGGAAGTCTCCCACACCTAGTTCCTTTTCTAAGTGTTGAAGTGATTAGTTCTCAACTGGATGTTGGCTCACATACTTTTCGATGTATCTAAGAACTATGTTTGGTGCTCAGGAAACATCTTTGGAGGGACAAGGGAGATGCACTACGTGCTAGCCTTACTATTTTAAAGAAAACCATATTCATAACCAGTTGAACATTCTGCTTTCTTCAGACAGGGCCAATATGACAAGCTCTTTGCAAACAAGCGATTGTTCTTCATCCAGTCCAAAGTCTTCCTTTGGAGAAAACAACTGCATTTGTAAAGTACAAAGGCAATCTAAATTCTCATTCATAGCCACAGGAACTACTAGGTTGATTTTTCTAACTCAATTATTAAAATATTTGTAGCATCTATCTATAGATTGTGGCTAAGAAAAACACAGCTATCACAAGAGACCTTTATTTAATATGTTTGTTCTCTGCCATGTGTTTGTAAGTCTTTGTATACAACATACGTGCCTGTTACTGTACACAGTAAACCTGTCACTCTAGGATGAGTGGCCATTTTGTTTCAGTCATGTCACTCTACCAGGAAGTAAGGGGTACAAACATTAGGTCACCAGTATTTTCTGCTGGCTTAAACTGAAAAACCCATTAGCCAAAAAGTTAAAATGAGTTGATCGTTTATATACATCCCCAAAGTACACATCATCTGGGGAGCTCCTGGACTGGAACAGAAAGGATGATCATGTCTGTGTGCGTTGGCAGAACAACAGCTTATCACGTAAGTTTACAGCTCCATAGAGATCATTCATTTCACCATTTTGTTTCAAACGCTAACCCGGAGAGGCCCCTGCAGGGATGGGGAGGGTGGTGCACATCCAGGATCACTCCATTTCTGTGTCTCAGTTAGCAAGGCCATTTGCTGAGGAGGTTTTAGAGGTATACACATTGCCTACTAAAACCTGGGCAGAAGCTATCCAACACCAAGTAGCTACCAACCAGTTCTAGTTAGTACTAATCTTGGTGGGACACAAACCTGCAACATATAGGGGAAAGCCATACTATTCAGTACTGATCCCCAAAGACCTCGGACCCTCCCTGAAGTCGGATACTGCTGATATAAGTTTTCTTCACAGTACTAGCGTCATTATTTTTATAGAAAAAAATATTATCTGGACAGCTTACATATCTCATATGAAGTGATCTATCCATAATGTTAATTGCTTGGATTTTACTATGCCATCAGCCCAGTCACAAGAGAAAAACAAGTAATCCATTTCCTTATGTGAAAGCCAGAAGCACATAATGTTTATTAATAAAGAGCACAGTTTACAGAGATTTTACTGTTATTGACCATCAAATGGTGTATACCATAAGCAAGGGTGAAATTTCTAACTAATTAGCCTGTGAAGATCATATTTAATGGGGTATATAGACGTAGGTTCTTTACAAACCTTTAGGGTCTTATTCATTAAGCGTATACATATGCAGTCTTTATGCTGAAACAGGATTTTGACACATAATTCAAGGTTAAATTGCCCACCTTGAGATTCACAAAATAAAACAGCTTACGTGTTCCTGTTCTTTTAGCCTTTAAGAAAGGAATCAAGTGAAATATGATGCACTTTCCTCAGCCAAAGAATTCTAAACACATCCAGGAAAAAAAAGCTGCAATTACCCAGACACTTAAAAAATGCAGTCAGCAGGAGAACAATAGTGTTTGCAATGTACATTTTTATCTCCTTGTCTCGTGATTCAGAACACCGTTAGCTAATTCTTACAAGAAAAGCTTCTACACTTGTTTTTCCTAGATCACCTATTGCCACTGTGCAGGCTGACAGTCTTGCTATACTGACAACCAAAGGATTTGGACTTCCTTTTCCTGTTCTCCTCTCAGCAAAACACTTCAGCATATATGTAAGCATCACTGACATCAGTGGGACTCATGCATATTTGCAAGTGCTTTGTTAAAGTAAAATCCTGTGGTAAAATGAATAAAATCTCACATAGGCCCATTCAATGGGAATGGAATTTAACTCACCACATGGCGCGTTACTAGTCATGGGCAGCTGGATCAGGAATGGCTAACCCAGTAACACTGGACTCAGTCCAGTCCTTGTTCAGTCAAAACTTCCAGTGAAATCACTTAAATCTAAGACCATCATGTAACTACACGAGTATTTGCCTGTTTTAGTCCAAATCTTGCATCTGACTCAATCCCTGATCCAGAGTCAAACTGATGTCTTTGAGAGCTTTGCTACCAATTGAGATCCTCAGGACCAGCCTAAGTGTCACCACCTGTATGGATGGATACCTAGTTTGCATTAGCTCTGGCTATGACTTCAGTAGCATTTCAGTCACAGAATGCGTGGAATTTCAGTCCTTTTTTCATTTTTTTTCCATTTTTATTTCAAAAGACCTGTAAGTAGCAGGCTGTAGGTGTCATAACCGTAACTAAGGCACGGTAACTGCTACTCTGAGGAATGTGTTACTATAGGAAGATAGCAAAACAAATATTATCATGTCATTGCAGGCATTATAATGCTCCTGTACTTCTAAATTATGGACTTGCTTTGTCTTAATGTCAGAATAAAAACTAGGTTCTGCTTTTAACAAACTTAATTGTATTTGTGTTACCTTTTGGAGTCTCTCCTATTTAGATTAAATCCTTAAATTAAATGTATTCCCTGCTTCTTGTTTAGGTTGATGCTGCCCTCTTCTGAATATACTGGATTATGACACTCACTTCCCAGGAGTTTCAGCACACTCAGGAGGCAGGCAATTAGTTATACAGCAATCACCAAATGAGAAAAAAATACTCTTTTTAATCTCACATAGCCCTTCAACTTTGGTCAGCTTATATTAGAAAGGACTTGGGTAAGATACTCTTTACTTCAAGGCCTTCAAGGACAAGTCTTACTCTACTGTTATCATCTCATATTCTGTCATGACGATAGCTTTCTGATCCCATTTTGCAATGCAAACATTCATTACCCACTTGTTATGCTTCCAGAAAAGCCTCCTCATGCTTTATTCCACATGACCTTTCATGTATGACAGGAGGTAACTGTAAAACTATTTCACTGTTCTTTTCCACATCACTCTGTACTCTGTTGTAACACCTATGAGACATCTGTGTTCACTACTGTCTTTACTGCACTTTTCTGCCCATGCACTGCAGTTTCTACAGTCACTATAAGCCTTCTGGGGCAGGGACTATTCTTTTTTCTGGCTGTGGTCAGCACTTAGTACAGTATAATCTTTGCTGGAGATCTTTCCTGTTGCTACAATGCAATTATTCAACTTGTTTCAGAAAGAAGTGAAACCAGTCATTGACTAATAATATTTTTCACAATTAAATCGCCATGGGCATATTAGTGAATCTTGTACTGTGGATGATGAACCTGCATGAGTGAGCTTACTGATTCTTCATGCTACTAGTTTACATCCATCGCCACTGGAGTTTGCAATCTGGTCCTAAATATGTTTGAATATTTCATAAATGCAAATTACTAATGAATACGGGAGATGAGTGAAGAAGAGAAGGAAGAGGGGACTATTTAAGCCATTTAATGGAAATGGACTCTTACTTTGTTAATTGAGGGACCTACAGTAGAAGAGAGAATGCAGTTTCTGGTTGGAATGTCAACCTTCGTAAGATCCATAACTTGAGTTTCTCATTCACTCAGAGCAAGAAATTGATGGGCAGCAGTCTAGCATGAATATGAATCATAATTTGAGTGTGCCTCACTCAGAATGGTGGAGGCGCCTGCCCCCAGGCTTGACTCTATTCCTTTTTTAGTGGTCCTGTTGACCACTCAAGTAGATCATTATGTTTTTAAAAGTAATTTTTAACATCTGGATCATTCTTCACTAAGATGGTACTATAAAGGTTTTATTTCTTGATGCATTTCACTTTCAGACAAGAACAGTAAAAAAAAAATTAGTTTCAGCTCTCACGGGGTTGTACAAACTTTTCTTCTGGTTTTGGTGGTTTTGGTTCACATCTGTGTTCACACTCTCCAAGGTTTGCTTTGAGTTTCATACTCAAACAAGCTGATAATCTGCCAAAACCACCAAGTTTGTTATGCCCTGGGCCGTATTAGCACGGGAGCTATTCATAAAGCACACAAAGGTTTTCTTTTTGGTGGGCTCAGCCTCACCAATTCCACACAATTCCAGTGCTTGCTTATTTCTTTGGAGCAAACAGTTTCTTCAGAGTTACCACTTGAAGGAGCAGACCTCTAGACCGCCAGCATTATAAGACTGCATTTTTAGGGCAGTAAAAATACAGCGAAGTGCAGTTCACATGACCAAATGCCTGCGTAGACCAGTCAGAACTGGTACCTGTGGCAGCATCATTTTTTTCAAAGTTTTTTACTGGTAATCAAAGTAAAATGACAACGTAAAGCTATGAAACATGTTGTTTAAATAAACTACTAATTATGATCATCTGGAAAAAAGCTATTGTGCTGACAAGATACTAATGCCTTTTAATACACAGCCCAGATTATCTTTGAAGTTGTTTATCATCTGCAGTACTGAACTTTGAGGTTATTTGTAACAAAGAATATCTAGATCAATACAGAGGTGCAAACCTTACCGCAGTCCCCAAAAGGGCAATTTTGTGTGTGCATCTGAAGTGGGACTTGAAGAGTTGAGGCAAGCAAATGGTCCAAATGTGGTTTCTCTGTAAAGGAATGTAAGTTTAGAGGTACATCTGGTGCTGAATTCCCTGGCATCTTCTGGCACTGCCATGCAAAATTGGAGTGAATATAAGGAGTCAATTGAAGAAATAGACAATTAAAGAAGAAACTTAAATTAACCCAGAACTACTCCTGTCTGTTTAAAAGGCAATTGCTACAGTGGCTATCCCCTAACATTGCAGGGAATGTGAAACATTCCCTAGGATGTTATTCTATTTTTTTTTCTCACTCCTATCTAGACAACTAAAGCCAATTTTTTCAAAATTGAAATTTGATAGCTAGGCACCTGCTTAAGTATTCAAGGAAATGAGCCTGGTTTTTGAGAGTCACTATCATGCCAACTCACACAAAAGCTGGTTGAAGTCACCAGGAAGATCAGCACTTCTGGCAACAAGGTTATAAAGGCATAAAAGATTAAATTTTTATTCTTTCAAACATGTTTTGAGAGCTGTAAATACCTCCCTGTGTTCAAAAAAATCTTCAGATTCTTGTTAGGCTAAGAGATATTTCAAAGGACCTCCTTATGTCACAAAGAAGGAGAAAAATGAGCCCAGGGAGAAGAACAGCAAACCTACCCAAAACCTGAATAATGAGATGAGAAACAGGAGGGAAAAGCTGATCTGCTGCTAAGAAACAGGAGCCTTGGGCCTGGGAGAGCTGAAATTCTGAGCAGGGCACCAACTTTTCCTCCTTCAGGCACCAACATTTTGGCAAATCATTTAGTTTCTTTCAGTTTTCTATCTAGGAATCAGCTAATCTTTTTTTCCAGGGTCTGGTGTGAATTAACAGTGTACATACAGCTCAAGAAAGATATAAAGCGTCAGGGAGAACTGCACTGCCTACACCAAAAATTAAAAGATCATGAACCAGGCCACCCAAATCAAGAGATTCATAAAAATAATAGACGTGGGTTGCCTTTTATCAGTCTTCCTGTTTTGCACCTTCTATGTGCCTTTTCAAGATTAATTTAGTTTACTTTGAGAACTAGATTCTTCTCTTAAGGAAAAATGAGATTATTGTGCAAGTCTATGGGTAAAGATAAAAAGGGAAAACAGTCTTGTTAAAAAAGTGCTGTTATTTTACTAGTACTAAACTATCATCATGTTAAATGTTTTAATGTCTCCTGTTTGTCCTACATCACACAATTGGTTCTTGAGCAATGTAGTCAAATAGGCCAGCACTTTTCGCTATTCTGCATTATTTAAAAAATGAAACATTACTTCTAATTTTGTTTTCTATTTATTCCTAATATTATTGTCATATGAGGCATTATCTGCTTCCTTCAGGATATAAATTTATCATGATATATGCAGTGCTAATTGATGTAATACTTGAAGTCCATTCCAGTGCTAACAGGCACTAAAATCAAACAGTGCTGTGTTTCTTGTGAGGGGGTTATTACACTGATTAGAAAAATGAAAATAAAAATAGAATGATCACAATTGCTTTGATGCTAACAACAGGATTGTCCATATGCAAATAGCTAACCATCTCTGGCCAGAAATCTCTTATTTATTGAAATAATGCAGAAGGGAACTGCTTAGTAAAAGAGATGGGCCTGAAAGGACCTGAAAGATATTTGTTCAGCTATCTGATACGAAAAATAAATGAAGGTGACGGTGATTTCTCCACTTCTATATCCATGGAGTTAAGTGTGGGACCACACAGACTGCCATAATAAAAGCCACCTGATACCTGGCCTAAGGCACTGATTATGAATATATTAAAGCTCCTTGCCCAATCAGTAATTTTGTAATAAAGACAGTACATCACTGGAAGTCAAATAGGCTGGCCCATTAGGCAGAGTATGTGGATGTGCCTGCAATTTTGCACATGTGTTCTGGCATAGCCTGTCTTTACAAAGATGCCAGACTCGGGTCAGAGCCCCTGTTTATTTCCTTTATACCTCCTATTATAAGTCTCAGTAGGAGTGAAAGATCACTGTTAAAATTCAAGACCGTAATTTGCAAGCCACCTACAGTGTTTGATGCCCAGTTTCTATTCATCTCAGTGGGAACTGAATTCCCAAATACTTTAAGTAGCATTGGAAATCTCAACCCAAATCTCTAGCCTCATTTTGGCTCATTTTAAACTTGCATTGTCTCCAAAGGGACCTTGATTGGGATTTATAATTAATCCTACTATATGGGTAAAATTACACTGGCAATATCTCAGCCAATTCCCTATAGCTGCTCAAGTCTGTCAAATCAGCTCTTTAATCTGATGGTGAATTATTTAACCACCACACCAGAGCCAGCATATCACAGGAGCTTCAATAACTTCTATTTATGTTCTGAATATGTCCATAGCAGCTGTTAGAGTGTGAATAACAATTTCCATAGACACCTTCCTTGCATTCCCGTATTAAGCAAAGACTGGAAGAATTCAAACAAACCAGGTGATTTACAGATATCAACCTTAAGAGCAATCCCAATCCTCAACAGAATAATTGCTTCACCAGGGAAAGCCATGATCTTAATAGTCCCTGTGACTACACTAATCACCTGAAGAGAAGTCAGGCCCAAGTAACATTGGCACACCACAGTGAACAGGATTTTCCATTAAAAGAGCAATGTTGGTTGATCAGTATTTTCAAAATATGGTTTTGCCCAACATATCCCAGTATCATAAAAATTACTTCATTCATAAGTTTTATTTTTCGTTTATTACATGAAAACTGAACTGATTTTGTCCAAAAATGTTCATTCACTGCTAACAGAACTCAAGAGAACTGAAAAGTAGTCTTAAATAATTTTGAAATATACTTTAAAATCCTACTGTAATTAAGGAGTATTATATAAAAGTAATAAACTTCAAAGTAATGAAAACAGTGCAAAATTTTAGCAAACATTTTTTAGAAGGTGTGAAGTCAACTTTGAAGTACTTTAAAAACATGTATATGTTAACAACTTTGTTTCATTTCTGCAATATACTCTGATGAAAAGAGAGACTGAGGAAAAGAATAGGTAATCTTGAGCAGCTTTAGAATTCACTGATTTGATTAATGGTCCATTTGTAGCTTGACAAAAACTCCCTAATGCAAACAATATAACATCTTCAACCTACATAACATCCACCAATCGCAGAGAATGTTGCAACCACAACTGGTTTCTGGGGACTACAGAAATATGGTTCCATTTTGCAGGTGATGTGCATAGAGATTAAGCAAGCTTACAAAATGTACAAACACTGCATGAACTAGAGGTAAAGCCTTGACGCTACAGAGATGAAGAGCAAGTTTCATCAATGGCTGTACTAAAGCCAAGATTTCCTCCAATTTATATATTAATCTCATTATCGTCTTTGTTCCTTTTGCTATACAGACCCAGACCCAAAAGTGCGCAGTGGAAAATAACACATGCTTTCTCCACCCCTCCGCCTTTCTCTCATGTGAAATTAACTTTTACGAAGTCATAAAAACGTGGCCTCCTGAGGCCACAAAAGCTATTCCCCACTCCACTAGCGTATGTCAGTTCTTCTCTCTAGCTCCTTATTTTATGAAAGTGGACTGGTAGTGGGAGTCAATGGGAATTTACCACTTCCTTTCATGGAAGCAAAGTCCTGTCTCCAACCTCCTCATTGCCTGTCAGTTTTTGAAAGAAGCGTTGCTAGAGGCAGGAATACTTTTAAAAAAGCCCAGGAGATTTCTAAAGTTGGTTTTAAAGGTGTTCTTTAAGAGTTTCCCTGAGGTGTTTATGGCTTATATTGCTCAATTAGCTACTTTACATTGCAGTATTTTCTTCAAAAGCAATCTTTGACTAATTGTAAATTCTTAGAAATATGCTTCATGTTTTAAAAGTCCTATTTTACAGCTGCAATAAGTCCTCCAGAGCACATATTAGAAGCCATAATGGCACATTTTGGCCATCAAAATCCATTACTGGACTTCAACACCCACCCCATCATCACAATGGGTGTCTCCAACTCATTAGCTTTACCTAGTAACAAGCTGATGTTAGCACCTGTTCTCACACAATGGATTTTAATAGAAATGGGGCCAAGCTGAACGCATCCGGGGAAGTTCAGTTGAGGGCTGGCTGAATCCATCATAAACATGAGGAGGTTTTATAAAATCTCAGTGTGCACAGACCCCGGGGTTTAGTAGTTTTGATACTGGACTTCAGTAAACAAACTATTTAAATGACCAGCCCAAAGCATGTTTCATTCTCCATATACATTGGACAGCTAAACATGAAAGCTGTAAAAGAGCGTAGCTCAAGTTCTGAATCTTTCAAAGCAGCCAGCTTTAGCACCTAGGACTACGTCCAGATTGAGTTCAGTTTTGAAAGAATTCTGCTGATTTTCTATATAGTTTTTTTACTTGATTCAAAATAATTATAATAGAAGAACCAAAAGTTTATGATGTCTTAATTAGAAAGTAACATTATCCCCACAGTCACTTATGGTACAATGGTGGGTAAATTGCAGGACTTAGGCTCATCTGAAACTGTATAATTTCCTTTCTATAAAAAAAAAGGACACTTTTCCACCTTCCTTCTTTCTACTCACATAAAGAAGCATTGCACCTATGCTCACGGTGAGTTAATGAAAGATTTGCATTCATTGAAATGATTTAAATGCTTGGGACGTCACTAAGAATTTTAGCAGCTTGAGCTGATTCCTTAACTAGTAGAATTCTCTTGTCTGCAGGAACATTTGTAAAAAAAGCAACTTGAAACCACTATTCATAATTCTTTCTTTTAGAAAACGATGAATGGCACAAAATAACCCAGTATTTTGCAGTTTGTCTAGGCCCTGTTCCCAAAGTAATGACAGTCCAGCTCCAAAGACACTTGGAAAACAGCTCCAACTGGGAACACACAGATGAAGAACATAAGCAGAGGTTAACAATCTCTAAAAACAAGGTAGTCTTCAATAGCTCTCTTTCAGACTGAATATGGAATCTGTCATCACAGCACTTTTTGAATGAATCTGACACAAACCAGGGAACAGATCATCCTTAGACAGGCTGCCCCAAAAAGCAACTTTGAGTGCATTTGGACCTCAGAAGAGGACAGAGCAGGACCAGCAAGGAAGCATCAGACATGCAGATGTTCCAAAATCCATTAAGCCTTTGCACTGGCTTCCAGCTCTCAATGCCTCATAGGTCTTCTATTTCTAATCCTTCCAGCATGTCTCTCTTCAGAACAGGACATCCTGAGCACAGCAGAGTAACTCCAGAAATGCTAATTTAGGGGCTGGGGAAAGGCAACTTTCATTCCTGTGCTAACTGGGCTTGCATAAATGTCTAGGGGGCTAAACACTCTTTTTTTTTTATCCTCTTCATTAGGAGAGGTCGTAATTTTGGAACAGTATTAGCATTTATTTATTCTGTTTTAAGATTACCTTAGAGTACAGTGATAACACCAACTCCAAGGAAGAATTGATTCTCACAACTCAAACCCTTGTGAATAAGATTCTGTACATGACAAAGAGCTTTCCAGCCTCTGATGAAATACAGCCATCACTTTCAACATTGATCCATCCCAGTTTACTACTGGTAAGTATTTATAATTGTAAATAAACTGGATAGGATTGTCTGGGAACACACAGTGGCAACCAGGACCAGAAACCTAACATGATCGCATTTCCCAATACATGCTCTTCAATACATTTACAGTCAAAAGAAACAAAGTCTCATTTCAGATTCCTATAACAGGCAAGAACCCAATGGGTACCTTTGTGCTTCCAGGAGAGGCTGTGGTGTCTCCAGCTTGGAGTTACTCAGAACTATGTTCCTATGACCCTAAGCAATCTGATACAGTTTTGAAGCTGAGTTTATCTTTGAAGCTGGCGCTGCTTTCAGTAGGGTTTCCACCAGGAGACAGACCATCATAGGTCCCTTTCAATCTAGATCATCCTGTGACTTAATACCTCTATACCACACTGGTTTAAGTATCTAGAGATCACTTCTGTTTATGTCTGTTGGTTTCCATTTTGATATGCTTGCTTTGTATTATCCATATTATGCCTTATATCCTCTCCTCACTGAGTTTACACAACAGGAAAGCCAACACACTACAGTCGGCGCTGCATGGCAGAACTGGGGCTCTCACTCAGTAGAGCGGGCAAAGCACATCCTGAACCTTAAACCTAAGGGCAGTCGCACTGACACAGCAGAACTATTCAGATAGTTTCTCCTTGCTTTGCGTATTGGTCAAGTCATATTTGTACTATACATCTGTTTTTCAACTGACAACGCATAACACCTGAGCTCTCTGGGTGAAATCTGCTACAAAGTGAAATGAAGTATTTATCTAATTCAATTAAAAACATTCAGGATACAACTCCTGACATAAGAATTCTATTAAAATTAATAAAACCAGATTAATTATATGGCAAATTTCCTATATAAAACTGGGAACCATTGGCCTGAAAGTACTGTGGAGCAGCAAAAATTTTAAATGATGAAATATTAACAGCCTTCCAAAGCAAAGGTGAAAATGTGGAAACGAGGCAAGCCATGAACGTGAGGTAACGATCTGTATTTCCTGAAGTCTAGGATTCAGGGCAGCCCCCATATCCAGTGTGTGAAAAGCCAGACCACTGCAACAGAGAGCTGAACACGAAACCTGAAATGTCCAGAACTGCGTGCTAGCCTAGCCTAGTCCCCTTCATAAAAACCCCTTTTTATGAAGTGCAATGTGACTGACATTAAGAAAAATTCCGAAACACTCACCAATAACATACCAATCTCCCAGACTCAGGACTTCTAAAAAAGTTTATTGCCGAAGAGACTAGTTATGCATTTCATAGTTAAGTATATTTATGCACACCTCCGCACTAAGGTACTACGACGCTCTTTTCTGCAGCAGAGAAGACTAATTCCCACCAGATCATACACTGTGGTCTGGAAGAAGACAGAATAAATAATCAAGATGCTTGCTCCTCCTGTTCTTGAAAAGTCCCAAGTGCAGTGCTAGGGTTGCTGAACAACACGAACAGAGCAGCCTAATCACCCAGACACACACACATGCCAAGACAACAAAGTAATGCCTGTCTTCTCAGCTCACGTTAACCTGCATTGCTCCAATGCAGTCAAAAAGCTGCCATTGATTTTTGCCAGCTGAAAATCTGCCCTGAACCTCAAAGCAGCTGGAGAACATGGCTGAATATCAGATGCCTTCAATTTAAAATAACTACATTTGTCCAGCTGAAATCTTTACTAGAAAGCTATGTCACTTTTGTAACTGAGCATTACTTTATACAGCTAATATATACAGCGGGTGTCCAAAGCATAAGCTTTGTGTTTGGAGAGATCTAAATATATTAGCCAATCTAATAAATATCAATGGTCAAAAAGCACGGATCTCTCCCTGAAGGTAAGAACATCCTCTTAATGGAAAAAAAAAAAAAACAACCAACTCGCAATAATCTTGGATCCATCTCCAATTTAGACCTTGTATTTTTCCCCTGTCATCAGAGTTTCAATTGCCTTTGCTATGAGCTCTCGGTTTCAATTTACAGAGCATTAGCCCTAGGCTCCTCCTCAGCATCTTCAGGTCCACTGGGACATGCATTCCAAAACACCAAGCAGTTAGAAGAGTGTCAACAAAATCCTAGTGACAAACAAAGCAGACCAGTTGCCCAAGGAAATGGGGTATATCCCCAATATTTAAGAGTGCCAGGTGGATCCAAAACCATAGGGGCCAAAACAGTCTGAAGATGTGGACAGGAAGCCCTCCCTATGGAAGGGTGTCTACTTTTTCATTCAGATAAGCAGCCTACAAGTGCAGGAAGACTAAGCAAAGTGAAAAACAAAAGCATCCAGTAGAAGACATCAAAATCATAGCTATGTAGAGATTCTATGCATTTGTGTAGCTTTTGTTACCACAACGTGCCACATAAAGTGCAGACAATATGTCAGCACATGCATTACAATAGAAAACATGTTAACACAACAAGAATCATGAGGGTCACTGCAAGCAAAGGTGATTAGATCTCAGATGGCTTCTCTCTCCAAGCGACCTTCTTCAAACAAAGGCACATGCCCATACATAAGCCCTTACTTTCCCTGCTTGATGTCTCACTCCTTGTTAATCTGCTTTAGAGCACAGCATACCAGCCCAAGCACTTGAAGGAGCATTAGCAGTATGCTCCTTCTTGGCACTGACTGCATGTGGCAGCCGCATAGCTTGTAGTCAGTGAATTTTGCAGCTGGTCTGGTGCAGTTGGCAAAAACCTACTGTCCAGATGGACATTAAATTTGCATTATTTATAATATATCAAAAGTGAATAAACCTATATCAAAGTGACTTATAAGGACATTTATTTAGGGACTTGTTTCTGACAGTTATGAAGCCACTTTCATCCAAGCAATGCTTAGACACTGAATGCTTTACTCACCCATAGGAAAAAGTTACACGGCTCTTGATCACTTTTAACCCTTACTTACCCCACACATGTGGAAAGAGAACTGGCAAGTCCAGTCCTTTTCAGATTATTACCTTAAACTTCATAAACTCGTTTACAATTACAACACTCGTGTCCAATAGCATAAATTGTGCAAGGAACTGGCCCGCTGAAGTTTTCCTACTTGCAATGTGAAAGAATGGAAAAGAAGCAGGTCACAAGCTGAAATTTTCAAATGAAAAACCAAGCAATCACCAGAGAGGTAAGCCACTAGAAAAGGCCAGAGCCTGATGGACTGTGTGATCTGAGTACTATATCACACCAGACAATGCAAATAAATAGGTTTCCTACAGTGTTTCTCCTAACTCCCAGCCAACTTTGAAAATTCCCCTTAATCACACAGATGGTAATCCCCATAATGTCCACCACTCTTCAGAATTGCTAGAAAACAGTCATTCTTTATATTGAAAGTTCTTCAGCTTTGCAAAACTGGCACAAAATACCGCAACAGAGAATGATCAGGTGTGTGGTTTTTTTTAATAACCTGAACTGAGAAATAGCATCTTTTGCTTTGAAAATTATAGCCTTTAAAAAGAAGGTCATCTTCATTATTATGTTCAGTTATTAGCACTTCTAGGCAATCAGTATACAATCCATTTTGCTAATATAGGCTTTAAAAATCTTAAATAAAGCCCTCTGAAAACATGTCATGGGAAGATTTTTTTTTTGTTCCTATAAAATGACAGAATTTGAGACTTCTCTATGTCCAAGCAGTAGAACAACCAACCACTTCATCACTTTCTGAAGCTACTGTCAGATCAGCTCATTGGTACTGCTTGTCCCTTCTCAATACCAGCTGTGACTGAGTACATCACAATTTGTATAATTTTTATTCCCTCCTCACTCTTCTCAGGAGATTAAGCATACTAATAAGACTGGCAAGCATGTGAACCAATAATGTAGAGTACACCACCACAAAACCCCCTAGTATTTCCATAGTGTAAGCAGACCACGCAACCCATGGTGTTTTAGCAATCCAAGGTCACTTGCCTCACAAATTACTCATTCCTAGATTCCACATCATTAAACACCTGATTCTATTCCCTGAAAATAGCACAAGCTTCGCTGGGAGAGAAAAAAAAAATTAAATCAGCCATGACCGACTGCTTTGCTATAGATTTGCTAATCCAGTATAAATAGAGTGCCTGTCACAAGTCCAATAGGATACAGTTGAACAACATATCTCAAGTAGTGGCTGTTAATCACAGATGAACAGCTATTTGATGGAGGTGACAGTTTCAGTCTAACAAGCTGGCACTTCAGAGGCACGTGGTGCTGAAGGCAGTGCTGTCTGCACTGTATTGACACTGATTCTACAGCTTGCTCAGTGCTGGGAGCAGCCACGGGAAAACACCCTGAAAGGCAGCACAGCATTCAGGAGTGACATGAAAGGAGCAAACTAGCAATCAGCCGGACCATAGGTCTCAAGTCTAAACCCACCCTGGTGCAGCTCTGAACCATTCACACATGTCCTATCACTGGATACCAGGGAGAAGAGTTCATCACCTCCCTCTCCACTTCCCCTTCTCATGAAGCTGTAGAGAGCAATGAGGTCACCGCTCAGCCTCCTCTTCTCCAAACTAGACAAGCCTAAAGCCTTCAGCTGCTCTTCATAGGATGTTCCTTCCAGCCCTTTCACCAGCTTTGTTGCCCTCCTCTGGATGTGTTCAAGGACCTTCACATCCTTATTAAATTGTGGGGCCCAGAACTGCACACAGTACTACAGGTGAGGCTATGCCAATGCTGAATACAGTGGGACAATCACCTCTTTTGACCGGCCGGTTGCACAGTGTTTGATGCAGCCCAGGATACAGTTTGCCATCTTGGCTGCCAGGGCACGCTGCTGACTTAGACTGAGCCTGCTGTCGACCGGCATCCCCCGATCCCTTTCTGCAGGGCTGCTCTCCAGCCACTCCTCTCCCAGTTTATACTTGTGCCTGGCATTACTCTGTCCTATGTACAGAATCTGGCATTTCAACTTGTTAAATTTCATCCCATTCATCATTGCCTGATGCTCTAATCTATCTAGATCCCTCTGCAAGGCTTCTTGTTCCTCAAGAGAGTCAACAGCACCTCCCAGTTTGGTATCATCAGCAGACTTGCTAATGGTGCATTCAACTCTTGCACCCAGATTGTTGATAAATATATTGAACAGGACCGGCCCTAGAATTGAACCACATTAAATCACCACAGTATCCAGTTCAGCAAGATTACTGCCTTCATTCAGCAACATTCAGTGCCAAAGTGTTGTTAGATTCAAGTCAACTCCTTTGTTGATGTCCTCGCTGATCTTTTTACAAATGTTTAAAACTCAAGCTGAGACTGGTGCCAAAGTCCTTTTGATCAATTACAGCAAATGTTTGTGAGTGAGGACATTTTTCTAAGTGATTTAGCATCAGCTAGCATGCTATTGCTGTATTTAGGGTGTGTACAGGCCTGTGCTTCAACAACTGTGCCAGTGGAGCAGTTTACTATGCTCTGGTCATCTCTACTTTTTCTTACACACTCTTATTTTCCTCCCCACTATATCAGCAGTGCTGCTATGGAAGTGCCCCTGTTACAATCAAAGTCAGCTGGATTAACTTTGTTTCAAGTATAGATTGTTCTGAGCAAGCCTGTTTTGTGTTGATATATTTGGAGGATGGTCTGTCTCTTCAGAGCTTTGATGGTGGCCTTAAACACTGGGTTGGGAAGGCTAGTGGCAGCAACGTCTAGCCAGCATATCAAGTTATAGAAAGGGGCAAACTAAACTAATGTTAAGAGGAGACACACTGAAGTTTGCAAAAACTAAATTAATCTGAAATGACACTGATAGAGGCAGTGAAACATCTGTGTTTAAATGGCTTTGGGCTTGTCTAGTATACCACAGAAAACACACAATTACTAACAACTGAATCAGATGTCAAAAAGAATAGCCTCTAGTCTGCAAACACAGTGATCTATTCATTTTTCTACATCCAAGTAATCCCATGTAAGGCTTAAGCACATAATGTTCACAGCGCTCAATCCTACCTTCAGTTATATGCAGCATTATACTGTTGTGGGTTGTATTTTTCCCCCCCAAAAAAGAATAAAAGAAATCTCAAAGACAAATTTTCTCTTTCAGTAAACAGTCAGGGTTTTTTTTTCCTTGTAATTAACATCAAATCACTGATATAGATTTTAAAGAAAAGAGGTTTCTATTTCTCTATAATTCAATTCTACTTAATTATTCTGAATACAAATCCCAGAAGACATTTAGCTTGCAACAAGCCTAGAAAAAGTTTAATATTTCTGGTTATTGTGCATGGAAGAATGCAACACTGGCTTGACGTTAAGCTTCCAGTTGGAGAAATTATGCTATCAAAATAAAATGTGTGTTGAAAAGCACAATTTAAATTAGTTACACTAGCACAAACGAAGGACCAAGGAGATTTTAAGAAACCATTAAAACCACGTGTCCCAAATTGAGAATTTGCATCAAGTTCCTAACCCTTCCAAGACTCTCAAGTGTCTGAGCCAAAGCCTACTGCAGACAACAGGAGTGTTACTTCTCCAACCTAAGTGGCTTTGGATGGGGCCTCAAATCACAAAAGACTCAAACAGGCTTCCTCTTCCAGTAAATCTTTGGCTTCATGCATTGAAGTGCATCACAGACTAACATAAGTAAAGGTGGATGCCTCAAAAATCTCCCATTCCACTGTCGCACCATTACTGAGAAACTCCTGCAAAAATACATTGCTGTTGTGGGTGACACACAACAGTGCTGAAGTTAAGACTGCTGCCCTCATACTATGAAACTGTAATGTTTCTTTGCAAAATGAAAATTGTTTTCAAGCTTTAGTGTGTGGCACCATATTGAGCAAAAGCAATTGAAAAATTGGTCAGAAATTTTAATTGTGTAGATGGTGTTGCAAATAAAGGTATGGGACAAGCAAAGTAAAAAAGGAGGAAAAGAAAGAGCCCTGAAGTCAAGCGTAGTCTCAAAAAACATTAGCGTAATGATCCTGAAGGAAAAGAAAAAGCTTCTTGAGGTGGCAGATTAAAGAGGGTTTGTATAGCTACATACAAGGAAGCAGCTTCCTGTTGTTCACCAACTCCTTTGTTCTGAAAAGCAGGGTTTGCACTTTCCTCTGAAAGGAACAACATTATATCAATATGCTTTTTTTTTTCCCCCTCAGAGTATTTTTTATCTCTGCCTGTCAATGGAAGAGTTTTATGGAAGTGATTAAGTGTTCATTGTCACTTCCAAGGCACTGACTATTGATGTTCTTTGTACAGTGCTGAGAAGGGGGAGGGAGTAGCATATTATATCCAACTCCCTCTATAAGCTATATAATTTGAATACAAATAAAATAATACAAGCTCGTAAGTAGTTCTCGATGTTTGTTAGTAACTTAAAAGTTAGTACCTCAGAAGATAAGATTATTACATTTGAGGCATTTCTTGGACCTTGCACCTATACACAAAAATTATTTTGTGAGCGAACAACTCAAGCATTTGGCATGACATGGAGCTGTTCTGAGATAAAATCATGAGATCTTCAGCCAGTATAAAATGCCTCAGCTCCATCAACTTTGCACTATAGTATCAGCTGCACTTTGACAGTTTGTATAAATGGAGGAGTACTTGGTTTCTCATTTGGATTGACAAACTGATACTGGATGACCATAGGTACATTGTCTTTTGCTTCAAAATTCAACAGAAAACAGGGTTTATGAATAAGAATGCCCTTATGAAATGCATTGAATGTCACTTTCTTAACACGTGTTTTACATTTCGCACAGCAACAATACAAAAGCGTTTACAAACTGGATCAGAGCCAACAGATGGCTCCTCCAAGCCAACAGTCTCAGAATCCTACCCAGTTCCCACTCCTTCCCAGAAAAAGCCTGGGAAAACAGATTGGGAAGATTCTTAAGTACACACACATGATTTATAAGTGTCTTTGTGTATACGCATGTGCATATACAGACACACATCTAAGTCTATATAGGTATAAACACTTACACATACAGTATGTTCCACTTGTACAATACACAGTGCTCAGATGCAAAATATTGTCTGGGCTCTTCAGGTATCTAAGATCCTCCCCCAAAAAAGGTTTATGCAAAGAACTTCTACTTGGTTCAGTGGAGATATTTCATTATAAGACAATGCTATTTTAGGAAGGGCTAGAACTAAGACATCTGTAACTAGATATTCTGGTTTCTTCCAACAGGGTATTCCACATTTAGAGACCAGTTTCTCTGTTCCACATCTTGGTGGAAGGCCTGTCACAGCAGGGATTGCAATACCAGTTATGCCTAGATAGAGCTGGGGGTAGCTCTTGAACATCTCTTCGAAGGGGGTCAGGAATAGGCATTTCAGAAACACACGGCAGAATAAGAGGCCACGTGCTGCAAGTACTATTTTGGAGCTGATGACTGCCACTTGCCACATTTTGGAAACCAATTCCTCTCTCTGGCACTGTCATGGGGAAACTTCCTCATTTTGATAGAAAAAAGCATCTTTTATTCTTCAAAAATTGCAGTAGTTGAATCGCCCCTTGTTCATGCGGGTCACCATAACAGTTACTGTCAATGCAAGAAAAGGAGATGAAGAGTGGGTGCCTGTAAGGCAAATATTTAAGACATGACTTGTTGAGATGACTGGTTGCATGTTTCCAGATGGAGTCCATTTCTCTCCTAAATGCCATCAATAAAAACAGGACCTATTCTATACATCTGATTTTTGCTAGAGAAATGTACATATGGTTCTCTTGAAATTGTTCCTTGATTATTTCTTTTTATATCACTTTGATATTTGCAACACTGAACATCTGTACTGCAAGCTTCTAGAAAAACACTATGAATATGCACTGCAGGTAAATTTTACAGGCAAAAATCACATTAATTCCAGAAAAGCAGCAATATACAAGGAAGTTTAGAAATAGGAGAATATTAAAGGTTTGCATTCAAGATCCATAGTTTTTAACCTTACAAAGGTCCACCAGATCTCACAAACAGACTTTAACTTCTATAGCTTAGTCTCCAAGAATCCCAGTTTGAACTGAATGAAGGCCTTGCAAGAACGGCCTCCAAAAGCAATAACCGCGTGCCTTTCTCAGGCAGGGAAAGGCGCATGATACTATCTTGTTTAGGATTTGAAATTTGTACAAGTTTCCCTTCCTCCTAAGGGCATCATTCAGGAAACAGAAACACTAGTTACGACCACAGCTTTGCTATTCCAAGACAGGCTCTGGGGTATTGCCCTATTGATACAACTGATCAGCAAAGGCCCGTACCTGGAAGTATTTGTGCCAGAAACTACACAGCTCAAACTCCTGAGATTCATAACAGAAAAAAAAAAGTTATTTCTGACTGGCTCAGGAATGCAGCAGAAAGTGCAGCCATTTTTCCACAGCCAAAAAGGGGTCCACAGACACGCATAGGGTGAATACGTAGGCTGATAACAACCAGTAAGGAAACCAAAGGAAGTGCCACCTGACCCATTCCAAATACAGATGTAGATCTGACATACGATAAGGAAACCACTTCATCAGACAGGCTCTCACCTTCAATGGGAAGAAACATGTATGAATCAAAATTCAGAACAGGAAGTATTTTTTATTTTACAGAAGACAGCAGGCTATGGCTAACACACAGTAGCTTATTAGAAAACAAGATTTGAGCTCTGTTATCTAAAAAGATATAACCTTTCAACAGAAAAATCTATGGAATAAGAAACCAAACAACCCATTCTGGTTTTGTGGACCCTTCATAAGTGACTGCTAAGGAACCTAATACAAAGTAAATTACAGGGGAAATCGAATATTGTTTTCCTACCACATATAAGATTCTATTAAACACACATTTTCTAGAAAAAGTCATCACTAATCACCTTACTAATGAACTATTTACTCATCCCCAGCAGTTTGTAATTAGTCTTGCCAATAATGCAAGGACACAGTTTCAGCTCTCAACCTTGACACAGACTTCTTGAATGCCCTTTAGGAAATATTGTAATTACAACCAGGAATTAATTATAGCTGGAAAATTTCTCATTGAATGGATTATCATTTGTCCTGGTTTGAGGACATCATTGTCCTCAATGTCCTTATTGTCCTCAATGAGGACATCACTGGAGAATACCGATTCATAAAAACAATTTCCATGAAACATTATTGCATGTTCAACAAAGTTCTGCAGTAACACTGGCCACTCTCCTGCCAGCTCACCTGGCAGGAAAGGGATCTTCAGATTCATAGTTTTACTACAGGGACTTGTTTATGCAATGAAATTTCTCAGGATGTCTCCTGGGAGTTGAGGGCAGCTGTCTGCTCCATTTCAATAACAACAGAAAACCCAATTGTATCTTCAGGGCTTTCAAGAATGTTAATTTTCTGGAGGTCCCTTTCTGTGAGAAGCTTCAGAATTTCTACATTTTTCTGCCAACCAGAATAACTTTCTGAATTCCCACTAACTCTCCCTTCAGTCTCTTTGGGCCATGCTCAGTGACATAGCTTGAGTCCCATTCATACCACAATGACTCTCTCCACATCAACACAGAACTCCACGTCTCCATGAACAAGGGTGCAATGACCCAGGATAGAAGGTAGATTGAACTGTCCAAGAAAGCCTTTCTCCACCTTGGTCACTATAGCAGAAATACTGAATACAGTCCTTGGTGTTTCAGCTCCCCCTCTGTCACGTGGCAGTTATCGCTGTCTCTTCTCCCTCCCTGAAAACACTCCAGGAGAGAAAAGTTATCTTTTATTGTGTGCTAATTTGTGGCCTCTGGGAAAAGCTACAATAAGTAAAGAGTCTTAGCAGAGCTTCCTTATTAAGTTCTGCCTGAGCTCATAATTGTAAGGATCAACAGCAAAGCAGACAGGGAAAAAAAGGATCCATCAATTATTATTATTTTTAAGTAGAAATACTGCTTAGAAGTGTTGCCAAATGGAGCCACGTAGAGGGATATTCTTTAAAATGAGTTGTTTAGAGATCTTTTGAAACCAGTGGCCCTGCCCTGTGCTGGCTGCAATGTACATGAACAATCTAAGCTGACAGAAAGAATCCAAACTATGGGTAAATTAAAACAGTTGATATATTTTAGTACAGTTAAGACTAGAAACACAAGAATTCAAAAAGATTGGTATCTATTCTCTAACTAGTCAGAAAAATTAGGATAAAATGTGAAATATTGGCTCGTTATTTTAAAAATCATACAACAGAATTAACACTCAAGAAAGGAACACTGTGGAACTCCACAATTTAATTTCTATGGCAACTTGCAAAGCAGTTTTACAGAGTGGTTCTAGCAGTTCTCTCATACTATCAAAACAAATATGCTGAACACTAAAATTTAAAGAGAACTTGTCATTTAATGTGTTGTATTAACGTATGTAAGTGTGTTATCATATATGAATTATATTACATCTGCATCATATTGTAGCACTTGAAACTATTCATTTAGGGATATGGGACTGGGGAGAGGACCTCCTAGGTTACAGGTCCAATCTACAGCTGATTTAATCTTATTAAAATTAACTAAATCTTAACTAAATTTTAAGTAATCGTAACTAAAATTTATCAAGTTCTGAATTAAAACTCACAGGGTTTTCTTACTCCCACTACTCTTAACAATGTCGTTCTAAAGCCTCACTCTAATGATGGTTTGGAGCCTTCTAGTAAGTTCCTGTCAGAACTTGCTTATAAACATATTATGTCTTTTTGCTTTTTGCCAACTTTTTCTTTCAGTTTAAATAACTTTTACACTTTGGTATTTATTCCATCTCTAGTTCCTCCATATAGAAAGCTACCACATTCTCTCTTAGTTTTCGCTTTGCTACGCTAAACAAGCCATAAATAACAACATTTAAGTATAGATCTCTATACACACACATATATGAAAAGATATATACACTATATGCACACACAAATATATATAACAAACATTTATAAATATATATATATACACATACATGTACATAAATATGAAGGAATGGGATTGTGTCAGACCAGATTGTATAGCTATAAAGAAAAAAAGTGAATTGACAAATGAGAAAAGTACAGTTTTATAGACTTTTCATTGCTTGCATTGAGATAAAGGTCAATTATGTTGAAATGGCATATGGATATGCATAAAAATGAGATGCTTATATGTATAACTATCATAGGAATAATTCAAACAAGTGTGGGACAGGCGATTATGTCTAGTAGTAGCTAGAATTCAAAGTACTTCAGGAAAAGGTGACTGTAGTGAAAGTTTAAGACCTGTAAATTCTGTTCACACCCTGAAAACTAAGGATCTCTTTCCTTTGTGGCCCTGCCCATTGAAACGGAACAGTAATTCTCACGGCCACAAAACAGCCTCATATTTTTCTGACTCAAGTTGTTCAGTACCTTGCAGCAGAATTTCATGGGTTAATTATAAATTTGCTCTTATAAATTTTAAGAGCATCATTTAACACCAACTGGATTCCTTTTGATATGAAAAATGGGAAACAAGATTTCTACTATAGCTTCTCAGTCTATGCTAGCCATTATTTCTTTTCAGATTACCATGTACTTTCTTATTCATCCACATTTGAAACTAAACACAATATTTTCAGCCTCCTCTCCTATGAAAAACTTTTTCGTTTCTAACTATTTTGTCACCAAACCCACTAGTTTTTTTTCTTGCAAAATGGTAACCAGATCATAGCAATTCAAGTAAATACAGCACAAGTAAAAACATTCCCATAATATTCTCCATCTCTGTGCAATCTGGCATTTTCTTTATTCTTTGGGATACAGCCCAACAATGAGCAAGCTTTCCTATCTGGTCACTTTCGAAATTTATTCTAGGATGCAACTGGACTGACTTGCAAGTGTGTTTCAGACATATGCAAAGATGGAGGTTTGCTGCATTGTCACCCATAAAAAGCACAGTTAGCAGTTGCTATTGGCATGAAAAAAAGTCAATATTCCTCAGCCAATCACAGTGAGAACGAACAGCAGAGCTGTTCACAGGTATTTGAATTGAACACCTGGGTTCCACTAAACTAGACAGTTTTGTCACTTTATCTTTGATACATTAGGTATTACACCAGAGTTTTCACAACTTAGAAGGATATTGGAAAAATACATCCAATGAAACTACAAGGCACAACACTTGCAGTATAGAACGTATGTTCGTGTTCAGCCCCTTCCTCCAGCAAATAAAAACAGAACTTGCTTTTGTGCATTGGGGAGGTGAAGAAAAATTGGATTTTGCAAGTGAGGAGTAATTAGATGATTAAGGTGACAGAGATTAACACATGCCTTCCACGGGCATTGACTTACCATACCAAAATTAAGAAGTTGCAGATTTAAACTGAATTGCCAGCTATTGTGCGCACTTACTGAAAATTAATTTTGAGGTGATTTATTAAATAAGTGCCTCCTTAAGAGCAGCATTAGTACTGTTTTATCATCATACCAAGTTCTTAGGAGGTTGTTGATTACACAAATGACTCAAAAGTTGGCCATATCACTGTCTTCGCATGATAATGAAATCAACTAATCATTCATGCTACAAGCTCTAATTTCTTTAGCTTCTTGTATACCAGGATTAGCCAGTTCACTGTTTTTAAGGATGGTTCGCTCTGAACTGATTTACCGCGTGCATAAACAGCTGAGTTGTATTAGAGGAAGAGAGAGTGAAATGGCTGGAATGACCAGCTGGTTGAATGAGAGTATAATTACCTCTGAGCAGCAGCATTGCTTCCTGTCAGCTTCAGCAAACTGTGGAATTACAAAGTTAGTTTGCAAGCTGAAGATGTTTTTAAGAAGCCACTGTAGCTTTCCTCAAACAAACATGACAGATTAACAGGCTGACTATATGCTTTGGAAGAATGAATGTCCTTCTGGCAGTCATTGCTGGTAAATAGAAAATCTGTCTATCTGATAATTGTTATCCAGTTATCTGATATCTCTGACACAATAATTATCCAAAGCCAATGTCCATGTTTCAGTGCACAACTGGGGATTCCAATTCATATACTCAGACTGATTAACTGGCACAAATCCCATCAGCCCCACTGCAAAGGTTACCTCAGTGAAGCCCACTTCATCATGAGCAGTTCACTGTGTTCCATTCAGTAACTCATCTTAAATTATACCAGCATCTTCTTATTCAGAAATCAAACATTAAAAATTTAAAAGCTCTCAGGTTTACAATTTAAATGGCCACCTTATTTAAACTGTCATGGGCTTTGAACCCTCAATGACTGCAAAATGTGCATGATCTGAAAAATAACACTAATGCAAACCTAATGTTGCCCTTGCACAGTTCCATGAGGAATTCAATGTGAAATAGTCCAAGAATAAAGAAAGAGCTACATATTATTTTCATTAAAAATTAAGCATCATAACAGAACGGACAGCAAAACAGCATTAAACGAAGGCCGCATTTCTGAGCATATGATGAAGTAATAGTTTTCACTGAAGGAGGTATGTTTGAATGTTTGCATGTATACTTATATGCTTTATATTTATACATAAAAAGTTCAATTTGTATTGTACCACATATTTCATTATATTACAAATTTCAAAGAATACAACCTTACTTATGAAAATATGGGAAAACTGTATCATGTTTTATTTTTAAATTGCATCAGATAAGTATATATTTTCTACTGGTAGTCATTAAAACATATACTATAATGGCCTCAGTAATGGCATCATTAGGGAAGGGATAAGGCTTGCAGTAGTCAAGTACTAGTATACCAGATAGCTTATTAAAAACTGAGAATATATGTTATTTCCCTGGTTAAACAACAGCTAAAAATTACATAAAAATAGGATCCTGTAATAAGGAAACTCAGAAAAAAGGAAAAGAACAAAATATTGCAAACATTAAGTTTTTAAGAAATGTCATGAGAGTCCCTGAACAGTTGTCCTAGACCTAGAGAATTCCTGTCTCAACTGCCTACTAGCTTTTATTCATTAACTTTGAAGGCACTGAGTCACTAATATATTCTAAAGAACTGAGGGTGAACCAAGGGCTGCATTTTAAAAGTAATTTCAAAACAGTTATGAGAATTTTAAAATTACAGTGGCTGACATTAAAAAAAGAAGTTTGCAAACTCACCATATACTATCCAACACATCAGAGCTGTTGTCCTTTTCAATTTGGAGAAACTGTTTCAGTGTGTTTCAGCTGCTACTGTGTGGCAGCTGTTTAAAAAAATTACCAGAAAAGATTTAATGTGACCACTTTATAACACAACATTGAAGTTGTTAGATAGAAGTAAATTTTATACTTACTTCTAATATACACAACATACACAAAACCTTAACTTAATATAAGTCTTACTGTTTACTTCAGCAAAAGCAGAGTTAGGCTCAGCTCTCTGAAACACTGAGCACAAAACCACTTCAAGCTGATACTGAGAAAAGGAGCTAGGAAAGCTCTTTTCTTTCTTTCAAGCTGAATGCTTAACACCTTTGGACCTCTCTCAAAATTCTTGTGGTATTTTAAATAAAGTGATTCACTTGGAGATATAAAAAGCCTAGATTTGTTGGGAAGGTAGGACTTGATCCATGTGCTCAGTGTACGCAGAACAGAGGCTTTCTCTAAAAGCAGGCAATCTTTGTTTTTCACACGCTGCAGCCTTCCACATTTTGCCACCAGGTGGCAAGATGACAGCAAAAGGGATAATGCTAAATCCGTGCGATTCACACATTAGTAGCCAGCTGCCGCCCTCTAATGTAGCGATGAAAAATGCAACAGCTCCTCCTGCATTTTCTGGATTTGCAAGATGTTGAAAAGCTGAAAGTAATCAGGGTTCCACATAGCTCTATAAACCGATTTATCAAATGACTGACAAAGCAGGCAAGGGTTTTATATTGCAATCTGTGTTGCAATTGAATTTACGTGCTACTTCATCTTCCTGCACAGCCTGACAAGTACTCAGTGATACTTAGTTCTAGAAAAAAAACACAACAAATGAGCAAAATGAAAAGAAGCAGACCCTGATTTTCATGATCTTAGTGAAGTCTAACATCCTTTAAAATAACCCAAAGTCTCAGCCAACATTCATTAGTACAGAGAAATGAGGAGGCACTGAAGTCAATTCAATTACATGAAGGAAACACAAGGACAAGTAGATGGAAACACAGGTGACAAAACAGAAGCCAAAGTCCAAGGTAAAGAAAAAAAAATATCAGCGAGTCCTTGCTAAGCTTCTCTAATTCTAAATGCTTACTCCTAGAATGTGGAATTTGACATGAAACTCACATCCATGGGATGGGATGGGCTCCAGTTTTAAGTAAAACACAAGAAAAGATTCATTGTAAATGTCAAGGAGAGTGTCTTTTTTAAAAGGAAAAAACCTTTTGTTACTGGAAATTTTTAATGTATTTTCCATTAAAAATAATTTGGGGGAATTATTTCAACAAAAAGTTCTGTAACACAAAGTTTCTGGTCTGGAGGGCTATCTCCCCACCTATTCCTCCACTTCCCAGAACCACACAATGTATTATACCAAAACATACCAAAAGACTAACTCAAAGACCCCTCCTACCAGTATTTTTCTGTAAGATACTACTGAGGTCACAAAACGAAAAAAGCCTTTACAAGAAATAAATTCTGTTGTTTCTCAGATGCTTTTGTCAAATCTTACCTGCAAACAGGATGGAAGAACAAGGAGAGGGTGAATAGATGCACCTCCCTCCAAATAGATGCTGGAGGGCTACTGGCAATATCTTACTCTTTACTGAAGTGACATAGCATATTGAGAAACAACACTAAGTAGTGACCCACGTCTGATCTCAATTTACAAACCTGTAAAGCAGGAGCCAGTTGAGTTGCACACTGTAACACTGGAAGCAGGTCTAAAATGACAAATTCCATCACAATGCATGATGTGTGGATGAGATTTAAATATCTACAAAAGAAAGAAAGAGAATTCAGCAGAGAAAATCTGAAGAACCATGAAACTGAGTAGACAATAAAAGGAGCATCTAAATACAAGATTTATTATAACCAAGACCTCTCACTACAATTCAGAGTTAAAATAAGACGTTTAGGCTGGGTATATATTTTTCTTCTTCCACGGCTGCCTCTTTAGAAAAACTTTTAATTTCTGTCATTCAGGCTAGATGCACTACCCTCACTGGCCATACTATTAAAAGTAACCAGCATGTAGGATATGAATGCAACTGGCATTCCACTTGCTCCTTAAAACCATGATTTCTTACACAATGCTAAAGCATTGTTTGCAGTGCAATATGGTAAACAATTTGCTGTGATAACAGCAAATAAAGGCCCACATTTAATTCAGACATTGTCACTACACAATTTCCTTTGACCTCTGTGAATTTGCTCCAACTCTTGCTCTAATCAGTATTAAATATTCTAATGATTCCAGAAAGTGAAGGACTGTACCCAGTGTTTTTCAACTGTTTCTTCCTCACTCCACAAACAAACCTCAAAATGAGTAATCATAGTAATAGGTAGGTTTGCAAAGCTGGGTGCATCTCATTCTGTGCTGATAAGATACAGAAGAGAAACAAATAAAACTTTCCTGAAGGAAAAGGAAAGATTCTGTATGGTGTGGAATAAACAGTGAGCCTTTTCACCACAGGGTTTTCTGCTTCAGGCCACGTGAATACTGTATATGCATTTTGGCACTTCCTCCTATTTAGAAAATTATTATTTACCCCACTGACCTAGCATGAAAAGCTGTATATAAATCAAGATTTTTTTTTTTAAAAGACAGTACATTGTTATCATATACTTTACTGAAAATTTTTAGACTTCAAAGCCTATCAAGTCAGTGAAACAGTGATGACTTTCAACTAGCCACAGAATGAATAGCAATTTGCGTGGTACTACTCATCCTGCAGTGCTCTCCAAAAGTATGAGCGCTACTAGATCCAGCTGAAGTCAAGAGAAACTGAGGACATTCTTCGCCTTTCATATCCAAGCTTGGTATTTTCGCAGAGAGTTCTGCAATGCCAGATGTAAAGATGCAGACAGCATGTATGCAACAGGCTGCATAATAGCAAAATTTGAACCACATGCCACAACAGTGACATTTTAATCTTAAATAAGAATTAAGCTGAAAGATTCAGATGGAATTATTCCAATCTACAGGTGTTCCATGGACAGGAAACGGTTTAGGATAGAAAGACAGACTGCTTGCACAAAAATGCACTGCAGCTCTAAAGCACTCTCCATAAGGAGAAAAAATTATGCTTTCCAATACCCTTCTCTAAACATTATCAATTATTTTATTGTAACCAGAGAGGATATTCTAGAATGGCACAAATAAGATGTCCTGCTGCAACTTCACTGACCTGCATGATCTTTCAAATTCAGATGGATAAAGACACAACTGAAAAACTGTTTCCATTTCCACTTTTTTTCCTTTTTCCAAATATTCACTCAAAATCAAAATCTCTCAGGTCATGGCCATTGTTTGTAGATACTTATTTCTTTGTATGTTTGATCAGGCTGGGGAATAAGAGGGTAAAAGCTATGCTCTATTTCTCCTACTGAAGAGGCTGAAAAGCTCAAGTGTTCAGGAGGTCAGAGTAACAAACCATGCTCCTGGTCAGGTTAGTTTTGTAAGAATGGGTTAACAGCAAATACAGACATCCATGCTGCAAGTACTAAACTGAAAGATTACTGAAACTAACATGACCACCAAATGGGACAATTTTTATCCATGAAATAGAGCTTCAGAAAGTCCAGCACTATCAGAAGGGACTAACTTTAACAAATTGTATTATTAGAAATTTAAGAGTCATACACCACAAATTTAATACACAGAAAAAGCTCCTCTGCTCTTCCTCCCCTCCTGCCTTAATTTCATTTCTTCTGAGAACTCAACTATCCTGAATGCTACTTATTCTAGAATAAGAAGGTCTCTTGAGATCAGCTGAGTGGTAACAGCTATGACAACACTCAACGTCTCCCTGTAAGCTGTTCATATGAATTATGCTGCTTTTCACTCACTTCATCCAAAGCTGTCAAAAAGCACATATCAGCCTTTGTTCATCTGTGTTAGCTTGCCTGGCAGTTGAAAACTATTAAACACATGGAGATGAAAACTATGAAGTACATGAAGCTGCATAACATTGGTAAAGGCAGTGCTTTCTTAAAAAGCATGATTTCACTAAGAGGTTTATTTGTCCTGAGAAGATCATATTTGCCTCACTGCATTTTGAATTTTGAAGTAAAACTTAGATTCCATAACTTAGATCCATTTTACAACCATATCTTTCAAATGTTTCTGATGCTTTTTCATGGGTTAATTTTGGAGTAATCGTATCATGTTATATGAAAAGTGTTTGAGTTACCAAACAATAGAGTGATATTTGAAAATCAAGGTCCTCAAGTAATGCTAATTAAGCACTCACAATCACTCCTGAGATTTAAAAATCTTGGTCTACAAATTTGTCATGAAAACCTCATTTTTTGTGCCTCAGAGTAATGACTAGACTTAAAAAGAATGGACTTCAAGAAAAATACCTGCATCAGATTGACAAAGCAGCAACAAACAGGAAGCCAGAATCAGGTTAGAAAAGATGTCTCTTATTTTGGCCTAATTATTTCTAACAGCCTGACAGGCAGAAAAAAGAAAAAGAAAGAAAAGAAAAAAACAACCAACACAAAAAGGAGTTAATACCTCTGGTGCAGAAACAGAACTAAAGCAGGGAAGCAGGTAAGGATAAACCATTGTGAAACAGTAAGGAATTAAAGTGCACTGGATGAAGTATATCATCACACTGGATCAGCATGTGCAGGATTCTGTGAATGAATTCTGACAGTTCTGCTGTAGGGTGCACTAACTTGGCTGGATATTGAGATACATTGGAAAGTTTTGTTATGTGGCTTTGACAAGGACTAGTTCCACTTGGTGTTTATTTGGTCTGCTGGATGTTTGCTAAGAAGCAGTTCAAAAGAAGAATGGATATGTTTAACATCAAAATAAACATAACAAGTAAACCAACAAATAAAATTAAACATTCACAACAAAAGGAGGTTAAAGCCATCTACAGTATTAATACTAAAAAGCATAAGAGAGTCAGGTATTCAAAGGGAGAAGTCAGCAGAAATACCCAGCAGTGCTGCATATTGTAGCTAAAATTTTAGTCCTACTGGAATCAGTAGCAAAATTACCTACAAATTCAATGAGTCTAAAGTTTACCATACAGATGAAAACAAAGAAATCTTTAACAGTATTTCAAGAGCAAATGCAATTTAGGTCATTGTATCCTTGCTACTCCTGCATCCAGTTGGTCTGCTACATTGAAATTTCTCTCTAGTTTAGAAGACTGCTAAACACGGGATTATTTATAATTAATTTTTTGTTCATCAGTACATTCCATAACATCCCCTGCAACAGCTAAATGACAGCAACACAGCACAGATTCTCCAAAACAAAGCTATATTCTTACATGGAATTCCCGGCAAATAAGATTTTTGAAAGAACTTCAGGTCATACAGGGTCTGCTTCCACAGATATTCATACAGGATCTGAAGATTAAGTTTTAGACAGCAACTTGAATTCACTGTGCAGCAATCAGCACTGTTACATAAACTGTAAATAAAGAAGGGTCAAAAACATCTCAAAAAAGCATGGATTTAATGCACTGACTAACAATCTTACATCCCACAAAGTAAATCATCAAATGAGCATATCGAAAGTAGGCGTAACATATGAACTCCTGTTTTAGATAGCCAGAAAAAATTATAAATTTCTTACGAATTTGTTATAGGAATCTTCCTGGCCACCGACCCCAATTCCAAGACATGAAACCAATTATTGTTAATCAAGGCATTCTATTCATGGTAGGAATAACAAAAATCTCATTTTAATATACATACATTTCCATTTTGTTAACTTATGGTGATGACCATTTCCTTCTGAAGTATAAGTATCAATAAGAAGTGTGAAAATTTTCTTTCATATTTAACTTGCCTCCCTATTTATCTCCCTCACTCCTTTTATCTTCATCTCATCCAAAAAAAAAAACCAAAACAGAAAATTCTAAAGAGCTAAGTTACTTACAAGAAGAAAGCTCATTGTAGGAAAAATATATACACAGTATTTCAGTTCTGTTGACTGCCTCAATCACTGGTGAGAGCACCATTCTGTAGACTGATCTGGAAAAAATTAGGTAAAAAGAGGGACTGGGAGTCAGGAACTTTAAATGGCTCTTGACTACTGACACATTTTGCTAATGCATCTTGAGCAGGTCAGTTAACTTCACCGTGTGTATTTCTAAAAGGATGTATTAATTTTATCCACCTTTGAATAATATTTTCAGCTCATACCTTCAAAGCCATTCCAAAGAGGACTATGTTCTTATTTGTTACTCAAGCCAAAAGATCATCAGATAGGGGCGGATAAATCACAATATTCTATAGCAGTATGTGACACCGTTCCCTAATTAAAACATTGGAACAAAGCACAGTCATTAATATGGATTGATTCCCGATTCACACTGTTCATTTGTGCTTCCCCAAACACAGCAAGTTAGGATTATTTAAGTTCATATACTTCACCAATTCAATACAGCAAAGTTTTTCGATGCTGAGATTTAAAATACATGTTTAAGAGATATGATTATACATACATACATCTTATAAAATAATATGAAAATTGCTTCCCCTCTTCCAAAATTATCCAGCCTTTCATCAGTGCACACAACGCACAACGCTTACAGTCCTCTGGAGTGATTCCAACTAGTGCCACCGCAGCTGTCCTTTTTTCAGAGTCACAGGCCAACTCTTTAAAGCACATTTCTGCTGGTTGAGGACAGACACATAAGAAGTATTCTCAAGAACATAGTATTAAATACATTCAGTCTTCATGCAAAGTCAGAATATTGTCATCTTACCTTTAAAGCTTTCCACACCACAAGTTAGTTCAATTTTCACATTGTGAGGAAAAGCGATCATCCACAGATCCTTCAAACCTCTTGTACTGCTACTTTGGATAGCACTTGCTATTTCTCTTTGTGTAGCCAAGTCTTGAGTATCCATAGTCACACTGCACCTCATTACATATGAGCTGGCTCCAATACCTATAATAATTAAAAAAACAGATTTGTCAGAACAAAAATCCTCACTTCTACATGTTCTTTCATATTTATTAAAAAAAAATTAAAAGCACATTCTAGCTTTTCCAAACCTATCCTGTTGTCATCCTATCAGACTCAGGTAAGTGTTCCTGGACTGATAATGCCTCCACTTGTCCTATTAGTATCAAGTTTAATTAATCTTCATTTCTCAAAGTTCATTGTCTCCAAGTGATGACTTCATCACAAATATCCAATATGTACACACTCAATTTCCTTTTCCTTTATTCCTTTATTTCAGCGTGCTAAAAATAAAAGTCTTTTGCATGTACAGAGAAAGGCATTTATTAAAAACAGACAAGATGTATTTCATTCATCCCCTTTTAACCACTCATAGCAGCTTCATTGTCCATACTATAAAGTAACACCTAAATAATAATTCATTTTCCAAGACAGGCCTCTTGGTCTTCCGGTTGAGTGTTTTGCATGAAAAAGCAAGAAAGAAATGAGCTGATTTAATAAATACTAAACTTCTATCCACTAATCAAAAATGGAGCATAAGATAGATCTACACAAATTCTTTTTAGAGATGGGTAATAATTGGTATATACTTTTCTCCAGACAAGATCAACAATAAATTGATGTATCATAATGTTTTAGAAAGAATCTTGAACATGGATTCTGTTTTGATCCATCTCCAAAACTTTAAAATACAATTAATGACAACTTATCTCTCCAAGTCATCCATATTTCTTGCTCTAGAAAGATCTTAATGTTCAGTCTGCTGGACTTGACTTCACACTGCAGAAAAAAGCACTATTTCTATGGCTTTGGCACAACCACATATTTAACAAAACTTTCCTAGCTGCAAACAAAATGAAAGCATCTTGCTTGTAACAATCCTTTTAGCCGACACTTTAACAAGAGTCTCTAGATTATAATCAAACTTCTAACTGAAAGAATAAATGCTAAGTTCCATTTATATTAAAAGGGGGACAAGTCAACCAAATCTAAATCTGCTGCTGCTCACTCCCAGCTATATCAGATTCATATTCTCAGTTAAATATATTACCGAATAACTAAAAATCATTTAACCTCTTTACAATACCAATCGAAAACAAAATGCTGATATGTTAGAAGACCAGATTTTAAAATGAGAAGCAAGCATAAGTGGATTTACATAGACCCAAAAATAGTACGCTGAAGTTTTACTTCATTCAGTGGTACAATTTGCAAATACTTGGAGTCTCAGGTAACAACATTCCTGCTTTACTTGCCACAGTTCTATTGAGTGAGCCTGAGGCTCCGCACGGCACAGGTCATGCAGATGTGCAGATAGGTTTAGCTGATATTTCTTTTATTCTGAGCAGTGATTTGATCAGAGTTCTTGCTGGATGTTCTTTGAGCACTCCCTGGCACTTAACTCTTAATAGGTCCAATTCTATTTGTGTTTCTACAAATGAGATCTGACCAAGCTCCACAACAATTAATAGAATTGTCTTTGTGACCTTTCTTATCTTCTTTAACGTTTGTTAAACTTTTGTTTATAGTTCTTTGCAAAGAATGTCTTTATATGAGTTTACTTGTGCTGAAGTTTAGCACCTCCCATACTTTACAAAATGGAAGAAGGAGTAATTATGATGCAATTCTAGTGATACATCAGAAAACGATGAATCGCAATAATAGCTTTCAACAATTGATCATCAATCCAAAGCCTGAATGACCTATACTCATTTTTCAAGTTTTAAAGCTTATTACTAGAAATGCCAGGAGGACAGTCCTACTGTGACAGGCAGAGTGAAACTCAATCCATGCTCCAAAGAGCTGACAAACCACTCATCATTTGTCTATTCAGAAACAGGAACACGAGAATATAGTGCAGGTCACAGTAATGAAGACAGGTCTCCATAATTCTGACCTCTGCCCTAATGCTCAGCCTGCTCAGTCATACTGAATCCCACAAAGAAGGCAAGCTGGAGATGATGCACTGGGACACCCCAAGGGAATCAAGGGGGATTTGCGCAAGAGGGTGACACGGCCAGCCCAGCTGAAGTACCTCTATGCAAATGCACACGGCTTGGGCAATAAACAGGATGAATTAAGGGCCACTATGCTGCTGGAAAGCCATGACTTAGTGGCCATTACTGAAACTTGGTGGGATGGTTCCCATGACTGGAATGTAGGGATAGACGGATACAAGCTCTTTAGGAAGGACAGGCGGGGGGGGGAGGAGGTGTTGCCCTCCACATCAGTGACCAGCTAGAATTGATGGAGCTCCACATGGGGAAGGATGAGGAGCTCATTCAGAGTGTATGGGTTAAGATTAAAGGGAAAGGCGAAGGCGATGTTACAGTAGGGGTCTGCTACAGGCCACCTGACCAGCAGAGCCAAGCAGATGAGGCCCTCCATAGGCAGATAGAAGTGGCTTCGCATTCACAGGCCCTGGTCCTCGTGGGGGATTTCAATGACCCTGACATCTGCTGGAGGGACAACACAGCAAGACACCAGCAATCCAGGATGTTCCTGGAATGCATAGATGACAACTTCCTCCTCCAAATGGTAGAGAAACCAACAAGAAAAGGTGCTATGCTGGACCTCATTCTCACCAACAGGGAAGGGCTGGTGAACAACGTGAGGCTCAGGGATAACCTTGGCTGCAGTGACCACGAAGCGATAGAATTTAAGATCCTCAGGGCAAGTAGGAGGATATATTCCAAGCCTACGACCCTGGACTTCAGGCACGCAGACTTTGATGGCTTCAGGGATCTGCTGGCCAAAGTGCCGTGGACCAAAGCTCTAGAGGGAAGGGGGGCCCAGGACAGCTGGTCAGTATTCAAGGATCACCTTGTCTGTGTCCAGGAGCAAACTATACCGACAAAGAGGAAGGCAGGAAAGAATGCTAGGAGACCTGCCTGTACGAACACAGAGCTCCTGGACACACTGTCACACAAAAAGAAACTTTATAAGGAGTGGAAGAAAGGACAGCTGGAATGGGGGGCATATAAGGAAGCTGTCCGAACAACAAGAGACCTGGTGAGAAAAGCTAAAGCTCAGTTAGAATTAAATCTAGCCAAGGAGATCAAGGGAAACAGCAAAAATTTCTATAGGTACATTAATGGTAAGAAAAAGACTAGGGAGGGTGTGGGGCCCCTCAGAAAGGAAATGGGGGAGCTGGTGACAAGTGATATGGAGAAGGCCAAGGTTCTCAATGACTTCTTTTCCTCAGTCTTCACTGGCAAGGGCTCCAGCTACACTCCTGGAGTCACAGAAGACAACAGCAGGGGTTGGACAGAACCGCCCATCATAAGTGAAGATCAGGTTTGTGACCATCTGATGAACCTGAAAGTGAACAAGTCCATGGGACCTGATGGGATACACCCACGGATACTGAAGGAACTGGCGGATGGGTTGCTTAAACAGCTCTCTATTATATTCCAAAAGTCATGGCAGTCTGGTGAAGCCCCCACTGACTGGAAAAGGGAAAACATAATCCCCATTTTCAAAAAGGGAAAGAAGGAGGAACCAGGGAACTATAGGCCAGTCAGTCTCACCTCCGTGCCTGGTAAGATTATGGAGCAGATCCTCCTGGAGGCACTGCTGAGGCAGAAGAATAAGGAAGGGGTGATTGGGTAGAATCAACACGGCTTTACCAAGGGCAAGTCGTGCCTGACAAACCTGGTGGCCTTCTATGAGAAGATCACAACATCAATAGACAAGGGGAGAGCAACTGACATCATTTACCTGGAGCTGAGCGAAGCCTTTGACGCTGTCCCGCATGACATCCTGGTCTCCAAGCTGATAAAATATGGGTTTGAGGGACTGACAACTCAGTGGACAAAGAACTGGCCTGACGGCCGCACCCAAAGAGTGGCTGTCAATGGGTCCATGTCCAAGTGGAGGCCAGTGACAAGTGGAGTCCCTCAAGGATCAGTACTGGGACCGGTCTTGTTTAACATCTTCGTCAGCAACATGGACAGTGCCATAGAGTGCACCCTCAGCAAGTTCGCCGACGACACCAAGCTGTGTGGGGCAGCTGACATGCTGGAGGGAAGGGATGCCATCCAGAGGGACCTTGAGAGGCTGGAGAGGTGGGCCAATGCCAACCTCATGAAGTTCAACCAGGCCAAGTGCGAGGTCCTCCATCTGGGTCAGGGCAATCCCAAGCACTGATATAGGCTGGGCAGTGACTGGCTTGAGAGCAGCCCTGAAGAAAAGGACTTGGGGGTGCTGGTAGACGAGAGGCTCAACATGAGCCAGCAGTGTGCACTAGCGGCCCAGAAAGCCAGTCGTATCCTGGGCTGCATCAGGAGAAACGTGGCCAGCAGGTCAAGGGAGGTGAGTCTCCCCCTCTACTCCACTCTCGTGAGACCCCACCTGGAGTACTGCGTCCAGTTCTGGAGTCCCAACTACAAGAGAGATACAGACGTGCTGGAACGTGTCCAGAGAAGGGCCACGAGGATGATCAAAGGGCTGGAGCACCTCTCCTATGAGGACAGACTGAGAGAGTTGGGGTTGTTCAGTCTGGAGAAAAGAAGGCTCCGAGGAGACCTTACAGTGGCCTACCAGTATCTTAAGGGGGCCTACAGGAAAGCTGGTGAGGGACTTTTTAGGATGTCAGGTAATGGTAGGACTAGAGGGAATGGATTAAAACTGGAGATGGGACGATTAAGACTGGATGTTAGGAAGAAGTTCTTCACCATGAGGGTGGTGAGACACTGGAACAGGTTGCCCAGAGAGGTGGTGGAAGTCCCATCCCTGGAAGTTTTTAAGACCAGGCTGGATGGGGCTTTGAGCAACCTGATCTGGTGGGAGATGTCCCTGCCCATGGCAGGGGGGTTGGACCTAGATGATCTTTAAGGTCCCTTCCAACCCTAACAATTCTATGATTCTATGAAAGAAACTGAATCCCACAAAAAATTGTTTGCAAACAGCCTGCAAATAAATCAACTAATTTTAGCTAAGCATTCAATACAAAAGTCTCTCCTAGTATTTTTCTTATGGATAAAGGAGTCATATATAGCTTCAAGTTTCCCTGGCAATTCTGCCACTTAAAAACAACAAGCAAGAAATGGGACAAACCCCCCACCAATGCAAATCACACAGCTGGTGATCCTGACAGTTAAAGACCTACAGTTAACTGATAGTGATGTAAACCCTTTATGCCAGATTGTTTAGGCACAGAAGAAAGCACAAATGCACATAATTAAGATCTGATGTTTGCTTTTTTCCTCCGAACACAAATGCAGTATTTGTGTTTGAGGCCTGGCAGTAACAACTGTGAACTATGCTATTAATGTCTGATTTAAAAATGCTTGTGGCAGGATTCTGTCTGGAGAAACAAAAATAAAAATGTATTCAGACAAAACAACAGTGAAAAGTGCATTAAGAAAATTAAAAACAGTGATTACAGAAGAAAACCATGTATTCTCTCAGAAATTTATTCACATATAATTCTTCTTAAAATGGATCCAAACACTGCCACCCTCAATAAAATCTAAGTTTCTGAGAGGATATATGTTTAAAGTATATGCAAATCCCTGTTTCATTTAAAGGGAGAAAGATAGTTCAGTACCGTTTTGGCTTATTTTCCCTGAACATTTTTCAGGTTAAATAAATTGGTACTAAATGGGCTGAGGAGTCTAACTGCATTAACGGCTTCATTTATTAACTTGGGTTTAAGAACTTACATCTCTAAAAATAGATCATAGAATTGGGGCTTCTCAATTTCAGTGAAGGATGCAATGAAAATTGCTGGCAGTTTAGAGAAGTTCGCACCAAACTGATATGAGACAGTCCATTTGCTAGACTGTCTCCTAAATTGATCTCTGGCTTTAAATCAACATCTGGAGGTGCATCCTTTCACTGACTATCCATGGAATTTAGCTGCCTATTATAAGGGGCTAAAGTAGGACAATATGAATTTGTTTCCTTGACTGTTCCTATTGAGATATTCTGTAGTGTTTGCCAATGCTATGTAAAACCACTCCTACCATTTAGTCTTTTTTTTGTGAGATATGCACATAGAAACATTCTGGTGATTATTGCTCTGATTTTTTAAGGACATACAAGACTGAATACAGCAAAGCCAGAGGCCTTGGGAAACCCATGATCCAGGTAGGCAGAAAATATCCATCCTGTCATCTTGTTGCTGTGTGGGGGTTTCTGGCAATCACTTCTAGCAAAGCATCCTGCCAAAATTTGTCTATTCATATTGCTACAAGTCACATTGCTTCCACTGTTAGATTTAACAAAAACAAAACTTCACAATATGGCACCGAATTCCTCTTGAAAAGCAACTGCTCTGTTGGATCTGTAATCAATTAAGTTTGGGTTTGTTTTTTTCTGTTGGGTCTGTCCGTCCCGTCCCCATCTCCCCCCCGCCCCAAGAAAAACACAAATAGGCAAGACTATACCAGCTGTTCTGATGATAGACTTTCATTCCGAATGCAGCTGAGTGAAGTCTGGATATGGAACTCCTAACAGAACAGAATCCTGAATGTCATTACAAGTCCCTAGATCGATGAGTAAAAGGATTAGGAAAGTTCTGTATCACATAGAGATTTAGCTTCAGGTCAATGTGGCCTGCAATATCTTTGTCTCAGGTTTCACATGTGTTTCCTTGAGATGCATTAGAGAATCATGGAATGGCTAAGGTTGGAAGGGGACTCCAGAGGTGTCTAGACCAACCCACCTACTCAAAGTATGGTCAGCTTGGGCAGGTTGCTCAGGACCATGTCTAGTTGGACTTTTGAATATCTCCAAGTATGGAGACTCCACAACCTCTCTAGGCCACCTGTTCCAGTGTTTCATCACCCTCACAGGAAAGAAGTTTTTCCTTACATTTAAATGCAGCTTCCTGTACTTCAGCCTGTGTCCATTGCCTCTTGCCGCATCACTGGACATCACTGAGAAGACTCTGGCTTTGTCATCTTTATTCAATTCATCAGGTGTTTATACACATTGATAACATCTCCCTGAGCTTTCTCTTTTCAATACTAAACAGTCACAGCTCTCTCAACCTCTCTTTCTATGACAGATTGTACTGTTCTTTGCCGGGATTTAGTTTTCTTTGTAGCAGCTAGCATGGGACTATGTTTTGAATTTGTGCTGAAAACAGTGTTGATAATACAGGGATGTTTTAGTTATTGCCGAGCAGTGCTTACACAGAGCGAAGGCCTTTTCTGCTCCTCACCCCAGCCAGCAAGTAGGCTGGGAGTGCACAAAAGGTTGGGAGGAGGCACAGCCGGACAGCTGACCCCAACTGACCAAAGGGTTATTCCATACCATATGACGTCATGCTCAGCATACAAATCTGGGGGAAGAAGGAGGAAGGGAGGCACATTCAGAGTTATGGCATTTTGTCTTCCCAAGTAACCATTACAAGCGATGGAACCCTGCTTTCCTGGAGGTGCTGAACACCTGCCTGCCAATAGGAAGCAGTGAATGAATTCCTTGCTCTGCTTGTGCATGCAGCTTTTGCTTTACCTATTAAGCCATCTTCATCTCAACCCACAAGTTCTCTCCCTTTCACTCTTCTGATTCTCTTCCCCATCCCACTAGGGAGGAGTGAGTGAGCAGCTGCATAGTGCTTAGTTGCTGGCTGGGGTTAAACCACGTCACAGATGTCCCTGTCTCTTATTCCTGTTGCTAGCTTTTCATTGGACTTGCTCCAGTTTGTCTATGTCCCTTGCAGTGGAAAGCACAGAACTGGACACAGAACTGCAGAGGTGGCATCATCAGTGCAGAGTAGAGGAGAAAGGACCACCTCCCTCAAACGGCTGTCAACACTTTTCCTAGCACAGCCGAAGGCGTCACAGGCCTTTACCATGATGGTGCACTGCTGGCTTACTGGCTCACAGTCAGCTTGGTGTCCACCAGGACCCACAGTGGCTTTTTTGCAAATCTACTTTCCAGCTGGCCAGTCTCCTATTCCACAAGAGCAAGACTCTGCATACCCCTTTTCTGAAGTAAAATAGACCACAGTGATTTCAAGTAAGTTGCATCTGGATACTTTTATTTCTTCCCTGCCCCTTTCTTCTCATCTCTTCCCTTCCTCCACACGCACACACCCCCCAAATGTAGTTGTTTTCAAAACCCTAAAATTCAAAACAAAGCTTGGGAGACAAACCAAAAGCTACTAAGTTCTACAGAATTTTAGCTTTAAGTCCTGGAGCAGAATGTTTCCAACCCCTTGGCAGGTACACAGATGTCTTTCCCAAAAGCCATTGTAGAAACCAGAATTGTGGAAAGTTTTCTTCACATTAACTTTCAGTGTAATCATACAGATTTGCATTTGATAAAGTGGCCTGAGTTTCTATTTCATGCTTACATGTGCTTACATGTTGCATGTATTCTGAACAATCATAAGACCAATAAAATCAGGTTCTCAGTAGTGGCAATGTCAGAATTCCAGATGCTCTGGAAATTCATTGGCAGATTTCACAGTACTCTTCAATTTCATTTACCGCAGTGCAAGGTTCCAATTAAAATTCAAAATCTGATCAGTTTAGACATTTTTATGCATTTCTCTGATGATCAAAGAGCATCCCAAACAAGAGCTTTAAAGTATTCAGGCATTTTAAAATCTATATTATTTACTAAAATTCAACAATAATGACTAAAGGATTCTCATCAATAGTCTACCCACAAATTATATGACATTGTAAGAGGTCAAGAGGCAGAAAGTAGAGATCACTTTCTTTAATGGGTTGTGGAAAATTCATAGAGAAGACAACACTGAAAATCCTGAATCTGCTGATAAACAGTATAAGATGCGATACAGGCAAATACAATAGCTATCACATAAATGGGAATTATTCTATGGAACTCACTGCAGTATTAAACTTTACTGATAGAACTTCACTCACAGTGAAACCGTAACTCTAGTTTACAGCAGAACTTTATAAAAGGACTATTCTGCCATCTTTGCTCATCACTTATTTTCATGTATAACATTTTGGAATCCTAACCATTAAAGCTATTTTATGAACTTTCATCCTCTGACAAAGTGATACAGCCTGACTTCTTATTGTCCTTCTGTGAATACAGCCTGTATGAATTTGTTTGTCATTTCCTTATTCAATTTAATGAAAAGTTTACTTGTGTTTGTTATGGAATGAAAGAAAATTATCTTCCTTCAGGATCCTTTGCAAGCACTACCCAGAAGCATTAAAACACATCAATTTCATAGACATTCACTGAATACTTCAGATCTGGAAATGAGGAATTCTATTGATTTTATTTGTTTGTCCTTTATCTGAAGTTCTAATGACAGTTAATTAAATCTGTTCTAGACAAAAGTTTGCTTGTGGTTACATTTTAATATAAAAAAGAACCTTCCTTATGATTTTTAAGTGGTGTGCCTTGTCGCACAGACTTTTACTCTGTTTGTGAGAAAGCATATCTGTATATTCCATAGAGTATTCAGGATGAAATTATGAATTAGCAGATTCACATAGAAATTTAAAATAAAACCACAACCAACAGTGATGGTTTAGCCAAAATTCTCTGCACATTTGTACGTGACCCTGGGGAAAATAATTTAAATGCTTAAAGAAGCTTCTCTCTCAATGTTTTCTTCTCAGGAGCTGCTGGCTGAGAAAATAATGATAAATGCCAGTCTTGAACAAGAATTTTCAATTCTAAGCAGATTTACCTGTAAAGCAGGGAGTGATGCTTGCCTGCTCTCATATGAAACATATGGAAGATTCTCTTCCTTTTCCATAATGGCTTAACAGCTGTTAAATAAGCTATTTCTCACAACTCAGACCATTTACTCACCTCACCTTCCTTCTAGAAACTAAGACTTTTAATTTTGTTCTAGATTGAGGTTTTTATAACATTAAGAAGCTCTCTCATGTACTTTTTAATGACTGTCACCATAACCTGTTTAGATTTTACTACAAAGTCAAACCCTAAATTGTTTTATTTAATTATGAAGACCAATGAACCCCATCACTTGCTCTGTCTGAATAACAATCTTAGAAAAGGAAGTAGAAATCTTCCAGCAAGCATGCTCAAAAGCCTCGCTGAACTCAGTGGGAGTCAATCCATAGACTAATTGACTTCACATTAAGCTGAAAGCAAACATTGCTGATGACACTGAATTTGTACACTTTATTCATGGAATAAAGTGTTGCAGTTCCTACCTCTTGGACCTTATCATTGGGAAGACAGAACTGCTACATCAAGTTAAAATGCCAGTAAATGGAAATCCTTCCTTAAAAAAAAACATGCTCCTTTCTTTGAATGAGACCCCATTTGCCAGCCTGCCCAAGAAATACACCAGTTCCTAGGACAAAGTCAGATGGTCAGCTACATTAGAAGAAAGAGGGCAAAAGGAAAAACAAAGTAAAAGGGGTCAAAGAAAGGGTAAGGAAGGAAAAGTGAAAAATACTTAATTAATTTTCTTTATTTTACAGAGCACAACTTTTAGATTTAACTGTATGAGCCTAATAAAGCAAAAATGTAACAGACCAGTAAAACATCAGAATTTCAATGCCAAAATGGTACATCATTCCACTGGTGCTTCAACACTGTTTCAGAAATGAAGCCAGAGTTTTAGCAGACACCAGAGTGTGTTACCTCAGAGTTTTCTTGACTGTGGACCAAAGATTCTCAACAGACAAAGATGCTAGAAATAATATCTGACTTTTGCTAAAGTGATTTTAACTCATTTGAAACTACTACTTTGCAAAATGGCGCTCTTAGCTTTGGACATTTGTGGACATTTGGGTAATGAGTTCAGTGACGTTTTGTCTGCAAGAAAAGTCTAGTTGCTCCACAAAAGAGGAATTGTAATTCCAACGTAAGAGCAAGATAATGCAGAGTTTGTGAATTACTAGGAAAGGGGAAAGAAGTAGTTTAAGTCAAGGCAATGGATTCCATGCGAATCCACATTTCGAAAACCCATCAATAGCTTGTTTTTTTTTCCTCCAACATGATTTCAGATAAGAGCTTTTAAAGAGATTTACAAGGTCTTACAACTCTCAGAAATGTGCTTGTTTTAAGAAAGCCTGTTATATACTAAGAAATTTACTCAAAAACTTTTGGAGGGAAATAAAACCTTTTCAGAGCACAATTAACATTTTGTGCTGCTGGTTTTTGATATTGTACAAAACTCAGTAACAGTTTATTTTATCTGGGCACTGAATGTTAGAATGTTAGTATTTGATGATTGTTCACATTTGTATATTGCTTTATTATCAATATCCCATGTTTGTGCATGTCAAATAGCAAAAGAATGCCTTTTACAGGAAAAAGGCAAGTCATTTCTCTATCAGACAGAAGATTTTTAAAAAGCAACTTTGACTTGGTATGATAAAAACACACTTGTATGAGCTGCAGAACTCAAGTACTTCAACAAGGAGAAATGAATAGTACGGGCAAAAGCTTTACATTGCCTCAATAATGAAAGCATTCTCTGCAAAGAGAAACCTTAATTCCACAGATTGGCTTTGTGCCATTTTAATATTTGACCTAAGTAAAAATACCATATGTAACTGAGAACAGTTCCATCACCATCCCACATGTGACTAATGTGAGAAAAAAGTTCTGGCTCTTTTTGAATAGAAGAGTTGCTTTGGTGTTGATACTGTAAGGACTGTGGTAAAATATCAGCCTATTTAATGTTTAAATAAATAATGCCTATATAACATTAAAACTATTTTTTTTAATTTCTAGCTTTATGAAATTATCACTCTCAGGTAATCCTACTAGGAGGCAAGCATTCTTATACTTACAGTTATTTCCATTATCTAAGCAAAATAGCAGATTAATATCACCTGATATAGCAGCGTCTTTTTAGTAGATTACTGTCTTTTGACCTCACTGGTCAAAACGCGGGGTATTCAAACCCCATATGAACATATAAATTGCATAGCTACCTTCTGCTGGTAGAGGTGCAAATCTCACCATTCATGCAAACATCTTCCATAAATTTTAATGTTATGATTAAGTAGTATCCACTTTGATTAAAATCCACGTGTTTCATACTTCTTACAAAATTATCATAGGAGGGACTCCCAAATCCTGATTTATCCAGTAAATCTCTAGTCACGTCTGCAAATCTATAGACAATGTCAAAGGCATTCAAGAAAGATAAGAAAAAAGTAAATCTATCATCCGTAAGTCTGAATTCACTACTGGTACTTGCAATAGCCAAGCTCTGCAAATGGAAAAAAGCAACAAACCAGTGGTAGATAGATCAGACAAATGGGAAATAAGCCCCATCTTTCTTCTAGTCAGACAGAAGTTTATTTTGGGACAAGGGCTAAAAGGCGTTTAGGAACATAAAAAAAAATAAGAGATCTTCTCGCCTAACGTATCAACAGAAGTTGCTTTTATTAAAACAGACTTGTTATAGGCATAATCATAGAATGTGTTGGGTTGGAAGGGACCTTTAAAGGTCATCTAGTCCTAATCTGGAGATGTATTTAGCATTGCTACTTGACTACATTTCTGTCCTAGGGGAAGATAAAAATTCAAGATTTCAAGTATGCAGCAAACAGCAAAAAACTCAACTCTCCATATCACACAAGTGTATATATAACTTTCTGTGTGCACTTATGTAAAGACAAGTCCTTTGATAAAGCTGAACTAAAAGATGTGCTTAAATACTTTGAATGATAATGACTTATTAGAGAGACCTTTATTTACTGTATCTATATTACACAAGCTGAAATCTTCCAAGTCTATTTGCAAATAAAAGGGATATTCCTCATCAAAGTTATGCACTGCCCGCAACAGGATTATTTGAATTAAGTGGAATGAAGAATTGTCTTTAGAGGCCTGATACTGTAAATTCACAAGTGTTGCCTGTTGCATACTTTCCATTGTCATTAACTATTGCAGAATATTACTGGAAGCTGAAGAATCTGTATCCACTGGAAGTCACACAGCTGAATCTCTCCCTCATCTCATGTAACTGTACTCCACTTGAATAATACCTTTTTACATCAGCATCCCATAAACAAATGAACTAGCACAGAGTCCCAAACTTTGGCTGTGCTCCATCTAAGCAAATACTGTTCTCTGACAAATAACTAATTTCAAGTTCAGGACCTGTTTCCTTCCTATTTGTGCAATGTACCATGCAAGCAGCGTCTCAAACCACTGCTGGAAAGAAAAACTAGAGCAGAGGATGTGGTATAAATTCCAGAAACCCATGGTGCAAAGATATTTTCTGAGGCCAAATTCTGACCTCATTTTTGTGCATGCAGCAATCAAAATTAATAAATGGGATGGCAGAAGCTAATCTTATGTTGGATACATTGCAGTACCCATCCACAAAGACAGAATAGTCTAAGGAAGAGTATAAGACAGAAAAGAAACAGATACAAGCATGCACAAGCCAATATTTCATAATTTCACTGACAGATAAACCCCAGACTGCAGGAATGGTTAGGGGGCTGAGCTTTTCTATTTTGTTAAAGCAAGAAAATCTTCTATTCCACTTCCTGGGCCACTGCATGTTCCTTCGAATCCCAATGAGATTTCCCAATTTATACTGATTTATACCAGGCAGCATACAGCTTCCTTAAGCCGTAAGTTTTTCTTATATACTTAGACAAACTGCAAAGCATGGAAATTTTGCTTGTCATTTAACTATGTGCTCCATGAACAGCAGAACTACCAAAGCTCTTTGATGGACTCGTGTCCTTTGTCCTTTACTTTTCTATGAAAGTAATTCTAGCCCTTCCTACCCACCATATCCTCTCTGAACCAGATGAGGACAGAGACAGCACATGGTGGCTCCAGAATGCAGAGCCAACACTTTCAAAGCTTTCAGCCTATTGCTTTCAAATGTGCTGTACAAAGGCCAAATTCTCCCCAACTTTCCTTCAGCAGGGGCATTAGTTTGAGTCATCCTCATCTATTCATTCAGCAGTTTTCCCCAACACTCCTGGATTATTTTCTCCACCACTCCTACCCCTCATTTAAAGTGGCTAATAGGGCCATTGGGAAGGACTGAGAGGTAGACAGACTTCAAGATTAAACAAAACCAATTTCCACAGGAAAAATAGCATAAAAGAAAAAGATGTTTTGAGTAGTAGCAGTAGTTCTTAATTCTTTATACACCCCAATTTTTTTCAGCAATGAAAAAACCAGAAATGAGATCACATATCCTGTTATTTTAGTAGCTTCTCCACACAGATGACAGAAGAACATGGATTTATTTTTCATGCTGAAAAGCTTTTATTCTCACTTTCATACAATTCAGTAAATTGCCAAGAGAGTAATTTATTCTCCCCTATGCTCTCCTGAATATCCATACACACACAAAAGATGGATGCTGGCAGGCAGAGCTGTCAGTAGGATTTTCAGCAGAAGTAAATTGTTTAGTACTTATAATGGAGCATAATAGCTGTAATTTCATTTGAACTGTTGCCACTAATAAGCTAATAAAACTACGAGTCAAGACCTAGCCATTCATCACTGTGTAGCCGCTGGGAATTTCTCTGTGCACACTTCACCACTGAGGCAAGTAGCTCAGTCCTTTAAGTGTTGCTATACCTGAAAGGATGATGAGCCAGGCCTGGCACATTCTCTTAATAGTGAAAGACACAGCTGCATATCAACTGCAAAGGAGTTTCCTATCAGTATTTAACAGGTGTCTCCGCAGCTATTCCAATCCTCTGCCAAAATGCAAACTAGCAATTTGAATGCATATGCAGCTGAAAAATGTTTAAAAGGCAATTCAAATATAAAATACAATACACAGATATGCAAATTGCACATCAGTTGGGCAGGAAGCATGTTTTTCTGAAGATCTCTGAAGTATCATGAAATATTACAGTTGCTACATATGAACAGATAGGAATTAATCTAATTTAGATACTTGGCTAAAGATATTGTCACATCACCAGACAGTTGTTCTTCACCTAGAATTTTGGTAAAGCCTCTATCAAAATGCTTTAATGTTAATTGTATGATTAAAACAAACTACAACATATTTTCTTGGTCTGAGAAAGTACATATAACCAAAATTATATTATATTCTGTGCTGTTTGCATACGCTCTGAATGAAAGCCCAGGATTAGTATACGAGCTGTAACGGCAAAAAAACATAGCCGATTCCAGAAAAAGTGCTTTAATTGTAATAAAGATTACTTTAGCATTGGTACCCTTTCTACTTAGAAGATGCACATATAGTTGCCTCTGATAGACAAAACTAATTAACCACTCTGCAGGCAGCCACAAAGGTCTATATGGGACCTCACAGAGACTGAAGCGGTGAATAAGCCATTAGTTCTCTCCAGAGGAATTAATTTTGATAGGCATGCCTTTCATCACTGCTAATCAACCATGATGCACATTCTTTCTGCCAGACTCCCTGAGATCTACGGATAGACTTCTGCAGAGTCATGAAAAAGCACTATGCGCTTTATGTCCCTGCCCAACCTATAGTAGGCAGCAAAAGTGAGCAGTGAACTGCACAGTGCAGGCATGCAGGACAGGCTGGCAACTCAGGGGTTGGCTCATGAGTGATTCGGTATACTAAAACAATGTGGGCCGCTGTAGGGAAAGAACAGACAAGGAAAGAAGAAAATGTGAGAAGAAAAGGTCTTTCCTTTTACAATGATAGAGAGCATAGCAAAAAACAAAACTTGCAAAGAATAAGAAAATGGAAGAATGGAGGAATGAGATATCACAAAGATCAGGACAAATGTGAAGGGCTGACAAAGGCCCCTCACAATGTAGTATTTCATGCCTACATTGGGTGATAGTTGTAAGGACTGGTTCACTTAAGTTTATTGTATCTGCTTACATATTGCCATAGCCACAAGACAGAGAGTAGAAGCAAACTCAGAAGCAATCACTCTACCATTAAAATTTACAGTATGCTGTGGAAGATTTCTTGTATCTTCTTGAAAGTAGGAATAGGTTGCTTTCTATTTTAAGTGGGAACAACATGTTATGCATACCATTATTTCCTATAACCAAAAGAAAGTCCATTTCATTATTTTAGTAATTGTGTGTTTCTGCATTCAGGATAAGATATGGACTAATTTTCATGCTCTCCCATAAGGCTCATGTAGTATTTGGGATGAAGATGAAAGCCTATATACCACCTTATATATTAGCTTTAATTATCTGTTAAAAGTTGCATCATGAACACACTGCATAAGGAATTCTGTGCAGAAGTTACCTTCGGTTACCATAACTCAGATGTTAATAACGTTTGTAAACCCTTCTGGACAAGCTAATTTCTCATCTGGAGAAACCAAAGGAGGACATGTAGGCAACAAGAGGAGCACAGATATTTTTTTTTCACGCTACTGATAGTAATTATTCACATTTCTCAAAAATAATCCTAAAATGGAAACTTCATTCTCCTAGCCACTTCTCTTAGATGGATCCTTACTACTTCATCAGATATCATTAATCATAACAAAGCTTTGCCTGTGTAAGCAAACCTTAGCAATGAAGGTCCAAGTAACTAGATTTTCAGAGCACAGAAATTATATTGTTTCTACACGTTTGTGGGCAATTTTAAAATACCCGTTTCATATGAGAAAAACAGACCACTTGTGGTTTTTCTTATGCTTATACATTTAGCAGGTCTTACCTAGTATTTCCTTAGCACAGTACCTAATAGGGAACAAAAGTGATAAGGTTTCATTAGCCCTTCTACTTAAAAGTTTTAGTGTCAGTATGGACCAGAACTGCTCAAAATTACTGAAGAAAATCTGCCTGCATGAACTGAAATTAACAGTTGTATAGAGGGAGCTAGAGATTTTTTCCATAGTAATTGTGCTTCATTAGCAGAGGCATTGTGAAAGTTTCCACTAAGATTTAACCTTAGGGCATACTCACAGAGAACAATGTAAAAAACATTCTGCAAGCATACCCCAAAAACCAAAACCAGAATGAGAATGAGGATTTGCTTGGGAAGATTCCAAAGTGAACACCTGAATATTTCTAGCTGGCCCCAGGCACAATAAGTTGCACTCCTAACAAAGGCAGGCCTCACAAGACTTTTAGGAACCTTGACCCTATCTTTTTTCCTTCCATACAGAGCCCCACTAACTCCAGGGCAGCCCCACACCACAGCCAGTGCAGAAGCAAGGGTGAAATAGGGTTCCACACTTGCAAACATTTACTTGATATCTTCATTATTTAACTTTACTACAGCTCCTCCAGATAGTCAAGCTAAGCATATTTCTGAGTATGCGACAAACAGGTTTGGACCTTCATAGTTTGATTTCTAATACATACAAGCGGCACATTGAATAGCTCAATTTTCAGAATGCAATCTTTTCAGAAAATCAAACTACTGGTTTATGTGCCTAACTTTAGGAGCTAATTCAGACATCCATTTTTATTTTTTTTTCAAACATAGCCTGAAATTTCATCAGTGTTATAAATTCTTACACCTCACTTATTCTGTGGCTCTTATGCTGCGGGTATTTGGAGTTTGCTGTCCTGGTGGCTGTGTGAACAGATTAAACATTGAGACTTCCTAGATGATGTTTGCTACAGGAAAATGATAAATATGCAATACAAGTGATAAATATACAGAACACAACATGCAATGTGCCCTTGTGGCAAAGAAAGCAAACAGCATCTGGGGCCGTGTAAGAAAAAGCTTCACAAGCATGTCAAAAGTGAGGTAGTATTTCCCCTCTTCTCAGATCCAGCAGCACAGTGCTGAAGTGTCGTGACCAGTTCTGCACTTTCCACTACAAGAGAAACATGGCCATACTGAAGCAAGTCCAATGAAAAGCTGGCAACATGATTAAGAGACAGGAGCATCTGTTATACAAGGAGAGGTTGAAAGCTAAGACTGTTTAGCCTAGCAAAGAGAAAGCTCGGGGGGATGTTATCAATGTATAAACACCTGATGAGGTGAGTAAAGATGACAGAGCCACACTCAGTGGTGTCCAGTGACAGAACGTGAAGCAATAGGCACAAGTTGAAATACAGGAAAGTGTTAAGCCATTAACAAAACACCTTTCTTCTTGTGAGGGTGATCGAACACTGTAATGGGGTATTCAAAAGCCCAGCAAGACATGGTCCTTAGCAACCTGCTCTAGCTGACCCTGGTTTGAGTAGGTGGGTTGGTCTAGACCATGTCCAGAGGCATCTTCCAGCCTCAGCCACCCCGTGGTTCTAAACTGCTCGGAGTTTTAATCTCCTGGGAGCACAGGGAATTCTCAGAGGAATCCCAATTCCAAACATAGACTTTGTAACTGACCACTAGCTCTACCGTAAAGGTATTAGAAATACTGCCTATATTAATCAGCCGTTAAACAAAAGCACGCATTGCTGAAATGCACCTCTAACATCAGGCTCCCAAGACATGAAAGCCATTATAATCAGATAGCTGTTCTGATAGAGATTTTTCAAACCACACTGCACAGCACCATCTTCTGGTGAGCAAAAAGTTGGATATTTTTTTCTTTCAGGCTTCAAGAAAAAATCTCTAACCATATCAAACATGATTTTCATACAAGAAATAGTAATGTTAAGTTTAAAAATAAACAATTTAAAATTAACATCATCTATAAAACACAGAAGTCACCAAAAATTTTTATTAACCCTTTTAACCCTAGAAACACACAAAGTGAAAAAACATCCTATAAAATGTCTTACCCTCTTCATCAAGAAGAGAGTAAGATTTCTGATTTCTGCAAGTAAAGAAAAATACACATTGCTCACATAATAAATAATGAAACCTCAAAGCATACATCACAACACAATATTCTTCTGAGCTTGTATGTGGGCTGCAATCACAAGGTCTGCTTTCTGGTAGAACATTTGGATGAGCTTTAGAATATAGGAAGTAAGACCTGTTGACCTGGCTCTAGCACGAGCCGAAAGACATACCCGTGAAAAATACAAGTGTGCTGAGTGGACCATGAATACATCATTGCTCAACCTGAATCTCTACCTGTAAGCTGCACACAAACATGCAGGCCAGAATTTATGCTTAGAAAACAAGCCACTTTAAAGTACTCTGCTTGTTACTAGCTTGCTACACTGACAAATAACTTTAATATCACCGTACTTCCTTTTCATTTGTTGAATTTTCCAACAAGAAGATAACCAGTCAATAGTTTGATGTAAGTTACTTGATTATGCAATCGCTGTTCAATTAACTCTGCTTTCTTGCACAACTGACTCAATTAGTAAGAGTCAGACTTGGTACCTGGTACCTTCCCAGTTTTACATATAAGTATTTTTAACTAGACTGTGAAAACAGAAGAAAGGAATGAATACATGAAACAGTAAAATTCTAGACAAACCAACAAGGAATGCTTAAGAATAAAGGAAAGGCTGTTGTTTCCTGGCTTTGCTTGCCACGTAAAATGCAGAGTTTCTCACAATGGTATACATGAAATCTTTTCCTCCAATGTGGTAGCACTAGTATAACCGAAGTAAAATAAACATATTCAAGCTCCTTTGTTTTTTAAATACAACCAACACCTTTAGGAAATAACTGAATCCACACATTGTTTTGAAATTAACTGTTCTACGTGGAGTGTAAGATACCCCAGTGCTGTAACTGTGCTACAGCCACAGGCTCTGGGGTTTCACTGCACTGCAGGAGGCCTTCTACGCCAAGCTATCAAATTCAGAGGCACCTACAAGGCCTACCTTTCCTCAGGATTTATCAGCCCAGCATTATTTTCAAGCTAAAGATGATCAGAGGGCTGGAGCACCTCTCCTATGAGGACAGGCTGAGAGTTGGGATCATTCACCCCAGAGAACAGGCAGCTCCTGGGAGACCTTATAGCAGCCTTCCAGTACCTAAAGGGAGCCTACAGGAAAGCTGGAGAGGGACTTTTTGCAAGGGCACATAGTGATAGGATGAGGGGTAATGGCTTCAAACTGGAAGAGGGTAGATTTAGATTGGATATTAGGAAGAAGTTCTTTACTGTGAGGGTAGTGAGACACTGGAACAGGTTGCCCAGGGAAGTTGTGGATGCCCCATCCCTGGAAGTGTTGAAGGCCAGGCCGGATGAGACTTTGAGCAACCTGGTCTAGCAGGAGGCATCTATGCCTATGGGTGATCTTCAAGGTCCCTTCCAACCCAAATCATTCTACGATTCTAAAGCAGCACAGACAGCACACCAGCTGGGCACCACCACCTCAGCTGTGCTTCAGCCAGGGCAGGGTGAGACTGAGGGGCAGGCAGCTGCGCAGGCTCACCTGCGGTACCACACGGCCCTACAAGAAGACAGCCCGCGGCGGTGAGGGGAGCCCCGCGAGGCCCCCTAAGGCGGGAAGCTGCTCGCCGCGCGACTTTTAAAGGCTTCGGTGACGTCACCCCTGGAGCGGGGCTAGCCGTTAGGCGCGCACGTGCGACGCCCCCTGCTGGGTCTCTGGAGGTCTCCGATAGGCGCAGGCCGGGGGCGGCGCGCAGGCGCGGTGCGTGGCCGGGCCGCGGGCGGGCGGGCGGGCAGGCAGGAGGCAGTCACTGCTGCGGTCGGTGCCGGCCCTTCCATGAGCCGTCGCTGCCCGCCGGCCGCCGCCTCGCTGCTGCGGGGGCTCATCGGCCCCGCCGCCCTTTGCCTGGGCAGGAGTATGAGCCTCTGCGGGGCGCCGGCCGCCTGCGCCGCGGGGCCTGCGAGCGGCGGCGGCGGCGCGGGCTTCTCAGCGCGGCTGAGCCCGCCCTGGCTGCGGCTGCCTGAGGTGCCGGGCGCGGAGCCGCAGCGGGCCAACGAGCTGCTGCTGCTGCTGCCGCCAGCCCCGCGGGGCCCGGCCCCGCCACAGCATCACGTTGTCTACTTCCCGGGGGACGTGCAGGTACGGCGGGGCGAGCCGCCGAGGGCGATAAGCAATGGCGGGTGGGAGCGGCCCGGGCGGCTGAGAGGGCCGGGAGCGGGGAAGCGGCGCTGGAGGGGGCCGCTGGCCGCACGGATCCTCCGGGGGTGAGGGGTGCGGAGGGGCTGGCGGCCGCAGCCCCCGGCAGGGTGCGTGGATCCCGCTGCTGCCGGCCGGAGCTCTCCCCCCGCGGGAAGAAGCATCTCTTGGACGCTCTCTGTCCGCTGCCGCCGGGTAAACGTAGTGGGGACGGGGCGCTCTTGAAAGCTGAAACGGGAGCAGCAGCGGCGGGGGAGCCTTCTTACATAGCGCTGCCTGCGATTGACATTTCTGGCGGTGACGGCGATGTCTGAAGTCGTATCGAAAAGTCTGTGGAGAGAAGACGGGTGAAGGCTCCTTTATCAGGGAGTGTAGACATAGGACGAGGGGTAACGGTTTCAAACTGAAGGAGGGTAGATTTAGATTAGATATTGGGAAGGAATTCTTCACTGTGAGGGTGGTGAGACACTGGAAGAGGCCCAGAGAAGCTGTGGATGCCTCATCCCTGGAGGTGTTCAAGGCCAGGCTGGATGGGGCTGTGAGCAACGTGGTGTAGTGGGAGGTGTCCCTGCCCATGGCAGGGGGGGTGGAAACAGATGATCTTTAAGGTCCCTTCCAACCCAAACCATTCTGTGATTCTCTGAAATCCTAAAAATGGGAAGTTTTCCTTGGCAGGCTTCGCACTGCATTTCTGTGCCCGTGTACAAACAGTCCAGTGAGTATTTCACAGGCACTGGTGCTTTCTCAGCATGCCCTGAAGAAGGCATGTGTTTTCTTTTGAGTTAACAAGGAATTGAAAAGAGAGACTCTCAAGTGCTGTCCCTACGCGTGTGGTCGACCTCTATAATGTTACATACTCTGGTACTCTGGGTAGTCAGCTAATCTCAAAAGTCATTACTTTTCATAAGCAAGGATCGTGTATTTTTGTTCTGGGAAAAGGCTTTCCTTTTCTGTAAGATAAAGAGAGAATTTGGTGGATTTTCATTCTAAGGATTGGAGTGGACTAAGAAAACCTTTCTGGTTACCATTCCTGGATATGGCTTTATTATTCCTTAATAAAATAAACTAATTAGTATTCTCTGCCATTATTAATTCAGAGGTGAGGATTGTTCATGACTTGGGGGTTAATCATGCAGCTGAATGGGAGGGATTTTTTTGTGTGTATAAAAATTAGAAAATTTATTACCAAGTTTTAAGTCTGTTGCTTGTCTGTAATAAGATAATCAGTATTTCTGCCGATGGAGATAATACAGTAAAATTATGTATTCTGTGTCATACTAAGTTGAATAATACCTTAGTATTCTCTTGGAGTGAAGTCAATAAAAATTATGAATACTTCCACGTGCTTATTTTTATTGTATTAATTTTGGAGATATTAAAAATGTGTAAATAAGTAAATAGAATAAGTAAATCTAAATATGGCAGTTTCTTTAATGTGTTTCTTGTTCTGGAAGCTTAGCAAGTCAGTGCCTCTTTAATGCATGTTTCTCTGATAGTTGTGGTCCTTTCTTATGAATATAAGTATGCTAGGCAGAGCTGAAGTATTTTCACAATGTAGTAATGTGTTTTTTTCTTTTTTTTTAATTTTTCAGAACTATCATGATGTCATGTCTTGCCACCCAGAAAACTTTCAGTGGGAGAACTGGAGTTTTGAAAATGTTGCTACCATACTTGCTCGCCGGTTCCCTAATAGCTTTATTTGGGTTGTAAAGTGTTCTCGAATGCACCTGCACAAATTCAGTTGCTATGACAACTTTGTGGCGAGCAACATGTTTGGAGCACCAGAGCACAGCACTGACTTAGGAGCTTTCAAGCATCTCCATGCTTTGCTAGTTAATGCATTCAGACTCTCCCAGAATATTCTGCTGTCCCAGAAAAGTGTGCACGGTGTCAGCAAGGATGCAAAAATAGCTGCTTGTAAATCACAGCCGCAGTCTGTTCCTACAACGAATGGCTGCCCATCCACAGAAGGAGAGAGAGATTGTGAATGCTCTAATAATTCTGCTATGAACTTCATTATACCATCTGCTGTAGGTGCAGTGTCGTTTACTTTGATTGGCTTCAGTAAAGGTTGTGTGGTTTTGAACCAGCTGCTTTATGAGCTGAAGGAAGCTAAAAAAGACAAGAATACAGATGCCTTCTTAAAAAACATAAAAGCAATTTACTGGTTGGATGGTGGGCACTCGGGAGGAAGCAATACGTGGGTTACTTACCCTGAAGTGCTGAAAGAACTTGCAGAGACAGGAATTGAAGTTCATGCTCATGTTACGCCATACCAAGTGTTTGACACAATGAGGTCATGGATTGGGAGAGAGCATGAGAAATTTGTACAGATACTTGAAGAATTTGGTGTGGAAATAAATGATCAACTGCATTTTGCTGATGACGCTCCCTCCTTAGACAACCATTTCAGAATTCATGAAGTATTTTGAGACTGTATGTATCTGAATAGTATATTCATTGTAAAAGCACTTTTGATACTGTAAATGTTGTCATTTAGATTTACAACTTTGAGCAGATGCTTTCTGAGGAGAATACTAAATCAGTCCTGTGTTGCTAATAGATACTATGTAAAAATTTCGGTAGCTTAAAAAGGAGTATTGGGACCCTATACCTACAACAGATGTCACTTGATTCCTGGAAAAAAAGTGTTATGAAGAACTATTCTATACATTTTATTTTTTTTTGTGAAATGTGAACATTTATTTTCAAGCTGTTGGCAGAATTTTTAGTCCTGGGTGTCTAATGTCATATACTGCCTTTAAAGTACTCAAGACTCTCAAATGTCTGGCTACTTCCATTTAGTAGCTTCCAGGGCTAAAAACTTTGGTCTTTGTCAATAACACATATAACGTTAGGTTTTTGGCTTAAGGAAAACAATGATTGACAGAACAATCTTAGTTGTATATTTTCTTGACAATTGCTTTAATTAATTAATTAAATCTTCCAGTTTCGTAACAGTTCTCCTATTGAAACAAAGTCACAAATATTTACCTTTGGAATAATAGTGCCAATCCATTTTTCTTCCTTATGTGCGCCTTGCCTCTTCTGTCGCTACAAGTTTCATTGTGTAGTGTCTGCCCGTAAAGAGCTGTTTCACCTGAGGGCTTGAAAGTTTTGATATGGCTAAGTTAAGTGACCAAGAGTGTTGATGAAAGTGTAGCCTACTGCTGTTTCAACATACCTTGCTGTTGCTTTGACTAGTTTCTAAAAGGACCAGCAGTAATATCTGTATTTTCAAGTCAAAAGGTGTCTTTATCCCTGCCCTGGACTGGTGAGTATTTTTCTTGATAATTGCTGCATTGATGTTGATCTAAATCAAGCCGTAAGTACATAACATATTACAAGTTGCATAAAAATTTTAGACTGTGTTGACTGCAGCTGTTTCAAAATGCTTCAATTTTTAGAACTATTATCTCCTTTAAATGTATAGCAGTAGTTGCTTCTACAGCCACCCAAAAGTCTGTTTTCAGACCCTAATTTTTCTTACAGAAAAAATACCTCCTCTAATTAAATACAAAGCTGGGCAAATCGGATACAAAAGATGGAATCTAGTTCAGACCCCAAACCTGAATGTCCTTCAGAAAGAATTGCTGAAAGATGGACAAATGAAGGTATTAGTAGAACTTTTCTAATGTTGTAAGTAACTTTTTCCATTTATCTATGGATAAATCTTAGAACCACTCTTAAAGACAACTGCAGCTATTAAGAATGAACCAGTAGCTTAAAATGGCTTTGGATTTCCTGGAATTATAGGAATACAATAGAAGAATACACAAACAAACGCAGCTCACTGCTGAAAAAAGGCATTTTATTCAACTTTGTTCCTATGTTTGATGGCTTAGCAACCTCTCCCCCTGCTTCTTGCGTCTCGTTTCTCATGCCTCTTACACTGTGAAAGCAAAGTCCTGGTTCATCTTTCTTCTGTTGGCATCATTAAAACTTAAAAGGTTCACTGGAGACAGTATTTTCACAACTCTTACAGTGTTTGTGCACGTTAGTGATCACTGAAGAATGAGAAAAGTGTGTTGAACTCTTGAGAAAATTTTCTTAACACTCAAAATATTAAGGGTTGTAGGATTATGCATAGACCGCGTACCTTACAATGTGAATGTGAACTCTGTTGCTAATAGTAAATAGACTAATCTGTGTAGTTGATCAAAAGGGGAAATAATTTATTTTAATTGATGGAGAAAAGTGGAACGTGCAAGCTAACTCTAGCATTTTATGAAAGAATTTGAAATTTAGTTCCATCAGCTTTTTTTCTAAAACTCTTTCTTGGAGACTTTGTTCATTCCTATTTATTGATTATCTCCCTAATGGGCTTATAACAACTTGTTTATGTGTTCCAAGGAAGGCTGTTTCCCTTTTTTGGTCCTTTTAATAACACTTGCACCATACACGAGGACTTTTTTCTGTAAAGGAAATATGGGTCATGTAACAAAGTGGTTTCAATAGGAAGCCTACAAATTGCTTGGAATATCTTTGATTGCCCACTTATAAAATAAAATTTAAAAAAATTAACAACAGAAAACCTCCAAATGCCCCACTGATCTTGTGCCCTCTCATTTCAGTTTTAGACTGATCAGGCTAACTTGAGTATGCTAACACTTGCCCTATCCAATAACAGTGCAGATCACAGACCAATTTCTAAACAATTCTGTGCCAGCCAAAACAGCAGGAGTAGGTTCTTGCAAGCTTTTGGAAACAGCTATTAAAATATTGACATTGTCTTCGGAAATTTCTGGATGGCTGTCCTGTGAAAATAACATTAGCCTGTTTGATGGAGGCTGCTTACAATAACTGTTAAATAGGCTCAAGTGTTACTGTTAAATAGGCTAAAGTGTTGCTGTATTAATTTGAAGAATAAGCACTTTGTTGTAAAACTAATCTTGTTCTGAGACTTCACGTTGTGGAGAGAAAACTGACTGGTTGTTTTTAATTCTCTAAACAGTTGTAGTACTCTGTTGGAATGTGCCTCTGTCATTCACTACAATGCACGCTAAAAATAAATTTTGCAAACAATGTAGAAAATAAACTATTTCTAATGGGTGAAACCACTTTGATGTGAATGTAAAACCCTTAAACAAGGAATGTGCAGTTAAGTTTTGTGGATTAAGCTTTATCAGATGTTTGTGGAGATCTAGTTGGAAAAAAAATCAGATTTATTTGGTAACTTTTCTTCAAGGCAGGCTTTGTATTTGTGTAGTCAGCATCTGTAATTCTAAAGCAGCTTTCTAGCATCTCACATACATGGGAAAGCTGGCATGAGGTACCCAAGGGTGTGAACATTTATTTCTATGTTAGGATGAAATGGGTCATAGTTTGTACAAGCCTGTCTTTCAACATTAACTGTAAAGGCAGTTTTTAATAAGCTCAGATGTAAAGTTAAGTGATTCTCATGCTTACTTACAGTGGTTTAGTTCAAGACATTTCTGTTTTTGAATGCAGTGAGCAACATTACGTAGTCCTTAGTACAACATAGTATGTAATAGCTGGTATTATTTATATTACATGCTTGTTTCTTGGACAATAGACAAGACACTCTTCAGATTTTGAGAAATGCTAAAATGTTTTAAGCTTTGCCTGTTAAATTCCTTTAAAACAGGGTTTGATTATGTGAAATTATCCAGATTCTGTATGACTTAACATGATTTTATTTTGTGTGCATCTTAAATACTAGAAACTTTGGTAACCTTCTTCCTATGTAGGACTAATTTAGTCGCATCTCTGTAAATGCTAAGGCATAAATCAGTATCAGCCCCTAATTTTGAAAGGTGATTAAAGGTCCAAGTCTTAACGTATTGCTGAAAGGAGCAATCTTTTCTGTCCTCCCATTGATAACATCCTGCTGCCTCCCTTATGGTAGCACAAGCACTTTATGGTGAGCTGTTCTATCTTACTAAACATTATTGCTGATAGAAATAACTAATGGAGTGCTATCTAAATAGTCGTAGAAATTATTTTCAATTTGACTCCAAAGTCAGTTCATGAGTTAGGATGTTACAACTGTGGATATTCACAGGTAAAAGTGATTGTGCATCATCATGTGCTCGTTTTCCCAACAGATTCTTTTTGAGCTATTTGCAGAAAGAAAACATCAGCTGTTTTCTTCCTCGCTCTCATGGTGCTTTTTACAATGCTGTCTTTCCTGAGCTAACAGTTACTTCACCATCTCTGCAGATAAACAATATTTGTTGTCTGAAAGTTGAAGCACTGAGGTTAAAGTATACCCATCCATTTACTTTGAATTCTTATTTTAAATTCTTATGAATTAATATAAGAGGGAAGTTAAAGAACAGTAAAAATTTTGGAATGTGTGTACTTTTGAGAGACACAATTTTAGGTCCATCACTGCCTAGCAGAATCCACAAACATGAATTGTGTGTCTGGTGTCCCTGTGCAATACAAAAGCAAAGGCGTATGTCTCAGACTGCAATCCACAAGAGACAACCTCTTCAAATCACCTTTGGAGTTACTTCTTCTCGATCTTTTTAATCTCATATTGAAATACCATTTCCTTTTTTGAAGGATGGTAGATTAAAGAAGAAAAAAAGTTTACTTCTGATGCTCATACCTGATGAAAATTTAGACACATTGAATATTGCTGATGGAGACCCTAGACCAAGGCTGGCTTTCTGTTGGTCTTTAGGAACTCTTAACTCTGTTCAGATGCAAGGTGAAGTATTATCGGCATAATTCACTTCTGCTGACAAAACCCACACAGGATTAGCTGTCCCACATTACTGTGGAAACCATGGAATACTGATTCAGGCAGTCATTTTGCATATAATGTAATATGGGTTATAAAGTAGCGATGGCTTTGTAGTTGTCTCCTGTCATTAGGGCTTCATTGCATGTTTCCAAGTGACCCAAGAAGTGCGGAATTCTACTTAACCAAATGACCAGAAAAGCATCTGGTAGAACAAAAAGGGAAAAATATATTCTTATCTGTTTTAGTTCATGTGTATAAACGTCTTATGTACTTGAAAAGCAGGAGAATGCCATTACTTCAAGGTTCAGAATAAATTTTCCTTCTTTTAGTAAGCTTTCAGAGAGCACTTTCAGTCACGATTGTTAGTTTCCTTTTTTAAACTTGGTGCTTCAGAGCCGAGTTGTTTCTCAAGAAAGCACTGCTGCAAGACACAGAAAACAGTCAAGGACGTATCCCTGCTGAAGTGCAAAACAAGGCTCTTCACGTCCCCCACACCAGAGTTTACCCTCAGAGCAATACTCCTGAGCCTGGGCGTAAGTCAAAGCTATTGCATCCCTCACAGGCTATCTGCATAGCTCTTCTTTCTCGTTCCCCATCATGAGAAATACGTTGGTTTTGTGTGATGGAAGTTTTAAGCAGTTCATGTGCTGGTTGACAGCTGAAGTATAAATGTTTTCACAGCAGAAATTGTTCATTACTGTGATCTGCGTTGTTCCTGCATGCAATAGCTTCTGAGCATTTTTGTACAAACATAGCATCGCACGTGGAGCAGCACATTTCACATGGTCGAGCAGTTCTTTTAATATTTTCAATCTGGTCTTAAAAATGTTGACTAGGAACAGATCTGAACAATTGGAAAGGAAGTAATCTGCTCTTGTTGCTTTTAGGAATTGCCACTTAAAAGAGATCATTGCTCTCAGGAATTACCACGTACAGAGAGAAGAATCTGTCCCCAGTCCCAGAGTCTGACCCAAACCAAAACAGGACATCTTAACATGCAACTTTACCAAAAACTTAGATGACTGGCAAAAAAATAGCTCATCTGTCCCTCTAGTAAAACTGGAGTCTTTGGCTATTGAGTTTTACTAACTGAGAGAGAATCCCTTGTTAAAGTTACTGTCTCAGGATGTGTCTCTTCAACACCTGTGTTGTCTGCATGGAAACATCTAAAGGTCTCAGGTTTGGGAAGATACATTTTGGTCAGAGTTAAAAAGAATCAAGTCTGAACAAGAATTTTTTTGAAGCTGTGAAGTAATGCATATTGAGATCACACCATATCTAATATAACCTGTACTATGGTAAAATCATCCTCTAGTCAAGTTAGTAGTCCTGTTGTGGGACTAACAGCATGGATGAGGCAAATAGTTTCACCTTGCACACTTTAAAAGGATTGGAAATATTGTTTTGATCCTTCATGATCAAGTCAAACCCTTTTGCATTAGGCATTTAATTTGACACTTGTATAAGAACCTAGACCCTGTGTAGCTCCCGGAGAGAAACATGTTCTTAAGTTAGGTACGTCAAATCTTCAGCACATACGTGATAGGCAGATTTTTAATGACCTGTTTAATAGTTTGACAAGATAATATTTTGACATATATTTTTTTCATTTGATTCTTTCCACAGCAACCACACCAAGAAAAATGTATAAAACATTTATCTTCTGAAATTATTTGTCATCCTTTATATTTCATATGACCAAGAACAAACAATTCTTTCTGGATGTTGATTTGCAATGCATTTACATTTTAAAAGCCTCAGTCACCAAATTTTTAGAGTAATTTGAAGTTTGGGGTAGGCCAAGTTTAAACTGCTGATTTCAGATACTGTCTATATTTAAGTATCTTAACTCATCTCAGCCCTGGGCAGTCTGCATCACCTGCCTCCTCTGTTGAATACCCTGTTTGAAGTGGCTGGTTTGAATGCTTAAGATGGTCAGTGTTTATTTTTCTAATACCTGTTACCACAACTTCATCTCTTCTATTGTGGCATGATCCCACTTGCCTTTAGCTCTCTAAAGGACAAACTTCCCCAAAATGTCAGTGGTTCTAGTTCTGCTTGTTATTTCAGTAATGGATTTTTAAGTGTGACTATATGTATTGTCTCACTGTGTTAGCTGGGAGTTACTCCTTTAATGCTTTCATCATTCGTTCATCACTTTATTGCCTGTTTCACACCACGTAGCACAGTGGTTAGAAAGCACTAAGTATTTTTTTTTTTTTAACAGAGTAACCAAGATTTTTATCACTATTCATATTATGCTTAAATTAAGAAAATACATTTTTAAACTGCTTGGTTTCTTCTTTTATGGCATTTCAGAATCATTGTTTTATAGAAGTTATTAAATAAGAAATGGAAGTAACTGGTTCAAAGTGAAAAAAGGGTGGTGCTGACAGAACAATTACTGTGCTGCTCTTCCCACTGATCCACATAGAATAGGTTTTGTTGATCTTTCTTGACTATGCACTTGCATCACGTCTGGTGGGGATTACTGACAGTCTTAGAGAAGTGAAAACCAAAGGAGTCATGGGGAGGGGAAAAAAGCCCCAACTCACTGTCATTGCAGACATTTCCCATAGAACACTGGAAGAGAAGCATGAGCAGGGCTGGGCTATCCACCAAGGTGAAATAACCTCATTTGCTGACATACAAAAATAAAATAAAGGCTTCATTTTAAAGTTGGTAGCGTGAAGAGGAAATAGCTGCACTTGCTGTAGCACTTGGCTCACGTTTAGTTCAGCATGACTCTCTCTTCCCAGCCAGATACACGCTTTTCAATCCAAACTTCACGCTAGCCTGAACAGTGAACTATTGCTGCTTTCCTGCTGGGCTACCTCAGCACTAATAACTGCAACTAAGGCATTCAAGGGTTTCATTTGGCCTAAGGTGTTTAGATTAATAGTTTAATAGCTCCCTTACAAAATAAAAAGGGGGATTGAAAAATATTCAAAACGACAGTCTGATTACTTGTGGCTTGAGAGATCTAATTTATGCTTTTTACATACATAGTATGAAACATGTTATTACTGAAAACCTTAATGTCACCGTTAGGTGGCAGGGCAGTGAATGCATTTGACCTACAAGATTTTCCTCCTTTTATTTCTCCTCTCCCCAAGAGCCCCAGATGGCTCCCACCCTCCCTCCGGAGCCCAGAGGCATTTCTCGCAAGCTGAGACATAAGCAGATCGCTCATACGCTGGTGGCTGCTCCATGAAGCTTTCCTTATTTATACTTGCATGTTGAAGGGGGCTGCGAATGCCAAGCTAGCACTTGGAGAATTAAGAAATGGGATCAGCCCAGCACTTCTCTGTACTCACATATAGAGAAACTGCCTGTGGTCAGTTAACAGAGATATAGTAGCTGTGCAGGTACAATGCTGGAACGCAGCTTTGTGTAGCCCTGCAGGCTCTCTGAGCCTCTCCATTTAGTCCTAACGCACAAAGAAGAAGCCCTGTACACCTCTGCAGGGCAATTCAGATGGGGCCCTCGACATCACCAGCCCAATGAAGCCAAGAGGCTTCCCCAGCTGAACAGACACAGCGACTCTGTCTCAGCAGTATGCACAAGCAATCCTTGTTCATTTTCGAACAAAGATTTCGGAAGACCTATTTGTGATCCCAAATTTAAATTCTACCCTAAGAACGTACAATGATGCCCATCAGAATCGCTTGGCTGGTTCCATTCACGCCTATTCATTCAGATGGCCGAGTGCCCATTCACATGGGAGCAGACTATTTTCACTGTGTTGAGCTGCCAAGAACAGGTTTAGAATAATCTGCACAGCGTTGCAAGGCCCTGCTCCTCTGGAGAAAGTTTTGTCCAGCCCATTATTAAGACTACATATCTATTTATCTGAGCTTTTGACAAGTTATCAAAAAAATGCTGCTAGAAGTAACAGACTGACTTAAATGTCAGATAAATGCTGCATTCCCCAAACACCACCAGTAATAACATCAGAGGGATTTCAGAGAGACAATGACAACCTATCTTTTCTGTGAAATGCTTATCTTTATTTCACAAGGCCTTTATAAGCACCAAAATCTGCTGAAAACTAACCATCTACAACCCCTCTACAACAGGCTCCATCCCAAAAGGTGTGATGCAACCCTCTTTCAGACGGTAACATAATGCATTGCAAACACCACTCCCCATAGATTCTACATCTACTTCAGAACCATGAACTTCATGTCAGATTGTAGGACTGTAGCTGGCTGGATTTGCGGGCGCATTAGTTGCGTATGTTTTACAGCTGCAGAAGCAGCAATGCTGCCCAACTGCACTGGGGCAGTGACAAACAAGGTTTCCTGCGCAATACCTTATTCAGGTAAGGAAGGTGTAAATCATTTACCTTGCAGCCAAGCGGCTGCACAATTCTAAACTTAACCTTATATGATGAGCTTTTGCTTTTTTTCCCCATGCCCACTCTCAGTTTCACCACAAGAGGGAGCAGGAACTCTCCACACTTATTACCAGGCTACTACTCCAAAAGAAACCATAGACCCACAGAATGGTTCGGGTTGGAAGGGACCTTAAAGATCATCTAGTTCCGACTGCCCTGCCATGGGAGGCCTCATCCACCCTGGCCTTCAACACCTCCAGGGATGGGGCATCCACAACCATGACCGTTAGAACCACCACCAACGGCTTTCTCGGACCTCCTCAGAAACCACTATGGTTTTCCTAAACTTTAGTAAACAAGGTGGCATTCAGGAAGACATTCAGTTACTTCTAAGCATGCATGCTGTCAGCCCAGCCCAGGTATCAAAACTGTTGTTCAGAAAAAATTAAGTAGAACACTCCAAAAAAGTAAAGTAACTGCAGGCACTGCAAATGTGTGCCTCAAGCAGACTGTGCACTCACTGCACATGAAGAAAAAAAAGGAAAAAAATCTACAAGATAAACATTCATCTATAACAAAGTTTATCAACACAGTTTTTATTAGTCTTACAGAAAGCATGCATATGTACACATGGCCAGTTTCCATATTAACATACGATTCTCTACTTTCACAGGAGTTGCTGAATTACAATGTGTTATTTTACCCACAATCATTCCTATAAGCTTTTTCTTGGATGCGTAACACCATTCTCCGTGCGTAAAAATCCCTATATTCCTCAGGTAGTTCTTCAAGTGTTTTCAAGGCCCTGTCCAAGATCTGTATAGCTCTAGACGCTGCCGTGGGATCTTTATTTCCATAAGTGTCACTCTTATCATAAGACTCAGCAGGAAGATGCTTCCAAAAGACATTCAGTGCCACTCCAAATTCCTCAGAAATTACATTGTGGAACCACAAAGCTGTAGAAAGAAGAATGTCTAAAATGAAAACTATTATCTGAAACTTCCATGTGACTCGTGACAAGTGTCAGAATCATCCAAACTAAATATAGTTGAAGAAAAGCCTTAACTACTGTATTTTTTGTTTATTTATAGATATTAATCCCTGAATATATCACATTGTACCAAATTTAAGGAATTCTTCAAGACATTCACATCAATCTATAACTTCACACAAAAGTAACAATTGCTGAAATATAAAGATACTCAAAGGTAAACAAGCAATAAGCATGTGTAGGATGAAAATAAGACATTTTCACTGTTCACTCATCTCTACTCTGAATGCAGATATCTATTTTCTGTTTCAATTATCTATTATTCTATTTATCTATTTCTATTTAGTCCCTAACCCTGCACAGATTGTCCAAGCATGAATGTAAACCACCAGTGTCAGCCAGGTCACACATGCAAGTTATTTATCTTTTCATAGTAAAGTCACGCGGCTTCCCAACTGAAGCATCATGGCTGTCATAAGGAAGCAAAGACATTTTTGCCTCATCGAGTACATTTTTTAAATAAGTTTAATATGGCATATTTACCCTATTTCAATTTTAAGCTAAAAGACTGAATGCTGTGCTTATCGCAGCTTAGCTGCTGAAGACATCGGAAAAGCTTACTCTAAGAAATGAACAAGAAGTTTCTTTCAGGTTAGGAAAAGGGGCTCCTTCTACCTTCTCCATAATAACCACACACATTTCTCAAAGAACATCTTCTATTTCGGCGACTAGCATCCCAGAAGGCTGAAAAAGCTAGTACCATTCTCTGGACTCAAAAATCCCTACACTCCCCAGTCATTCCGAGTGCTGAGTGTTTCTGAAGTTTGGACCAGCACACCTCCTGGCAAAGACAAACTAGAATCCGTACTGCATAGAACAAACCAGAAATTATGTATGCTGACATTAGCACCAGTGTGACATACATACCTTTCACTAACTGTAACCAAAAGTGCCTTCAGAAACACAAATGGTAATTTCAAAATTAAGTAACAGGTCCAAGGCTAAGAATTTATTTTAAATTTTCCTAAAAAGCTACTGTCTTCTTGTTTATGGGCCTGTTTATAGTGCCCAGACAATACAAAAAGCAACAGAATAAGTATTTGCCACAAGCTCACGATGAATAAAAATAAAAAATTAGTAAGTAGGAATAGTTCAATAGGAGTAATTCAAATGCCTTTCTCTGATCATCAGAATTGTTATCTCAGCCCAGGAAGCAGCTTTATATTTTCTGCTCGTGCAGAAAAATGATTAGGACTTGTCTTTCCATTCCCCAAAGGTAATCATAAATTTCTGAACGGCCCAATAGCTGTATCATCCATAATTCTCTTCAAATCACGTGCCTCGCAGTTCTTAAGTGCCAGAGCTACAGAAGAACAACGTTACTTCACTCAAATTCTGTCACTAGAAAACGCAGGTCACTGAAGTAATTTCAGATTTCACAAGTTGATTCTATAGTGCTAATCTATTAAAAGACACAAATTCAGAAGCATACAGTGTAATCTTGAAGGAAGGTAAGATTTGTAGGTAGACGTGATAATACCTTTTATTAGGCTAATTAGTACAGATGGGAGAAGTAGACAAGTTTTGCTAATGTCTTAAGATGCTCCTACTTATAACACAAATGCTTTAGTAACCTCTTACCATCCCTACAAATGAAAAATTGCAAACAAAACTCCTTAAAACCACAACACGGTCAGGAACTATTTGTTACTTACCTGGAATAAATAACACATCTCCTGCTTCCAGAAAACATTGATAGCGCTTGGCTTTCACAAAAAGGGGATATTTCTCTAAGTCTGGGTTATCCACATCCAGCACCTCTGATTTAGTACCTAGGGAAGTTTTCAGAAGTAATGAAACATTCCTACTCTTCCAACAGTAACAAAGCATTATCACTTTGCTGGAAATAGCAGTTCTTGAATCAAATTTAGTACTGGTTTATTGTTCTGTAATCTTCTAAAAACCAGGGAAACCTGATGGCAGTCCTTATTTACTGAAGAGACATGTTCTCCTGCTGTCTATCTCTCTCCTGTAACTGCAACCTTATTAACACTAAAAAACACTTCACCTGACATTTAAAACGCCATTTTGAATCCACACAGAGCACTCCACACAGTTAGGCGCCGAAAACAGAACCTGGCAAAGCTGCTGTGTTCCTTTGCAAATTTCCTAACCTGCCTCAGTAATTGGCTTTGACCAAAAGCAAACAGCATCAGAATTACAGGATGAAATGACTCATTTTATATCAAACTGTCTGTTAGTGATTTTTTTTCGTACAGTGCAAAACTTGTGAGCTGAAAAGGCAACAACAATCACCAAATTCTGAACTACATAAATGTGATATGCATACCTGACAAATATAAATACGGAGCATCTCGAGGACTATACAAAGCAACTCGTTTTTTCCCTGTTACTTGGATTAGGAAGTTATCCATTACCTGGAATAAGCATAGTAAGACAGATGTCAGCCCAGAGTTAAGAATGAATACGTAGCCTGCAACTAATCTAAAATATCATGAGCTTAACAGAGGGAATTATTAAAACCTTCATATATTAAGAATTCATATGTTAAAAGAGCTTCCACATATAGTTCATCTAAGAAAAAAAAAATCAATAATGTGAGTTACTTTATCCCCTTAGCTGCAAATTCTTGACAAATAGTGTATTTGGAAAGACAATATTGCTTTCCAACAACTTTATGATTCTCCTTAAATAGGGGTTCAAATTCTTCCATCTTAAAACACAAAGACATACCATACTTCAGACATATAAACCAGCAAAATATAACATGAAGTATATTTGGTATTCCTTTTCTTTTTCAGTGCTACCTCTACTTCCCTTTGCTGACTTGCTATTGATAAAGGATTCTTTTTCCTAATTATAATGCAAAAAACCTATTTTGCTTATAAATAAATTTATTTAGAATTACCAACAATCTGGCCATCAGAATAAAAAAAAAATGAAGGTAATCTTGAAGACGAAAATGTTGAAAGTTACCGTGTTTCAGATTTTTAACTGAAACTCAAAACAGTAAAAAAATATGTGACGTTTGTCATTAACAGATCTTTGTTAGAGATTTGCACCTTAATATCTCAACTCTGTATTGTATTCTGCAACATTTTATGCTAAACAATTGTATTACCTACATCATAATGTGTCCATAATTGTAATCCAGCTGAACTGATGCGGAAGACACTAGAGAAAAACTGTTCCTTCTCGAAATACTCTGGAATATGAACATCTTCTGCCAAAATAGGAAACTGCTTTCTGATATCTGCAATATCCTGAAACAAAAACGACATAACTCTTAGAGAACCTATATGTACACTTAAATAAGGGTGCACTTCATTATCGTTTCCCATGGGGGGAAACATGGGGGCAGAACTTCAGCATTGGCAAATAGCTGAAAATAGCAATGCTTTTTGGTGGTCACCCTTTCAGTGTTGACTTGCTCAATGATATTAAAAAGAAGAGCCAGGGAGCTGCTTTGAACTGTGGCTGCTGGAAATCACACTGAAGAAGTAAGAGATCATCAGAAATCCTTTCATTTTAGTTTACAACAAAAGGTAAAGAATGGGAGGTGAGGAATGTACTCTTCAGCGATCAGCTAAGCTCTGGTATAACAGCAACTATTTTAGACATTTCGTTTTAATATTCTGACCTAAATCCAGTCAGATTCAGAGGCCAAGTGACCATAACAAGTTGCATGCCTGTACTACACAGCCAGCAGATGACAACAGGCTTTAAAAAATATTCCTAAACTGCTACTTTACAATATTAGAACTGTAATCTCAAGTAACTCACCTTCCTAGCATCTTCACCCACTGATCGCAAATAGTACTTTTCATCCTGAAGAGAAAACAAAAAAAGAGAGTTTTTTTGTTTTTTTAATATGGATTACAAACACACTTACACACAGAGCCTGAATTTTCATCAATCTAATGCAGGGCTTCATTAAAACATGGTACAAATAAATGGCACTTACTAATTCAGCTACTTTGTTTTACTGCCTTTACTCTACTGCTCCCTGCTGTTCATCTCAAGAAACAGGAAAAATGTTAATTAACTGAGAGTAGAAGAGTGAAGTAGGGGGAGCCTTGTCAACCGCTTCAGCATTGCTGTCACTGAACAGATTCAAAGCAAATGCAGATTATAATTAAGGTTCTTCAGCACACTGATGCAGGAAGCTATTTCAATTGGCTTCAAAACTTAGCGTATTCTATGTAGCATAAAAGGTGAAAAGCGTGCCTGCATTCAAAACTGTTTGCTTCCTAATCACAGTTACCTGAAAAATCCCTAGTTTGAACAGTTACATAAAGAACAGCCACACATTTGCTACTCACAAATTATATTACAATAAATCTGTATTTTTATTTTGATAGCAGATATAAAGACATAATCAAACTCTAAGATATCTTCATGACACTTTCTAGCAAAACACCTAAACAATAGTTGTTATTCTAAAGCAAGGTTTGATTTCTCAATTTTATGCTGGAATTTTTTGTCATGTAAGCAGTTTTTGTTAACAGTAACAGGACCACTGAAGTTAACCCCACTGTACACATAGAAAGCAATTTCCAAGAAAAATAGTCTTCTCCCCACATTTTTTCCCGTGGCTCCAAGCCACACAAAACAGTTAAATCTAAGATCAAGTGCTTTACAGGAGTAAAACTTTAAATTACAAACCACCGTTTTCCCCTCCACATACTCACAAAATAACCAATACAAGTAACTGTCTCACAAAGGAAATTACCTCAGAAAGAAAGTACTCCTTGTGTTTGACTTCAGCTGCTCTTCGTACAAATACATCAAAAGGCAGAGTTCTGAAATATAAATATTTAAATTTATACAATGAATCAATGTAACAACACATGGTCCAAATGCCAGGTTTAAAATCATAAGCTCTCTTACCATATCTAGTATAACTGAAGACGCAATATGCTGCCTTTTTTTTTTTATTAAATATGGTGACTAATCAATGTTTGCAGTGGATGTTTGAAGAGTTCTACTGAGACAGAAAACAAGTCTCTCTGCTTTAGTAAATTGCCCCAGTGTAGATCCAAACAGAATCACGTAATTGCTGAGGCTGGAAGATCCTTGCCAAGAGGAGGGTCAACTACAGCAGAGTGCCCAGGACAGTGTCCAGTTGGATTTTGCGTATCTCCAAGGATGGAGACTCCATAACCTCTCTGGGCAACCTGTTCCATTGTTTGCCCATTCTCACTGTAAAATAAGGTTTGGGGTTTTTTTAAAAATAGTTTAACAGAGTTTCCTGTATTTCAACTTGTGCCCATTGCCTCTCGTCCTGTCACCATAAATCATTGAGAAGAATCCAGCTCCATCTTCTTTACTCCCTCCATCAGCTATTTATACACTTTGATACGATCCCCTCTTAAGCTCAAGAGGCCTGAATGGTTTGAGTCACAGTGTACGAAACTTCTTCCCAGTCAAATTAGACTCCAACTGTGGCCAATGCCTGACAGTACTTGCTTAGACTATTTCTCTAACAGTGTAATTTTTAGGCTTTTTACTGTACGTTTTTATAAATTTGCAGAAAAGCTTAGCATCAAGAAAACTACTGCTAGTGATATACATATGTTTATATCTACGTATTTTCTGCTATGAATTTGTGCATGAACACAGCTACCTATCTTCATTTGTAAATCTTTATTTCAGTTATTTGATTTTTTTTAAATACGTGCTATCTGCAAAACACAGGAATCTTGGTATTATCCAGTGTTTCTTTACAGTTTTCCTTGAATTTATTAAATACAACTTCAGAAGATTCAAAAAGAATCACTGGGCATTCGAGCCTGTCCCTTTGAAGTCAATAAAAGTGTTAGATATTTATTTAAATAACAGGAGCTTTTCATAAGGATTACAGATTTTGGCATCAGTTCATGGCTGAATGGCAAACCAAGCACAAGTAGTAATACAACACGCATTCATTGTTATCAATATTATGTTATGAATTCAATGCTATGTTCATTCAACTCCCATCTCACATTGTCACTAGCTAACAAATACGCTGCAAGTAAACATCACATTTCAGAGCTACCACCAAGTACCCAAAGCTATACCTTCTACCAGAACGTGACCTGCATGTGACAGCACTTGGAGCACTTCTCTAAACATTTTAGGCTTGAAATAAATGAAAATTGAAAACAGCCATTGAAATAAATGGAAAAACAAACAAACAAAACCCAACCCTCTAACTTCAGCTGAACTGTTATATCATGTTCATTTACTGAAGAAAAGTGAGAGCACGGCTCCACGACAGCTTAAACTGATGCGTGCTGGTGCTGCCACGGCTCTGAGCATGCTGTCTACCCTAATCATCCCATCTCCTCCCTTATGCTAGCACTGGCACTCATCTGACCTCATGGTGAACCTGCTAGCAAAGCTAAACAGCAGAAAAAATCAGATTTCTGCAGCACATCACAATGTGGCTGAATGAGCTCCAGAATCAACACAAAGAAGGGGGTAGGAGCATGCAACTTACAACAGGACTGCAGTACTACTCATGCGCATCAGTCTAAAATCATGGAACTGCACATTAAATCCTCAGTGTTTCTATTCTTTTAGTTCTACTTATTCTCCATTCACCTTAGAATGAGGGGCTTGCTGTAGAAAGGGTCAAAGCTTCCTGAATTTCAAGTGAAGTAGGTGAAACTACTAATACCTACTATAATGAAGCGTCGTCAGAGCACCTCCATGTGGCTGTCTGCAAACCTGCTAAAACTAGCATGTTGGATCGACTGTATGTGAACTCACAGTAAGAGATAGTATAATATGAAACAAAATATAGCAGGGAAAAGGAAATATGCAGATAAGGCAAAGCCATTCAAGTACAACCTAACTTCAAAGAATCAAAAGTTCATTATGCAGTGAGCAGAGAATAGCATGATTATACGGCATTTTTTCCCTCTGAACAACAGGCTCCACTCATAAAGACTTGTAGCTTATTTACACTTAGAGCATACGCTTCAGCCTTCTTAAAAGTTTAACAGACTGAACACATCTTGTTCCCACTTAGGGAAAACAAACGACAACCGAAATAAAGGCATTTACCCTTGAAGAGCAACACAATGACTGAGATTAGATGAACTCTGAAGAAATGTTTTGGCAACTACAGGAGAGGAACTTCAGAGGAGATCAAGAGTTTATGTGACCCACATCAAGATTAAAGAGCTGGTGAAATGTGTGGTATCCAGTAGTTTGAACATTCTGAGAACTGCACATGCTAACTTTGAAATGAGCTTGGTTTTAATTAGTAACATCCCTCTAGAGTGGAATAGCATGCCTGCCACATGCCAGCATTCAAAGAGGTTCAGACACATGGTGAGTCAGAAACTAGCACTATTCAGTAACATTGAAAACACACCATATAATTAGAACAAAATAGCGTATCATCTAGTATCAAGGGGTTTTTGGTGGTGTTTTTTTTTTTTTTACTAACACCAGCAAATGCCAGGCTCAAATTTCCTACAGGAGTGCTCTGTCAAAATACTGCTTCATGCCATCACTTTTAAGGCCCTGTTTGTCTCCTCCTTTCACCCTGTAGTGAAACACCCATTCAGGGTGTTGAGATATTTATGGAATGAAAAGAAGATGGTGAAATCAAGGACAGCACTTTGATCAGTAACTTAAAGTTTTCACAAAGTATCTTCATATTTTCACCCTCAGCTTCAAACAGATGCACTGTTTGTTTGAAAGTTACAAGCACATGCCTTTAAAATACAAGAGGCCTTGGGATGAAGTACCTATACACAAAGTTCTTACTGAGGAAATCCATCTGTGGCACTGCAGAAACATGAATCTTTACTTCTTTAGATCCTTCGGCTTGGCTCAAGTAATCTACTGTCCATTTGGTTGTGCAAGTACCCAGTTCCATTCCTTTCAGTACTACTGGCATTCTCTAGGGAACAAATAAAAATTCAACAGTGAAATGATTGTAGCATCCAGTGGGAAAAAAAATCAGAATTAGTTTTTCAAAGTACACGCAAACAAGTCAGTTGAATATCAGGACTTGCTGCACGAAGTCACAACTGATCTGTTCGCAAATGAACAAAGTGAATCAGAATGCTGAATAGAAACAAAATGCAGTAGATCATGGGACTGTTATGGCTATGGAGAGGCAAAGACAATTTTAACACTCAATTTTGTGCTGGGGCCATTGAGTAATCTAGCCAGGCTAAGGAATCATTTTAGTCATTCTAGCCAGAGCTCAGCAGAAAACAGACAAAAGACCCTACCGTTAAGGTGTAGACTGGGAGCTATGGTGGTGCTATACATTCTCACGAAGCTCTTTCCACATATATTAAGGCCCCTTGATGCTGACAACCATGAAAAGGCTTCATAGAATCATAGAATCGCCTAGGTTGGAAGGGACCTTTCAGATCATCTAGTCCAACCACCAATCTAACTCTGACAAAAACCATCACTAAACCATATCTCTAGGCACTGTGTCTACCCATCTTTTAAATACCTCCAGGGCTGGCGATTCAACCACTTCCCTGGGCAGCCTGTCCCAATACTTAATAACTCTTACAGTGTAAAAATTTTTCCTAATATCTAGTCTAAATCTCCCCTGGTGCAACTTGAGGCTGTTTCCTCTTGCCCTATCGCCTGTTACTTGGGAGTTTGATCCAGCACACACAAAAAAAATCAGCAGAAAAACACTTTTGCTTTGAATCAGGACCTCGGAGGGAAAAGGAAGCAGCAACAACAAAGCACCAAACCCAGCAATCACACTTTTTTTAAACACTGACAAAGAAAACTAACTCGGAGAGAGATCAGCTCTCTGAGCTTTTCCGCAGCCCAGAAGAGATCTGCCCGCAGACGCCCCTTGCTCCTCAGCTCACGTTCAATTTAATGGCTCACGACACCTCCCGGGGATCGCATCACACCCCGAACCTGCGGTCTGCCACCACCAGCTCCGCCGGGCGAGACGGTGTCACAGACGATCTCCTGCCCCAGCCCGCTCCAGCGCGGCCCCGCTCACCCCACCCAGCGACGGGGCGGCTGCCCCGGGCCCGCCGCGGCCCCAGAGGCCCACGCCACGGGTGCGCCCCGGCGGGAGGCGCGGAGCCGTACCCGGGGGTAGACATCCCGCAGGAACCGCTCCCGCGTGACCGCCGCCAGCGCCTCGACCGGCACCACCGGCTGCTCCCGCCGCTCCATGGCCGCTGCTTCCGCCCCGGCGACCCGCGTCCGTTCTCCCGCCGCTCCCCCCGGGAAGCAGAGCTGCGGCAGAAACGTTCCCCGCCGCCTACCGCTAGGCAGGGGCCGGGGAGGCAGCGGGTTCCTCTCTTCGCCGGGAGACGGCTTCCGCGCTGACTCCACGCTCCTCCGAGCCGGCGCCATCGGAACCGCCGGTCACCGGGACCTCCGCCGCCTCCTGAGGACGTCCTTGTTTCCCGCGGAGCAGGCGCCGCGGCCGGACTGACGGGACGGGACGGGACGGGACGGGGCGGGGCGGGGCGGGGGGACAGCGGCCATCATGGCGCTGCGTGCGGCTCCCGGCTGCGGCCGTTGGCTGGCGCGCGCCCTCACGGTACCGGGGGCGGCCCGCGTTCCCCCGCTGCTGCTGCTGCCGCCGCTGCCCCCCGCCGCCGCCTCGGCCCTGCCGCTGGCCGGGCTCCGGCCCACCGCCCGGTTCGCCAGCAGCGCCGGGCAGGGGCCAGAGGCCGAGGGTCCGCAGCGGCGGGTGTTGGTGGTGAGGATCACCAGCCCCATCGCCTGGCTCCGTACCCGCTTCTATTATCTCCTCATCCGCCTCTACTTCGACCAGGAGTTCAGCGTGGAGGAGTTCACCCGTGGGGCCAAGCAGGTGAGCGCCGAAGGGGCGGCGGCGGTGCTGCTTTTCCCCTCAGGGAGACGAGAAGGGCCGGCCGGCCTGAGGAGAAAGGTGTCCCAGCCGCCCTGGCGCCTCAGGGCCGCCCTGCCGAGCTCCCCGGGGCCGGCTACTGGTGCCCGGGCTTGATCGCCCGTGCGGACATCCTAGCGCCTGCCTTCCCTCGGTTCTCTGAAACTCCTCTGGGAAATAGGTGGAGTTTGCCCACTTTGGGCTCCCAAGTACCTCGCTTCTGGAGGAGGTGAGAACAACCGGAGGTGCGCTTTTCTTCAGGCTTTTCTTGTTTTCTTTTCCCGGATTCCAGAATTAAAATGAGGTGTTTTAGCCATGCCCCAAAGTAGTATGAAGTGCCAGTGGAAATGTGCCTCATTTTACCTGGTTTTCCCTAAAATGACAAAGTTTAGGCAGGTGTAGAGCTGGTACATATATTTGTTTCTCCACGTTTTTGAACCCAACAAGCTTTGTCAACAGAATGTGTCAAAGAGGTAATGATCACAAAGCTAATAATGTAAGAAGTACGGAGTTACCTGCTGTGAAATTGTATTTCCTAAAAAAAAAAAACAACCCAAAAAAACAAAAAATCAAAAAACAAAATCACAAAAGAATACAAAAACCCCAGAACAAATAATAAAAAAAAAAAAACAACCCGAAAACCAAAACAAGTGGTAGGGGACCAAACATTAAAATGCTTAAGGTCAATTTAAGAGAGACAAAAAACCCTACACTGAATTCATTGCCGTGCTTGCAGAACTACCTTTTTTACCTTACTGTGTTTTTTTGTTTGTTTGTTTGTACTTGGTGTAGAGCCTTAACACTCTTATCAGCATTTCACAAGTGTAGTATTTGAGTATGTAGAGGCATTACTGTATATATGTAATTATATCTGCAAAATTGAGAAGAGAAGGGGAGTTGAGTTTCCTGGAGTTTAGAAACTAAGCCAGATTTATAAAGAAATTTGTTATAAACCAGAGCTTCTGTTTTGACTGAAACCAGGAGACAGGCTGCAAAAAGGGGCAGGGGAACAAAATAATGACATGGATAGACACAGACTTTGAATAATCAAAAAGAGAGTAAAACCAACTCATATGGATTACTGTAATGCTTTTTAGTAAGCTGTGCGTTCACTTGCCTGTTATCAAAAGGTTTGATGCTTTAAATGACGGATTGGAAAGAAACTTTGGTTTTATCTGTTCACGTAATCACCTTTTTAATGCTTGAGGGCATCCATTTCAACGGTGATATACTCTGCAAACATTGAAATCTTAAATCATGAAATCTTCAGGTAGCTTGTCACATAATGATGGATTTGTCTGAAAAATAGACCAACCTAGTGTTATTTGTTCATGTATTTCTCTCTCTCTCTCTTTTTTTTTTTTTTTTTTTTTTCTGGTAGGCCTTTTGTGTTGTTTCAAAGCTGCTGTCTCAGCGTAAACTTGACCTGCTGGATGAACTTGTATCAGCAGAGGTAAATGCTTTCCATTTCTTATTCTACCAATTGATTTTCCCTTACAAAGTAACATGTGTTCAGCCTGTCAGTATCTACAGATACTGACAGTTTGGTTTAATTTGGGAAACAAACCATAGCGCGGAACAAGGTAATTGTTTGTCCTGCAGCTTTTTTATCTGTAACGTCAAGGCAGGAGACTTAATTTGAAGTTACTGTATTGAAAAAAAAAAAAACAATATTATTGCCATTGAGCATTAGGGCCAATTGCCAAGAAAATTGCTGGCGTACCAGAAAGGATTGAAAGGCAGCGGGTTCTGGATGGCAGGCGGAACTGCGTACCTTTGTTAGTGTAGGCAGATAGCTGATGCTTTCGGTCTGTGCACCATAATTCAGATGAAGAAAGAAACTGCTGTGTGTTCATCCCTGCTCCACTAATACGTTCCCACCCCCAAGCAGATCATACAGCCAGTTACTGGTCTCAGCTGGAAGGCCTCAGTGTTGTGTCATGGTCTCAGGGATATGGCTGGCCTGGGTGGTTAAACATCGGTGCTGCGTGTTCTTTGTTTTTATGAATTTTTAATCGCTGAAGTTGTCTTGGCCTTCCCAGGGTATGGAGGTAGCAGATGCATCAGAATCAAGTGGAGGAGATACTTCAGGTCTATGTCTGCCTTGTTACTGGATGTCAGCTTGGCCTGCCCTATTGCCACCCATGACTTTGCAGCAAAAATTTTGGTGCTGTTGTAGTGCATCCCCACTGGACAATCTTGCCTCCTGTCTCTGAGCAGAGATAGCAATAAAATGTGAGTTTGTTTCTTACAGTTGTTTTGAAAGAGCATCTCCTCTTCCTCTGCTCATCTTAAAACCTTCAGGTGATTGAGTTAACATTAATCCAGAGACCTCGTGTAATGAGAGTGTGTAGTGGCTGAGGCTGTGATACCACATAAATTTGTTATTGTTTTGGCCAGTGAATTTTATACTGGCGAAATGTACTAGAAACCAATGTGTTCTAGTGAAAATCACCCCTTGTTTCCACGTGACCTCTGGATTTGTTTGTTATTTAAAAATGGCAATTCAAGTTAGGCTAAAAACTGAGTATGAGTTAAAAATAAGTGCTGCGCAGCCTCATCCTTCCTTTCTCGTGTGGTGTTTGAGGTGATGCCCCTGTTCAGTTCGTGCACCACACCCTTTTCCTACTTAACACAGCTGTGCAGATCTTAGGACACTCAATATGTGAACGCGATGTGGAACTTAAGTCTCAGAGCAATGGTTTTCAGTCTTTTCTGATGGTGTATAAACTTTTTCTAATGGAAATGTGGATCACAAAATGGCAAAGATAAACTTAGTGGTAATGGAACTGATTTTCAAAGAAATTTGTGAAAGATAACTAAGAAATAATTGAATCAAAAGCTAATACATAGTGACAAATCAGCGGTGAGAAGGCAGAATGTAAGTATGATTATGGAAGCAAGCTTAATTGGTATTTTCTGGGCTTACATGCCTTGCTTTGCAACTCCTGTTTTGACAATACCTTTTCTAAACATTTTTAAATACTTTGTTTTCATTGGTTTGAGCATTAAATGGATCTTCTTTACTATCGCTGAATTAGGATTTGAGAGTGCCCAAACTTCCCAGTGCTTTTTCAGTTCTGCTCTTGTATATGTTATACAAATGTTTTAGCAATGTAGCTCTTTTTATAAACTGCAGTAGAAAAGAGTGTTACTTCAATTTCCTAATGAAAAACTAACAGTTTTTCTGAATTTAGGTACTTCAGGTGCTGAAGGAGAAGATTTCTTTGCTCCCTGACAGCCACAGGGATGCTTTAGCAGCTGACATTGATGCAATCATGTACACAACAGAAGGAGATGTTCGCATTTACTATGATGATGATGGTATGTTTAGAATTCTAAAACATTTCAGCAATGGGCAGTCTTATTTCCTGATTTTGCTGCTAAGCAGACATTCTCCCTACAGATGTGTTTTTGAGTACTGTTTCTCGTTTGTTGTTCTTCTGTTTATAGTTAATTTGTATGTAATACCCTGATTGCCTTTTAAACCAGAACTTGAGAGGTTATTGTTAGTAAGTCATGGTACGGTTTTGACTTCTGTTTAGGTCTTGCCCATTCCTCTTCTTTTGCAATTTCAGATTTTTACATTATTAATCCTTAGCAATCTCAAACCACTCAAAAACAATTATTCTACAATATGCAGAAAGATGTTGCTTCAGCAATAAAAATACGTCTTCCAAGAAGGATAGTGAAGGCTGGATAATGAATTAAATTTTGATATCTTCACTTTTATTCTGGTTTCATGGGATATGCTTTGTTCTAGGACTTCTTGATTTTTTTAATTTTTTTTTAAGCTAGTGTTGAGCTCAAACAAGTTTTTCTTTTGGTTGAATACCAGTATTATGTGCTCACTTCACTATCAGACACAGTTGAGATGGTTTAGATGATTAACCAGCCTGTCCCAAGCAGAGATCGTGGATTCCTGTCCCCAGGCCATGTCCCATTTGTATATCGACCATGACTTCTGTGGTATGGAATATTCCTTTGGCCAGCTTGTCCTGTCTATGCTCCCTCTCAGCTTTTATGGGAAGCTGAAAAAGTCCTTGACTAATAAGAACATTACTTACAAACAACTAAAACAATATGTGTTATCAGCATTATTCTCATACTAAATCCAAAACACAGTAGCTACTAGAAAAAAAATTAGCTGTGTTATCACAGCTGAAACCAGGACACTACTCTACATACTTTTGTAGTGTCAGTGGTTGTCTTTGGACCTTGTGGTAACCAGCTTTTTTTGGTATCGTTTGATTATGTACAGTGTCACATAATACTCATGGTAAAATACATACCTTTCTACAGAGTGTATTTTTATTGTTGCTAAACAGCATGAATATGGCTTTAAATACCTTTATTGTTCATTATTCTATCATGCATTCTTTATGGTTGAAGTCAGCTGCCCTTCCAGGGTCTCACTAGAATATATGCTAGATAACAAATAGGAATATTTGACCAATGAGAAAAATGAGATCTACCTTATGCTTTGATTTATTTCCAACAGGAAGAAAGTTTGTTAGTATCCTGATGCGTTTCTGGTATCTGAATGGTGCTAACCTACCTGATGAAGTACCAGGGGAAACCAAAGTTTTCCAGATTGTGTTTGGAGATGAAAGCACAAAAGAAAAAAGACATCTTTTAACAGCAAACTATGAGTAAGTTTACTTGTCCTTTTTTTTTTCTCCGTATACATAGGCTAGCTGTGTGGAAAGCAGTTTGGGAACTGAAAGTATTCACACTGTGACAGTGCAGAACTTGGTATGTTTTAATTTACCTTGATTCTAATCTAAGTTAGTTCTCATCCAGCTTTCCAGTTTTTATACTAGGGCAAAATTTTTGAAATACACCTTAAAATCATTATGTTATTACCTTGCTTCTGAGTTGAGGTAACAGCAGTGCAGTTAAGCTAAGCAGTCAAGTGTGGACCTGTTGACTTGTCACTTCCCACAGAGAAGTCAGAACTGCAATTAACTGAAAAAGTAGCTCATGAAAGAGGAAATTTTTTTAGCCAAATGCTTTCTGCAGAAAGGCGTAACAAAGCGAGCATCATCTGGTGTTCAGATAATTCACGCCACTCTGATCCAGGCCCTCAAAGCACATGTTAGGCGGATGAATTTTCGTAGAAATGCTTGTAAGTAATGTCTGTAAATAAATGCTTGTAAATAATTCAGTACTACTGTTAGCTTGATCTTTGATGTATTTCTGAAAATATATTACTTTTCAAGATATAGTTCAGTAAAAATAAAAACTTTCAGGTAGAATGTGTAGTATGTGATTTCCTTTTACAAGGCAGTTACCATGCCATTAAATGAAAGCCTTTATTTAGAGATAAAGATCTGCCACAAAGCTATATTCATAGTTACTGCTATGAAAACTGGGTGCTCTCTTGATATCAGGGTCTATACTGTTGCTGCTTGATCCTGTCTGCGGGATCTGATCTGCTATCAAGTCAGTGCACTTTATTTCTTTCTATAGAATTAATTTTGATCTTCCGTTTGGGGCCTAAGCATCAGAGTCTAAGGAGCTTTTACAGGAATAACTTGGAAGTTAAATATTTCCTTATGATTTCTTGTTGGTGTTAGTAGCTCTTTAAGGATAAAGTAAATTTTAACAACTCTTCACTTACTGTTTTTTCTTTTCCAGGTTCCAAAGGGAATTTACAGAAGGAGCAAAACCAGACTGGACAATTACACGGATTGAACATCCAAGGCTATTAGAATGAATGCCTTATACAGTCTTTTTATGTACCATTGTAAATGTTCTGATGTAACAAATATCAGGCTTTTTTTGGTCTTTTTTTTTTTCCCTTCCTGCCTTCTCCAAAAGAGGAGTGAATTTTGTATGTTTGATTTCTCAGAACTGTTTCTGAAACTTACACTGTGCTGCAGCATCACAATAAAGCCTTTTCCCTGGAACAGGCTAGTACAAGTTTAATTGGTACTAATGCTCATTCAAGGCATTTACACAGTGCAGTTTCACGCAAGCCAGTATTACGGGTATGTCGACGTCTTACATTCTGAGAAGAAATGGTACTACTTGAAGACAAACAACACTTTTGTGGCTGGTGGCCCTTCTGAGTTATTTTCGTATGTTTCTTTTTTCCCTAGGGACGGTACAATATATAATTGAATAATATGCAAGATGAAATAGAGGTAGATGGACTTCTTAGATTGTCTAGCCTCAGCGGTTCATTTTGAGGTAACCTTGCTTTTGAATATATTTGAGATTAAGAAAGTTAGAGACAATATCAGTATTTGGTACAGGATTGGACTGAAAAAAATAACTTCTAGCATTGCACTGGGAAAATGGATCAAAGATTTATTTTTTTTGTAAATAAAACCAACATTCCTTACAGGAATTCCATACAGGCAATTGCAATTTTAGAGGTTTATGAAAGAAAAAATGAAAGAAAACATTAATTTAAAAGAGGACTTGACAGTGAAACTAAATGAAGTCTGAAATGCTTGTTGAAAAAATGAGCAAATCATTAAAATTAGATCTTGCAACTTAACGACTTCCCAATTATCAGATTATCTCTGTTTCTGGAACTTGAGATCCCTGGTGTAAGTAGCTTGAGATTTTTATATGCAGATTCTCAACTGGAGATTATCGTAACTTTTTTTTTTTTTTTTAAATCCCCTACCTTAACTTTAAAGATAAAGCTAACTTTCTACCCAGGCATGTTGTAGAGTTTCATGCAGTGTTTTGAAAGTGCAAAATAAGTATAATTGCTGTGATTCACAGTAATTGTGATTGAAAAGTATAAATTCAATTTTTTGTAGTTTAGCTCTTTTGATGCAGTGATTTAATGAGAATAATGATTAAAGCTTATCAACAAGTTTTTATGTCAAGTCCTGGCAAAATAATTGTGGTGTTTTTGCCCTGCCTTAGCAGCAGCAGCCTGGTCTTATAATGGAGAATTTTTGATTTATCCCCTGGACAAAGTTCAGTGATGACAGAGAGCCTTCTCGTCAGGGGATAAACAAAATCATGTATTTAAAATTATATACAGCTATTTTCTATGCAGTCAGTCTGGAAAAGTTTGAGACAGAGTGAAATATGTTTATTATTCTTTGGGCCATTTTGCTGGAGTGGTGCTAAATGGTAGCAGGTCCAGTTTGGCCACTGAATGATGTGCCGCAAGAAGCTGTGGTCAGCTATATTTAACATATTAAGAGGAGAAGCAAGCAGAACACTAGTGAAGTGTGCAAATGCACTTCTAAAAGAAGGCATTATTATGGAGTAAAAGATGACAAAAGCCAGTGAAGCCATGTTTGCGTTCATGAGTGTCTGTTTTCACATCAAAGTAGCGGAGATCTATCTAGAAATGCTAGTATGTCTTAATTTTTAATTTGGGTTACTTTATTAGTATCTTTTTTTGTTTGATTTATTAAAACGGGAGTCTGTCATGACTGATGAGGACTTGCCACTTACTAGTGAGTGTTCCATTTTTGGAAACAGGCAGGGTAGACCTTTCTGTATGACTTAGAATGAAAAAAAATATTTTTGTTTTGTTCACTATAAAATTGTGACTTGATATGAACATGCTCCAAATTGATAACACCGTTTTGCTGAAAAAAAGAGATGTCATTGGAAACTTACATGTGCTGTTTTATTCTTTTGAAGTTGTGTTTGTCTTGTAGGTTGTGAGGGATGGCTGTTGGATGTTTGGGATTTTTCCCCTCTGATCTTAATTTTTAAAATTATCCTGGATACTACAATTCTTCATTGGATGCGAAACTGCGCAGGGCCTTACTGCACCATAAATAAGTTGGAAAGGCACATAAATTCCTGAGCATAATGTACGTGACAGTGGTTCATTTCCACAGTGAATAAAACTGGTGTAATTAAATTGGATTTACAGTCTCATATTGGCTTCAGAAAAAAATACCACCCACCCCACCAAAAAAACCCAAACCAACCCCAAGCCCAACTTGGAAGGAATGGATAAATGTACATCTTAAAGAAGAGGGCATTGAACTTTACAGGAAGCTTTGACTCATTTTTACCTGCCATCCTCAAACTCTCCATCATAAATCTGATTGTCATAGCTTAATCAGACTGAAGTGAATGTCCGTGAAGGGTGTCATCTTATGGCATCCACATTTTATCTTGTGGAAATATTTTTCTTATGTGTTCCTTGTTCAGGCAGAACAGGAACCTCTGGTTTCTACGTTGACAACCAAAAAAATCTACCCAAACCTCCTATTATCTAAGATAAGAAATGTATTTAGTGTCTTCAAGCTAGCTCCTGGTGAATACATTTCTATATACTAGAAAAGTTGTCCCAAATTCTCATGGCAAAAAGGATGAGTAAAGGGTTAAGTTTGCTTCATATTGATCTAAGACAAAGATTGAGGAGAATATTGTCTTGTAATTTTGGGATTTCCAGTGCTGCCTTTCAAACGCCTTACTCTAAAAACCATAATACTAACTTAAGTGTTACGGAATTTTAAGAGAGAGCTATAAAGGAACTGTTTTATTAGAAAAATCTTCATGATTCAGGAATAATGATGGTTAACAGGGAACACTAGAACAGTCTGGGGACCTCTGTGTCACAGCATGCTATTGCACCCCCCTTCTCTTGCTGATTTGTCTTGGACATCACCTTGGAAATCCTAGTGTGTAAGGATCTGGGTGTGCTTTATTTCCCTTTCATCTCCTTGCCTGACTTCCATTTCTGTTGCTTTAAGTCAGGAGGACGAGTACAATTGTAATTATAATGTACAACCTGTAAATCCCCATACATACTCATCTAAAATATTTGCAGTTTTAGCCTGTGAACGTCTTCATTCAGACAACAGTAATTCTTGAAAACAGTATTACCAGGTCTGGTAGTGATTTTTAGGGTAAAATTCATATGTCTATTAGCAACGCTGACATTTCCGATCCATGTTCCACAGAACAGTAAGGTCACAAGTTGTCTGGACTACGCATGAACTGGTCATAGAGATTCAAAGTACCACATTCTTCTCTGGGCAAAGTCATGTTTCTTTAGGTTCATGTGGAGTTTGGGAAGCCTTTATTTGTTTGTTTGTTTGTTTTTTCATCTGAAACTGTGGTCGCGTTTACTAATTACTGACACTGCTCAACTTTAAGTAGCTGCTTGGCACAATTTCAATGCATGTGTTTAAATCTTGACAAGCACTAATTAAATCTGGCCAACAAACCCCTCATTAATTTGCACACCCCACTCACCAGTAGGTGGCCTTGGTCACAAAGCTATTGTGTCTGGGAAGCGACTGGTATTAATGAGAGTGTAAGAGGGATAAAGAATAAGATGGCAGAGGCATTGATTCTCATTTAAGTGGTATTTAAATCATTTAGATTGTCGTATTAAAAAGTCTTGATATTCTTACTGGCTTTCGTCCTGAGTCAATGATAGTGTCTTGTGTTCCCTCTGCAGTGCCTACCTGTTTTAAAGTGGCAATTTAACAGCGTTCTTAATTATGGGAAAGATGAGTTGTAAATGTGCATTCACACAGGCACCTTAATGTCTGACAGTAGCAAACCTTAGTTTTATATTCACGTTTTAAAGTATGTTTATCCTGTTGATTGTGGTTCCTTTCCCTCCTGTCCCAGCATTGTCTGAATAATTTGGGGGCCACATTCAGCTTTCTCCAGTTTTCAAAGCATGTTCAGGCTTGACCTTACCTTCACTTCAGGTTGTATTTACTTAATTATTTTCAGGTCTTATGTCTGGAAAGCTGTTTAGTAGTAAAAGTCGTATTGTTTGTCACAATACTGATCACACCCCTTCAAAACTTCATTAAGTCTTGTGCCTCTCTTTTTGGTTGTGTGGTGTGGTTAAACTAGTTATCTGCCCTATGTGCCCCATTGGCTGCAGGTGGGCGTCTTTGAGATTCTTCCTAGGCTGTAGTCACATGATGGCTCCCAGTTTATATGAGATGGGATACAGGTGTGTGTAGTGGGAGGTGTTTCAGCTTCATCCCTCCCTCACATATGGATGTGGTGATTGGTCTCTAAGCGTTGGGCCTTGTGTGGGCACAAAAGAGGTACTTAGTTGTTACAAAAGCAAGTATTGTCTATGTAGCTGTGCTTTTGTTCTTCCAAGGGAAAGGCAGTTGGGCCAAATGGAGTTCACAGTGAGTACCGATGACAATAAGTCATAGGGGTTTTCCTCTTTGTCTTTTACCTTTTTTTTTTTTCATTGCTGATGTGCTATTCTTTTGGATTTCTACAGTCCTGCCAAATAGGATGGAGGTTGAGTAAGTCACTATCTGTATCTACAACACTATTGAAAACATCTTCTCCTTCATCGCAACTCTGTCTCTTATATGTATTTTGTCTGAATTCAATTATGTATGTTTTTACGAATACAAGGCTCTCCTATTGAAGTTGATGGGGAAACTGTCATGGATTTTAATGGGAGCAGACTGAGTGGAACTTTTTTGCTGCCTTTGAAGTTATTCTGTCAGAAATAGCAGCAAGCTAAAATTAGACATGATGCAGTTTCTCTTGTGTGCCATTTCTTCCCTCCTCTGCTGTCACAGAACAAGACTTCTGATAGCGAGCTTGGTACTGTGATGCTCAGGATCTATGAGGGAAAAGAGCAGGACAAGCAAAGCGCATGTGTAAGCAAGGCCAGATCACAGTAGTGTCAGGCTGTTAGGGCAAGATTGTCCGTGTGGACAAATCTGTCTTTTTTTTTGGCACTGGAAGTCTTCTGTCCCCAATTTGCTACTGTTGCATCTGGCAGAGGAGGTGGCATTTCACCAAGGATGCAGCCTTTGGCTCAAGGACATGGCAGATTAGGCACATATAGGGTAACAAGTGGTGACTTGAATGTTTTCCTAAATTATATTTTGCAGTTGACAGTAACCTTTTCCATAACAAGCTATACTTCTACTCTGATTGGTGTACGAGGGAAGGAGCTGAGTTTCCAAGATTAGAATTGAAGTTTGACCTTAAGTTTGCAGAGATTTCACAGCCTTCTTGGGGAGGCATGGGAGAGGCTGCGCAGGTAAAACAGGGGTAAATCAGAGCCAGCTACAGGCTGTCTTTGCCTTACGCTAATTAGCAGCTGGCACATCCCTAGAAATCAGGAATGAAAAAGGGGAGGGAGGGCAATGACTTGATAATCCCTCCCTTCTGAACTTTCTGGAGCGACTTGGCAAGTGCAGCATCTGTAACTTAAGTACCAGCTGGGAAGTCTGCAGGCTAAAGTTTTGGTGGTGCAGTCTGAGTATGTGGGTAGCCTTGTTAAAGCCCACGGGTCTGTCAGAACATCAGTCTCTGTGCTTGCTGGAGGTGGTACGCTGTTTAAAGACCTTCAAGCTTTTTATCTGCAGTACAGCCAAACGAGGTCACTACTTGTGATGTTATTGTTTTGTGATGTCTGTATTGTTCTGTAAACTGATTACTGAAAATATAAATAATGGCTTGGGGGATTTTTATATATACTTCCAGAGGGAACAAGGTTGAGAGACTGCAATATAAAATGAAGAGAAGCTAATGAAAATGAAATTGTGTGGTCTGTAACTTATGTTGTGCAAGGCCTTGACCACTAAACAGGTGACTATCTAATCACTGCTGGCTTGTTTGGGGCAGAAATTAACTCATTAAGAGATCTACCTTGGATTGGCAGCTGCCTGAAATCTCTCATTTTTCTCTATGTTCAAAGTACATATATTATTAAAATCAGTAATGATCTCAGTGAGGTACTTTGTGATTTTTAATTACCAGTAGGGTGACTGTCCCTTAGGTCTACCTCAGTCAGGCTCAGGCCCCTATAGCAGAACCTTCAGAGCTGCTAGCCTCTTCCCTATGTTTTTGTCATTAGTGTCATTAAATCCCCTTTTTTTCTCGGAAATAAGAGGTATTCTTCATAATGTAGAATAATAGAGTAATCACTGATCCTCTGGGTGCAGTGTGCACTGCTTGTTGGTATAGGTTAGGGTTTCCATTATTAATACACAGAATTCTGTATGGACTTCTACTGAGAAGTGATTTCAGGAGGCATCATTCCTGCTGTTTCAGTTCCGTCTCTGCCTGTGAAAGCATGGTGCAACCTGTTGGTGAGAGAATTTAACTGTGTGATTTTACTCTTGCCATAAGGTTCCAGCCCTCTGACTAAGAGGACAGTAAAATATTTGTACAAATACTTGTAAAGATGGTAGACTCATTGTGTCTTAGATTATAAACTAGTAGATTGTGTGTCTACTTAAAAGTTCTGGAAGCAAATTGACAGATCATATTTTGAGTCTTAATTTATATCAGCATTCAGCTGCATTAAAACAGAAATTATAGTAAAATCTTAGGTAGTGTGATTTCTACTGTGAGTCAGGAAGGGCTTTTTCCATTATCATTATTCTGTGGTGGGGTTTGTTTGTTTGTATTTTATTTTTTATTCTCTCCTAAACACCAGCAGTTAGTCAGGGCTGAAGGAAGCGTTCTGTTGCTGAGAGACAGTGTAGTCATCTAAGGGAAAAGTGGAATCTTTATCTGATCAGTCATTCTCAGATGTTTCATATTCTACTCTTGGATTCTGGATTGGAAAGGAGTTTTGGTTTTGTTTTGTTGGGGTTTTTTTGAATGCTAGATTGGTACGGTTCACTATCTTTCTCTGCAGTGGAGGCTGTTGTTTTCTGATGGAATCATCTGCATGTATTTTGCCCAGTTTTCTGCCAGTACAATGTCCCTGGGAACAGCTTGTGCTGTACAGTCTCCTGCAGCGTACAACTTAATCTCTTGCATTCATTTCACTGAAGTATATGGGTTTTGTCAGGGGTAGCTGGGTGAAAGTTAGTGCCTGTGTTATACTGGAGATCTGCTTAAGTGGTCTAATGGCTCCTTCTGGCAAAATCTGTGAAATTATAATAGCAGAAGTAGAGAGAGGAAGGGGATCAAATGTGGATGCTAATGCAAAATTCATATAAAGAGGAAGCTGTATGTATTCTGACTCTTCAGAGCAGAAGCTGTAGCAGCCCTGAAATGGAAGTAAATTTAGAAAAACTGAGCAAAATAAACATTGTGAGAGGGTCAGTGTTCTGACTGGCTGTTGTTCTCTAGCTGCTCATCTCTGCTAAAAGGTATGTGAGTGTTAATTTTTCTTAGAAATTTCAGTATTGTACTTGCATTTGTCAGGACACCACCTCAGAATCCTACAAGAAATTCTCCTTTCCGCTAGCATATCAGCAACCTAAACAGGCGATAGAATTTGTCTTGATTGTATGATAAAAGTAGGATAATCTCTGTTATCAGGACAAAACTAGTTCTAGAGGATTTACAGTGACATGCCTCAGTTGTGAGGGAAGTCTTCAGAAAACTTTAAAATGTGAAGATGCATCTGCTGAAGCCTTCATTTGCAAGACCCCAGGTTACTTCTCTTTGGCAGCGGGCAGTGCCTTCTCATGAGACTGATCTATTCAGGCTGCAGTCATGGCCTTTTTGCTTTTCCACTTACTTTCACATGACCCTCTTCCCTAACCTTCTTGAAGATCTAGCATTTGTACAGCAGCTAATTCAGGAGACTAGCTGGTGATACTCGTTCACAGATGCATTAATTTCATTAGAGTCTCAGAATCATTTGATTGTCTTTTCTCAAACATCTCAGTGTCTCTTACAGCCTAACCAGAGCTGAGCACACCACTGCAGATGAGCCTGCTGTATTTATCTGGTGTTGGAATAATTTCCTCTAATTTCATAGTTGTATTTATGTATTCTCAAGCTTGGTTTGCAGGATCTCATTTCTCCTGTTAAGCATAGTAGCAAAGAATACTTGAGATTTCTCCCTAGCATTGTTTCTGACCCTGTGTGTGACCAGTAAGGATTTCTTTACTTGTTTCATTGGGTGTTTTTTGTCCAACGACACATTACCACCATAGTCTCTTTTCACTTCATATGTTCCTAGTCTTTCTACTATTTTCAGAACTTCTTTCTTGTTCCTTTTGCTTTCTTTATGGTGCGTTAAGTGTTGATTTCTTTCATCCCGTGCCCTAAATAAATAAATAAATCCGTGTCTCAAAGATTATGTCCAAAGCTGCTGCTTTTAAAAAAAAAAAAAAAAACAAACCAAAAAAAACCCGCCAGAGGAAGGCCAGCATTAGTTTCCTGTTCTCAGATTTTCATGAGCTCTTGCCTTGCTGTTTGTCTGCATGTCTCTGCTGGGACAGGCATAGCTGTGTCACTTGAAGTCAAGGCCTGTCTGGATGCAAGCGATTCTGAAAGTCGACCTGAGTACCACGTCACAGTGCATGCCCCCTCTTGCACAGGTCTCTAGTCATATTCTTCTTATGTAAATCGATATCCTAACTCTCAATACGGTTTTTTTGATATGTAAAATTTCTGTGTCCATTCAAGCACTAATCCAGCCAATTGTTTGAGCACAAAAGACCTGATTGTTTGCTTTAGATTCTGTGCTGCTTTACTAAGACAATGCCCCTATAACTTACATTTACATGATCTTTCCTTATTGCTAAAATTCTTCTTGAACTTTCACTAGACACCAGCTTAAAGAACCCTCTCTGTACCATTTGGACGTAGAATGAGCAACAAAGCAAAGAGGATTTTAAAAGGAAACAATTAGCTATATAGTGTCGCTTTCTTGCTTCTTAGCTGGTTTGCTGGACTGTGTGGTTTGTAAGAGCTGTTGTGGGGGAGTTTTGAATCGCTTTCTCATATCTTTTAATTTCTTGTTTGCATTCACAACAGGCTGCCTGTTTTAGTAGTCTTCTATATTTCTCCCTAGTGGACTATGTTTCCTGTTTTCTTTGTGAACAGACCATATGTAATTGTTTTACCATTCTTACTTTCTTCCTGAATGATTTGGGAACTATTTTGGAGCTTTTATCCAGATATACATCCCAAGTGTGTCAGCTCTCCATGTTCCTAAGTTTGTCCTGAACAAGACTGGTTTGAAATCCATATACACACTTTCCCATATTTCCGTTTTCCTTGCCCACGTTTTTGTTGCATTTCTTTGTGAAGTCTTGACAGCGCTACTGCAGTGTGCCTTTACTGACTCCACAGCAATTTGGAGCATACAGGTATCTGAGGGAAATAGCTTGATGCTGTCAGTTCAGGTGTTCTTAAACTGGTAGTCATGATTATTAATGAGGACCACATCTAGAAATGTGCTCTCTGTGGCTTTTGTTTGGGTTATTGTTTTTTTGTTTTCATTTGGGGGGGGGGCTTTTTTCTTGGTGGTGGTGTTTTTTTCCTTCCCCAAATGCTGCATCCAATATAAAGTAAATCACTGAATAAGTCTGTAACTTCTGTCATCAGGGCCCTAAATGCCTGAGGTGCTTCCTGCTTCATATTCACAGGGCTGAAGTTGCACATAATTAAAATCCTGTCATTTCAGTACGAATTATTTTATTGAGTCATATTTTATTCACAGGCCTTTTCTCATTCAAGGTTCTCTGGTATGCGTCAAACACTTGGGCGTTAGTCCTACAGTCTGCTGTTGCAGCTTAATTTAGATTGATTTATGTTCCTTAGTTTGTGAAACAGCTCTGGGTTTGGATTTTAGCTTCTGTGTTTTCCACACTTTCTCCTCTTCTGCTTTTCTCTTCCCCCTGGAAATTGTCCAGAAAGATTATATTTTCAGTGGATATTTGAATGTCTGGTTCTGAACACAGATCAAAGATCATAAATAGGAAACACTGTGTGTGTTCAGGGGATTTAAATATAGCGTGGATATTATCGCTTGTTTAAATAGCTTTTTATAATTTCCATCCCATTATTCTTAATGCCTTATTCCATCCTAGTATTCTTAATGGTGATTTTCACCAGTGCAGACAGGAGTAGCACCAAGTAAATGTGGAAGGCACTTTAGGAATACAGTGTTGTCCCTGGGAAGAGAGTACTGAGGAGAGATACGGATTTGTAATTCTTCTCATTTTGTTTTGTCTTCCCAGGCAAGAGTGGGCTGTGCTGCATGGAATTTCTTCAGGCAGTGTGCAAGCTACTGCATGATTTATGTTATGCTGGGATGGATCTGCCAAAATTCTTAAACCATGCACTGTAGAGCTGTGTGTAGGCATCCTTAGGAAGTTTTTTTTAAATACGAGGCACTGAAGGAGGTTCCCATGTGGCATAAGGCATAAACACTTCAGAGAGGTCAGAAGGCCCGTGTAAATATATGACATGCTGGCAAAATAATCCTGGTGTTTAAAGTATTGCTTCCATTTTGCTCACCTTCCTTATGCTTAGTTCTCAGATGTAGTGAAATTCCTAAAGAACTGTCCTTTATGCTTGCTACGCTGCTTTATATTTTCCTGTGTATGTGGCTATTTAACCAGCTCACACCAGTGGTTTAACAGTGCATGTTATGCACTAACCCCTCAGGGTATTTGTAATAAGGATAAGGTACAGAAACCTAAGGTATATATCACTCCTAAAAAAGGTGTTGTATACATACAGAAATGTTAGTGTATGTGTGCCCTATAAGCCAACCATTGTACCCAGTCTTTCTAAATTACAGAGAAATGAAAAACCTGTTCTGCATGCAGCTTACAGAGCATTTTATTTAGTATGTTCGTTTACAGATGGAAATGGGGGGTGGGTGGAGGAGGTCTTGAATATCCAAGTGCACTTGCTGAGCTGACAAGAGAACGCAGTTCTCCAGGCTCAGTCTGATGCAGTTTCTGTCAGGTCACAGTTTACCTCCAGTATTTGTGCTTCATTAGCATGTTCTTTTAAAGCATGCGTTTTGCTTGTTTGAGGCCTGATGGCTCTATTTTTCCAAAGGCCTGAGTACGGAGGGTTTTTCAATGACTTAGTGAATGGTGTTAGGCAGTTGCACGGCTGAAGTCAGCTCGCATAAGACACGACTCAAAACCTATTCAGTCTTATAAATGACTCCCTTTGATTTCGGCGTGCTTCAGAATAGGCTGCGATTCACTGAGGAGCCTGGGCACTCAACAATATAAGGTGCTGTTGTGTCTACTAGCCCCAGTCCTACTAAATATTCCGTAGAAGTACTGCAGATTGTATAGTTTTACTCTTGCTTTTTAAGGTTTGTGGATTTCTAGGAATTTTGGTTTGTTGGTTGCTCGTGGGTTTTTGGGTTCTGTTTCTTGTTAGTTTGTTTTTGGTTTGGTGGGTTGTTTCTCTTCCCCCCCCTCCTCCCCATATTATGACTAGAGTGCCTGTCACATTGCAGACTTAATTCCAGGTTGAGATTCCCTTTATAAATCTGAGCTTCAGTTTCCCGGTTTGTTAAGTTTTCTTGAGAGCTACTCAGAGTGTGTGCTTGAGTCATACCGTGCATGTTGCTTTGTCAGGGAGCAGGAGCAATGGCTTCCCTCTCTTCACTGCATGAAGTCCAAAGACCAGCTTTGCATGAAAACAGACCTGTTCTACCCTGGTATGGTCTTGCAGCAGTAAAATAGCCTCTACGGTGCTACGTGGGGGACAGCCTGCCTGCCCTGAGCAGCTGTGTGCTGCTTTCCTCAGAGCAGCAGAGCTCTCTGAGCCAGCCCCCTCCATGAATCAAATTGCACAGTGTTTGTGCTTCAAGTACTTCCCTGACCTATATACCAGACTAAAGCTTCCTGTTCTAATATTGATTTAAGACTTAAGTTTATCAGTGGCTTATTTTTCTATGTTATAATTCTCTTTCCTATTTAACGGTCCTCTGGGATAGGCAGAGGGCCAGAGTCAGACCTTCCTGGCAGTCAAGATGAGGGAGTGGGGAAAAAAAGGCATGTGCAGGACATTGATGAAAAGAGGCAGAGCTTGAATTACACATAGAGTATTTTGGTTCAGCAATCAAATTGTGTACTGTACTACTTGCTGAAATAGAAGAAACACAGCTCTCATTCTCTTGCAAGCTCTCTCCTGTATTTGTTAGCTTACCTTGAAGCTTCATCTTATTTATAAGCTCTGACCCAGACTTCTCATTGATTGTTGACAAAACACTAGAAAAGGAAAATTCTACTTCTCTGTTTCATGTAGCTCTCTGGTTAACAGCTGTGCCTCTTGGAGAAAAGAGAAGATAGTCAGTGGTAATAAAAACTCACCATGCTCACCCTCATGAGTAAATGTACTGCTGCAGCATGTGCTGCTTCTCCCCAGGATCCATATGTGGCAGCAGTCAGCACAATGTTCCTGAGTGCTCCACACCATTAACAAATTTGATTGTGGGCAAAGAAAGGTTTACTCCCCCGCTTCCCCCCCTTGGCTACGTGTTCTCTCTGTTACTTCTTTGCTGTTTTTAATTTAAAAAAAAAAATACGTCCTAGACTGGGCTCCCAAAGGAGTACAGACTGCTCAGAAGTCATTGGGTTCTTTGCTTGTATATCAGCCTGGTCCGGCAGTCATGAGCTTTGTGGAAGTGTGAGAAATCATTTATATCCCACCTCTGTATGTGATCAGCCCTGCAATACTGGATTGCAGGACAGTGCCTTCATTCAGCAGCAGTTCCCCTTGTGGAGCCTTGTCTTTGCAGTTGAACCAGTGCTTGGGCAGCCCACTGTCCCCAAGTGAATCTTGTTACATCAGATTATCATCTGCATACTTGTTGGCATCCTGGTATTACATCCCCCCCTTAGTATTTTGTCATTATCGTTCTGATCCAACATTGCTGACCACAAGCAGTCAAAAATGACGGTTGTGGTTTAATATTTGTAAAACTTATTTGTAAACCAAAGTAAACACTGAGATCTGTCTGCTTTTTCAATGATTCTGCTTTTGGTTTGTTCTATTCTGGCTTTCTGAGCTTGTATGCTCATTAAAGGTTTGTTGTTTTTTTTTAAGCTTTTCTCTGTGACTTTGAAGACTTGGAGTGTATATCTTGCAGTGGCACGAAGACTGTCTCCAGTTCACATGATTGTTGGAAATGGGGGTTTAGGATCCATGTGAGGCATGATGACAATCACAGGAGTCAATGACAGTGCTTACTCCTGTTTACAGGTGGAGATACACAAGCATGAGCTAGTTGACTAGCCCTGCCCATGAAAACAAAAAAAGAAAAGGGCCTTGGATCTTTTCACCTGTGTGTTGGCATTTGAGATTCCCTTTTCTTTTTCTTAAGTGGCATATACCTTACTTTAAGGAGGCGGTGTCATTCTTGTCCAAACTGTACTTTGCAAGTCAAAGCTATCTAAATGCAGTTCTACTAGCTGCTGTCTCCTGAGGCTTAAACTTTCCCACCTTTTCTAGCTAAGGGAGATTTTAAAGTACTACAGGGAGTTTACCCTGTGTACTTTCTTCAGTCCTATTTAGGAAGGGAAAGCTTTTTTAATCCTCTCAACCCAGGAGAATTTGAATGCACTGGGAACACTGACAGTCTCTCAGTATTCCCCTTCAATATATGTTGTGTATATATGTAACTGTTAACAAAACTCCCTACTACTTACTAAAACTACATCTTCCATAAGGTCAGAATTCATAATAGTCCTTTGTGTATAAGTAAGATCAGCACCGGCCCATTACTTTTTCTGGTAGGAAGCTCAGAGTGATGGAGGATGTTCTTGTATGGACAGCTGTTCCTCAAAATATTTGATGTGTATGCAAATGAAAAAAAGGATGCCTTCGTATTTAAGTTACACAGTTTGTATTCCCCTATCTAGAATATTACACAGAATTTTTGTAATCATTAGAGAATTTACTTCTCACTACATAAACAAGTAGGCTATGCAATGGAAGTAGATCACTTTTTGTGGTTTTTTCTTTAATGAACAGAAAATCCTCTTGAGCAGTTTAGTTCCTGCCCTAGAATGAAGTCTCTACTTGTGTGTATATACACTTAAACATACCTGTGAAAGGTTGGAGGAATTAACAAAGATTCTGAAGTAATACAGGGAATTCTTAAATTCATAATCTTCAGCCTGCCTGTTGCCTGGAATTTGTTACTGCTTTTAGAGATTTGACTGAAAGAGGCAGGCCCCAAATTGAAAAAAGGTTTATTTGGGATAGTGTAAGGTAACAGATCAAATTGTTAAGAATGTTATTATTGGTTAACGTCACTGTTAGAAGATCTGGAAGGGGTTATCTTGATGACTGTGAGGCTGTGCTCTTGGTTACCTGAGTAAGTAAACATCCCTATGTGGAGGTCCATGTGTCACTGTTTTAGTTACAGTTGAACTTCCAGTTAGTAAATCTGTTTGATGTCTCTCTTCAGAAGCCAACTTACTGTCTTATCTCTATTCCTTTAAAAAAAAATAAATCTCCTCTTTTTTTCCTCTACAAGACAGATACAGTTTGTTCTGGACACTAATTTTAGCGTTATCCATTTGAGATGCTTATGAAAAGGATGTTGCAGAGAAACAGTGGATGGAAGTGTTGGGTGCAGTCCTAGGTTTTGAGATGCAAGATTTCAACCTATGCAATACTCAGACTCTCTTTTGACTTCTACCAACCGGGCCACCAGTTTGTCTAGTTTGTAATAAAGGAGTTTATTACAAACAATGTTTCAGACAAACTAGTTTGGGTTAGGGGAACCTTTCCTGGAAAAATAAAAGAAGGCTGTGATGAGCGTAGCCCATTGAAAAGGAAAATGCTTCAGAACGCTGCAAGGAACAATGCAGCACGAGTCGAGGCAGACATTTTTGTATGATTCTCCCAGATGACTCCCTGTAATTAGACTGCATTGGCTCAGGCTGAAGAAGAAAGAGAATCTTGAAAGACAGTTTTGGAAAGTTTTGATCGTTTCGGTATGGAAAGCATATGTTTTTCCTTAGCATTGCATTTACATTCTGTGAGTCTGCATGCACTAACTTGAATTGATGGTTTATGAAGTATATGAAATGCTCCCTGGTGACAGCATTTATCCACTCCCTGTTTTCTTTCAGGGAAATGAATTACCTTTCTAGTAAACGTTGTTCCTGGAGCCGAAAGTATCGGGGAAAAGGAGTTTGTGGGTGGGCTCTTTGATAATTCCCTAAATCTGCCACATGTCTAAAAGATTCTACTTGCATTCTTGCTCAGAAGGGAAAAGGGAAGTTTTACTGACGGATAAGGAAGCACTCTCACAAGGGTGAGGAAAATGTCACAATGTAAAATACCTCTAAAATGACAAGACCTGGCAGTGAGACACTGAGGTATTTGCCCTTCGTAATGTCATGATTAATTGCACAGGATTAGGATGTAAAGCTGAATTCTGTCCTTCTGCCAAGGTTTTTGCCTAAACTAATGCTTTTGATGTTCCCAGTACAAGCTATTGCTATGAATGCTGTACAAACAGCCACCCATCGCTTAAAGACTGAGAAGCATGACTGTCTCTTGTTATAGATGTGAACAATGATGCCAACGTTATGAGCTGTCCAATGCTGAGTTATTTTGTTCATTTGCTTCCTTACTTGCATTACGAGCTCAGTGAAGTTAACTTCCATAATAAAACATTTCTTTGAATCAGGCAATACTGTCTTTGACTTGAAATTTCAAAAATATCGAACTCTGGATGAATGGATGTGCACATGACTTTTTCATTGTTCTGCATTAAAATTCAGGTGGTTTTAATTTAGACTAAAATAATATTTTCTGTGCCTTAGAGGTAACTTTGGCCTTGTATATTTGTGGATTTAGCCTGTAGTTAATTCCTGCTGATGCTAGGAAAAAGTATGCAAGCACTGAAGTAGTTTAATGAAAGATAGGTAACATACTTTGCTGTTTTGATAACAACCATCTTTTTCCATCACAGTGAATAATTGTCTTATGAACCTCAGATGTTGTTTGATCTCAATGTAAAAAGCCTTGTGGGGTAGGTAAAGCAGATGACTTAACTTTTTTGTAGTATTTTCTCACTTATCAGCATACACCTATATAGAGGAAAAATGTAACTTGGATAATGTTTAAAGTTTAGCACTTCTTATGCATATCTCTGCCAATCAGTATGTGAAAATTAAGAACGTGGTTTATGGTTAAAGGAAGGTAAGTTGTTTCATTGTTCCCTTTCCACACCAGGCACTTTGGAGTCCTTTCTGTTGCTTCCATTAAGCAAAGTTGTAGACACCCAGAAAACAAACACTATCACCTGCTTTATCAAGTGGTCTGTCACTGATGACGGGTAACTGTTAGTGGTCTTGTTACTGTGAACAGTTTTGTACATGAACAACGTTGATAATATATTTAGAGAAAACATATTTAATTCAGAGAGAATTCGTAAGCAAAAAAAGCTCCCATGTTCTGCATGCTTTTTTTGTTTTATTCCAAGTGAATTGTCAGAGCTGTAGACATCTAGAAAAGTGTTCATAAATGGCTACAAACCATGCTTCTTTTCTTACAAAATTTGATAATCTTACTTTAATCTTGGAAACTTTTGTAATCACTAAAGTTGATAGGGATTACTTCACCTTTCTGTGTGAATAATATTAGAAACAGTTATATAAAGCAAAGCAACTGTTTAGAAAAGGAAATGCTGTGTAACTGTAGGCAAAATTTAAGTTGGCAGACAGCTCTCAATGCAGGTTGAAATGTGGCAAGGTCACTATGTCCTTCCTGCCTATTATTTGCTGAAAGAGTAATTCCTGGAATCCTTGATTATGGTCAGAAACTTGAACTTCTTATCTGAAAGCCAGCATGTGTCAATGTGATGTCTTTAGCATTGTGTTTTGGGATTAGATCTTGATGAGAAGTGAGAAAAACCTGAACACTCATCTTTATAAAAGGGTTTCATGCACTTTCTTTTCCCTGATATTTGCTCAAATACGTTTCAAAACTTTCTCTTTAACTAAAATTCATATTTCCTTGTAATTACATATTAAATAAATGTATTTAAACAAGTTTTAAAAACTCAAACGTTAGGGAGAAGAGTGGGTTTGAACGTTGACTGAATGGTTTTTCCCTTTCTCTGGCTTAATGTGGGAGAAATGTATCTATTGCTCTGTATCCACATACCTGACAACAGTGTATAAATGTTTTCTAAGAACCCTCTTCAGAATGGCATGTTACACACCAGTCCTGCCATATTCTCAAAACCTCACGAGTACAGGAAATAAAATGTACTTCCAGCGCTCTCTGAATGTTAGTAAGGGTTATGGTGGGCTCCTACGTTTCCATCACAAGCCGGAGAGCAGTTCTAGAGGCAGGCTCTGAGGGGAGGCTCGACATGTTGCCAGCAAATTTGGAGCACATGGTGCCTCTTTACAGTCCCTTCTTGGAGAAGAATGATACTTAAAATAGACTCCCTTTCTGTAATGCCATATGTGAGCTATTATCAATTAAAACTTTTCCAAACTCATTGTTCAGCATTCTATAAAGGGAACCTTCTCAAGCAGCAGGGATCTCCTACCTCTTGAAACGCAGAGGAAATGTGCTTAAAACAAGGAAGGGATCCTCCATTTTAAAACCCAGAGAAGAGTTTTAGAGGTACAAGCAAAGAAGTTTTATATCTCTATCAATGTGCCTCTTTAAAAATATAAAATAATGTGATGCTATTCTGAAGAAGAGGGCTCTCTTGTTCTGTTTGGGGTTTTTTTCTGTGTTTTAGAAGCTAGACAGTGGCTTATTATTGAAGACCTAGTTAACCCTAGTAACCTAATAACATCAAAATTTTCCTGTTTCTTCAAGTGCAAAGTAAGCTCTTCTTTTTCCTGTTGAGTATGAAGGCACACAGTTTATGAAGTTCCGATTCCTTTGTCTTACAGTGCTTGTCTGCACAGTGTAAGCAGCACAGGGGAGCTAGGCTGGCTGTTGGCAGTACCTCGTGGCCACCACTGTTCAAAGTCTGAAGAGCATTTCTGGCTTAGCAATCAGTTCTGGGCATGGGGCAGAGCTGGTAATGGCAGGTGTGCTGCCAGCTTCATCATGAGGAGTAGGACTTTCAAAGGGATCTTCAACCTTCTACAACTATTGCTGCTGCGTTTTTTTTCCTTCGTGATTGTGGTAACAGTGCTTACTTCTGTCTTGGAGGTTGGCTGCAGAGGAAGTAATTTTAAAGGCATCACGTAAATTAGAAGAATCTCTCGTGCTGTATTGCATAACCATCATTTATCTCTTCTTGACAAAACTTGCAATGCAAAGATAACGTTAGCCTCCTCAGTGAAACAGTAGATGAGTTGCAGGCCTAGACTCTGGAAAAAAATCACATGTTTCGGACCAGCATTCCTTCTTTCTGCTTTCAATTCTGTCTGATTTGGATGTAGAGAAATCTCTGATACGTTAAATTAGTGTCCTTTAAAGCTGTGTTGCTACAAACATGTGGCATGTCCTTATGTGATCTGCTGTCCCAGAAGTGGGCAGAGCTTGCACAAGATAAGCCTTTTGAAGTTACCAGGAGCAGTCTATTTGGCAAGACCATTTCCGGAAAGGGTGCTCTAATCACACCTTCAAGGTTTCTAGGACTCTGGGTAAATACTAGGATTTGTACGCATGTTGCATTTAATTTCCTGGATGAATTACATTTTTTTTTCCTAGGGACACTAGAGCTTTTAGGAAGCTTCTCTCAGTGTGGGTTGCCTGGCATGTATGTATTCTTCAGTATGATCTCTGTACATGTTGCATATTGTGAAAATTAATGAAGAACAGTAGACAGTGTTTTTCCACACCAGATAGTATGTGCTCAGACTCTACAAGGCTGGGCCATGCTGGAAAATACAGTGTGGCTGTCTGCCACCTTCTTGGGACGGGAACGTATATAAATACTCAGTTCAGCTTTTAGCTGGGAAACCAGAAATTGGACCTTACACAGTACCTGGTCACTGAATTAAGCTCATATTTGCTTAGCAAATTTTTCAGATGTGCTTCAACAGGGTGGGTACCTAAAATCCAGGGTTTTTCCCCCTAACTTTAAGTACTAGACCTGGCTAGGTGCTCTTGGAAATCTGAGCAGATGTCAAAACAGCTTTGTATGTCCAAGCCTCTGACCTTTGGATAGAAGCAGCAGGGACTTGTGCTTCTGTATTCAAGGATCCTGGGCTTGGTCTTGAAAGGATGTCATCTGGGACTTCATTGTGTACCTCCTGCGAAGTGGCTAATGGCTTGAGGCCTTTTTTTCTTTTTTTTGTAAACAGTTGATATATTGAGGATTGATATGTCATTTTTCAACACTTGGATATTCTGTTTAGTTGATACACTGAGTGAAGGTGTTGGTTTCCTTAGTTCAGTTTTGTAAATAATAGTTAATGCTAAAATGCCACATGTAACTAACTCTTCAGGATATATTTTTCTATAACTGTTCAGCAGGCAATGCCTTTGAGACTGGTCTGATTCATGAAGTGATCTATGCATATCAACTAGCGTAATTATTTTAGTTCTTGATAGCTGCTGACTGAGATTAGTGGTATGTGCCTAATGATCATCCAGGAAACATGCCTAATCCAAGAAGAGGGGAAGAGAGGCGTGAGAGGCTCTGTCTGAAATAGCGTACTAAAAAGGTTCTGGCTGAATTGTGCCATATTGCCAATGCAATGTTGTCTAACACACTAAAAACTGAAACCACTGTGGCTGGGAACAGCGTTTTAAAAATAAAATTCTGAGGTTTTCAGCCTCACATAGTGATTGATTTATTTAATCAAGACTGCATAATAGTGAACTGAGAACTGAACAAAGTTTCATACTCTGCTCACAGAATTTGATCAGTTGCAAATGAAAAAGTAAATTCACTGTTACAAAGAATCATGCATTAAAGCTACCACTCTACGCCTTAAATGAGTAGCATTTCATCGCTTTTGGAAATGGTGAATAACCAAAATAACAGATTTGGTCAGTGGAGAGAGTGTACTAAAATGGGAAAATAATTTGAATCAAGTTCTTTAATACATTACTTTGGACAGCAGCCCAGTTAAAAAAAAAAAAAAAAAATTGGATCAGATTCACAAATCAGAATGTTGCATTTTTCCACAGAGCTGAGTCCCTGCAAAGAGGAGCAGCGGCAACTTGGAAGTACCTGTTTTCTTTCAAACCCTGCTAGTCTTCTGAAAACTCCAGGGCATGCTTTATTTTATCACAGCTTTTATTGAGTCCTTGCAGTATTTCCCTATAGGGAATTTTTCTTTTCTGATCTCTCTTATAAGCAGTTAAACAAAACAGGGATTAGTAATGGGAGCTCAAGACTGATGGTGGCGTACATTATGGAGGTGGGCTAGAAAGGGTAAAGTACAGGTGTTCTGGATACAGTTTTGACTATCTGTTTGTAGTGCCTGTACTCTAAAAATCAGTGCAAGTTAGCCTGGCTGGCTGGCGTGGTTGTGACAGCTGCAGGAAGCCTGGCTGGCTTCAGTCATGCCGTAGAGCACTGGACGGTGCTGTGTGGGCACGTCCCACTGTCAGTGCCGAAACTTTGTGCAAAGAGCAGCTATGGCACAACCTGTGCTAAGTTATTTGGCAAATGTGCTCCCAGAACTAATCGTCGTGGTCCCAGAGACATTCAGGACACTGAGGGGATGGCTTAGAATATTGTGCTGGAATTTTTCATCTCAGTGATCATATGTAGTCCCTGGCACTGCCTAAGGCTCCCAACCTTATAGGACTCTCTTATTAAACTGATTTTGGTGGTAGGTTTTTTTTTGGTTTGTTTTGTTTTTTGTTTTTTTTTTTTCAATAATACTAACAGGAGATTGTTTCAGATCTTTAGCAAGTTCCTAACTTGAGCACAAATGTTGCTTGGCTGATTCTTCCCTGACATCACCTTCTTTTCACTACTTGCTGCACCTTGTCAGTAGTACCAGAGTGAGTCTGTCGTCTTGAGATATATTTGTGCACCTTCATGGAAGCACAGATGTCTGTGGGTCATGATGTGAATAGGTTGGGTATAATTGGGATACTTGTTTGATGTGTGCCAAAGAGTAGTTCCAAAAATCAAACTCCTGTCTTGGTTTTTTTTTAGGTCATCTAATCCTGTCCTCATTGGAATTGCCGGACAAAAGTTATGTATTTAGCTGAATCTCAATAGACTGCACAGCACATTAAAATAGACAAAGATGTGTAGCTATAGAAGTCATAGGTTCTAACTAAGTAGCCAGTTTAGGACAAAGTCAATATCCTGACTTTGGAATGTCGACATGGGTAACTCCCTTCCCTGCCTCCAAAGGCATAATTTTCTATACTGGACAAAAAAAATAATTTTGTCTGTGGCTTGCTTATATCTTTCTGGAAGCTTTTTGAATGCTTATCATTAATCTGTGTACTTTGAAGCCCAAAAATACACTTTTACAAGCAGGAAATAACTTGCTGGTCGAGCTTTTTTTCTATTGAAGCTTCTATTTTGCTGCAATACTCTCTATACCAGGCATAGCTGATAATGATGGTCAGTTGGGATTCGTACCAAACCTGCAATTACAGGGAAGAGGAGTGAACAGAATATGAAGTACTTCTATAGAGGCACTGGATTTCATCAGAAGTCCTACAGAGATAAAACAGTTACAGATGATTTTTGGTTGTGTTTATCAACGTTCACTAACACCTAAACCCTTTGGTGGTTTGGTTCATCGAGCATCTCTAGGTTTATGATTGATTTATCCCTGTATTCAGTCACATGGCCACATGCCAAAACTTTGTTATTTTGCAGAATGAGTGGTTTGACAGTACTGCTCAAACATTGTGTGGGCTTGTCTGCCCACATGTGCCTGCAAGTATGTACAAAGCCAGCTGTTTGCAAACTTCTTTGTGTCCCATGTCATGTTTTAAGGACAGTGTCCCATTGACATGCCACTTCCACTCATGGCCACCTCACTCCAGATGGATCGTGGCTCCTCCCAGTGGTGATCTCAACTGGAATTTATGTAGAAGAATAATTAAAAGTGTTTGGTATGGCTTTGACTGTCTCTAGTACGGCAAGCAATTTGCCCAATTTGAAGAAACTCCACATTTCCTTCCCCCCCACCCCCCCCACCCCCCCTGCTCCTTTTCTCAAGATACTTTCCAGACAATTTGCACCTTTTTCTACTCCTGCTTATACCTGCAAAAATCACAAGTAACATCATGGGAAGCAATGAAGTTATATAAGAATAAGCTGGGAAGAACGAGAGAATGAGAGTAAGGTCTGTACCATCATGTGTGCCCTTCTTTGCCAAAGCAACCTGTGTGGGCGTTGATTTCTTCCTGCGCCTTTCACTCTGATCCTATGAAGTGCTTTTGCTGCACTGATATTAAGTAAAATTCTTTGAATATGAATTAAGGTTGCACAAGGCTCCCTCCTGCATATCAGAAATACAAACTGAACCAGGGTGTGCCTAGTCAGTCACAGATGTGAAGTAAAATGGCTTAGGTGAATCCACTATGAAGGCACTTGAGCAGAAAGTGATAGTACCCAATTTATAGGCTGTAATTCTTTTACTGTCATGGAAGCATACTTTTAGTAAATACTTCAGTCTTCAAAATATAAACCGTGGGAATGTCAGCTACATCACTGATGTTTGCTGTTTGTTATTGATCAGTTCTTTAATATGCAGAACAATGAGGAAGACATTAACTCAGATAAAGTATTCTTGGTCCTCTGTGCAGGTTCAACCTTCTTTATTGCTGTTGATTTTGCTCTTTTCTTTTTTCAGGCATTCTTTTTCCTAGCAGCATTTCAGCAAACTGTGTCCGTATAGATTTAGATCTCCCCTAAGGAGTGAGAAAAATGTCCAAAGCTGGGTGTACGTTCACACTCACTGTGGCATTCAATTTATAGTAAAATATGGCCATTAATGAGATGAGAGAGCAGACAAAACAAAAAGAGCGCCTTCTCTTTTCTAGTCCCTTGATAAAAGCATGAAAGCAGTACAACCCATCCATGCCATCCTGGGACTTCATAGCCAGGCCTCCAGGCTGTAATTGCCAAAGATTTTGTGGCAAGAAGTCACAGCTATTTTTTCCCCTCACATAATCCTCAAGGCACTCAGGGTTTTTAACTAGCTTTCCCTTCATCCCTACTTCTTCCACTGTAAATTAGAGCAGGTCTGAGGCTAGGCTGAAGGTGCAGGTGGTGCCTACCTATGGGCTGCATGTCTGGCTGTGGTTTACTGGAACCTTTCTCCTCTGGACTTGATGGGAAATGCTTTGGGCTGAAGAAAGTAGACTATATAACCCCAGATCTAAAAATATGTTAATAACTTTTAACCAAATAGAAACTGTACAGAGATCATGTGACTATTCTGACAAGAGGTGTCACCAGCAAGGAGTCAGCTTATGGTCCTTATTGATGTGAAAGTTAGAAATACCAATATAACTGTAGCCTGCCAAATTAAAATTTTACTTCCAAAGGAAGCCGTTACTGGCTTTTTATATGCACTAAATATTTAGAGCCATTTTTCTGCTCAGTAAAGGAAAAAAAAAATATATCTATATGAAGTGGCTGACAGCAATAGCCAAGAAGTGCATAATGCAGGCTGCTTGTCCAAACATATTCCTCCTAACTTGCACCATGTACTTCTAGTCCCTTCCTAGAGCTTGTATGAATGGACAAAGCAGGTTAGAGGTCACTGGCAGCCTAAGCTTTTTCCAAAAGACCTTAAACTGCAGTTCTGCTGTCAGGACTATTCGTTGGAGTTGGCCATAGTGAGAGTGTAAATGCAGATCCAGCTTTGGACATTTTTCTTACTCCTTAAAGGAGATCCAAAGCCAAGAGTGAGAGATTCTTAACTTCAAAGCAAAACAGACAAAAAGGACTCCCTTGGGTAAATCTAAATAATACCTACTCTGAAGTGATTGATGGGGATTGCTAGTAAGGCTAATTCTTGTCATTAAAAATCAACACCTGAGAAGAGGAGTCCTGTCCAGTGTGTCAAAGGGAATAAGCCCTTAGCTCAGGCTCGAGCCAGAAGTTTGGTCATGAGTAGACAAGAACTGTGCTGGGACGAATCTCTGCCCAAAATGAGCTTTCCTTGGGGAGTTATGAAGAAGGCAGTGATGGCAGCTGTGTGATCAGCAAACTCATTTCCACTTCCCATCTGTCTGAATGTATGTAGGGCAGACAGCTATGCCTGTGCAATATAAATGAAACGTATCACCAGTAAGCACATGGCAGGAGTAATTTTGTTTAGGATACGGAGAGCAAAAAATAAGTTTCGCTCAAGTCCTTAAAAGTAAGGTTTAGACTTCTTCCTCTTCTCTCCATTCGCACCCTTCCCCAAATTCAGCCTAAACAATTCCATGATGGTTTCCTTCATAAATAGTCTTACTCATTTTTGAATGCTTTCTCTTCATTCATTTTCAGAGATAACTCTCAGATTGTCACAGAGCTGTATGTATTTATCATTGTGGCATCTGAAAGTGTGTAAATGGCTTGCAGATGCTCTACCGGACTGTAACCAAACTTGGCTGTGTCAGTTTTAACATACACATGACAAAACCACGTTGGCCCCGAACAGGACTCAGCATAATAAGCTCTCTAGGTTCTCCTTCTACATAAACAATTTTATGTCCTTGCTAATTAGAAACAGGCTTCTGTTTCTTTCAAAGTTCATGTGATAGCAATCAGGCCAAAGAATGAGGCACATGCAATATCTGAATGGTTTTATGATAATATTGCCAGGGATCTGAAGTTTATTTTTTGGGAAGTCTGTGTGTATATGTATATGTGTGTGCATGTATCTATACACACACACACTTATATAAAAAAGTTAAACAAGCATAACCAGTAAAGCTTCCTGGAATATTTAATGTGGTACATTTAGAGTTCATGCATTTCAGTATATGTTTCACATGGCATATTGTTGACCTTAAACTTAAGTGAATATTTTCTTGCCCTTATGTCTTAATGTCTTTCAGCATGAACAGATCTTGAAGCTGCTTTATGAATTGGCAACAGCACTGTGGTTTACTGAAAGAAAAATATGAGAACAATCTGTTATTAATTATATACATCTCCACACAAAAAGTCCTTCAGGCTGGACGTACGTTAGGAGCATACATCAGTAACTTTTATCTTATAGCACTACTTCATCATATGGCAATATTCGAACATGAAGTGCTTAAAATAGCTGTGGCCAAATTAACTCTGGACAAATGGGGAATAACTTCATTATTGATCATTTATTAACAGATAAACTGGCACAAGTAAGTGAGGACATGATTTGACTACAACAGTCCAATTACTTAAGAATTTCTTGACAAAAATTACTCAACTGCTGTGCCAATCAACAAAGAAATAATTTTCAAATTTTCCTTTTGATTATAAATCACCACAAACTGTAACTTGCTTTTCACTGGTATTACGAGTTGCAGACCAGTAGAAGCCAGGAAAGAGGATGGAGAGAAGGCAGGTGGTAACGAAAGCCCTCTCTTGTATGAAAGGGTGTGTTTACAAATTGCAGTGACGGTGGGGGTAATGAACAAGCAGAGATTTCATCTCCTTAGTAGACCCATCTCTTGTGGCTGTAATGTTACTGGAGAATAGTGTGAAATTCAGAGAGATGTTAATAAAAATTCCCTAAGCCAACTGAAGAAGCCAGAAATGTTGATGAATTGCGCACTAGTTAATGTGGGCTGCTTCATGAAGATAAAGATGCGGCCTGGCTTAGTACACGTAGTTGAATCTGGTTCCCTTCAGTAAGTCATCAGCATCTGTTTCAGTCCTGAACGCTTTCCATCTCCAGTTTATACCACTTTAAACTCCCCCCAAAAGATCAGATTAATATTTTCTTGTTTAAGTTTCTATTCCCACCAGAATCCCACTGCAATGGAAACAAATCCTGAAGCTTTTGTCCTGCTTTGTGTGAATGGCAAAGTAACACTTATCCCAAGTGAACTTTTCTATTTAATTTTTTTAATGACTTTGTACCTGAAAGGATTATGCAATTTTTCTCAAAGTCCTTAAAATTCAAGCTCTCTTGTTTTTCAGGAATATTATTCCTTGTACTTTGTAATGCACCTCTGTGCTTCAGGAAGATGCAAAAATAGCTGTTTCAAGTAGTGTTTCTGTGCATGCATGGGAGCTTCTTTCAGAATCTTGGTTTGCTGTGCTGTGCCCACCACTGATATGAAAGGGATGATCTGTCAGTTACCTGCCTTCCTTTTGGCTATAATCATACACATGAAAAAGCTGTGTATAAAGACGGCAGGTTCTTACCATGTTGTTATTTGCAGGTTGTCTGTCTGCCCCATCTTTCCATCTCTCTTTAGAGAGAAAGTATTTCAAGTGTATTCTGGAAACTAGGACTGTATTTTTCTATCCCTTGTTTTGACTGTGAAATTAAGAAATGCTAGCTGTGTTATCACAATTTAATTTAAAGTTTTCTTAGGCTGGATTGTGGCATGTATGTAATATTAAGGCTTGAAAGTGAACTAGTTCTGAAGTTGCAACCCTGGATCAGAAGGTTCTGAGTTCAGTTTCTGCTCCTGATTTACACGATCTTGGATAAAATGGTTTCATTTTTATGCCCCTTCTCCCTGCAGAAAATAAAGACTGACTGTTCCACTTTTCATCCAATACTTGGTGTGTACGTGTGAGCACATGTGCTTAGCTCCAAGCAACAGAGCACTGAAACGTGGACGTGGCTTTATTGATACTGAAGTGCTAAGATAACTATGTGTTTGTACAGCACCTAGCAGCTGAAAAGCAGAGCATCATTTGGGACATCTAAACACTGTGATGATACAAATAATGATGGTGTGGTTTACTATATAACAGAGGGAGCATGTGTACTTTGGCGAAGTCTGTTTTAGATAATTATCTGCATAGCAGATTGGGAAGAATTTCAATTAGCTACAACACATAAATGAAAAAGCATGACACTTTGACAAGGAAACATTAATTTAGGAGATTAATCTGCAGGATGGATGTTGATTGTAATTTCTGAAGGAAGCAAAAAGGTCAATACTTATTCTAGAGTTTGTACAACGTTAAGGTAATTAGCTTGAGGCATCTTTTTATTTTAAAAAAGTCTTTTAGTAGTAAGATAATGTTAGTTCTACGAAAACTGTCTTACACTGAGGCTAAAATATCATAATTAGTGGTGTCAGTTAAAAAACTCATGCTGGATAGAAATAATTTGACAGGAAGCTTTATATATTGTACTGGTGTTGAGACATTGAACTATAACTGCTGTAGAACTTGTGATCTTTTCCATCTTTGAAAATACCAAGCTTGCTTTCCCAATCCTCTAACTTAACTCCACTGTTTTTTAAATAAACATCTATTCTGCGCAAACTACAAGAAGATTAAGCATTTCTTGCAAGTCTATGGTTAAAGTAGAATAATGGCTTCATTTGTTATTTTTTTTCTTGGATTGATTCGGTTTGCCATTTGTCCCTGGCTCTAATGGAGAGCTGGAGAAGCTCATGTGTCTAGTGCCAGTCAGCAAAGTAAAGGCTGTGTGTCACGAGGGATTTTTTTATTCTACCTTCATAGATGGAGCCAAAGAAATTGTATTGTGCAAATAGGACCTGGAATAGCATGTATCCTTTTCTGTCTGTACTGTTTTTTCTAAATTAAAATATTCACTTTTTTGTTAGTGTCTGTCACTTGTACAACAGAAAATGAACCTAGATTTTCTGATATTAAACAAAGTGTTGTTTACCACTTCCTTGGCATTTACAGTGGAAGTAGTATCATCATTGCCCCCGGGTTAAAGCTGGAACACAGTTAAAGCTCAGATGCACAACTGAGTCACTCTGTACCAGTTTAGCCACAGCAAAAGAAACCGGGCACAGACACCAGGTGAAAAGCATGGGCCTAAAAACCAGTAAAAGCAGTTTTAAATGTTTTGGTGTTTTTCGTTGTTTTGTTTTGGTTTTTTCTTCTTCCTGTTTGATCTGCTCATGACTCCTGCTGCACTTCAGCTTATGTCTGGTCGTATCATCTGTGGCATTACCAGGGTTGCACTTAGCTGCTCTCTCAGCATAGCTGTTTCCTGTGCTGGACTCTTGTTGTCCAGGACGGGTGTTTGCAATGCTGACAGTTGGTATGCCAGAATAAAGTTCTACTGGAGTGCCCTAACGCAACATTGATAGGTTTCTTGCTCTTGACCTAGGGGTGCGCTTTGCTAGTGTTAGATGCTCATGATACATTTTCCGTCTTTTGAACTCTTTCACACCTCATGTGTGGGCTTTAATTGTGGTTTGATTGCTACTTGCTGTAAGGCTTTCAAGGATCCATTCACCTTTCTCTCCTTCACTTCTTTTTGTCTAGTCAGACTGAAAGTCCTCACTCAAGCTCTGTGTCTCATTTGTACAGGTATCAGTTGGGTTAACAATGCAACTGCGTGGTACCACGGTGACATTGCTGTTTTGTGTCTGATTGGTGAATTCAGAAGCATCAGTATTTTTGGACAGACTAACCAAATGGTACACGTGGACATCCACCTAACCTTGTGAATTCTTCTCCTCAAGTGACTGTAGTTTGGATTCTGTGGAGAAGGTTTCTGCTCTGACTTGGCCTTCAAACATGCTACTCTTCCCTGATGCCAGACACCAGGCAGGTAAGGTCATATGAATGACTTTCGCTGCAGGGTAGTCTTTTATGTCACTTGGGATTAATTTTGGTACCCACAGCAAAAATCCCTGTAGCCTGATTCACTTTGCAGTTCTGTATCCTTTTCATCCAAATAACCGAGTGCTTTGAGTATGTTTCTGTTAGTGCAAAATACAATAATTTACCAGAAAGCCAGCATTGGTTCAGTCCTCTGCTAAGGTGCTAGTAATGGAAAGGGTTCCCAGAGCCATGGATGTAGTGAGGTTTTCTATTCAGTTTGATCAGACCAGTTTTGCTTATATGGCTACATTTGTAACGTAGCGTGGTCTACCCATAGGTCAGGCAGTAGAGAAGGTTATCATACTATCATCTATTTTTATAAGGATGGGTAATTTCAAAGGAAAACAGAGCTGATTCCCTATGCTTCCCTCTACAGGTTATAAAAATACTTGTGTAATAATTAAATACCTCATCTCAGTTTTCAGATAAGTGATAAAAATGACAAAAAATCCTACTGTTTTTTGAAATGTACTTTCCATATTAACAGTGCAGATAAGCAAAAGGAAATTAACAATTTTGTAAACAACAAAGGACACTAAATACTTCTAAAGTCTCAGCTGAGCCAGTGCATGAACAGCTGCCTATCTGTGCTCACTGCTCTCTCCATCCGCATCAAAGCGCAGTCTTTTTCCACAGAGCATCTGATTCATGAGACAACCTTACAGGAGTTTAATTAGCAAAGGAGTGTGCAATATGTGGCTGTGTTAGATTCCTCAAGTGTTTGGAAAAGGAAAGCTAACGGATGTTTGATTCAAATGTGTCCAGTAGAAACGCATCACAGCTCACGTCCTTTCGCAGGCTGGGATAAACCTGGGTGGAGGAAAAGCCTTTTTGTTTTCTTTAGTGACCTGCATTACTGTGTGTCCAGTTTCATCTCATTAAGTACAGAACACAAATTCTGCAAAGGCAGTGTCTTTGCATGCAGTCAGAACCCACCTAGGCAGACACCCTTTCCTCACAGGAAATTCTCCAGGGTGACTTCGCAGGTCTGGGGCTGTGACTGGCGTCCTCTGACTTAGAGGAGAATGGAGATGCATGAATATCAGGAGAAAGCATAATATTTTTGCTTTTCAGCATCATCTATAAGCTTTACCGCTGACACTAGAAGAGTGACAGGAAGAGTGCATTAGATCCGTAAACTCTAGTTTGAGACCTGAAAGCCTTTCCCCAATATATTTTTATAACCTTGAAATTAAATGAAAAATATTATATAAATAAGATTGTAGAATGACAACCTCCCCCTTTTGTTTAAAGGGACAGATTGCTCATTCCACCACAACACCCTGAGCACCTCCGTCAGGTAGAAGGCTAACAGGGCTGTGACATGTTTTCAGCTGTGCTTGAGGTGCCTAACTCCAGTCTGAAGGGTATGTGACACTTTCAGCACTGAAAATGCACAGCGTCAGGTGAAAATCAGCAAAAAAACCTTCATGAAATGCTCCCGTTTTCCTCTTGTTTGTAGAACTTTATTATTGGTTCTATAAAATATACAGTGCTCTGTTATAATTAGGTGCCTTTATATGATCCTGGGGTCACACATTTATAGAACATGATTCTAGTTATACCAACAGCGATATCAACTGTCGTGCTGGCAGAAAGCTCTTCTGATAGCAACACACCTACATCTCACAGCAAGCAAAGCCAACTACCACAGACAGCAAAGAAAACACTTTCTCTTTTATTAATTCAATGAAATTCCATAAAAGTGAAGGGCAAGGTTAAAGTGAAAACTGATTTAAAAGAAGAACTCAAGGGAGAAAGGAAGCTGTTGCCAAGAATGCTTAAATAACCTTTATCTGCCCCGGTGTTTGTACCAAAGTAACCTCTTAGCTGCTTAAGCAAAAAGCTGTATTTGTTGCTTACTATTCAGTCACTTAGGGAGGCATTTAGTCCCACACTTAGCACGGACTGTGACAGCGGTAGGATTTGTGTACCACTAATAAATCAATGTGGGAATAATACCCCATCAAGAAAAGTTTTGAACTTCTCTTTTCCTTTTGGACAAAATGACCAACTGGAGTAACAAATCTGGCTTCTATAGACTTCTATTTCATGATTTATGCAAACTTTGACTTTTTTACAGTTGCAAAATTTATAAGAGTAGTCTACCAACTATATTATCTGATGTTTAACAAAAGCTGTTCCCTTACCCAGATGCTGAAGATAGTGTCCTCTATCTGGCTGGCTGTTTGCTCTTGATTATTTCTGAATTGCCCATTCCTCTGACAACTTTGTTTGAGATCTGCTAATAAATTTAGAAGTTACACAGAACATGAGCCTATGTGCACAAAAAATTACTCCTGCATTCTGACTGTTACAGTCTCATTTCCTTTGGGAACCAGCTGATTAACCCAAAACAGAGAGAGCTCCTTGAGCTGTCAGCAGATGCTCTGTAGCCGAGGGCTTAACTTTGTCACACAGCTTGGCAAATTAGTGCGCTCCCACGCCAATTCACTGACTGAGTCAGGTCAGTCTTTTTGTTTGTCTGAAGGCTGGGTTGTGAGAGATGTGTGGTGGTGTATAGAAAAGGTGCGTTTGCTGTGGAAATAGGTCCATATCCTGTAACACGGACTTATTAGAAAACAGGGCTCCAAGAGAACTTTGGAGTCTGACAGGCCATCCTTCCCACCTCGTGTTGGGCTGATACATGCTTATATCATGGTTTGTAGTTGTTTGCCTTTCTTATTCTGAAATAACTCCATTATCTCCCCAGGCAAGATGTTTTCAGAACTTCCCTACTGTTACCAGAAAACTTTTGAAAGTCGCAAGCTTTACGATCAGTTATATCAAAGAGTCTGTTGGTCTTGACATCATAGAGGAAGATGTAAAGTATTAACTTATCAGCTGTGTTTAATCCACTAATATACACCATCCTAGCAGGGCACGTATAGACCTCTTCCCTATAGCGAGGCCTGTAAAGTGTCATACAATTTCTGTTCTGTGCTCCTGGTTCTGTGCCTCTGGAGGGGAACAGACTCTGATGGACCCAGACTTTTCTGCCCACTTCTCCGTGAAGGTGAATCCTCTTTCCCCTCTTGTCTGTCCCACTATGTACTCATCCTCTTCTCTTTCTCTTGGCCACACCAATGCTTTCATTCCTAGAGCTCTGTTGCTGTACCAAAACAAGTGGGCTAATGATTGAGGTATAACTGTGCACTGTTCTAAAGATACCTACAGTGAGCACAATCACTTGTGAAAATGGCACAATAAAGATCTTGGTGTTTTTTTTCTCATAGATGAGGTTATTCTGCTTGCTCTACAAAAACACCTCCGCTATGACCTCAGACAGGAAAGCTGAAAAAGTAACAAAGTCTGTTATAAATATCTACTACAAACTCCACACAAATGTCTAAACCTTCTGGGCTGTTCCCCATGGTAGAGGTGCAAGTTCATAGGGGTGCCAGCTCTCTGAATTTCCAGACCTGTTTCATATGAGAATAACCTGATTCACAAGGGCAGGAATATGTGAGAAAAATTTTCCTGCTGGCCCTGACATCAGCGTCCATCCTGCTGGTGGAGGGACATGGTTTTCAGTGGTCAGTGATAACCTCTCACTGGAGTTGGTGGCTTGTAGTCTTCCCTAAAGCTTAGATCAGGCTACTCTGTGGAGCCAAGGAGTTGTTTGCTGCCTGCTGATGCATCTGTCAGTGCTCAGTAACTAGCTGACCTGCAGGAGCTCGTACAATTGAAGACCTTTCCAAGTTGCCTGCCTACATCATCCTCTGGGCGTCCATCTGGATGTTACTCGATAACCTTTTCCACATCTCTTTATGTATGGGGGTTGTCAGGGTTCTTACACTCAAGGTGTATAGCTGTTGCTCTTGTGGTCTGCTATGTCTTTGCTCTGCTGGCCACCCCATATGCCTCCTTTGGAGGCCTTTGGATATGGAGCCTCCTTTGTTGAGAGCTACTTAATTAAGAAAGAGACTGTTGCATGAGAAACAGTTGCTAATATTTCCTGTCTTGTGTTATCAATCATAGTAACTTAGTTATTGCTATCTCATGTATGACTTAAATGTTACCTGGGAATGCCTTTTTTTAACACTGGACAAGTGCCTCTGGAAAATCTTAACATCTGTACCTGTCTGTAGTGTAAAACTTACAGTTCTGGAGAAAAGCATGAACTCACACGGTAGAACAGGAACTGAAAGCCAAAATACCTAGGTGCTGTTACAAACACTGCGTTGGACTTATCATAGATAGATCATTTTGCTTCTCAGATGTTCTCTTTCCCTTTTACCTTTTTTCTGTTTAGAGTATCATTTCTATGAGGAGTGTGGTCCCATATTATAGAATCACAGAATTATATATGGTATCTGACTTATGCTTCTGCCATAATGCAATTAAATAATACTTTTTAGTGTCTGTCAAATAAGCCGAAGTCTGTAAGTGTTTAACAGCACTCCAGTGACAAATCTATAGTGGTCACAGAGAAGCAAAGTTAACTTCAGCTAACAGCCTAGCCAGAAGTATTACTGCCTGCTCGTCAGTCCGTCATTTTTGCCTACGTAGCTGCAAATGATACAAAGCGTTCCTGCCACCACTGCGTCTTTCAGGGTGAGTAAACACATGCCTTGGAGGACTAGTTTTGGCCACTCGTTGTAGTTGGAGGCCAGCTCACTGTAAGGTCATTTATTAAAAAGGGAGTGTTCTGGTACAGGTCTGTCCTACCTTGGCACCCCAGAAAATGGGACAAATGAGTTCGGTGGCTTCTGGGCCAAATCTAGGACTGCTAGAAATGAGTGCAATTCTATTGAGACAATTGGAGTCATAGTTACTTGTTACCATTTTTAATTAAACAGGCAGAGTTCATTATTACAGTGTAGTAGGGGGAAAATTGGAAATGAAATAGGCTCATAGTTATTAACAGGTTAATGGCTTTTTAAAATAAGATCTCTATGTCTTTAATTCATATATTTCCTCAAGGTTATCATGTCTTGATGCAGATGTACTTTAGAGCAAGGGGTTTGTCCTGTGCAATAACCTAGTTCTGTCACTTAGCCCTGAAAAATAAGACGCCGGTGGTATCTGATGTATGAACAATATGCTAGAGAACAAGTGTGTAGAAAGCTGATACAAAGTGTGAAAATGTAAATCAGGTGCCTGCCAAGCCAGGACATGTGTGAAACAACTGTTATCGCAGTGGTGCTGACAGGTGTTAGCAGCAGCCAGCACGTGGGTTTTCTGCTAGTGTTTTTTATTTACTCTTTCTATTAAGTGAATCCCAGCTCTCACTTTTCTATGTGGAAAGCCTCTGAATTTTTTGTGTGTGTAACAACAGATAGGTGATGTGGTGGTGTGACTGGTTCTGGACTAGCCCAGGCCCTGTAGCCCCTCAAAAGGGGTGGAGGGTCCTTTCCTGCCTGCCTCCAGTGCCCTGTGTAAACCTTAAGAGTTCACCCATCCTCACTAGCACAGATAGAAAGGGGTGAAGGTGACTGAATGCTGAAATGAAGTACGAGTTGTGCTAGGTCTGCAGATCTTGTGTTGACCCTCTTGAGATGCACAGCTTCTATATCAGGAAGCAAAATGCTATGTGGTGAGTTAAGCAGGCAAGAGTTGTCTGAAATTTTGGGGAAGGGATGGGAAAAGAAAAGACACGGAGACACTTAAAACCTCAGCCCAGCACATACGTTCAGAGCAATGTAGAAGGAACCCTGGAAGCTAGACTGGGAGCAGGACATAGGGACAAATTGATGGAGGGATCTGAAGGTAGCCTGCTCGTTCCCATGGAGGTGAAGCGCCAGGTTTCTGCTTTTTGCACATGAGCAGTAATGTGTCCCCAAAGGACACCTCTGTGTACAAACATGAGACTTAATACTTGCTGTCTCTCAGACCATTGCTGTGTCATCCAACTCAGTATAAAATAAGTGAATTTTTTCTGGAAGACAGGAGGCACTTTGGTATTGTCCATGTACATGGTCCAGTGAAATCTGAGGTAAAGACAGTTAGATACAGTGGTACCAGAAAGTCTTGGGCCCTCTGTATTTTAACATGAGGAAAAAAACCACCTGTGGGTACTTAAAATGAGAAATGAAAGCCATTTCTGTGCTCTCTGGTCAGGCTTTTACTGAGCACTCACAGAGGGCTGGCTCTGGAGAGCCCTTCAGGAAGAGTTGTGGCTGAAATGCTTTTTTCCAGTGCTGAGGTGGAACATCTGTGTTGTCCATGTTTTTTCTAATAGCATTAGCAAAATCATTCCATCAACGAGTCGTCTGGGTCTTCAGTGTCCATGCATTCAAAACTCTGTTGTACACTTGGAATACATGTCAAAAGAAAAAATTATTTGAGAGCTAGGAAGGACTTTTGGGTGAGGGATTTAAGACTTAACGTTATTTCAGTCTTGGTTTAGAGAGAATTTGCTTTCTACTAACAAATATATAATTGGGGAAAATACTTCTCGTAGCTCTCAGTTTAGCAGAGAATGATATGTAGGATCTAATATTTGGAAGCTAAAGCTAGACAATTTCAGATGAGGACTATGCCACAGGATTTTACCTGTGAAAGACCCATTTACTTTGCCATGTGATGGTCTTCAGGTGAAAAGTATCCGGAATCCCAAACTAGACTTCTCAAATACCTACTCTAGCTCACATGAAAGTTCTGTATATAGATGGAGAAAAGAAATAGAAAGTAGAGGAAAAAAGATGAAAGAAACAAGCGGGAGATTCTAGTGGAGACTTTCTCAGTATGAGAGGAACAGAGTATTTATCCCATGGGTTATGTAGACTGTTCTCTGTGTGTTCTCAATAGGTGCATCTTGTTGCCTGATCCATGCAGGCCTGAGGTGCTGAACCCAGCCTCTGGCTGAGGAGAGATAATCCTTTAGGGCCTTCTTCAGGAGCATTTGCTGATGGCTTAACTCCCTGTCTTTCCAACAGGACCTTTTAGTATGTTCAGTGTGATTTTCGTCTCTAGGATCTTGCCCTGTGAAATGCAGGTTGTACAGCTGTGTAACTCACAGTCAGTGCCTGAGTTACTCTCTTTTCATAGAATCATAGGGTTCGAAGGGACCTCTGGAGATCATCTACTCCAACCCCCCTGCCAGAACACCGTTTGGTGTTTGCTGGGCTGTTACTAGGCTGTTAGCTGCCTTTCTGCTTGCTCAACTGAGCAAAAACATTCCTTCATTTCAGTAGGTGATTACAGCTCTAATAGGTGGGTCATGTATTCATAACCACCGTGCTGCCCCTTTACACATTTTAATTATTTACTGCAGCAGGCTGTAACCTTGTCATATTCCCCTAAATTGTCAAAAACATAAAATCAAGGCCGATTGACTCTTTTGGTATCCTTGTAACCCATCTTAAATGGCAGTAATGTTACCTAGAGAGAGAGCTGACGGCATAAAGGAACATCTTATGGGCTCTTCTGTTAAAGAGCTGCACCAGTTTTTGCCATGTGAGAATCTAACTCATTGTATGGGAAACTGTTATATATTTTTCTAGATGTACCATAAGGCCTGGGTCCTGTGAACACGTACATGTGCATAATTTTACTTTCTGGTTGGTGCCATTGCTCTGTGCTTGTCTGTCCCTTTATTCAAACAGAATAACATTACACAAACTATTGCTGAATAAAGAGCTGTAAATAAACCCTGTGTTGGAAGGGGTATCCAAGCTCTATTGCCCCAAAATTACAGGACGCATTCAAATTACCTAGAAACGGCCGTGGTCATTGTTGTGTAATGGGATGGGTAAACGCACACACAGAGCTAGGTATTCCATGCTTTTAAATATTTTCAGTTTACCACCACTTTTTGTCCATGGGCACCGAACATCATTGTCTCAAGAGACAGTTTACATTGGAAGTAATTAAAAATGGTTACTGTTAGTGTTGAAATAGAGTTGATTGTGTTGTTGTATGAACCAGATTTTTCTTCTTGTGACAAGACCCTTCCAGCTTCAGATTTAAAAACCTTAGGCCCTGATCCAGTTTTTCCAATGCTTTTGCTGACAGCTGGAATAGGCCTTCAGCGCTCACATATTGGCCCACTACCTGCTAAGTCCTTGGCTCCTCCATTTTCTGGCATCTTCTGCAATAGATTAGACGATACAAAAAAATGCCTTGGCTTCTAGTTGCAATTTCACATATGGTAAAGTGAGCTCAGCGCTTAGTTATGGCTTGGTTTTTTTCCCCCTTGATCCTCCCTCTTGGTGACAATTCCAAGAGCATATTTGGAAAATGGAAATGGAAAATAGGAAAAATTGAAGCAAGTAGTGGAGATCTGAAAGTACGGGGGTCTTGATACAGGTATATGTCAAACAGAAAAACCTCTTCAAACCATTTCTGCCAACTCACAGAAGAAAATATGATGCATGGGTTTTGTGCAAAAGGTGAAGGATCTAGAATGTTCATGCACTGAGCTAAATTGGAGGTATCTGTGCTGGCCTGATACACAGAGACAATAGCACAAATGAGAAGGACTGAAACCTATTAGTTAGCCAACACTTGTTGGAAACATAGAAATTGAGTGAAGCACTAACAGAGCCAATAGGACAGGAAACATCTGTCATACTGGCACAGTCCGCACTGTGACTGAAAGGGACCTCACCTTGCAGTCTCTACTAGGGCAGGCTGAAGAATTTTAAGTTGAACTGTATAGCTAACATTTTAGAGGGCACATTCCAACTTTTTACATCAATGATAACTATGTGTTATTTTAAGCTGATTTTTTTTTTAATGAGTTAGAACTTACTTGAACCTGAATATTAGGTGGGATTTGTTAAGCTATGCTCTTGTTAGACCACTACTAAATGTCTTCTTCACTCAAACACACGTTTGCAGTTCAGCCACTGAATTTAAAAAAAAAAAAAATCATCTGTAGTCATGACCATTATGTCTAAACTTTTCTCTCTTTTAAATGCAGTATTCCTAAAGTCATTAAGTGTGGGTCTTTTTAAGTGACAGGAAAAGCAGCATTGCTGCTGAAAGTCGGGCACTGAATTTATAGAGATACATCAAAGTACAGTAACCACAGTGAGTCCAAGCCCTCCATCAGTTCCTTTCTATTAACACCCTGCAGAGTGGAACTTGCCTGTTAAGACCATGTGCAGGTGGGATCACCTGATCACGTCACACAGGCTTACCGAGTGATTATCTCGGCTCGACATGCAATTACCACTCAACTTACAGTATCTGTCAGGACATGCGTGTTTTTGACGGAGCTTATAACAGACACATATCTGCCTTTGAGCCTGCTCTTAATTTCCTTTTCTTGCATACGCACTGCTGCTGCTTTATACTACAAGATCATATTGCTGGAGCTGAATGTAACAAAATTAGCATTAAAATATGATTTGGAAGAATAAAAGAACTTTTCAGATGACAAACATCAAGGAGCTGATAAATGCTCCCTAACAAACATCTCTGCTACGAAGCTTTGTTTTCATGTTTCATTTAATGAGCCAATGATTAACCAGCAGTCTGTATCAAAAAACTCTTCTAGTTTGGCTTGCTCCTTCTGGTTTTCTAGAAATTTAGGAAAGTGCTCCTAGCCATTCTGCAAGGCTGGCAGAAGAACAGACCCGTGAGATTTCAGAGATGCAAGCAAGATCCTGGTAGCTGTAAACAAGAAATGTATTATAATGCCTTCACATTAGGTTGTATTTAGAGTTCCAAATATATCCCTCTGTGGGAGATGTGCTCCTGCTGTGCATCTCCCTGGGGATGCCAGGCTCCTCCAAGGTCACGCAGTGCTTTCAGTCTTGCTCTGCAATGTGTTTTTGGCACTGACGTGCAGCGTCAGCACTCTATCCACAGCAGGGCTCTGCATGCACCTGAGGGAGAGGCTTTGCTCTTGCACTGTGCTGTATGGAGTTGAACGCTTTAATGCACCCTGGCATGTTGTCATACTTCAAACTTTTCTCTGAGATCAGTAGGGTTGATGCTTCACTCTTGAATGGAAAGATCAAACAGCCATGAATACCAGCTGGGCAATTATTTTGAAGATGAGAGTGCTCAGCTCCTGATAAGATTCAAGACAGGCAAATCTTTTGATTGTGGACACACACAAAGACTCTTTTTGGGAAGGAAAGGAACTGGATATCTCTGTAGCTGTGGCAGGGTCACTACCACAGGGTCCGTCCAGCAGACAGCTTCCCCAGTATAATCACACTGGTTGATGTGGCTGTGATGTGGATGCAGGCACAAAAGAGCTGTGTATTGTCACTGCAGCATGCCCACCAAATGTCCTAGGAGTATGTGCCCCATGTGACAGGAGCTGAGAGGGAAGGGACAACCTTCTCAAATCTTCTCTACTAAGTCTGCCCCGAGATGGGATTCTGGCTAGATACTGTGGTTGCAGTGGATTTGTGCTCAGGTTGAAATTAACGTTTAACCTTCATAAAAGAATGGGGTAAAAGAAACAAAAGCTTTTTGACCCATAAACTCACTTATTCTGAAATCAAAACCTACATTTCCTGGAACTCCTTGGCAATGATGGCTGGGGATTTCTTGAAACTGAATCTCATCAGCCTCAATATTTGCTTTTGCTGGAATAGTATTACATAGGTGCATCCTGGGACCATGACATCTTACTTATTAATGCAAAAATTAAATCAGACTGATGCTGTTTGAACTAACGTTTTTATCTGCACATTCCTGGTTTTTAGTATAGTATTGGCGTATGCAGGGTGATTTTTTTTTTTAATTAATTTTCATTAGAAGGATGGGCAGAAGTGATTTCTGAGACTTAGCATGACTTTTGCATATAAATGTCTTAAAATACAGGAATTGTTATACTTAAAGCTTATGATAGCTGGAACTGCCTGAAATTGCTTTAATACTAAGTTTGTGCCCCACTTCTGCAGCAGCAATGACCTCTGTTGTCTCTGTTACCTAGCAAATGTTTGCTGTTTTGAACAGGTGATGTTAACGTCTAAGAGCTATTAGAGTTTTATTAATTATTGTAGATTCAAATGGAAAAGTAAAATTTTGCCCTTGCAAATTGTTCTTTGAAATTAATGATATAATGGTGAACTGCTGAGACTTAATCAAATAGTTAAAAGAAGTGGTATTGATAACACTAGAGCTGAATGATTTTTATTATGGGCCAAAGTGATTCAGTTTTAAGTACTGTATGTTTTCCTGATGTGAGAACTGTTGGTATGTTTGATGCGTCTGACAGGGAATTGTCAGGGTACAGGACATGTTTAACTGGTCGCCCAGTAAGTTGCTGTTTCCTACAAGGACTTGATGACAGGAGAAAATTTTTTGTTGTGTGGGCTTACACGAGATATCTGAATGTTTGCAGTGTACTGTGGTACAACTTTGTGAAATGAGTTCTGAGAATCTATATAATGAAACTGCTGAGAGCTGTGAAACCACTATGTTAAAGTCCAATGTGTGCTTATTGTAACAGAGAATCTGTAAAGTTTCTGGAATATAATCTAGGTATAAATTGCTGGTAGTTTTTTAAACTCTTATGCAAAGTGGTTTCATATTTGGAAATTTTCAACTAAACAATAAAGTGTTAGTTTATAATGTGGTACATCACAAAGTATTTAAAGCTTTGTCGTGAATTGCTTTATATATGGACTGTGATGACCTTCCACGATGCAGGTCTCTGACATGGAAAGAGGTGCGGGGGAATGAGGTTGATCTTTCCTGGCCTACGAGTGTGAATCTGTAGGTGAAGGCTGTGGAGATTACTGGAATCATGAGTACTCGCCTTCTTAGCAAGTAGGGGAGAGGAGGATTCCTCATTCCAACACCCTCATATAAATTCATACAAAGCTTATTCAGATTTTTACGGAGGGAGAAGAAACTGAATCATCAGTACCCATACAGCAACATTTTAGTGCCTTTAGGAACTGGATTTTGCCACCTTTACCTGCCCCCAAAAGGAGTAATAATAAATTCCCAGGTTTCCAGGAAGTCAGTTTATGGACTTGGACGCAATCTAAGATGCGTGTGTTATTCTGAATCTGGCCACTACATGTTTAACAGAGGCTTTAGATAAAAGGTAACATAGATGTAGTGAGGCTGCCTTGTTTTTCTTTCTTGAGTCACAGAACTGGAATAACAGGACGTTTTGTCACCATTCACTGAGCTGCTCATTTGCATGTGGAATTCATTTGCATGCCATTGACATTTGGGGGAAAGCGCTGGGAAGCGTCTGGGAGGATCTGCATTCAATGGAGAACAGATCTCTGGCTGCAGTTGGATGGGAACAAAATTAGCTTGGCCTGTGGGAAAAACTGACAAATTAAACTTGGCTTCACGAAAACACCTCTCAGTTGTACATTCTTCTTTGGAAAGATGCGGCAGTGCTATGTAGGTAAGGAAGGCATAGGTGTTAGGTATTGGTAGGAAGAAGTTCATTGCAAATCACATTCTGGGCTGCATAGCTGCCTTCCACCTTTGGGAAGCTCTCGGGGGTTCACTTTTTCCATCTTCAAAACAACTTTCTGCTTTATTGAAAGGCTCTGTGGAGTCCAAATTTATTTCTTACTGTGCCGACCTGATTTGTGATCTGGTATGAAAGAGACTTTCAGAGATAGCCTGTGAATGCTTTCTGGGGTTCTGAAAGAGACCAGTTACACACTTGTTGGCAAAATGTTCCTTTGGTTTAATAAGTACAGGAGCCAGGAAAACTTGTCCAGTGTTTACCAGGACCAAACAGTCTGGTGGAATCAGTATTCAAGGTAGTGAACCGTGGCTGGAGTGAAGCAAATGTGTGTGGACACCCTCAAAGCTGCTCTTTTGCTTGGGGTGAATGTTAATGACACTTCCGTATTTCCGTGATGGATTCATTCAGACATTAAGTCACTGGAAAAAAATACTCTCTGAAAAATATGCATATGTTCCTGACGGCTCAAAATCTTGTAATAGCAGCATGCTTACAAAGAAAAAAAAAAATCCAAAGAAAAGCTGTAGTTATTTTGTAATCTTAAAAATCAAATGTTGCCAGAAAATGTTCTGGACTCTGACTGAACGTGTGGTTATTTCAGCTTGTCCAGGATACTTAGCTTCCCTATGGCTCAGTTAAAGGCTAGGAGCTGAGATGTCGGGGTGTGAAGAGGAGGCCCCTGTTGGGTATAACCAAAGAAGGCTTGGAGCAATTGGTGATGTTGGACTGGAGAGACGATATTTGTGTTCAACTTCTGCGTTTGGTAAATCAATCTTTAAAAAACATATACATATTTTTCAAAGATGATAACAGGGTGATGATGGTGATTCCGTTTATTGACTTATTTCTATAATCGCTTTAATTTCTAGATTGGCACTGAAACTTTATCTGGTCTTAATCAGTGAAAGACTACTGTCTGTGCAAACAGAGCAGCACCTCTTGGGACTGCACCTGAGGTGCATATATTTAGGATATTTTCAGCAGCACAGTCAAGCAGTGAAAGTAATTGCTCAGCATGTGCAGTTGTGATGTTGAGCATTCTTGGCAAGGAATAGACAGTTCTGGGTTTGAGCCTTCCTATGTGATTTTGGTCAACTTTTACTTGATCTTTCTGTGCCTCAGGTACATCTGTTCAGGAGGCTGAAGGTTTTCCTAGCATACATTCTTCCAGGCAAAGCTGTTTCCTTCCTACTCATTATGTGTATAGCAACTGGCGCAGTATGTCCTCATAGGTGCTATTGTAATACAGAGCTCCCTCCTATTAATAGTTATAAAGAATTGCCATTCACATGAGCAGGAACTGCGCCTCAGTAGAACCAGGGAAAAGGCTTGATCGGGTGAGGTGGAGGGTGCACTGGCCTCGTGCTAGTGTCACCCAGAGAAGCATTGTCTGCAGCATGAAGCAGGGCTGGGCATTTTGTAAGCCTCCAGGGTTTTTTTTTTTCATGTGAGAAAGTTTCAGATTCAGGATGAGCTTTAAATTCTGCATTTAGTTCAGGCACCTGGAATGTTTTATTTACGTTGCATGTAGTCACTGTACAGTGAAGGTTCAGTTTAGGGTGGGAGTGGGAGGGGAAGAAAGACATCTATTGAAAAATTCCTCTCCATTTCTACAAAGATGTTGGCCATTTGACCAGTGGCTGGCATCTCCTATTTAGGGAATAGTGGCATATATGCTTATATACCAGCAACACCCCGTACTAAGATGCTCGCTGCTGTAAAGTGCATAGCAATATGTTTAAGCAAGGAACTGATAAATCCATCACAAAATAGTGGCTTGCCGTTTTCTCCTTGCAATTTTTTTTAACATGTATGCATGTTCTTTATATGCAGGAATACGTAAGCTCACGCGCGATTTTAAGCCTTTGGATAACGCACACCAGCTTACAAATCAATTCAAACCTAAGTGCTTAAGTAATATCAAGCTTGAAGGTTAATTTGCAGCAGAGGCTGCTGCTAGCTGAACACTGAAAGGAACATTAGTTACCACTTTCTCCTTCAACTTCAAATTTTATGCCTCTTGGGTTCTATTCTTTTAGGTTTTAACATATAAAGCCGGACCTTGGAAAGATCTGACCGGTACTGATTTACATCAGTTCAGGGGACACGTCAGCATCCTAACTTGTACAAATTCTGGTATGAAGCAGTTATCATCAGTTCCTGTATTGCTGTGATGACTAACAGTGCATTGTAACTGGAATGTAGTTCACAGTTAACGCAAAATCACTTCTGAAAAACTGTTTTCACAAGGGAGTTTATTTAAGTTTGAAAAATATAAAGGCACTTAGAAGTGGCAGGTAAATCCCTCATTGCATTTGAAAATCCCATTTGGTGCTTACTCCCTGTTGACTTCCATGGGGACTGAGCTTGTTTGTGTTTTTGAAAAATCCCATGGGTACTTATATGCATCTTTATGTGCTTAAAATTCTGGCTGTTGACAGTTTTGAAAGTATCATCTGAGGGCTGCCAAACTGGAGAGTTGATTTGTCTTCCTGTCGTGGATTTCAGTGATTGCTAGCGTGATCCTGTCTACAGGGTGTAACTTAATCTTTTGTTTAGCATGAGGATTACCTTTGGGCAAATGCCAATTGATTGATTTGTTACTTATTTTGCATTTATCATATTTCTTCCAGCGTGTTATACGGTGCGTCAACTGCATGGGACAGAAAGAATTTCTGCACCTGGAAGTTAAAGGCATACAACAGAAAACAGTGTTTACACGTGCGGTTCCTATTGCATTGAGCAAATTTTCACAAAAACAGAGTCTGACCTTTAGAGTTGACAGCACTGTTTTTAATGAGCTTGTAAGTTATTTGAAGGCTTCACTGATTTTTATTTCAGCTTTTAATATTTGACACACTCCCATTACTGAGGGATTCTGCCAAAAGCAATCCAAATCACAACTGAAAAGGAAAAGGTGCAGAGTGTCAAATGCCTCGCCCCCTATTCACTGTTCATAGAAAATCTGTATGAATGGAGATATTGGATATCTCCCTAGGCTGAGAGGTTAGTGATTTCCAGAAAGAGTATCAGCCAGCTTGCACATGTGAAGTGTCTCTCTTCTAAAGGTCAAGTAAATAACTAGAAATGCAGGGTGAATTTTACCTTATGAAGTGTTGGTAGCGAAGAAACTGACTGATCATGAAAGTCATTCAGCAAAACTAAGTTGGATTTGAGTAATTTATGAAAGCTAAAGTAATTTGTTCATTGAGTGCTGTCAAGAAGCAGTAGGCATCACTGTTTGTCTTGCTGCAATGATACTCTGCAAGAATAGGCAGCCAAGACAGGACGGACAACTGCAGCTGACACTTGCTGCTCAGTGACAGAGCTGAGATAGATAGATTTATTTTTATTTTTTGGTCCTCTGGGTAAAGTTTACTTGCTGCAGTTCTAGACCCAGAACTGCTTTGAGACAGCAAAGCTTCAGTAGGAAACAAAGTCACAAATACTGCAAACAGAGAGGAAGATATTGCCTGATCTCCTGCTAGTCTTTCTAACACGGAAGGTCCAGAGGCCTCGGAGCAAAACAGAAGAGGTTTTGTGTCTTCGCTGGGTCTTACCAAATGTCCACACAACCTATTATTCTTCTTGGTCTGTTGGCTAAGATTGTCATGTCTGTTCTTGTGTGCTTAATATCTGATAGGTCTTTGCTGTGAGGACTTGCCATTAAATAGCTCTGTGGAGCTGTGCTATGATCTGTGGGCTTGCTTTGTCTTCTCACTACACCAAAACCTGTTGGGGAACAAGGCAGGGAAAACACTGCTTCCCTGGATATTCTCTCATCCTCCAGCAGTTTGCAGCTCAGGAATCTCCTAAACCAAAGTTGGTTGGCTCTTGATGGAATCTAAGTCATCTTGACAGACTCTTCATCTCTTTGAGAAGCAGTATCTTCTGCTGGCTTTCTGGACCTTGGTGGATTAATGAGTGTTGTGGTTTGGGCCAGAGTGGCTAATGACGGGCAACAGATGCTCTCCTCCACCTCTCACTCTCAGAAGAGATAAAGAGATTTATGAGTTTAGAAGGAACTAAACTACTTTAATGAAATATTAATAAAATAATAAAAAAGAAATAATGAAATAGATACAATATATGCAAAACCATATCAAGCTCCCAGGATGACGATCATGTCCCTGACAGACACTGGGGAAGTCCCAGACTGGACTCAGCGATGGATGGGAACTGGATTCTGGATCTGCAGTCAGGAATGCATGAATCAGGATCAAAGGCAGACAAAGAGATAGAGTCCTCCTCGGACACCAGCCATTGAAGAAAGAGAGCTGACCCTCTGATCCCTCAGGTTCTATACTGAGCATGGGGCAGATGGGATGGAATACCTTGCTGGTCAGTTTTGGGCCACCTGTTCTGTCCCCCCCTCCCTGCAGGTGGGACCCCTCTGCACTTTTTTGTGTATTTGCCAACAGGGCAAATTATGAAGTTAGCTGACCTTGCTTGTTATAGCAATAAGTATAAGCAGGAGCCTCCCTGCATACCCTTCCTTGGCATAAACTATAAACACAGGTCTTATCACTCTGAGAACGAACAGTTTCTGCACAATATGCTGTTAATTTCAGAGAGTTAGAAGAGGCTTAGCTAAAAAGTAAAATTACCGAAGAGAAACTTGTTTCTGTTTTACCTCAAGCCAGGACACTGAGCTGCAGCCCTCTGGTAGGGCTGGGTTGCAGAGATTGACAGGAGCAAGCTTGAAGGTGAATTGTACTAAGCGTCTGCTGGAGACTGCCGAGGACCAGAACCGTCTGTGAGAGCTGCCTCTAAAACAAAGGCTGACCTGCCAGGAGGTGCTGTGAAGACTGCTGTCACAAGGAGCATTTGCAGCAGAGCTGCTAGTTTATAAACCTACATGTGGCACTGGGCAAGAAGTGAGACAGTGGTATGTACGTGAGATGGCTGTGAGTGAAGTGGGAACACCTGGGGACTTACATTTTGGGCAGAAGGCAGAAGCTGGAGTGCCTGTTAGCTGGAGAGAAGACTTAAAAAATGTGTCAGAGCCAATGGGCCCCACATCATGCAGTATTGCTGACTGAAACGAGAGAGTTATTTGGCTTCAGAGATGAGTAAGGAAGGCCGTACGAATACAGAAAAATAGTGCTGGAAATGGAATTTCTGCCAAATTCAAAATTAGCATCTGTGAGTGACAATTGTTAGCAGATGTGAGATTTCTATTTATTTACTTGTTTTCTGGAATGTTTATAGATTTCATTTTCATCTTTTTTTGTATGTTAGTCTTACAAATTTTCTCATGTGAGGTGCAGAGAATTTGTACACCAGCTCTTTAAAATGGCAACATTGAGGCATCTAGGTGAGACTGTATATGACAAGGAAAATTCTGTGTATGTTTACTGCTGCTAGATCTTGTTTGTTTATGGAGTGAAATATTATTAAAACACTCTCTGGGCTAGTGTTGACCATTATCACCCACCTAGCTTCTTTGCAGAGTGCTGATCAAATTAACATCCCTCTAAAAACTAAGTAGCTGTCAGATGAGAAGTCTGGGCCCTAGGAAAGGGATGGCAAAACTGTTCCCCTCCCCTGGAAGAGAGGAGCAAGGACTTGCAACTTAAGCGTGCCACAGAGCTACGGTGGCTTGGTGCTCTGGAGCATCCGGCGAGCTGGTGTCCGCAGTGCAATTGCCAGAACTGTGGATCTCCCCACTGATTCTCCCTGTTTGCAAGGAAAGCGTGAAGGGAAAAGGAAGAGCTGCATAATTTTTCTTCCAAGATAGTTCTTTTCACTCATGGCTGTTGACACTGTTCTTGATCCAATAAACACTGCAGAAATCCATGTTAGCAGCTGTTTTCCCTATCAAAGCATTTTCCTTGGACCAGAGTGTCAGCTGGCAGAAGACTGTCTCCAACCATTTGACTTTCCATGGTGGGAGTGTTACTTTTATCACCAATAAAATATGAGGGCCTTTGGATGTGGTATTACCTGGCTTACTTACACATCCTGGTAAAATTTCCAACAGCTTTTTTTTTTTTTTGACTGTCAGCTTAATTTAAATATCCTAATTTTTCTGTGCAGGAAAATCAGCAATGCAAGCTGAAGAGTGGATTTTCAAAGTACTTCTTCCCCAAAAGGGCATATACTTTGTATGCTGAGTTGGGGAAAGATGGAATGGGACAGGACAGGATGGGACACAAGCTTACTTATCTGTTATTTTCAAAGGAAGTTTGAAAATTTGTTCTCAATTTATGTTCAACTTCCTCGTGTAGGCAGCTGGACCCTTGACAAGGACTTAGTGTCCTCCTTCGCTTCAGGAGTCTTGAGAATTTTACTTGCTGACTCTCTGGTTTGGTTCCATTTTAGAAATATATGGAAGGTGGGGGGAGCGGGAAATTCCACAGCCTGCTTCAAGAAAACAGAAAGGTGGACTGGAGAGGACAGTATTCTGGGAGGCCAGAGACATAGGTCCTATCCTCTTACCTGCCATTTGATGCCTAACTGAAGGCAGAAAAATCACTTTAGGTCTCTCTTACGTTTTCTTCTCATGCTTTTTTCTCCTTGCCCATTGGGCCTTTGAAAGCACAGCACCTAATGCAATAGAAACAAGAGCTCTGGGGCTGCCATTATTGCTAGTCATGGTGACAGTGTCTGCAGTGTTTCGTCTGTGTAACGTCTGCCATTTCTTACCCATTCCTATTTGGCAGCGGCACCTTGGTTTTCTTACGCGTATTACCAGATCAAAAAAGTAACTTTCAGTGATCTGGAAAGTTCTACAATAGTGAATAACCAGCATCCTGGATTCAGATAACTCTGTTTAGCCTTCCCATGCTAGTTAAACTGTCCTCGGGCACAACGTGTCATTCATGCGCTTTTTGACATGTTAGTTCTCTCCTGGATAAAAGGTGTTACAAAGATCTCCTAGATACAAAGGTGTTACTGAATGTATGCCCAGATAACCTCTCTATTACAGGTACTACCATGTGTTTGACGTTGCCGTGGAGTACACAGAGAACAAGTGGTGTGCTAGAAGATATGTAATCTTCTTGAAGCCTCTTTATGAAAACATAATAAAGTACTTCATAACGCTCTTCTCTTTTGATGAGCACTGAGACAAAATGGTAGAATTTACATTTCGTAAATATCTTGGTGAGTGAAATTGTAACTCCAGGCAAGACAGCAGAAGATCTGTCAAAGGCTTAACAGAGAAAAGGGCTCACCTTCTGATTTAAATCTTGTTGCAAAAAAGAAATTTGGATTTGAGGCTGCAAGCCACTCTCTGCAGCTATTGCTCATTCTGTGCTCTAATACCTTGCGGAGACTAGAAGATAGTTACATACTTTTCAACATACAGGTGCTCAAAAGTCTGTCTCTGTGAGTCTGTCTGTCTGTTTCCGTGCTGGCGTTCTCTCAGCCACAGGCAGGGGTGCCACTGCCCAGCGCTGTCCGCACCTGCCCGCAGAACGGCATCTTCCCTCTGTGCTGTCAGACTGCTCCGCGTAGTTGGCTCTGATGGTTTTGGGGGCCTCCAGTGAGTTATGTCAGAGGTGGACTTTGTCCAGGGATTCAGCCATAATTTGAATTTACCATCTCTGCTCCCAGAAGCTAGGCTCTCAGATTATTTTAGGAGTGTAGATGTATGTGTGATAATTCTCATGTGTTTGCCTCAGCAGGGTCTGATAGACTGCTGTGCTCTTTTCTTTATTTTCCTTTTTTGATGTAATGAATTGTAGCCGCAATTGCATGAAGCCATCTACTAACTAATTTTTTCCAATGGTGACTTGTTTTTTTTTTTTTTTACAAAAGGTCACAGACTACACTGCTGCTCACTGTTTACTTAAAGAGAAAGAATGTAGTCACATATGTGCACATATATAAACCATAACTGGTCTGTTACTGTGTACAATGCATTCTTTAAAATAACTGAAAACAGACCAGCACACATAGCTTCAAAAGTTGAGTGCACAAGGAAAAAAGAGGAAAAAAAAATAGAGACTTTTTAAAAATCTTTTACCAAGTATTGTGGGTACTGCAAAGCAAATAAATGGCTAACTTGTTTGAAGTTTCTGCCTACTCAGGACATGGCAAACTGATAAAACTGAAACTCGGTTGTAAACATTTGGAAAGACAGTTATACTGACACGAGATCCCCTGGAACAGTGAAACTGAAGCGTATCTAACACCAGTGTTTCTGAACAGGGCAAGAGTGGCTTTGTAAAATCCTGCTTAGTTGGCGATTTTTGAAGAAAATAGGTCAGAGACTCTTGATGGTCTTCTTGTTAAGAAGTCTTTAGTGCCTTATGATAACTTCAATACTTAGTTGAATAAGTTTTGTGTCTTCCTGCCAGAGGAGGCATGGCTTTCAAATTAGAGTCAATCACACCGGTAAGTGATTTCTGAGGTCCAGTTGTGACAGCTCTGTTCCAAAGGCTGAGGAGCACATAACTTTTCCAGCTCTCACTCCAGGACTGTCAAGTAACTCGACTAGTGTGGTTCCAGGGACCTGGCAGAAGCTTCTTTTCTGTGAAAACTTGCTGGAGTGATTGCTGAAGCTTTTAGTTTAAATTGCAGGACGAGTGGGACTGTGCAGAAAAACATCGGGTTGTGGATAAGACACTGAGCAGTGATGGGGAAGGAAATAAGCAGCAAAATGTTGTAAAGAAGTAACGTGGACTAAACATGGGATGAAAATACCCTGTCATGATCTTTGCCTACATTCAACAAAAATTTGGTGTTGATTTATCAGAGCCTGATCTGCATACCAGCCATGGTTTACTCCATGTGTTATTTAACCCTCAGGGGACATAAACCATGCGACTCCAGGATCCACGTGGTTCTTGTGAAAGCTTCTGCCACGTCTGGTTCCTCTCCTGGTAATTCATAAACAGTCTGCACATGCAGACCTTGCTGCATACATCCTAGTATTGTCGTGTGAACTCTTCTTGTTTTGCTATGAAAAGTACATTGTTTCATCTTTAAGAATACAAAATGAGGGTTACAGGAGCAAATAGGAGACCTAGTACAGGTCAGTAATTAATTTTCTGTTTCTGTTTTTCCAAGGCTTATAAAAGATATATGTGTGTTGAGGTGTGCTAAGTATATGGATGTTGTTGCAAGTGTATATACAGCATATCAATGACCATAGAAGTATGTAAAAAATTATCCATACACTGTTGAGAATGCACTTCACTAGGACCATGTACCCTGGCAGTAATGTACATTTCCCACTAAATGTTTATCTTATTGTATCTGTATTTACTTAGATGGTTTAGTGTGTCCTTTGAAGCTATGGGACTGCATTTGTGATTGTTTCCCTGACCAAGTGTTATGTGGTAGACGTGCAAACTAGCTCACTAACGAAATGCGCTAAAGAGAAGCTAAGATATTGGTGTCCTCTGAGTACTCATCTTCCTCTGGATTGAAGGGTTGTGCTGTTGATAGTGAAATGATGCATAAGGACAGAGAAAGATCGGTTAAAATCCAATTGGAGTATCTCATAAGGCTTAAGAATGCTGGCTTTGATTGACAGTGTCATTTAATGATAAGCCCAGAGTCCATTGTTGCACTGGAAACTATGCAAAGAAGATTGCTAGATGATGTGCACTGCCTCATCTCTGTGGGGTAGCCATGAACAGACTGAACTATGACTATCTTTGTGTCTTCTGAAGACCTGAGAACAGGATGTGTAACTAACGTAGGATTCTTAAAAACGGCGGAGAAGAACGTGTCCTTCAGATAACTCTCAAAACTTGCTGAAGGACAAAGGGCCCTTTTACATACCAAGGCCCAAAGTATTGAATTCCAAGGAGAATAGTCTCTACCATAGCTGCTGCCGCAGGTCTGTGCTGTAGGACTCTGTAAGATACTTGGTTATTTTGTCCTGTTCTTATTTATGCACTGTGCTTTCCTCTGGTGTGTTTATTTTAAGTTGCCCATCACACAGAATTCCTTGTGACTAAGCAAAATAGGTTGAGGCTCCTTCAGAGCTCTTGGCTGTCTCTCTGGCCGTAAGAGAATTCATTGAAAAATTAGGCTCATCAAACCTGAACCATTCTTTTTCTGACCCCAAAACACTGCTTCTCCTTTGGATGCTGTGCTTAGAGAAGTGTTCCTTTGCTGTTTTTTGAGGGATTTCAAGGAGGATTTCAAACAAAGAAAAAAAAATTAAAAAAACACATATGCAAAACACTTTCCTCACTCTGCTGTGAATATTATGACAGTGAGTGTAGCAAGAAAAATGTGTCCATTTAGGGAAGTAAAAAAGGAAGGTATTTAGCAGGAATCCAGTTGAGCGTATAAGAATATAGAAGGAATTTCTGCTTTGAAACAGGCGTAATTGTGCTGACAGAGGGAGGTTGGCTTATTATACCCAACTAGTTACCATGTGATTGCATTACTCTCTAAAATCTCCTTCACAACTGTATGCAATATGATGCTGCAAAATCAGTCCTTTAGTTTCTGTATGCAATGTACTTAATGGCATTAAAAAATGCAGAAGATTTTGTGTGAAATAGAGAATAACTTTATGTCAGTAGAAAACTAAACAAAGCTTGCAGTGTCATCCAAAGCCCAATGAATTCAATAGCGTGATTTGTATCAGGCCCAAAGTAACTAACTTAATTTTATAGATGATGAACACATTAATATTCTTACTGGCTTTCTAATGGAGTAGTAGATTTTTCCAATAAAGCTGAAAACTGACTTCATTGTTTTACTCATGAGGGGGAAAGAAAAACCTCAGATTACACACTGTAATTTCTGTGTGTATAATATCATTTGAAATTACTAAACGTTTTCCATAGGAAAAGTGCCACTCACGTGCTGAGAAAGTAAGGCAATTTTAAAGATGATTTATCTGCTGTCAAATTCAAATAAGAAATCTACAAAAGTTGTTAATAAAAAAGAATAAGTAGTGGATGAAGAACACTTCAGAAGTGTAACATTCCTATTCCACATCATGAGCTACAGTTGGAAAAGGCTGTTAAAACAAATCTGATTTCTGTAAATGTAAACCAGCCATCTCATGACACATTTTTCAACTGCAGTTTGTAATCTAATCCTAGGCGCAGTTGAAAGACTGATTTAGTAGTAATGTAATCAAGGTTACACCATACATTTGTACATAGTCACTGGATTCCTAGTAATCTGTGCTACTTAATACGATGTGGATTACTGTGAGGTTAGCAACTATGAGGAATCTAGCTTAAAATAGAAGTGCAAGCATTGTTTGATGCTGTTTTGGATGTGGGTATCTGTGACCTTTGCAACAGTTTTGCTGGAGGACAGTCAATTGTTCAGCTGCTGCAAATCTGCCACATTCCAAAACTGTCAGTGCATGTGCATTCTTTTGCACAGGCTGACGCTCTCTCTCAGAGGATATTGTATTCTCTTATCCTAATAGCAAAAGCATGTAAATCAATTTATTAAGGGAGTAGACTCATGAAAAAAATGTTGGATCACATCCTGTAAAACTGACTTCAGCTTAAATGGAAAAAAATAGATCATTGTTTTCTAAAATGGATACTTAGGAATAGATTATGATATTCACATTTGGGCAACTCAGTGAAGGAAGGTGCTGAGAATTGAATTCTCCTACTCATAGTAGTGGGATTTCTACATACTCAGCGTACTAATCTGCCAGTCCATGCAGAAAAATGAGTGCTTAATTTTCAAGAAAACAAGAGCTGGGCCCTTTTACTCAGTGTAACGCCTTAAGTTCAGTTTAGTTCACTCTCCTCGCATCATGGGACAACTGCTTAACATTTCCACTTGCTCAGACTTGAGGCTTGTAGAAAAGAGGTGACAGGAATAAAGAATCTCTATAGGATTCTGTCCACGGAGAGAGGGGTGGATTGTCCAGAATGTACACGATGCCAGGAGTGATGGTGTTTATCAGCAGTCCATCCCTGCACTGGCCTCCATTTGTTAGCTGCAGGTCGGTGCTACATTTCCTGGCATCTCCCTCAACTGGGCAGGGATCCTGTACTACTCGTGTGTTTACGCCATGGAGGGGTCATCTGCTTTCCTATGTGCTTTTCCAGACTAATGAAATCCATCGATGCAGTGTAGGATCTGGACAGTAGCATCAGAGCTACAGTTTGGTGATGTTTACACAGTCATTTGGACTCTGATATGACACAAACTTTTATTCATTTCAAGAATAATATGAAAATATATTTTGCTGATTGAAGAGACCCTACTTTTTCTGTGCTTGTACGTTCTTCCATTACGCCCTGCCTCTCAGCAGTTTTAGCGCCCTGGCATTACACTGAATAGCTTCAATCTGTGTTGTGGGAATCGTGGAGGAAGTCATTCAGGTATTGTGTATTCTTGTTCTATCAGCATTAGTCACGGTGTAAAGTCATTTCACATTCATGTGAAATAACATGTAATTCTACAAGAAATACCAAGTGTCTTACGCTACTATGAATTGCAGCGTGTGAACCTGGGTCTGATATCTGAAGCAAGAGTGGTGTGGGAATTTGAGAAACAGTGAGCAATGGATAGTTTGTTCGGCAGTCAAGGAAAAGTACTGCTGATTCTGTCATCAAAGGAAGAAGCTGTGTCTGTATAAGCAGCCCTGAATCCTTTTGAATGGTATTCTGCGCTCTTCGCTGTAGTGGAGTGGCAGCAATATTGTGCCTTCCAACAGTAGACCTCAGCCAGGTGAAGAAGTCCTATGACTTCTTTCAAAGCTGATTCCTTCCTTGTAATTGTTTGTAGAAAAAATTCACTGGGGTTTAGTTTCTCTTGCCTAAGGAATGTTTTGAACTACTCATTTTTGCTTAATCACTTAAAAGTAATGTAGAGTGAATTCATGGTGTTGATCAGAAAGGAAGTTGGTGTTCTTTTTCCACCTGCACATTGCATGCCATGTTGCAGCAGAGGTAAAGTCAACATCTTACAAAAGCAAATTGAAGTATGGCAATACAGTAAAAACCTTGCTGAACAGGCACTAAAAACATTTGCTATGACACTGTTTTCTGTTCCAAAATCTCATTACCCAATAGGAATTGCAGAAATATCCCACTGAGCTATGGTTAGCCCACCCATTGTGCCCTGGCCTGAGAGCACCAGTGGTTCAGTGAGCAGAGCAGTCAGCTATGAAATGCAAAATTTTCTGGTTTGAGTCTGATCTGTGTTGACGTGCGGGATGTGCATGCCATAACCTACTGGTAAGCAGTTCCACCAAAATGTTTACAAACATTATGGTGTTCTCCCATCAGCCAGCTATGCAGTGAGTCCATCACCAGGAGCTGGAGCACACAGGAGGAGGGAGGGACCCTTTGTGACACAAAGTCGCTGTACCAGAAAACAGAAGGATATGCTGGTTATGAAATTATGCAATTTTAGATAGGAGATTAGCATAATCTTTCATAGAGTGTCATCTTTTCTATTTATAATGGTTTGCAACTATGAAGTAGTCTCATTTTAAATTATATGTATTTTCATATATAAAATTAATTTGGTTCGTATCATAAGTACCTCTTGAAGCTTATCTACATGTTCCTTTATAATTCATAGTTTTCTGCTAAGATAGCCCCAAATTAATCAATGCTTTACAAGATAATCAGCTCATACTGTCGCAAGTGGCAAAATGCAAGTAATGACGCTTTAATTCTAAACAAGGATGAGAAAAAAATCAAATTGAACAAAAAGAGGTTAATTAATAATCATGATAAAAGAAGGATCTGTGGGAGAAGATGTGGTTAAATCTCTTGCCTGTGATCCTTTCATTGGGCGTGGTGGAAAAAGAAGCACAGGTACTCCTGTGGTATGTTCACCCAAGCAGCCAAGAACCTGTTATCTCCAGCATCCTCTCCTAATCAAATCTGTTATCATTTCCATATATTAAAAAAAAACCCAAAAATTTATCTCTTAGACAATCTCGCTATTAAATATATATATATGTCCTGGCCTCCTATATATCACACATGCATTCAAGTGAAAGAACAGGCTGTTTCTCTAAAAAGGCATAATTATGACAGTGAGCGAGGGTTCCCAAGTCCCGTTTTTCACTGTGTTCTTGAATCACAGTAAACACATGGACAATAATTGTCTCTGTCTACCCTGCAAGGAAAGATGATAGAAGCACAAAATAGTTTTGCTAGAGAAGCTGACTTTTAGTAGGGCTTTGTTTTAGAAAAATGCTTCTGTAGTTTGGCTGATAATTCAACAAGACTGAAAGAGAAAACCTCTGCACCCTTCCCAGAGAAGCCAGGTGAGAGGGGAACCTTTGAAAGTAAAGGGAAGTAGTAAAAGTTCCACCATTGTGTCAAAAATGGACAATATAGTGCCTACTCTGTGTCAGAAATCACAAACCAAATAAACCTTGTTTCCCTGGAAAATGCATCAATATCAAGCCAGAAACTCCATTTTATTTAGCACAGGTATGAATTATTTGTAGCTTGTGCCCATTAGGCTGCTTAGAAGGCAGTCATTAATTCAGTAAGAACTTCTGTTGCATTAAAATGGGTGTTTGAGGAATAGATGGATTAGACTTCACTTGTACATTTGCCTTTGCCATTCTGCAAGAATAATGAATGGCTTAAAAAGGGTAAATCAGGATAAGACCCAGGCACACACAGTCTGTCATTTCCAACTTTCTTGGAAATGAAATTGAGATCCAGTGTGCCAGAAGAGAGCATGGGTTTGCAAATGCAAACACTTTTCTATTTTTCTGGACAGAGTCTGATGGAATACTCAGGATTTTTTCCTGTGCCAAGAAATTCTGCATGATATTGGATTTTTAAATCTTATTATTTTTAGAATTTACCTATTCTCTAAACTAAAAGAACAGAGATACAGTTATCTGATGAGACTGAAATACAGATATCTTAAACCAGTTAAAAGAAATAGGCCTTTGCATAATATATAGTGTCCTTTGGCAATGAGTTCCATCAGTTTAAGTCCCAGAGATTAACGGGATTTAAAAATCATTAAAATGTAGATGGTGAAATCAACTCTTACATAAGCTTTTTAAGATTAGTTCATGTATTCCTGAACCTTCCAGCTGGAGGATATGAGAAGAAATCTCCCTTTTATCAGGTCTCCAGTGAAACCAACTGCTCAGCTAACCAGACTGAAAATGGGAGAACTTGGTTTGTTCTTCAGGAGTTGGCGATGTACAATCTGAGCGTGAAACAGGCTCTGTAACGCACTGCAGAACGGAACACCAGCCTCCGTTTGCTGCACTCAGCAAGCAGCTGGAGGCTCGCCAGGGAGCCAAATGTATGTGACCCACATCAGTGGCTTGAAGGCATTTGAAATGAAATCTAAGATGTTGCATCTTTTTTACTTGGATTTCTTTGAAAGTATTATATACAGAAAAATGGTGAAACAGATGCATTACTTCTCAGCCTCCTACCATTTAAATGGTTTATTAGTTTGTGATACCTTTTCCCTTCTTTCTTTAAATCTTTCCCTCTGGCTTGCTTTCTTCCCTTTTTGTTGCCAAATATTTATCTGTTTAAAGAATAAACACTGTATTTCTTCCTTCTCAGTACTGAATAAAGTGTCCCTGATGGCTCTGGACCATGTCAGGCTATAAATGTTATTCTTGCAATTGGATCACGGTGAAGAACTTTATTGCTTGCATTTCAAGGACATGAGCTTAGTCCATGAGATATTTATTAGTCTTTCTGTATTTGTAATTTCCTTCTACATGGGTGATATATTCATTGCTTTTCTGTAGAATGAAATAATAACTGGAGAATAACTTGTTTTGCTCATCTATGTCTCAGGGTTATATAATAGGTGCATATATAGGGAAAGGGCTCCTACAACTGTGCAGAATTGGATGTTGAAGGATTCTTGAACTGGGTAAACAAAATCCAGGAAGGTTCTCTTCTGTCTGTAGTAGCGGTTGCACGTCTGGGTTGTTGAAGTAAATGCAAACACAGCAGTTAGATTATTATTTTTTTTTTTAAAATGCCAGGTAGGCTCTGTTAAAGCACAGTACAAAAATAAAGCGCCTCATCTTCTCACCAGCGTGTGACCCCAGCCAGCAGCCAAGCACCCACACGGCTGCTCGCTCGCTCCCCTCACCAGCTTCTCACAGTGGGGAGAAAATAGGAAGAACAAAATCAAGACAAATCTTGAGTTTTTATAAAAAACCAGTTTAATAGGTGAAGAAAAGGGGCCGGGGGGGAGGGAGGAAACAAGCGAAGCAAAGGAGATGGCATACCCCCTCCCACAGGACAGCCACTCTCTAAACAGACAGTTTGGAAGCAAAAAAGATGCCATGTTTTTCTTCCTTTACCCCTGCTTTTATTGCTGGGCATGATGATATGCGGTATGGAATATCCCTCTGGCCGGTTTGGGTCTGCTGTCCCAGCTGTGTCTGCTCCTGGCCCCTCGCCCCCCCTCAGCCCACTGGCTCTGGGGGTGTAGTGGGAAACGGAGAAGGCCGTGACACCGTGGGAGCGCAGCTCAGTGGTAGCCAAAACACCCGTGTGTTATCAGCACTGCTACCGCCACAGATTCAAAACATGGCACCATGTGGGCTGCTGTGAAGAAAGTTAACTCCATCCCAGCCAGACACAGCATAACCCCTAATCATACTACCTTTTTTTTTTTTTAGTTTATCTTTGCATTACCTTGTTTACAAATTCCAATTTCCCATTATCTTTGGGATCATTTTCTCACTGTAGAGACACTGAATACTCAGTTTTCCTCAGGTGATTACCACATTTCATTGCTGCTGCGACTTCTTGGCCTACTCACTTCTCGTGTTGTTATTTCTGTACTGTTTTCCACTAGCACACTGGGGCCCATATTTTCTTATGTTACCAGCGAAATATGGTTTGCTTAGCCTGGCTTTCTTCTTTGGTACATGTGGTAGCTCTTCACAGGTTCTTCAAAACTATTCATTTAGGGCCGGCAGAAAAAGTTACTCGCCCTCTTTGTTTTATTCAGTCGCCAAGTGTCTTTTAAGTCTCTCTCTTTTATGATTGCTTCTCTATCCAATATCTCCAAATGATCTGTCTCCATTAGGACAGACATCTGCCCCCACTTTGGCAGATCATGGACTTGCAGGCACAGAGAACATGCTCACTCTATGCTGGTTGTCAAAATCATTATTATGAGATTCTGGGGCAATGCTGCATCCCCATTACAGTTTACTACCAGACAAGGTGTGTCTGTTTTTTAATCAAATTGCCGTGTATAACGTCTAGCTCTAGACTTTGTGTCACTGCATGTTTGCATATCCTCTGTATTTTTCTTGGGGCATTTATGAGCAACTTACTTCTGCCTTTACTGTCATATTTCCCCATGACTGGAACCCACTTAATTCCTTCAGTTTCTCAATGTCTTTATTAAAATCGACAGCCCACATCCATCGTCATCTTTGCACAGCAGTTCTTTCAGGTTAGTGGTTTGAGCAGCTGGATACCAATTTCACTCCCTAATTCACAGTGCGAAGGAGCTTTTGTAACCCTTACTTGCCTGTGGGAGCAACCCCAACCTTGCACTGACCCACTCAGACGTACTGCTCTGCCTCCCTCTCCGTGCCCAGCTTCAGGTGTTCCTTGTGACCCTGGAATAGATGGCTGATTCCGTCTTCTCAGGTCAGTTACAATCTTCCCTACAGCTTTTCTGCCTTTCTTTTCATATCTTTAGGTTAAAAGCATTTATTATGGTTCTGTTTTCACATGTGGAGGGAAATCAGTCATACAGTTTGCCCCTTTCACCTGCAGTAGCTGAAAGATATTACAAATACTTGTTGGATCTGCGGAAAGGAAATCTTTTGATCTCTCTTCCTTTCCTCGGCATCCATGGCTCAGGACTTTTGAGCTATTCCCTAAACTTCTCTCTGAAGGGAAAACATTTACATTTGTTCCAAATTTCATCACCTTTATGAGAAAATGAAACATTCCAGTAACTCGAAATATTTAAAATTCAAAACTGCTGGTGATATTATGCACGGGGTTTGTATATTATCTTAAATGTGAAAGGTGCATTACAGAATAGACATCAATGAAGTTCCTACGTCAAATGTAATTGGAAAAAATACAGCAGGACAAGACAAAGATCATTGTGGAGGCACCGTGAATCTTTTGGCAGTGATGAGACTGTTGACTGACAAGTTAATATAAATATATTAAACTGTAATGTGTTCTTTTTTGATTGATTTAATGTTGTGGTGCTGTTTATACATGTACTTTTTTGGGTATTAATATATAAAGTAGCTCACCAGTTTTTGTGAGAACTGTACAAAGAACCTGAGCCTGGGGAAGCTGGGATAATAATGAAAGCTAAGAAAAAACAGGTTATCAGTTAAAGTGAGAGAAAGGGACTTTTTAGTCTAAAAAAGAAAAAGCTAAGTGAAGATCAAAATGAAAGCAGAAAAATTGTTCTAAGAACAGTGATAAGTTGTCCTTCCACTGGACGTGGGGAATTAGTTTAATTTACAGCAAGGAAAACAGAAGTTTGATGTGAGGAAAGATTTTTCTGACTATGCAGGCTTTGAAATGCTGGACTATTCAAAGAGGCTGCAGAACTTCCCTCAGCAATGTTGAACAGACACCTGCCTAGAACAAGGTCTGTTCTGGGAGTCCGTTCTGCCTCCCATCTCTTTTCTCATACTAACATGACTTTTAATGCTATGGTATAGGCAAGATTATTTCTATTTTTGCTCTCACAGAAAGCTAATTCTTAATATTGTTAACGTTCGAGTAATAAGAACAGTATAAAACTTCTGGTTTTCCTATTTTCCTAATTTTTTTTTCTAATTTTTTTTGATACTTAGCTTAGAGACACTGTTTTTTTCCCTATTCAGTTGAACTTTTCCTGAAATGAGTGTTACTGTTCACTCTCACAATTTTATTTTTATTTTTGCAATATACTATGCATTTTCTTCAAATTCCAGCTCCTTGGCAGCGTATGATCAGGTGAAATGTTGCTTCTGGTTTTTTTTGAAACTAGTAAAAAAATGTATTCATCGAGGGAGTTTTTGAATCACAGCAAAGACTCAAAAAACCTAAAAGGTAAACAAATTGTCTTCGAATCGTAACATCTTTCAAAAATAATCTCACGCTTTTGGGTATGCCGAGATCACAGTTTTGGAAGTAGACGGTGCTGAGCCTGTCTAGACTGTGCTAAATTATTTTAATGTCTTTTCCCAGCATGTCAGATAGGAGAGCTGACTGGCACTTACATGATTTCTTGCTTCAGTTCCTATGCAGCAAACAGGAAACGTCTCTACTTTTTTGCAAATGGCAAAAGTGCCAGCTTTTGTTAAAGCAAAAGAAAAGATTGTAAAGACAAGGATTTTGTAAATGGAGAGAACTTTATACTGATATAAGTTGCTTTCATTGAAATCTCTGGGTAACAGTGAGCTTGCTTGAGAGCAGCTCTGTATTTGATTTACATAATTTAGCTTTTTAAGTTGTATTGTTTGTTTGCAGCATACTGCCTCTCTAAGGAGCTTTCTCCACGGATAAATGGCAGCACTGGATTAGAATAACCTCTGCTATATTTGGGTTGCATTTTAGGGGGGAGAAAAATGGGAAAACAACATATTTTTTGTATGTGTTGCAAATTATTATGACATATTTCTGCCCTGAATATGAGGAAAAGCCAAACCTGATACATTTGGCTCTTTCCCTGGAATTTCAGTATGCAATAGTCATAATTTTTTTTTTCCTTTAATTCTGTGCGTACATATTTTAGGTTAATATAGAAAAGTATTTCTCCCCTTCATTTCTCTCACACTTATGACAATATTTTTCTGAGTTGTTTTACCGATAGCTGTAGAAACATGTATTTTCTTGTTTGCAGGAAGCTCTGAATCCCAGACTAGTTTTGGTCTCTCAAACCTGCATTCCAAAAAGAAATGCAAGAGATAATTATTCAATAATTATTATATATTTAGTATGTTCAGGATTTGCGGATAAAATTCTCCCTTACTAAAGTCAGTTGCCTTCAAGGGGGTTAGATTCCATCTAAAAAGCTGGGTTATTTCCTTTCCTAGGATTGAACAGAAAGTTTGTGAGCTTCATTTACCTTAGGCTGAAATATTATAATGATTGCATAAAACCTTGTTAAAGTTCTTTTGAAGTTTGCAGAAGTAGAATGAGTAAGATCTCCAGAGTCTGGCCAAGTGTTTCTCCAGAATATACCTTTGAGTAAAGACAGCTTTTGTAAACACTGAGAACATAACACAGTTTAAGCTTGCCTTCTTTCAGACTCTGGCAGCCTCGGAGCAAAATCAGCCAAGCCTAAGAAAATGTCCTCCTCCTCCCAGTGTCTCTCAAACTTTAATGTTTCAGTTCTGCAAAGGGCTTAGGAACCTGGCCTTGATCTAGGCAGGTTCTATGTTTGGACTATGGGAGTTGTCACCCATATAAAGTGGCACAGTCAAGTGCTGTTCAGCATTTCCCTTGTTTAAACCCTGAAAGATTGAGGTCTTGATCCTGATAATTTCCACCATACCAGAAGAAAGGTGCCCAAGCCGCACACTTCTGGAAAATGGGAAAGTTTAGTGGAGAAGTTGCACCGGGTGCTTTCTCTTGTCACTTTCTTAAGCACCAGTTACAGACTGTGACTCTGAGAGATGAGACACTGAGGTCAGACCTGTGATCTGACCCTGTACCACTGATGTTCAAGTGCTCTTTTCTGTCTGAAATGTCACTTCCTCAGCTGACAGGAGGTGAGGCTCTTCATCTTTAAATTCTAGAAATGAGCATGCTTTACTTTACCAAGCAAATAATATCTGAAAACCATGAGATTGACAAATCTGCCTTTAGTCCTGGTAGTGCAAACTGCCAGGTTGCCAGGGCACAGAAAGTGAAATCCTGGTGGCACTAATGGCTGTGAGCCCAGTAGGTTTTCTGTATTATTTTCATGGGACTAACTGTTTTAGATGATGTGTTCAAAATTTTACTGCCCTGCTTATCTCTTAACCCTTCTATGCCAAATAACAAGTGGGAAACAAATATTTTAATAAAACATATTTTGCAGGAGATGCGAAATCCTGAGAGAATTACACTTATCAGTATGAAGAAACCTCCCACTGCTCTGAACCACTTGCGAGTGTGTTTAGTGTCAGTACCATATGTCTGATATGATGGGAAAAGATTTTGATGTCTTAAAAAAAGTTGCTGGTTTATGCACAGTTAATATTCTTAGGACATGTGTTTTTCCAGATCTCATTTCTGGAGTTATCATTCTAATTATTGTTAAATACAAACAGTCAGAAACTGGCAATAAATATAACTGTAATGAAATATTGTTTCAAGAACCTTTGTTCAACTATCAGATGAGCAGGTTGGCTAGCAATAAATCACACTTTTTAAATCACAGTAGAATATCTTTTATTTGGGATGACATTTAATCAGGCAAGAGTAAAAGATGTCAGAGAACATTACATTTAATTGATACATCAAATGATTAATAGTGGATGAAATTTGAAGGTCCTTACTGGGTTTTTGATTCAGTGCTCTACTTCAATGGAAGTTTGCCCGAATAAACATTAAGTAACAACTGATTCTGAACCTCAAAATGTGACCCAGTAATACTTACCACTTAATGTTGTGCTCTGAACTTTCAGAGCTCTTCCGTGGGTCAGATCTCGAACACAAAGGGGCTATTGAAGTGAGCATGATTTGGTCAATTAACCTGTTAAATCTTTGCGTGCAAGGCAGTCAGAGGCCCACTGTGGTTTTGGAGAGGGGTTACTCAGATCCAGCGATTTACAATATGCTGAGAATCCCATAGAGGTTGTATCCAAGTAGGGGCCTTGTCGGACCCTGGCTCCTGATGGAATAATAAATCATGTGGTACTTTTTCAATTGGAAAAACATATTAACATGCCTGCTGCTCCAGCTGGAGAGAATAAAATCATAATGGCTTATGATAAATTGCATATATTTCTTGTATCCATACCATTTGTGAGATATTTTTTCCCCTCAAGTTGAAACCACAATGACACGTAGAAAGTGTTCTTTATAATGTACCATCCGTGTGAAATGGGGGAATAGTAAGGACTAATTAAAAGCATAAGTCACCAAAGTTGATTAAAATGCAAACTAGGCCTAATTTCATGCAGGATCTGTTAAAGGCAGCCAAGGTTGTAGTGGAGAGACAAAAAGGTTGAAGAGGTGCTATATTTAGATTAAAAAAAAGTACATTAAAGCCAAGAATCCCATGGACGGGAGATGAAGGATGAAAGCAACAAAGGCAATAGGAAGCAGAAACCAAGAGGGGAATTACTGATGCTGGATCTCAATCGCATGGAAGGCTTCTCTGAGGTGACTTTCCAAAGCAAACAAGCAGGGTTTGGTCGGAGTCCTGCTGAATGGCAGATTGATCCTGCTTTCATGGAGGCCAAAGTGACACATTGCCTTTGCACAGTCCACGTAGTTCTCTCACGCCCTGTCTAGTAGGCAAGATAGAGCCTACTAGCAGAGTCCCCAAGCAAAATCAATTTTCCTTGACAGTGGTATTCTTACTGCCCACCTGCAAAGGACATTTCCAGTTAGTCTGAATTGTCCGGCATGCTGATGCTTTCTCCTGACACTCCCACCCTGAACATTGCCTGTGACTGTAGCTGCTGGAGGCCAGGTCCTGGGACGGCACTAGGGGTAGGGCAGCGATGGGGAAATCACTCACATTGCTCAGTATGGACCTGGGCTGATGTCGTCTGGGAAGAGAACTGAGGTTTTCTGCCCATACCAGGTGAAGATATGTGTAGATACACCTTTTGTTTAAATTGTGAGCAGCAGGCCTAAATATTTCTCCTTCAAAAATCAGCATGACACAACTTGGTTCATTTTTAACAACCCTTTTGATATCATTCCTGTGTTGTGGTTATTAGCAATTACCATGCTGCTTTCCCCTTCGTCGAAAGCTTTCTACACACTGACAGCAGCTTCACGTATTAATTGCTAGGACCATCCCTGCAGCCAGCTGTGTCATCACAATCGCTCAGCCATTTGACTCACTGTGGTTATTGGTTTGATGAATTACAATCAGGATTTTGATCTCAGAGCAGCTTTGCAATAGCAATGAATGCTGAGCATGACAAATGATATCTTCCTGAGCCCACATTTGGCTAACTGCCAGCATTTCATCTTACTTGACTGCTGTGTAGCTTTCCATCTTGTTAATCACAACACTTTGATAAGGGGATTGTAGCAAATTGTTGGTATCCCTGGAACAAGTACCAGAACTGCATTTTACTGTACTTAGATTTTATTCTAAATCTGGTTTTGTTACCTGAAATAAAAGCTCTTGAAACCAAAAGTAGTTTAGAGAGGAGATATTGCTTTATTCAACATCAGGTGCTAGAGAGAAACCCCACAAATCTAGCACACCTTACCGGGGATGTTCACCCATTATTTATACACAAAATATTCTCCTAATTCCGCCTACCTAATACATAACTTCACCTAGGCTTGCGTATTCACTAGGATGACCAAATAGTCTTTTTGCACATGCGCAACAAATTTTGCTGTGTCAGCAAAACACTTCTGCACAGGCCTGAGTTTCTCGGTGGTCGTTTGGGTAAGGAGATCCTTCCTCACATTATCCTTTTAAGGTGTTGAGTCCTCTCAGGACGATAAAAGTTTACTGTAAGTTTGCCAACTTCTTGAGCATGATAAGGATGTTCCTTGAAGTAGCCACAGCTCTGTCCTAATTGGTATAGGAGTACATACTTGACGCACAAAAGAACCTTGAAGTGATTAACTGCTTCTTGTTATCCCATCCTTGGTGATTAGCTACTTCTGGCTGTCTCCTCATTATCACTATCTGTAACATCAGCTCAGCAACTTAACTATTTTCTCACACACAGTAAGAAAGTCAGTAATTAGCTATTTTCTCACACAGTAAGAGGGTTAGTAGGAAACAAACAACATTTTAGTTAGCATATGGTTATAAAAAAAGCAGAGGCCTGTCTTTGGTAACAGTTTTTGCTCCTTTCATAGAGCCATTTTAGAAGAAATACGTATAGGCTTGCCTTTTCTTCGTCACCCTTTGTTGTTTGGGGCTTTGCTCTTGGAAATGCAGCTGTTCTTTACATAATTTAGTTAAAATTAACAACTATTTCCTAGCCTGTTTCACTACAGCTCAGTACTTTTGGGACTTTAATGTAGTCAGGTTTGCAGTCCTTAATTTACAGCTGTTACTTACAGAAACACAAATACACAGCAAGCATTTGGGGAGGTCCTCTTCATCATCCATTGATGTATACAGTAGACACAGACCATTTGTTTCTCATGGGGAAGAAAACACTTTGGGAATTCTGACACAGATTTAAGTGCTATCAAATCTACAAAGTCCTGCTTTAGCAGGGTAGTTGGACTAGATGATCTCTAGAGGTCCCTTCCAACTCTGAAGATTCTGTGATTCCTGGAGATCTCTTAGGTGGCAAGGGTGAACCCTTTAAATACTGAAGCAAGATCTATACAGTAGAAAATAACATGGAAGTATTCCCATTGTTCTCTGTGGACATTACCCATCATTTTGAGAGCTCCATTAGGTATGTCTCCTCTTCTTCAATTTTCTGTTTTTAACAAAAGAATAGGTTGTGTCGATTGGATTGGCAAAGCTGCCAAACTGCCTCAGGTAAGTGCAAACTTACTCTCTGTTTAGAAAGTTATTTGTATTTCTGCTTGATATTTATAGTCTAATTTCATGAGGTGTAGGAGACAGAAGAGAGGAGGGTGCTTTGAAACCCAGCTCAGCAGCTACAGCACTTATTCGTCCGCATTGTATATTCTCTTCTGTGGCTCTTGAAGATCTTTTTGACAAGTGAAGTTCACAAAGATGGTATGTTAGGTTTTTCTGTAGTTAATTTAGACTTTTCAGTTGTGGAGCTATACCCTTCAGCTCATGGTTTGTCGGGATCAAGGTAAAGTTTCTGAACTGTGCCTGCAAGACAATGTCAGCTGTTACCGTAACACTTATTACTGCTGCAGCTAATAAGTGTTGGATGCAGCGTGAGAGCGGTGGGAATGGTGGAGGTCTGCACATAAATTTTCTGCTGTTTTTTTCAACACTGAATATCCAGTTTTGAGTTCAAGTGGAGTCATTTTTGCAACCATAAACAATGATGTATACTGAAAAGCAGCTTATTTTAACATAAAAAACCTGTTCCACTTCAAAGGGTTTATTTAAAGCTGGGAATCAAATGGCATAACTGTTGCAGCCTGCAGCTTTGCTCAATCTCTTTGCTTTCTTTCTCCGTCTGTCTGCCTCTGTTCCCGTGGGCAAATTAACTCTTAGTTTGCTGTAGACAAAACGCAACTTATATAGTGTTTGTGACATAATGGGGGGAACAGCTAAGTGCATTGTTATTTTGTGGTCAGCTCAGCAGGGTAAACTCAGATGATATGTGTGCACATGACGTGTAAAAACAAGAGGGATGAGCAAACTACACTGTTGGGTGGAGGAGACCATCTGGACCGTTCATGGTGTGTACACACACACTCACACTCTTCTCTCTCTCTCTCTCAGAACCTGTTCTCCAGGAGACTAAGACGTGCTGCATTCAGCTCCCCCTGCATCCTCTCTGTTTTCTCGTCCTTCCCTTCCAGTTGTTTTCCAGCCTGTTTGTGCCAGAGTCCCATTTGACTTCTCTGCCTCCTCCTTGACACATACTACTTATATCAGTAGTTTTACTCATGCAGATTTGGTGAATGAGATTGGTAGAGGAATTATTTAATGTGTAGGGACGACTTAATTATTTGACCTGTGTAGAGCCAGGTAAGAGCCTGAACCAGCTAGGAAGTGGTCAAACCCACATTTCTCTGTAGCATTCTCTCCCTCCACTCTTTTTTCATTAGATGTGGGCAGTGTGCAAATGGCAGAGTAAATCAGAAAATGCAATTCTGATGCCTTAGCAGCCTCCTCCTGCACCAGTTGTCTTCTATTAATATTTATAATATATTGGATATGCAGATCAGAAGTATAATGATGGCTGGCATGTTACATGTTCTTGGCTACTCCTTTGGTGCACTCCACTTACTGTTTTACACTATTTCCTCATGAACCTGCTGTTATCCCACTGTACCATGCTCTTTCTTGTCAGACAAACATGTCCTGTAGGCAGCAGCAGCATGCTGATCCCTGCGCTTGTCTGTCAGCAACAAAAGATGATGCAGGTAGGTTTTTGGCACACTTTACCCCAGCAAATGCTTATTCTGAGTTTTGTTTGATTCTTTTCATGCATGTTGTACTGCGAACATCAGCCTCTTAGTGTTCAGTTAGTCTTACGAAAGGACAGCCTTTTGTTCCACCTTTCCTTTTCATTAAATTTCATGTCAGATTGAGCTTTTAGGACACAATGCAAAATGTGTCCTCAAACATCAGTTCCTGGTAAGATTCTGAATTTGGAAGTCAAGTGGCAGTTCTGCTGAGGGAGGAATAGGGCAGAACAAAATGGTCTTTGCCTTGCTGTCATAGTAATGGCAGTGAAGTGCTGATAAGTAACAATACACATCTGTGTGTGTTAACTCCTTACATATCCTTCAGGGAGAAGTGCTCTGGCGTACAATAATAGTATCTTTTTCATAAAGTTTTGAAGGCAGCCTAAGGACTTTAATTAATAAAGAATTATATTCTTCCATAATAAAATGGGTCACAAATGGGACATGGTCATTATGTTCTAGAAGATTTGTGGACTGTGACTACAGAACTACAGTCTGAATTCTGTTACACGCAGTAGGGCACTTGCACAAAGGATGACCCCAAAGTTTTGTGGGTTTGGGGTTTTCGTTATTTTTTTTAATAGTGTGTGTATATATATATATATATTTGTATCAGGCATAGTGTGGATGCAGGACTAGTCCCTAGCAGGACTAGGGAAGTGATCGTCCCCCTTTACTCTGCACTGGTGAGGCAGCACCTCAAATACTGTTTTTGGTTTTGAGCCCCTCACTACAAAAAAATGCATTGAGGTGCTGGAGCGTGTCCAGAGCAGAGCAGTGAAGCTGGTGAGGGGTCCAGAGAACAAGTCTTATGAGGAGCAGCTGAGGGAACTGGGGTTCTTTTGTGCAAATGTCAGAGTAAATCAGAGTAAACAACCAAGTACCTGAAAGGAGGGTGTAACGAGGTGGGGTTGCTCTCTTCTCCCATGGAACAGGCGATAGGACAAGAGGAAATGGCCTCAAGTTGCGCCAGGAGAGATTTAGGATGGATATTAGGAAAAATTTCTTCATCAAAAGGGTTGTCGTGCACTGGAACAGGCTGCCCAGGGAAGTGGTTGAGTCACCATTCCTGGAGGTATTTAAAAGACGGGTAGACACGGTGCTTAGGGACATGGTTTAGTGGTGGACTTGGCAGTGCTAGGTTAATGGCTGGACTCAATGATCTTAAAGGTCTTTTCCAAGCCAAACAATTCTGTGACTCTATGATTCTGTGATATATATGTATATACATATATGTCCCTTTTTCAGTTTTGTCTTCTGTTCTTTTAATCTCAGCTCTGTCTTCTCTTAGCCCGTGAGCTGTCCTTTCTGGTCTTTGAAACTAACAAGCTGTGTTTGTGCATTAAATCAAGTAATTGCACCTAGAGAGATTTTGTTCTTGTTTTAGCCAGAGTGCTGTTTTAAGCAGATTTAATTTTAGGGTAAGTTTCAACAGCTGCTATAAAGTAGGGTCCTGCTGGAGGGCTGCGTTCAGTCCTCAGTTCTGACGCAGCCTTGCTGTGCAGCCATGGCTGAGGCGCTTTCTGAGCTGGGACTCCCTCCTTGTTAAATAGAGGTGCTGCTTTCCTAGTGCACTAGGAGACACCTTCCCAGACATGGAGAGACTTTCCTTTTGCTTTTGAGGAGTTTGGATTCTACCATGTTGGGCTTCTCTCAAGCCTTTTAAGGCTCAGCATCATTCCAAATTAAACCTTAAATTACCTTGGTAATTTCTGAATCACACTGCTGGCCTGCATTCTGTTATGATCATTGTACTTCTAAAGCATACTGCTGATTGGTCAAACCTTGTTACCTCTTGTTTTTTTGAAACCTTTCAGCTTCTTCTGTCATTATGATGTATTTTTTACTACTTTAACTGCTACCTTCACTACTTTACTTCCTTTAATTCCCTGCATGCTATGTAACAACACTAAAGCTGTAATGCTTGTATTTATTGTTTTTTCCAACTTGATTACATGTTTGCCAACCCTTTTTTCAAATACTGTCAGACATGGCACTTTATCAACAATAACCTCAACTGACAAACTCCTGACTCCAGTAGTTAAATCATAATTTAAATGTGCCATTTCTATTATTTACATTATTTCCTAGATCAGTGTTATGTTGAATTCCAGATTTTGAAACCACACTCCAAAGCACTGAATATCTTTGCTCTTCTCTCTCTCCTCCTATCTAGCATTATCTTGTGCAGGTGACATTTCTTGATGTGAAGGAGACCAGAGTAATGTCCATGCGCAAAGCCAGCCCCCAAGTGGAGCCCCTACTTTGCATCTTTCCCTGTTACACACGTTCATTCATTACACCAATTAAGTGTCAGTTAGACTCCCACACATCTCCAAGATGGCAGTGGACTATTTTGCTATCAGATTCAGTGTTTAAAGGAAGTTGTCTTGATTTGTGTGATTGGTAAACGATATGGTGCTTTTTACCTCAAGATTATTGTTTGAATTCAGCCTGGTTTACGAGTAGCAGAAAGTAAATTGCCATCTATAAACGCTCCTAGCCCCTGTGGAAAAAACTTCAAACTGTTGTAAATTATTCTTGTTAGCAGAAAGGAGAAGAGGGCAAGGGCTGAAATACACCACCTAGGACAGAACTCGTATATAGGAATTGAAATTTCCACACTTTCTGTGGAACATTTTTTTGTCTGGTGGCATGGGAGAAAGGACTGTAAATAGTTTTTACTATAGGTCGTCTTGCACTGCAAAACTTTGAAGCAGATATACATCTTTTAGATATCAAATTTTTCATCTGCATCTGTCCTTAGCTCCCATATGAGATTAATCAGGCACTGGCACAGAATCCACATTGGAGAAATGGGACAAGATTTAATAAATAAATTAATTAATTATAAAGTCATGGTGCACAAACTAAAGATTCTTAGAGAGTTGGAGCATTTTTATACCATGTCTTCAAAGCTGGAGTAATTTGCTCACTGGACTATGACACAGTACTGAGTTTGCATGTTTTAGAGTTGCAGTGATGCAAAAGAGAAGGGCTTTTTCACTAAATTTTGTTCAGTCAGTGTGTTTGCTTTGCCATTAACACTCTGAGTCGGCTGCACATCTTGTAAAGCCGAAAGGGGAGAAATGACCTCTGCGTCAAAAGAGCCACACAGCACCTCACTTATTTATGCCTGGAAAGCCTGGGCTGTTGGTTGTAAAATGGAGACTGCAATGTGTAAAAGCTGTCATCTTGATTATGAACCCTCACATTTTCTGCTCCCAGTATATCGAGTCCAGACAGAGGATAGCAATCTACTAGTGGTACCAGCTAACAAATGTTCCTTGTTCTTTTGTTGCCGGAGTTTTGGTGGTAGACTAAGCCCTTTTAGAACATAAAGCAGGAAGCTGCTGGAGTCAGGCAGTGGCAGAGTGCCTCTGGGTTACTGAGGGTAGTTTTCCTTGTGGGCAAGTGCTGCAGGAAAGTAACGCAAAGTAACACTGTGACTGTTCAGGTCATCCCTCTGCTGGGGTTTTTCATAGTCTTAACTTCAGGCACCTAATTCTGGTGATTATGGGGCTGAAAGCTCCTGTAGAGTCGGTGGGACAGCTGTGCTTCCCTGACAAGCTAGGCACCAGGGCTGCTGGCTTATGCACCCGAGTTGGACGCCTAAAGCTAAACAGTCAGGCTGTTCTCTTTAGCCCAGGGTCTAGTCTAGTCCAACCGCAGACCGAAAGTCTACCACTGCTGCTAACTAAAGGAAGACCTTCTTCAGCTGTTCCTTTAGTGCTGAGCATGTACCAGCACACTAAATGCATGGTGGAAGTCATCAAAAGAAGAGCATTAACACAGCTTCAACATCCTTAGACATTAAGTTAACAGCTTAACGCAGCTTCAACATCCTGGGACTGCAAGCCATTGTCAGAAACTCTTCCAGCAAACCACAGCCTTTTTTTGGGTTGTCTGGTGTCACTGAGAGCTGTCTCTGTATCTTCCCCCTCCTGTTTGGATGCCCGTGCAGGAGCAAGAAGGATGTGGTCTCAAATAATCCTGTGTATAGATACAGAATATTTTTTCTTCCTGGGCCTTTCCACTAATTGATGAATTAAGAGCTTGTGCAACAAGAAATACCTAAAATGGGAGGACCGAAGATATCAAGCCTCATCTGCTCACACACTTTGCTACAGCCCAGAATCTGCTGCTGTGCAGAGTGCCCCTCTCTGGAGTCCTGGGAACCACAGTGAGGAAGAGGATGAGGTTGCTCACCCTGTACGTTGCTTGAGCAAGAATAGGTGCCAAAGGCAGAGTCAGAATCCCAGGACCTGATATATCATGGTGTATTGTTAGCTGTGTTTGTTTTGGGGGCTTTTGGTAATTTTTCTTCTAGGTTTTTGTCTCTCTATTTAATTATCCTTTTCAGGACTGATTTCCTGACTTAATCTGAATGTGCATAAATCTCCACCATAGATTTATCATCTCTATAGAAAGCGCTTTCAGAGTGGTTGTGCAGCTTCCCAGAAAAAGGGACACTGTTGGAAAATGAAGCTTTCAGATTCAACAATAAGCCTACTATTATGCTGATTTTTGCCAAGCTTTCCCTCACTTCTTTCCCATTTACTACAAGAGTGAGCTCAAGGCTTCTTTTTGTTTGTTTTCGAACTTCAGTCATTCTTAAGTGTTTACCACCCTGCTCAAGTCCACTCACTCTGAAACATTAGACAGCACAAGATACTGCTGCATTGCTTCTGGAATCAGAATATGCTCAGGTTCTTTTTTAGGCTGCATGTTTCTGTGAAGGTTTTAGCCAGCCTGTTTGCCAATCTTAAAAAAAGAAAAAGCTTTCTTAGAATATTGTACTTTGACTGTCACAGTCATTTGAGGACATTGTATTTTTCATCAAATGTGAGATCTCAGAGCAGCAGTTGAAATTATCTTTGATATAAATAATCTCATTGCAAAACAGATTTATGTTTATATAGTATATAGTCTGCGTGCTCATAACCATTTAATCAAATTCAGGCCTTTTCTGAGCAAACATAATGGCCATTAACTTACGTGTGGGTTGTGAATTATCCTTTCTGAATTTGACATGTAGCTTTGAGAGACAAAAAAGCTGTCTTTCCTTGAGTTGGTTTTTTTTTTTTTTTTTTGGCTTGGGATCACACATGCATATGCGGGGCTTTTCTATATCTAAACAGTTTTTCAATGTTGAATACAAATTTCTGCTGATAACATGTAGAAACCCAACCTCTCTAAGTTTCTGGTCCATCGTGACTGTCCAAATTTTTTGTAGTTACCATGAATCTTCTTTTTCTTCTTTCTGTGTTGATACTCCATATAATGCTCTTTATGTCTCCACACAGGTCCTTTGAAAGTCCCTTCTGTCTTTTCTTTGCTTGGCAGCTCTCTCCTAAACCGAGCATGTAAACATCTATCTCCTGAAGACATATCCCTGTTAATCACTTCTGGTGCCTCCCTTTGAACTTCTTTCCGTTAATGTTGCAGTTTTTAACTGCAGTTAACAAAAGCCAGGATAAAATGCTATTATCAGCCCTTCTGGTTTAAAAGAGCTATGTTACGTTTATGCCCCAGATTAGCAACTGCTGTACAACATGAGCTATGTAATTTGCTGTTTTCCGTATCTTCACCCTCAGATCTCTTGCCAGACCACTGTGACTGTACCAGTTTATTTCCAAATTTCTGTGTTGAATCAATTTCCCCCTGTTGCGAGCCAGAAACAGTTTTGTGCCAGGGGAATTTCAACTGATTAAATTTGTTGCCAGTTAACAAACTTTTAATCACTGATTCTGGTACTGAAACCAGCAAACAAATACGTGCTTAGAGAGACACACCTCAGCTCCCCTCCAGATGCCTCTCCTCCCTGTGCCGTGGTCTCCAGTCCTGTATCTGCACGTGGCACCCAGTCCCTTTGGTGAGGTGACGGGCCCCAGCAAATAGCAGGAGATGAAGCTTTGTAGCTAGTGCATTGGGCAGGACTCAGAAGACCTCTGTCTCATTTCTGTAGCTGGGAAGTTCACTGCACCGTTTCCTTCTGTTTTCTTATCTGTAGGCCAGGAAAAAATGGCAGTGACCTGCTTCAGGTAGTACCGTGAAACCGATTGCTGAGAAGCAGTCTAAGAGGACATGGTGCTACTGATGTAGCTGAAGCTTTGGAGTCTGTCAGTCTTGTGGGAGCAGTAGGTGTTAGAAGAAGCAAGGAGATAGAACAATTACATAGGGATGTAGTTCATTATCTTTACGTTCACTTGGTTCCTGTTCCATCCCTAGCCCCAACAGTAATCAAGTGGCACAAGACACAAAGCCATATCACGTGTGGCAGTGTGTTCTTCCCCTTCAGGAACAAGGAATTTACGAAGGTTGTGTTGTGACATCCCTCTGGATTACTGCAGCTCATTATCTGATGTTAAAGTATAACACGTCAGCTTTCAAGGTCCTTTTCGTGACAGGTCACCGGCTGATGGAGCTTCAATACCAACAGGGTCTGCTAAAAAATCTTTAAAGAGAAGGGGGGTGGTATTTTTAGCCCAGGTCATTTCAGTGGTCTGGTCTGCCAGGAAGTTTCACAAACTAAATAGAATAACAGATTACAGTGCTGAGGTGGAGACAGGGAGGTTGCAAGAGAGCAAGAAATCATTAAGGCACCTTTACTGCCAAAGTTACTGCATTGTACAGTTACGCCTGGAGTATCTCATAATCTTTGTCATATACACTGAGGTTTGGAAATTCCTTTCTTCTTTTGCAGGTGGGAAGCTGAGGCCCAGAGAAATTAATGAGTTGCCTGTAGTCACATCAGAAATACGACCACAGTTGTATAGGAAATATTGTGAACTGAGGATTTAATGCAAAATCCAAAGTCAGTGCTCTGATCAGGCCATCTTACTTCTAATATAGCCCAAAGTTTCCAGCTGGGATGTTTAATTGTTGTTATCATTTTACTTTTATCAATGAATAACCTCCACAGAGGAAACAAACACTGCAACGTGTGTTGACCATAAGGTTCATACTGCTATTTGGCATAAACAGAAGATGAGAACTGAACTCTGGGCAGCTGGTGTCCTCTTTTTGAAAATGTAGGTTCAGCATACAGCCAAATACACTGCGAGCCAATGTAGATTTGCACATTTGCTGCAAAAAATAAAAAGCTGGTGGAGTAATGCTAAAACTCCTTCAACACTGATATAGAATCTGTGGCACCTTGTCTGGAGATCGGCTTCTAGACGTTGGCCCTTTATTCCCTAGAAGAAAGTTAGCAGATACTGCGTCAGACTCTGTATGAAGGGCTCCTGTTTCCTGAAGGTTTGTTTGGGGCAGCCATTCATGATCCACACTGCAGAATAATCATGATCCCTTCTATGTTCCCATTCCGGCCTCTACTTTCAGTTGCTGTGGATGGCAATTTCCTTGTGCCGGCTTTTGCATGCACCTGCTGGCTTCCCAAAGCTGCTCTTCCTTCTCTGTTTTCAACTCAGCCTTAGTACGTAGTGTTTTCCTCACTTGTGTTTAGTACCCAGACAACTCACCCTCAGAACTGTGTGAATATACCATTTCTCACCAACAATGGTGGATGACCAAAAAAACCCAAAACAAACAGGAATGAAATAATTTCAGTGCACACAGGGTACAAAACCTTTATTGGAAAATACATTAAAAGTAGACTACTTAATTTTTATTTAACTTTTCTAAATAAATTCACAGTTCATCTTAAATAATAAACTTCCTTGAAATCACTGCTTTTTAAAAAGTCAAAAGTAAAGTAACGGAGTGAAGTTGCAGCTCAGGTTTTTCTTCCCACTACACTGTCACAGAAAAACCTAAGCTATTTCTGGCTGTTCTTATTTTTAGATTGTTCTTCATATACCATCTACCGTCATTGAAATTAATGAGAAAATAAAAGGAGTGACCTTTGGCTGAGCACATAGAGTTTATGCATGAGCTAAACAGCAGGATCCTTTTTCATTCTTCTTTTTCCCACATTCTCTTTCTCTCTGCTCTCCCCCATCCAAATATAATTTGTAAAGCCTTTAGAGCCTTTCACCCTATGTGTTTCCACGGTGTTCCTTTAGATGAGTCTCAGGTCCATGATTCACATCTATTTTCTTGTGCTGAAAGGTCAGTGGCACCCTTGTTTTATGAATATAATGCACTGTTCTCTTGAACTCCAGAATCGTTTCCAAAACTCCCAGGCAAAATTCATACAGCACAGGGTGCAGATAAATGTCAGCAATACTATAAAGAGCACTCTCAGAACACAGATACAAGCCCGGACATTCAAAGTTACGTTGTTTAAAATAAACTCGCATTTACTGAAGATCTGAATAGTTTTGAAGACATCATTCCAAATGAAATGTTAATTCTGGACCTGTGGCCTCACCATAACGTTGGGTATCTAATTCATGCCCAGCTTTCTGCAGCAGATGGATGAGTCCGTCCAACAGGTACTCGTTCCACGAAGCCTCTGCGACTGAATAAGCTGCCCAGCGAGGTTCGCTCGGGCTCCACGGTCACAGAGAACCGCCTGCTGTCACACCCAGGTCGTTCCCTGCCTGCCATGAGGAAATGCTGCCAGCTCTGCCTGGTTTGGAGGGTGGGTCAGACAAGTACTTGTTATTAAGTCTCACCTTGAATTATTTTCCATGCTCCAGTTTGGGAATCCTTGGTTGAAAAGAATAAAGGACCGAGTGCTGCCTCCAAACTGTGTTTGAAGGTGTAAGAAGTTAGTTTTCTGGACAAGAGTAGGGAGTTCAAGTAGAGGCGCGTTATGACTAAGAGAGTCTCTTTTGTGTTAGTAGGAAAAGAGATACGCAATGATTTTGAGAGGAAATGCTATGGTTTTCCAGTACTTGTGGCTCACATTGCTAACAAAAATGAGAACTGATATGTGTTTGGGTTAAGGGAACTGCTGCTGATGGTGTAAGACACCAATACTGATAGTAAGTCCAGATTACAGTTGTTTATGGAAAATTTGCCTGACTTTTTTAGTTCCAATATGTGGTTGTACCTCCACATTCTAGTGTTTAAATTTAAGTGGATAGTTGTTTATCGCTCTTTTAGCTTTGGGTTAACAACCTTGACTATGTGTTTTCTTTGGAGCTTTTAGTAGTGTTTAAAACACTGATTGCTGAAAAACTTGCAGTAAGTTTTTCTATTCTGGTGGTTTGCCACGAGTATTCACAGATGGGAAGATTCATGTGCTGGCAATGATCTAAGTTGTCTGTTCTGTTTTGCTCAGCGAGAAGTTCTTGAGTGGGTCTTTACACGAGGACTCGTGCTCTCCCTGCGCGCCTCAGGCTTTTATGGGTACGTGGCAAGAGGGGCACACATAAATTACGAACCTGCCGCAGAATAAATCACGGGAGTGCGGGGCCTGCTCTCCGTCCCCCATAACTCCCCGTCCTGGTTTGAGAGCATCTGTCGTTCACTTCAGTGGCCGCTCCGGCCCAAACCATGGCGCTCCTCCCGGCCGGGGCGCAGGAGGCATTGTGCTGTCGGAGCCGGGCTCCGGCCGCCTCACCAGCCGCGCTCCGCAGCGCCCCGGGCCCGTCCTCTCGCTCCGCCGCTCTCCGCGCCTTCACTCGCTGTTGCCGCGGGCGCGCGCCGTTGCCGGGGGCGGGGGCCGTTGCGGCCGTTACTGAGGCGGGCCCGGGGCGGCGCGCGCGCAGGGGAGGGGCGCGAGGCGTGTCACCTCCAGCGGGCGGCCGTGCCACGGCCGCCACCCACCGCCCGGACCGCCGCGCCCCGCCGCTCCGCAGCCTCCTCCCCGGCCTCCCCGCGGCCGCCCGGCCTCCCCGCAGCCCGGTGGCTACCAGGTAAGGCGCCACCCTGCCCTCTCCTTTTCCTGGGCGGCACCTGCGCCGGGCCCGCGGGGGGCGGAGGGGAGCCCGCCGAGAGTTTCCTGCCGGGGGGGGCTGGTTACTGTGGTGCTGCGCCGCACCCCACCCGCTGCTCTAGCGCTTCGGGTCCTGGCGCTGACCCCGGCTGCGGGCGGGCCCCTCCCGGCGGCACGGGGACCGCTGCCGGGCCCGGCCCCTCGGACCCCGCCTGGCGGAGCGCGCAGGGAGCCGCTCTCCGCGGCTCACCCTCTCCCGCCAGCCCCCAGGCGCCACCGGAGACGAAACTGGGCTGCGCTGTTCAAGGCTATTCAGTAACAGCCTTGGTCATAAACGATTAACTGCACGCCCGGGGAACAGCGAGCCGGGTGTTTCCGAGCGCAGCCGTTCATCCCCGGCTGTCTTCGCGGCCAGGCGCGCTGAGCCAGCGGTACGTTTGTTCCTGAAATGCTGCCTTACGGTTTCGCATGGGCTGTGAAAGGCTGCTGCGAGTGCTGACATACCACGGGGTAGGGACGAAGGTTGCTGTGCCCGAGCTACTGTTCCTGCACAAATCCGCCCGTTTGAGCATTTGTTTTATCTGCCCCAAGGTAAAAGACTACTATGGTGATAGGGTTGGTTTGTTGTTTTTTGGTTTGGTTTTGGTGTTTTTTTTAATGTTTGCTGTCTTTCTTACTGTGCATGAAAAAATCATTAGGCGTGGATTTCGTTGATACGCAGTGGCAGCTGGCAACACTCTTTTATTCTGTATCAGGATGCAATGTTTCTTTCGTTGAGCTGTAAATGAATAGTGCAAGCTTCTTCCCCACCCTCAGCATCCTGAGGTGTGAACCACTTGTACTACAAGATCTATTTTCTTTAGGAGAGCTAAGAAGCACCACAGAAAGTCGGTCTATTTCATTCCAGGGCACATTCCCTTGAATTGATTTGGTTGATTCCAGCTTGAAAATATGCGAACACTTTATATACTTAAGGGCAACTAATGATAGTCTGTCTGGATTCTTTTCTGTTAACTTTTGAATTGGAATTTGAATTAGCAGTGTATGTATAAAACTTCTTCCTTCTGTTTTTTTTGAATTCCTGATGCAGTCATAAAATGTTTTCCAAAATGTGATGATTCAAGGAAGGCAAACTAAAAACTTTCTAAATAGAAAGTGGAAAAGACTGCTGCAAGCAGAATGTCAAGGTTAACTAGGAACATATTTGCACTGACCGTGAAAGAAATCCTGGGTGGTAACCTGTTGAATGCTACTAACTAGAGTCTTTAAGCTGCTGTGAACAGGATGCGGGGCCCTTGCCACAATTGTTTCCGTGAATGCAGTCGAACTGTGTAAATGCAGAATGATTTCCAGGTCAGAACAGGTTGATGAATTTTGTGAGGCACCATCACAACCTGCTGGAGCTGAACGCTGCTTCTAGGCTGTGAGTGTTCTCCCACTAATTGTGTTATAGGTGTTGGAGCAGTTTGGCCGTTTATGAGAACAGCAGGATCTGTTAAATGTAATGAGACACCAATCAAGATAAGGCTTGTACTGTGTCAGGTGCTGTATAAACATGTAAGGAGGTAAGGTCACAGCTCTGGGAAATTTACTGTGTAAGAAAGTGTTGTGATGAAGTACCTTAAGTATCCTTCAAAATATTCTCAGGGTTATCCTTAAGTGAAGGGTCTGTTTCCATAGTCCTTATGCCCGGGCAGATGTCTGCGAAGGAAAGTGTGCTTGAGAATTATTGGTTTTTTTGACATATGGTAATGAGCCTAAAAATTGAACACAAGCATCTCCAAGTACTTTCTGTGTTGAGGGAGGTTTCGTTCTGAATCTAGATTGGTTTTTCTTATATAATATTTGTCGCTTAAAGAAATGGAGATGAGGCTATATGAGGACACCTTCCTGCCATTTCCCAAATTTTAAGGAAATATCTGTCTGGAACCGAAATCTGTTTGGACCCATTTTTAAGAGAAAGCACAACAACACTCCAATGGCTTGCAATGTGTTTTATATTTTCTTTGAGTTTTCTTCTAGCAATGGTGAAACTGTCAGCAGTTGTAGGCAACCTGGATTTAGTATTAATTCCCCCAGGCTGTTATATTTTTGTTCCTTTTCATCCACGCATGTTGCCTCTGTTGTCATTCTAGGGACTGTATTTCCTACTATGTTTTCAGGGCCCATGTCTTAGAGGTCTTTGGACACTGATAAGTAACGCTAGTCACGCAGAATACAAAAAAAAAATCCTCAGTCATTTTCTCAAAACAATCTGGTGTGGTGCTTTACACATCCAAAGGAAAGGTCAAACTCCACTTTTCAGTGTGCTCCAGAGGATAAAAGTAAAGCTGCATAACAATTTGGAGCAGAAGACCCAGGAGCAGTGAGACTTTGCACAAAGATCAAGGGAAGAAAAATAACTTATAGTTAACTGTTAATTGTAGTTAACTTGTAGTTAATAGTAAGGATTTTATTGTCCAGGTTACTCTGGGGAAATATGACCCAATACCTATCTATGGCTGCTGGTACTGTCTTCGCCATGTTTTTCTGCACTGTCCTAATCCTTCAGTTTCTCACTTCTTCCTCCTGCCTTTTCTTCCCTCCTCAGATGCTTCACCAGCTTTCTCTTATAGTTTTCTCCTTCGTGTACAAAAACAAACAGTAGGGAAAGAGTTAACTTTGATAGCAAAGTGCCCTTTATTTTAGACTGGGCACTTTCCCCTGTTAATAACTGTTTGAAAGCAACACTCAGTAGCATTATTATATCAAAGAATTTGGCCCTGAACTTCACTGAGATTATTGGGGGGCTGTGCAGTTCACATCTCTCTACCCTGTTTGTTTCTGAACACTTGAGCTTCAAGACGACGATGCAGCATTGTTTTACCTCTGCTTTGCATTTGCAAGATTCTCTTTACAGTCCTGAGGACTATAAGCTCGTGTTTTACAAAGCTTGAGGTGATGGTGTGTATAGTTACCTTGGGGTTATACTTGGCATAGCAGGACTTTTACTTCCTGTAGCACAATGAAAGTAGCATCGTGGGTGATTCCCACAGCAAAGATTTTGGCCCCGGTAGTGGTGTCTTGTAACATGCCAAAGACCAGCTCCTTGCCTGATGTAATTTGATAGTGTGGTCAGAAGAGCTAAATCCAGCTGGCACCTTGACCAGTTGTGTGTGCAAAATATATTGCTTGATTTCAGGAGGGGTTGTGGGAGCACAAGGAATATAAATTCTGGGATGTGGCAAGAAGCTGGAGAGTGCAAACTGAACATTTTTTGACTGTTTAGTTTCACAGTACGTGGGTGGAACAGACGGGTGAAGAGGGCAAGTCTGACAGCTGTGACTTTTGTTTCTGAATGGAAGTGCGGTAATTCCCTAGTTCTGGATATGGATTAGAAGAAATCTGGTTTTGCTTATTAGCTCCCACTGTCTTTCCTGCTGAAAGTTTGTCTATGGGAAGCTTGTTTAGAAACTGTAATGAAATCATGTGTGCAAGTCCCATTTTGGGTGTGCGTGCATTTGCATGTAAAACCTGAGAATTGAAAATGGGTTTGGGGTGGGTGGAGAAGTGAAACATTTCTTACTTCTGTGAAGTTGTCAGCAGATGTAATCATCTGTTTTTTGTGAGAAACTTCATAAACAAACTTCAGCATTAGAGAGTCAAATGCTGGTTTATCAATATAAAAAATGTCTTTTTGTTGAATAGGCCACTATATGCTTTATGGGTGATGGCAAATTTACTCATTTACTAAAGTGATTATTAAGCAGCACTGACAATGCTTTCACTTATTATCTCAGTGCAATTATAATTCTACTAAATCTTGTACCAAAAAAGCTTCTGATGATTTTCTGTTTAGACAAGGCAAATAGTGCTGCAGACCCTAATTAGGGTTTTGGAATAAAGTCAAAACTCTGCATGTGTTTTAAACTTCTCTTGTAAAACAACAATATAGAATGCCTGCCCATCTTTTTGTAATACAAAAGAAACTAATCTAAAAATATGCTCTGCCTATACATAGTAGGGAAGGGTTGTGGCATAACATTTTCAAAGCCCATTATTTTCTTGGTTTGCTCTTAACTGAAACTATACAGTTTCCTCAAAAACCACGAGTTATAAATGAATCTGCAATACTTTGTGACTCCTTGTCCTTTTCCTTCAGACAAAAGGCCCTTTCAATCCATTGTGGAATGGTCACCAATTTTCATGTGGTCATTCAAGAAAAGGATAGTGATTGGCCTTCATAATAGGCCTTTCAGTACTCTCTCTAGTGGTTTGCTGACTGAAAAAAATGCTTATGGCTATGTACTGTGTGCAGTGTTTAAATTACTGATGAACCTAGTCTTCAAGTGTTGAAAAGGTAGGAGTTCAAATGGCAAAGAAGCCTCACCTACCTGTTTGTGAATACCAGTGTGCTGCTGCTTAGGATTGGGGACAGATTTTGGCTTGTGTAAACTGGAACATTTTTATTTGTTGTTCATTGACTGAAGGTCTGTTCTATTTCTTTTTTTTTCTATAAGTGGTAACTTAAACCTGGTGTTTCCATGAACTATACTTCTAAGAGAGCTGATGCCATTTTATGTTGAGTGGCGTTGAGCAATGTTATCTGTGTGCTGTGCGTGGCCAAGTGGACTGTGAGTATGATTTCTTGGAAGGTGACTGTCCTCGAAAGTTGTGGGTGTGTTTTGAGTTAGCATTAAAGAAGCTGCTGCCACTGTTGTGTTGACAGCGCAGTCTCGCCGAGTTGTTATCCTTCTGTGCTGGTAAGGCCAACCTGCCTGGCAGCATTTCAAAATAAACACCCCACATTCAGGGCACGTAGGCTGGTGTTTGTTGTCCCAACCTTATGCAAAATCCATGTAAGGATTTATGCTGTTCGACTGAATCTCACCTGGAATGGCACCAAAAGTTAGTGTTTGTTCTATGAGATGTTTCTGAATTATGGTAGCTCTTCAGGATTCTGGTTGATTTTGTTAGAAACCTGTGCAGAGCTTGCCCTGAAGGTTCAGTGCTGGGGTGTCCGCCTGAGTGCTCTCCGTGGCATGTGGCTTTTATTGCTGCTGAAGACGTGATACATGCTGATAGCTAATGGGGCAGCAGATCAGAACTTGAGGCTTTCTTATGGGTTTTGGTACAACTGCCAAGAAAGAGTATTTGGACTTTGGGTGACTCTAAGCTCAAGCAGGTACTCAAACGGTTGTTTCAGGCTGAATTACTTCTTAGTAATATATAAAACCAGCTTTCAGTATGTACTGCCATACACACATTCAGTTTGTAGCTTCCGTTTCTGTACTACACTTAAACTGTCCACTTTTAGTATTTAAATTACCATGCTGTGTATGGTACACTGTACATGCAATAAAAGCCTTGCACATGCAGTCTGGGTGTGGTGGTACTTCTGAGAGGGAATGTATTCAGAGACTGTGGTTTATACTAGCGGTGGAAAATCCTACAAGTCCAAAAATGTTATTGCCGTGGGACTTCTCCTTTCTGTGTTGATGAAGAGAATAACTATCTTGTGCAGTAATACTAGCCTGTGCAGAATTTGATTTAGTGATCTTTAGGACTCGGTCTGAATGAAATGTTGCCTTTTTTTGCAATTCTGTGTTCCAATAATAACTTAGTGCTGGCTAGAAATTGTTTTGAGTTGGCTGGTTTGTTAAGCTGCTGGCATGGAATTGTGCTTTGGTGTTAGGACCAGAGCTTATGTTCCTTGCTCTGGAGTTGATGAGGAGAAGGATGGTGTGGAAACAGAGTGCTTGTATGCACTCAGGTGGAAAGAGGCTTCCCCGTCTGTTCCTGCAGCTCCTGAGGTTTCCCATGTACTGCAGCCACTTTGTTAGTGGAGTGAAAGAAGGAAACCTACTTCTCATTAAAATCCTCAAAGAACTTGAGGGTTTCTTCCTCCACAATAGCCAAATTACATTGTATACAAACATAGTGGAAACCAGAAAGGATTGGGTGATTGTCTGGCAAACAGATAGGCAGCTTGGTCTGAAACATAAGGAGTCAAAAGATTAGGTGTACTATGAGATGCATGGAGCTGTACCATGGGCAGGGCAGGAGGTGTATCTGTCAATGGTGCCATGAAGAGGTCTGCAGTGTGAGGCAAGTACAGGTGAACTAGAGCAGCTGCTTGCTGTGTAAGAAGAGTGCTCGGAGGTTTGTAGTAGTGAAGAGAGCAGATGATGGTGGCTGGAAGGAGCCATGGTGAGGGAGGAAGGTCAGGGAAGATCCCAGGGGCTGGAGGGAGCTCTGGCAGTCAGAAGGCACCAGGTTTTTGACCATGTCTGTTTAGATACTCAAATAGGAATGGAAGCTTGTGAGGTGAGGGTGAAATGGGGGATTTACAGGGAATATCTTTTCTGTGTAATGCAATGATGGTAATACAAGATCAGGGCTTCCCCGGTTCTGATGGGGATTTTCCTCAGGTGTGGCCTTTTGGTTAAGGATCTCATGGAAATGATGGATTTGCAGCAGTTCATACGTTACTGATTTAGACCAAGGTTCTCTCGGGGCTTATGCTCACTGAAATCCACAAGTACAGAGTTTGGCTCATTGTCATTGCTTCCTTGTCACTCAATAAAAACAGTTCTCCCTTTATCTGTTGCTAAAACCACACACCTGTCTTTAATATCCATGCTCTTGTGCCTCGTTGACCTACATATGCTGATTCTTTACCAAATTGCTGGTGGATTGGAAGGTTTTGCATAAGCCTAGAAAACCTGGTTGGCATAGAGTTGATTATTTTAGCTGCACTGACTTTTTTTTTTTAATGTAGTAATTATTATTTTATCCTAAAAGAAGTAAAATAAATATCCAAACAGTGACATGTTGGGGAAACCTTGAGCTGAGCAGACAATCGGAAGAGCTCTGGCTCTCTAGTGTTTATCTTTGGGTGAAAAGGGACTATGGAAAAATGTCATAGCTTTTCTGGCGCATGCTGAAGAAAGGAAATCGTCAACATCAGGGTAGTTCCACTTCCATGATACTGGTGTAAAATTAGTATCTGACCTTATGATCTTTTTAGTATTTATATTAAATTTCCCTTTTTAGTTGTGTAGTTATTTTTTACATTAAGTTTACTGGGCTTTTTGATACAAGATGGTTCTAATGGTGTACTGTTGGGTCTGCCTCACAGCGTGGCCTGTAACCTCACAATTTTTTCCTGTCATGAGACACACAAGCCCTTCATGTGTCTGAAATAGGTGCAGCGTAGGTCTTCTGCAGCTTAGTTTCTGGGGAAAGGGATATTTCAAACTTAGGTCTTATCAGAACTGTATATGTATTAGAAGTTTTGTAGCGCTTTTGATGTGAGTGAGTTTGGCTCTATGTCCTTAACCAAGAATACGGCACGAGAGACACAGCTGTGGCGCAGGCTGCAGCAGTGCTGCCTTTCACTCCACTAGTCCTGTGTTTACTACCGTGCAGTCCTGAAACTGGGCAGTTCTGTGAGAGGGCTCACAGTCCACAGAGTGTTTTGGGGTAAAGGGTACTCTATAATGTGAAGTGTTGTATTTTATTTGTAGTAAGGAGAGTAAGCCTACAAAACCAAGGAAGTTCTGAACAAGGACAGGCATTTGGCAGCCTGGAAAGTCACTCTGCTGTTGCCTAATCTGGCAACAGATGGTCGTGTATGTAAATTCATCCATTGCACTGCCATCACTTGACAAAGAATGATGGGTTGCCTTTCTCTACACTAATGGGCTGAGTTGAGGTTCCCATGTTAGCATTTTAACACATTATTCACTTCTCTTAAGCTACACTGTATCTGACCCTGATTATTTTGCATGTTACCCTGTAGATGAGGAGAGGTTGGAAACTTGTAATTGCATTGCTGGTGTTGGATTTTCAGAGATGTTGAGTGCAGAAAGTTTTAATTTAAATTGTGTGCAGTCAGGTCCTCTGAAAATCAGGCTGCAGGTGAATGGTTATACCTTCCAAAGCATTTTAATGAGAATTGCCAAAGAGCAAAATCAGATTTATTAAGCTATAACAAGGGCCTTGTTAAATGGAAGAGGGATCGTCTTGCAGTTGCAAGGTCTATTAAACTGCAAAAAGGTTAGTTATTACCATTGTTGCACCATATTAAAGGAATGAAGCAATGTAAATGTAATCATTAATTAAACTGAATAGCACACCTTTAAACTATCATTCACTATTTTAACGGAATAATATTTTCTTCCTTTTGGAGAGCAGCTCAGCCTGATATTAAAGATTCCTTTTCTGTAAATTAAAAAAGAAAAAACTCAAGATCGCTGTTACTTATGACAAAAAATAGGCATTTTGTATCATGGTGTAGTGCTCATTCTTTGCTGAACTTAGCCCACCAGGCTCTGCATCCTCGCTGAGCTGCCTGTGAAGTCGGAGCCCAACTCTTCAGAAGTGGTTTAATAGAGGGAAACAGTCAAATGGCATTGTAGCAAGGGCTGGTTTCTGCACTGCCAAAAGACCTGGGCAAGGGCAGGTCTTGGGCTGTGAGGTGGGATTGTGATGAATGTGCTTCACCACATGTGTATGTGAGCAGGGCTCTTGCAGAGCTGCATTCTTCCTGCAGGACTTATGGCAGGCATGGGGAACTGCTGGAATTGGCGCCAGCTGGCAGCTGGGGTGGTTTGGGGTGACCGTGGCTGAGTGTGCCGGTTTTGTTGGATTTTGTGTTTAAACAAATTTGGTACCGGACTCCATAAAAGGCTTTGCCTTTTGCTAGTTTAGGATTTTTCTGGGAGGGATCTCAGGGGCTGTTAAATGGACATTTTCAGATTGCAGTACTGGCTGCAGAAAAGACATTTGGGAAGGAATCTGCTCTTAATTGAAATGGAAAATAGAGAGATATACTATATAGGCTCTTGAACAGCAGATGGACTCCTTAAGAGACAGGCCATAAATTATTAACCCTCCTTGTCAATACAAATATAGAAAGGTACCTGCTCGTGGATTAAAGTTTAAAAAACAAACAAAAAAAACCCACCAAACACAACAAACCCAAATAAACAAAAAATCACACACACGAAAGAGTATACAAATAAACTGTGTGTAGTTAAATGAAACATCCAAAGAGCAGTCAGAAGGCAGTGATGGGATGGGAATAAATCAGTCACTCATATTCAGCTCTATCTGAATGCTGCTACCTAAGATTTTCAACACATGTGATACAAGGAAGTCTAAGAAGCGTATGTGCGATCTATCTTGTTATACATACAGAGATAAAGATAGTATCATTTACTCTGGTCTGACTCTGATTTTTTTATGTATCAGATTTAAATTTTCATGTTGCTTCTTCCTTGAAAGAGTCTACCGGATTTACCTTTTCATAGATAACCAGGATCAACCTAGGAGGAGGAATGAGATCCAGCCCTTACCTGTTTCTATCCTTCTCCCTAAATTATTTGGAACGCTATTTCCATATTCAGGGTATAGGCTGAAACATGGAGCCATCCAGGAGTCTATTTGCTTTTGATTATAATCTAGGATTTTTTTGTTTTTAAAACAAAATATGAAAAATAAGGTGATGTTAATTTTTGCCTTGAAGTGAGTAACGAATCCAAGCTGATAATTTGTATAAAAGATTTGTTCTGAAGTTGTGTGGAGTAAAAGAGTTCTCATAATTCCTTGAAAGGAGAAGCCAAGAAGAGAACTGCTAAAAAGGTCCTAACCATTACGTGTTAACAGCCATGTGATAATACTCAAGTGATTACTGACAGATGTGGACATTCCTCTGTGAGAAACATAAAGAGCTTAAGTGTGTTGAACCTCTCATCACTAAAATGACAGGCCATCAGAAGAAAAACACTCATACAGAGAGTGCATCTTTCAGAACTGTTATAAAAATGGCTCTGCAATTCCATTTCATGTGCAATATGTATGTAAAGAGTAGAGCCAAAGCAATACGTCAGTCTCTGGAAACTTGTCTGTGTTGCTTAATAAGTGTTAGCTCCTTAGTAACAATTTCTCTTGTGGTATTAATTCTTTGGGAATCCTGTTCTAGTTGTGTGAGAATTGATTTGCCAGTTTCTGAGTTTGTCTCTTACATAAAAGATGAAAAAATACATGACTGAACTGATGAAAATACATGACTGTTCTATTGGTTTAAGTAATGTTTATTAAGCAACCTGAATCGCAGGTCCTGCCCAGCCCCTGCTACATTGCCTCCCTCATCCTGGCACGCTCGCTGGGGCTTTACCTTGATCAAGTTCTGAATTATTATTTGATTCGTTGTTGGCGTTTTTGTTTTTTTCCCAATGTCTCTATCCATTACCCTCCCATGATACCATAGCATGCAAATTTAGGTCAAAGTAGTATCCTAAGGATAGGCTATGTTTACAGAAGTCTGCTCTTACTTAAATGCCAGGCATGTGAGAGGGACCAGATAATGGTATTTTTTGGTAAACTGTTGGACTTTATATTCTAGTTCTGTCTTCAGGCTTTTAATAATTTTTTATTTTATATAATAAATAATATAAAGTAACTATATATTTTGATATATTTAGACATACCAAAAGTTTGAAGGTTTTCCTTAAATTTCTGTGATCTTTTTACTTAGCCATAAAACAACAACGCTGAAGGAAGACAGTTTTAGCAGTTTCATGTTTGTTCCTTAGCAGGCAAGCGTTATGTGTTGTGTTCTATGATAGTTCATGTTTCTTTTTTGCATTTGGAGCATGTTTATTTTTGGGGGTGGAGTTGAACAGATTGATTGCGCACTGAGTTTTTTCTTTATTCCTTCCCTTCTGCTGGAAGTTTTGACAACGATCATAGGGAATTGGGTAAAAAATTGGCCTCTAATACAATGTAGAGTGGCTGTTTTGTTTCCATCTGCTACCCTTTTAAAATGAGAGATTAAAATAATTGTTTCTCACCTACCACACCCACATATTAAAATGTCTTTCACATATAAAAAGTATTTTTATTGCCTTAAAAAAAACCCACCTTTCTTCTCATCTCCCTTTACTTTCTCTTTAGAGATGTAATTAAAGCATATGATGTTTTGAAAGTCTTCTACTCTAAACAGGAATTGAAATTAAAAATTCAGAAGTCTGCATTTTTTCTTTCCTTTTTTCTTTTTCCTTCCTTCTAAGCTCATTCTCGAAATCATGCCATACCTCCAGTCAATTCTGGATGCAAAGTGGCGTGCACCTAACACACGGTTTCTGATCTGGTGGGTCTCATAGTCCTTTAGGTGTGTCAGCTCCCTAATCAGATACCGCTGTCAGGAAATAACTGAGAGTGAGTGACAGCAGTGGATTTTCAGCCATACTTCAGGGCAGGCTTGAATACTAGTAATTCACTGTTAGTATGACTTCTGTTAAATGAGGCATTTAATTATATACAAGATGTGAAAAGATGTAATAATTTCATTCTTGCTTTCGAACTTGGTAATTCTGCTTTTAACGGCCAGCTTTTACAATGTGTTGTAGTCCTGAATATACACCAGGAGCTGCTCGTATGGCTTCTCAAGTTCATTGACTTCAGTAATTCACTAGGAGAAGAGATGTATTTAATTGGTGATCAAGGTAGTCAGGCAGCATGCGTGTGTGAAATCTGCAGGTATGGATGTTGAGGTATTTGCTGACATGTGAAAGCTTCAGCTGTTCATACTGAGGACTAGAGTTAACAGGATGATGTTGAGTTGATTTCATGGGTGATGTGAGCAGAGCCTATACCATGCAGGTCCATCTGTGAAAGTGAGGAGACCTTGGAAACAAGAAAGGTAGGCTGTAGTGATATTTATTTTTATTCTTATACTTAAGCAGAAAAAAATCTTAGGAAATAAAATGGAAAAATAAGTAACATCAATGTACTATGAGTTTGCAAAGCTAAAACAAACGGGTTCTGATAGTTCACAAAGCAAAGGTTGTGTTAGAGGTGGTAGCTTGGCCACATTGTGTGCACATAATGTTTTCCGTGCAGCTTTCTGTCATTAAATGTAACATGTTACTTTTTTTAGTGTACCATAAAATATGCAGACTATGTCTTGGGGGTGAGCGGATATTGCTGGAAGAAACTTTACTCTTGGTATCTCAGAGGCACTTGGAACAGAGGTGCCAAGTCAGAAGTCAGTTGCTGAGGCTCAATGTCAGCAGTAAATACATGTTTGTTCCTAGGAAAATAAATACAGACAGGAATTCTGAACAAATGATCTATATAGAAGGTGCTATGCCAATCAACTGAGGCAAACTCTGATTTCCTTTAGCGTAGGGTATATCTGAGTTTATTGAAGGCGTTCCAGATTTGCAGCAGCACTCACTCACTTTTATCCAAGCTCATTAGCAGAGAAGAAAACCAAGCTGTATTTTTGCTTTATTTTAGGCAAATTACTTCGTCAGTAAAACACTGACACAAGCGTTTCAGCTGAAGCCTAGGCTAAAATATTTAAATCATCAAGGAAACAGTAAGTTGCAGCGTGAGAAGTTTGCTTCAAAACTTTGGGGGTTATTTTATTATTTGTATGTCATTCCCATGAAAAGGCTGCTTTGACGTACAAATTAGTGTTTCATGGACCCTTCTGTTTCAGGGCTGCGAGAGCTCTGTGTGCGTTCCTTTGTGATGTGAAATACCACATGGGAATGAGATCTCATTTACGCCCATGACTGAGTCTGACCAAGATCCCCTGGGTAATTTTGCTCCTCCTTCCTATTAAAACTTCAAAAGAGGCTAGAGTTATATTTACATTTGTAAATTGATTTCATTATTCATTTTTGTTTGTTATGATCCCATTCTTAGAATTTGTATGCAACAAGAATAGAGGCTATTTCCTCATTCTAAATGGAGAGAGGTGAGGATTGGAGTTTTATATAAAAAGGAATATATCTAATCCCAGGAGCTTTATACTATAAAACATGCTTCATGGTTGTGTTCAGGTCTTGTAGGAGTGCCAGGAAGGAGAAGAGGGTGAAACTGCTGAGACAAAGCTGGCTGGGAGTTCTCAATCCTGCTCCTTTACAGAGATTAGGTCAGCTAGGATGGAGTGAGGTGGAATCAGACTTGAGGGTCCCATTGCTGCTGCAGTACTGGACCCTGGGTAGAATGGGTGCTCTCTGAGCAGGGTGCGGTACCTGCTCCAGTGGGTGATACAGAGTGTGTGTCCCTTGGTTGGGCTACCTTCCAGTAAGGATTCCTAGGAGATGCCGTCTCCTTCTTTGGACTTCATGTCCACTTGCATTGTCATAAAGGCAGAATCAACACTGTCTTTATGACATGACCTAGGGTTGATGAAAAGTTCTTCTTTTCACATGCATGGTGTGATGTTTTTATCACAAGCACAGTGAGGTTGGCAGTATACCCAACTCCCCTGAAGTCCCCTTATCTCTTTGTCTCAGTGTAACTTGTAGGGAACATCCTTAGATGTAGTCTCTAGTTGGGGCTTTTTGGTGATTTTTAACTCTTATTTATTGTAGTCTCTGATATCTGGCAGAACACAGTAAAACCCAGTATGGACTGGGTATCAGTATCAGGAAAAGTTGTAAACTGGTTCCTCGGGGTTGAATTTTTTAACGCACCCTGTAAATTTCACAGTATCTGCATATTTCATATGTTAAGTGCATGTTTGCTGTGGCTGTACTATATTGCTTTTGGTACTGATCTCACTGCCTTACCTGTGATATTAAGCTACTTAATTGCAGGATAAACTCAGCATCTGCAGCCTTGATGCAGATGCATTGATTATGTTCAGTAGATACCCTTTGTCTCCTAAAATAATCCCACATTTAGTTAAAAGCATATGCACATATTTTCTCTTCCTACTGCTTATTTGGATGAGCAAATAACTATGTTTTAAAAAAGCACCATTTCCATACTTCTCTTTCTCAGAATATAATTATATCTTGAAATGTATATACAAAAATATATATATTGTCTTTGTTATTAAGAAAATGTCTACTTTGGTTTTGGAGCAGTTAAAAAAAATTGCTTTAAAGTGCTGAATAAATAACATTTGACAGAGTGAGGGCACAATGATTTTGCTTAAGTGTGCAAAATATGAAGTCTTACTTCCTTCAGAAACTTCTGTCCTTCTGTCGGGAGACTGAAGACAGATTACATGGAGGATGTGCCAGTTTGAAAATAGTGATGATTGCACTTTAATTGAAAATGAGATATTTCCACTGTCATTAATTGTAGAAGCTGTGTAAAATGCTTAAGTGTTCTGATTTGCTAGAGATGAATGGGAGCATAGTTTTTTGCCTAGAAAATGACATTGTGCATATTTTTTGGAACTTAGTAACACTTTTTTTTGATTGTCTTTTAGAATTATTTATCAGGTTATGTTCTGTGTAAACTAACATACTCAAATTTACGTGGGTCCACGCTGATTTTTCTATTAAGACTGGGGAGGTTATTTTTAACTTGTTAATGCTTATGCTGTCCGAAACACAGTATTTTTGAGTTCCCTAACCTCACTAAGAGGAAGCTTTCCTGGCAGATTGACCTTTCAGTGTGCAAAAATGGCAAGTAAAACTCACAGTGGCAGCAAAATTCAATTCAGAGGAGACAGTTTTCACCCAGAGGCATGGAGAGTCCACAGATTTTATGGAATCTTTTACTCATTCTTCTTAGGATCTCGTGGCCCCTGAGGTGTACCAAAATGGAGATCCCATAGCTCCCCTAGGCACTGAACATATCCTGGCTCATCAGGGTATCAGCAATTGTCTTAACCAGGGCTGTCCAGCTTTGTGGTGTTGCTTGGTTACCATCATTCCCACAACTCTCAAATAAAGCAAAGCCAATGTAAAAAAAAAAAAAAAAAAAAAAAAACACAAACCAAAACAAAAAAAAAACCACACACACAAAGAAAAAATGTTTCTATTTATGGACTAGGCTACTATACTGATCCAAACAAAACAGAATTGTAAATCCTCTACAGCTTCTTTAAAGATCACTTTTTTCCTCAAGTATTCACTTGGCTACTCACAAAGTCTTTCTGTTTTAAATATGTTTTTTCAGTATATTGGACTACTTCTAGGATTCTGTACAGACTCATTAAGTTCAGAAGCTGTAATCCTGACTGGAAGCAAGGAATAACAAATAATGGCATGTGTCATCGGGCAGCCTTACTAACTCCAGCTGGGATACTGCCTCTTCAGATATACTTTATGTGCATCCTCAGTTCAGGGCAGGGAAAAGGGCAAAGCTTAACTTGGAACGTGTTAGGGAATATTTTCTTTAGTAATGATAATAATGAAGAACTTTCATAACCGTTTGGCTGAGGATCTCATGTCATTTTGTGAATATTTCCAAATGTAGCTCTCCTGCCCTTAGGAGACTAATTTTGGCATGCGGACTCATGTTTCAGGGAAAATTCTCATCTTAAATCCAATTAGCTGATTTTAACAAAGTATAACACTTCGTTATACACTCTTAACACTCTGAGAACTGAATATAGCATAGGTGCTTGGGTAACTATTCTGTTGTGATCCCTGTTCCATGGAATAATTCTGCAAAATAAAAATGATTTCTTTTTTTTATCACTTTCAGGCTGAGATAGCAACTCTGAGACAGATGTTCTATTGATATGTTACAAATTAGTATAAGTTTCTTTTAATTAAGTTAATTCCCAAAATAAGGCTTCTCTGGGAATGTATGGATGAGTTTCTTGCTGAACAGAGAGCTTTCCATAAATCTACTAGGGTCATTAACAGTGTACCTAGAGTTGGTTACAGAAACCCTTTTACCATTTCTGAGAGTGGAGAAAACTAAAATAAATGGAGATACCTGTGCGTCAGCCAGAGAATGAGGAAAAATAAATGCATCCAAGTAAAACATTCCCAGCTGTGGAAAAAACTATTCCCATCTTTCAGCAGTACGGAAAGTGTAGGAAGCAAACAGCAATTCTTATAGGAAGTAGAACTTCTAAGTGTTGCCTTGTGCTCATTGTGTGAGAGCTAATGCTTTAATGGGACCCACAACTCAGTCCTCTAATCATTTGGGTTTCCAGTGGGTCCAGTTCTTCTGGCAGTGGACTGACTTCTGAGAGACATATTTCATCCAGTGAGATACTAGGTGTTTAACTGTGTGGTGTTGAATGTGTCATATGGCTCATGCATGTCTCTGTTACACGTCCGTTCCAGCTCCAGTTCTGTCGGTGACAATTGGATTAGGCCCTTAATGCTTTGGGAGGAAAACATTGATTGGCATTAGGTTAGGAGGAATAATAGACTGAAATAATGACAAATCACTGTTAGGAGAATAAAGGTGCTTCCAGACTCTACATGTGGACTTGTTTTTAAAAAAGGTATCTGTAAAGAGTCTGAGGTACATCTCGATGCTCTAGCTCACACCAAAGTTCCCACACAACCAAGAAGAATTTCATAGGCTAGAAGGACTGGATATTCAAGTCCTTTAAGAGGTATAGATCACGGTAAACACTAGAGTTGATTTGTTTTTTTAAACCATGCTATTTCATGCTGGCTGAAACTGAAGTGATGCCAGTTGTATGTCTTATTACATTGCTGACTCTCTGCTATGAGAGCCTTCAAGAACATTTTTTCTCCTTGACAAGACCACACAGCGTTTACAAGTTTTCCTCCTCATTGCAGCTGTTCTGTATTTACTGTAAGCCCCTCCTGGACCAGTGTTGATCATGGATCCTCTCCTTTGCCCTACTGTGGTATTGTTATCCCACTTGTGTCACTGGACAGAAATCTGGCGTAGGATGAGAGCTGGTCCAATCCTGAAACTTTTATTTGGTTGTTTCCCAATGCTGAAATCAACAGATTCTTTTGCTTTAAAATCTTTGGCAAATATCAGATGAGAAGGGCTTTAGTCAGGGAGCTTATGCTGCTTTATAATCGTATGCATCTTATGTTGTAATAAGAAATGCGCATTGTAAATGTCAATATGAATTGTCCTCTGAAGGCTGGATCCTGCTGAGTATCCTTAACACTGCATCCCCTGGCTGGAGTTAGAAACTGCAGTGTACAAAATGGAACATTGTGGATTAGTTGTAAAAGCAGGTAGAGTTCAGCTTTGGAGGATGTTGTTATTAATTGACTGAATACTGAGATGCAAAATGGGAATCTTGCAGCTGTGTTGAAGTGTGGCAGTGACAGACAAGGAGCACCCTTTGTTTGCTTTGGCTACATCAGAGCTTACAGTCAGCATCATGCGTAAGGTTGAGACTAAATGTGTTAAGGTTTGACTAATTGTCAAAGGCATGGAGGTTTGCTTTCCATGTGCTAAATAACTGCATTGGCAATTACAGAAGTGTTTGGCACTTGCTAGGCCAAAATCAAAAACAAAAAAATGTCCAAAAAATCCAGGTGCTAAAACCTTCAACAAAATTTCCCTTTTTTTGTGTATATCAGCAGACTCCAAATAGCTTCTGCACGCAGTCATATCACCATTTGTTACAAGATTTCCTGCCTTCTGTCAGCTTGCTTCCTCACACTAGATGTTCCATCAGTAGCCTCACCAGAGAAATATTCTTCAATGAAAATGAGCCATAGTCCATTATATCCTTGTGTTACCAGCATTCATCCCAGCTTGGCATGTCTCAGATTCTAGTAATAAACCTAGCTTTTAATTTTTTTGGGGGAAAAAACCCCAAAAAACGCAAACCCCAAAACAAAACCCAAATAAACTATTCTTAACATTAATTGTAGAAGTGACAGGTAGAGACATTAAAATTAAATTGAGCATTGAACCCTGCAAGCTAGCAGAACTGAAGTCTTCCACTCCTCCCTATGGTAATCTTTTATTGAGCTTGTGAATATGTAGTGTTGAGTTCAGTTTAATGTTCAGCCCTGCAGTATCTCTCTGCTTGTACGCAGGCTACTGCAGGCAGGATCTCATGGCTTCTGCTTAAATTTGGAGTTGTGTTGGATGATAGCTATGTTTTAAGTTGGAGTTTTTATTTAGGACTGGAGGACTTTATTTTACTGCTGACTACCACAAAGGTAAGAGCTGATTTAGAGTCAAATAACTTTCAGGTAATTTCAGTGCTAATCTTTGTCACTGGACTGTACTTAACACTGGACTGTGTTTAGCGTATGTACTCAGGAATGAAGGGATTTTTTTACTGTTAGGATCTAGAAGGCTCATAAGTCTACAGTGGAATTATCAGAGTTTGGTGTTTTGATATCTTCTGTGGGACAAGTGTATTGTGAAACCTTAGGTTAAGGTTGAGGTCAGGGCTAGAAGTGGTCAAAGAGCCTGCTTTACTATTTCAAAGAGTAATGAAGATTCATATAGAATAAGGGCTCCTGTCCAGAGTGTTACATACCTCATGGTACGCTTTGATTCTTCTCTTTAGATTTATTAAGGCCTCCATCTCTATGAATAGCTGTTGTGATCCAGAATTTAATCATAGTATGTGGTTCTGGTGCTTGTATGTGTTGTGTGTCACATTAATACTGGCAGTAGGGAACTGTTAAAAAGGTCAGAGTTCAAGATCAGGAGGGATTTAAGTGTTTGGTTTGTTTGTATGTTCCCCAGGGTTGTAGAGCTGTGATGAACACTGGTTCCTGCTACTTTTTTTTGTTTATGTTAGTTTTGGTGCAGTTGATGTCACTGAGCTCTGTTTGATGTGAGGTTTGGGGATGCTATATCTGAAGCTCTGCCTCTGTTCTTTTCATACCCTGCAGTGGTAGACAGCGGGTTCAAGGTTCTCACAGGGTGTTTTCACGTCATCTCCACACACATGGCATTCATCTGCCATAGATCTGCCACAGAGGGATGTGGGCCACTGTTTTTAAAGTCTATATTCTTGTCCACAAAGTCACAACATGCTCTCCTATTTCAGGGTCTTTTTTGTTTGAATATAAAAATCACTTCTAGAATTGACCATTCATTATGATGGGAAATTACCTTAAACATTTGCAGACATTAAGCAACAGTATTTTGTTTGATAATACAGAAGTGAAATAAGTTTCCTTGTGAGTGTTCTACCTTTACTCCTGATTTCCTTTCTCCTCCCTTGAGTCATTATTTCCTGCATAATGTTTTCTTTAATAATATGCCATGGACCATTGAGTAAGGACAAAATGGTGAGTTAGGAGGGTAATAAAATTATGGAGAGAATCTCATTTGGTCAAACTTGATAGATGCGGTATTGTTTGGAAAGAACAAACCTTTACAATGTCCAATAAAACTTTTTTTTTTAATTTTACACATGGTTTATATCTGTCTTGGTTATCTGCTTTTTTTACTTTACAGTGATGCAAACCAAAATCTTTTCACTTCAATTTTTTGCTTGTGTTCCTTTAAAATAGCCTTTAATAGTAGCAGCCCTCAAAGTACAAGAATTACAATTCTAACTTGAATGATTTCATACCAGTGACCGTATTTCATACCTGAGACACATCAAGAAAACGGGGTTCTGAGATTACCTGTCATTTTAGTCTTCAATTTTTCATGAACTTCAAGGGAACAAAAATTGTCAAAACAACTCACTGAGTAGGGAAAAAAAGTTTTTTGGTTTTTTTTTTTTTTAAGTTGTAAAATTCTTCCCATTTGATTTTACAGATTTTAATTTTCCACTGAAGTTGGACCCACAACTTGGGTTGAAGATGATCTGACCTGGGGTTTAGCAGGTGGCGTGTTATGCAGGACAAAAGCGGAACCAGTAGGGTGCCTCAGTACAATAATGTGCAGGATCTGATTTAAGTGTTTAAATCCTAAAAATACCACCTGCAGACTACAGACATTACTGGAAGGAGTTAGATGTCCATATGTTGGTGTAAGAAATGCAGTAACCATTAGGAGTGTTGCTGTCTTTGTCTGTCTCAATTCAGGTGCTCACTAGACAAAGGAGATGCACAGCATCTCCCGCATTCCCAGCCCTTCCTTATGTGCCTTTGAAGGGAATGAATAGCCAAGTCTTGCACTTGCTTGCACCGAAGAACAAAGTACTGGTAAGGCCACAGGATATGCCTCTTCCTGAGCTCTTGGTTAGGCTATTCTGCCCAAAGGCATAGAAGTAGGTATGCTTCCCTCACCAGGTTTCCAGCCCCTCTATTCATCTTGTGGATCTGTGCCTGTTGTGTAGATTCCAACACCCAGAAGTGCTCTTTAACACTGTGACATGTGTGAGTACTTGTGTTTCTTCATTGAGGCATCACATTTTAAATTGCTCCATTCATTCTTTTGATTTTGAACATAACTGCGACTCAGCACGCCATGCAGAAATGTGTGTTTAGATTGCAGTGGATTTTAGGACCTAAAGCTATGGGACCCTGTGCTAGGTGAAGTGCTGCAGGGAACACCTGGCTGTTTCAGATGCAGAAGCAATTAAGAGCTGTCTGCCTTGCTTTAAAATAAAACCTGTGATTATGATGGGACTTTTGCACTCTAAAACTTCACTTTGGCAAAATATGTAATAGTTTCAGTAAAGATAAAATGGATGAAACAGGACAGCAGTTACATGCTTCTAGTCTACTACAGAGAGTGAGTATTCTTAACACAGAAGGAAAAACAAGTCTGCAAAGACAATCCAGTTGTAGTGGCTCAGTAGAGGCTGATTTCAGCAGTCAGGATGTTCAGAAATGTGTTATACTTCTAGGGTTAGCTGAGGGACTGCTGAAAAGATCTTACTCCAAAGCAAACAAGGACCAATGTGCAACTCACTTAAGTAGCAACTAGAAAGCAAAAATTCATGTCTGGCATGCATGGTTAAATCATAGACCGGTTCATGACTGCCTTCTTGCAACTGCAGAAGAGTACAAAACTTACCTATTAATTTTCTTTTTTTTCCCCTCCTGATAATGAAATCAGGAAATCAGTTTCCAATCATCTGTGTATGGCCATAGATGGGTGATGATGCCCCATAGGCACTCAGCTATTGGGGAGAACTCCTCTGAAACTTACATGCAAATTGGCAAAGGCCTGGTGCTGTGGGCAAAGTGCTGGTGTCACTGTTCGGGCTTCCCTTGTTTCAGCTGAGTTGGTATTCTTGAGATAATATTGTTGCTTATTATAGAATGACCACACTGAAACTGCACTGGTGCTGCTCAGCAGGATTTGATAGTAACTGATGAGTTACTGTAACTTACATCTACGGCCCTCTTGCATTAATGGGTAGAACAGTTCGCATCATTTAAGGTTTATCTTTCTGCACATGCCAGTGTGCTGGCTAGTTTGAGTAAAATATGTGTTAGTTTTAGGAAAGGATTTGTTTTAGCTGGGAGAATTGTATGTGAGGTCAAGAATGGGGCTAACAACAAGGCTCAGGTAATTGCCTAAGCTCTCATGGCAGTGAAGATAGATGCCCTTACCAGTTTTTACAGGGCTTGTATCAGCATGCCCATGTGTTGACCAGAGCAGTAAGGGGATGAGGGTTTGGGTTTATTTGCCAGGAGAGAGCAGTGAAGTAAATCAAGAGTAAATTAACTAATTACTTTCTCTTTAACTTCCAGCTGGTTTTGCGGGAGATACAATCCATTGGAGAAAATAGAAAAATAAGGGCAGAAACTGGAGTCGCTCACTGGTAAGATACCTTTTATACCTCTCTTTGCTGATGATTGTGACTGGCGTGTGACTGGGTAAGTTCAGAAACTTGTAAGTCGCGCTTTCAGCCTATACTTTACAACTGAGTTCAGCGTTTTGTTGAGCTATCCTGCTAAAGCTGATCATAGAGCCACATGCCAGAGTGATCACAGGAGGGGAAAAAAAAAAAAAAAGACCAATGCAACAATTAGTAAAATGGTGCTTTCTAAATTCCTTACTATGGAGCTTTCCCTTCTTACAAACACACAGATTAGTGGGTAAGTGTGCCCACTTTCACATTGCATGTGTGTGATGGATAACAAATTGGAAGATACATTATTTATAGGTCTATTGGCATGGGAACAAGAAGCCAGGAACTTTAGGGGCTTCTTTCACCAGGGCAGTGCAACCTATTTGAACATCTTGGAAGCTGCTTTCAATCCTGTTTTGTCTGCAGGGTCTATCTTCCATCACTCCAGATAACTTTATTTCCTTTTTCTTCTTTCTCTGTGTCATTAAGTTGATCAGCTCATACTATATTGTCCTGCTGTTTCTCTTTTCCTTTTTTCTAATTGTTTGAACTGCTGTGAAGGTGTATCAAGGTTTGCGATTGAAAGTTCTGCTGAACTGGTATTCTGAAATCATCTCACACAAAGTATAGCTCAAGGTGATGTTCAGAGAATGGTGGGAAAGGGCAGCTTCATATTTAAAAAAAAAAATAAAAAAATTATTAGGTAAACCTGTAGACTACAGAACTGAGAAATGGGGCCTCTGCAATTGCCTCTGTTCAGAGGTGGTCTGAACCCAATGTTTTTTGTCACTTGTTTTGAAGAAAATATTTGTTTAAACACAAACAAGAGGAAGTAATTCCTTTTGCTGTTGTGTCTGAAAGTAGGCAATTTCTCTCTGTCCAGCATGTTATGAAAGCATAAGCTAAATCTGTTCCAAGCCAAAGTAACAAGTGAGCTAATGACCTCATCATTCTGTGCAATTCTAACGGGGATGACTATTTTTTTCAAATGTCTTTAAGGTTTTCCAGTTTACTTGCAGCTTAGGACATCTGGATTGTGTTCCCTTTGAATAGCTTCCTGAGAAATCTTCAGTGAATCACTTAATGCCTCAGTTTTATATCTGTAAAATGAAATAACAATACTCCTGCACTTGAGCATGGTTGTCAGGATGATAAATAGATTATGTATTGAGGTTTGTGAAATGCTCAGACATTTCAATAAATAGGCAGAAGGCATTTTTTGCTTGAAACTTGTTTTTACACAGAGTTGCTACATGGCAAAATTCCAAAGCTTTTGGTAGTGGAAGCTTTACAGGGAGTGGCTGAAGAGAATCAATCTGTTAGTTAATAGTTTAGCATGCTAAACTCAGTAGCGGTGAGCTGTGTGACTTCCTCAAAGGAAAGAAGAAAAGATATGGATGCCCGAAGTGGTTCTTACACATCTGCTGATCCCAAGTGTGGCCAAGTATGTGATGAAATATTACTTGTCTGGCTATGAACTCTATTTACTACAGCTAAGTGAATCATTGGGTCAGTTCCTGACCAGACCTTGAGCTGTCAGAAACAGATGGCCTGCCTAGAGATCAAGATACCTTGGAAGTATCTCCACCCTTGTCAGCAATGTTGCACAGCACAGGGATTTCTCAGAAACGCAGTGCTGGCATTCAGTGATTTCAGTGAAAAGATGGTAGTTTTTCAACTGTCCTTGGTCTTCCACATCAAAATAATGTCTTGTGGCTCTGAAAATGGGGAAATTGTTGCTGGCCTGTTAGTGCAGGTCCAGATTTGTGAATCAGATCGTGTACTTGGAGAGGCAGTAATGGGGAGGTCAGTAAAGCCCTCGCACTTGTAAAGGGCTGGTTTTCCAGCTCTGAGAAACCTTCAGGTTGCTATTAAAAGATGGCTGGTGTGTGTAAATGTTCTTCCTGGAAACGAGGCCACAATTTTTAATCAACTCTGAAAATCTTTTCCTATAGTCTTTCTCCACTGTCACTCCACTATCTGTCAGTAAAATGATAATAATAAATGCTTCCCCAGACTGTAGAGTTGTGCTAAGGATTGTGCTCAGCTCAGATATTTGGATGTAAAGTGCCATACAAATACCTACATAAATAATAGAATATTGTATACACTGAATATTGGAGCAAGTTCTACACTGGCATCTAAGAGGAGTATAGTACACCAATCTGGAATGGATTTTCTGTGTGACTCGCTGTGGTGGGTTTACCCTGGCCAGCAGCCAAGCACCCACACAGCTGCTTGCTCACTCCCCTCACCAGCTCCTCACAGTGGGATAAGGGGAGAAAACAGGAAGAACAAAATCAAGACAACTGTTGACTCAAGATAAAACTGGTTTAATAGGTGAAGAAAAGGCAGGGGCGGGAGGGAAAAACAAGTGAAGCAAAGGAGGTGGCTCACCACCTCGCACAGGTAGACCAGTGCCCAGCCGATCTCCAAACAACAGCCACCTTGGAAACAAAAAACCCCATCTTTTTCTTCCTCTACCCCAGTATGGGCTGCTATACCCCGTATGTACCCCTGGTATGGGCTGCTAAAAAGAAAGTTAATTCCATCCCAGCCAGACTCGATATGCTTGCTTCTTTAATGTAGTACTAAAAAAAAGAATTATCAGAAGAACAAAATCCTATTGTAAGATCTTAAGAACAGTTTTCTTCATTAAAAATGTTTTCTTGCATGTGCAGATGTGATGTTTTCATTAGTATCATGAGCACTTCTGATACAGTTCAAAAAGACCCTAAGTATGTGCTGAAATTAATTTTTCTCTGAAAAATGTCTCAAAACATTTGTTTAAGTTTGATGGAATTCAGTAGCACTTAAGTGGTTTTCTGAATAGGAGCTGTGTGTTCAAGCTGACTCTGTCCTGCAAAACCAAGCCTGAATAAAGGTCTGATGTTCACACTAGGCAAATTATCTCAGAAGTGGATAGTTCTGTAATTACCTATAGATGCATATTGTTACTGCCTGTATAAATACATAATTTTATGCCTTAAAATAATCCACTCTACAAGTTTTCTGAGTTGGAATTGTCTGCATTTATCATGAGACTAGATAGATAAAATGCTTTCAAAATTAAAACATTAAGAATTTAGAATTATGTGATTATCCTAGGAAATTGAAAAATAAAAAGAAAACAAAAAGGTCTGAAGTAGGAATGAAATCTTAGTTCACTTTGAAAAAAAATCTAGTGAATCACTTTACTGTCAGTATCCTGTTCTTCCCTGCAACACTTTATTTTTGATCATGGATGCTGCTGTCAATGAAAAATAACTGGCAGCTGTGTGATGCAAAGAGCTCAAGAAATAATTCAGATTAGATTTCACTGATCACTTTGATCAATATCAAAGTCTGAAACTGAAAGCAGGTTGAGCTTTCACAGAATTTTCTGAGGAAATCATCGAAGTTAAAGGAGACTCTTGGGATCTTGAAGAGTTTATTTTTAGGATGTTTGGACTGCTCTTTTGTTGCTGCTGGCCCTTCTTTATTCCACTTTGTTAATACTAAGATGGGTGAGCATTTGTTCCTGGTGGTGAAAAGCACCACAAAGGCTTTGGTGAATGTATAGCAGTGTGACGGGTCTGAATGCAAGAGTTTGAGGTGGCCGTCTTCAAATCTCTTGCTGGATTTGTCAGTCAATGCTATCCAGTTCCAGGAGAGATGTGACATTATGGGATTTAGTTGGTCATGCGGTAAACACAGTGAAACTGAAACTTCAGTGTCTTCATTGTCATGGTTTGGGCTGAACTGGCCGCTGAATGAATGGCAGGCGCTCCCTTTGACTGCTCTCCCTTCAGAGGAGAGAGAATGAAAGGAGAGAACTTATGGGTGGAAAAAGAAATGAAACTAATGAAATATTAATAATAAAATAATAAAAAGAAAATATAATCTTAATAAGAAAATATACAATCTATACAACCCATATCAAGCTCACAGAATGACAATCACATCACCATCAGGCACTGGGAAAGTCTCAAACTGGACTCTGATGGGCAGGAACTGGATTCTGGATCTGGGTCAAAGGCAGACAAACAGACAGAGCCCTCCTCAGATGCCAGCCAATGAAGAAAGAGACTGACCCCTTTCATCCCCCAGCTTTTATACTGAACATGATGCATATGGGGTGGAATACCCTGCTGGTCAGTTTTGGGTCACCTGTCCTGTCCGCTCCTCCTCACATCTGCGACCCCTCTATGCTTTTCTACTTCTGACCCTCTAACTTGGTACATAACAAAGTTAGCTGACCTTGGTTCTTATAGCAGTAGTATAAGCAGGAGCCTCTCTGCATGCCATTCCTTGGAATTCACTGTAAACATCAAATCTTATCTGCTAGAAGCAGACACTGTCTGAAAAATATGCCGTTAATTTCAGAGAGTTAGAAGAGGTTTAACTGAGAATTAAGATTACTGAAAATAAAATTTATTCTGTTTTACCTCAAACCAGGATACTTCATAAAAGATGTTATGCAATTTCTCATAGCTTTTCAATACTGAAGCACTGATTTGAATGAAGGTTTCCTTGAATTGACGGGGAAGAGTGAACATATTCAGAAAAAAGCAGCCTACAGTGAAGGCAGGACAGAATTGCCCTCCTCCAGTATGTTCTGAAATGGTTCTTGCTGTACAGGTTCGTGATCAGAGCAAGTAGTTTTTCTTTGCTAGTGATAGCTTGCATTTTTGTTCTCTCTATGGAGCATGCACTTGGAGTAGGTTGGAAGACTTGTGGATATCTTTATTCTCGGCAGCAGAGGAACAAACACCTTCTCTGAGGGCAGTAGGATGGAGTGTGTCTTCTGCTAGAATGGAGGACCAAGGCAGTAATTTGTGCCCTGTCCAAATGCAGGGTGTATGCGGGGATAAAGTGGTGAAAGAGTTCTTGTATTTTAACTCCAACTGCACAGTTCAGGCGGTTTAAAAAGAGCCAAAGCATTCCCTGTTTGCTGTGCTCTGATTGTGAGCAAGGTGTCTAGACTGTCTGGTCTCGGTTAATGAGCAGAACCCCTGGAAAAATAATGATGGATAAAGTTCGGGTCTTGGAACAACTCTACCTGTGTCAACTATGCATACTTAAGGAAGACAGCCAGTGGAGCTGAATCTCATGCTGTGTAAATTGCTTTTCATACATGGATTATTTTTTTTATTTTTTTTTCTCATTGTTGGAGAGGAAAGTCCAAATATTGAGCAACTATAGAGCCAGCTTTCTTCAGCCAAAATCCTTGGTTCTATGGATGCCAGTGATAGAGCTCTGTTAACCACAGAACCTAGTCACAGCTCACATCTGCTGCCTGCAGAGCCAGCTCTGCGCGTTTTGGTATGTGGCTAAATCGGAGATGTGAATTTGTGGCAGTCCTGACTGCATGGTTTTGTCTGCGGTGAGAAATCTGTACAAATGACTGCCAGAACGGCTCTTTGTGAATGAAGATGATAACTTTATGCATGCCTGCATGAAAATGCAGTCAGACACGTAAAAGGAGACTAGCTGTTCAAGAATCACCTTTGCCTTTACTTGGGGTGGCTCTAGAAGAGTGAAGGAGAGGCATGACTGATACAGGGCCCTGCTTGACAATAAACACTGTGGTCAGCTCTTCTGTGGCTGCACAAACCACAGTAACTTCCTGCTTTGATAAGTTCAGCTTCCCTTGTCACAAGGTTTGCTGTGATTTAAGCTCTCTGTGGAAGGATAAGTGGCTCACAGGGAACTTTATTAGTTTTTTGAAGAAGCTTTGTTAGCAGATGCTTGAGAAATGTTTCTGTTACGATGAAGTAACCCCATCCACCCCAAGAAAACCCCTGTTTGATTGGAAAATTCCTAGCCAGCCCAGTTTATTTTCTGCCAGTTCTTACTGCTTACAGGATGGCTAGTGCAAGTTGAGATGCTGAGAATTTGGCTCGCTTAGTGCGGTAACTCTGTTAACTGGCACTGTTTATTTGATAATGCCTACATGCAATATATAGGAGCTTGTAAGTGCTATTGTAATGTTACTAATTAACAGCAGTGGGAAGAGAGATTTAGCAATTAGGGCAGTTTTGAAGTTCTCATACAGAACATGCTTTTCTGTGCGCTTCCCTGTTGAATCTGTTAGTTACCTGTTGAATCTGTTAGTTACCTGTTGAATCTGTTAGTTACCTGATGAAATGCTAGAGGGCATTGCTGGTAACTGCAAATGAGAGCTTAATTTGATGCTTTTGAACACCAGATTCTGTGGAGCAAATAATATGTTACTTTATCCTACAAAGCTATGTTAAGTATTCCTTTGCAGAAATTCTAGACAGATGCAAAGTAAAGGTCTGTCTAATGTGCCACAGATTTTATCAATTCAGGGATTCTAGCCCTCCAGTGAATGGGCAAAACGAGGTGAGCTGAGAGATGTAGTACAGTGAAACTGATCTTTCCTGTTTTTGAGAAAAGTACCCTCAAAATAAAACATTTATTTTCTTTAAAATGTTCTTCAACAGATGATCGGAATACCTTCGTTTTATTCTGTTAATAAGATTACTCCATTTGCTGTGCAAATGCCGTGTTCATTTCCATGGCTTAGTCAAAGAGCTTGCTTTATCAGGATTGCCCTTGCCAAGTTAAGAAATCTGTAATTTTTTTTAAAAAGCCCCTTATATGCCTGGCTAAACAAGGGCCTCAGTTCATGCACATCAGGCAACACTTCTTGTGCTACTGACCTTCAGAAGCAGAAAAGTTTTCTGGCATTGTCTCCTAACTATTGTGGTAGGGGTGGGAGGGGAGACTTGGTAAGGTGCCTTTGCATATTTTTAGCAGTACACAGCCTGCATTGATTGACTGTACTTTTACAATTAATTTCGGTGTGCCTGGGTAGTCTGGGCTTCAGCGGAAAAGAATAATTGGTTTCTGGTGGTTTTTTCCCTCTAAAGAAGTACAGTTCAAAGTCCAGTAAATATTGTAATAACCACTTATTTTAATGTGTAATAGCAATTAGGTTGAAGGACTGCATGAACAATAAGTAATTATATGTTAACTTATTTAATGCTGCTTGTTGTTGTTGTCGTTTCCAGGAATACCTTTTGTTAACATAGGAAATCAACATTTTCCTTGGGGGGAGGAGAGGAAGGCTAGCATTTGTTGTAAATCTGGGAATACCAAAACAGCAGTGGTATTGCTTCCAGTGTAGTGTGTGACTCTATGGGTACTGTTAACATGGAAATACTGATGGACCTGTGTCTGTTTATTGTGGGCATACATCAGGTTATTTTAATAGAGGAACTTGTAAGCATTTTTTAGAGTTTTTATCTACATTTTGTGTGTGTGTATACATATATATATTAAAAATATTTCAAAATACTGTTCAAGGAATGCTTCTTGAACAGTACTTCAAAGGACCTATATGGCGTGACTTGGCCTTAGAAAATTAAAGGCTGCATTTAATTTCAGCATTCAGTTTTGGAAGGTTCAGACTGCTCTGGCACATATAAATCAAGTACTTACCTTCAAGCGTATGCATAATTTCACTGACTCGTAAAGTATGCTTACATATGCTTTGAACATACGTTACTCACCTGAGACCTAGCTGCATAAGGTTTCTTCACATCTGTCTTGCCTCTAGTTGAGTATCTGGCTTTATCAGTATTCATGAAAAGCAATTTACTTCAGGGAGCTCTTTCAGAGCTCTGGTAAAGTTCTTCCCTTCCCCAAGCTCACCATAAACTTGCCAACTTGTCATCATGACTGTGGCGCTTCCCTGCATGCTCAGCCAGGGCAGCTCCGGCGACTGCATTCAAAATGCCGCTGCTCAGAGGCTCTTCCTCTATGTCTGCAGCTGGGGTGAGCTCTGCTGTGTTGTCCTGTCCTGTGGGCCCAGCAAGCAGCTGGTGAAAGTCCATGTCAGCTCCTTGAATTCAAAGGAGTTGCTCCAACCTGTATTTGCTGAGAATCTGCCCTGCATGTCTAGCAATGATAAACTGGTTCTTCAAAGATGTCTGAGCTGGAGAGAAGGAAAGACTGTGTGGACTTAGAACACTTAACAGAAAGTAAGCTGAAATGTGAATAGCTTGAGGAGTTTCTTTGAGATTTATTCCAAGATTGGGAATTTATTTTAATAATTACACTGTGCCAGTCGGCTGGTGGAAGTTTGATTCCTTGTGATAATTTTGTTTCTTAACATCTAAAACAAGTGTGAATTTGAACACTTCCTGACATTCGCTTTTGTCCCTCTGTTCTTACTGTTTAGAGAAACAGCTGTGACTGAGGCAAGGTATACTACTACATTACATACTTGCTGTTAGCGTTCCCATCCCATGCTCTTCTCACAGCCCATGCTTGGGCAACCACAGAAGCAAATTAACCGACACCATCTCTTGGCGTGCCATTCTGAGCTGAAATAGGAGCCAACGTAAATGACTTTTAATGACTCAAGCCCCTGGCAAGAATGGCTTGCCAGGTAATGGAAGTAATATGTAGTTTGTAAAAACTGAAAGTTAACCTGTTTGGGTTTTTTTTTTTCTGGTTGGGTTTTTTTTTTTAACTTTTGCAGGGGGTTCATGCAAATGTAGAATTTGAGTAGATCATATTTTACCATTTCACTGCTCTTTATCAGTATGTTTGGCAAGATTCCTTCAGGCACTTGAGGAAGAGCAAGATGCTAATATTTCTTTTGGCAAGCTTTGCTGTGGAAAGTGAGTTTTCTCAGTCTGAAATCTTCTTTCCAGATCTCGCATCCCTCCCTCCTGCGTATCAGAAAGGACCATTATACTGGCCATGTAGCTGAATCCAGCTATTCTGAATTGGGCTCAGCTCTGCTAGTGAGATATACATAGTAAACACAGGAATTTTGAACATCTTCAGTTTCTGCTGAATCACAGTGATGCTCTTCATCCTCTAGGATGCCAGCCAGCAGAACATAGGCTCTAGGCAGTGACTCTGTTACAGAGCGGGAAGGTTACAGAGCCACTGGGTGCAGTTCCTAAAGCAGAGAGCATTGGGAGCCAAGCAAGTTGCTACTTTATCCTGAGCAGCCACTGGCAGTTGTGATGTTGTTGAAGTGGTGTTGGAATTCTTGCCTTTGGACCTCTGGAGTGGGGAAATGACTTTGCTGGCTCTTACTTGTTCTAGGAAACTAATAGGCAGGTTTGAGGGGAAGATGAAAACTATTTAGAGAAATTCCCCTTCTCTTAAGAATGGCCCAGGGGTTGAAGCACACTTCTAGTGCAGCAGGAGGCTGGTTTGGAACAGGCACTAGATCTTCAGTGTCTGTAGACTGGAGACATTCCCTTGTCACTGGGCTGCTGAGATGAGTTTTTTCAGTCTTTTCCATTTGAGCTGTTTTATTTTGTTGAAATAAACATTTATCAAATGGTTTTATAGAACAAGACTCCTCTTTCTTTCAGAAGTTCTGATTTTAATGAATTGACTCCTTCCTATTCTGAAATGAAAAATTGGTGAGAGACTTTCTGGCTTATTGTATCTCAGCATTTTAGTATTTTTTTGTAGTTCAGTATAGCTTAATGTGGAGTAGAGTTTCAGCGCCACTGGTAAGTGTTTCCTTCTTAAGTAAAAGGGAGGTATAAATTGTATGGGTCAACAAGAAAAGCAATGAGAAGGACTGTCACCTCAGTTTTGAACCAACTGTGCATTTGACCACTCATCCTTTCAACGATACATTTGATAGTTGTTCAGATCAAATCAGATCATGTACCTCAGCAGGGACACAAAACCAAATGGATAGGGAGTTCAAATGCATGATGATATGTATACCAGTTGAGGTGGGGAACTGTTGGCTTCAGATTACTGGCACTCTGCTTCAAATGGCAACAGTCGTGCAGCTTTAGAGAGGGTCTGGCTTGAAAAGAAATGTTTGGCTATTAATCAGTGTGGTAAAGAGGATGGGAGGAATTTTCAGAGGTTGTGCTTAAGTCACTTGGCTGTTTGCTAGGAAACAGCTCTTACATCAAGTAAATACCCTTTCATGGAAAGTCCTGGTACTGTGCAACAAAACTCCCTTCCAGAAATTCGATGTTTTTTGAATCTGAATTCCTGGGTTTTGCTTAAGAAATGTACTGTTACATGTGTTTCAGGGCTATTTTTCAGTGTTTAGAATGCTATTTATTTTTTGTGCTTATTATTTTCTTTTCAAACTTATTTTATTTAAGGTATGCTTATTTCATCAAGCGTTTTAGTATATTCATAGTTTCCACCCATTGAACTACTTCTGAACTGACTAGAGTGTGTTCTTGGAACAGTTCAAGTTAACTAACCTTTTGGTGTTCAGTATTTAGCAGAGACTTGATTAGCTTTTCTATAGTAGGGTATTTCATGACTTTATAAAGTTCGAACACCTCTTCATCCTTACTATCTTCTCTGAACAAAGAAGAAGGGTGGGAGATTGATCTGCCTTGTATCTTTATCTCTTTTTTTGCCAACAATGTGATATAATCTTTTGCTTTTAATTCATGATATCATTAGAACTACCACGACTGAATTTAAGTGCAATTTAATACAAGTTTGCCAAACAACAAGAGAAGAGAAAGTGAACAGTAACAAGAACTTTACAGGTCTCTGGACTTGTTATTACTTGTCCACCATGCAAAGAGATTGGGGTCACTTGTCCTAAGCTCATTGCCACCCTAGAGTAGTTGATTGCCATCCTCTGGACTCAGTAAATGGATCGTAATAGACCACACAAAATTAGTCTGTTTGGATATTTGTATTGTGTGTATTTTGAATGCACAGGTGCAGAATGTGAGGTAATGAATCAAAGATCTTTTTAGGAATGGAAGCCAAGTAGCCACCAAGAAAGTTTATATCACATGGAAGCAAATAATTGTTTACTAACAGTATAGAAAGTGACTGCTGATGTAAGAATGTGTATTGCTATGGAATGTATGTATATATCATTAGAAGAAAATAAACTTTATTTCAATAAGAGGGTTGTCAGACAGGGAAAGTTAATGTGTTTTGCAGTGAAACTTAATGATGCTGTGATTATTCTTTGGCAGATAGTTAAAATTGGGTGCATATATATACCTTACATACCTTGGCTCACAGGCTGTCACAACAACTTAGTGGAAGTAGTGTTTCTGGGTGTGTGTATGTGCCTGCCTCTGTGTGTGTATATATATGTATATAAATATGTATGTGTGGGTATATATATATATCAGCAGCTACAGCATATCTACTTTGTATGGGTACCTATCTGTTGCAACACAGATACGTTGCTCTACACAGAACTCTGGTGTGTCCCCTTCTGTGTCCTGATTCTTCATTCCAATAATTTGCTGTAATTAATGCAGAGCTGGCCTTTGTCAATGGTGTGATTCAGGTGTTTCATATGGCAGAGTTCTTGGTTGTCTCATTACAAATATGGTAAGAGCAGGGATCCCATTTTGCAATGGAAAAATACAAGGAGGTGGCAGAGATGGCTTTTAGAATTCAGCCTGAAGCATTAGTAAAAAGAAAAATAACTTCTAATGTTTGGTATTCTCGAGCACACTAGGTTAAACTTCTTGAACAAGTTGCTCAGAAGTGCAAGAAAAGATCAGCAAAATTTTACTGCTTACTACTTTATTATCATTATTGCAAATGCGGGCATATATATTCTGCAGCTGTCTGGGTTTGGCTCTTCTGGATTTTCTGCCCCTGTGAGCCGGAGGCTATGAGAATCACTTTGATGTATTTCACTGCAGTGTAATGCCACTTACACTGTATTTAGGCTTGAACAGTATTTGCTGTGTAAAGGCTGATTCTGAAGGTACCAAAATCTGTACTTTCTTAGTTTTTGGTTTTGTTTTGGTTGGTTTTTTTTTTTTTTTAAATTGGTCTCCATTGCTCAGAAGCAGGATGGTGTTAATGACCTAAATATAAGCAACTGGTTTGGATCCTTCTCAGACCAAGGTATATTCTACAAAGTTAGCAGGTTCTTATACTTACACATTTCTGGGATGGTAACTCTGGTGGTAACTGTCACATGGTGTCAGTCACTTGGCACGAATGAACATCAGCTAGTACACTGACACTGATCTTTTGGGGAAGCCACACTGAAACTTGTGTTAAAGAAGAGTTTAGCTTGATAGGACAGACCCAGCACTCAAAGACTCAAAGCAAGAATCTTTTGTGATGTCCATCAAAAGATACAGTCATATCACTGAATACTTGTAAACCGTTTGGTTGAAATATTAATGGAGTTTGGGGAAGATGCCAGTCAAGTAGCTTTCTTGCTGTCTCACAAACTGATCTTGATAAGGGCTGGAACGTTCCTCTGCAGGACTCTCTTAGTGGGGGCTGCAGCACCAGGTGCGTGGAGGACCTGAGGATCCATCACACACCACATTGTGCTCTTTCCAGCATGAAAGCACAGATGCCTGTGGAGCTCACATATGTAGTGGCCTGGCTTTGCTCATGCACTGGAACTGGGAGAGGGAAGTGAGCTAGCTAACAGGAGAGGGGAAGCACAGGCCCTCCCTGAGTTATATTAATAGCACCATCTCTGCCTGGGAATAGGAGGGCACAACAAGATCAAAGAGCTATGTGGTACATCAGAACGAGGTACAGGACTTGCTGGTGCCTCACCATCTTGTTGTGACACTGGTTGGTCATCACAATGTTACTGTGATACCTGCTTAAAATCATTCCTGCCCTTGGCAGACATTGGAGCAGGATAGGAGACAGTCTTCAAAGGATGCTGACCCAGGTGCTAAGGACTGTCCTTCCTCTCATATCCCACTCTCACCTCTGTATAGAAGATAGGTCCATGGTCTCTCACGTATGGATTTTATACTGTTAAATAACATAACTGAGCTCCTGATGTGGCATTGCATATTTTCCAAACTTTTATGCCTCGCTGCCTATTTTCAAGCACGCAGCCCGCAAGGCTGCAATATCTCTGAGACATCTGTTTCTTTCTGAGATTGTAATGTCAGTAATTTCAGAAATCCTCATGGAGGAGGTGGTAAACAATGGGGGAGCATAAGCCTCTTTTCTGTAGGAATCCAGACCTACATGTGGAATCAGTGACCCGTTTTATTTCTTGCATCCTGTTTCCGGCTCTGCAACCAGTAGGTTTCAGGCAGAGTGTGGTGGCCATCAGGGAATCAGGCTGCTTGAGCTGAGCAGAGGGGAGAATGCGGAGGCAACTGCTGCATTCTGTGTTTGAGACAAGCATGACCAGGGGACTGTAGTGGGACTAGGCTCTGCGAGTGGAGAATATTCTGGAATGTGTATGCACTCATGTACATATGTTTATGCGTGTATTTAAAGAAAAGGATACTAAAGGCCTCAGATATCATCACACTTACCCAGAGGCACTTAACCAGCCTGAAGTGGCTAATCTCAGACTTCTGAAAACCAGGAAATACAAAATAATGGTGTGTACCAGTTGTGAGTACAATCTTTAGAAAGGCATAAACAGCAGTTCTGCATTAATTACAGTTTAGGTTGTTTTTACTAAGTATGTTCATTTGTAATGACACTGAAGGCTAAAAGGACAGCTAGGAGGACACTTGTTAACATGTCCTAGATGCTCTTGACACTGGTTATGTTCATGCATTTATTTTTGTAGTTGTTATATTTTTCTATAGACACTAGACTACAGCAATTCATACCTGTTGCTAATGTCAAGATGGCAAGAGAAGTGTCTAAATCTCATGCTATCGCTAGTAGTTTTGCAACTATAGTGGCAGGGCTTTGTGCACAACCTAAAGACACTCATTTTTATAACTAACAGTCATATGCACACCGATGTTTGGCCTTTGACCTAATAAGGTATTTTTTTTTTTCTTCTGCTATTTAAATAAAATCTGAGTGAAGTCCAGAATAATTTCTTTCTGAAATACTTGGATTTTGGAATCACACTCTTGCAGTTTAGTCAGTCTTTCTGATACAAAAATGTTAACTTAACCACATCAGAAAAGGTATGTTAATCGCAGCCTTCATCTGCAAGTCTCTGGTAGCATCTGTTTATATGATAAAAGTCAGTCAAATGTGGAATGGAGGCAATGTGTCTCTGATTCTGTTGGTTTTGTCTTTACCTAGGGCATGTGGAAGTCTGCAGGCAAGACAGTGTAATATAATACACACAGATAGATAGGAATCCCATTTGAAAATGAGATGCAATTCTGTAGAAGAAGTGCAGAAGATTAAATCATACTGCAGGCTGCTACAATCTCATTAGATGCTTAGCGTTTACATATATTTTTTTAAGTTGGCTCTAAAATTGTTATTGCTCTGTTCCACCTGTACCTTGCATGTTAGCTTTTTGGAGCTGGGGGATTTTGACTGAACTATTTGCAAGTGGGCAAATGGTCCTTAATTAAAAATGAAAAATCCACATGGTAGCATTGATCTACTTTATGAACGTATTTGGGTGACAAAATTGTAAACTCCAGTTGCTTTGTAACAGTGAAAGCTTACTCAGTGACTGAGAGTGTGTAGTCTTTGCTTAGTAGGGCTGATAACAAATTTATCAGTGGTAGGTCCGTGTATCTATTTATCTCATGCCTTGTGTTGCTGTACTGTCTGTCACCCAACGTGTCTGTAGCCGTGGGGTCGCCTGACTTGTAAAAGGGAAGAAGAGGTCAGTGCAAAAGAAACTGGCAGAGGGCTTTTTGAGGGTGCTGTGTGAAATTTTGAAAATGTTAGTCATGGGACATTTGAAAGAAATTAGCACAGTGAAAAGAAGGATTGGATTGGCACAAGGTGCAGCAGATGACTGCAGAAGCAGATAGGAATTTGAAAAGCACTGGCAAGGATCAAGCCAGTTAGACCTGGGATTCCCGTTGTGCTATGGCCAGGGGGAGCATCGTAAAGGAAAAAGTTGCAGTGGGCAGGTGAGGAAATACATAATTTTGGGGGTGTGAGAGTGTATTCATAAACCTACAGATGTGAAAAACCTTCCAACACTAGATTATTCTGTGCGGTTTCTTGGGGAATTTTCAGTTCCCCATTGTCAAAGATAAGTTGTATCTTCGGATGTCAGAAATGGTGGAACAGATGTCACACGCGGTTTCCTCCACCTTGGTAGAGCTTACAGCCAGGGTATTTTCACAAACCACATAGTTCTGGCAACATCTGCCCTTTCATAAACTCCTTTCCCCCTCCGTGTATTTGCAAGGAGATTCTTTTTCATTTTGTTGTAAGGGACCATGTTTCTTCTTTTTCTGATATTGTTTCTAAGTCTGAAACATAAATGTGCCATGTAGTAATTGCCAGGCTTTTCAGTATGGGCAAGGCACAGACTTGGTCTTGTGATTCTCTGATGCTTGAGATGTAACCAATCCCAGCCCTGCTAAGTGTTGTATACGATGGAGTGTCTGTCAGCTTTACCCCAAGGCCTGTCAAGCTGGAACGTGTCTGTGAGCCCAACACCTCTGAAGGTGGTACTAGTGGAAAGGTGGCAGGCGTTCTTTGGAGGTTGAACACAGCAGCAGTGCGATTTCAGAGCTGCTTGAAGACAGAAAGGAAACTTCTGTAAAGGCTGGGTGAGAAGACACATATTTAAGGCTGTGAAAGGTGACCTCTGTCATATTTTGCTGTGGTGGTTAAAGACTGTCTACCCTGCTAGACATTGCTGCTTGCAATAAGGTCATCAGGACAGAGCACGCACCAGCACCTTAGCTGCCTTGGTTCAGTTTCACGTTAGCTTAAACCTGCGTAGAGTAATATGAATTGCTTCGTTTGGTAGGGGAGAGAAGTAAGGCTCTGCCAAGCTTAATCCAGTCTTCTCTGCAGCATTCCCTTGAAGTGCCTCTACTACATTTTTTCCTTCCGTTGTATTGAAATGTTTTATTTTACAAGGCAAGTAAAATGTCTCATTTGGATGTGTGTAATAGGTATAGAAATATCACCCTTCCATCAGTATTTGAGGTCAGGATGTAACAAGCAACTGAGAGTAATTGCCTATTCCAGGTAACGCATTTGGAAATTGCTGTCAGAAATTAATGACCCATTTGTATATGGGATTCTGTAGTATTTTTTTCTTTCATTCCTTTTTCATGGAAGTCCTGCTGGTATGGCATGCAGTCACATTTCAGGAGCACAAATACGAGCAAGGGATATGGAGAAAGATGAAGCATGTAAGCTGACATTCAGCTGAGAACCTCTCGTGTACAGTATGTTTTGTGCATTACAAATCTAGTGTTTGTGTTAGCTTAATCTTAGCCACTGCAGAAAATCTTCTGTAAAAGATTCTTTCTCCAAATGTGGAATTCTGCGTGCATGCTGTTAGTGACATGCAAAGCACTGTTCTCCCCTGGCTTTAGGGTTCAGTTGAGGGCCGTATTCTGATGTTCCACAGCTCAGGCAGAAAGAAGCTTCTCTGAAGAGTTCAGGATGAGAGTGTAGCAGCTCAAATTTAGATCCAAGCCTGGAGCTAAATCTTCTGAACTTCAATGGGACTATTTTGTTCATAAAATTATTCACAAGCTATAATCTTTTGTCACAAGATTAGAAATGCAGTAATTGTTTAATAGAGAGATTAAAATATCATCAGAGGAAAAATACCAGTTGATTCAATAAATCAGTTTGTACTACAATGAGAAATATAAATTGATTAGCTATTAAGTTTTAGCCATAAAGGGATATTTTTAAAAATCAGTGCAACACTAATATTTTCCTTATAATATGTCATTTGTATTTTATGTAACAAGCAGTGCTGGGCTGAGTTATATAAATGAGCAAGTGTTTTATGCAGGTTATTTCATTATCTGTCCTTGGAGAAGGTGAATGAAAAATAGCTCCAACTCAGTTTTAGCATCTTAATTTTGACAGCTTTAATATATATATTAAGCAAGAGTCTGAAGTGTAGAGGAATGAGTCCATTTGTAAAAGCTGTTGTCCTCTTAGTTTTTGATCTTAAAAGGAAGGAAAAAAAAAAAGAGAGGAAGAAAGAGAGAAATTGAGGGTGTGTTTTGTGTGGCTTGCCAAGTCTTCTTGAAAGAGCTTGCAGTTGCAAGCTAGCTGAATCAGCACCACATTTATCAGTGAAAGACTATAATCACAGTAATACCTGGAGCGTACAGCAAAGAAGACAAATCTGGCAAGGTGTTGTATGAAGTTTTTATGATTGGTTTAAACTGAGTGGGAGTATTGCTACAAAGAGTAAATTTGTCCAAGGGCTGTTGTAGGGTTTAATCGGCAAAGTGAATTTAAATATGAAGAATTATTTAGCTACTCTCTTTGAAGCAACATAAATTTAGAGGTCTGGGGCTTTCACAAAGAACGATTATTGGTGTTCATTTGCTTCATACAAGATGCAGTTTTAAAGTGTATAGTTTTAGTACTAAATCAGTAAAATTTGTGCTGCAAAACAGGACCTGAAGGTTTCCAGTGACAAAGATCTTTTCCCATTATTGTTAATTATTAATAGACTTTTAAGGCCAGAAGGGCTTATTAGCTATAATCCTTATTGTACTTGTTTCTGTGCTGTGTGTTGGTTCCTCAAGAACAGGTTTTTTTCCTATTTTTTTGGGTGATGTTGTTACATACACTTAATCTGATCCAACACCTTGTAATTGGTATGCCAGAGGGCAGGCATCCATCAGTTGTCTGTAACATTAAAACAGCTGCTAGATAGTAGATATAAGGGCAAACTAGTCAAATAACTGTTCCTTAACATATGATTATCTATTATATAGACAATAATATCAGTCCAGCATGGTTTCGATGTCACTAGGTAGAAGGTACGCTTTTCTGAAAAGCAGTACGGGAGATGAAGACTTAGAGTAATTTTAGAGCTAAGTTTTCCAGTCTGCATGGGAAATTTGATGACCTATATCTTATGTTCTGCGCCCATTTGAGATGAGAAATAGCTGACAGCAAAAGACAAGAAGTACATAAAAAAAAAAGTTACATAGGGACTACAGACTACAATATTTTCTCAACACTTTGGTTTAATTGTTGGAATGCACTAAATATTGGAAATGGAGTTGCCCCAAGCTCATATTCTGTGTGATCTTCCTGCCTGCTCTGTCCAGACATTTTATAACTCTGCTTATAGGCATTGGGTGGATTTGACAAAGAAACTAATTTGAGCTCTTTCATCATTGATTTAAGGGGGGGCAGGGAAACTTTCTGATCTGAAATACCAGCAGACAGTAAGGCATTCAGAGTGACAGAGTGGCCCAGTTGCCAGGAAGAAGCTTTACCAGACATAGTGAGACTCAGCTCAGTGTCTTGACAGAGTGGTTGAGCCACTGACTAAAGACACATATAAGGTATGTGACTTTTAATAGAGTGTATCTCTTTATGATATAGTAAAATAGAGATGGCAGGAGGAACCTTACTCATTTCAAGCATTTATTTTTTTCCAGTGAAGGGTGGTGGAAAGGGTTACTTTTTTTCCTCTGGCACATTATTTTTGAGGGCTTCCATAACTCAATGTCTCTTCTTCATCAGACCAAAACTCAAAACAATCATTCCTTTTTCTTCATCCTATCATCTCTTCCCCATTTACCACAAACTAAGCCATGTTATTTTTGAAAATGTGCTTTCTTGAATCTCATCTCTTTGATTAGAAAACAGATGCATACAAAAGCTAGTAACAAGATATAAATGCTATCAGTGGACAGCACTTAGTTTCTGGAGTTTGAACTCCACTGAAGTGCTGTGTTTCAAAGCAGGAGTTAAGGGAGGATTGTTTTAAGTGCATTAGAAGATTTAGAAGAATTATGGGAACTCTAATATCAGTCCACATAGCAAAGGGCTCAAATGGGGAAAAGGAGAAAGTGTTTCAACTTAAAAACTTGGAAAGAACTAAGATTTCATTCTCATTTATGTACATCTGTACCTTCTTACCAGTGTACAATAGAGTTAAATTTGGTTACCAAACCAAGCTTTTATTCCTTTTTGACTTAGTCTTTGCTGTAATTCTTTGTGTGTGACTTAATTTTAAAATGCAAAGATTCAAGCCTGTTCCTTACTTATCTAAGGCAGTTGGTTTTGGTGGAAGCAGGATTAGGAACTGGACTCCTTTCCCATATTAATTCTTCATCGTGTGGTACAGCATTTCTCACTTAGCCACATATCTGGAAATAGAAAGCATATTGCAGGGTTTCTTTATCACATGCAAATTCCATTCATGTGCCCAAGTTTTCAAAGCAGACTTGGAGATTTAACTATACAGGCCCTGTTAGTTTCAATAGGAGCTGTGTGGCTAAATCCTCTGAATTAGTTTTGGAAAAAAAACCAAATCAGCCAGGCGGCACTTGTCAGCCTAACCTCCTGGCACATTTAGCTGCTTTTTATAGATGGGATCTTCAGGCAAATTTTCTGGCAAAAATTGAGGTTGCTGGTGAATGAGAAAACAGGAGCTGTTGAGTTCATCTAAGGTATTCCTCCTCTTTAAAGCCTCAAAGGTATCAATAATGAATAGAGTCCAAGAGACATGGCTGGGAGAAGCATGATACCCCTTGTATCCAGATTCATAACTATGAAGCATTTTAAAAATGTTTTTGCAGAACTAATCTGGGGAAAGTAAGAAATTTGGACTAGCTTTGCTTTTTGGCAAGACTGAGCACTGCTGTGCAGGACATTAAGTGTTCTCGTGTTTCTCTGTGTTTGCTTACCTAGAAGCATTAGTCTTTATAGGTGTAGCTTTGACAGGTTGGGATTAAAACCTCCAAGTAAATATTTGGTTGTTTGTTTGTTTTTTTTTTCTCCTTTCACAGACAGTATTCTCACCTGAAGAGAGATGGCAGAAATCAATTCTCCTGTAAATATCAAGGAAAAGGTAGGTTCAAGTAACATTACAATGCAAACCAAAATGATATTTGCGTACAGATTTCATTCCTGCTCCTTCAAACACTGTTCATATACTTAACTTTAATATGCGTTGACTCTGTGCATAAAGTTAAATACACAGGCAGATATTGATAGGATTAGTATATTAATCTTGGTTAGTGAGAAACATTTTTACTTTTCTGCAAAGAGGCAATGTTTTGTCAGATAGACTTCTCTCATTCCTTTGTGATTGCTGTGCATGATAATGCTGTGGAAAATAGGACTTTGTGATGGTTACTGCTGTACAAAATACCACCTTTGAAGAAACACACTGTTTAGAGAATAATTTTTCTGACCAAAAATATCACACCTGTAATAATTAAAGGCAATTCCTAAAATTACAGGACCTGAAAAGAGTAGAATTTTTTTCCTATGTAAGTACCTCCACTTTTAACTTTATTATACGTGCTTGAGCATGTCCTTTCCATACCCTGGCTAGTGCTAGAGCCTTTCCACCCATTCAGGAGCAGTAAAGAACCTAAAGCTAATTAGTATACAAATATGAGGTAGGTCAGGAGATCTTTTGTGACTCCCAGCAGGCAGACTGTGAAGAGACAGTCTAACCCATAGATACTCCCCACCAACAAAAATAGGAAACCAGGACATTTGTCAAAGAATAGGAAAAAAGGAGAGAGAGAAGTGGGAAGACTGTAGGAGTATAACGTGATAGGGTTGGATTTTAAAAAAAGCCAAGATTTTGAGAATTCTCCTGTATCATCCTCTTTTATAAAATCAGATTTTGTTCTATTTCATTTTGGGGAAGAGAGATGGAGCTTTGCATTTAGGAAGTTCAGAAAAGGCTACTGGGTTCCTTGATTTACAGCTTTATTAAGCCAAATGGGGTGCTCTAATACAGACTTTAAGGCAGTGTGATAAATGTTGAAGACCAGAATCCAATTCTGTCAGCGAGTCCAAGTTTATCCAGGTATCAGTGAAAAGTTTATTAGGCCTATTCACTTAATGAAAGATGCACAAGGAGAAAGGATCAAGACTGATTAAGTATCAAGGCAATACAGAACAGTGAGGGCAATGTGAAACTGAGAAATATAGTCATCTTCTGCTGTATCATAAGACCTGCCTGTGACACATTACAGATCCTGCAGGGCAGCAGGCATGTGAAATATTCTCTTCTCTCTAAGCCTGACAATGGAAAGGAAAAGAGTAAAACTTTGTGTATGATTTCTTGGATTAACTCTTTTACTGACCTGGTGAAAAAAATTATTCAGCAGAAAAAGGTTTGCCTAGCTTCAATTTTGCAATTCAGAACTTCAGTTTTACAATTAGGTGGACTGATAACAAGGGAAAAATCATTTGCCTTGAGGAATGTGTGCAAGATGCTGTAAATGTGGCCTTCCAATCCAGAAAAGTCCCAAGAAGCGATAGAGAATTTAGATGTAATGTACCACAGCATGACAGAGAAAGAAATCACCTTTAACTAGAGGTCAGTAGTCAGATTTTTCGTTAACTTGCTGTTTTGCTTCCGATTTCACAAATAATGAACTTTTCAGTCAGGTAATGTATTTCTCAGAACTGATCATGACTTAGTAGTTAATGGCTTAAAGATCACCTTTGGTTTATAAAGACTTGATGAATCATGACAACTACTGAGCTTGAAACTAGGTTTCCTCAAGTTTCAAATTGCTAATGAAGTTTCCTGAAAGAACAGTTACAAACTGTTACCTGCCCACCAACATGTGAGTGAAGCTGCTGAGGAAACAGCATAGTAAGTGATGATTTTATACTAAGTAGTTCAGGTGGGAATAAGTTCCTGTTCTGGCTGTTATGTGCATCTTTCGCTGCTTACTCCCTTTCTTTGCTTTCGAAATGATGTAGAACCTTTTTGCTTTCTGTCCCCTGATGGGGAACAATTCTTTACCTGATGCGCTTGCCTGATTCCTTACCAGATGCCTGCTTTTTGAGTAGTTTTTCCTCATATTCCTTGTTACCTCCTGAATCACTCATTGTGCTTGAGGATTTGCATGTCAACATGAATCTTGGTGATGAGTATCTACCGTAGTCCTTAATAACAGCACAGGGTTTAAATATTGAGTAGCATGATGGATTTTGCAATAGAAAGTAATGTCATCAGATCTTATCCCCTAGTGCCAGAGTGCTGGAAAGTAAATTACAGTAACTCTCAAAATGCAACTCAGTAAATCAATTGAAGTTCTGCCTGTTTACTGTGTAGCTTGGATTTTTTTATTAATATATTCAGTTTTACAAGTGCAGGTTTTGCAGATCATATGTTTGTCTGTTGCTAGTTTAAGAATGAAGAACTGCAACAGGACTTCTATTCACACTAGATATCTGCTATTCCAAATTTAATATCCACCTAGAGTATCTAAAATCAAATGTTTATGAACATATACGTTTTAAGGCAGGAAAACAATTGGATCAATACACTCTGTAATCAACAGTTCCTCTCTTTATTCCTGTATCTTCCATCAGTATTTAGTGCCAGTGTTCTGGTAAGAGAGTCCAAACCAAATGCCTTTGTCACTTAGAAAACTTGCAGAGCAAAACATGGTCATGCTGTACAACATTGAAGCAGTGAGTTTAATGTTTACTTTTATCCACCTTTGGGGGGAGGTATTTTTGGGAAACTAAACCAAGATTTATAAATTTTATTATTTTTGCTGAGCTCCACAAATCCATTGCCATCAACACAAATATAGGCACGCCTTGTTAAAAAGAACACAATAGAATACAGTTCCGTCCCAGTTGTTCTTTTCTTCTACCTCACTGCTTTGATCCGGCGAAGAATTGAATGAAGCCAAAGGAACTGTACATCCTGCACAAAAACTTATAAGTATCTACAAAAGTAGAACACAAGTCTGTCCTTAAATTGAGCATTGTTTCTTTGTGACAAAAATGTAGTACAGAGCCTATGAAGTTTTGGCATCATGTTTGGTTCGTGTGTTGGTTTTGTATTTGTCTTGTTTTGTGGGGTTTTGGGTTTTGTTTTGGTTTTTTTGGTTTTTTTTTTTTAAATGGTGGCCTTTCTGCATGTTCTCTCCATGATCAGCTTCTTGTTAATCAAGTAAATAAGACCTCTGCCACTGTTTTACAGGTGATGTGAGGCTGAGGCAGACATTTTGAGCATTGTGCTTGCACACGGGCTCTGTAAGACCCTACCCCCAACTTGAGTCATAAGAGAATGCTACTGTAGTACTGATACTTGTATAATTCATTCTTGGCATTTCAGTTGAAATAGTTCCTAAAGTCAATAGGTTAAACATTCTATTTTACATATTTTCTTTTTTTTCGCCCTGAGAGATTTACATAAATGTTGGCCTACGATGTCAGGAAGGCTAATGGAAGTTTCCATAGTTGGCAGAGGCTCCTGCAGCTGTGATACTGTTGTGGGGAGCCAGGACTGTTCTGATTACCATATTTTCATGCGTATAACCCACAGATTTTTCTGGAATAACAGAAGTTCAGCATTTCAGCAGCCGCAAGGGTCATTACATGCCTGCATAGCTAGTACAAGAAACTTACCATCAGGATCTTTCTTGGAATAATTCCCTGTGCCCTGACCCTTCCTATAGTCTTCTTTCACTATGCCACACTCCCTCTTTCCCCTGATTATACTCATCTCTGTACCTGAAAATACAGTATAATTGTGGACTTGTTTTCTAGTATCAGGATTTTCAAAGACTGAGTTATACATAGTTCAGAGCGTATGCACACAAATTCACTGGATTAAGGGATATGGGCCAAACTCATTGGTTTAAATCCAAAATAAGTCCCTAAAATTAGTGGAGGTATTCAAGCATTAACCTAGTACATCACCAGAAGAGGTGCTGAGGTTCTGAATGACAAGGCCTCCGAATTGGAGTGAGGAATACAAGCGATATATTGTCTTCTGCAACAATTAGACCCTCTTAGTTTAACAAGAGGAGAGTGAAGATCAGGCACTCCCTAGGGTAGCCATTCAGCTCTGGCACATGATTCTGGTTTTGATCCAAAGAAATAATGGGAATTGCTCAAACCTCAGGACTTGCTGTTAGGCCTATCTTTTTTTTTTTTTTTTTAATTCTGCGTCTAAGCATATTTGAACAAGTCAGATTTGGTGCCAGCTGGAATTAGCAAAATACTCATTCAGATGAAAATTCTCCTCTTGGGATTCAGTTAGAAGTGAAGTTTTGCTGAAGTTCTGAAAGGCTTGCTTTTTCATTTGTCGTTTCAAGTGTCAGAGCTGTAGGAGCAGATGGGCAAGCTTCTTCCATGAACTGCAAGAAGGAATTTTGCATTTTCAGATGTGGTTTGGGGGGTTTCACAGTTTTGTTTACATTACACCATAACAGTGGTTTTCATAAACGTAGTCAGCATGCAAGGAAAGAGTAGTATTCATAGTGGAAGAAATGGAAATAGTATATGAATTTAAAATCATATGTTACAAAAGCAGATGTTTCCAATCTATGATTGGTCTCCTTAAAGTTGACCTTTGCAGCTGTTCCTTGCCCGCGTGTTGAAGTAGATGAACTTAGACCAAAGACCATTGAAGTTGATCAAAATGCACCTGTGTCACTTGATGAGCCATTTAACTTGGGTTAAGGATATTATAGATTTATGTCTCTAAACAGTGCTGTCGTCATTCCAAGCAGAACAGTTCTTACTGAGCCAAACTTACTAGTATGTTCTTTCGTAATTCCTGAAATGTCTGTTTTTTCCACTTCATTAGTTTAAAAATTTGAGGGACGGGGCAACATAAATCCATAATGATTGCCTGAAGTAGTTTACTGCAGCAAGTTTTGTGCTTTTTGGAGATAAATGATCTGAAGGTATCAGTGTGATAAACAGGTCATGTAACGGAAAGAGAGGTGCAGACCTGATCAAAGCTGTTATTTTGCTCAAAGGGAATGTTAACAACACTTGTTCAGTGTGTCGTGATGAACTCGGTTAGTAAAGCTTCTGGAAAAATGTCTCCAACGTAGGAAATACATTCTTAATGCAGTAAAGTCAAATTGTGTTTATGAAATATGTTTGTGTAGGAGTTTTCAAAACCTTAACAAGCTCTGCCATGAAGTGCTTTTAAAATGCATTTTCCCGCTTAATGCGGCCAGGACATCTGCTAATGATAAATTCCTAGATTATAGAAACCAGCAGAGTTCTGCAGACAGCCATCCTTCCCTGCTCCTCGTGCAGGATTTGGGTCAGCCTCAACTGGAGGTGTAATCTGCTTGAACGTGGCCTACAGTGCTACCTGTCCTCGGGGGCAGTGGGTGTATGTGGTGTGTATGTGTACATGAAGATTTGTTATTGATATGCATTAAAAATAAAATAGTAAAAATTCTGTGTATTTGTTGATAACCATGCTTCTAAATTAATTTAGCTCCTAACTTTGAGAAAATCTGTTGACCTTAATGTTTAGTACAAAGTGAAGGTGGATCTGCATTGGTGTTCCTAACCAGGCATAAGTAAGAATATTTCTGAGTAAGTGACAATAATAGTAACGTACTTCAAGGGGATTAGAGCAGCTGTGTTCAGAGGTTTCAGAACAGCCATGAGCTTTCAGCAAAGAAGCTTAATTTATCACTATGTCAGAAATATATAAACAAATTCTCCGAACCCCGGATATGTTACTTATTCACCAGAAACATCGTCTTTGAGATGATGCCAAGGGGGAGCAGATGGAGTAGAGCAGCAAACAGGCAGCAATTGATTCCATGTTGTTACAGTTGCCTGGGAACCATTTGAAACTTGACAGGGAACCTAAAGGACTCAGATGAATACACAGCAATGTCAGTTTGGTTCTGGGTGCGGAGTAGGTAATCTGCTGTCACAACTTTCAGGCAGGCTGTATTTCTTTTTAAGCTTGATTTATCAGGAAAGTCTCATGAGCTGGGTGTTCATGAGGACTTTAAGTAAGATACCACAGGAAGGTAGTATTTCAGTGTTCTCCTCTCCTGCGTGCCATGCTCCTCATAAGTAACCCATTACTGAATTTGTTTATTTCTTTAAGGTGAGCCAAAAATTTGCCCCAAGTGAGATTGCCTATATTATATAACAATAATCCTCAGAAAAATAGTCAAGTGTATCTGATCAGACTTTGGGGATTTTATGTTCGGGTAGAAACAGCTTATCTGAGGGGACTTGGAACCTTTTTCAGTTTTGATATCACTTCTGGGCAGTCCTCAGCAATTTGTGTAAGAGACTGATAAAAATGACCTCATGATTGTGGAATTCTGATCCTGATGAGATGCAACCTGGCTCAAATTTTAACAGAGCTTGAGCAAGCATTTCCAGATAAGTGTCTGCTTAAAACTTCAACTCAGAAAAGTGGTTGAAAGTCTTGTAAACTTTGAACTTACTTTAGCCTTATCCAAAAGAGTAGCTAGGTTCACAGTAATTAAATGCATGCTTGCAAGTTAGGTCTCTGGATCATGGGTTTAAATAGAGGTGGCTGTGGGTTCTGCCTTCCATGTTCGTGAGTGTACACAGTTGTTTTCAAGATCACAGCTTCATATTTTAGATCCGTGATTGCTTTAAAGTAGCTTTTGTAAGCTGAAGTTCTGAGCAAGTAGTAAACAAAGAAATGTGCTTTCCGGTCAGGCTACTGGAGGGAAAGTCCAAGAATTTAATTACCGTCAGTGACAGCCTCTCAACTAATGCTGACAGTAACAGCGTAGTTATCTGTGGTTCAGAAGGTATGTTACTGAATTCTCTTCATGTCCTGGAATGCTTGTCTAGCATCCAGATGATGACAGAATTTTGCTGGGAATCTACACTGGATAAGGACAGGATGATTCACAAAATCGCTAAAATAGTTGACTTCCCTGTAGTCTGTCTGGTAATGTTGTTCTGCCTATGATCGGGTTTCAGTGAGTAGGGGAAAAAAAATGTTTTTTCCCACATACACAGAAATAAATCTAATAAAGTAGGCTGCATTGAGTTTGTTCTTGCAGACTGTTAGGTATTAATGCAGTATCACTGCATATTAGGAGATTCTTTGGCTCTGGTACTTTTTTTTTTTATCCTTTAGGATGTTAAATATTTTTTTTTAAAGGAATTTGTTGATGAGAAGTTGTACAATATTATTCCAGTTCCGTAATTTGTTGCTTACATGTTGAGAAGATGGATGTTCTTGGTAAGTTTGAGGACTATAAGTTTAGAGAGATAAAGTTGGGAATTATCTCCTGCCCTGGAATACCTGCCTATCACACCTTTCATAAAAATGGGCTCTATATAGTTTTCTAGATTGGGAAGTGACTGACTTTTCTCAAGCAGCTGGAGACTTGGAAGCAGTTGAGGTATACAGCTGTACTGGCAAAAGGGCTGGTTTATCACCTGAGCTAGCAGGTGAACCAGACAGGAGCCAGCATACCTGGGCTGCCTAGATCCAGCTCACATCCAGCTGTTTAATATATCTCCCACTTGTCATCTTATATTTGTATAAGCATTCCTGAAGCTTTGCTGTGCCTCGGTTCATCACAGTCTGATATGTCTATTATGACTTTCAGCTGTACAAGTGCATTTGTGTTAGGCATATGCTCTCAGGAAGGTTGTCTACACCTCCCTTTGGCTTTTTCGTTTGTATTGCTGGTCCCTTTCCAGAAATATATGGGAAGCGTTTTGCATGTGGAGACAGACCTGAGCTTCAAACATAGAAATCTACGCGTATTTTTGAAACCAGGGTGAAAGGACTAAGAGGTGGAATGTGAAGGATCTTGAAATTTGCGTTTTCTAGACTAAGGCATATGGCCTTCTCTCCTTCAACATGCCTTGTCCTCCTCTCAGATACACTGTCAGGTCACAATTTGAGACTTGTAGCCATTTTTCAGTAATTTCTGGATGTCCAGAAATCGCCGACTTTTTCATTGCCTGCGTACAATAGTTCCAGTGTATTCTGGATGAAAACATCAGTCAAGCAGTACATATGTCGGAGACCTGATGTCTGGCACACAGGTCAGTCTGTCTTTGAAATTCCACAAAAAAATCGTAACATTATTCCATTTTGTTACTAAAATTTTTTAAGACAAAATATTCTCTTTCTTAACAAAACCTTTGGGGATTTCTCCTCTGTTGGAATTCTGGGTTTATATCTGCTTTTGTTGCTTCTGAACAGAGCAGTATATATATTTTTTTCTTTTTATTGACATATCCTACTGGTTGCAAATTTCAGTTTTCATCTGTCTTATCCCACATAATTCACTACAGAAATATGAAAAGCAGAAACACTAACGACTTGTAGGTATCCTGAGCATTATAGCATACATATACAAGGGAAGCAGGTTAAGAAACTGTAAGCAACTTCTGATTTGGAATTTCCCAAGTCCTGGATGGGAAAGCTGATGTTGACTTTGCAAGCTGATGTTCTTTTCCTGAGGATTTTTTTTCATGAAGCTTCTTAACTTTTTGATTTTTCTAAATGCAAAGGTAAAACAAACATATTTTGTACAACAGTCAACTAAGGATATTGTTGGGTTTTGGCAGTAGAACTGTTGAGCAGTTTAGGGAACATTCATGTTCCCTGAATTGAATTTTTATATAGTCCAACTGAAATGGGACTCTGTCCACAGTGTTGATCATATGCTTAATTTCTTTTCTCTGTATTGGCAAGTGTTCTTACTAGTGTTACAAGTGTTCTTAACATCATCCTGTGTATATTGGTTTATCTCCACAACTAGAATGTTTCCGTAATCTTTTTGTATTTAATCATAGCACTAGTCAGATGAATCACCGTTTATCTTTTAATTCTGTTTTTTCCTTTAATCAAAAATTTCTTAACAAAGACCATACAGTGCAAACAGAAAGTCTTCTGTAGATTCTGTAGTCTAAAACAATCTGCCTGGTTGAGTTCTTATGTGTCAGTGTTCTCCACCCTACAGATGTTCTTCTTAATGTCTTTAAGAAGTTTCCAAACTGCAGTGTGCTGTGAGTTGCCTGATCCATCCTGTGGTCTTGGCTTCCCTTTGCTGTTTCCAGATGCTTCTTGAGGTTCCCAGACCTTTCATAGCAAAGAAGGACCTAGAAGCCATATGAAATTCCCATGCTTACATTTAAAGATGGTTAGAATACACGAGGTATTTCCTTTTACTATTTTTCCTGTAAGCAGTTGCCACAAGGAGATTATGCAATTCTGAGTAGGCAGAGAGATGATCCACATGATTGTGAGAGGCAGGGTGGTTTGTGGGAATATGAAGATGTAATCCACATGGTGGAAATGTTTGGCAACTACCGGCTTGAACATAAAATGGACTGCAGCTTGTGGCGTGCTCTGTCCTAGTGTCTTTGCCAACTTTTATTGTCATGGAGCCAGCTCAGTTCATACTTGTTCTTGTTGCAGCTTTATCAGTAATTATCATGCCTGTGCCCACAATCAGAAGATGAATAAAACTTCTTTTTCCAGGGCTTTCTCTGCGCATCCTGTTGATTTGGGGTGGTTATCACTTGAATGCCTGCAGTGCAGAGAGCTATACTTGCTACTTCCCTCCCCATCCATACACATCGCCTGAAGAGATAAGCTTGAGCAGACAAAGATTTTTCTGGATAGTTTCTGGCAAGCCTCTGGTTCAAGCAGTCCAGTTGGCAGCACTGCCTGTCTGAACTTCCAGCATAAAGTTACCTGTGTTTACTTCAGACTCCAAAGCAGCTAGCTGTTAGGTTGGGACGTAGCTTGTGGGCAAGCCTGGCAAACGTTAGGGCACAAACATTAGACAAATTATTAGATAGGCCTTTGGAGAGGGTCCTTGGGAAGCAGACGAGCAATATAACTCTACTGCCCTCTAAATTATGGTTGTGGCCTGAGTTGTCCCAGGCTAGACTTGCTACTTGAAATGTGTTGTGGGCAAATGTGAAGTTGCAAAGAGAAGTGGGAAAGGATGAGGGATAGAAGCAGAGTAAACCATACTAAGTAGATGTACTAAAGTTGTATGCTGAAGTCAGAAACTGGCCTTCCTTATACAGTGAAAAAGATGATCTCATCTAGAAAGCATCTTCCAGAAAGTTTGATCCTGTGTGGATTTAGCTGAAGCAAGTATCAAGCTTTTGCAGTGTTGAAGCTAAGTCCAGCAGGCATCATGAATCAGAGCCCTCGGTCAACGTGCATTAACAGAACCTGAAATGAGTCATGGCTTATGTTAGTGTATAGGACAGGGAAAAACAGTGGTTGAGGAATGGAGTGAACATACTACAGCAAAATAAAATTTTTGGTCATAAGTCTGAGCACTTGAGACACCAGAAGGTGAGCACTTCACTGATGGAGACCCCATAAAGGGAATCTAGAAAAATCGTACCTCAGCATCTAAATGGACAGCTAAGACAAGGTAGTGTGAATGTTCTCAGCATGTAAGCCAGCCTAGTTACCTTAAACGGATCTGTATTCAGGTATTATTTTTTCACAATTATATTTCACAGTACAGTAAAAAGGCCACCAGTGCTTCACAATCAGAAATTAGCATGACGACATTGTGATGCAGTAAATAAAGTACACCCTAATCAAGGTAGTATTCCCACAGAAAGATAGCAAAGAAGGGTGCCAGATAAACATTTGCAGTGCAATAGCAAGTTTCTAATAGTAAATACGTGCTGTATAGCTTGACACAGAAGCTCAAAAAGCTGATTTGGAACAACTAGACTGGTTTTGGCCCTGATTCTCCTGTTTTTTCAGAGCACTACCATAGGCTTTTGTTAGTTTTGCTAATTACATTTAACCAGGTATTTTTATTTTAATATTACCTAGTAAAGCTTGTCTAGCATTAAAACAATATATTAAGTTTCACACAACTATTTACTTTCAGCTATATTACATGGGCATGAGAAAGTAAATCATCAACATGATTCCAGTAAGAATATCTTATTTAAAACATAGTGGGTTGAACTCCCATTTGGTATAAATGAATACTGAAAAAAATACAGCAACAGCAAATGCTGTGAAATTGAAGCATGGCATGCCACAGTCATCTCTGGGTGTAACGCTTCATCAATCAGCAGAGTTTCCTGAAGGAAGCATTTGGCTTCCCATGTCCTTTGTTCAGGATTTTGTTACGCAAGCTTCCTGGTCACATATATATATGGAATGGCAAACTGAAATTATGCTGAGCAGCCACTAGAGCTTTTAAAAATGAAACTGTCTTCTTTTAGCCTGTGACTGTTTTCATGCATATGACTGTTTTCCAGATGTCAAAAAAACACCAATCATAACTTTGATGTAGCAAGGTCATGCAACAGCCTTGTTGAAGTAGCTGTGTACGCTGTAAGTTCATATAGGTGATGTGTCTTGTCAAGTCACATGGCAGCAAATAGAACACTGAGAAAAGAAGGATAAGGCCAAGTTCTTTCAGTTTAGTTAAACTAGTTCTCCTTCTGTGAATGAGGATAGGATTTGGTTTCAGGCTTGCTGGCTACCAGTTTTAAGATTAGGTCTCTTGAAGAAATAGTTTTCATTATTTGCATGGCCCAGGTAAGGAAAGGATGAGTATTGCTTTGTACAGATAAGTTGCTGTATACTTGTAAGCGTGTCATGTATAACATGCATTTATATAAGCATGCATTGGCATGGGAGTACCTTGCTGTCTAAAGGAGTATGATAAGCCCATATGTTATTGTCTGTCTTTCTTTTCCTTCCAGATCAATGCAATCCGATCAATTGTTCCGAACAAAAGCAATAATGAGATAGTTCTGGTGTTACAGCAGTTTGATAACAATGTAGACAAGGCTGTTCAAGCTTTCATGGATGGTGAGTACAGTGTACCTTTTTCATTAAGGCATGAGGGATTCAATTGCATGCTAAAGTATGCATTCTCTAGTGACTCAAAATATTTTCTGTTGTTCCGTTGAAATTCAGATGATTGTGACAGTTAAAGTCCCCCCCCCTTTTTTTTTTAATAATTGATCCTCCTGTCTGCATCTTTGCTTCTTCACAGTATGAGTTTGACATGGCTGTTTATCTGTTCTACCTGACTTTGCCATTTTTTGGTGCCGTTCTTGTTGCAGACCTTCTTTATTCTGCATGAAAGTTAATGCTCTTTAAAGTAAACACATCAGAACATGATTCGCTGTTGAAGATACAGTAACTAATAAGAATTTAGGATAGTTGAGAAGCAGATAACCAGGCCCCTAAACCCCTGAACTTGACGCATACGTTGACATTCAAACCTCAATCTGAATTTCACAAACAGCCTTGACATTTATAATGGCTGAACCAAGACTCCATTGAAAGTTCGAGCCATTCTAAATCTGGATCTGAGTTTGTATTTTGCATCATGGGACCATCTCTAATGAAAGGTCACTTGTATTTAAATAACACTTTTCTGATAAATATATAATGGCAAGTATTCTGAACTTTCACCAAAGTCTGTAAGAAACTCTTTGCAGGAATAATAGCATACCATGAGGAAATCCTCTCAAAATCTTTGTAGCTTGGGTGTGCTTAAAAGATACTAGAAGTTCAGTGGTCTCAAAAGCCCTGTATATTTAAAAAATGCGTCATAGTGTTGGTTTGCCATCTCACCAAGTTGCTTATTTCATATCTATTTTACTTCAAAATAGTTTTGGGTTTAGTTTGGATTAATTTACTAACATGTGTCAGCCAAAAAGCATCGTCATGTATTAGGAATTACTTACCAATATGCAAAAAGCAGATGTAAGCAAACTGGACATTTATAAATGCGTTGAAATTCTTCCATCAGATGTGTATGGTACCTCTTGATTCAGGCATCTGCATGGTCAGATTCTGATAGATATATGGAAATCGGAGTTTGTTTGTGCATACACAGAGAGAAAGGAAAATGTGATGCATCTAATTAGCAGTAATTTTGTTTTCCTGTAATAAGTGTCTTGGGGAAAGTAGAGGAGGGTTGCTCCATGATTATTCAGCAAGTTCCTTTCGTTCAATTTATTTTGTCTCAAGTTACCCTTGCTTGCTTGTGGTCTATGAGTTGGTTCTAATGGCTCCTCAAAAGAGTAAGTGCTTTCGTGTGTTGTGGTCTGCTATGAGAAAGAAACAGGACAAAAGGAAGCCTTGCAAGAGCGCAACAAATTCTTGAGGAAACGCAAGCTGTTGTAATCTGAGTTCAAATGATCTTTGTTTGAATTTCACCAGTTTATGATTATTGTGCCTTGAGATCAGAAGTCTTTGCAAGTGGGCATTTGAAAACAGCCAATATTTGTTACTGTCTGGAAACAGTGTGAGAAATGACAGGTGTCCATTCAGCTGCCACTGTGGATAGAATGAATCTAGCACTTTGAGTATCTTTTCATGTAAATGACAACATTTTCTAAGATTGAAATACCACAGTTGCATTACTGCTTGCAGTGGAAAACATGGGGACAGTCATGCTGAGAGAAAAGGCTGAGCACCTCCATTTAATGCTTCTCTCAGAGGTGCTGCATGCTGAATCAAGAAATGTGCAAATTTAGTATCCTGAGGTCGGTTCCTATCTTGCATCATGTCTGCAGTGGCGTATAGGTGGTGTGTCTATAATTAATTTACTTTTTTATGTGAAATCTGTGTTAAATAAAATAACGGTTCAAATGTTTTATTTGTTATGTTAGCGTTTACCTAATTAAGCATAATAAGAAGGTCTGTTTAGCTGCTTTGTAGATGTGTTCAAGAAAATATACGGGTGGGTTCAAATGAGGGCTTTGGGACTTGAACAGTTAGTGCATTTCCAACAGGAGGAAGCCGGGCTTAGTTGGGTGAATCCCTAAAATAACCCTCACCACGCATAGTATTCACATGGAAGCTGAGGGAAGCAAAGCTAAGACAACACCAGCCAACACAAAAAGAGTGTTGGACGATACTGTGAAAACAGTTAACAAAGCTGTCAAGTGAAATCACATATTTTCAGCAGCATGGAGTGAAATATAAAACAGGCAGCAAATGGCTGGATTTATTTCTTCATACTGAGGCACAGTGTCTGTCAAAAGATAGCATACCTTTAGGAGAGGGTGTTCTATTTATATATACATAAGTATGTGTATGTATAACTAAATATAGATATAAGTATAGTTAGACACTTAATGGAAGCTTTCTTAGCCATCTGTCTGTATTGTCATATCATCTGGGAAACAAAATATGGCTTTGATGGATTCCATACACGTTTCTTCACAATTAACAAATTAGGCTTAGCACTACTAGCGATACACATCATCTCTTCTAATGTGCATGATAGACTCGCCAGATATTCTTGCATCTGGATTATTGTGATAGAAAAATAATAAGCCTCACATGTCTTTGGCTGAATGCAAGTTAACAATTCATGGTGGCCTGAAAACACCATTACTGCTAATATTAGTATCATCAAGAGTTCCCTGAAATGAGTGAGAAGAATGGCTGAGTATGAAACCCATTTGGAAAAGATAAGAAATGAACATTTACTAGAATTATGCCGTTGAGGGTAAAGGCATTCTTAAATTCAAGCGGAAGACCTTTAACCTGGTTGTGATTAAAAGGGTTATTGTGGCAGACGTAGCGGTTTCAATGAAGATTCAGACTGCATGCTTACTGTGAGCATCTATTTTCAGCTTTAGGGTCCAGGAAAACAAAATAATGATATTAACTAGGTGCAGAAGACGACTTCTAACATGGCAGCTGGCACTGGTCTGACCAAGGCTCTATTTGCTTTGTTCCATAAATCTGTCTGACCAACTTATTAGAGCTGGCAGGCAGAATTTCAAGTATACAAAATTGTAGTCGTTTTTCAGTATAAATTTCAGTAAACCACTTTTTTTTTCTGCCAGGCCTAAGGTTACTCTGTGTGTGATGCAGAATTTCTACATCAGTCCATAAAATTACTCTTTTGGATGCTAATTAAGTCTTCATTTTCATGTCTTCTGGATATGACAGATAACACATAGGAAGTATACGATAAAAATGCCAAAAGACTTTAAAACTTTCGGAAGCTCTAGAGTCAGGGTGGGCTATCTAGTTTACCCAGTGATGAGATGCTTCCCTTCTCAGGTGAGAGATTTGAGTGTTGTTATTTCTGGGGCTTATGCTAGTACTTTTAAGTTAGGCACATACTTAATCACTTTGTGGAATGAAGGCTGTAAAAAGTGGTAGTGCCAAGTAGTCCATTTACTGTATGTAGTGTAATCAAATAAAATGGGTAACTAAAAAGGAGAAAGATGGCAGTTCTCATTTTGTTCTCCCCACATAAGAGAATTCACAACAAGTGGAAATGCTGCCCAGCTAGGAGACTAGAAACTGAACAAACTTGTTCTTTTTCATAGCTGAACTTTTGTTGAAATGTTTTGTCTTTTCTTTCTCTAGGCAGCGCAACTCAGGTTCTAAAGGAATGGAATATGACAGGGAAAAAGAAGGTAAGAGCTTACTCTTGAAAACGAAAGCATTCAGACCATTTATCATCTGTCTGTAGTTGAATGTAGTACTTTTATTTTGGCCAGTACTTTGTCTGCCTTTGCTAAAATAGGTGACTTCGTTCACACCTGTAGTCAGAATACTTGAAAGCCAATGTGTGTATTATTTTTAATCCTATTCATCTGTTGCTGTCTCTCTGCCCCAGCATTCTGATAAAATTTCTGGGTCAGCACACGTGTGTACATGTGTGTGGGAGTCAGACCCTGGACAAGTATAGAAGAAATGCCAAAACAGCCCATGTGCAGAAACATTTTTAATAAGCAGTTGTATCCTGGATGATCACAGCCATTTATAGTGATAGAGTTTTTGCTGCCAGGTGTAAAAATAACTTATGCATAGGAGTCCTCCATTAGGAGTCATGCATTAGTGACGCTATCAAGTCAGATACTCCGATTATATGCTTGGGGTATGATCTTCATGCTTATGTATCTCCAAGCCAAAGATGTACCAGGAGGCTGCCCTGTGAGTCACTGTCACAGAGGCTCCTCTTTATGGTTGTGAGAGCTACAGCAGCAGTGGCCAACCTATGTCCTCTGTGATCACTTTCTGCCCGATCAGAGTGATGCCTTAAGGGTTTTTCTGTGTTACTGTGTGGATGTCTCACAGATGGTTAGAAACTACTTGTCCTAAGTGACTGCAAACATTTTGAGCAGCATCTTAGCAGAGGCTCTGCTACCATTTTGCAATGCAAGTATTTTATGTGGAAAGAAGGGGAAACCCAGTTTGGAGCTTCAAGTTTTATTTGAAACGATTTATCTATTCAGCTGAGCAGATGCAATGTGTTGTATAATGCAGCATGGCCTGTAAGTTGCATTACACTGATGTCACTTATATGACATCTTAAGAACGTGGACAATTTACTAATTATATTTTGAGTTTCTGAGTTGCACTGAGTGATGTCTCTGTTCTTGCAATATTTCTCTGTTTAGAACAATAGGAGAAAAAGAAGCAAATCTAAACAGCACCAGGGCAATAAAGATCCTAAAAATAAGAATGGTGGACCTGAGAAGGCATCTCAAGAGCCCCAGGGAGTATATGGCTGCCATCTGAATGGATGCTCTAAGGACAACTCCTGCAGTGGTTCTGCAAATCAGAAACTGGAAGCCTCTTCTCTTGAGAACAAAGGCTCAGGATTTGTAGAGTCAGCGCCGATCTATCCAGAAATCAGAGGTCAGTTCGTCTCACACAAGACAGCCTTTTAACTGGCAATAGCCAAGCATCCATTTACATAAAAATCATGGTATTTTTATTGCCATGAAATAGAAAACAGTAAAAAGAAGTTGGACAGAGATGTTTGTGCAAAATAATGCATGTAACTATTAAAGTCATGCAAGTAGATCTATATCTGGACACAATTCACCTTTCACTGTTTCTGTGCAAAACGTCTTTTTTTCTAGAGATGAAAGGATCGAACTATAATTAGAGGCCCAGCTGATACAGAATATTACAGATACAAATACAGAATGCAGGGTTAGAAAATGGCCTGAGTGGCAGAAGCTATAAAGTCCCTCATCTGGTGGAGCAAAGTCATCTGAGCAGTATGAGCTTGTGGCATATTACAGGATTTATTTATTGCCTAGTCCAGACTAGTCCATTTTTGCTTTTCTCATCTTCCCCAAATAGGCTAGTCACAGTAGGTTTCCACTGGCTTTCCCTAACAGGGAGGGGAGGGCCTTTTTGTTGAGGGGAGGCAGTCTGATGACTTCATAGAACACACATTTCTGCTAGGGTCTAGATACTGATCCTGAAATTCTCGGGGAAGTAACACAGAAAGTTCTTCCACGCTGTGTTGTACTAGGTACAGAGTTATGGTTATAACAACATTAATGAACACAAACCTTCTCCGGGCGAGAGGCTTTGTGAAAGCTTTTGCCTTCAAGTATCCTTTCATAAAGCTCATATTTAATTGCTGTTAGTACTGGTAATGGTTTTTCAGCCCTAGATTATTGCTGGTGTTAGTATTTTCTTCCTGTATCTTAAGCAGTATGTAAGAATGCATTAAAAGAAATTTCCTTGAAATTCTTTTTTCCGTGATTGCAAGTACAGCTCTGAAACCTCATTTTAAAGGATAATTGTCCTGAAATGAATTCTCTGCTGCTTCCAGATGACTTTGATGGTGCCAACCGCTGGTTAATTAAATGAAAACTCTGCAACATGTAGCAGCCAAAAAGAGGAACCACTTATCAAGAAATTTTGTCCTAAAAAATTGGCACCTTGCAAAAGATCAGAGATACTCTTCCCACTCTTGCTAAAGATGCCCACTTAATTTGGGTAGAATACGCCATAAGCCAAAAAATTCCACATTTCCATAATACTGAAAGCATTCTTGCCACTTGTTCTGCAAGATGTAAACATTTGTGGTATAAATATATGTCAAGCTCCCATGTCAAACTTCTTAGAGTTGCTTTTTTTGAAACAATGCATGCATGAGTAAAGATACATAGACTTTGTCCATGCATGGGGAGTGTTTTCTGGGGGGTAGCAGATCTGAATGCAAGAAGAGTACCCATGCTCTTAGTGATCTTTTTCGGTGGCATTGGGATTGAGTCCTTTTTCTCTTTGACATGATACAGTGTAGAGTTGTACATACCAAGGGCAGAAAGTATCTCAGAATCTTTCTTTGTTTTTACAAGTGACAAATGAGATATTACCACAGCTTTACAATTTTTATAAAATTTTACACGTATCCCAAAACTAGTAATTGTCCCTTGCAAAAACAGGGTGAGAGAAAATAAAACAAAAAGGTGGAAAAGAAAGGAAAGGAAATGGAGAGAAAGGAAAACCTGAAACTTGAATATTAATTTTTTCCTTGCATAGTAAAATAAGTTCCTGGCAATTTGTCTAATATGGAGAAGGAAAGAGTTTCTTCACTTTCAGGTGCACTAAAATACTGGTCTCTGCAGCCAGTATAATAGCTACTCTCTTAAAGGTCAAAAGCCACGTGTGTACATATTGTTTGATTTGTGCTGAAGTGCATGGAACTAAATAGAAGAGAAGGGAGATAAGGATCCCTCAGGGGCCAGCAGCTGCACTCTTGTGGTTTCTGAGCAAGTTACACAGACTGTTCTAAAGTAGTTTGAAATGCTGAAATGAGTCCGAAGTGCACCCATTTCATATTGCTCCCTCTTGTATTGGAATGTCCTTTGTTGTGTTTTGTCCTTGTCTGGCTTGGTTTTTTTGTTCCTTCCCTATCAAATTAATGTTACTGTAGCCATTTCACAGTCACCTTTACACAGCTCACAGCTTAGAAGGATCACAGTCAGGTGTCTGCTGACAGTCCCTTACGCTTTCCTCCCCCTGAGGAACATGAGGTTGAAGCTTTGCTTATACCAACTCACAGTCTGTGAGATTAGGTCTTTCAGAGCCATAAAATCCTGGCTGCCTGGAAGCGACTGCAGGGACCAGAAGGGAGGATGCAGTGTAGCTGGTGTTTCTCTGTGTGTCCCTTGCTAGAAAATTATATGGGAGAACATGTGGCTGTTACCTTTTAGTTCAGGTCTGCTTATTTCTTGCCAGTATTCCATCTTTCTTTTTCTGAGAAGTCTTTAGTTATTGCTTTTTTCTGTGATGGTTTCCCACAGGGAATCAAGACCTGCTAGAGAAAATGAAGCACAGAATTCAAGGCCCTGAAAAGCCAAATTACCTCATCATGGAGGGCCTTAGGGAGTGTTTCACTTAATTATGGGTCAGTTCAGGGGCTCTCCCTCTCAATATCTTGGAGGGGAAAAGGCTCACAATAAGCCAGATTACTTCAAAATGATGACCACAACAAACCGTCCAACTCGCTTCCTTAGATTCCTTGGCAACGCAGGATCTGAAGGACTGAGAACTATCCTTTCTGTGCATCCCCTTGTAAAGAAGGCGTATGGATGCATTGAAAGGATATTTAATGCTGCCTGGCCATGCTATTGCTTTTGCAGGGACTTGGGAAAACCCGATAAATATCAGATACTGATCTCTTTCCAACTTCTTAAAATTGTTTTTCATGTAGGATGATTTTTAGTGAATCTGTCAAACTTCCTGTTTATATCTCAAGGGAGTTTTTTTTCTTCTTTCAGACAAAGAATACATTGAGGTTCACTTTATTTTAAAGGTTTTGAATGGCAAGCTGTTATAAAAAGATAAACCACTCGTTTTGAAGATAGCGGCTCAGCAGATTTCAAAGCAAGTTTATTTGGGTTGTTGCCATCACTGGTAGGTCTGGTAATACTTGATGGTTAATACAGCAGAAGTCACACGTTAGACTAGTTCCAAGCCACCGCGTACCGAACCCGGCAACAGTTTACTTGTAACTACTATTACCCAAACCTTTGACCTCTCTTTCAAGTATTTGAGAGAGACTTTGTCCCTAGATTTTGTTATAGATGTTCTTTAGCTGGCCCAAGCCTTCAGAGATTTGATGCTGACTTTCTCAGTCTAGTTTTAATTGTCCTCAATCAAATGTGAAATTTCAGTTGCAGCATGCTAAGGTATTGATTGCTAGGCTCTGGTGGTCATCTTGCTGCTGGATTTCAAAGTAGCTCTTGTGTCATTTTGGAAGTGTCAAAGTATGTTGCAGGCAAAAGAGGATTAAAAAGTTTTTAGAGTATAACCATTGTTCCAGATCACTTTCTTCAGGCAAAAAGCTCTCGGTTTGTCATTTGTCTTGACAAGGATACCAAAGCTGCTAATTAAATGCAGTAAATAACAATTTTGCACTTCAACAACAAATTTCGAAAGATCTGATCTTGGGGACAGAGCCCAATAGCCCTGTCCTTTCTCTATAACTTAGCTGATAGCCAGCCTCAAGTGACAGTAGAAAGAAGATTCTTTATAAATCAAAGCTACCTGCATTAGTGTGAGATGCAGCCAGGGTTGCACAAGATTGATTGATGGTAGTTATCTTGGAACAGAATTCCTGGCTATGTGTGAAACCAGTGTCTGCATTGAAACATTCATACGTTCAGAGTGCTGCATACCTGGTGTTTCGTGCTTTCACAGATACACTGGTTTCTTTTAACTTCTTTAGATATTTTCTTAAATACTACTTAATGTAAGATACTTTTTCTGTTTGCAGACTCACCTTTTAAAGCCCATAAACAATGTTTTTCCCTGTTTCTCTGGCGTTACATGATTGCCATGGAAACATACCAGGATGTACTTTACACCGATCCTAGTGCCCAGCCAGGGCACAAAGAAGTCACTAGTTGATTTCCTGCAGCTGTCTCGGTGGTATCCCTCAGTCCTAGCAGTGTTGATCCCACTCCATGGGCTATAATCCAGTTGGTAATCTGACAAACCCCTTTTCTCCAGATACCAGACAATATCAGCCGAATAAAGTGATACATAAAGAGCATCATCAGAACAAACCTGTCATTCATTCATCAAAGTGGGTACAAAGATTAGAAAAATAAGTTAACACAACAAAACATTTTCTATGCATGTTTTCTTGACCAAAATTCATAGTGGCAGTAATAGCTGGCCTTACCTGGCAGTCTTCATAGCCATTCTTTGGGTACTTGTCTCTCTGTCACGATGCTGATACCTTGAATGCCTTTGGAGTCTTGGAAAGAGTAAACCATATCATCTTGTGGCTCAGGCATTGTTACCTTATCCCTTTGAAGCCATTGAACCCAGGAGCCTAATCATTAACATTGCTTCATTTCCTGCTTGGTCCCTGTTAGCAGCTGCTTTTGATAGAAATCTGTAGTCAGGCAAGGTAAGTATTTCGGGTGGGAATGTTTAATCAGTGCTTTTAAAATGCTGATGAAATGATGAACGGTTTTTTGTGTGAGATATATAGATAAAAAAAACATTCAAGTCTCATGCTTTCCATAGCAGACTTTGTCTTTAGTTCTGTTCTCTAATGTTTAGGCAAAGAATACAATTGGTAATAGGCTTTCTATGGCATGAGGTTTTTTTTTTTCATATCAGGATGGAAGAGTGATTTTTTTTTTTTTAATGTGTCTTTCTTTTTAGACTGTTGAAAAATAGACGCTTTCAGATTAATGTTTAATAACCTAAAACATTTTGTTTCTGTTCTATCATTGTTTTCCAAGGTTCTATAGAATGCATGCCAGTGAAAAACAAACTTAATTTTTCCAGAGTATAAATATAAAGTCATTCAGACTCAACAATAAGGCTTCATATCTTTCGTAATCTTACAACTCCCTGTTTTCTATGTTGATGTTTTCTTGCAGACAAAGAACGAGAACACCAGAGAGTATCTGTGGAATTAAACCCAAAGATTATGAATGGAGTAGAACAGCACGAGTCTCTTCAGTCATCAGTTCAACTTCAGTGTAACCTAGGCAGGCCAAAGTCAAAATCTTCCTCAGTTAAATCATCGAATGCTACAAACCAACTTGAAACAAAGACAGATGATTCAGTCAAAAAAAGAGGTAAATTGGATCCCTGGTTGTTGTGTGCTGAGGAGATCAGACAACTGATGCCTTTAGGGAAGAAAAAGCACATATGTGAAGAAGAGTTGTGTTGGAAAGTGAGAGCAGAATCATGTTCAGCATAACAAAAATGAGTAGAACAATTTATGGTCTATTTAACATATTAAATAAAAATTAAAATAAATAATTTTAATTAATGTTACTGGTTTAACAGTTACTTGATTTGGGGAATGAATTTAAGAAAACATGTTTAGAAACTGAGGAGCACCACGGAAAGACTATGCAAAAGTTGGATTTATGGACTTCAGTAGGATAACTGCTTCATCCTCATCTGGCCAAATAACCTGTTGAATCATTCCTGCTCCCCCAATCAGAAAAGGCAAAACCAGCTTTCTGACTTTTGTGCAATTTCTGTTTTCTATTTTAGGGCCAAACATTGAAAAATCAGTAAAAGACTTGCAGCGTTGCACTGTTTCTCTAACCAGATATCGTATGATGATCAAAGAGGAAGTGGATAACTCAGTGAAGAAGATCAAAGCTGCTTTTGCAGAATTACACAGCTGGTAGGTACATCACCTTGAGAGATCCATCACCACCACCTGAGAAAAAAGGGGCTAATCAAGCCACTGGCATTGGTGGGGAGGGGTTGCTTACACCCTGTTTGTTTTCAGCATTTGATTTCATAAAAAAAAAATGTGGTGCCAAAAAGTAACTTCTCGTCAACAGGAAGTAATATATATATAAAAAAGTGTATGTTTACAGACGTACCTAAAGGGGGACAAAACTACAGTTCTTTGACGAAATCATACTATGGTTTGGTTTCTTTTCCCCCCTAAGTGATCCACCTTGACCTAAATCTTTTGTATCAAGTTCAGTGGCAGCATATCTGAGCAAATCAAAGCTTTTCCAAAAATCCTGTCTGTGGGGTTTTCTGAAATCTTTTACCTTCTTTAAATCTCTTCTTTCTATGTTTTTTCTTTGATCTTTTCTTCTTTGTCAGCCAGTCCTTTACTGTCGCTTCATTTCCCATCATCTCTGCTTCTTGTCCCACCATTCTTTTCTTTTTTCTTCTTTCCCTCATAGTTTCTTCTAACTTTCCCATCCATCACTTCATTTCCAGTTCTCATCTCGAGTTCATTATTTTCCTCATACTTCTATCTCTTCCCTTTTTCTGAATTTTTTCCATTATAATTTTGGTTATTACTGATTTTCAGTATATATGTCTACACCCTTTGAAAATTTGTAGCAGAAATATTTGCTGTAGCAGCAAGTTCCACGTTTTCCATTTTCTGGTTTGAGTTTTACTCGGCCTTTTGTTAAGCATAGATGCCATGTAAAACCTGTGTTTCATACAGTGTTGCAGTAAACAGAAAAAACTGTATTAAAATGTAGAAGATTCAGTCACAAATCACAGAAGAGTACAAAAACTTTTCACCCTTAATTTGTCCACAATATTTGACAATATTTTTATGACCATAGCTCATGAAAGTGCTGTACTATTGGCAGCAGTTTGTTAACTCTGGACTTTAGTGGTGTATTCATTGTCTTCAGTGATGCATCTAAAGTGACTTCAGTGCCACTGGGGCTCCATTTCTGTATGAGCAGAACGTCCAGGTGCTGTTGAGCTGATTTTGTGGAAGATTTTGTTGCGCTGGGCCGTCGGGATAGCTTACTGTCTAGCAGGGAGAACTTTGTTTCTGTCTCTGCACTCCAGTGAGATCAGGCTGTGATAACCAGTTGTACTAAATTGCGTATTGATATCAGGAGTGCTCTGTAGCCAGGGTAGTGATGTTTGCTTTGAACTAATATGCAGTAATTGTATTGTTGGTATATAAAAATTAAGTAAAGTTCATCAACTTCTTGCAGCTTTTTTTGGTAGTTCTCAGAGGTGTTTTTGCATAATTTTTAGAAAACCATGTTTATGGTTTCTGCTAAGAAGGCTCTGGCCCTTTCTCTGAGTAAACTCATAGTTGGGTCTCATTTGCTGTGTAGTTCTCCCTCAATTTTTTTTCTAACAAACAGTGTTAAAAATATATAATGTCAGTTACATGTGTAATCTTGTTTGCAGGCAGTCACAGTCAATTCGATCTTTGAATGGTAGTCGCTCTGGTCATGAAACAGAACTCTATCATGATCTAAGAATGTGGGGGGAGGCACTATATTAGTAAAATCAGAATGGATTTTCATATATTCATGTTTTAGCTTGAAAAAAACCCTGAAGTATATTGCCTAATGCTAAAACATGTTACTTAATAGGTGAGCTTAATAGGCAAAAAAAAAATTACCCCAAAAAAGTATGTAAATCCAAGTAGACATAAAATGATGGAAAAGAGCCTGAAAAAACCTTTGAATAGGCTTCATTTAATTCAGTTAGCTTGAGCTCCTATCAGCTTCAGTGCCTAAATTTTTGGAGTGGAGTCTGCCAGAAGCTCTAGAATGTAACATCTGTGCTCTGCGTATTCAGGCTTTACAAAGCAATTTCATGCCCGTAGCATAACGTTGCAAGAAGGACAGTATAATGTCAGGACATGTTTATGGAAATCTCAATGTGGGCTATGTTGCTTTTGACAGCTCATAAGCCTGATATATAGGAAAATTTGGTTTAAACAGTAAAATGTGTGACTTAACACCTTCTTTGCTAAAATTAAAAACAGTTTTGGGATATTTCATATGACCTTGTGGCTTAAACTCTGAAAAAAGATGGGAAGAGCTGCCTTTAGTGCCTCATTTACAAAAGCTTGCTGCCAGCTGCTGAAGATTCACTGGATTTGAGCAGAAATCACCAGAACCAATGATCCATACAGCTTTAGACCTCATAGAGTCAACACATCATATTCCTGGGCTGCATGGCATTTATGGTTATTTACGTGGCATTTTCCTTGCTTCAAAGTTGAACAAAGCATCACTAGTGGTAGTGGGAGGATAAGGTAATTAAATGAGTGCTCAGCGTCTTGCACATTTATCAACCTCCTTGGGCATAGGAATTTTGCTGTGCCACAGTCAACTTGTCTGTCAAGGGAAAATGAAATAATTCAGCTAAACTGTTGCTCTCAGAATGCTATGGAGTGACCAAAAGCAAGGGCATGACAATGGTATTTGGTCTCCTTTGGGATAGTGATTCCAAAGGTTTTTGCAAGTTCTTCTCCCACTTGCTGCGGGAGTGCAGACTTGTTGAGGTGTACAACAGATAAACATACAACAGCAAATAAGTGCTGTATGTGATCATAACTTCCAGAGAATACTTGCGAGAGCTCAATACTGTAACCTAGATGGGAGTTTAACCAGTTCCTGTTACGCACAGCTGTCACCACATGAGGGGTTTTAGTGAAACTAAATGAAGTCAGAAGCTTTAATTTTGTGTTGCAACCGAATACTGAAACATGTACCGCTTTCTGTTGCCTCTCTTGGGTTTGTTTTTCTTTTTATTCCTTTGGCAGTAGGATAAAAGGTCCTTTTTGCATTACTATCAAGGTCAGAATCAAAACTGTGTTTCAAGAGTTGGTAATCTTTTGGACTTTCTCATAATTTTTTTTTTTCTAATCTTGTCATGATTTTACCAATCACAGAAAGGATGAAGAAGTGAAAAGATAACATCATGTATCTTCCTCCTACCTCTAGATAGAGTGTTAAACCATTATTATGGATATAAATGAATAGCATATGTGGCCTAAGATGTCCTGAAAGCTTTCGCAGAAAGATTCACAAGGACTCTTCCTTTTAGCAGCAGAAACTGTTGGGTGATAGTTGCCAGTGGATGTCCATGTCTCTGTCTGGCTCAGTATTTCATAGCTTGACCTAATCAATGAAGGGAAGTTACTCCTGAACACACTCAGCGAGTGCTATGGTTTAATTACACTGCATGCAGAACTGGACCAAAGAAAGGCAAGCCTCCTCTACTCTTTGCATCTTGAACACGTTGGTATCTTCAATGCTCTATAAAGAGCATGAAAACCAGCACAATTGAGGATTTTTTGAGTGAACAAAAAGCACTTGAAAGCTCCATCATAGGCTGGCTAAAAAATTGACTGTGACATAATGCTGGAAAAATGGAGTTTAGCAATACTAGCAATTTATATATTAAAATACATTCAGAGAACAACTAGGAAGCATGTACTGTATGTTTGGGGAAGATAAAGCAGTTTTTCTACAGTTTTCTAAGTTAAAATCAAAGCAGAGAAGTAGTTGAATGGGGCAAGAAGTCATTTAAAAGAACATAGTTGTGTCTGTACTCAGTGCTGGGTGATGAGCAGTGCTGCCAGTGCTCACAGTTGCAGAGCAGTGAGTGAACACAGTCATCCCCTTTCTGGGATCACTTGGCAAACAATAAAAATGGTGGTTTTCTGTTTCCCATAGCCCGGAATCAGTGCCACCAGATGAAGAGCTGCCTGTGTGTGTTAGTGATGTGGTAGTTTAGAGGATGGGCAGATGGCTGGGAAGGCCAGGGCTGGTATTGCTTTACACTGAACAGAGTTCCTGTGCTCTTTCTCTCTGCATTTCCAGGCAATCCTCATTAGCTTTCTGACTGTGTCTGTCCACCAGCTGACCTTTGGTAGTGCTTATCCCTCTAAAGTACAGATTTTCAAATCCTCTTGCAGGTTGTTCTGATATTTGTTTGCCCATCAGTCACACGGTCCAGTCCATAGCTTTGCCAGTGCAGAGAAGGAAAAAGTGGTCTCTGAAGCATTTATGGTCCCTTGGGCCCAGTTGGGTTTTCAGGTACCTTCAAAGACCAGTGCTTTTACCAAGGCCCCTGGGCCCTGCCCCTGCTGCCTGGGGGGTCTGGGAGGACCTGATCCAGCAGTTCTGGCCTCCAGCTGGCTACTTGCCTATGGAGCTGCAGCACTGGAAGAGGGGCTCATGCTTGCTCTCTTCTTGCAACCTCCAGCAGTTTGGGATTACCCTTGCTATGTATAAGTGGAGAGAACAGATGGAGTTTATGAACTTGGAGGGGGTTAGGTTTCAATGAGATACATGATATCCCCCTCTGGCCCCTTTGTCTTTTACAGATTCTTGCTTTATCCCTGTATTTTTTACTAAGCTTGTGAAGATGGATTACAGAGGTGAAATGCAAAGGTGGATTACACTGTCTCTTAGCCTGTTGTTCATATTTTATAGCCTTGCATCTCCCCTCTTTCCTCCCAGTCATTCCGAGGTGTGTTTGTCATCCTCGGTAAAAGACAAGCACAAGTGCTTTTTGGGACTGTGGAAGTAGATTGTTGTTTTTGTGCATGTCATTGTGGATGAAAAATGAATATATCCTTTCTGATCTCATTATTGTCCGACTAAGGAGAAATCTAACTTATTATACACATATAGGGAATAATTATCTCAAATTTCAACAAGTGTTAGAACAAAGAGCCAGACTCTTCTTTTTTTGTGGCCACATTCCAGGGTGCTTTTGGGAAAGTTACCTCTCCTCTGTAGCAGGAGCCCAACAACAGGGACCACAGCCCTCTGCCTTGCACAAAGTGTGTTTAGGCTGAAATGTATAAAGCCAGTAAGATACTCAGATACTTTGGTAGTCAGATCAGAACTGAGACTCAAATAGGAAAGAAATACTTTTCAAATTCATGTAAAAATGTGCAGGATGCTAACAAGCCATGATACAACTCATACTCACAACTGTTAAAACTCTGCCAAATCCTGAGGTGATGCCTTCATTTCTAAATAAATAAAATTTAGAAGTGTTCTTTGGGAAAAGATTTTCCATATTAGTTTTGAGTTAAACAACTTTTTATGATCAGGCAATAAATTTCTAATTGTTTGTAAAAAGATCTTAAAAGAAAAATGCAAATAGACCTTTAACTATGATGGCTTTACCAGACCCCACTGTTCTAGCTAGATGCTAAAGAAAACAATATTAGTGAAGGTAGATAAAGAATAACACAAAATAAACTTGAATAACTAAAAACCTTCAGGCATTTTTACTTTTACCAGATGGTACACTGCAAAGAGAAGGATTTCAGTGAAATTGATTTATTCTGTCTCTTGTTTATCTGCTTATTGTCAGACTGTATTTGTGGTCAGAATGAAAATTGGTTTAATCTGGTTTGCTGTGTAAACATTGTGCATGGGCTAATACAGTGATCAAATAACAACCTTCAAGCACCATAAACATTTAAATACTATTGAGATAATACTGGAAGAATATAATTTATTGAAACACTGCAAAATATGTACTGTAGCAACAGCTTTTTCTACAGGTTTATTAATATAACGAAAACTTGAAGTATAATTTCTCCAACTACAAAATAGCATAGCTAATTCAGTAATCCTATGAAGCTTGTTATCACCGTTACAGGTGGTTGGGTTTTCATCACATCATTTTGGTTCCTTGTGCTGGAAGTTTGACAGAGACAGTTCTGTGTTTTGGATTGAGGTGGGGGATTATTTTGTGAAACGCACAATTGGCTTAGAGGTTCTTATCAGTTGTCTTACCAGTTGACGTGTGGGTCAAATATGTTCGTGCTAGAAGAAACGTGTACATGAAAAAAGGCATAATGCTTAAAGACCAGCGCTGAGCTTATCAGGACTATCCCATGAATTTGTATGTCATTTTAGCTCAGGTGTAGCAGAGGCAGTGACAGTACTAACATCCCTCTAACTTGAGTTTGTCAGCAGATTGTTAACTGGTGCAACTTTAAGGAGCTACTGGGGTCTATTCCAAAGCCCACCGACAGAGCAAAGTCACCGGAGAATGCTGTGTGTATTTTTTTTTTTAAGCATAAGCTGTCAAACTCCAGCAGTGTCCCACAACTAACTCCCTCATGAAGTAGACTCGAATTGTACTTCACTGTTCCAGTGTCTCACCTGCTGAACCAGACCCCAGAGGTTGCCCATGAAAAAATAACTCTTTCCTCCTTCCAGATGAAGAGCCCTGCTGCAGTGGTTCAGAATGCCACAGCTGACTGCGTCTTCCTCAGTCTCCAAAACAACATTCATTCTCAAACTATGCACAAAGCTGGTTCAGGGGAGAGTGAAGATTATTAAACAACTCAGGGAGAAAATTGACATTTTGGGGGGTTTAACAGAGTTTTGAAAGGACTCATTTGAATTATAGCCTTAACGGTAACCTCTGTGCCATGCAGCTGTGGCTTACCTTTGTGAGTTGTGTCAGCATGTTTGCCTCTGTGTCAGCTTGGTCTTTCTATTTCTCCATCTCTTCAGGCACAATAGGTTTATCATAATGCCTAGAAGAGGCATAAGGAAAAAGAAGATTCTGGTTGTCTGGAAGCCTTCTGATTCTCATCAGTAAAGCTATAAATCAGCCAGCCTGGCAATCTGAAGCAGCTTTTCTGAAGAGGCACTAATAACTTTAATAATTTTAGTGGGATTTTGAGGTATTGCAGCTGACTGAAAATATCTTTTCTTTTTCACTGCGCAAGCACTAAATTTCATGCAGCAAACTAGAGAAAGATTAATTTGTTTCCACTAATGTCAGAACAAATTCAGAATTTGTTCTGAGTATGAAACTGTGAAATGAGGCAGCTGTCAGCATAATTTACCCCTATCGTTGCTGTGCCAGCATTGCAGTTTGGCATTTGCAGTACTTTTGCCATCGTATGCTAGTGTGAATTCTGCTAGCCTGCGTAAGTCCAAGGCACAAGTACTGTCCGTTTAACCAGGGATAGGACACTTATGCTCTTGCCTTCAGAATCGCTTTAGTAAAATGAATCCCAGAGAGCTGCTGTCTCTCCTGATGCATCTCATATCTCCACAGCACGAGCATGAGTCCTGGCCCCGTTTGCATGTCCTCTACACTAAGCCTCTGCCTTGTTGTGTTCCTTCAACAAAATTGTCTCCTTCCTGAACCCCACCTCAGAATTTCATCTGGATATTAAAATCAAGAACTGTTGAATGCTGTGCTCCAAACTACAGATATTCACCTGCAGTGAACAATGATACAATGCTAATAGCTAGAGTTTGGTACCCAGGCCCTGATCCTGAAAAAGTCAGGGGTAAGAGAACAGAATCAGTCCTTTCAGAAGAGAGGTGTGGCAAAGGGAGACAGAAAAGAAAGAGGTACTAGTGTTACTCTATTTTGGTTCCAGCATCAGTCATGGAGTATAAGACTTACTTGATTCAGATTCATCCTTGAGCCTGGTCAATGGGAGAGGGGATTTGAGTCCCAGCATTTGTGCCAGTGAGTGTTATAAATGTATCATAAAAAGCCGAACACCTGTAGCAGAACTGACAAATACTACTACAGCAGGGAATCCTATGGACTGATGATTAGGGCATGGATTCGGGTAGATTCAGAGAGGGAAGCGGTGATGCCAAGTTGTATTTGTCACGGGAGACTCAAATGGTATATGAGTATACGGAATATACGCAAGTGCTGACGTTGGAGGGAAAGAGAAGGAATGGCTGAAGCCTGGTAGAATGTTTGTGCTGGGAGTAATCAGAAAAAATTGACAAGGGTATGGCCCCTCTCTAGAACCTCAGCTAAAGAAGCATGTTTATGATTTTAACCCTGGTTCCTACGATCTACAGAAGACCCAAGAGAAACAGCATAACTAGAGAGGAAGGAATTAGCAGAATGTTTTCCTGAAGTGTTTTTAAATCTGAAATGCATTCTGTTCCTTGCTCTGCTAGAGCCCAAATCTGGTGATACGTGAGTGTGCGGAAAGTTCCTATAGCACCCAGTATCCAGTTCTCCACAGCACACCAATGGCTGCAGGCTGTGCACTGGAGTGTACCAGCTTGATGGAACATTTTGATATCAAGTGAATACTTAGAAGCATTGAAACAAAATGCATTCCCAGGAGGTACAGTTGATCTGAGCTTCGAGTAGTTCTAGCTAGCACTGTGATCTGATCATGATCATCCTGTTGAGGCTGAGTAGGGCATTATCCCAGAAAATACATTAAAACCAGTTAAACTTCTCATTAAGGTAAAGAAGCTGTTCAGCTTAAGCAGCTCTCTGAGCTTCATGTGAAAGCAGTGGGATCTTAGCAGGAACAAGAGACAAGATTTGACCCATTGATTTTTCCATAGTGTTCTTTCTCCTTCTATATCTGTTAGCATTTAGTTTTCTTCTTGTATTTGTTTTGTCTTTCATCTTTTTTCAGTCCAATTTTCCAGCTTTCTCTCTGTTGTTTTCTTTTGTTTCTAACTTTGCCAAGTTCTTGATGGAGGAGGATTTGGTCAGTTTTGAACTGCAGTGCTCTCTGTGACTAGAAAGGAATCAGATTGATTCCTACTCCATTTCCTTAATACTTGACCCTTATGTGAACTAAGAAATGTGGCATTTCCTAGCACTGATTGGCCTATGACATTTCCAAAGAAACATTAATTTCCCCCATGACATATGATAGTTCATGATTTCCAAGCTGAGAAATGTGGCTGTACACTTCAAGATGAGAATTAGTATGTTCCTTTCCTTTTGTTGAGAGAGAGAGAGTCCGTGTCCTCAGCTGGTATAAGTTAGTACAGCTGCATTGTCTTCAGGGAAGGGCAACCCCATGAAGCTCTGTCTGTTAAAGAAACTTAGTTTATCACATGAACTAGTCTCATATTGACAAAGGCACCAAACATTTTTTCTTCTTGTTTTGTTCTTTAGTTTTCCCAATGTTTGTAGCTACAAAGGAAGTACTCAGGTGGTTCTTCTCCATCAAATTCATCAGATTCCTGGCTTCTACTACTTCAACATCCAAACGCTTTCCTGAAACGTTCATCAGAGACCACACTAAAACATTAGGATTGGAAAACTGTCTAGTAACAGATGAGATCTGACTATAAAATATGATAAATATAGAACTGCTATGTCCTTATTCTCATTCTGATTTTAGAAGTGTTTTTATTTGGCATCAAAATAAAATGTTAGGGGCCACGCAGTTTAGTAAGGATCTGTTGTTGGAGTGGGGAGAGGACGCTCGTGGAATGAATTGGGCCAAAACACAGTTCTGATGAGCTCTGCTGTTGTGAGCTTGTTGCTTGAATATTTTTTCCAGCCAAACGTTTATGTTTATATAACCTGTGTAGTGCACTAGGGAGGCATTTTTGTAACAGAGATGGCAAAAGCGAAAATTACTTTTTAAACTTAGGGGAAAATACTAAAGACTATTAAAATCTCTTTTTTTGTGGAGGGTAGAAACAGGTGAGACAAGACTCATTTCAACCACCTGCTGTGAAAGCTGAGGAAGTTTATTATACCAGGTGGTTACAAAAGCTAATTGAAAATAGATTAATTCTGAAAAGCTATTGCTGTTTAGATTAGCAAGCTGGAATCGTCACCTGCCTATTTGGAGTCCAGGCTTAATGCTTATGCCTGGAGAATATTGAGGGCCAACTGGAACAAGTGTGTCCCTTTGTTGTAAGTGTGTGCCTCTTAACTGACTTGCTCTACCGTAAAAAACCCTGCTGTTTTATTTCCTCTGGTGTGTAGGTCACACTAAATTGATCTGGCAGGCCAAAACAATATTTTTAATCTTGTTTATATGTATGAAACAGAAAAATGTGTTACGCTGCCATTTTGTTGTCTTGCTGCATCCTTTGCCATCAGCCAACCTGCATCTTTTCCTCTTTGTTGGCTATTGGGAAGCAGAGTAAAGGCAGTAGCCTCTCCTCCTCTAAAGGTGGGGTGGTTGATTGGTAAAACCCAAAGGCAGGACTCTGCAGAACTTCTGTTGCAAACCTCCTGTATGAGTTTGGTTAATTTATGGGAAGATTTCAAGGAAGGATACGTGGCACTTGAACATGTTCTAGCTGGAAACTTCTGGTTGAGTCAGCTGCATATCTGCCACGTGTTCCCCATGCTGCCTGCTCCCTAATCTTTCCGTTTTAGTTAACAACCCGTCACTCCTCTCCTCTTTAAGTTCTTTGTCTTCGCTGCCCACTGAACTCTGTAGGATCTTTCGTTTCTTACTAAGGGCATTCTAGACAAATGTTTTGTTCTTGAGTTTTCTATAACATCTTCCTTCTAATGGAAGCTAGTTCACGTATAACTCGGTGTCTTTACTGATTTAAGGATAATTTTACTGAAAGGGCGGAGAACTCCACCCTTCCCTTGAGTGTGTGCCTGGATTTACTCCTGGTGTTTGACCTACCTTTTACAATTGCCCCCCACCTTCCTTGAGTTTACTTATTTATGCAAACATAAACATTAACATTGGTGGTGTTTATTAAATGTGAACATGACTAAGAATAATCTAGTGAGGGGGAAATGGAGTGGCACAGCAGAGCACTGTCCACTGGACAACGTTCTGCAGTGGTGTTATTTCACTGAACAATGTTGCTGGGTTGATGATGTGAACAATTTACCAGACCCGCTATCTGCAGACCTGATCAGTTTGCACTTTGACAGCTTAAAAGCACTGTCAGGGATGGCACACCAGACGTTTATGAAAGAAGAGGCAGACGAGACCTTTAGGAAGGCCAGGTAACAGTGGAACCACACCTTCCTGGTCCTGGAGAGAATGGGGGGCAAGGAAGCTGACCTATATCATGGAGATGCTTTAATGCTTATTTACATCACAAACCATTTTCTTGTTTACCCTGACATATTTTGAAAAAATATCTCTATTTAAGGAAGAGAAGGACCTCTTTCCGCATGGCTTTAATTCTGTTTTATTCGTACTATCACGCTGAGAGCTAAGCTGTATTAACCTGGGTAGCAGCAACGGTATATCTGGCTTAATTAGCAAAGCGACTATTTAGTCATGTGAGGATTGCTGTGCCCAGGCAGTGCTGAAGGGGTAAATCAGAGTGACTTCCACATCTGTGCAGAGACATGGGCAGGCCAGTGAGATGTTAGTGTAAATCAGCATACACGGATTATCACCATTTTTTGTGTAGCCAGTTTGCCTAGCTATTTCTTCAGCTTCCATTTCTTAAGTCTTATTAATTTCAAAACTGCCCATAACTAAGGCCTGAAGTCTTTGTGTAGTTATAGCTTTTGAGTTTGATGGAGTTCTTGCATGGATTGAATTGTGATATTTTTTCATTCTTTCTTTTTTCTTTTTTAGCATCGTAGACAAAGAAGTATCATTAATGGCAGAAATTGATAAAGTTAAAGAAGAAGCCAGTAAGTAAAAAAAATATGCAGGGAACTTTTTGAATAGTCGTGGAAACATTTGTTTTGTTTGGCAGAAAATTACACAGTTCATAAGTTTGGTTAGCAGCATTGCAGCATCTTTCATTGTATATGTATACAAACAAATAAGTTTTTGACGTTCCGGGATAGTTCCTGTGTAGTTTCTATCTATAAGGATGATGCATCAAAATTTCAATATTATGGAATTAAGGTAAACCAAAAGTTCACATGAAGTTAGATTTAAATGGTTTATTCCTTCTGTTTACTTACCAGAGCTTTTTGAGCCCTCTTTTTTTTTTTTTTTTCCCCTCCTTATTTCTATGGTTTGTCGATTACTTCATTTCTATTTCCTAATCCCTGTTTTCTTGCTTATATTACATGTGTGAGTTAGAATACTGGAAATAACTAGAGGTATAGGTTATTGTGTGGCGTTGCATAGCTTTAAGGGATAGTAATCAAGCTTATGATTTAGAACAATGAAAAAATATGAAAAACAGCTGTTTACTGGAATCTGTTTTCTTAATAATCTGTGGGAGTTGATCTGATTCCAGACTTTCACGTCGTCTCTGGTTTTTGCATAGGTAAGGTATATATATGCTGGTTTGGGAAACAAAAAGCAAGATGAGCCATGTATTAGGATACTACAATATCTGTCTTATACCTCATCTGAGATATGGTATTCATGGCTCAGTAATCAAGGGGTTGTATTTCAATAGACAGTACTAAGAAAGAAACTGAAGAATAACCGAAGTATTGTTAGAATGATACTTTGCCTGGCAGATGAAAATATCACTGCTGGGTATGCATACAATGCTTTTATTGATTTCTGAATTTAAGTCCCTTCCAAAGAGGGTCATACATATACGTAACGTTCTTGAGTGCTTCATTTGCATTTAGAATTCTCACTTAGTTCACAAATGTATACTAGTTAAATTTTTATTTAAAAAAATAATCTAAATAATCTGTTGCTAGCTAATTCTCTTGCAATTGTATGTGTGTGGAAACTAAAAGGTATGAGTTGTTGCAGCAATGATTGGTATTAGTTTGTGTTTGGAATTTTGTATGCTATCTTTTCTAGTACTAACATGAAATAGATGTGAATTTGGAGTTCTGTGTTATTCTGGGGAGGCGTTGTGGATGGAAACATATCAGCAGCTTTTTTGATTACCTTCAAAGACCAGGTAGCCATAATCAGCTGCAGGGCATGCACTCACTTCCAGGAATATCAATGGTAAAATTCCCACTGATATCAGCAGACACGGATCTAAGCCGTAATTGCATTTTGGAAATCCACCGTCCAGGGCTGATGGTATCATAGGGCCCCTTCATTAATCTTAGCCAAGTATAGTAATAATTTTTATGGAAAGTGAACCATATTCTTATCTACAGGCATGCAAAGTGCTGCACTTGCACACGGCAGGTTCTGTTTCTCTGCTTTTGTGCCGACTCCACAAGTGACACTGGATGATCCCTGGACCTGTCCTTAACAATGTAGTTTCTGCTGTCTCTCAAGGCTGTTGTAGGCTTGTAAAGTGCCTTCAGAACTTTAGGCAGAAAGTTGTTGTAGGACTGTAATATGCTAACCAAGATTTACATTATTATTTATTTTCACATCTTTTTGCTGCATTGGAGGACTGTTTTACAGTGGGTAATCTTACTCTTACTGTCAATACTGGGAAAATTTACAAATGTGATAGTTTCAGGATTTTTTTAAAAAATGAGTATTTGCCTGGCATCTCATGTGGAGATAAGTGCCAGTATGAGGTGAGATCGTATGGTTTGGGCAGTCACTTCAGCAAAGGGGATGCTGACCTTGGGGAGAAACAATATTAGCATTACCTAGAATAAGCAATAAAGCAAAACTATTGGACAAAGGAAAACAGCTAGTAAACTAATCATTTAATCTGATAAAAGTTTCTCAGACTTATAGACTGTATTCCACAAAAATGAAATTAAAAGATCAGCTAGAGAGATAGATACACACCTGTTCTTAGCATAAGTAATAACGTAGGCACAGATTTACCAATAGGGCTAATGGAACTGTAGCCACCCCCTGCCTTCCCTGCCCTGTGTGACACACTCTCCTCTATCATACGGTTTGGTTGCTCCCACACAGCTGTACAGCCACCGCTCTGTCTCCCTTCGTCTGCTGGGCCATGCTGTACTTGGTGAAACACTGGCACAGGTTGCCCAGAGGGGCAGTAGGTGCCTCATCCCTGGAAATGTCCCAGGTCAGGTTGGACAGGGCTCTGAGCAGCCTGACCTAGTTGAGGATGTCCCTGCTTATTGCAGGTGGGGTTGACTGGATGACCTTTAAAGGTCCCTTCCAACCCAAATGATTCTATGATACTTTCAAAAGAAGGTGCTGTCTGTTTAAATAAATGATAATGGGTTCAGAAACAAACTCTCTGTGAAATGCCATTAATACCTAAAAAAATGACATTACAAAGTATGAGCTGTGTAGGTGACTTGCAGGTCTGCTCTGGAAATTTGTGGCAAAAGAAGGCAAAGAAGCCAAACTCTCCACAGCTGTAATGGAGTCCGTGGCCTTAGGAGAGTTTACAGCTACCACTCACCCTGACTCTAGGCATAAGCTCTAGACAGAACTCTATGATTGTTGTTATTTTACATTTAGATACTATCTTTCCTCTCTGCCATAAGTGCTGATCCCACCAGCCAATTAATCAATTGTTGGTTTTACATTGAGTCACCATGTAGGTAATAGAGTTTGCATATATTTAGTTTTAAATTGTAACGTCATATTATCCTGCGTGTAAGTGGACTGTTGCTTTGTGGTTCATGGTTAATCTTTTCCTGTAAGAATGTAATTATTCACCCCTTCCTTCTATAATATGCAAGACAGACAGCAGTGAATATTTAGTATTTTTTCATAAAGACTTTTGGACTTTGTAATACTGTCTTGCTGTAGAAATGGCAACTGTGTATATTCTGTACTTGAAAGCAAAATTGCAATGCTGGTGACTTTAACGCAAACTATATATGAACAGATTTTTTTCAGAGGAACTGCAATGCCCCTGCATAAACAAAATATAGCATGTCTTCAGAAACAGCCTGTTGACTCAATGTAATCCTTCTTTCTATGCCTCTATGAAAGGCTCCCCGATTTTGTGCTTAAAAACAAAGCCCTGGAAAACTCAAAAGTCTCTGCCCCTCTTTGTATAAATGTTGAGGGATTGTTTTAACTTTGATTTTCTGGCAGTTACCCCGTTTCCAGATCTTTTTCAACATTAGGCAGTTCAGTTAAATACGCTGATCAACTTAATCTGTGCAAGGAGCATATTGGAAGTCCAGTTGAAGTTGGGGGTCTGAGATGTGTGTGTGTGTCTCACATGTGATGTATAGTGCTAATGCCCAAAGAATAATGAATTACAGAGAAATTTACCTTCCTGGCATTAATTATTGACTCTTGGTATTCGGCAGTGGAAATCCTGACCGCTCGGCAGAAGAAAGCTGAGGAGCTGAAGAGACTGACAGACCTAGCCAGTCAGATGGCTGAAGCACAACTGTCTGAACTCAGGGCTGAAATTAAGGTCAGGCATTCACTTCTGCTTGGGTATTTCAGCTGCTCACATAAATGCCAGGAAAAAGCTGTCACATTAACATGCCCAGGCTGTTCATTCCTGTTATGGGCCAAAGGGTAACTGGCTTTCCAAGGGGAAAGCATACCTTCTTGAGCATTGTAGCACCTCTGAGCAGCATACAGATGCTATCAGAGAAGTGTAAGCTATCCCCTCATAAGTGAGCAGTGGGGACTTTTGCTGTTTGTGTATCATTTATCAGACTTGGTTAACAAGTAAACTTGATAGCTTCAGGTTTGGTGATCAAACGCGTATACTCTGATTAAATGACCCACTTCCCATGTGTGGGAGTGATCCACCCATCTCTGGGCTGTGAGGCATGTAATTTGGTAAGGATGGGAAAATACTTGGTTCTGCTCAGAGATCCTGTCTACAGGGCAGGGTCAAGAGTTTGCTGAGCCTTAAAGTGAACTTATTGATTGGTTTCTGTACCATCCATATAATCATTTTCTCAGAATGCAAATCAATTAAGTTGTCTGGTTTTTTTGCAGCACTTTGTGAGTGAACGGAAATATGATGAAGAGCTGGGCAGGTCTGCCCGATTTTCCTGTGATACAGAACAGCTGAAGACCCAGATCCAGCTCTGTGGAGAAAGTAAGTGCTGGTGATTTCTCACACCAATGTTCTCAGAACACAGCGTTCCACATACTTGTCCAGGAAACGCCAGCAGAAATAACGTCATGTTGTACTGCCAGTGTGTGTGCAGCAAGCCCGACATGAGTGGTGTGTCTGGATGCAGCAGGCTTGCTGAACATGCACAAGTCAACTTTACAGTATGCAACACGTTAGACTGGCTGTACTTGTGCTGCACAGTCCATCTGCACGCGCACAGTGCCCACTTGGTCAGAGATTTCCAAGTATTACTCAGATCAGTTGGAGTTTTCCATCTAAACAGGATTTCCAAGTGGAAATAGAAGTCAGCTCTGGGGAGCACTCAAATTCAGTAATTTATGAATATCTCGGAAATCAGAAGCTTCTCTGTGTGAGCCTAATGTTATGTTATGAGACCAATTCAAATCTCTCCTGCTAAGAAGTAACTCCCCAGCTTTGTAACAGTATTCACTGGGTTTTTCAGGAGCTAAAGGTAGTCCCAAATGTTCCCGTTTCCAAATCATCTACCCTTCTGCTTGGAAATTCAGGTTCATTTTTCGCTCCAAGTATCATGTCCCTGTTGCAAAATACAAGATAGCCTATTTCTCATCTTTGTCGTGCCTTTTTTTCCCCCAGAAAAAAGTAAATGCTATAATGTTTTGCCCTAAATGTTACCCTGTCCCATGATACCCATCAGTCAGGAGGAAAACTGTTAACACAATACTGAACTAGTGCATCTTGCCAGAAGGAAAACAATTTTGGGAAGAAAAATAATTAATGTTTTCAAAGAGTTACTAGAACTAGAAAAAAAGAAAAAATATCACACAATCTGCCAATAAGATCTTCTGACTGCTCTGCTAAAGAACTGACTCCTTTGAGGCGTAACCAGTTTAATTCATTAGACCATAAGAATTGCTTTTGCAGAACACTTTGAAGATCCATCTAACCTTGTATCCTGTCTCTCATTGAAGCCAACGCAGGATGTTTCAAAGGAAGGAATAAGCTTCCCAGTAATGCATCTAATTCTTCACAGTCACCTCATAGACCCTGTCTCATACCCTGAAGCTTAAGAGATTGAAAATTCTGTAAAGATTTTCCTGACTAACATAACCACAGCTGCTATTGATACAACCATAGACTATTTTTTTAAACTCATTGAACTACTTTCCTAAATAACTTCCAGCTGCAGTTAATTCTGCAAGTTAATTATTTATACCTCATTTCAGTAAAGCATTACTTAAGCATAGTTTGATGCTGTTGAAATCAGGTCAGTGAAGTCAAAAGAACAGCTATTATCAGGGAAGCAGTGCCATCTTACAAAAGACTGATAGCGCACTGGCTGTCTGAAGAACTTAGCTCTACTCTGCCCTCAGTGACCTTAGATGAGCAACTCATGCTGTTGGCAGCTCTTTGATAAGAGCTCTTCAGTGCAAAAGATGTTTCTGTTCGGAGCATCTCACAATGAGGCCCATACCCTGCTGGGAGTTGCAAGTACCCCTCAAACAGAGATTATACCAGGCCTATAGCTAAGAACAGCCACTGTTGAGGGCTTCAACAAAAGCAATAACCAAAACCACAGAGCTCATGCAAAGGAACGCGTGTTCTAGCATGAGAAGAGGACAGGCAGCATACACTCATGATGGAAGGACAGGAAGAAACAAAAATTATTGGACTGACATATATCCAGAACGCCTGATGGTGGGTTGTACCCCTTCCTTGTACATTTTTTTTGTTAAAAATACATTTTTATGACATGCACCTGGATTTTTATATGGGCTTCCATGTACAGCAGTCTGTTTTAGACAAGAGAACGCGGCAGAATTCAGTGACAGCCAGCCTCACTGCACAGAAAATTCCGTTCACTGTGCATATCATTGCATTGTTTTTCTGAAGAGGACACCTAGTGGGAGAAATAGCTGATGTTAGCATAAGTGAAAAGAGCCTCAGAAAACTTAACAGATGATGCTCAGTTGCTAAAATTATTCTGCATCTTCTTTCTCTGTCCTATAAGTGGACAAATAGAAGTACCTCTTAAATAAAACAACAGGCGTCTCACCGAAGTGAGCATCTGGTTGGTCATCTGTACCAGAAGGAAACAAGAAAATTCTATAATCAGAAAAATCAGAACAGCGAATTAAGATCAAGAACTTTACTTCAATAGTCTCAGAGTCCTCTTGGAGACTGCTTAGGGGCCATTGCGCAGAAACAGGAAGCTTGAAGAGCTTGCGGAAATGCAGAGAGGTAGGAATCAAGGATTTGTTTGGTGCACTTCACATCCAGACATGGAAGTGGTTAAGAAATCAGGCATTCTCAAAATACTAATAGGCAGGGAGCAGGAATATACTAAGATGAGCAATAGTGCTTCCTGATAGTGCCAACTGCCATGATCTACATTCGGTTCCAGTTTTTATAGATATACGTGGTACAGAAGAACCTTTGTTAACCATCTCCTTAGAGAGGAATGAGCAACAGGCACTAGACTCTTATTTTCTTTCTGATTAAAAAATATTCAGACATACTAAGGAAGCTTTCATGAGTACTACCTGCGTTGTAGATAGTACGTATATAGACAGCATGAAGCCTCTTCAGCCTTCCATGATCAAAGAATAATTTGGAATCAAATATAGTCTGTGGTGTCTGCAGGCACAACTTCCTTTGACCTCAAGCAGTTGAGAGAGTTACTGGCATAACCCTCCCTTCCTTCTGGTGTTTCTTCCTTTGTTGCCTGAAGACTCCCATTAGGAGCATTACCGGTAGGACAGCAGTGCGTGGGGCAGTCCTGACAACACATGTGTTCAGCTCAACTGGTTTAAAGTTCTTAAGCAAACCAATAGGTGCCAGGAATTTTGAAAAGTTTTCTTGGATGACCAAAGCCTAGTCTTCTGCCGGGCTCCTTCCAGTTTTAGCACAGCTCCACCACAGTGGCTCTTTTGTCTCCAGAAGTGCTTCATGATGAGGCAGTTTCACAGAAGTAAAACACTATGGCCTAATTCTGACCCTAGTTATCTAGCTTATTTCATTATCTAAAATAAAGCTAGAACGATGCTACCAAATTAACTGTAAGCAGGGTAAGAATACAGCCTTATGTTTAGATGTTGATCTTTTAACTGATAACACAGAATACTTTTTTATAGTTTCTCACCCAAAGAACAACTATTCCTCAAGAACACCATGTAGTTCAGTGCTGTCTTCAATGACCTCGCATGCAACAACTGGCAAGCAAAATACGCACACCCGAAAGTCCTCTAGTAATGCCAAGAACTCTGATAACAAAACAGCCAGCACTAAAGCACAAGGTCATCTTTCTTCCAATCCAACAGAATCTTCTTCCCAAGGAATCCCAACAAATAAGCAGGTAAGAAACCAGTTATGAACTAAACTAAATTATTTCAAAAACTTCAGAAAAATATGCAGCACTGAAAGTCATTAAGGCAAAATCAAATACTGGTTTGTAGTCCAGATATTTAATTAATAATTTTGAAAATATACAAGTGTATATTTTCCAGCTTCACTTTCAAGGCAGTGTGAACATGCAAGGTGGAAATACCAGAAATGCCATACCAGCAAAGACCGCTGCCTGATGTTCAGAAGTGACTAGTGGCAGTTGATAGACTGAAAAAGAAAAACCCTTCATGATAGCTAAGTGCCCTACGTGCTATGACAGAGAAACATTTTTTTCCTGATCCTTGACAAATGATCAGTTGATGTGCTGTTGAAGCATGATAATTAGATAGACTTTGAAAGTGGAATCCTGACAGGTTTAAAAGTATATTATTTCAGAAGCTGTATAATACACCTTATAGTATTGTGCTATATTGCTAGCTATTTCATTGTAAGAGCACCTTACAGTGTCCTTGTGCTCTTGTGCTTAGGTAAAGCTGCCACTAAAGCTGGTCTGAATTTTGTCCCAGTAAGAATTTTAGGCTCAAGTAGGTGGCTGAAGGGAGAGGTAGGAGCATTCCATGCTGCCAGTGCCTGTATGGAATCAGCTGCCCTGGCAGTCATGCAAATAGAGCAATTCAGCCACTTCCCACTAAGGATCAAAGCTTTCTCTGAGCAAGATACTACAATGGACATCTCTCACACCATGTGGATTCTTAACTTGACTTTAATTTACATGTGAATTTATGTTCTTCCTGCAGTCTTACTGTAGTATTTACACAATACTTTACTAAGAAAGGTATGTTTGTGATTTTGGAAAAAAACAGTGAGTATCAAGTTCTTCAGTGCTTCTTAACTGCTGCTGTTGAGCTGCCTAGTATTTCACCCCCTTTTCTGTAGTCTCTTGAATCATGGCAGATTTTAATTTGGCATCAGTGGTAAACCTGCCATCTATATTTCCAGGCTACTCAGATGTAGTGTGTTACTCATGGCTCAGTTTTTAAGTGTTATAAATATGTATATATAACTATATATATAATATATAAATATATATGTAAAAAAATATATGTAACAATCAAAACTGCAGAGTGTTTTCCCTCTTCTAGTTACACTGAAAATTTTATTCTGCATTTTTGTTAATTCTGATTGCTGTATTTCTCATCCTGTTGGAAGGATTCAGATAACCTAACAGTTATCCAATTTCTTTCTGGGTAGAACGGGCCTTCTAGCCAGAGGCGAAGATTCAACCCACAGCACCAAAACATCCGGCTCAATGGATCTCTTAAGTCACAAGGTGCCAGTAATGAGGCAGATCAAAATAATATAAAGAGTGGCTCCAGGTCTGAACACAGAAGACAGCAGCATAACAGCTTCAGATCTAAAAATAAAGGAGCTATGAAAAACCAAGAGCAGTCCACAGCTACAAGGACCACAGAGAATCCGACACATTCAGAAAAGACCCGACGAAAGCATCACACACCAGACACCGCAGATCACAGGCCTTTCCAAGGCAGCGTCGGCAGGGTGTCGCAATGCAATTTATGTCCCGCGAGGATGGAGGTCTCTGCTGACACCACTGTTCTTTCAGTGCCAGCTGTGACTTTAGTGGCTTAAAATGTCACAGCGACAGCAGGCAGAGAAATTTTAATCTCTTCATTTTAGTTTCTTGCTTGAGATGCTTGTTGGTGAAGAAAATAAGTCAGAACATAGTCATTTTAAATCTGTTGCTGCTTAAAACTTGTTGGTATCTTTATTACTAACTAATTATCAAAATTAATTCATACTTTCAAGGCTTTGCCCAATATGTTCACGGTTATTTTGTCATGACAATACAGAATCTTACCAAAGCAGCTTTTACTTCTTAGAAAAACGAAATCTAGATTGGAAAAATAAATCTATAATTAAATTCATAATAGCAAAAACCTGTTGTAGATGTGTGGCTATACCAGTCAACATATTGTTTTTTAGAGCAGCCTGTCTTAGAAGGATCCCAGGAAGTCTGTATGCTGTGATCTGCAATGAAATCAGATAATCTTGTAGAATTTTAAGCAAATCTCTATACACGTCTTTCTGTGCGTGTATACATGTACATGCATGCACACTGTATACACAGAGAGTATTGTTATATACAAGAACATTTGAAAAAGCAGTACATTCGATTTTAGCTTATTATTGCATAATCTGAGATCTTTAAATTCAAGTATAAATTGTATTAAATGTATTACATATTGGTATTTTTCATTGACAAACTATTTTTATGAGGCTGAGGAAAAATGCTCATTTCTTAAGTTCTGAATGTATATAGTCATGGCACAGCCCTGTTCTCCATCCTTATCAGCCACTTTTCTATGACTAGTTGGATTTATTTTTTTGCATATGAAAAGTTGCAGGTGTTCTAGACTTGAATCCAAATTATTTTTCTATATTTTTGCTGTAGGAACCATCTGTCCATAACAAGAGCTATGACTAATAAATTTGTTACCGCAACACGCAGCAGAATGTGGAGGTACATATTTGAGCAGATACTACATCCTTCTGAATTTTCTATTAAAATAAAAATCTTACTTAGTCTTAATGTTCTGATTCTGTATTTCAGAAAACCTGTTTCTTCAAAAATATTAAAATCTTCTTTCTAAAATATTCTGGTGTTTGCTGCTTTGCAGTGCCTAACCTTTGTGATCTTATTCAAATTGTATTTGCTTAATTCAACAGGTATCAGTGGGAGGCTTTCAGCTGAGTTTGGATTGGAGCAGGCTTTTGGCTTTAGCTAGATTCTAATGCCACAATTGCACAGAAGAGAACCTTCCCAGGAGAGCCGCCTCCATCTTGGACATATTTTAATATAAATTATTATTTAACATAGGTGTCAGAATCCAGACCTGGCAGCAAGTGAACTAGTGGTCTAAGTGTCAGAACCAGAAAGGTGGAAAAGGTCAGTAAGACTGACCTCCCACTGAGGTCAGTAAGAGCAGGACACTTGAGTATCTTTAAAAGTTTATTGTTAGGGTATTGTTTGCTATTGCTTTTTACCAGTTTCCTCTGCCTAATTTCTCTTAGCTGACTGCACACTTTCTTAGTAGGGACTGGTTTACTTTTCCTCTATGGCCCTTGAAAAATAATCTCAAAGTGTACAGCGAAGTGCATTCCTTATGGGTGATTTTGATTATTTTTATTTCTCTTGTTATCTGTATACAGTTTTTTATCCATGAATATTAGTAAAATCGGATTCTAAAAGGCAAATAACTCATCTTCATCTGGAAGAGTGGTGAAAGAAAAATAAACATAGGTAAACACGCATAGGTAAACACTGGCTTTCTTAGCATCGCAAGCACTGCTCCTATCCTAATTACCTATCAGACTTTTAAGCTGAATGTGTTAAGTAAATGGAACTGAAATATCAGAATCTGTGTTTGCACCGCAATCAGGCAGCTTTTCAAACTTGTATCTGCTGCCTTACAGTTTGACCTGTAATCTCACTGTAAGACATGTAATTATAATTTCCATGCAGATATTACACAGGAATCTTACTATATTGTCCTTACATAATTCGTGAAATTTATTTATGTCTCTTCTTGTAACACCTCCTAAAAAAAAAAAAACAAAAAAAAACAAACCAAAACTAAAATCTAACTGACCTGTAATGACTTTTACTCCTTTTAGCTTCTCCACTTGATAGGATTATTGAAAGTTACTTTATTTCATAAGTCAGCTTCTCACAAGCAGGCTTCTGCAGATAAATAAAATCTGTAATGTAAGTCACAACTCCGCACAACAGGACCGCCTTGCACTCTGCAGTACAGCTAACCTTTGATGTGCTGGAGGCTCAGTATGTGACAGACCCAGGACTAGCAGGTGAGAGACAGCATTTCTCTTCAGACTGTGATGCAAACACATTGTCTTTGAGAGATGCAAGCATGGATTTGGTTGGGCTGGAGAGCTGGTTGCTTCTGGGAAAGCTGCAGTCTTGGCACACCAGGCGTGGTTTAGTATTGCAGTACACGTTTTGTAGCTGTGTCACAATGGTATCTCTTCATCTTTCATTGCTTGTGTCTCTGTGCTGGGAATTATGTCTGCCACTTTCTTGGAGTGTTTTACTGTTCACAAGAATTGTAAGTAATTGAATGCTCTTGGGCCCATCTTCAACAGAACTCTTTTTATCTTGCAAGCACAGAGCTAGCTACACATGACACTCCTTTTAATGTAAAGGATTTGTACATGGGGCGGTGAGGGAAGTAAGGGCAGGACAAGGCTTGACTTTCAGGCCAGCCATCCTTTTTTTTTAAAAAGCACCCTCAATTTGCAAAGCAAATACAGCTGTTTGGCATCACTCAAACACAAACATGGAATTCCCACTGCACTTTGTACTGTCTTTCAAAAGTGGAAACACACCTTAAAGGCAATATTTTAAAGCAGGTTGGGTCTGTTTATCTTCTGTGTAAGATTAAACTAAAAGTAAGGTCGGAACTCAGCAAAATTTGCTGAGTTGGAAATTTGCCGAGACAAATTTGCAGTTGGAAAACCAAAAAGAGAAAGCAACTTAACACAGCCAAGCTAATTGGAAAACTTACATTATTTAGGTATATTTGGAAAAAAATGTTTAAAAAAACCTCACTTAATGTCTTTGAAAATGTCACCCTGAAACTAATAATTCTGGAAGGGAAACCTTGATCTTGTAGCTCTTTCCTGCACCCTGTTGTTGTAGGGTAACACCTGGTCTGAGCTTGTGTGAATGGCAGTTCTTACTGTGAGCCTGTTTACCCACGAGGTGTCTGGGCTGCACCAGGGTTTTATAAATGAGCTACATCCTTCATATACTTGTGACTGCAGCAGAGGTACCATGGGATCCAGAGGTCTCGAGTTCCAGTACCACTGCCAATTACCCATGTGAGGATGTAATAGAAATTTGCCAGAAATTGGAGACAATACAGCTATGGCAATATGGCAAACTACTAAAACAAACTGTACTAAAATGTTCATGTATGTGGTATCAGAAACTTGAATGAGCGAAAAGATACCTGTATAGGAAAGGGGCAGCTTTGAAAAGGGACAAGTCCTTGCTGCAAACTGGGCACACTACACAGCGAATTGCATCACCCTATGAATTTGCAAAGTAATTTTCAGCCAAGACTGATCAATTCCAGTATAAGCAGCCAGATTTTTTTTTTTTTTTGGCAAGAAGAAAATTCTGTAAGAAGAGATACCCAAAAAGCTCAGAAAGCAGCAAATATCTGTAATATCAGCATTACCTGTTTCTACTGCTTAATGGTTTTTATTAAGAACTGTTGCCCAAAATTAATCTAGGTTTTTGTGGGGCTTTATTACTACAGAGTATTTACAGAGTTTTACCTCTAACCATGCTTTGTAACTGCAGCTAAGGGACAGACAGCTTCACTCCCAAGTTTTTGATGGCACAACTGGCCTCCTGGTTTTATCAGGGGAGAATTTATCCTTCATGAATTGGGAAGAACTAGGAAGATGAGATCTGCTTACTCCTGGGTAATGTTAGTATTTCTTTTTAGCCATAGTAAGATTTGAACTACATAATGTTTATTACCGAAGCAATTTAATGTAAGCCGGTTTAAAAGAGTACTTTTCTGCTCTGGAAGAGCTGGTAGGGAAATAAGTGGAACCGTTTGAAAGAAAAAAAATGTAGCTTTAGTATTTCCATGGCTGTTCAGCTACAAACAAGGCTGATGAAAACTCTCCCTAAGGATCAGTGGTAACATGTGCCTATCACATGAAATAACATCTGCTTGCTTACGTCGAGTACAAATGAGTTCTCCATACTCTGAAGCAGAGAGAATTACATCTGTTTGAATCGCATCTTGGTGATAATAGGCCCTCTGCATCACAAGCCCATGTGTAGTCACAGAGGAGTATTTTTCTAGAAATTTAACTTGGAATTTTATTTTTCTTGTCTCTTTAACCCATATGATGCCGTATCATTGGTGGTTTGGAAAGACGGTAGTGTGAAAGTGAGAACTAAACAACTGGAAAACGGACAGCATTTGTGAGAAAAAAATTTATGCATCAAACTACACTGGTGATACATCTGTCAGCCTGCTGGCTGCACCTATTAGATACTAGTAATCATTAGATTACTAAATTGGAGTAACTTTCTGAATGTGGTCTTTCCTGAACATGATCTCTTCTATGATGTATGATAATTTTTCAAAGATTCAAAGTAAACCATTGTTACAACACTTGGCAATGCGTCTAATCCCACTATAAAACTGTCGCTCACCCTCAGTGGTTCCCCAGTCAAACTATCCGGTATGTACGTATGGTGTATCACAGTTTATTGGTGCAAATGCAGTACAAGCTGGTACTTTGTTTGTTAAGTCAGAGAAGTGAAATGTTAAGAAAACTGCAGAGACTTTAAAGAAAGTTGGGAAGATAGAGTTTTGAGGAAATTTCAACCCGCAGGAAACTCAAGACTTGCAGAATTTCTGCTCCTGGTTCCAGGCCTCAAAAACCAGTGTCTGTTAACAAGGTTGAGGGATGACTTGTCCTTGCACTGGCAAGTTCCATTTGTTTTCAGCTACTGGCCTCACAGAGAGGCCAATTTTTACTTGGAAGTAAAATTTTATTTTACTTCCACATTTTAAAAGGCGCTGGGTAGATAAACAAGTAGAAGATAAGTATTAAAAACTGCTTTTCAGTCAGATTATTATGGAAGATAAATTTCACAGACTTAGTATCAATGATGAATTGCATGTCCAAAGAACAGGAGATTACATTATGTTAGTATCCTCCTATAATTTTTGCCTGGTCCTTTCTTCAGTGAAACTTTTTATTGTTGGGATAGGAGGAGCCTTGGGATTGTTGCTCTTTAGGTTTATTTTTTAAGAAAAACCACTAGTTTAAAGATGCTAAAAGTAAGCTGGTCTTCAATATACGTACCAATAGCAGAAAATTACAGTACTGTACACATTTACAGTGACTACTGTTCATGGCAAAGTGTCTCCTTAAAAATATGTTAGTACATGAAAAATTGGGGTCTTCACTTGTGCAAATGTTTCAAGTCCTTGCGGTTAGGAGAAAAGCATGAAAATGTGATTGCCTCTAAATGATCTAGAAAATAAAACATTTAAAGAACCCTTCTGTAATTCTAATAGTCTCAGGAATTTTAAGAACGTTGCATTTTGGCAATGTGATAGGATTTCTCAGCATTTAGGGACAGCTATGTTTACTGTGCTGGAAAAGCAAGAGCAGTATCAAAACAAAAACCCCAGCACCCAACTGTAAGCATGCAAAGGCACAAAACAAAGCCAGGCTTCATTCACTGATTTAAACAACTAAAAGGCCTTTTTAAAATCAGTGAGCCAAATTTGGCTTTCCTCTGCTGATAGAAACATACAGCAGCTCTTCACTTTAGTATCACTACTCAAAATTACCCTGGTACAAGAAGGTCTCCTCTGTCCTGCTCTGGGGGAAGAAGGGGTTATTTTGTTGATCTTCAAATCGGGGCACCTCTGTTAACACTGTTTTGCTGCACGGAAGTTGACGTTGTCCCCTCCTCATTTGAAAGAACCTGCAGAAGGACACGAGAAGGGCAGCTGTAACCCAGAGCTGTGAGGTTCCCTGCAGCTGCAGGAAATGCCCCACAGTGCTGCGATACAGAATGGCAAGGCTGCCCCATCTGCCTGCAGCAGTCTCCCAACGGCAGATCACGCCACGTTAGGAAAATAGTACACCTGTGTCTTAGGTCTATGGAAAAACTTGCCTTGTTACTCCCTAGGCACACTCTTCCTTTCCTTTAGTGCTGAGTTTTCTCACTGTCTACAACCAAAGGTGGTTCCTTTAATTGCTATTAATAACAAAAGGGTGACTTATCCTCACCATAATTACCATGAAGTGCATTCAACTTCCTGAATCTTCACAGTACTCAGTATATTGCACACTTGTGGCAAGCTTGTATCTAATAAAAGATACTTACTGTTACCTATTTTCCCTCACTTTAAATATGCAGATAAAGGAACCTCTAGTAAATGTTAACGGTAGTTAAAATTGATAAAGAGGTCTTCTTTTATGCTGTGCACATAATCCCTTTAATGAGGTCAGTTCTACTAGCACAGCCTAACAGAAACACAAGCGTGAGATACCGTAACATTAGACTGCACATGAGTTTGAGGGTTTCTTTAATTAATTTTTCTTCTTCCTTTCCCAACATCTAAAATATACTTAGAAATAAAGCAGAAAACACACTTCAGTGCTCACTTAAAACAATTTCTCCCTATGCTTTTCATGAACTTTTTCATCATGATTTTCTACCTAATCTTTGAATAAATGACCACGTGAGATGATGATCTCTTCTTTGACCAGAAGATGGAAAGCTATCCAACCTATCAGGCTGAGTCAAACGTTATCCATCCATTTTATCATTCTTAAGCTCAATACTCTCCGTTAATACAGCTGGTTCTTTCTTGTTTGGTACCGTAGAAGTAGTAGGAATTTCAAGAGCAGTGCTGTCCTGTTGGCTTGTTTTACTGGACACAGCAGAAGATGGCTGAGCTGGTGCCATGAGTGGAGTTCGCTTCAGCTTTACTACACGGTTGCTTATGGGCTTCCTAGACACTGCGCTCTTGAAAGTCAGTTGACTTGTCCCATTGCCAGCGCCCTGCCTTCCACAGGGCACCTGGGAATTACTGGGCACTGATGTGCATGTTGTGGATACAGTTTCAGAAGTTTCTTTGTGCAGCGTCACACTTTCACTGTGGGGTCGTTTAAGAGTCACTGCGGAACATGAAGCATTGCAAGCAGCTACCTTTAATGCAGCTGAATTTTTAACTTTGATATGGGTACTTGTCGAGGGACCTGAGAATCTAATTGGCTTGGGAACCGCTTTACATGGTAAATAGTCTTCCTCTTCAGTAAAGTCGATTAATCGTCTGTAAAACAAAGAACTTTAATTAAAGAAAAAAAAAAACTATGTACATAAATTATTCTTTTTATAACATTATTACAAAACAGACAATCTGTGACAGCCATCCACAAATCTGAAGTTCTTTTAGGTTTTGCATGTTACGATATCATTTATGGTTCTTAACTGTTCATCACTGTAATCAGGCTTGCTTTTATATGAATAGTACCAGCACACTCTTACACCTGTGTAAGTATTATTACACATTAAAAACGGTAAAAAGGATATGGTGCACAAACTAGGTGAAAATCAACGAGAAAGAAGGTAGGTGGAGTTGTAAAAAGAAAATACTAAAATGCTACAGATTAGATACAAAATCCACTAAATACTAGTTTTTAGTATTTAGTAGTACTAGCATTTAGTAGTACTAGTAAAACACTAGATGTGTTTTAAGTTATCTACAAAAATTCAAGACTTAACTACACAGGAATACAAAACTTAAGAGTTCCGCACTATGTAATTTGATAAAAGAAGGAAGATATTGCGTCTTTCTCTCTCCCCCATTTCTTTTTAATATAAGTGATTATGGATAATCATTCATTCAAGATAAAATGTTAAAAAAAAAAAAAGGAGCTATGCAAGAAAGCCCATGGAGTCTCATGGCAACTATAATTGGTGCAAGTAAATAGCATTTTTAAAGTATTACACAAATGCTGTTTCTCAGTGTCAGCAAAGAAAAATGGACAGATGCCTAGAAGATCTTAATTCCTCAAGGAAATAATAAATGATGCCATAGAAATCCAGGACCCGGATTTAGAAAATCTGAAACCTAACAAAACAAAAGCTAGGCCTCGCCAGACCAGAGGGATGATCAGTAAATATAAATCAAAATCATTTTTGGAGAGATGAAGAAGCGGGAGGAAAAGAACACTAAGACCAAATTAAACTCAAATATTAACAATGCATTTAAAAATGTATCAAAACAAAAGCTGTCAAACTGTGGCTCTATTGCTGGCTCCTACATGGGCTAAAGGTACTAAAACGTGGTAGTAGAAGAACGAACATGAAGGAATCGGATTATATCTAGATTTTGAGCTGACAAAGAAAAGCTGTAGCTTTAACTAACCTGATTGTCGGGAATGAAGAAACATTTACCTGGCGTGTCAGTACTGTAAACGGGCTACAAACTGTGAGAGCCACTAAAGAACAGCTTAAAAGATAAACTACAAAAGTGTTGATATTCTTCAGGGTACTTGCACTTTGGATTTTAAATGATCTGTGAAAGGTCACAGGGATTCACGCCAAAAGAACAAGCAGTATCTGAGAGTAATAGTCCTTACTATTGCTCTTATAAAACTGGTATATGGTGACACTGTTCAAACAGAAAGCCTGCAAACAACCTAGTACTTAATAATGAGTCCAGGGAGGTTTTCCTCAGAGCCATAAGGTGAGAAAGTATTCTCAAATTCTGCACATCCTAGATCAAAAGAACCACCAAAACAAAAAAGGAAAGTTTAAACATTCAAAGGTTTGGTGCTTTAACAGTAGCAATGAAGTACAGGTAAAATATCGTGAGTAACTAGGTTCTTTTACAATGTTTCAAGACAGTATATGGTCTCACCAGGATCACTATGGTACATCAGGAGTTTAAGGTGAAATCCAAACATAGTTTTTTGAGGGTGCAGAAGAACAGAGAAGACAAATCAAAGCAGAGAGATGGGAGATAAAACAGGCAATGGTAGCAGAGGAGCAGTCAGGAATATATGTAGGCTGTTTAGCAATCCAGGGATCAAATAATCACAGTCCTTCCTATTGGAGCTATGAAAAGCAAAGAATGTGGTATCCAAAAGAAATGGGGAGGCTGGTGAGATAGGAGTTTTCAGTTGGATGATTGTGCTGATGTGACTCTACGGCTGCTACTGAAATGACAGTGTGGCCCGGGACAAGGAAGGTCAGCAGGATCCTCTTCTGCCTAGTAGCAATAGAGGCTGTAGGGTGCCCCAGATCAACTGCATAGCTGCACCTGCAACGGCTGCTTTTAGGTAATGTGTTGTAGTCAGAGGTATCACTGTAAAACTGCAAAGAAGAAATTCTAGAAATTCCTTCTAAAAAAGGAAGGCATCTCACATGTGAAAATCAGTTAACCTTTTAGTTTTCAGTTAAATTTCTTTTTAGCAGTCCATTTAGCAGTCCATTTAACTAATACTGCTCTCTACTTTTTGAAATTACGCCTTCCCACTCTAAAGTGATGTTTTAAAGGCCAAAGAAGTAGAATAGAAGAGTTTCAGCAATCTAAAAAAGATAATTTTTCTAGCAAGTTCATTTCTGCAAGTAAGTTCTCTGATTATATGACACTTTTAAAAAATGCAAGTAGAAAAAACAGCAAAAACTCAACATTCATAGCTATTCAAAGAACCTGAAATTATAAAATTGTGCTATTATTTCTGCTTTATTTTAAGCCACCCATGCATGTCAGCATACCTTTTATGAACTGGAGGCATATGATGCAAACTGCCTTTCAAAGGGCGTTCTTCAAGAGTCCAACATTCAATCAGCTCCTGAGGCACTCCCCAGTAGCTGACACCTGTATGCCAAAGGGACATTGTATTGATGAGCTGAGAGAACATAGTATTATGTGTGTATACACCTGACTAAGTGGATGCATGTATTATGTAGAATTTCAGTTTTGAAACTACACTGACATGAACACTGCTTACAGCCAACGTGCTTCTAGGGCTCCCACCAGAGTGGGCAATGCTAGCAGGCCATCACCCCTTGCACGTGGTGGCTCTCACTACATCTGTTCATTCATGTCAACTCATGTCATCTTCTTGGAACATCCCTTAAGACTCTATTTATTTTTTTTTCCAAATAGCCACCTCTATGGGATATTTTACAATATGTTACTTACCTAATGAGTGAAAATGTATGCAGAGTTTTTATTATAGTTAATTGGCAAGTATTTTTCTTATTTTTCTGTAAAGAAGTAGTACTACTGAAATAAAAGAAAAAAAATTAATACTCTACCTCTCCCTTCCCAGGCATCGAAAGCATCCATCATCTTTTTCAACTCAGCTACTGAGTAATAGCTCCAGATGTATTGGACGTTATTTCCCGCTTCTCTAGAAATATTGTTTTAAAGGTAACAGTTATGTGGTAAATCTAGCTAAGTCTTTAAAAATGTAACACTGATGAAATGTATCATTCCATTTACCAAATTCTAACTATAAGGACTTAATAGTAAATATTTTGTAAAGTAGAAAGGAAAACATTACTTAAATTTCATTTTCATTTGTATAAGAGGTTCTAAATAGCCATCCTTCTATGATCTGCATGCCTGTGGACCCCTATTGCTAAAAATGGGTATTCATGAAAGAATAGATGTTCATAAAAGAATAATTACACAATTAATGGTGTAAAATGTATTCTTCTAAATCTCAATTATTTATTCAAAGGAAGAACACAGTAGGATGACAGATGCCTGATACTATGTGTCCAAATACTCTCAGAATAAATATTAATGTAAACTTAGAAAAATAAGCATGCTAATTATGAAGACAATCAAAAACATAATTTTGAAACATCAAAAGCTCTATCTTAACTATGTTTCAAAAGGTACACAGTGAAGTACACTTCCAACACTGTACTGTGGGACCAAGAGAAAGATAAACTGCTTACAGACACTCAGAAGTACAGGTCTACCAATAATTTACAATTACTGTCATAAAAATACATTAATAGTGTAGTAGAGATGTACGTGTCCTTTAAAGAATTAAAACCATTTCCTTTCATCTTTGGTTCTTTTCAGCGTTAAGTATTTCTTTCAGCTGTCTTAGAAGGCTGCAAAATACAATTGCATGAATCACAGCCATCTCTGTGAATATTTATGGAATTTCTGGATGGGGATTCATTCACTGTATTTAGTGTAAATATCTTCCTAAATCAGAAAATAATTTTAAATGGTTGAAACATTTTAAAAATAGCAAGTAAAACATAATGAGAACTTACAGCAACTGCATGCCAGCCACCTTTTATGGAGTCTCTCAATTTCTTGTACTCCTTGCTTAGTTTTTATCTTTTTTGTTTGTCTGTTTAATCTGACCATTGTAATAGCCAGCTGTTTTCGAAGCTGGAAAGAATCTGATTCCTTCCACAGATTTATAGTACAATAATACTACATTATGCTACATATAATAATATTTAGGTATTATTGTAATATGTGAGTGTTCATTCTCACTTCATAGTGCTTGCACGTGTTTGACAGTCATCTTACCTTTTGTAAATGCTTTTACTATGAATTTTCGTTCCTAGCTCCTTATTAATTGCATCAGTCCCATCAGCTCTAGTGGCATACACACCAATAATTTTACTTTCACAGCTTGCTCCAGAAGTATTGAGATAGTGCAGGACCCAAACTGTAGGCTTGGTACAAACTAAATCATAAGAATCGCAGAAATCTAACAAAGCCTAGAAAAAAACATAAACCACAAAATACTAATATATTAATGAGAATACAGTATTTTTAGTTGAATAAGCTTTCATATTTAAGTTTTCTTAACTGTACTGATGAGCTCTTTTAAGTAAATCAAGGATGTAGTTTATCTAGAATAATGTGTGCAGTATCTAATGTTAACAGAGAATGCTGTACACTAGGAGAAATTCACAGAAAGGCAACAGAAATACTTAAAGGTATGGCAAATCCCTAATATTAAGAGAAACTGAAAGGCCTGGGAATGTTTTATGCTTTTCAAAAGGAAATTAATAAGGGAGAATGTGAAATATATGGAACAATAGCTTACTAAGAGAACACAGATGACTGTCAGGACTAATACAGCCATACTTGGTAACATGAGTTAATTTCCAAACAGTTAATTAGAATTAGCTTTTAAGTAATGATACTCTAAAATAGACAAACCTTAGGATTTAAAGTAATATATTAATTTTATTTTCTCCTTTCATTTTCTAAAAAAATGGCAAAGTACATTTTATCTTTCAAGTTTTAGGATGACTTTTTAAAACTGAAAAAAAAACCAAACCAACCCAAACATCTTGAAGGGATCAAATTGAATCTCAAATAAAATATATAGCCAAATAGGGAACTAAACAACGTCATTCCTACTATGCAAGTTTTACAGCAGACTTGCATGTAAAACAGAGTCAAATTTAAACTGTTGCTGTATTGCAATGATGGGAAAAGCTGATGTCCTTAACTACTATGTCTGCATTATCAGCTCTAGGATTTCTCTAATCTAAAACTCTGAATTTACTGATGCTTCAACGTGGTGATTAAAAAGTGCTAACTTGCATACGCTGTAGTTTTAGTATCTGATGCTAACGAATGGTGTGGATTACAGACTACATCTTTAAAAATTTAAGAAATGTCAAGACCTTTTTAAGCTCTATATTTGACCTTAAAGAATACGTCTCCATTTCATTGGCCAAATGGTCACACAGACTGTATGGATACGGGATGCCAAAATAATCTGCTTCCTCCTGCAATGCAATTCGAATTTGTTCATCTTCAGGAATCCGAACTTCTCCATGAAGATAATCCAAAAGATATCCAAACAAGTTTCCATCTCGATCAATTAGACATGCTCCTGAAAACAAAAATAAAATTATTTAAAATACTGCTTCCAGCAAGCAAAGACAGACTCGTCACTTTATACCAAATCAAGTAAAGCCTTTATATAAAACTTCTGTACTAGTTTTACTTACCTAGGAGGAGTAGGTATACTTTTATTCTTTTAAAGCTACTATTCTGTTTCCCTGGAATATTAGCTATTTGAAGATAAAATTCTTAGTGCAGTAAGCATTTCTTTGGGATTTCAGTGAAATCACTAATCTGCATAGGACCATACCAACTGTACCGCACTCCACTTAAAATGCTAAAATCTAATTCTAGATGCATTTCTAATTCTCACTGCAGACACATCTTTTCTCACTACTGCAGAGATTTTTTCAATTTTGGATCTAAGCAATTAAAGAGAGTTAAAAGTATACATCTAGTCTAACCTTCCCTGAATATTGCTCAAGTTTTACAGTATTTTTTTGTTTCTTTTTTTTTCCCCTTGCCTGTGGGGCTCAAGGACCAGTACAGAAACGGACCAAACTATACACAGCTCTATACAATAGGCTCTTCACTGCAACTGAAAGATGCTAGCAAAACCCTGCCTGTAAAAATGTTAAATATTTCAGATATTTTAAACAGTCAAAAGTGTACAAGGAATTACTATTCTCCATCCATCATATCTTTAAACTGGACATACTTTGGCAGGATTTCCAAGTCACAAACAAGTGTGAAATTTGATCCATGAATAGTTTTATTCAAGCTTTCATACCAGGCCATGGTGGTGAAAAATGCAGTCTTTACTGGGTAATGAAGTATTCTGAAACAAAGGTTAGACCCAGATCTCCTTATGTAATGAACAGAGAGAGAGAGATGCCTCTGGAGAATACAGAGGGTCATAGTTAAATGCCAAATACTCTGCCAACTTCAATTTTATCTATTTTCATATCCATACTGAAGAAATACATTCCAAAGCCATAGTTTGGACTGGGACAAGGCAGGGGTAAGCACTGTACAAACATGTATGTTTGCAAACATGAGTAGTCTTATGGAATTCTGATTAATTACTCCCAAGTATAAAGTCATGCATACACAATTGTTTTACGTCCTGGAATTAAAGAAGCCAACTGATGCTCAGCAGATTGGGAAAAGAGGTACACTATAAAATGCAAAAATATATATATAAAAGCATGTTTTTGCAATAGAACTCCCTGATCAGAATGTCATATTTACAGCTTGAATATATTTACCTGATTCATCAACTTTCAGAGGAAAGCGTCCACTAAACATAGAAGCTAGCATTGAATCCTTAAAGCGGCATAAAGACTCGCGCCTGGCTGTGTATAAACATCCTCGCACATTAAGTCGTAGAATACCCTGGTCGCCTTCAGTCTTGCCCTCTTCCATTGCATTTGCAAATGATGGTGTTGATTACGAGCTATTCAAACCTGTAACACATACATACAAACAAAAGTCAATCTAATGCCAGTTAAGACTGAACATATTATATACAAGACCTGTGCATTAGCTCAGCTCTTTCATGTTTGTTACACTATACTGTAAAGGGGCTTTTAAAACAGGTCTAGAGACATATTAGTGCAAGTAGGCAAATAGTTTACACCTTTACTACAAAAAACTACGGCATTTTACTTTGCTAGGAAACACAGAGGTTACTTCTTTGAGACAAATGCGTAAGCAGAACTATGTGGTCAGTATGTGTAAGCATAGCACTGGAAGGATATTCTGAGAAAATTTGCTTTGGGTATAGTTCAACACACTAAAAGTGCAGTAATTTTGTATTAAAACCAACTTGGCTTCTTTAAAATGTGATCTTTAATTAGGGCTGCTTTAACTAGTTCTTGAAGTTGTCACGTCATTAATGCCGCATTGCCAATAAATACTTTTACTTGTACCTGCCTTGAGCTCCCTGCAGGAGCGGGGCCCTGTCTGGACAGAAAAAAATTGGTACAAGAAAATCTTCAAAACGTTTGGGTTTTGTTTGGTTTTGGTTTGTTTGGGTTTTTTTGAAAGCACGCCCTTTGAGGCGTACTAACTCCCACTACGAGCCTTTTGCCCGGGCATCTGCTATTGTTTCAGCAAAATTAACTGATGAACTCGCGGCCCGCGGGGGAGGCGGCCGGCAGCCGCCCGCGCAGCGGGCCGGGGCGCTCCCTCCCTCCCGTGGGGCGCCGCTGCGCCAAAAGAGGGGAAGCCCCCCCCGGCCCCTCCGGGGGCAGCCGCTGTCCCGCGTTACCTGCGCCGCCGCGTCCCGCGGCGCTCGCCGGGCCTGGAGCAGGCTGGGCCGCCTGAGGGGCCGCCTGGGCTCCGCAAAATGGCGGACGGGTGGCAGGAAGGGCCGGGCCCGAGCCGAGCGGGGCGAGGAGAGGGGCAGCCCGTGCGGCGCGGGGTGCTCGCGGCGCCATCTCCCCCCCGGGGGCACGGCCGAGCTTCCCTACCCGCGGGTATGGAGGGTCAACCGGGTGTAGGGGCCCCCATAGCTCAGCTGCCTCCCCCGCTTTGACCGGAGGGGGTCCCTCAGGCACGGCTCTGCTGTCCGCGTCCTCTCCAGTGAGGCTGACCCGTGTAAACTCGGCTACTCTGTAAGACAGAAACCTTCCCTGATTATTTTTTTTTTAATTACAAGTAAGTGTTTACTCAAAGTGGGTTTGATTGAATTTCTTTTTCTGTAGGCTCAAGAATATCGCAGCTTGAACTATTCTTCTAATATTGCAATGCTCACACTTTATTTCACGGTGGTCTCGGAGCCGTTCTGGTCAGCCCAGGCCGGGCCCCGGCTTCGGCCCAAGGTGGGAGCCCCAGCGACGGGCGCTGGTTTCTCTTGTGTCTGTGTGTCCGAGTTGCAGTGCTGAGTCAGGCGAGTTCACGAGGGTGGTGTGATGCTGGTACGTGCTCTGAGTCTGAGGGCAGACAGGTCTGCTTTGGTTAAAATAGGGGGCAGAGGCATTAAAAGTTAGCCTCAGGTCAGCCAGTGTGTTCTGGCCTCCTTCAAGATGACTGCTTGTCCCTTTGAGCAGGCCAGCTCATTAGCTTGTGTGCTTGCTGTACTCTGGTCTGTTACTACAATTTGATTTTGAGAATACCTAAATATTTATAGGCTACAGTATTTTCAGTTACTATTTAGGACCACAGACTTGTAATTCAGACTTCCCTTCAGCAAAGTGAAGGACGCTAAAGGAAAGAGCTATCTAAATCATGTTGCATCTGGTCCTAGTAGGGAGATAAATTCTCTTTGGAATTTTGTAACTCTGAGTGACCACTTACTATTTCGAACTCGCTTCTTTTTATCTTAATGCAGGTTTGCATTAGAATGGCAGTTAAAGCTACAGTAAATACTTCACGTTTCATTTTCCTTAGCAATTAAGCATGCTACAGTTGCAGCAGAGAGGAAATGGCATGCCGAGCACCGGGGCGCTCACGTGCTCTCTCAACGGTCCTTGGCTAAGAATGTACCCAGAAGCCAGGTCTTTGGTGCTTAATATGTAATTAATTAAATAAGCCCACAAGTTACAACTTGCCACTGAATGCAATATAGACTGATAATTCATGGATGTTGGACTTACTATAAAATCAGTGAAAATAAGTATAATAGATTATTTTTGTGGAATAATGGTATCTGGCTTAACTATATCTTTAGTAAGGATATAACGTGTGTTGTACTTTACTCACTGGGAATAGTTCGTAGATAGCAATTGCAACTTAAATGGGGCCACTGGTGTCAAATGTTACAATATACTTTAAGTTATAACTTCCAGTCTTTCTCAGACTAAAACATTCACTTAATGAAGCTGCAGCTTTCCGTGCTTGTTTCCTCCTTTAAGCTTGCTTGGTTTTGCCTCAAAAGTCTGAACAATGTTCCTTCATGCATTTCTGTGTTGGGAGACCAGAACAATATACATGGTTTCCGTCAGTATATGTATACACACACAAACAATTCAATGAGTAAGTTTTTCACCTCAGATTTAACCATGTGAAATGTCATTACTATTCAAGATAGTACAGAGTATGTACTTGGTATAGAATCACGTGGCATAACCAGCCTGCACGAGCAAACTGCCTTTTGAGCTGCGTGTTCCAGGCAAATGAACACAGGGACTTTTATGTTTTGTTTCTCACAAGTTTCCAAAGGAAGCCGGGCTTACACACTCATCCTCTATATATTTGTGTTTCAGTTTACTAGTTTCGCTCAAATTTGACAGAGGGAAACAGGCATTAAGAAATGAATTTTCATTAAGCTTGTGCAAGAAAGGGTGTGATTAGAGGAAAATATGTTCTTAATACTATAATTTCAGGTAAAATGATAGCGTGAGTTCAAGTCTTATTTGGACATCAGAGAATCCACAGAGGGAGAAGCTGTTCTACATCACCTACCCACCAGAAGTGCTTTAGTCGTAGCTCGTGCTTTACTAGACCTGACAGGATTAATTCCTCAACCAAGATTTTTCTCGGAGATAGATTTGCAGGTATCTAGTAAGACGCAAATTCAATACAACACTTCCCAAATGTTCCCACCTATTACAACAGGTCTGTCTCTGTCTGTCTTTCCCTCACTCCCTCTCACTTCTATTCAGTTTGAAGACCAGTCATAGGATCCCAAATGACTGAAAACCAGAATTCTACTCTTGATATATATTTAAAATATACAGGCTGTGAAACTTGGCAGTGCTTTTAAGTTTTTCCCCCACTTTGAGCAGCTGGCAATTAACTGGAGATTTTTACTTGTGCAATGTTACAGTGTGGGAGTTCCTCAGTGGAGTGTAAAGGAAAGTATGACCACAGGTGGAAACGCAGAACTTCACATTTTGCTTTGAATTTATTGCCCGCAGTAGTGACATAAACATTAAAAGGAAGCAAATTGGTGATTGCCCCTCCAGGACTTGGGACTCTTGTAAAACTGGAGAAAATGAAAACTCACGATTGGATCTGGAGGAAAACGCTGCCTTCTGGAAAGGAGAAGGAGGTACGTTTTATTTGATTGGTTTTCTATTTTTAAGGTTACATAAGGTTATTTGCTCTTTTATTTGGCCAGGGTTTTAGACTGGCTATAGTCACTTCCAAGTTGCCTTGTAAGGGGAAATGTACCAAAGGTGTATAAGGTGTGCTGGATCAAATCTCTTTTTTAAGGGGATTGCACGGAAGCAAAGGGTTTTGCACCTTCAGGGCCACACTGAGAAATTGTGCCATATATCATACACAAATTAAGAAAAGGCAGAGACACTCTACATGCTGTTTGCAGCAGCTTATGAAAGTAGTAAGTTCATAAAGGTACATTGTTGAATAATGCCACTGATACTTTGATTTTACTTTATAGCATATTTGATTCCTTTACTTCATAGCAAATTGTAATGTTAGCTCATGGAAAGGTAAGATTTTTATGACAATTACTCTGTTAATGAACCTAATGCTGGTTTTTTTATTTGAACCTTACACATCTCTGTAAATCTTCAAATAAATTAAAACATTAACTCTATTAAGATTTTTACAAAACTGTTTACTATAAATTTACTGATTCCTCGATCAAATTTAGGAACTAACGTCTGCCTGAACTAATGGTAGCATGGGGCATACATAGGCAGTGAAAGAGAATGTATGCAAAGCGACTGTTAAAGAGCAAGGGATTTTGTGCTCAGAACAGATTTCGGGGAAAAGCATTTTATTAGACTAAAATACTTCCTTGCAATTCCCAGTCCTAATATTACCTAAACCAAACTAAAAGTGGGCTTGCTCAAATTCTGACATCGCAGACTCCTACCCTTACAAGCCAGTAAGTATGCAGGCAGCTTTAATCTATTGTTTTTTAAAATTTATCGGTTTTTGTTTCCTTGACTGTCTTGATGGCTTTCTATTAATTGTTGATTGTTTCATCTATTACTAGTAGCTAAAGATCAGCCAAAAAGAAATTTAGCTTTCCACTGAGAAGGAATTACATGGATTTCTCCTTTTAACCCAACAGAACTCTTTGAACAGAAAGCCAGATACCTCAAACTCTTCCTAAAAATCTCTTGCAGCTAGGTGGAATATCTGCAGTTCCCTAATCCCTTCCTCACAGTGTATGAGGATTGATGCTAAGTCTTTATACAACTACTATTTTATTTTTTTTTTTTAATTTTAGCATTCTTAATGGTTGGTATTTAAAACGGTTTTGCAAAGACATGTAGTTGAAAAGTTCGAGGAATCCCACTCCTCCTTAGAACACACACGCCGACCCGACCCGGCCTCCCGGCCCTGCCCTCCCCGCGCCGCCGGCCGCGGCCGTTGGGGGCGCGCGAGCGGCCCGGCCCAACGGCTGCCGCCCAACGGCCGTCGGCGGCTCCTGCGGCGAGGCGGGAGGGGGCGCGCGCCGGCTCTTGGCTGTGAGGGAGGGAGAGACCTGAGGGACGGGCGGTGGCAGCGGCCGCCTCGGAGCGGTTTGCGGGGACATCACTCCCTGTGCTTGCGGGCCGGTCTCTCTCGCTGTTTATTTAAATGCTTCAATTTAAAATTTGTCCTGACAAAGCAAAAGCTGGTCTGGTCATATTGTGAAGAGATAGAACCTTGAGTGTTTTCATTTTGTTTTTTTTTCCTTTTAGGTATAAACTTGGGTAAATAACTTGAGGGAATGGACAAGATCAAAAATCTGTGATCCTTTTAGTCTTCATGTTTATTAGTTAAGTATTTTGCCACTCTGTGGTAATGTGACTTAAGTCTCAAGGAATAATTCGTTAACCTGTTTGAATTAATTGAACAAAGGTAAAGACTGAAGCAATTTTCTCAACTTCAGAGACGATAAATCCTGATAAGAGGTAATGAAACTTAATTTTTAAAAGTGTGAGAAAGATCATGTATTATTCACAGAATCACAGAATCTTAGTGGTTGGAAGGGACCTTTGAGATCATCAAGTCCAACCACATAAAAAAAAAAAAAAAAAAAGCCACACACAAAAAAAAAAAAAGCACCACCAACTAAACTCCACACCCACAACCCCACACACAACACCCCACCACAAACCAATAATCTTGGGCACTAGAGCATGCCCTGAAGAGCCATGTCTACATGTTTCTTAAATACCTCCAGAGATGGTGACTCCACCACCTCCCTGGGCAGGTTGTTCCAGTGCCAAATATTTGGACATTCCTTTTGACAATGTACAGGTTCATTTTGATGATGGATAAACAAGCAACTGCTAAATCATCTACCCTTTTCATCTCGGATGCTGTTAAAGGACATAGGAAGAAGAGGGATGGAACGTTACAAGTTGCAAAATGGAATGCTTCTTTAGCATCTAAAATCAAAACTAAATTAATAAGTAAGTCCAGCTAAAATAAATCTGTTTACTGTACTTAGAATGTATGACTTCAAAAGGAATAGTAATTGTATTTAATGTGATTTGCTGAATTGCTGACCGTTAAAATATTAATGTGATATGTTGAGAATTTTAGGAGAGTCTGAACGTTAAAACATGTGATTGTAACTTGTTTATTTATCTAATTCTCTGAGTATTTTCAGTGCTTTTCTTTCTGTTATCAAAATTCACATTTTGCTCAAAATGTTTGAACTTTTTAATTTGTAAAATGTATATTCCTTTTTTAGAAATTTGGGAACATTTTTATGCCTGTGAAACTATCGATTTTTCAATGCTTTCTCCTTAAAATAGCATTATTTTAAAAAAATCCAGACTAGAGCAGAATAATAAATTTGCATTTGAAGCTGACAATCATCAGAATGACAGCCAACAGAAACAGTTTTATATTAGGAAGTTTTAGGCTTTGCTATTGTTCCACCAAAACATACAGATAAAAATGCTGTTATACAGTGATAGTTCATGCAGAGAGGGCCTGAAGTGAAGCTGTTGAAAATAATATGGTTTTGTCTCCTTTAGATAACTCATCTATGTTTAAAGTATCTTTAAAACAAAATAATAGAGCATTAGCTGTGGCTTTGAGTGTGGAGAAAGAAAATTCTCGAAAGCTGAAGAATGAGAAGATTTTTCTTCAGAAGGAAGTAGAAAAGTTGCAGCTTCATAATATCTTGCTTCGTCGAAAACTAAGCTGTTTGGTATGCTGCAAATAATATAATTTACACTTAGATGAGGTAAACTAAGCATCTGTCTTTTTTTGGAAACTTAATACTGCTTCTTAAAATGGTGATTTAAAATTTACATCTCAGATTTGTGAAGTTATATCATCTGATAGCATAGTATTCACGTTTGATTTTTTTTATTTTTCTTTCATAGGATTGTTTTGTATTTACTGTTTTGTCCATCAGTGTATATGTCTATCCATAGCTATTCTAGCGTCAGCTTCACCTTAATATTTACAGGTATTGAGATGGTATTAAAAATCAGTTTGTGTCAGTTGCTGGGGAAAAAAAAAATTACATCTTAGATTCACCTTTATATATTGTCTTAAGCCAGAAGCCACTTAAAAAATATTTTTAAAATATTTTTTTTCTTTTATATGCAGAATAAAACTCTTATAGAAATAGAAGCATTTTTGAATTATAACCTCTTAACTGCAATAGAAATAAGCAGTCTTTCTGAGGTAAGATATTTTTTGAACTATTACCATATTGAATTCATTTTCCAGGATATTTTCAAAGCATCTAAAGGAGTGCAATGTTGAAATCATATATGCACTTTAAAATATTTACCCCAATTACTTAAAGCTTGGGATGAAGCCCTAGTGCAGTGAAATCAATTAAATTTTGCTGTTGCTTGTACTAAAAAATTAATATATAATCTTGTTTACAATTACAATCTTGTAATTTAGTCTTGTTTACAAAGTATCTGAAAGTTAACTATCAGTTAGCCCTGGTGAAGTCATGTGGTTAAAAAAAAAAAAAAGCATAGTACTTCGGTAAGTGGTATTCTTCACTAATGCCTTCCTTGCTTAGTGCTGCAATAAATATCTTGCATGTGGAAACTTTATCAGAAAACTTAGGCCATGTTAGTCCTTGTGAAATGGCAAAATTACAGTTAATTTTTAAAAATACATTATTTTTATTGTCTGTTCTAAACAGTTGCTTAGTGTTGCTCTGTGCTTCTACATGTATAATGCACTTTGGATCAGTTATAGCTACATTAAATAAATCTGTACATTGCTTTGGGATGCAGGTAGGTTACAGATTTTGATAAGTTTTGCTAGAAAATATATTTTTTTAAAAATCATTGTGTGTGTGTTCGAATATCATGCACCTTTCATCAGTACTTCTATTTTTTGCCCATTCTTTTTTTTTCCTGTGGATATTTCTGATACTTAAAACATAAAATAATATTCAACTGTTTCTACTTCCCCGCTGTTCTTTTTAAGAATCGTCAGAGTTCTCTTCCTCTGTCAGCGGGTCCAAGTAGCCCTACTGATGACCAGTTCAAGAGTACATGTCAGTCTGCTGGGTAGGTAGTTACATTAAATGCAGGAGTCAATAAGTGTCTGTGGATTTTTTTACAGCTAATCTATGTATATTGTCCTAGGTATTTTTGAGGTAATGTGAAATGATTTCCTGTCTAATTCAGATATTACCAATTTGCAACTTGGAATTTATATAGAAAGTGGTAGAAAAAACTTGTGTTTGAATAACTTGCTTCTTCATGGGATATCACCAGCACAAAGCAGGATTTTCTATCATTAAAAAAATAAATTTGCCCCAAGACAGAACGACATTTCATACTTGAGTTCTTGTTTTCTGATTTTATATGTTATCAAGGGTACGTTTTAAACAATTGAATGTTATGGCATAAAAAAGTAATCAAAATCTTCACAGTAAAATTTCCTCTTTTCAGATCTGTAGAATTGCCAGTGAAGCTTCCTTTAATTGCAACAGCTAATACAAAACAGCAAGATAGTCCCTCTGTGTGTGAAATACCAAATTCTTATAAAAGTACTGCTATTTTGTCAAAGGAAAGGCATTCAGATCAAGTCAAGTTTGCACTACCATTGCCTTCTGGTAAAAATAATCAAAAGTTAATTGAAATACAGCCAGTGGAAACAACTGTTGACAAAAATATATTTTTAAAAGGTAGGATGTATTTCTGTACTGGTGATTTATTTTTCAGAGCTATCTGTGAATTAGTATTTAATAATTCACTACTTGATATGCAATACAGAAGGTATAGTAAGATTCCAAAACTGTAATAAACTAATAAAAATAGAATGCAGGTGTCCTGACAGTCACTTGTAGAATAATGTTCATTGAAATAACACAGCTGAAATTTAACAAAATTAATGTGAACAGAATAAAACTTTGATAAGATAACCAAATAATAACCGAATGTCGTGGTTTTGGCTGGTGACAGATGCTCCTCCACCCCCCAAGCCCGTACACAGAGGGGAGGAGGAGAGATAAAGAGATTTACAAGTTTAGAAGAAACAAAACTACTTCAATGAAATATTAATAACAAAATAAAAATGAAAATAATGAAATAGATACAGTATATACAAAACCGTATTAAGCTCCCAGGATGACATCACCGGCAGGCGCTGGGGAAGTCCCAGACTGGACTCAGCGACGGGTGGGAAATGGGTTCCGGAGATGGAGTCAGGAACACACAGATCGGGATCAAAGGCAGATGAACAGACAGGGTCCTCCTCAGACATCAGCCATTGGAGGAAGAGAATTGACCCTTTGATCCCTCAGCTTTTATACTGAGCATGGGGCAGATGGGATGGAATTACCCCCGTTGGTCAATTTTGGGTCACCTGTCCTGTCCGCTCCTCCCTGCAGGTGGGACCCCTCTACACTTTTCTGCTTCTGACCCTCCAACAGGGCAAATAATGACATTAGCTGACCTTGGTTGTTATAGCAATAAGTATAAGCAAGAGCCTTTCTGCATACCATTCCTTGGCACAAACTGTCTTATCACTCTGAACGAACCGTTTTAGACCCAACATGCTGTTAATTTCAGAGAGGTAGAAGAGGCCTAGCTAAGAAATAAAATTACTGACCAGAAAGTTGGTTCTGTTTTACCTCAAACCAGGACACTGAAGTAGTTATAGAAAAAAATATTTTTATTTATACCCGATTTCAAAAGTCCAACTTTGGTAAAATATGAAATTAGTTCTAGTTAAGTAAATTTTTAAGGACCAACCATAGAATGTGTGTATTCAGTTAAAAAAAAAAGTTTGTAATTTTCCATGCTTCTGGTACAACCTTCAGTAATCTGTCTTATTCTGATAACTACACTCTATTCTTTCTCTCCCCAAGCTGCTGATATTTTTCTCTTTGCAGAAAATAAATTATGCACAGAACTAACTTGCAATAGTGCCTTCCTGACTCATGTCAGAAATACACAATCTTTAAGACGGTCTGAGGAGCTTACAAAACAATATAATGATAGTTTATTGCCATTGTGTGGAAATGTGACCGAAAGAAAGAAACATACGGTACTTCATAAGTCACAAACTCAACCTAATATAAAGGATTGTGATGAAAAATGTAGCTTGAATAATCTGCCTCATCATGGTATCAACAGCGGTAGCACCACCAATGACATGAATTTGTGGGAAAGTTCAAGTGACGTGTCTTGCATTATTCCTTCACCTAAGTTTAGCAATGAAAGTAAGATGGATTTTAAGAAGCTGCTTTTTACTGACAAGAGGAAGCCTGAAGAAACTGTTTATGGTGCTGATATGGAGTTGACTGCGAGTGATGCAGGTGAACTACTCACAGTTACTGCAAAAGACAAAGATAAATTACACCGAAATAAAAATAGTAATGCCAATTCTGATAAAATATTAGGAAATTTCAGAAAAGTAAAATATTCTAAGAAGGATAAAGAGAAAATTAAAAGCAAGACTGAAATCAGTTCAAATTTGTGTGCAGAAGAATGGCACACTAGGCCTGACAATAGTGAATTTTCGAAAACTACTGACTCACAAACTCAACTATTCCAAAGTCAGACAGAACAGCTACCTACAGGGGACTCTATAGGGAAACAGAGTTTGCCAAATACCGATAAAGATTATGAAGCACAAAAGTTTCCAAGTAAAACTGAAGATACTAGGAGGACATACCAGGTTAACTTAGTGAGTCCAAGAAAACAGGAGACGAATAAGGAAACTATCGCAGAAACATTTGGAAAAATGGAAAGCAAAATACAAAAAGCAGACTCAAACTCATCTATGAACAAGATCCCACCAGAAGTTTATTGCGCTGAAAATTTATCATTCCCAGATAATACTTCTAATGTATCATCTTTACATCAGGACTTTCTGCATACAAATGAGAAACATAACAGACCAAAAATAAACAGGAAAACTTCTCAAAACACTTCTAAAGTGAACACAGCAAAACACTGTAGAGACGAAAAGAGGCAGTATGGAGAAAATATTTCAAAAAAGTCTCAAACAGAGATACACCAATATGACAGCAAGAGAAAACAAGACCAGAAGAATATTGTAAAAAGAAAATACAACAGAAAAAGTAGTTGCAGACAAAGTGGAGAAACTGAAAGTGACAGCACTCGTAAAATTACTCAGAAAATAGACCAAAAGGATAGCCATTTTTCGCCAGGCAGATTAAAACGTACATTGGCAAGGGCTAGTCGGAAAGCACGTATAATACCGAAAGAAAGCCTTACACTTTGTAAAAACAAAGAATTAAAAAATAAGGATGCATTGCATGCAGAAGCTCTTTGTGGAGATAAAGTAACTGAAACTCAGCAAACGCAAGTAGCTTTAGTTACTCATAATGGTGTAACCGTGAATACACCACATGCTGGAAAAGCAGAACAAAAACTGGATCATGTTTCTAAAGAGACTTACATAAAGACTCTGACACCTTGTCATGGTAAGTGTATGGCTGAGGAAAAAAATGGTATTTTGAATTAGGTAATGCCTGAAATAGTGGTAAGGTATCTTAATACTATCTTACTCTTATTGTTTGCTTAGAGCGGATAAAACAGAACTGGAAAAAGGTAGGACTGAAAATCACTAAAATTATTCATATTCTATATCATGTATCAGTCACTATCTAATACCCTTGTTAATTTTCAATATAGTCCAAGATGACATTTAGTTGGGCAGATATAAGTAGTCTAAATTCTTGAGGAGCATGTATTAATTTTTCAAAGAATGTGATGGAATTCAGAAAGCTGGGGATAGAAAAGGTACAATAGCTTGAGCTTTTATACAAGGGGTATAAGAGTAAAATACACTGTTCCTTGATTAATGAAAACCTAGCTGGACTTAAAGATTTCATTTGTATTTCTTTAGAAACATTGGAATTCAACAGGAATTTGGAGATCTAAAAAATGTACTTTGAGCAAGTTTTCTCTAGAATCTACCCATGAGTAAATTTTCATGTGACAACCTCTTTTTTAAGTAAGATACCTTAATTTAGGAAAATAATCAAACTTTAGTGTAGTCCGGAATATAGGTTTAGATTCTTCTATCATACAATTAAGTTACTGTAAATGTGCTAAAGGAATATGAGACTAACACATCTGTGCTAGAGTTTAAATATGCTTTAAAATGTAGCTTTGAAGTTTTATAGCATGAGGGGTCTATTGTGTAAACATATTTATTCTCGACAAGTTCCTGTTTACTTAATTATGTCTGAGAATGTCCCAACACCTAGAGATTTTAAATCAATAGTTTGAATCCGAAACTATCAAGCAAATACTGCCTTGGCTTCATTTGAATGCAAGGACACAATGGCCAAAGAAAATCTCCTATTTCACGTGACCACAGAATAGGAATACTGGCAGAATTAGACCGTCATGCAAGGTATTATTCCTGGTAATTTGCAGTTGCATCTTCTCATCTTCGATTCTTTCTTTGGAATGTAGAAAAAGGATCCCATAATTTTATTAGCTTTAAAGATAAATTAGTAAACCCTTGTGATCATCAGTATCAAAGACTACTGACGTAAAAAAGCAGATCATTTTATCTTCATACATTTAAGCATAGTTCAAAAACCAGTTAACTTTTCATCCTACATCCAAATCCCTATCTTGAATTAAAAGAAGGCAAGGAAATGCCATCCTTTCTGATGATGCTGGCTCTTCTGACCTTGAGCTGTACTTCGAAATATACCTTGAAAGTTTCCTGTGATGAAAGTCTCTATATAGTTAGATCTATGTGAACATAAATACTCACACACAAAGGCATCCAGCTTTCCTAAATAAGTCAGATTCATGGATGTCTCAAAACTCGTTCTGCTTAAAAAGAAGGCGACCTGGTCTCTAACTTTAAGCTTTAGGAAAAGCTTGGAATAACAATTTATTGTCACTTTAAAAGTAGTACAAATCAAGATTGATTTGTGAGGCAGCCAAACTTGGGAGGTTTTTCATGATCGGAGAGCCCTCTCATTTAAACCAAATAAGCATTGCTCTTCCTTAAAGGAATTCCTTCAAAAGATAATGCTTTTTCTTTTGCCTTCATAAATCAGGAGGGGCTTGCTGCAAGCAGTCTGAAGTCACCTTAATATGTCTCTCATACTTAGAAGTAAAGTTAAGAGAAATCCAATGAAGAACCACTAACTTTATGTCTCTGCTTAACTCATTTCAGAAGACTATTGATGAAATGATCAGTCTTGCCCACTGAGATATTTTACTTGATCTCAACACAGAATTCTACTACAGGGCAATAGTAATTCAGCACTATCAGCTTGACCATCAGTTAAGAGTGTGTATGCTAGACTGTACAAGGCACTCAGATGCTATAATAAAGAAAAAGAATCTTCACTTTTTTGACAGGAGTGTGTATATACAGTGATATAACCTGTTAGACTCAAGATAGGCACAACAAAAAAATTCACCATTTATCCCATATATCTATGAATTTCCTCTATGAGATCAATAGCATACATTTGCTGCCACAGAGGATTTAAGGATCCTTTTCTGCCAGGCAGCTCTCCAGCCACACTTCCCCAAGCCTGTAGCGATGCATGAGGTTGTTGTGGCCCAAGTGCAGGACCCGGCACTTGGCCTTGTTGAAGCTCATTCCATTAGCATTGGCTCATCGATCCAATCTATCCAAGTCTCTCTGTAGAGCCTCCCTGTCCTCATGCAGATCAACACTCCCGCCTAACTTGGTGTCATCTGCTAACTTACTGATGATATCAAGATCATCAATAAAGACGTTAAACAGAAATGGTCCCAACACTGAGCCCTGAGGAACACCACTTGTGACTGGCTGCCAGCTGGATTTAACTCCATTGACCAGCACTCTTTGGGACCGTCCATCCAGCCAGTGCTTGATCCAGCAGATCGTATGCTCATCCAGGCCATGAGCAGCCAGTTTTTCCATAAGAATTCTGTGGGGAACAGTGTCAAATGCTTTTTGAAAGTCTAGGTAGACAATGTCCACAGCCTTTCCCTCATCCAATAATCAGGTCATCTTGTCATAGAAGGAGATCAGGTTCGTCAGGCAGGACCTGCCTTTCATAAACCCATGCTGACTAGGCCCGATCCCCTGGTTGTCCGTTATGTGACTTGTAATGACACTCAAGATGATCTGCTCCATGACCTTCCCTGGTACCGAGGTCAGACTGAGAGGCCTGTAGTTTCCTGGATCCTCCTTTCTGCCTTTTTTGTAGATGGGTGCTATATTTGCTACCCTCCAGTCTGTTGGGACCTCCCCAGTTAGCCATGACTTCAGGTAAATAATGGAAAGTGGCCTGGCAAGCACGTCTGCCAACTCTTTCAGCATTCTTGGATGTAACCCATCCGGTCCCATAGACTTGTGTGCATCCAAGCGGTGTAGCAGGTCACTGATCGCTTCCTCTTTAATTGTGATGACCTCGTCCAGCTTGCCCTCCCTGTCTCCTAGCTCATGAGGCTGGGTGCCCAGGGAACAGCTAGTTCCACTACTCTCAATGTAGTAAATCTGATTCTTGACCTGTATCAGTGGGGAATATGCACTCTTGGAAGAATTTTTAAGAAATACGCATAAAAATTATTTATTTCATCTTGGATTGCTGTCTGCATTAAATCTTAGTGCTTTTCAGAGAAACTATGATCTATACATGGTTTAGAATTTTTTGAAATGTGGGCTAAATAGTAATTTCAATATTTCTCCCAATTTATCAAAGTATTTGTCTCCAAATTAAATATTGATTGTTTAGTCCGGCATTCTGAATTGGTCTTAAAGGATCGTGGAAAGCTGACACAAATACTACTACTTCTACCAAGGCTGGTTACTTTTTTTTTTTTTTTTATGGAGTATTTCTCTTGGACATGTTCAGTGGGTCAAAATACAAGACATTGTAAATAGTTCGGTAGTATACAGTTTTCAAGATAAGGAAGCTCTATTAATCACCATGCTATGCTTATTTTATGCACATTTGCCCGATGAGCAGGCGTAAAGTTGGAAAATGCAGTATTAGAGAACTCTTGTACAGGTTGCATCTTCAGACTATACATATATGCCCTCCCCAGCATTCAAGTCCGTGAGCTGTGTGCAGTTTTACTTTTTCAAATGCAATAACTCTTAGGAGCCTTAAACAGCTAGCTGCAAATTACAGTGCTATGGGGCTTTCTTAAAATGTCCCAAGAGCCATGGCAGACCTCAAGCAGTTCCAAATTTTGGTAGGTTGAAAGCTGCTGTAGTGGCATTTTCTTTGATCATCTACCCCAGTTTTTGCTGAGCATCTTTGGAGTAGGAGCAGTAACCAAAGTACCTGAATTAAGAAATACTAATTAAAAATAATTATGAATTGAAAGTTTACTTAATTATTAAGAAAATATTTAAAATGAGCCATATAAATTACTGTATTCACAGGGAGAAAGGCTTTGCAAGATCTGACAAATACTAGTACACAATCTCCTACTTCCTTACCTAAATCCCTCCAAACTTTAGAAGAAAACTCAGCAGCACCATCTAAACGACGAAGAGCCACCATTTGCTATAAAGAACCCAGTCTAGCCAGGTAGGTATATGTAAATTAGGGCTTTTGTTTGGGTTTTGTTTTTTATGTACTTAAACTATCCTCAGTAAAGATTTGCTATTAAAACCACCAAATAAAGATTTGAACTACCACTTTCACAACTCTGTTCTGCAAAGATACTTCAGTGTTGATATAAAACATTTCCTGTTAGTCTAGCAGGATTTCCAAGCGCCAGACACCAACAGTATTCAAGTCTCAAAATTTAAATATAGCGTATAATATAACATTTTATACCAGTCATGAATAATGTTAAATTCTTAATGTTTATCATGATATAAACCCCTTTGGAGGTGGATAATTGTAAATGTTATACTTAAATGTAAACTTATACCATAATAATGTCCTTGTAATATTGTCAAGTGGCAATTTATGCACTAATATTATATAATTCAGTTGTTTTGCTTTAACTAGCTGTATCTAATATAAGAAATCGTTTGAGTTTAAGATATATTACTTTGATATTTAGTTATTTATTATTATTAACTAATATATATATTAGTTATTTATCTCTCAGTGTTCTTAGCAAATTTAGTGGCACAGAATTTCCAAGATTGTTAAAAAACAAGACATAAATTGTGTAATAACTATTAAAATTTAAAAGAGGTTTTTAAAGCCAAACTTCCATTAAGAAAACTAATATATTTGCACTTAGAACCATAGAATCATAGAGTCATCTAGGTTGGAAGCGACCTGTAAGATCATCTAGTCCAGCCATCAACCTAACGCTACCAAGTCTGCCACTAAACCATCTCCCTAAGCAGCATGTCTACCCATCTTTTAAATACCTCCAGGGATGGCAGTTCCGCCACTTCCTTGGGTAGCCTGTTCCAATCTCTGATAATCCTTTCGGGGAAGAAATTTTTCCCAATATCCAATATAAACCTGCCTTGGTGCAACTGGAGGCCATTTCCTCTTGTCCTATCCCGTTACTCGGGAGAAGAGACTGATCCCCACCTCTCTACACCCTCCTTTCAGGTAGCAGTAGAGAGCGATAAGGTGTCCCCTCACCCTCCCCTTCTCCAGGCTAAACAACCCCAGCTCTCTCAGCTGCTCATCATAAGACTTGTTCTCTGGACCCCTCGCCGGCTTCATTGCCCTTCTCTGGACATGCTCCAGATCTCAGTGTCTTTCTTGTAGTGAGGAAATAGATCTAAATCCCAATGGACCTTTAAGTTGATTACTTCTGAAAATATTTTGCCACAAAGTTTGTTGGAGTTTTCTGTTTCGTTCGTGGTTTTGGGGGTTTTTTTAAGTATAATATTAATTTCAGGAAAAATTACACTGTGTTGGGAGGGGTAAAGACAGTATCAAGATTTCCCCATAATAGTATCGAGAGTGAAAGGATTATAGCAAGTTACTTTATGACAAAGGTGTAAAAGGACTACGTCTTCCTTTTCTGGTAAAACTGTGGAAGGAAAATAAATTCCCAAACTGAATAAATTAGCACAGTGTTCTCATACAACCTCAAAATATTTGCTAAGACAGCAAACAATTAATTGAAACAATGAGACTGAGGACAAATAGGAGGTAAAAGTAGTGTAGAAAATGTCTTTTCACTTTACCATTTGCTTTTCAGAAATACTTATGCCAGATAGTTTGTAAAAGAAATCCAAAGGGATTAGCATTACATTTTTCTTTTACTAATTGAATTGGATGCTAAAATGCTATAATATTATGACATTGACACATTCTCCTCTTTTACCCCACAATGATAAGGCTCTGTATTTCTGGAGAGAGACAGTAACTAATAAGAGACAAAAATGTGGATGTCACTCAAGATTTTAGATCACTGTCTCATATTTATATTTTATTTTCAAGTATACTAACCTGAATGGATGCTGTTAAGCTTGTGGTTTAAATATTTTTTGAGTTTTGTCTTGCAGGAATAAGTTATGATTACTCACATTTTAATATACAGACCGCATAATGCTAAAAATAGTAATCTTTTTATTTTGGAAAACAGTAGTTACCTATGCCTTGTTATTTCAGACATTTATTTTCCATAAATTTAATTTCTTTATCATATCAAGCATTCCGTGAGAGTATTTACAATTCGTAATTGTTATTATAATTATGTAATTATTATAATTAGACTTGCATACATGTTTGGTGATATTCATACATGATGTCTTTTATTTCTTTTGTTTACAGCAAATTAAGGCGTGGGGATCAGTTTACAGATACACAATTTCTGGATTCCCCAATCTATAAAGTAAAAAATAAAATAAGTTTTAAAAGTAAATCAAAATTTATTTGAAGAAGACACAAGAATTGCCTTTACAAAGAATACTTCTAAAATGGGTACAATTTTAAATATATATATATATGTTTAGCGGTACAGAGTGCTTATTGTTCTTTGATTAGTAAAGGTCTTCCAAAGTGGAATTTCCTGTAAAGGAGCCCCTATATAAGGGACACAGAATACTTTACTGAGGAAGGCAAATAAACGAAGGTTAGGCTCCACTCTTGTGTTTTCCATTTCTGGTCAGTAATTTATAATATGTTCAAAGGGTTTGCAGCACTTCTTAATTTGTAAGAAAAGTGTACATTTTAATGAGAATTAAAAATAAATAATCTTTGGGAATTTTATTGTGAGTTTTTCATATTTACCATGAGTAGAACCATCTCTCATTGCTGGTTGGAACAGACACAAGCATCCCAAATTTTGATAAATCACTGAAATAGGTGGAAACAGTCTTTTTTTCTTTTTTTTTTTTTTTTGATAGTTGATTTTTGGATTTGACAGGAGTCATACTGAAATTCGAATGAGGAAGTCTCATTTTGAGGAATTGTAGAGAGAAGTCTAGTGCCCAGAGTATGTGCCAGAGGCAGCCAGAGAGAATACAGCACTGCAACAGAAATTCAATAGTAAATAGGATCCAGAGAAAGCAACACTTTGAGTTTCCAATTAGAGAGAGTGCTCATGTGACAACTAATACAACCACACCGTTCAGCTGTGAGGGTTTTGTACTGCTTCCCCTCTGGATTCTCGTGAATCAGTTCTGCATTCCATAATGCATTGTCAGCTGACAAACAGTTTTCTGGTATTTTCTGAATGGTAGATGCTGCCAGCTGCAGCCTATAAATCACAGTGCACTCAACTTTTACAGATTACATCGAATGAGATTCAGACTCATTTTGCAACCAAGATAGCCATAGCTCATTTTTAAGGAGATACAAATAAGTTGACTTCTTTTGGTTATAGAAGGTGGTTCTTCACACAGTATGCAGTTACGTTGAGGAATTCCTTACTACAGGAGTAGATGTTATTAGTTTGCATGGGCTTGAAAATTCATTGGACAATTTAATGGAAGAAAAATCTATGAGGAATTACCAGAAACACTGTTTCTGGCACAGGATGTCCCTGAATTGCAGATTGTTGAAGGCTGGAAGAATATTCTGGAGAAGCCTTACTATGTATTTGACCAATTTTTATGCTTTTTCCAAGGGCATTCACCATTGAAACTTTCAGAGACCAGTTCTTTGGTTAGCTAGATCTTTCGTCTGGTATGGTACACCTCTTTTTAAGAGGTGTAACTGGTACTCTTAGGTTTATAATGTATTCTTAAAAATACCAAACCAAACTGTACTCTTTGTACTTCAATGTAGGTTCCATTGTAACCTGGGAAGTTGAGGGAGAAAATATTCATGGAAACTTTCCACGCATGTTAAAGCCAAGAAGGTGATTGGGAGTAGTTGGCATTGATTTACAATGGGGAAATCATGCTTTATTAACCTGGTAGCCTCCTGCGATGAGACAGCTAGCTTAGTGGGCGAGGGGAGAGCAGTAGATGTTGTTTGTCTCAACTTTAGTAAGGCTTTTGACATCATCTCTGATACTTCGTCAGCTTGTCTGTGCGATGTTATGTGTTAGTTAAGTACACAGTGAGGTGGGTTGAAAACTGGCTGAACTGCCAGTCCCGGAGGGTTGTGATCAGGGGCATACAGTCCAGTTGGAGGCAAACCACTAGAGCTCCCTAGGGTTTCATACTGGGGCCAATGTCATTTAACATCTTCATTAATGACCTGTATGGTCAGACAGAGTTCAGCCTATGCAAATTTGCTGTTGATACAAAACTGGGAGGTGTGGCTGAAAGACTGGATGGTTATGCTGCCATTCAGAGGGACCTGGGCAGGCTAGAGAAATGGGCCAAGAGTAACCTCATGAAGTTCAACACGGGGAACCTACGTCCTTCTCCTGAGTGGCCAGAATTCCAGCTGCATATTTTGACAGAAAAAATGAGTCATACATGTCAAAATGTACTTCTGGATGTAGCTTTCAGGTCTGTCCATTCTACATGTAAGTCTTGAACTATAACCATAAACAATAAGAGGCACAAAACTATTATTTACAAATAAGTAATACCACAAGTGTTTTCTGTTGGGTTTTGGGGTGGTTTTTTTGTGGTTGGTTTGCTTTTTTTTAATGACAGTCTGTAGACCCAGAGCAGATTCCCCAGCATCCTGTAAAACATTCCATGTGTGAATTTGGAGTTAAATATGCCACTAGCAAGGTAGTTTACATAGGGGACCTTTATCCCCTAAACAGAGAGCTTGTCTAGCTGTGGCCACCAGTGCAGAGACCATGCAAAGGTTGTAAATGTACAACAATAAGGACAGCAAGATGTTTTCATATAGAACCTCACCAGGAAAAAGAAAAAAAGTATTCCATCAGTATGAAGATTCTTCCAATATTAAATTTATGTTATCACCCAGGCAATGTGGTCTGTATTGCAAAATAGAGAAGTTTATCTGAGAACTTTCAGCAAACAGACTTTTTCATTTTAAAACTTACTGTGTATGTCACTACATCAGCAAGACCATTGTGAAGAGGTGTAGAAATGGTCGGGAAGATAGAGTCTATCCTGATTCAGTGTGATTTTAAAAAGAATTACATATAGAATATTTTTATACATTGTTCCTTGTATTTTTTTACCCAGTTTGTGATTAATTGGGTTTTTTTTCTAATTGATTTTTTTAAGTGAAATGTTCACTCTTTATCAACATTGCCAGCTGTGTCATTAGAAATCCAAAAGAGGTATCTATTACAGCTTAAGTTCCCTGTGCTGGCGCTGCAGCAGCAAAACATGGTGGTTTTTTAAATGGTCGTTTCTCTCTATTGCCTGTGTGTTGAAAGCTAGGAGCAGAACCACATGCTTCATTTTCTCAGAAAAAAATAATAGTATTTTTGGAGACAGTACTAATTGTATTTTTCAGTGAAGGTCCTGTTGTTCCACACAGCCTCAGGTGTTACCAGCTAGACAGCTACAGTGTTCCGAATAAAAGCGTATATAATTCATACTTATACTTCATTAAAAGTGTAAGGCGTAGGGCTTTACGCCTTAGTTTCTTCCATTCCTTTTAGTATGGATATCTTTCAAAGTAACAAATGATAAAGGAAATGACCTGAAGATGCGTAGAAGTTGTTTTAAGTAACTCTGAAATCATATTGTTGCTGCTGCCCTTCTTTCCTTGTTTTCTCCATCCTTACTGGTTTTGTTACTCAAATTGGTGTTCTATACACAGAGAAAATTTACCTTGTTGTTCTCTAGGATGCAGTTCTTTTAATTGTTCTGCAAAATGGTTGCTTACTTTAGGTACTGCATAGGTAATGTTACATTGCCTGTTGAATCTTCACTAAATGTGCTTCTTTTACTAGATCAGTTGATATATTAGAAGTTCTTGCCAGGACAAAGATGTGAAAACAGCTCATGATATTTGAGATAAAAATTAACCTGTAGCTGTCACAGGGATTAAGATTATTTTGCTGAGGATAAGGTAATTTGAACTTCTTTTTATAGCTTCAAAGTTGCTTTTTCTCATGTTTATTCAATCTAATTTTTGTTTTTGTATTTTACTTTACCACTAATAAAGATTTTGATTGTTTTAAAATTTGTAGGAAAATTAATTCTAGATATTTAGATTAAACAGGAAGAGTGAAATATTTATGATTCTGTAAATCCTTGTTTGCACAAGTAGCCCTTACAAATGCTTATAATATCTGGAAGTTACTGCCTATTATTTTGTGAGTGCATATTTATGCAAAATTCTCATTGGGCTCATGATCACTCCATTGCTGGATTTTACCACAATTTAAAATTACCTTTTGAGATTTTATTGTTGGAACATAATGACAGTTCGCATTGGTTATGTTGCCATTTTGCTCTGGAGGAACATATATACCCTTTGAGAAAGTGTGAGGTATGTCGTAGTGTTTGACTATACCTTAAAAAGCTCCAGTAAATACACTGTTAAGAACAACTGACTTGTCCCTTTTGGGGGCACCGCAGAGCGTTGCTCGGCGTCCCCCTGCGCTACCGCCCCGTCGGCCCCGCGGCCCCGCCCCCGCCTGCCATGGGCTCTCCAGTTCCAGCTGCTGTGGCTGCCCGTGATTTCCTGCGGCTGTTCGTTCTGGAGCTGGGGTACAATGTCGCTGCAAGGGGCGGCGGGGCCTGAGGAGCTGGTTTTCTATGTGAATGGGAGGAAGGTAAGTGTTGCCCGGACAGAATGTGGAGAAAGGGGGGCTGCTGTTGCAGAAGTAGCCCCAAAGGGTATGGGCATAGATTCGGTTTCCTCAGAATTCTGCCTCATGCCTGCAGAAGTATTCCTTCCCATGTCCTTCTTGCTGGGTAAGAAGCGAATCAGCCTCCAACTACTACTTTAGTTATCTAACACTCTTCTGCGTGCAGCAAGTGCTGTTAGAAGCAGAGAAGCAGCAGAGGAGGACTAACATGATTACCACATCCCATTTTAGCTAGCTCTGCTGTGTTTGGGGGAAAAACGCATCAAAGTGAAATGGACTTTCAGCTGGGTATCAAATTTGTCTGGTGAGCAAACTAGTTTTTTGGGGGGTTCTTTGGTGAGCAAACAACAAACAAAAATCTGTACGTGCCTGGCTTCTCGTCTTTGATGGTATCAAAGAAGAGGCATCAGATGGTATCAGATTTTCAGAGGCACAACAGTAAGTCAGCAAGACTCAGGTGCCAAAACGGACTACTGGCCGACATAAAGATAATATTGCAGGAACAAGATTAAACTGGTTGCTGATTCAATGCAACTGGAAGGAACTGGCTTATTCTAAGCAATGGAATAAGGAATACTGTAATCGATGAAGTATGTAGGCATTTCTGTTGCTCTGTTGTTAGTCTATTATGGCAAGTTAAAGTTTGTATAACTAAAGCTAGAAGAAAAGTGGTTCCTGCGGATAGCCATACAGGCTTCCTCTCGTCTTCATCCCAGTAGGTTAAAGTGCCAGGGAGACTCTAAAATCTGCAGATCATTATTTCTTTATGTTATGCTGCCTCTGTTGTAGCAAAGTTCTGTTGCGTTTTTATTTCTAGTGTGGCTGAAGTTAAATTGCCTCAGTATGACCTTTCACTGAGCAGCAGTTATTTTTAGTAGTTGCAAGGTGCCCTGGCAGTTCTGTCTGGGAAACATATCTGTCTGAGAAGGAGTTTCCAGAAGGAGCCCAAATTCTGTTGTGGTCTTTGACAATTAGTCTAGTTCTATGAGAGAGAACCAGATCAGGATTCTCTTCTAGCTTTGTGGGAATGTAGTCTGTGCCCTGAGTTTTGAAAAGCCTTGGTTTCTTGGTTAAACCTTGTTTTTCTCATTTCTTGCTGCAGATAATAGAGAAAAATGCTGATCCTGAACAAATGCTGTTGCCTTATCTGCGAAAGAGACGTATCCTTTTCTTGTCTGTTCCCTAAAGTCACTCATTTGAAAGTCTTAGTTGAGCAAAAGCCTCATAAATAATAATTCAAAGGTGATTTACCAGGTCGAGGAAGTTGTAACTCCTTTAAGATAAAATAACCGTCTTAAATGATGTGTCTTTCTTTGGCCAAATACTCTTCAGCAAGCTGCTGTATTTTTAGCCTGATTTCCTAAACAAACAAAGTAATGCCATCAGGCATGATGTTTACGTGTGTATCTGTGTTCCTCCCCTCTACCCCCATAAAGAAACATCAGAACGTTTTGGCCAGTGTACATAAAGCTTAACAGAATAGGAGTCTCCAAGTTTTGTAGAAGTCTCTCTCCCAGGAAAGGGGAGATCTTGTGATGAGATCCTGAGTCTGCTAGAATTTTGAGGTAATCTGTTTTTTCTTATGATAAAGACTCCGAACAGATTTCTAAACTCAAAACAACAGGTTTAATAGTAAGTAAATATGAACAAGTATGTTTTTAAAACAGAAAAAAAAATATTATACTAGACAAGACATAAGTTGGGAGAGCTAGAACTCTCACCCTGCCAGTTTTGTCTTTGCAGTCAAGTTTCTTTCCTCCTGTCACGGTTTCAGTTCACAGCTTTCTGGGTTGCAACAAATTGTGCAGTACTTTCTCTGATTTTTCCCTTTCTTGCTCTTCACCATTTCAGAGGCCTGACTGTATGTCTGCTCTCAACTGTTCTCAGGAGTTTTCTGCTGCGCCACAGGCTTATTCCCAGTGTTCATGAAGCTCTTGCATAATACTCTGAACACACGTGTTAGGGACTCACAGCCAGGAGCAGGAAGCAAACGTGGGGAAGAACAGAGTCTCTCCTTTTTGCAGCTTCCTAGACTGCCTCATGAAACATACCCCCACAGGGCAAGTGATGTACTGTATACTATGAATTCACAAAAGAGAGAGTTTTTATATTTGTCTCAAAAGAAAAACTTAAGTCAAAACATGTTTGCTATTGGTCAGTCATAAGGACGAGTCTGGAGCAGAATAGGTTGCTGTAGTTTTGGTGCTTATGAAGTTATTCAGTAATTTAAACAACTTCAGTCTCCATCAGACTATAAAAAGTAGAATCATAGAATCATTTAGGTTAGAAAAGACCTTTAGGCTCATCGAGTCTAATCATTAACCTAATCCTACCAAGTCCACCACAAAACCCATGTCCCTAACTGCCACGACTACACATCTTTTCAATACATCCAGGGATGGTGACTTGCCCACTTCCCTGGGCAGCCTGTTCCAGTGCTTGATAACCCTTTGCATGAAGAAATTTTTCCTAATATCCAATATAAACCTCCACTGGCACAACTTCAGGCCATTTCCTGTTGTCCTATCACTTGTTACTTGGGAGAAGAGACCAACACCCACCAAGTAGCTCGGTACCAGCCCTACCACAAGAGTATCTTAAAATGTATTTGCTTTATCTGACAGGGTAGGATGCCTGTGAAAGGACCCAGTAAAGCACTTTGTAGTGGAAAAAAAGGTAGAGCTTAGTTAGGTAAGACTTTAAATCATCTCAAAGCTTTACTGCAAGTGAAGAGTGCTAAACCTCACGTTGACAAACATTTTTTTCTTTTGATGATGTGGTATGAAAAGAAAGTGGCCTGTTTCCTCTCCATCATTCCTGGCTCCTATTGACAGTTCTCTTCCTGCACCTTGTGCCAGCTGTGGAGTTCCTCAGGACTCTCTGTGTAATAATTCTACTTATTGGGCCAGCAGAAAACTAACTAGGAAGTACAGAGGCTTTCAGCTAGGTTAGGGACTCAGTCACTAATTAGTCAGCTCATGGAAGTGACTGGTGAGAAAAAGTGCAAGATGTCTTGTGCTTTGGAGCAGGTAATGTTGGGAAGAGGAAGGGCAGAAGAGGACGAAGAAATGGGGACTAAGGCATCTTCCTTTTGGTAGCTGTAGAACATTAAATTATCTGTTTGGCTGTTCAGATTCACCACTGTTCTGGATTCATGGAAATGAACAATTCTCTCATAAGTGTGATCTTTCAGATGAGATGCAAGGTTAATATCCTGACTATAAATGGGCCTTCTGGGAAAAATTGGGATATTGGTTTTAGTGTTCCACTGGAACTTCAGATATATAGCTATTTTGCCCATTACATGCTTTTTCCTTTCATATTTTCACTTGGAAAGCTATTTTTCACTTCCTCTTTCTGTCCCAACTTACTCCTCTTCCAAAAGAAGTCAGGGTCAAGTTTTCTGTTTTCTTGGGGACAGGATTTTGGTGATGTCATTCCTTAGCTTCAATCTTATTTTCACTGAAAATGTTAATCCAACATAGAATGGAGTCTGATATCATACCAAACCAATTCTAAGTTCCTTAGCTGGTCAGGAAAAAAGGTGGCCTCAAGCTTTTCAGCAGAATAAAGGCCAAAATGAAACCTGATATTTTTTTTCCCTAATGACAGCATTTTCAGTCCGTCTTACAGGAACTAAGTATGGCTGTGGAGGAGGTGGCTGTGGTGCCTGCACAGTGATGATATCAACTTATGAGCCAGCTTCGAAGAAGATAAGGTATCCTTAACAGAAAAATTTGAAAACAGCACAGAATTTTATGACCATAGATATGAAACTGTAAAAACAAAGTTGTAAAATCTGTACTTAATTGTAAAAGAATCAAAAGGAAGGATCACTTTAATCCAGAAGACAGCACTGTAAAAAATACTGTTCATTCAGCTATGTTGTGAATTTGTTCAAATGCTTAATTTGCTCATACATACTGACAGCTCCTGCAAGGAGTTTTCTCTTTAGGAGGCATAAATTTAACACCCTTTGTATTGACCACTGGAATGTGGCTCCTACCTGCAGCTCTGTCATGTGACTGATGGGAAGATAGGGCAGGCAGAAGTTTGAGTCTTACCAGCCCTTTAATACTGAACTCTCTCCCTACACCCCGCCCACAAAAAGAAGGACTTTGAAACTCAAAACCAGAGTTTCATTAAGCTAAAAACTGGAATAAATTACTTTTAAATTGAGAAAACTCCAGTCAAATTGTTAAATGGTAACATGTCATTGTCAATTGAATGTTTTTTAGGTGGGGAAAAAGTAAAAATGTTCCAGTTGTTCCTTTTTGTCAATTGCGTTAATTGGAATGCAATGCAAATGAAAATCTTTAAAGTTATTGTAACAGTTGAAATTAAAACAGTCAGAATGACAGTTGAAAAGAAACATCTCAACTGTAGTAAAACAAAACATTTTATTGGTAATGATGAAAAGCTTTGAAGAATTTTAATTTTGGTATGTTGTTCCTACTTAGTATTCTATTTATTTTACATCAGGATTTCCTTTAGGTCAGAAAATTGATTACAAATTTTCAGCAGTATTTCTTTACTTCTTCCAAATGACTACACCAACCCTCCCTTCCCCATCTTCCTCCTTCAGAACACACTTGACAGGTTGCTTGTGGGTAAGAGAGACAAGAGGCCAATTAGAAAAGACTGAAGTACTAGGGAAGATATAAATTCTACAGAACAGTCCTCATAGACAGTTTTTATACTGGGGAAAAGAGGCACAGCTAGTAAGTGATCTCTTCTGTAAAGCTTATTCTCTTCTCATTCCAAATGATGATAATGACTGTATAAACTATGTCTTGATTGACTGCCAAATAATATTCATGCATCTCTATTATAATAAAATATTATTCATATTCTTTACTCTCCTTTATGTTCCAAAGACATTTTTCAGCAAATGCTTGTTTGCTTCCCATTTGCTCCTTATATGGTGCGGCAGTTACCACAGTGGAAGGTGTTGGAAGTACAAAAACCAGGGTTCATCCAGTTCAGGTGAGAGTACAGTATTGCTGTTTAAGAGGATTACTGATTTCTTCCTTTGTATGGGAAGCACTTGAGTGCTTGAGTGGCAGTGCTTTTTGGGCATGGGAATTTCACGTGATGATTATTCTCCCTGCTAAATGATAACAGAAGACTGCACAAGCTTGTGACGGTTGGTTGATCAAGGCTGTTGAGATATGGCTCATAGTGGATCTTGCTTTAGTACTGACAGCTTGATCAAATAGTTGGTATATAAGAATTGTTGGAGTGGATCAGGCTTGCATTCTATTTGGGCACATCTTGGACAGTGCCCCTTTAGCTGATGTTTTAGTATGAATGCAAAATAGACAGAAGTCCACTGAAGATTAATTAGCTTCCTCGGTAAGGTGCACCAGGGCATCACATCCAAAATAATTATTCTTACTTGACATTGCTTAAATTGTTTTACTTAAAAAGTCTGATTTACTATGAAAGTCTCGCATTTAAGGAGAGTTCCTTAGAATGATTGTGTACACTGGAAGGAGTGCTATTTATGGTATTTCATTTCAGGAAAGGCTTGCCAAGTGCCATGGCTCCCAGTGTGGTTTCTGCTCCCCTGGAATGGTGATGTCCATATACACTTTGCTAAGAAACCACCCAGAACCAACTTCAGAGCAGATGATTGCGGCTCTGGCTGGTAAATATTGCCACTTTTTAATGTGTAGGTATGTCCTTGAACTATTTTCTTCAGTTACTTCGTGTATGTGAGTGCGTGTCTCTGTGAGTACACATGCATGCATGTACATATGCAGTCTATACAAATTGTGCTTCCCAGCACAGTTCCTACTGGATACAGACCTTGTATTCCCTGTCATTCTTTTCTCCTGGAAAATGAAGTATGGAGCTGTGGATTGTTTCAGGGACAGGTGTTCAAAACATCCCCATAAGCGTCTTTTGAAGTGCTTTAAATCAAATGTGCAAAAATGATGGCACATTGGAGAAGTAGCTGCATCTGAAGGTCTCTGAGATCCCCTTACATCTAGAGTTGAGAATGTCATAAGCCTCACAGGAGAGCCCCTTTGTGGTAGGAATAAAAGCAGTCAAATAAGGTACAGATGCAGACCATCTTCACTAAAGGAAAGTGAGCATTTATTGCAGCCTTCTTTCATCTGTTGTGCTCTAGATTCACGGTGGGGCAAAAGGCATTTCCTGTTACTATGAGGTGAACTTAGATGGCGGTGTAATGCTAACCTCCTTCACTATTAGAAATAAGTCAGGGGGAAGGAGAAAAACATTTTGAGTGGGTGAAGAATATTGTAAAATCTTTTATTTCCCTGCATACTAAGCTGTAGTCAGCATTCCCTCTAGTGCAGCTCTCAAGTATTTCATAGTCCTCTTGAAACAATAGCCTTTTTCCTCAGGAGCTGCAGGGTCCTAAATCTTGTGACACTGATCTTTTTTGTCTTTCAGAGAGCTAACACTTCTTAAGCTTCAAAAACGCTAACCTTGTATAAAGGCATGACATTTTAAAAACACATGCTTTAGAACAAAGATTTTTCTTACTGATTTCCCTTTTTCAGGGAACTTGTGCCGCTGTACTGGATATAGGCCGATCCTAGATGCCTGTAAAACCTTTTGTAAGGTAAGAAATAGTGATGATAGGAATACTAGATTTTTCCCATTAAGGTATATATGTGTAGTAACCATCAAGATTTTCATTAACATCATCTATTTCCTCTGTTATTTTTGAATATCACTTCTTTAATTCTTCCTATTTAGCTTATTATTAAACTTCCTGTGGAAATTTTTTGAAATATAAAGAGACATTCTTATCGGCTTATGCAGGCTATAAATCATTGACATTCTGGGCAGTATTTCACTAACGGAATATTCCTACTTTAGGAATCTGTTTGTTGTCAAGGGAAAGAAAATGGAAAGTGTTGCTTGGATCAGGAAGATAATTTGTTTGACAAAGAAAATAAGGTAGGGGTTTAAGTATTTTACCTGTCCCATTTAGATATAAAACTTATAGAAAGAATATTGCATGGCTTTTTTTCTTGTAATTAAAGTAAACGCAGTATACTCTGCCATTTTTATCCTCCACCTTATTCACCTTACATAATATTATTTGTAAAATAAGATAATTTATTATTGCTCACAAAAAATTTGGAGATATTTCTAAAAATTAAGGATTCTATGTGTATATTTGTATGAGGAGACAATGACGTGTCAGGTAGTTGGTATAAGGTAGTTTGGACCTCCAGAGCTGAAATTTGAGCAGTTCTTCGAGTTCAGGAATATTAATAGTCTCAGCTCTGCTCATACAGTGTTCATCATATTGTGTAAGAAATGAAGGCTTATGTGGAACTGTCTTACATCAATGATCAGTGATCATCTGAATGTAACTACCAATCTCTTAGGAATCTTACTGCTGACTTGAGTCTGAAGAACTGATACATTCTTAAAAATCAGAGTTGTGATTGTAATTTTATATGAAACCTCTTATCCATACAAACACTTGATGTTGTTTTCAATTTTCTTTCAATAATATCTAATCTACTTCATTGCTTTTTGAGTACCGTAGGTTGGCATGAAACCAGCTACTTTCTTATAGTAGGACTAAAGGAGGCCTGTAGTTAGTCTTTCAGTTGCTTGCCTCCACACTCTCATTTGTGTCATTTGTGAACTCTAAGAACTCTGTTATGAACACTTCTCACCTCAGCAGCTCCAAATAATGCATGGTAATTTAGCAACAAATCCAAATGATAATGGAATTACTAATTTTCTACTGACTTCAGTGGGACCCTCATAGTTTGTTCTTGGTTTTGCCTTTTTTTTTTTTTAATGGAATTAATGATGAGAGAAAATTCTTGGTCTTTGCTTGTTTTCTTTGTTTTTAAGATTTCCACCAGACTATTTTCAACAGATGAATTCCAGCCCCTAGATCCCACCCAGGAGCTTATATTTCCTCCAGAATTAATGGTAATTTTTGCTGCTTATAGAATATTTTTCAGCTCTGTCTTTTTCTTAGTAGTCAATAGTTCAGAACTCATTCTGAAGTCCTGCTTAGCAGTAATTCATCAGAAGAAATGTTGTAACATTTTAATATAAATCCAGAATTATGTTCCTTTTTTTTTCCCAGTGAACTTATTGAATATTCACATACAAAAATTAATCGTATTGTGAAAATGAAGTTGCAGTTAGGTATTAGGTGAGAAGACAAGTAACCTAAACTGTGTTATCAGTGCAGCACCTGAAGATCTAAATGCTTCTCAGAAACTGAACGGCAAACACTTTTTAACATTGGCAAAACAATGCATTTTCCCCATTTAGTGGCTTAATAGTTTTGTTGGTCTTTTCTGTCAAAATGTCAGCCTCAGATAGCCACCCAGACCAGGGAGTGTTTAGCCCCGGTGACTGAAGTATGACAAAGATATAACAGATGAAATAAGGGCACTGGAACAGAAAGTGTCAGACATTCTTAATTATTGACAGCAGTATTTGCCCTAGAAAAACTGAAAGTTGTTTGCTTTACATTATTATCAATCTATGGATTCAAAGCTAAATTCTCTGTAACTAGATGGCTGCTTATTGAGAAACGTTGATAACTGTGGGACAGGAATCATTCACCGTGTGTTTGTACCACCATTAGTTCACAAGCAATTTCCAAGTGATCAGTGAACAGTGCTTGAACAGCCAGAGGCATCTACATGCATGCTTAATCTATAAAGAGATGCTGCTGCCAGTATCATTGGTGACCTCCAAGCAAGCTAAGCATGCAAACACCTCCATAAGTATTTTTTATCACTTTTCTAATAATTTCAGCATTTGCAGGATCTATTCCTATATTTTTTCTTGGGGGCTATTTATTATCAATTTCTTTTTATTAGCCCATTGGAATTAATTGAAGATGTTTCACCAATGCAGTCTAGAAATTCAGCACTGTGCAAAGAGCCAGCATAACAGTCCCATTTCTGTCCAATTTTGAAGGATTAAGTAGAACTGCCATTGTTTAAGAACTTATTTTGACTTTGTCTAATGTCTATTAATATTTAAATCTGCCATATTTACCCATCAGAGAATGGCTGAAAATCAACCAAAGAGAACTCTGTTTTTTCATGGGGACCGAATGACATGGATTTCTCCTGTAAGCTTAGATGAATTATTGGATCTGAAAGCTGCCCACCCCAAAGCACCTCTTGTGGTTGGGAACACCAGTGTGGGTATGTATACAATCAGAAAGGCTCCTGTTGCCATAGTTCCAGTGTGCATGGGAGGAGTGGGGCTATGTTTATTATTCTTTGCATTTTTATCCTTAAGCTTACTCTCCACTATATTGGAGTTGTCATTATGGAAAATGTCTTTTGTCTAAGTCTATTCCTATCTGGTAGGACCTGAGATGAAATTCAGAGGCATATTCCATCCAATTGTTATTGCTCCTGGCAGGATCCTGGACCTGAATGTGGTGACACGCACGGATGATGGTCAGTAGACTTTATTTGTTCAGACAGGGAATTCCTCTGCAGTAAGGGATGCTGCTCTGTGCCGTAGAGCTAAAGGTGTGAAGTGCTGTGCAACTCATTCCTAAGCATGCTTGATTCTTTCCCAGGTCAAGGTGGCTGTGGCCACCATCCTAGTGCACGACACAGAGTTTTGTCTTTATGACACGGTGCAGTACTGACCAGAAATGTTATCTGGGGCCCCTATTAGTCATAACAGGGCGAGGGTAATTATTCTGGTAATACTGGTTCTGGTGCTAAGTCATGTGGTATTTGCTTTGTCATCTCTGCACCACGCTATGCTGTATAGCAGAGAGAGACCCATACAGAACCACAGAGGGAGTTAGCAGCGTTGCGTGCTTGTCTACCTTAGAAAAAAGTCTACGATTAAACTGACCTAGCTAATGTGCATTAACTAATCTTATCCTCAATCATAACAGCATTAATTATTGTAGATTAAAAATTTGGTACCTCAATTTATATATTTAAGATAAGCATGGATTTTTATTAGTTAAAGTTAGACTAGGTTTTCGTTTTTAAATAAATTATATTGAAATTAGAAATAACAACTAGAAATAGATTCAAACCTACTAAAATAGACTAAATTAATTAAATAGAAATTACATTGTGCAAGTTTACTGCTGAAGTTTTAAGGAAAATCAAACCCTATATCTGACGAAAGTTACTTGCTATATGCCTGAAGCCACGTTTTGTAAGTAAACTGTATTTGACAGTTCTGTCATTGCATTTAGAATATCTTTTTCATTTCAGATGAGTCATCCAGTTGTAGTCAATGACTGGTTTGTTCTCAGCTGCAAAGTGGTTGGGAATTGGAAGGAAGCAGGGAGAATGTTTACTGCTTCTTTTAATCTATAAATAAAATCTAGTTATGAGAAGGTGAGACTTCTAAAAAGAGATATGCAGTTTAGTTTGCCAGCCAGAAATATTATTTACTCTCGTTAATCAAACCTAAGTGCAAAACATGCTCTAATTAAATTTTTGCTTTAAATACACTACATTTAGTATTGCTGTACTTGATTAATAAAAAGACATTTTAAAATTATATATATTTTGATTTATATTTTTGATTGAATTCCAATGTTCATTCAAAACATTCATACATTACATAAATACAGTCTAATAATGATTTTGAATAGAAAGGCAGTTTACCACTTTATAATATTGACATTTTTATAAAGTATGATCTTAAAAAAAAAAAAAAGTATAACTACTCAAATAAATGCATATAGTTATAGGTTGTCTTTCTAGTGGGAAAGAGAATACCAAAAGACTGCAGATACTACCTACCCATACCTTAGGAGAATAACTAGAATATACATATGCAAAGCAAGATCAAATTATGATGAAAATCATGTTTAAAAATAGGAAGAGCCTGTTGAAAGCATTTTGAAGCTCACTCACCTTTGGGTGAAACATCATCTAAACGTTTACTCAATCAACGTTGGTGCAAGGGAAGCCCTTGGAACGGGCAGCTGGAAGTGAGATTCCAGCTAAAAGAGAAGGGATTTCCCTTTTAGTAGAAGTGGTGAGCTATTAGCTCAGTTTCATCTTTTAATGAAATTTTACCTTCAGTCTCCTGAAATGAAAGGTCACAGTACCTTTAATTTGCAAAGCCCCTCTCCTTATATTTGCCTGTATTCCACATAAGCGGTCCTAGCTCTACAGTCTGAGCATAGCTCAAAACCCAGGCAATAAAGCAATGTGCACATTACACTTTCGTAATCTTTTCGTTACAGGATTAACTTTGGGAGCTGCCTGCAGCCTCTCTCTAGTGAAAGACATCTTGACAAATGCAATCGCAGAGTTCCCTGAAGAGAAGACAAGGGTTTTCTGTGCTGTCTTGCAGCAATTAAGAACTCTTGCTGGAGAACAGATAAGAAACGTTGCTGTATGTTGTGAGTTGCTATAACAACTGTAACAAATGTGAAATTGCTGCTGACCACATGTAAAACTTGCATTTTTAATTGGTTTTAGTAGTGAATTTTCTGTCAATACATCTTTTTTGAGCCTTTGATCTGTATAAACTTGTGTTAGTCTGCATGTTATATTGTCACTTAACATAAAAACATGAAGAAGATGGAGAAAGGTGACATAAATTTATTTTTTTTAAGTCTTTAGGTGGAAACATCATAAGTAGAAAATCAACCTCAGACTTGAACCCTGTTCTGGCAGCCAGCAACTGTATGCTCAATCTGGCTTCAAGAGGTAAGAGGAGATACCCTGTCTCTGTAGTAGTGCCAGAGGTACAGGATCCTATTGCTTTCGGAGAGGGGAAATAACAACAGGTGAGTTTAAGGAACTCTTTTCCTGCTCTCATACAAGATCATATCTGCAAGAGATGCAATTTGCAAACGAAGAACATGTGAAAGATTCTCATGACAAGGGTAAGCATTCAGACCAACCGGACCACATATAGTTCTGTGAGCAGTGAATTACTATAAGCACTCATAAAAACTCACAATTTGAGTAGCTGTATACTACATCCCCACTTCCATGGTAGTTTTTTTCTTTAATTGATGCTTTGCTCTGGTTTTAAAATCACTGTCTGGCCCTGAAGAGATCTCTGCCTTCTCGTTCCTCACAGATGCTTCTGATACAAGAAACCACTAGTTCAGCACCTTTTTCCATGTCCGTTTCCTCAGTTTCCTTCCATCACTGTATATATACTCCCCTCTACTTGCTCCTTTTCTTGTGCACTACCTTAGCATTGGAAGGTTGATAAAATTATTGGTAAACATGAGCTATCTGGTGGTCTGGAATTGCATGCCCTCCCTTCTAGATGGCTTATGTCCTTTTTGCTCTTGATCCGAAGTGCCTGTTGCTATTTCAGACCATGTAATACTCTACTCAGTACCCTGAAATACAAGTTCTTTAAGGGCTTGTTTCTGAGTCAGGATTTCTTGGAATGGATACACAAAAACTTATGCTGCATGATTTCTGTGATTTCTTTCTGTGCAGATTGGTGTTGAGAGGAAAAATACCTGTCAGAATGTCATTCTGACAAGTGAAAGTACAAAAATTTGCATCTTCTTAACAATTCTAATGTTGTGCGTACTTATTTGAGTGATGAATAGGATCACTGACTGATATCTCGCTCTGTTAAACTGGCAGAATTTTACTGCTGGAGAGGGTTTTATGCGTTTTCACAGGTTTTTAACATATTTCTTTACCAAATGGTAGTTAGTGAAACATAGGAAAAGTGGATTGTTCAAGAAAGGAGATTGCAGAAACACTCTTAGTACTTAGTATTTATCTTAAATCACATTGTAAGAGAAAATGCACCTTCCTAGATGCTGGCAGGCTCACAGGTGTGATGGGACAATAATCTTTAGGTATGTAAACCAGGTGTATTCTGGATGGAATTGCAAAAGTAAAAATCCAGAAATGCCAGAGCTGCTGTTCTTAACAGTGTTATTTTTCATATTCACACTTCGGCAAAATAAAATTCCTGTAGTAAATTTTTACTGTCACACTAGTTATATTTAAGGAATGCAATTTTCATGCTAAATGATATTCTAGGATGACCAGGTTACAGTGTCACCATTGCACATAACATGAAACACACGAAGAAAAAAATCTTGCTGTAAAGCAGCCAGTCTTGAAGTATCACGTTCATTGAATGTCAGGGAAGGATTTTAATATACGAACCTTTTAAAAATGACACAGAAGATTATGTGGTTCTAGAAAGTCTTGGGATAATTCAGGGCTACTGCAAGATAAATATTGTCTAGTAATAAGAAATAATTTATTTAAAAATTCATTGGACCCCTTGGGTAGCATGTGAAAAGTACAAAGGACATAGAAAACTAGTAAAAAATGCACTTTGACTTCATCTGTCAAACACACGTTGTTAAATTTCACACGGGTGAATCACTGTGGATTTCCATCTGTACAATGTTTATGCCTCTGTGTCTTTGCAGAATGACAATGCTACTTGACAGTTGTGTTACTGGTACAGTTGTAGTTCTACAAACAAAACTCCTTGAGCTGATGGAGCTTGTTTAATTAATATAATCAATTATATGTGTTAAAGGGTTGCATTTCCAGAAGGCTTGCTAGCTTAACTGTGTAGTGGTATTGGCAAACCCAGTGTAGCACAGATTAAACTTAAGTGTTCAAAGGACTCTTACAGATTTAGGTTTCTTGCAGAATTTTGTTCTCTTCTCTTTCAAAAATCCCATCTTTAATAGTATGTATCATACAAAGACAAGCATAGTCACTTTTAAAATAATCTAAAATAATTTTAAAATAATGTTAAAAAAACAGACAGGAAAAGGCAATAGCATTTATTCCCTTCTGGACTCCTAGAAGTGTTATGAATCTCAGGTGAAAAAAAAAACCCAAAAACAAAACCACAGCAAAACAAAAATTAAAAATTGTTTTTTCACTTTTGCAGAAGTTCTCTCCCATTCTCTCCCTTCTTCCTCATTCTTTATGTTTTAGAAGGAAAGGTAGGGATGACAGCAGCTGCAGAGATTTGGAACAGATTGGCAGGAGTGGGGATGGGATCATCATGGCAGTATCAGAAGGGAAGATTGGATTACGGAATAGGGATTGATCTCTGGGCACTTTCTTAGGACTCTGGTGTTATGATGGTATGGAAGATGGAGCAGTCGATTTGTAGAGCATACTGATAATTTGTTATATAAACACTGCATTTATTATTTACTCAGGAAGGCTGCAGGTATTTTTTTGCCGATTAAAATATGATTGGTGTATGTTAATGGCACAATTTTACAGAAGTTTCTGGATTTGGGATTTTTTTTAGGAAGAAAGCGTCAGATTCCTTTGAGTGATATTTTTGCAGATGGAGTTGGCAACAATACCATTACGCCAGAAGAGATCTTAGTCTCTGTCCATATTCCCTGTTCTAGGAAGGTAAGTTAGTAGTTTGTTTAGATTTGCTTTATGCAAAGTTAAAGACCATTAAATAAAGAGCAGGATGTGGCATAATCCCTATGTTTAAAGTAACAGTATTACTGCTCACTTTCTGAATTCCTTATGTTTGATCCTGTCAGTGCCACACTATCTCCCAGTTTTTGCCAAAAAACACAACTCTGCAGGTAGCTGGTGATATATAAAAAGTGATATTCTGACAAAAAGTTACCCTAAAATGATGAGGGCAATAGGAATTGTCTAAACTCCCTACAGAAAGGGGTCTTAGACAAACTGCCGTAGTCCTCACTAAAGCAGGCTGCTTACCCCTGATAGGATTGGCATCAAGCAGGTAAAGCATTGTCATCTCTTGAGGATTTTTCTTAAAATGAGATAAGATTGGACATGTGCATGGTGCTTCCATAAATGTTGCTGAACTGAATAATAGTCTTTAACTGGTATTGTGTTTGCAAGAGTGGATACAAGATCTTAAGAGAATTAAGAGTTGTGATATCTGAGTACTGAAGTTTGGCAATACTTTGAAGCCTCTACGCTTTTGTACTACTTATAAATGCAACTCCACAAGATCCTTGTCTTCCACCTATCTACCACGAAAAAATCTAGGTCATCTGAACAGTGTAGATGATGGAGGATTGGGTACGGGCTGCCAGAAAATCAAAGATGGTGAAGCTACTGAAAGGTCAAGAGAAGGAAGTGTATAGTCTTGAATGCTCAGGAAGATGAATTTGTGCTCTTCACTTTTTTATTCTCCTGCTTCACGTAGTGCAATAGCAAGTTCTGCTTTCAGATACTTAAATGTCTACAGGTTAGCCACTTCTGTCTGATCTCGCTTAGGGGGAGTATGTCTCTGCATTTCGACAAGCACCAAGACGGGAAAATGCTCTCCCAATAACCAATGCTGGGATGAGAGTCCTTTTTGAAGAAGGTACAGACGTAATAAAGGATTTAAGTATTTTCTATGGAGGTGCTGTCTCCACCACAGTCTGTGCAAAACAAACCTGTTGGACACTTACCGGAAGGTACAATTTCTCTGCCTTCTCTATATCTCTAAATAAAGGGACTTTGAGAGTTCGGGTGTACTTCCTTGGACCACAGAAGTACAGAAAGATTTCATTTGCCTAGGTGATGCCATGTACGTTCAAGTGGATGACCTGGTCAAAACTTAATGATGACTTTTCGCGGTTGTTACATTTTCGAGTCTGCACGTGGGTGAAATTCTGATGTGAAATATGCAGAGAGATACGAGAGAGAGATGAGCTGTGAGATAGGTGGATGAGGTATACAGAGGTCAGTTGTGCACCTAAACCCAAGCATTGGTAAATGATGCTGTATCCCGTAGGTTTGATAATCCCCTAGTGTCAGTGTTCTTGAGTCCTTCAGTTTGGCTCTAATAGATACAAAGTTTAAAAACTTCAGATGTGCCCAATAAATTTAGGAGCAGAAGTCAAGCCTTAACCTTTTCAATATCTCTTCATCTACAAGATCCTGATAATCTTTGAAGTTAATCCCTGACATTCCCTCCCACTTTGCAGCATCTTTCCAAGGTTTGGAAGAAAAAAATTACAATTAATTCAAGCACTATGAAAACATTTGTCTAAACAGAGTCCCACTGGACTGTTTTACCATTTAATATGCAACTTGAAGTACTCATTATTTTTTGCTGCTTTACATGATTAAATTTATTCTAACAGATTTATATTTTGATCTCTAGCATTGTGTAACTATGGAGAATTAACTGTGTTGAGATACTTCAAGGAGACAGCCTTTTCAGAAAATGTAACAACTATCCGGCATTAATCAAATCCCTTGAAAGCATCTACAGTTTGCATCAATATTGTTATCCACTTTTCTTTAAATATAGGGCAGCATCTGCAGAATAGTGATAATCTATGAGACTGTTAAATCAGCTTTAAAGCTGTAACAGGCTTTATTTATTAATTTATTTATTTTTAAAAGGCTGACATAGCACTCAGTTGCATTGACTTAGAGGACTTCACTTCTGTGAGCAACATTGATCTACACTGTTTTCAAAATTGCAGGCCATCATTAGAATCAATAGTTTGGCTCCATTGTGAGCAGGATTGTGCCTGTGGTCCATTGTACAAATATATTACTGCATTTTGTATTTTTTTTTTTTTTGAGTCCTGGTCTGATTGTTTCTATTATTCTTCCTGACAGGCACTGGAATGAACAAATGTTGGATGAAGCTTGCAGACTAGTTCTTAAAGAAATTGCTCTTCCAGGCTCAGCCAGTGGTGAAAATGCAGACTATAAGAAAACTTTGATAGTCAGTTTCTTCTACAGATTTTTCCTGGAAGTATTGCAGTGGTTGAAGACAATGGTAAATTAGTTCTCCGTGTCTGCTTTCGTGCAAGCAAAGGAATGGGGTTTTATTCTATCTGCTGATGCTTGCAATTTGTACAATGTGCTAAATACTGTCTTTGGGGTTCAGATATACAGAGGAATGTAAGTGCATAACACCCAAAGAGGTTGATGGAGAGATGCCCATGTAACTTTTAGGTGCTCACGTATCTTCACCTTGTACATTAGGCTTTTAAAAAAATTGAGCAAACTTAATGCAACAATATATCAGTATTGAGCTCCCAGGCCCAAAGAAAACATACATAAGGTCTTACTCCATCTGTCTGTAGCTCAAAACATAAATAGACAAAACAGAAATAAAGGCTTTGGAAAGCAACTATAGGTGTTAAACTAATCCTCCTTCTTGTATGAGTTGTTGACTGAGAGAGGAGGACTCTAAAAATTCATTTCCCAGTACTTCCTAGGTGCAATTTATTTGGTTTTGCATTAAATCTGTTCTTATGAGGAAAAACATCCCTTTTGCCTTTTTCTTCTGTGTTACCTTGAACTCTTTCCTCTGAATTACCATTACTAGGTAATTTACTATTACCAGGAGTAATAAAAAGTAAAAAACTGTGCCAGTTTTGATCGGACCCCAGAACAAATCTGTGCTGGCTATCCCTGCATTATGTTGCTTACTTTAAACAAGCATATGTATTGAATCCAATATATTTTTAAATATTATTTACTGAAATATAAAAACTCTACATTTTTAAAAAATTGTGATTTTAGATTTTAGAGTCTTGTAGGAATTTCCTGTATAAAGGGTTTGTATTTGATGATTTTTGTTGTTAGCTTTTTTAATTGGAATGTTCAAAATGAGTTTTAGTATTAACTTACTTCCTTTTCAGGATCCTGGCCACTATCCTGGCATACCTATGGAATATAGGAGTGTCCTACAAGATTTCCAAACCAAAATGCCCCAGAGTATCCAAATATACCAGGCAAGTGATTTTATTCTGATATTGTTCTATGCTTTATAAGACTTGGTAAAAAGTCATGGTTCAAGCATGACCCTTGCTGTGAAGCTCAGGTACAAATTTTCTAAAGGATTGAAGGCAACAGGCTCTTAATGGTTGATTTTAACCATATCTCAATTAGAAAAACCTTGTCTGTAAAAATAGACTCATATGCGTATACTCACTTCTTCTAAACAGTTCTCAAAAGATAAACATGCTGAACAAACTCTATTGTCACACTGCTTAAACTAGGTATATTGCAGTGTGCAACCCAATTGGAAAAAAAATAAAATAGAATAAAAAATATTGAAAAGCCCAAGTCTCTAGCTATCACTACAGTATTCTTGTCTGAAGATACGCTTTTCTTAAGATGTCAGAGGGCTCTTAGATCTCACTGTAGATTTAGGAATCAAGATGGAGTTTGTGATAGCTATCTGATTGAATTAACAAGAGCGTTCAAGGAGAAGTCAGCAGTAGAGGGCAGCAAAGAATATTTTGGATTTTCTGAGATCACTCTTGTGACTAGATCATGGTGGGAACTCCTGCAAGGATTGTTGATTTTTTGATACTCTCAATACAGAAGTAAAAATCTCAGATTTTTGGAAACTTATGGAGAATTCAGATGAAATCTAGGTAAACTTTTTTCTTTGTTGTTTTCAGATATTCTTTAGAAAAGCATTTTAGCTTTAATTATTTGAATTTGTTGAAGTCATTATCTTTCTTCAGAGTTGTTATAAAAAAAAAAAAAGACTTGTAAAAGGGGCCAGCATCAAAGGAACTAGTTCTTTATGACTTTCGGCAATTTAGTCCCCAGCTGTAAGAAAGTGACTGAACAGAAATGGGAAGAATTTGTTATTCAGATCTGTTGGCATTGAGCAACAGAAATTATTTAGAAACTCAGAAAATCTGGGTTTTTACTTTAAATTTCTGTCTAACTTTTTCAAGTCCATATCTTTTGTCTGGAGTTTTTCATCTGATTATTTTAAGCTTTTAAAATTAAGGAGAATAATAGCAGCAAGTGTGCTAGAAAGAGCAGGAGGAAGAAATGTGTAGCAGGGACACTGTGTGCTGGAAACTATAGAAGAAAAAAGGTTTAGAGATGTGAATAATTAAGTAGTTATAAATGTAGAAAAGGAAAAAGTTAGTGTGAAGACTGACCCAGAAACTGAAAAAGTGTTCTGGAAGTTGGCAATAACTAGTTGGTGTGGCAGAATTCACTGGCAACACTGAATTAACTTTCAGGAAAGACTTAGTGAAATAGAATTAATAAGACACTAAATTCATACACAGGTGTAAGGAAATAAAATAGGGAAGGAAATATTTAAACAACATTTTCTCACTGATTTACATTGATCAGCTGCAATCTTTCAGCAAGGAAGACAAATCCTAGGAATCACTGCAAGTAGCTCAAGGTACAACACCAGACACTGGTAAAATACAGAGCAGAATCTTGTGAGAATAATTCAGAAATTATCAGAGCTTCATGACACCAATCAGTAAGGGATGAAATTGTCCTTCTGAAAAAGAAATGCTGTTTGTATCACTTTGATGTAAATGATTAAGGAAAAAAATCCAAGTAGATAAACTTGTGCAAGGCTCTCAGAAGGCTTCTTAAGAGAAGAAGCTGAAGAAATGTCCAGGAGTAGCAGTCAGGTCCTGCATCCACATCTGTTTTCAATATTGAATCAGAAGATTGCTCAGAATCAGAATTGGATCAGACCAGTTGTTCCTTCATCTGATTTTCTGATTACTCTAAGAATAACAAGATTATTCTTTTATAAGAAAAAGTTTGGTGGTGGGGTGTATATATTTTTGACTGTACAGGACATAGAGCCAAGTCAGTCTCCCGAGGATCCTGTAGGACGGCCCATTATGCACCAGTCTGGAATTATGCATGCCACAGGTGAAGCAGTTTACATTGATGACCTTCCTTCTGTGGATGGAGAGCTCTTCCTGGCTGTCGTCACTAGTTCCAGAGCTCATGCTAAGATTGTGTAAGTGTTCAAAGTGTTATTATGAATTGATGACTGAGATTTTTAGAGCAAACTAACGAGTTATGGTGTATATGGAACAGCACGCCTGATACCCACACTGGCTCAGGTGCTGGAAGCAACACTGTTGCTCTGGGATCTTGATGACCTGCTATCAAAGCATGCCTTTCTTATAAACGTTCTGCCATTCCTTCTGATCCTTCTACGCTCATAAATTCCCATTTGTTCTCCGCTTATACTGGTCTTGCCATTTCTATTATAATTCTCCGCATGAACTCTCTGTTTGCAGATGCTTATTTGTATCAGTTTGATATCTGTGTAGGCTGTGAGGTCTTAAAAAGTTGCAATTGCAGCATCATAATTGTGCAGTGGTTTTTATTAAATCAATGCAGTTCAGGCAGTCTAATGGGCCAATGATTTCCCTGTTGCATCTAGAGTATTTCCTAGAAATGAAGCAGGTTAGTAGAATTTTAAATTGCCTTTAACCTGCATTTCTTTTCATGCCAGAGATAGAAGGAAAAGACATGTCTGAACCCTATGAGCAGATGTCAGTACAAGAAACATACCTCTATTATGTTCCCTTCCTCCGTGCAAAGCTTTGTAAAACTAACGAATTAAGTTTCTCTCTTCCCATATCCCAATCAGATCTATAGATACCTCAGAGGCTCTAAAAGAACCAGGTGTGTTCGATATCATAACAGCTCATGATGTACCAGCTACAAACGAGTTTTACTATTCTGATGATCCAGAGGTTATATTTGCAAGGCACAAGGTATCACTACAACCTTTTTTTAACTAATTTTCTTCATTTTTACTGTTTTTCTTCAGCTTTTTATAACAAAATTTTACTTGCTGACTCTTGAATTTCTGTATTGTGTTTATATCAGGAAATCACTTTAGCCATAGCACTTTATGACAAGGTAAATTCTTACCATTTTTTCCCGCTCCTTTTTCAACTTCAAAATAGCTGTTATGTATTATATTCTGCCTAGGGGAAAATATATTAATCAGAAGAATGCAGAGTAAACCTCATAAAACCCTCTGAGTTGTTGGGAGAGTACATTTCAATGAAAATTAGGCTCCCAAATCACTTATCCATTTTTTAATACTGTATTTTCCTTGATTCCACAGTTGTAACGGTATTTCTAATAATTTGTTAGCTTAATGGATGATCTAAAAAATACAAAAGTCTTAATTCAAAACAAAATTCTAAAAAGGAAACATGAATAGTGGTTACATGAAAGAGTAATGTCAGCAACACATATGGGAATAATTTGAATCCACTGTTCTATTAAGTGATGTGTATTTTACAGGTGATTTGTGTGGGACAGATTGTCTGTGCTGTAATTGCGGATTCAGATGTTCATGCCAAACAAGCAACTGCAAAAGTGAAGATAGAGTATGAAGTGTTGGAACCAGTGATCTTAACAATTGAGGTACAAATAATTTCTTTTATCTTGCTCTTTTATTGTTTTATCTGTTTAATTAATGGAAGCAGCAGTTGACACTCTTCACTTGCTTTTTAAACACGATTTTCTAAGGAAACAAGGTGAATATGAACACACAATTAACCAGTCTGTCAGTCTCGTTATAAATAAGTTTTCAACCTTTTGGCTAATTTTGATTGCTTGTGATTGATAGGCAACAGTCTCAAAAGTATTAAGGTCCCACAAGTTTCATAATAATAAACATAAGAGTACAAAAGAACTCTTAAGGTTCCCAGTGAGGAAAAGGAAATGAGCATACTGGTTGTATATGATTCTTTGGATAGCTACCAGCTGGGCAATCAGCATGTGGCTGAAAAATCAGCTGCTGATTATCTGTAGCATTTTTATGTCCAGCTAGTAAGCCAACAAAGTTATGCTGGAGATGTAGGAAGAGTTGGAGGAACGTGAGGGGAAAGATATTAGGGATATAGAATATTTTAGAAATGTGATGTGGGAGTCATGGGGGAAATGGACTTATGCTGGGTTAAAGAAATGAGTAGAAGTAAGGAACAAAGGACACATTTGCAGGGAACCAGCGTTAGTTCTGGTAGTCACTTTACAGCTTGTTTCTATAATGCACGTGGGGTGTAACAGAACAGTCTTTCTCGTAAAAAATAGAAGTAGCCTCTTTTTAAAGACTGGCAAATTTTACTAATATTTCATTACAATTGAAACTCCAATAAAGTCTTACTAAAAATAAAGCAAATAATACTTCATAAGTAGATTCCACTTTTACTTAGTTCTTGTGATTTCTCCCCCTCTTAATGGGCATCACTCTTTGGATGCTGTGGTTGTGTTCTTATTCTGTGCTGTCTTGGTCACTTGCTAGACATATGAGAGGGAAGAGCAGGTTGAATAAACTGAATGCATTTCCTTCAGAAACTGCTGTCATCAGTAACACAAGACACAACAGGAAAGAATTGCTGTAACTGAATACACAAACTCATCAACAATGACGCGATGAAATACAGTGTTTCATTGAATTGGTGGTTCAAATCTCGGGAGAGAATGTTGTTTCTCCTGAGAGTGAAATGCTACATCAAGCTGAGAACCTTTAATATACTTAAAAAAGAATAATTTCTCTTTTTCTTCCCTGCAGGAAGCTATAAAGCACAACTCGTTCTTTGAGCCAAAAAGACAATTAGAACAAGGAAACGTTGATCAGGCATTTGAAACTGTTGATAATATAATTGAAGGTAAACTGCAGAATACATTTGGTGAGAAGTTGTTGTCAGTATTTGGGTTTCTCTGTCTGTTTTTCAAGTCCCAGTTCTACGTTTTCTCCATATAGGAAGAAAGTGTGGTTAAACCTAGTGGTCTTGTGATCCTGCTACTACCTTCAAGCTTTTTGCATCCTCTGTCCTTGAAACAGAATCACAGAATAATTAGGTTGGAAGGGAGTCATCTAGTCCAACCTCCTGCTTAAAGCAGGTCCAGTTAGAGCAGGTTACTAAGGACCATGTCCAGTCAGGTTTTGCGTATCTCCAAAGATGGAGATTCCACAACCTCTATAGGCACCTCTTCCAATGTTTTTACTTTCATGGTGAATTTTTTTTTTCTTATATCAGGTTGGAATTTCTTGCGTTCGTTGCCTCTTTTCCTTCTACTGTGCATGTCTGAGAACAGTCTGGCTCCCTCTTCTCTACACCCCCCCATGAGGTAGTTGTAGACAGCAATAAGATCTCCCCTTTAACCCTTTTCTTCTCATGGATGAATAAATCCAGTTCTCTAAGCCTCTTCTCATACATGCCTTGGTCCAGCCTCCTGACTGTCTTGGTGGACACCTTCTTGGCCTGGTCCAGTATGTCCATGCTCTGTTTAATTTATCTATGTTTTGTTTTAATATTGTCACCACTTGCAGGCAATATTGTTCTGCTCTTAATCAAGTTCTGTTGATGCCACTGAATCAAGACCAATGTAATCCTGCAAGGAGTTTAATCTGTGTTTTTATTTTAGATTTTGCCTCTTTATACAGGAAGTATCGGGAGATTGGATGCTGATTACTGTAACTTACATGATGATGGGCCATTATTTCTTTCCTGGTTAATTTCTTCTGTCCTTTTCCCTTAGTAACACTTGTGTTTTTCTCTTTGGATCAGGGGAAATTCACATTGGGGGACAGGAACATTTTTACATGGAGACTCAGAGTGTGCTTGCTGTTCCAAAAGGAGAGGATAAAGAAATGGATCTGTATGTGTCAACACAGCATCCAGCAATTATTCAGGTAATACAGTGCATTCTCAGAGAAAGTGGTTGAACCCATAACAATAGAGGTTTTTAAGTTTGGTTTAAAAATCCATCTTAACAGTTTAGAAGCAGTAGGAACATAAAATTGCACATCTGGATTATCCAACAACAGCTGCTTTGTAGTACTGCTGTATCCTGATAAACACCGACCACTACGTTGTGAGGGTAAGGAGCAAGTAGAAGTCTCTTATTTCCCTCAAAGTACCTCATGCCCCACTATTGTAGGTGTGAAAAATTCCCTATGGAGTACTGAGGCTCCTCCATCTCCGTTAGCTTTCCACTGAAGTGCAGAGCAGTCAGCACCCTGCAGAGTCAGAGTCTGCTGAGGGTTTGATCAACTCTAATAGCTGTAGGTGGACTGCGTTTCCATGCCAAAATCATAGTCATAGAATAGTTTGGGTTTGAAGGAACCTTTAGAGACTGTCTAATCCAACGCCACTGCCATCAACAGGGTTATCTTTCACTAGAACAAGTTTCTCAAAGCACTGTCCAACCTGACTGTGAACACTTCCAATGATGGGATACCCAGAACTTCTCTGGCAACCAGTTTCAGTGTTTCATCACCCTCATTGTAAAAAACTTCTTCCTTATGTCCAATCTAAACCTACCCTCTTTCAGTTTAAAACCATTGCCCCTTGTCCTGTCAGTACAGGCCTTGGTAAAAAGTCTTTCTCTGTTTCTTATAAGCCCCCTTTATACATTAAAAGGTCAGAGTAAAGTCTCCCTGGAGCCTTCTTTTCTCCAGGCTGAACAACTCCAACTCTCTCAGTCTTTCTTCACAGGAGGGGTGTTCCAGCCCTCTGATCATTTTCATGATGGTAAAAGGTAAAGCAAAGCTGACATAGGGTATGGGGTCACAGCAATAGCTACAGGGCATGAAACTGATAGTATTTCAGACTCAACATTGGCATTTCATGTTCAAGCAGAGTTCAGCTCCTTTTATCATTTCCATTATTATTACATTGCCAATAACCAAAAAGCATTAACAACTTTGTGTTTGAGAAAATTATTTGAAGCAAGAACATTCCTGACACTAGCAAGACCTTAGATTATTAAAAACCAAATGGTTTTGTTTGTATTAAAAAATAAAATCTAATTCATGATCTTAGTAATCAAAATAATAAAGACTGCATTCTAATCCCTTTTTCTTATACCTGAAGGTTCTTACTGTTTAAAAAATGAAATCCAAGGGTATTATTTTTCAATTCTGTCCGTGGCCCATTCACAGTCTTCATGGTAGAGATTTTAAAGGCGAACAATGCTAAGTGTTTGTTGTTATCTTTTCCTTGCTTTTTAACCTAGGGTAAAGGAAAAATTATTTTCATCTGATAAAAAAACCCAAACAAACTAGAAGCACCTATGGAACCCTTTTCTAGAAAAGACTTTTATTTCAGAACTTAACTTTAGACTTTGTTTGAATTGACACAAAGGGTTAAAACTGGTTTTACAGGAGGTGGTAGCCGCAAGTTTAGGCGTTCCAGCCAACAGGATCATGTGCCACGTTAAACGAGTTGGTGGAGCTTTTGGTGGGAAACTCCTGAAAACTGGCTTACTGGCATCAGTTGCTGCAGTGGCAGCAAACAAGTAAGTGTGATATGTGTGTATTAGGATACGAAGAGAAAACGGAGTGAACAACTTCTGCATTTTGGCTAAAATGCTTTCTCCTTTCCCAAAGTTGCAATCCAAAAAGTCATCACATCCTGACTGTTCACGTTTTGTAATACTGTTCAGTGCATTTCTTTGTTCTGTTTTGTTAGACTGCTTATGTTAAGCAGCTCTAGCCTTGACTAAATTAATGGGGCTTGAAGAAATTGGTATTAGTATAAACTAGAAATATCCTGTAAATGATTGAGCATTTCAAAAAGACCAGTTCTTAACTACTGAGGCTTTGTATGTACATACAAAACATGCTATGAACCATCCAGATGTGAACTTCACTGGCCCAGCAGGATGCAGAAGGAAGAGAAGGAAGAGTGGAACTGCTTTTACGAATAAGTACTTCTAGTTCAGTCCCCAACAACTTTCAGTCAAAATTAGCTTAAATCTATTAGGTATTATATTTTTGCTAGTACTACTTTAATCGGTTGAGGAACCTTAACACATCATAAAGCTCAAAATTTGGCAGGACAATATTGGCACTTAGCTGTCAGGGGATAGTAACCTCTTTTATAAGCATGACTGATTTGCTGCGGAATGCACATGAGGCTACATCCTGCCTTAGCCAAAATGATCTTGTAATCGGAGTGGTTAGCTTAATACATTTCTCTTGTTACTACTGTCATTGTTGTACAAACTGCTTTTGATTATTTTTGGCCATGTTATCTGTGTTTTGGATTAACCAGGCCATGCTAAAAATAATCTTTTTTTTATTGCTTAATCTTTTTTTATTGTTAGGACCTTATTTTACATCTTATGTAATTTTTTTCAAAAGTAACTATTTTAAATGGTATATGCATTTGTAGACTAATTTTCATATTTTTATGATTATCTATGTTTTGGTTTTATCCCAAGGCACCATATTTCAGTATGATTCTGAATAGCTAAAAGGCAGCTATTTCTTGCTTAAGATTGAATACTAACTGCTGTTAGCTCACTTAGCACAGTTCACTCTTAAGACTGAAATAACAGTTTCTTCAGAAGAAGTTTGCGATGAGTTATCTCATTGGATTTCAAGATGAAATGGAAATTCTGATAGGATTGTAAATGCAAAAAAACGTAAACTCTGGACATAGCGTTAAGCATGTATTTAAGCCTATTAAAGTTAATTTTCATCTAAATGCATGTTTATATGCATGGCTAGATCTGGATACATGATGAATAGCCATCTGTTCAGAATATCTCTTATTTTGACTGAAATTTAGCTTCTCTTTTTTATTCTTTTTATTTAGAACCAGCAGACCAGTCCGTCTTATTCTGAGTCGAGGGGATGATATGTTAATCACTGGTGGCCGACATCCTTTTATTGGTAAATATAAAGTGAGTACCACAAGAATTCAGTGAAAAAATACCTGCCAATATTCTGTGAATAAGTATTTCAATGTTACTGGTTAATATTTGTTCTATTAATGAAAATGAGTATAATCAATGGAATTTTAAAACAAAACTACTAGCCAGGAAACCAAGAGATGAAGTTGCTGTACAGCCCTTTTTCTGCTTCTGCGTCTGTCTCCGCAGGATTTTGTTTTGTTTTTTTCTAGTCCCTTTTCCTTTTATAGCTCTTCCTGTCTTCCTTTCTGGGAACGAGAAGCTAAACTGGCTCAGACCTCTTCTGCAGAGGTTTATTTTAAACCATCCGTATGGTTAGGTTCACACAAAGAAGCAGACAGTTTTTCACAGAAAGAGTGTCATACAGGAAAACTCACCCTATGAAGGAAATTAATCTCTTCCCTGATCATGCACTGTCATCAGCGATAACTACTCATTAGGAAAATTCCTGCCTTCTTTTCTATCTCTACTTGTTGTGGAAATTACGCATGCTAGCCACCATAACAGGGTTCAACTCCAGGTTTCTGCTGAATTGATAAGCCGAAAGATAGATTCTTCTATAAAAGTATTTTTTATTAATAGAGCTACAGCTTGAGCTCAGTGCCACCAAAGAGGGACTCTGAACAAAGAAATTTCTGTGCAATTATACACTTAGAATCTAAGTTCCCCACTCATCACACAACAGTTTGGACCAATAGTTATATTAGGGTTTGGGGTCTTCCCATTCTTCATTGGGTCCTTTCACTGTTTCTAGGTGGGTCGTTTCTTTTCTTATCTCTAAGGTTGCAGCTTCTGCTGTGATTGTAGCTTCCTTATCTCTTCCAGCTTGAACTGGCTCTGAGGCCTTCTTTTACTTAGCTAGGTAAAAGTTCAACATACCTAGGTGAAAGTTCACAGCTTGCAGCTTAAGGCTTCAGTAAATATAGCTACTAATACTAAGCAAATTATGCTAAACAAGTTCTATATAAGTAGTATACCCAATTGTACAACATACTACATAGGTAAAGTAAGAGAGGTTTTATAAGACGCTTCCCTGAAGTTGAAAATGAGCTGTAGCTCATATTGAGAATTCAGGAACTGTTAAGTGGCAATAGGTGAAAAGAGAGATGTGAGATAAAGATAACATTTCTTCTTTAAGAAAAGCAAATGTCATTCTCCATCTGCCAGACACTATTCTTACAATCAGGGTGGGATTTGACTTTATCTACAGTGCGCATTCCTAGATGACACACTTATCAGCCATCTCAGGCAATACACAGGAAGCCACTGGGCATCCCTGCTTCTTCCTTTCCCAATGAGCTGATGTTGCTTATTATATGCCAGGTGGGAAACCCAATATCTCAAGACCGTGCTTTCTTTCTTCCTTGCCCTTCTGTAGTTTCAGTGAATGGTGCCCAGAAATTAATAGTGCAGTGTTACCCTAATTGTGTGGGTTACATTCATTTTCAAAATATACAAGCACTGAAGAAATGAACGAATGCCAAAATCTAAATAAGTTATTGTTGATCCTTCTAGGTTGGCTTCATGAATGATGGTAGGATCAGAGCTGTGGATGCCAAATATTACATTAATGGAGGATGCAGCCCAGATGAATCTGTCCTGGTAAGGATTTTATAATCTGACAAATTTTATAACATGGAGGAATCATTATCTGGAAAATAATGAAGACCAAATTCCCTTGCACATGTATTGTTAATCATGTAGCCTTTTGATATAGGGACTACGTGTTGCTGGAAAATCTACGCCTAGTAGTTTAACCTTTCCTTATTCAGTTCAGTGAAGCACTATACTACTTTTTAATATTTTCCTATGCATTCACTTTGTGAATGGTTTCTCAGGCTTATTTTCCTATTATAAACATGTCAACTGACAATGTATTCCTTTTAAAATACATAGTACCTGCATTTCTGCCTGCCTAAACCTTATGTCTACAAGTCTGGGAAGACCTTTCTTAGCTTTCAGAAAATTCACAGTGGTAGCTGTCCTGTTCCTATCTCTATGCATTTCTGTACTGGGTCTGCATTTATTGCACTGTATACCTCAGTTCCTCGCTTACAGGTCTGCAAAGTATAAAATGTTGCTTGCTCTAGTATCAGTCACTAACTATTTGTGTTTGCATAGGCTATTCTATCTGTAACTGAAATGTTTGTTGAGGTTACTACCTCTCATCTGCTTGTCATTGCCCCACCTGTGGGTATTTTCTGCAGTCTGAAATCTGTCAGTGTAACTGCCCATGCTATTGCTACCTAACCGGTTTCTGAAAAATAACCTGGGTTAGAAAAAAATCCATGATTAAAAGCATGTACGTTAATGCAGATCACATGTCAGAACCACTTTAAGATGAAGTTTTACAATGATACAGCAAAGCTGGTGGACCTAGACTTGAAGGCAGTGATAACCAACTGAGTAACCTTTCCACCCAACTCAGCTGCAGCTGGAATAGCACATGTCTTAACAGCCTAACTCTAACATCACTCTTAGCTATGTGGTTCTATCAGTATAGCATTAATAATTCAGGGCTTTAAAAAGGAGAAATAGGTTTACTGGAAATAAAATTATAAGCTTTACCAAACTTAGAGTCCAGGGTTTTTTTTCTGGTCCAGTGTGATTCATCTGTGTGTTCCCAAGACAGCATTTTAGTATTTATTTTTTCTTTAGAGAGGACCTTATTCTACGCGAGCCTAGCCCCAGAAAGAGCGAAGGTGCTTGATGGTCTTTAAGATAAGAACTGGTCTTCCAGCATGGGAGTTGAATATCAGTAATCTATGCTTAATTTAATTATTGTTCAGTCAACAATTGATAGTATGTTTTAACTCTTTATGATTGCATCAAGATTAGAACAGACATTTTTGGGAAGAAACTTCGGTATAGCTAAGAGTTATATTATAACAATAGATTGTATTCACTCTGATTTATCAATAACCCTCTTAAGACTGATCAGCTTCATACACATACTTTCTCTAAGTCCATAAATGTTGTGGTAATAATTTTAAAAATCCCAAAATATGACTTTTTTTTTTTCATTCTACAAATAACATTTCAACTTATATTTCCTAAGTGAAAAGGTAGCACTATATGACATTTTTCATATACACAGTTATTACAGAAAAACTATCTTCAGTTGTTTCTGTGCAGAAATGTTTTGAAGTTTATTGTTTAAAGCACAGTGGGAACAGTAGAAATACAGGCTTAAATTTGCCATTCTGAGAAGTCTACTGAACATTGAAGACAGCCAGTGGCCTCTTCATGAGGCATCAAAATGTTTAAAAACTTATTTATTTATTTTGATACTGACTCCTAGAGCCTAATTTGAGGTATCTAGTATATTTTCCTTTTCTTGTATTTTTGTGTTTGTTGTGTGAAATCTCTAAAAGAAAAACATCAAAACAAGAACACATTGTAGACTGCAGTACATGTGTTTTCTGGTGGAACTAAACCTTAACTGTGAATTTCCATAGGATGTGGTAACTCAGAATGCTTTCATCAGTTCCCTTTATAGCTTCTATTGCTTTAAACCTAATCTCACTATTTTTAGTTCTGCGTGACTATTGATATCACAGTAGGAGCAAAAAAGAAGTATTTGTTACGCCCTTAACTACTGACCAGCACTCAACTCCTAGTAACATCATCTGTGTTCTGTGAATATCAAAAAATAACTGAAAATTAATATGCTGCATGAGAAATGTATGAATAAATTCTGTATGTGTGCATAAGAGTATTCTGACTACCAGTGACTGACAGAAAACCAATTTTAAAGCTAACTGTCTTAGGTTAAGGTCTTTATATGAGTCTTTATATGAGATGAAGAAGATTTAAATGTGAATCTGAAAGAAGCACTGTTCTGACATTTAAATATACCTCTTTGTCCCCTTCCTCAGGTAGCAGAAGTATCCTTGTTAAAAATGGACAATGCATACAAGATTCCCAACTTGAGATGCCTGGCTTGTGTCTGCAAAACAAACTTGCCATCAAACACAGCATTCCGAGGGTTTGGCTTTCCCCAGTCAGCACTGGTGACAGAAACTTGGATAACAGAAGTTGCAGATAAAACTGGTTTATCACCAGAAAAGGTGACGAAATTAAGGCATCTTCTCTCCTGAAATCAAGTCTGTGCAGTTGAAAAGTTAAAACCCATTACATTAGCTCAACTGTCTGAACAACTCTTTTCTGAGTCAAACATAATTTGTACTAAAATTAATATTTTTTTTTTTTTTTATCAATGTCTCATTGTTGAGTGAACAGCATGTTCTTACAAACTGAACCAAACCAAACTGGTAATTGTTCAAAAAACATATGGTAATCTTCTTGTTTACTAGCTCCCCCCGCAAAATGGTCAGACTGCCTTTAACAGGATTTTGTGATGGCTGTTAATTTTGTTATTTCAGATTAGGGAAATAAATATGTATAAGGAGAACGACCAGACACACTTCAAACAAAAGCTTGATCCACAAAACTTAATACGGTGTTGGAATGAATGTATGGAGAAATCTGCATACTACAGTAGGAAAACAGCTGTCAATGAATTTAACAAACAAAATTACTGGAAGAAAAAAGGGATTGCCATTGTACCAATGAAGTTTCCATTTGGACTAGGCACACGTTATCTTTCTCAGGTTAGTTCCTTTAAAGAGTGAGTGAGCTAAGCTTTTTATCCATAGAAAGTTACAGTTACTTCACCTTAGGATACAAAACAAATGTGTTATCTTTTGGAAAACTGTCATCCTCCTAATGGTCGTTCCCTGAAGGCTAGACTAACTACTAGTTCTTTTCAAGCTGGGATCAAAGTTGTTTGGTTTTTGGCACCCGCCTACTTAAAGACCAGTCCCACCTCTTGTGATGTGGTATTGGTATAGACAGGTTGAACGCTTTTATGAAAAGTTTTTGAGGACTGATGGCAAAGTGTTCATTGGATAAGTTTTCCATTCTAAAAATAGCTCTGAGCTTACTCTTTCTGACCCTGAGGATACTATGGGATGCTGTTCTTAAAGGCTTAACCCTTTGATGTCATCAAAGACTAAGTTTAAGGAAGAAAAGAAGAACGGTAGTATTTTTGGTCTTTGTATTTTGTTTAATGTAGGTGTCCGGTGCTTCTGGAATAGATAACATTTTATAAATTGAAAATTAATTGGCTGGCCCATATCATATCAAACAGGCCATCTCTGTTCAAGGCTAAAGTCACAGGGCTTTTGTGTTCTACAGTGCTAATTCCAACTGAGTCCAGGACGAAAATCTCACTCAGAACCTTACTATTGTGTCTAATGTTGACAGCCTGCCCAACCTATGCTGTTGAAGAACCTGAGTCCAAAAGCTCTCAAACATCAATGAGAGAGAAATGGAACTTGCAGCAATTTGCATGTACAGCCACTAGTGAGGGAGGTTCTCCAGCTTCTTTTGGAACCATTGAGATACTGTTGCCATGTGTAGATTTATTTCACGATCTAGCAACACAAAAAACAGACCTCCAAGAATCTGTATCTTTTCCTTTTGAAGGTCATTATAGAGGAAGAGCAGGGGCTAGCATTTCAAATTTTGCCTTCTATTCAAAAGCATTAAACAGATAAATTGAAATATACTTCAAAACTTTCTGTCTTTTTTGATTCATCAATTCATCATGTTTCTCACTAGTCTAATCTTGATTTTGTTTTTCCTTTTTAGGCTGCTGCTCTGGTTCATATTTATACTGATGGGTCTGTGCTTCTGACACATGGTGGAATTGAAATGGGGCAGGGTATTCATACAAAAATGATGCAGGTAACAAGTGATCCAAACAAATATTATCCTGTGCTTTTTCTGTCATGCAGATAAACAGTGTGAAGGTTTTCTTCTTGGCTAGTTAGTGTACCAGTAGGACAGTTTCTTTTTTGGCATAGCCACTGCTTCTTTGCATTGATAGAGTTGGAAATCAAAGATACCTTCATTAAGAGTCATAGAGACAGCAGGAAGGAAAAATAGATTGTTTTTTATTCTTCCAATGGTACATGAAGAGGCTTATTAGAAATCAGATTTTTTGGGGGCTGATCCCATAAAACATATGGTAAAAAAAAAAGACAGTCAGTATTCAGGTTAGTATACATTACAGAAGATATTATTATGATCATATTTGTTTAATGGATAATTGAGAGACAGATCTGTAAAGATATTTATCAAGTCAATGAAAGCTTGGAATCTGGGCCTACATAATTTGCCCTAAATCATACAGGATATAATCAGCAAAATCAGGAACCAATTACTGGACTCCAGACTCTCAATCCAGAATTTGAGTACAGCTAAAACATTGCCCGTCTTTTCTGTTTCTTCATACTGACAAACTGGGCAGAATGATTTCAACTGGAAGTTGGAAGAGGACTTGCTAAAACTTTACCTCTCCTGGTATTGCTGACTTCTAGCAAGTACCGGGGAACTGTTGCAGTGTTTTGAATGTTTCTAAAACAGAGAAGAATATGTTGTTCTTCCTGAAACAGGTTGCTAGTCGGGAATTGAACATCCCCATGTCATGTATTCACTTCTGTGAAACGAGCACAACAACTGTTCCCAATGCATGTGCCTCAGTAGGATCTGCAGGGACAGATGTCAATGGGATGGCTGTGAAGGTAAAGAGTGGTATTTAGTTTAACAAATCACCCTAGCCCTTGTGGTATTTAATGCCTGCCAAAATTTAAGCATTAGTGATCCCATAGCAATCAAGTTTGAGAATACCAGTAATACCACTGGTGGTTGCCAAGAAGAATGACTTGTTGACAGTTTCTCAGTAATGGTGCTTATGAGTTTTCAGAATTTGATCTGAGCTTTCCCCAAAAGGCTTATGTTTGACAAAAATCCTTCTTTCATCTAACAAACTAGCTAGTTCCATACAAATCTCATACCCTGTTCCTGTTCTAAATCTACTGATCCATGCAGATTCCAGCCCTTTTAACTTAACCCTTTATAAGGTTCGTGTCTATGCAGTTAAAGTGTCACCTCCTATCATACTTTTTCAAACCAAGATGACAGTAAAGCATATTCCTTTTTTTATTACTTACTAACAATTAATTACTTACTAGAGTAAGTACTAGTTTGGTACTAGAGTACCAAACGTATTTAGGTTAATTTTGTGTTATATTCTCCTGACTTCTCACCAGGATGCTTGCCAAACTCTTCGGAAACGCCTGCAGCCTATCATCCACAAGAACCCAAAAGGGACCTGGAATGATTGGGTAAGACACACGAATCCTACTAAATGCGTTTGTGTGCTTGCAGAAACTGTGATACATGTGTTGTAGTCTATCAGTCTACTCAGCCTAATAATCATAAAGTTCAAAATTGTAGAAACAGGTTATTTCACAGAAAGATGGAGTGTAGGTACTTGGCTTAGATATGTGGGAAACAATCCCCAGACCATATCTAGTTGGAAAGGCAGGAAAGTTATCTGTGAAGTCACATTTGGAGGCACAGAAGTTTTTAATATACAAAAAATGTCAGCTTGTGCACTAACATGGGGACATGGACAGGCTTGAGAGGTGGGCCTGTGCAAACCTCATGAAGTTCAACGAGGCCAAGGGCAAGGTCCTGCACCTGGGTCATGGCAATCCCAGGCACAAATACAAGTTGGGCAAAGAATGGCTTGAGAGCAGCCCCGAGGAGAAGGACTTGGGGATGTGGGTTGATGAGAAGCTCAACATGAGCTGGCAATGTGCACTCACAGCCCAGAAAGCCAACTGCATCCTGGGCTGCATCAAAAGAAGTGTGGCCAGCAGGTTGAGGGAGGTAATTCTGCCCCTCTACTCCACTCTTTTGAGACCCCACATGGAGTATTCTATGCACCTTTGGAGTCCCCAACATAAGAAGGACATGGACCTGTTGGAATGGGTCCAGAGGAGGGCCACAAAGATGATCAGAGGGCTGGAACACCTCTCCTGTGAAGACAGGCTGAGAGAGTTGGGGTTGTTCAGCCTGGAGAAGAGAAGGCTCTGGGGAGACCTTAGACCTTATAGCAGCCTTTCAGTACCTAAAGGGGGCCTATAGGAGAGATGGGGAGGGACTCTTTATGAGGGAGTGTAGCAACAGGACAAGGGGTAATGGTTTTAAACTGAAAGAGGGGAAATTTAGATTAGATATTAGGAAGGAATTCTTTACTGTGAGGGTGGTGAGACACTGGAGCAGGTTGCCCAGGGAGGTTGTGGATGCTCCATCCCTGGAAGTGTTCAAGGCCAGGCTGGATGGGGTTTTGGGCAACCTGATCTAGTGGGAGGTGTCCCTGCCCATGGCGGGTTGGAGCTAGATGATCTTTAAGGTCCCTTTCAACCCAAACCATTCTGCGATTCTAATATGACCCATCCCAGCTTATCCTCAGACAAGCTATTGACAAAATATTCAGGATATATATGTACAGTGTCAGTTTTCCTACATGGTTATTCTTTATTTTTACCAAATCAATAAAGAGAAGCCTTTTCAACTCCTTCCTTCCATCTCTCTACCTTACGCAGAACTACACAAAAGATAGCAGGAATCCTTGCTCCCATTGCTCTAATATGTAATTAGTTACAATATTAGTTACATTTGCTGTAGAGTAGTATAGAAGTAGTGCTAAAGCTATTTATAGAAATGGCCGCTGTCTGGTGCCCACTTGAAACTGGAATAGGATTTTAAGGGCTAGAAACTGAATTTCTAGAAAACCTGCTTGTTATGTCGTCTTATTCAGTATTGCTTATTTTCTACGGCCTAATGAAAAGGACAGTCCCTGCCTTGAGGCATTTACAGATCTGGTACATTAGGGTGTTTCTTCTAAAGTGATTAAATGCTATAACAAGTGCACAAATGTAAAGACTTTCTTGGCAGTAGTAATTCCTAGCGATAGCAAATAATGTTGGAATACATGTGGTAGCCTGGTAACTGACAGCTATGTATGCAAAGATAATCTCCTGTAATAGGTGCCAAATTAATTTGGATAATTCAGACACACCCAAAATATTATCAGAAATGGCTGACCTAAGAAAGAATGTTAATATAACAGAGAACTAATTTTACATCTTAAAAGTCAGCAAATTAAATTAATTAAAAATTAACGTAAATAAACTTTTTGACTTGTAAACTCAGTAAATCTAACATGAGAATCACTGAAAAGGGATTTGGGACCTCATACTGTCATTTTTACCACTGGCAGAAGACTACTGCGAAGAGCATTTCTCTTGTCAACTGTCATGTTTGTGCAAATAGGTCATGCAGATCTTTTATCTCAGTGCCTTATCAACCAGATCTGTTCAATTGACAAAGAGGCATTTCTATTGAACTTGAGCAGAAAAATTGAGGAGGTCACTTTATGACTGTGGCATTACCAGTAATAAAGACTTTCGAAGAACACCACTGTTGACTGGTCTATTCCTTATTGTATTACCAAAAGAATTCAGAGTGCTCATCCAAAGGGGGGTTAATTCTACAATATTAGACACCATGCGCAGCTAAACACGCTTAACTCAACTGGTCTTCCTTTCTTTACAGTTTGATACAGTTTGCTCTTTAAGTAAATGTATGAAAATAACTAAATTTATGTAGGCTGTGTTCCTTCCTGACTCCTTCCTTGGTTTTCCACAAACACTGCTGTATTTTTCAGATCAAAGAAGCTTTTGAACAGAGTGTGAGTCTTTCAGCTACTGGCTACTTTAGGTAATTTATTTTTGTTCCTGATTTATGACTGATTTCTGAAGATAACCAATGCCATGAATAGAAGATCCTGTCTAATGGCTCAGTTTATATTTAATGTAATTCTTTGGTATGGGGGGTTGGAGTATAAAGTTCAAGTGCTAATTTATGCCTAGCCCTGTATGGACTCTGTAGAAAGTATCAGAAGAATATTTCGCCCCGTCTTTGCTCCATGATTTGGCCATTAGCAAACCAGAAAGCATCAAGAAAGTGACTGCTGCTGTAGGTGTGCAAAGTGGAATATAGTTTATTTACTGGAAGGTGTTTTGCTATAAGCTATAAATATTGTTTTACTACAGATTCTTTACACTTTCATCCGCAAGCAAGATCACACTGAGTTGTATGACAGGAAGAACTAGTGGCAGCATTAGAATGTTTATCCAGCACACACATGTAATTAGCAACCAGTTGCAATTGTGGAAAATTAGACACATTTAATTCTGAACCTGAACCTTAAGGTTATTTCTCTTTAGAGGAAGAAGAATTTAAAACATCTAGTTAAGAGAAAGTTCATAGTAATTTTTTTTTTTTTTTAAACTAACTGAGGAATCGGATGCCATGATTTATCACTGATTGAAAACTAGGGGGGACAGTGCTCATGAGAAATGGAGTTGCTCAATGACAGTAGTTTTGGAGTCATTGTTTTGGCCTCTCTGCTTCTGGAGCCTCAGAAAATTCCCACCATCTATACTCTTAGATATGCATTTATTCATAACAGCATGCACAGTAGGTCACAGTAATCTTAAACACAATTCCTATTGCTCTCTCTCAGTGCAGTCTCGTGGTCCTTTTTCTCTGAATTCTTTTGCAGTATTTATAAAGAACCAGGAAGGAAAAATTCCTGTGCTATAACTCAGGTGGGATTCAAAGCAAAGCTTTTGTCTTAGCCTGCTGTGCCTTATATCTTCTCTCCCTCCACCTGTATTTACCTTCTTATCAATAGCAGATTTTCAGATATTCAGGTAGTCTGGAGTAAGTTGAAGAGGCACTTTGCAAACCCATACTTACTTAAAACAGTGAGAAAAGCCCAAACAAAATGTCCCTTTCTATTTCAAGGATGTTTTCTGTTATGCAGCCCTTTAGGCATATTGATATCTCCAAAGCAATGAGCAACAGTCAGAGTTCTTATCCAGTCATATTCTCCACATCCAAGAATCTCAAAGCCAGCTGAGGCAGATAGGATGCAAGAAGCTGAATATGTGGATTTTGTGTATCCCTTTTCCAATGCATGGTTCAATGCTCTGAATTATACTATAACTGGTTTATGGAGTATAATTTTAAATATCCTCAACAAAGACATTTCAGTCATATATGGTCAGAAAATATGCCTTGGTCACATAGCTCACATGGTTGGGAGATACCCCATTTCGCTGTCCTCCTGTGTCTGTTGAATTTACCTCATCTGTCCTGACTACTATAATCTCCTCAGTTAGTCCCACTCCCTTCTAAGTAATTGCACCAGTATTTCAATATTCATATTTCAATCCTCTCACTCATTCTGTAGGAAGTTTCTGTAATTTTAACTCTTTCATTTATCTCTTGTAAATTATTCTTTCATAGGCCCTGACCAGTTTTCCTCCCTTTTTCTGAATTCCCTTATGTGCTATTACTTCAGCAACCATTACCTTTAATTTTTATGCAGTACTTGATTACTGTGTCTTTATTATTATATTTCTGGGGTTATGCTGGTTATAGACTCTCCTGAACTAAAATAGCTTGCTTGTCTGCTAAATTTTATATTAATACCAGATCCATCAAACCTAAACTAGTAGCGCTCTGTAGGATTTCAGGGAACTTAACTGCTGTGGTTCTGCTTTATTATGATGCAAACGTTCGTCAATTTTCTTCTTGTGGACTTTTTTTCTTCCATCAGAGGTTACAATGAAAACATGGATTGGGAGAAAGGGGAGGGACAGCCATTCACATATTTTCTTTATGGAGCTGCTTGTTCAGAGGTTGAAATTAACTGTCTAACAGGAGATCATAAGGTAATAACTGAATATCGTGGAAGTTTTGCAAACAATGTCAATGGCATTCGTTTGTATCACTGGGTGCTCCAACAACCATTCAAGTTTTGCATCAATAAGTCACCTATCTTCACATGATACTAAGTATACCAACTGCGTAAATGCTAATTACAGGTGGAGCAGAATGAAAGCTGTGCAGCATTAACCAGCTTTTGGCACATCTGTATTAATGTCATACGGGTTCGCCTGTTAGGTTATGGCAGACATCTGACATTTTTTTTGCTCATTCTCACCCTGTTTGCCAGCAAACAAATTACGTCAGAGCTAAATATTCTATTTCCAGGTTTTTGGCCATCTGGACAGCTAAATGTCATAGATTGCTGATCACATGCCCTCCTTCTGTACTTATTTATGTGGGGATTTCCTTGTGCAATGGGAAAAATTTGGCAGGGCTGTCTCTGGATAAACTTCCATTAAAGATGAGACAAGCCCATTTTGCTTGTAATGGAGTATTGGAAATTACTTTGAAATTGTGTCCATGGAGGGGCCTTTATCTTAGCATATATTATTCCACTGAATACCAACTCTAACCCATATTATGTTCTAATGCCTCAATTCCATGTATCTCTCTCAGTAATGTGTGTTTAAATTTTATTGACAGAACCTCAGAACAGACATTGTTATGGATATTGGATGCAGCATAAATCCAGCTGTGGATATAGGACAGGTATGTGCCAAGAATTTCCTGCTGTCCTATTTCTGTTACACTGATAGCCTTACCTGAAGTGAAAATTACCTCATTAATTCAGAAAATGTTAATTTCTTACTAGATAATGTTATAAAGTCATAGATCATATTAGAAGGTCCTTTACTTGCAGTCTTGACCCATTTGAGTCAGTGTCAGAGCTTTGCAGATGTCAATGAAGCTTGAGTTTTACCCATGGTGTCAACCTGTAGTACTTCCAGTATTTATATATGCCCACTATCTGCTGGACTTACATCCTGTTTGTGATCTACAGTCTCCACATTCTCCTGTTGTTTGACCTGCTTTCCCCACTTGATAGCAGGGAAACACCTTTATTCATTGCAGACTTGTCCACAGATCTCATCACTTCATCGTGAAAGCATTTATTTGTGCCTGGTGTGAGAGAGGAGTGTGAAAGCTTTCCCATCACAGTAGCCCCAAAATTTTGAAGGATCCCATTAGGCAAACAGGAAAGAAAATGGTCTTCTAACAGCTAGTGATACAAATCAGTTCTTGCCAAAGTTTTACCTGTTTTACCAAACATGAGAATGTAAATGCTATTTCTTTTCTTATTTAAAGATTGAAGGTGCCTTTGTTCAAGGCATTGGACTGTACACAATGGAGGAATTAAAGTACTCTCCAGAAGGAGTCCTCTATACTCGGGGTCCAGATCAGTATAAGATCCCTGCTGTTTGTGATATTCCAGAACAATTTAGTGTTTCCTTGCTGTCATCTTCCCAAAATCCTTATGCCATCTATGCATCCAAGGTAAGCAAACCATTACAGGGCGTAATTCTTAGATCTAAGGACAAACAGAGAAATTACTCTGATGTAAAACATATATAAGTTTTCAATTCCTCTTCTTTAGCATTTCGAACAAGTGTGCGTAAAATTGTTTTTTTTACATCAGGGAAGCTAATATGAAAAGACATAATGCAGGATATTGCTGCATATCTTTCATGGTTGGCAAGTAGTAATTTTAGGGTTTTGTTAACAGATCATACGCACAAGCTGCAAGCTGAATTTAAAAATAGGTCCTTTAAAATTATTTAAATATGTCTCAGTAATACATAATTAGAAAAGTATATGAAAAAAATCACATCTAGGGAGCTGGTCTATACAGCTGATACCAATATCCCTCTTCAAACAGAGCTTTTATCCTTTCCTGTGAACTTATCTCCTATAATTAACCTTACAATTCACTGTAAGAAGGTGTGATTCTGTCTTCATGCAGCATGTTTGGGGAAGACAATTGGTTCTTAGATTTTTTGCAAGGAGATAAGTAAGATTCAATTGCAATATCACAGTCCAGTCCAGATAGCACTGAGAGGACTAGGGAATAAGGGTGGATTTGACCTGTCTTTGAGATAAGGAACAAAAGTGAATCTTATGTCAGAACCAGTGTGAGGATGTCAGACCCACTGAGGTCAGTGGTGTTTGTCCACAGGGAATTATCAGGAGTTCAGACTTTGTTTCTTAGTTGAGTCTGTACCTGGCTTTGGATTTTTTTAAATTTTATCTTCCAGTTATTTTAAATTTCAGTTTAGCAATGAACCAAAAAGATTCTAAAATCAATAGCCTATATTTGAAATCAACCTTTTTAGCTCTCTGAAAGCAGCTATCGTCAGAAGACTTGGTGTAATCTAAGCTTGCTTCCACTGAATCTAAAATAAACTTCCTTACTGAAGGATGAAACACTTCTTGATTCACTGACTTTGAGGCTTTTTAGTTGATATTGATATGGCATGTACTCCTCTCATTTGCTCAAAACCTATACCTGTTTGACTTCTTATTTTTCCTTTTTTAGGGGTTAGGTGAGGCAGGGCTTTTCTTGGGATGCTCTGTGTTCTTCGCCTTGAGAGATGCAGTAACTAGTGTGAGGAATGAAAGAGGACTGAAAAACGCCTTTGCACTGAATAGCCCTCTGACTGCTGAACAAATACGGGCAAGCTGCGCAGATGACTTTACTGAGAAGGTAATAGAAAGGTGGAGGAAAGGTGTGTTTAAGTATCTCTTGGTAGAAGTGCATACTGCTTTTGGCACCCTTGAGTGGTGGGGTGCCTAATGATGTGTCCAGTTGGTCATGCTTTATGTACAGCAGTATCACATAGCTCCTTGTAACTAAAATGTCTAGTAACAGGCCTCACTCACACAAGGTATTCCTGTTGCCTGGGGTAGGCGTGGCGACCTGGTTCAGGAACGGCACGGTGACCAATCACAGGCCGCTCGGTCCATCAGCTCGCAGACACCAATGTGGTGGACGGCAAATGGCGTTTATTAGCACGTGACACAGCCTTACATAGCTCGAGTTTACAACGTCACTTCCGTCTGCTTACATCATCAACTAACCACCACTGGGGGAGGGGCTCTATCTTTCCGTACAGCGCGATATCTTCCAGCCGCCAGACCCTAACTACCTACATTTCCCCCCTCCCTATGGATAACCAAACTAGCTAAAACAGAAAAATAGAAAACTTGAATAAAAAACATAAGGCACAGTGAACAGGTGGAACTTAGGGGGTAACTGGTAATAACGGGGTGTAACTTGGGGTAACTAGGGATAATTGGGAGTAACACAAAGTAAACACATTCTTAAAGCAGTTGTCGGCGTTCTACCAACAGAATGTTAACCTTCTCTAGCCGGCTTTTGACAAACGACACGAGCCTATTTAGTATACAGGGTCCAAAGATCAGTGCCATTATGATCATTGCAATCGGCCCTATCAAGGTAGATATCAGGGTGGTTAACCATGGTGAATGGTTAAACCATGATTCAAACCAGTTTTGTTGTGCCTCTCGTTCCTTTTTCCGTTTTTCTAATCCTTCTCGCAATTTGGCCATAGTGTCTTTCACTATTCCGGTGTGGTCCGCATACACACAACACTCTTCTTTTAGTGCAGCGCACACTCCCCCTTGTTGTAAAAACATCAGGTCTAATCCTCTTCGATTTTGTAACACTACTTCAGATAATGATCTAATTGATTGTTCTAATGCAGTTATTGATTGTTCAATTCTAGCCAAGTCTTCATCTACTGCCACCCTCAAGGCATTAAATTCTTTACTCTGTTGCACCAAGGATGCTACTCCTGTACCTAGTCCCGCACCTCTTATGAGCATTAGAGTAGCTACCGTTATTGCTGTAAAGGGTTCCCGTTTTGACAGATGATGTTCTGGGGTGATGTGTGAGTCGTAGACAAAGTCGTCGGAATGGTAAAAGATCTTAGGGACTATAGATACCTGGACACAATACTCTGAGGATTCATTAAACTTTTCCAGCGACAGACAAGGTGTAACTCCAATAGTAGAACAAACCCACTTGGCATTTTGGGCCGGTATTAACCACTTTGCTGGGGTCTTAAGTTGTATCTTATTAATACATAGTTGTTCTTTGTGCTTTGGGACTTTGCCTACACACACGCCACTTCCCACCACCTGTGTCAATGTAATGCCTTGCTTTTCTGTGTCCCATATGCACTGGGCCGGATTTGTACCATTTACCTGTATAGGTATGTCCCTTACCCCTCAGGTATGTCCCTTACAGCCTCATAAAAAGGTGGCTTTATTCCGTAACACAACCAGCAATGTTCCGTAAGGTTAGGGTTAGTTTTGTTCAATACTTGGTAGCTAGCTTGCATCATTTTCCAGAGGGGATTTCCATGAGGGATTTTGGTGATGCGTGTCGCTACAGGTGTGGTAGTATATTTTTCTGTTGATGTTTCCTGGTTGTTGGTCTCTTTAGTCATGTAATCTTGACTGGGGGTGGTCAGAACTACTTCATTAACAAATGCTTGGTTGGGGCCTACTGGCAGTGGATCGTTCGGGACAACCTCCTTTTTTATGAGGATTAAGCCACCCTTGTCTGTCCCTGGTTCTGTGTACCTTATTCCCCAAATTCTCCCAAGTAACCAACTATCCTCTTGGGGCTCAGTAACATTTAAGAAGAGGTATCGGCAATTTCCACGTCCTTGCCAGGCCTGCGGTGGAATGCACCCACATGGACCCCACTGGACTTTTAGGTATCTGTCTCTACCGCTACCCGGTATCCAAGCAGGGGCTATGGTCTCACATCCCCAATGGCTACAATAGTATTGGTTAGGGTAGTTACAATACCCCTTCCCAGGATTCGAGCTAGGACACATATAAAATCCTAGGTATTCCCAACATCGGTCTCTCGGGACAAGCTGGCACAGAGAGGCATTAAAACTGGGCGCGCCTGATGTTATTTGAGTTGCGATAACTTGGTGGTCCTCTAGTCGAAGGAAGGACCATTTAAATGGCTGGTGGTGAAGGTGACCTGATTTTACCTGTCCTATGGTGACAAGGTCTAAAATCAAAATCACACAAAGGCATCACAGTCGTCGCTTGGTTTCTGCCAATGCGGGGCTCCCAGGCTTGGATAGGGCGCCTGCTGGCTTGTCAACTTCTTTTGCCACTGGGGTATACGGGTTACGGGGGTGTCCGATGATCCGGTCCTGTAAACAGAAACTCACAGTTTTCATTAATTTCGTTAGTCTTATTCTGAAGGTCCGGTTTAATAGACTTAAGCAGACACCATTTAATTCTGCCATCTTTTCTGACCGCAGCATACCCTCGGCCTGTCAGGACTAACTTCCACCCTTGTTCTTAGTCTCCCAGCTCATTTCTAACTATGACCGACGGGCCTTCTTCTAGCGCTCGAGTGGCCCAATGTTTTTGGGCGGGGCTGTTCATCTCCTCTCCTCTGGGGAACTCGTTTAGTGCTAATAACGCAGTCGCTAGCAAGCGCGCCTGGTCTCCTGAGGGAACAGTGTTGGTAAAACCTTCTGGTTTTGCTAGTACCTCCAATTTAGATTTCAGAGTTTGGTTTGCTCGTTCTACTATGGCTTGTCCTGTGCTATTATACGGGATGCCGCGTATTAGAGTAATACCCCATTTCAGAGCGAATGCTTGGACTGATTTAGATACAAAGTTCGGACCATTGTCTGTTTTGATTTGATTAGGGACGCCGAGCCACGCCACGGCTGTCAGCCAATGTTGGGTGGTTGCTTTGGAGTTGGTCTTAAGGTGTTGTGTAGCTACGATCACTCCGCTATACGTGTCTACGGTTACCACTAGCCACGCTCGAGGTTTCAGCAACTGACAGAGCGTAAAATCCGTCTGCCACACCTCGGAGGCTTTGAGACCTCTGGGGTTAACTCCACTGGACCACAGTGGTACTTTTTGGCAGTGGGGACACGTAGCTACTATGTGTTTCACGTCAGTGGCTGAAATCTCACATCTCTTTGCTACCGCTTTAGCTCCAATGTGGAGAGATTCGTGTAGTTGGCGGGCATCTCTTAGTGTCCATAATCCTTTAGCAGCGGTATCTGCTTTGTCGTTACCGGTTTGGAAAAACCCTTTAACTGGGGTGTGGCTGTTGACGTGGATGACTGATATGGTACCTTTTCGGGAAAAAAGCGCTTCTTCTAGCATCAGAGCTACTGTAGATGTTGACACACCGGGCCCTGACATGGCTAAGCAAAGCTTGGCCACGAACATTGAATCAGTTACTATATTGAGATGTTCCGTTGGAAACAGTCCGCACGCTAGTACTACGGCCGCCGCTTCCAGCTGTTGGACTGAAAGCGCACAATCGGTCATTTTAATGCAGTGCCATTCTCCTCCCGATTGCCATACTGCTGCCGCGGTTGAGGTCGCTGAGGATGCGTCTGTGAAGACCGTTGGTCCCGACTGGGGCCGGTCCATGATCTTCTGTGGAAGGTCAATATCGACAATTGCCAGCATTTGAGTCTAAGGGGGCTTTGTGGCATACTGGACTTCTCCACCAAATCCGATGAGGGCTATAGCTAGATACTCTGACATTGCCACTGACTGCGTTGGGAGCCGTTTGCGGAAGGGTAGGTATATTCTGGCAGGTTCAATGCCTAGATGTCTTAGGGCGAGTTTTCTGCCTTTCATGATGAGGTTACCAAGGCACTCGACTCCTGGGGAGAATGCACGTGACAGTTTTCCCAGGACTACCCATTGTATTGGTTGAGCTTTTTCAGGGGGGCCCTGGGCCAGTGCCCCTACTCCCCCCCCTTCAGTGAAATGCACGTACAGATTGAGTGGTACAGCTGGGTTCTATCTGGCGAGTGAGCTTGACAATACCTGACGCTCGATAAAGTCAAGAGAAGTCAGTGCTTCCGGCGTTAGAGTTTTTGGTTCTCACGGGTGTTGTCCTTTTAAAAGATCGTATAGGGGGGGCCATGGTTTCTGGAGGGATCAGGACGATATTGCAGAGCCATTGCAAGGACCCTACTAGCTGTTGTATATCATGAAGCGTTTTGATGTTTCGACGGATTTTCATTTGGGGGGGGTCACGTAGGAGCTTGTGATCCCCACTCCCAAAAAACTAACACATGGTCCTTTTTTAATTTTTGCGCTCGCGATCTCAAACTCGCTTGTTTTGAGAGTCTCTGAAACCGTTAGCACCAGCTGGTCCACTTGACTCCCTGATGGCGTGGCGATCAAAATATCATCCATATATTGAATGATAGTCGCAGTCGGGTCGCTGCGTCGGACAGGTGCCAACGCCTGATCCACTGTGATTTGACAGATAGTAGGTGAGTTAATCATTCCTTGTGGCAGCACTTTCCACTGGAAGCGTAAGTTGGGGCGTTGGCTATTTGGAAACACGATGGAAAAGGCAAACCGTTCCTTATCCTCCTCATGCAGGGGTATTGAAAAGAAACAGTCTTTAATATCGAGGACAGCGCAAGGTTGCCCTTCCGGTATCATAGAGTTCATGGGCAACAGCGTTTGGACAGGACCCATTGGTTGGATTCTTTTGTTTACTTCACGTAGGTCATGGAGGAGGCAAAACCCCTCATCGTTCCGCTTGGGTATTACAAAAACTGGGGTGTTCCATGGGCTAGTAGAAGGCTCTATATGGCCTCGTTGTAGCTCGCGATCGACTACCTCAAGAAGAGCATCCATTCGAGGCTTTGACAGGGGCCACTGCTCGACCCACACTGGATCGGACGATTTCCACGTCAGTCTAATTGGTGGAAGTGGGTGTACGGCAGTGGCCCTTAAGGTAAATTTGTCACCCTGGCATTTAATAGGGCTAGAGCGTCCCTTCCCAATAGTGGTGGGACTCCTGACATGACATATGGGAAAAGGTTGATGGTTTTCTCCGGTCCCTTTTCAGTGTGAAGCGTAATTGCTATTAATTGGGCGCTCTTCCGAGCTTGGGTTAATCCCCCAACTCCGCCCACCATGGGGGCGTCTTCCAATTTCCAACATGGGGGCCAGCTCGGCTTGGGAAGAACTGTAACATCTGCTCCGGTGTCAATCAAAAAGGGGACCTTAATGGTGGTGCCATTGGGGATATTATAGAGAGAACAGATCCCCCACACCACCGGTGGGTTGTCACGCGTTATTGCCAGGGCCACCCCAAGGTCTCGCCCCCAAGGGGTGGTCCTTGCTGTCCCTGAGATAAGGGCTGACTCAGTTGGACTATCGGTTGGGCCATAAAGCTGGTCGCTTCTCGAGGGGGCAACGGGTTCGAAAGCGCTTCGCCCCACCTGGGGTTGGTATGGCTGGGCCGCGGGAGCTGTGTGGGAGAAGGTTGTGTGCGGCCCAGGTGCCCTCTCCCCCTCCCGTTTCCCTGAATTTTAGTTCTGCATTCCTTAGCGAAATGTCCTTTCTTTCCACAAGACCAACACGGCCCTCTAGATCGATTCTGGCGTGGGGGGAGCGCTGTCGGCGGGTCCCCCAACCGAGGGCAGTTTGCCACAACGTGGCCCGCTTGGCCACATTTAAAACATGCCATCAGATTAGCTATTGCGGTGCAAACAGCCACCTGAATCAGGGCTAAATGCTCTTCATTCACGACATGCTTAATCATGTCTGCAATAGTTGACCCCGGTGGTAGAGATCGTAAGATTTCTTTGGTTTTCGAATTACACTGCTGACGTAAGCAGTCTGCAACGACCGGGCCTTTCGCTTCCACGGGCAGGGTCGAGGAGTCGACCGCTGCCTGAAGGCGATCTACGAATTGCGTAAAGCTCTCACTTTCATTTTGTTTTATTGTGGACCATGGCGATGGCTTGGCGACAATTCTAGAGGCTACACGAATAGCTTCTCTGGCCGCACGAGTGGTTGTCATAACTTCATGGGCCCGCATGCCTTGAGCTTGCGCATGGCGGGTAACCATTGTTGGGTCTGTACCCATTAGCCGCTGCAGGCTGGAGCCGTGTAGCGGGTGGTCCGCTCCGGTTACTCGGGCTAGTTGCTTCGTACAGTTGTCCTCCCATTCTTGTTTAAAAACAATCATCCCTGCTCCGTCAAAGATCAATCTACAAGTTTGTTTTATATCGAACGGGAGCATGTCGTCTCCCCCGAAAACTTCGTCTATGAGGGTGGAAACCATGGCAGAATTAAGCACTTTGTCTGCGATTGCTTTAACAATCGCTTGTATATCCTTAGGATTTATTGGTGAGTGGACCCTTTGTCCCCCGTCCGTCACCCGGCCCGGGAACGCTAGCGTGGCCGATGGGGCCCAATTGGCGCATGCGATCTTTATTTTTCTCCAATCCGTGAGGGGAATTTTTCCCCCTCGCGTTTTCTCTTCATCGCAAATTGGGATATTTTGGCTTTTGACTCTGCCTACCCCTATTTCCTCCTCCTCCGAACTTGAATCGATTGCGTGCCACTCGTTCCAGGTAGCGTCTGACCCGGAGTCGGAACTCGACTGACTGCTCACTTCCGCGTTCCAGTGCGTTTTAGTTGGGCTCTGGCCCCGCCCACTGACCTTGCGGGCGGACCATTCCCTCCCCCTTAGCTCGCCCCGCCCTCTGCCCGGCGGGGTGTTCGCTCTGTGAGGGCATTTGTGCAGATGACCGCTCTGATCGGCTTTCCGCCCCTCGCTCGCGCTCCCCTCCTCCCCCCGATCGCCCCCGCCGCTTGTCTCTTTCTCATTCTCCCCCTTTCTTTGTTTGTGAGCACCTGTAGGTTTTAGCGCTTCCTCCCTGTTCCCGCCGGGGGCATCTTCGCCCCGCCCTTCCCCTTTTTGGTCGGGGCCATCTTGGGGCGTACAGGGGGGTGGTCTCGCCCAGGGGTCCTCAGACTCCGATTTCCCTGCGGCACCCCTGGCCTCCTCGGCTAATTTGGCCCAGAAGGATTTTGTTTGGTTTTGTCCCTCCGCGAGCGGGACGGGGTTCGGGGATTGGGGGGGCGTACCGCCCTCCCGCGAGTCCGTGGGCTCAGCAGGATTACCGTCGTCCGGGGGGCGCGGAGTCTGTGTGGCTGCCCCGACTCCCAATTTTGGGGTAACCAACAAACAGTCCTTTGCCGCCCTCCAGGTATCCTGCTCCTGTATGGCCTTCTGCAAAGCCTGTACGACTTTTCCCCATGACTTAAGATTTTTCCCACAACCCGAAGACATCGTCTCCTCGGCTAAAACTTTAGTACATTTGTCCCACACTTCTGGGTGGAGAATATCCACCGGCTGGTCAATGACCCCAATTTGTAAAAGCCTCGCAACTGCAAGGGTAAAATCTTTGGGCCTACAATCAATCCCCCACTGCTTATGTACTTGGGATAAGACCTTCACAAGGGCTTCCATCCTCCTTGCTGGTCCTGGTCTGGGAGCGTCCTCCCCTGACCTCCCCCGCCGGGCTGGTCCAGCCGCTCCGGCCGCCCTTCACCCGAATCCAGATGACGATTCCCGAGTTGCCTGGGGTAGGCGTGGCGACCTGGTTCAGGAACGGCACGGCGACCAATCACAGGCCGCTCGGTCCATCAGCTCGCAGACACCAATGTGGTGGACGGCAAATGGCGTTTATTAGCACGTGACACAGCCTTACATAGCTCGAGTTTACAACGTCACTTCCGTCTGCTTACATCATCAACTAACCACCACTGGGGGAGGGGCTCTATCTTTCCGTACAGCGCGATATCTTCCAGCCGCCAGACCCTAACTACCTACATATTCCAACACATACTATTCAAGCATTGTATTGGGATTTCCCTGGTTTTGTATATTTTTTTTTTTGTCTTTGAAATTTACATAATTTTTACAATCCCCTCTTTCTCTGAAGCTTCCTCCTTTCTTCTGTGTGTCAAATCCCATAGAAGATTAAATAGCTCCTCTATTGACATGCAATGGATCAGCCTCCAAACATCTTCAGTCTCCTTCCAGGTGCTTTCCCCTGGTGACTTGCACTGTCACCTCATTCTGGTACTCCTTGCTATGCCCAGTACTTTTTGGGAGAAAAATAAGTAACTCAGAGCTAACAAAAGGATACAGAAGAAAAACAAATGAGGCAATACACTTCTAATTCTGATCTTTCATATTCTGTGTTTTCTGCAACTGTTCACTGTAGTCTTGTTCCCACTGCTATTCAAGCTATTCTTTTTCTGCGTAAGTTTTTATTTAACCTACAATACCTGTGAAGCAAGGTCCTTATCAGCATATAAATCCAAACTGTGCCCTGAACTTCTGAAGCTCTGCCATGGAAACTCTTGAGCTCTCACTCACAGATTACTCCCATAGTCTTTCTGTGGTCATGGTGGGACATTATTGGCCCCTGAATCAACAGGTTTGTGGGCTTGCTGTCATCGCAGGAGCTTGTGGCAGGTGAGATCCACCAGTGCAGTGACCATGCTTCTCCATCCCTGTTTGGCCCTCACCCCAGTTGTCACTGACCTTCCTTCCAGCCATCTTCATAGATATCTTATATAGAACACTCTGCTGAGTGACTTGAAGGCACCTGATAAGGGAAATATTTGGAGCATGCCAATCAAATAATATTAATACGTCACTCTTTTCATTTCTTGCTTTTTCTCTTAGATGGCAAACAATGAATCTGCTTCCTCCACTCCTCGGGCCATATCTGTGTGAATGGCAAACCAGAGTACACAAGACTGGAATGGAATGGAATGGAAAACCGACTTACTGCCCCAATACACACTAATCAATACACAGATAAATATATTTCTCTCATTTTCAGAATAGAATCAGCTACCAAAAATATGCACATTACATCTTCTATCCTTATCTTCATTCTCCATCCAGTATATTCATGACAGTACTTTGCTTAAATGACTACATTTAATTGTCAGGAATACATCTCCTGCATTTGAAGCATATATATTCAACAAGAAAGATCTGATGAACAGCTCAGCTCACATGCTGCAGGAGAATAAAGTTAGGATGAAGTATAAAGGTATGTTAGATAGCCTACTGCCACTTGTTACATTTAACAACTTCATATGATAAATGATTTTTTAATGACTTCAGCTAATTTTCTAATTCAGATTTGAGTCTTGCAGTGGAGTGTGAGGACAGAGATCTTTGCTGAAGAATCAGAACCTTGTTTGTTGGATTCAGTCCTTTTTTGATCAGAAGTGATGCTCTGATTTGTGGTAAAGCTGCTTTAGATTCTTTTGGCACATCTTTGTGTTAAAAGCATGCAAGAAACAAGAGTTAGGATTTTATTTTGCTATGCCAGGCAAATTGTTATGGCTGACCTACATATATAGGAGATTAATTTTATTCCAAAAGTTAGAAGAGTCACTTAGTTGTAATTTCCCCCGGAAGCTTTCTTCTTCTCATGAAGCAAGCCAAAAGCCTCTGAATTTATTGAAAAAATTAAAAGGAGTTCAATGTGCTTTGAATAGGAGACTGGATGAACCTGTCTCTGGAAAGGGTTCTTAAGCAGTGCTTAATCCTGTGCTCAGGACTATATTAAGCCAAGGAAGTACAGTTAAGAGCTTTCTCCCACTCTTGGCTACTCCTGTGATAAAGAAGATAGAAAAAACATAATGAGATCAAAAGATGATCTGCAAAGATCAGTCACCTGACGCTGTCTATGGTGCAGTGGGATTACACCATAACCAAGTAGTAGTAGCTGGAGAAAATGGGGAAATATAAAGCAGCACTGTATTAAATGGTAACAGAAATTCTGGTGTTATTAAATTTGAAGTATATATTTGTATATATACCTATATACAAATATGTATATATTTGTAACCTAAGATGAGACCAAAAAATTACAGAGAATGTATCAAAGTTAATATATTATGAAAGCTCCAGCCACAGTATTCATATTTCAGCATCAGAATCTACAATATTGAACTGACTGAGAACTTCAACCATTCCTCCTCTTGAAGTGCAAAGCTGAGATTTCAGTTCTGAATGCACATATGCACAAATACACAGATCTCCATGGTATTTGAATTTGGGGCTTTGATCTGGGATACATCCTGACACAGAGAAAACACTTGATTTTTTTTGTGAGTCTACAAATGTTGCCCGAAGTAGCACCTAAAAATTGCGGTAGGTTCTTTGATAAGAAAGTAGAACTGGGAAAATAGGTAGTTTGTATGTTCAGTGTGTGGTTTCAGTGACCCTCTGCATCAGTTATTTGTTGCTGAGTGTGGTGATTGCTCTTCCAGTTATTCATAGGTCACATTGCTCCAGAGCCGTGAAAACTGCCATTTGTAATGATAATAAATGGCTCTAATTTGTTTGACATGTCAGCCTGCAGGCTGTTATTATTTCACTGCTCCTCAATTTTCCACAGACGACTTTCTCTTCTTGCCTTCTATCCCTTCTGTTTATGAGTTGATACTGTTATTTGTGACAGAAATCAAGTTAGTAGGTTAAACTGTTTTCACGTTGGCTATTAAGATATAAAATCTTTGTTGTTTCAATTTGTTCATCTCTCTGTAACCACTATGAGTAGGTGAAATTCAGCTGCTTAAACATAGGTGTCTAGACCATTGCAGATGTCATAAGACAGGAGAGACATAGGACAGCACAGAACTGGAAGATACAACATAGCAACTGGAGGCCAAGCAGGTTAGCAAATCATTTGAAGCAGCACTGGAAGTGTGGTTTAGGCAGCTGAATCTCCGTTGTTTTTTACTTCTTTTCCTTCACTTCTTTGTATTACTTTGGCTTATATATTGTAAGAAAGTCAATAAATCAAATTAAATGTGAACGATGCTGCCATAATTAGTTTTTCTGATTTGAAACATCTTAGTTACACTGCATGGGCTTGTTAATGGCAGCTCACAACCCCACATGTCGATAACAGCCCCCAGGTAAATCCTGGGATAATGCTGAAGCAGGGAGCATATTAGTCTACTGAACTGGGGGGAAAGTGCATTGTCTATTGCTCTCCTATGTACCTATGCATCAGCACAGGTGCTAGTTACAGACAAGTCAAATCTTGTAAAAAATCATGGTCCAACCCTTGCAAGCAATGACATCTCCCCACCTGCAGTGCTGAGGTGTTTGCACTCCAGGGATTCATCATGTTCTAGACCCACACTTTGATTTCTGCAGTGCAGATCACACATCTGCTAGTCAGTGTTTCTCAGTTATTATTAACAAAGATTCTTCCCTGCCTCTTTACAAGTGGCACTGTTGTCTGGTTGTCTCGGTAAAATCTATATGTGTAGGAAACTAGGGTTGTTGGGATTTTTTGGGGCTGAAGCGTATTAAGACGTCTTCTGGCTTTTAGGTGTTTGGAAAAACTGTATGGATGCTAGAAATATCAGCAATTAAACATCCTGACAGATGACACTATGGCTACATGAAATATTATGAAAGAAATTTTCTTAGACTATAAAGGTATTAAAGAGGGGTGGGTTGTTACATTTTTAATATTGTTTAAAATGTGCAAACTCGGGGGGCTAGATAAGCAGAAGGGTTAGGGCTGCAAAGGCACAGACACATTGGATGGCTACTGACACATTAATGTGCACTGTACAGAAACTCAAACTGGAGATGGTTGAGAAGAACTCTTTCCACTTGTTTTCTTCATGAAAGAAGCGTTTCTATAACTATCCACCCTCAGTGGTCCCATTCTGCGTGTGTGTAAGCTTAAACACCTAACATAAATACTAGGTTCTGATCTGGAGGCCTAGTACACTGAACATTAGATATCGGACTGCCAAAATCTAGTATTGGGTCTGGTTCTTTCTCTTCTTAGGCCTTTGAACCTGCATCGTTGTACCTCCAACACACATGGAATACCACAGCAGTGCTGCAGTTAGCGGGACCCATTAGAGCTTTTGCCTGCAGGACCTAGTGACTGACTGCTTCAGTGCTTCATTGTGATAGCTCTCAGGCATACGTAAGGGGCTAAAACACAAAAGCAGCAGCATATCTCCATTGAGAATCATTTTATTTCCTTCTAATGGGGAGCTGTAAAAGACCTAGGACTAGCTACTTTGTCCGGCAAGCCTACACTGACTAAATGAAATACGGACTTTTGCTGTAAAATGTAAAAATGGTAAATGAAAGAAAAGACATGTACATACACAAATGGAGACTTTCAAAAGACATATACATAAATTCCCTTTTTAAAAAAAAATAAAGGCCAGCTGTAATAAAGCATTTAAAAATTAATGACCTTGTTTCATGGATGTGCATGCAGAGAAATCAGGATTTGGGATTTCTTTCTCTGAGAACGTAGTATATCTACAGTATGGTCCTCTTATAATGGCACCCACAACAGTCAGGGTATAGAGCTGGCATGATATAGAGATAACCGGAAGGAAATTTTAAATGTGTGTGTAGCAGTAATCTTGATTTTGTTAAAACTTGGTCACTCTACAGGAAAAAAAATATAGTTCAGGTCAGTGACAAGCTAAAATGAGGCTCCACAGCTTAGCATTTGACACCCCACAGAAGTGGGTAATGTTGCATGTCCTGGGTTCTAGCTTCAGGCATTCCTACGTATTCTAAATTCATCAGTTACTGGATAATATAAAAAAACCAGGCCTGGCAGTTGTAGCTCAAACCTAGAAGCTTCCCCCCCCTCACAGTTAAGTGCCTTATCTCTTAGTTTACAGAGTTAGAATTAGAGGGGCTCAAATTCTTTCCAGATTATTTCAGCTCACCAGAGAAGAGTTGAGGTAGGAGGTAGAAAGTTTGCTGCATTACCATCCGAACATGCATTAATTGCTGAGAAATGGCATACCTTACACTGGCTCCTCCCCATCTACTTAATTTGATGCTCAGTCTGAAAATAAATTCTGCGGGACAAAGCAAACTCAGTTGACCTTTAGGAGCATATAACATTTCCTTCATTTCTCTTCACGTGTAAAGCTTTATTTTTCAGACTTCAATGCAACAGCATGGCTTGCCCCCAGCAATCAGATGAACTCGTCTTTTTTGTGAATGGCAGGAAGGTAAGTTTTTAAATGCTTTTTTTTTTTTAATGAACAGCAGTGCTTTAACGTTTACTGTTCATGTTCAGGAAAGCTGTTATTCTGGAGCAACAGTTTATTCTGGATAATCATCTCTTGTCTTTGATCTTCCTTACAGCAGCCTGCTTTCTACCACAGTTTTTATAGTCTGAGTGAGTTTGTATCACCCCTTATATCACAGAGTTTTTAGAATTATCATTAATTATCTGTTTACTAAAACCTTATATTAATATACTCCTAAAGTTGATGAAGTTGGAGTAAATACAACACTAGTAAAAGAGTATGCTGCTTACTAATGTAGTTTCAGTAATTCACCATAAGAAAATAAGTAGTTAATTTTTTTCTGTTCTTAATGCCAAAAGGTCACATTTCATTTTCTAAGACATTTTGTCACCTTTTCTTACCTTGCAGGTCAAGTGAACGAGAATTCCTATTAACAAACACATCACCCAAAATAGATTACAAGCTGAAATGAAGGAATTTTATTTCTTTGTTAAAAAACAAACAAACAAACCTTGCTATGTATTTTTCTAGAGATATTCAGCTGTTCAGTCAACATTTTTATACTCTAGAGAGAGGGTACTAGCTTTTTTTTTTTTTAAACGGGTGAATTAAGGAAAAGCAATTCAATTTTTTTCTGTCTGTTATGTTTTATCTGTCATTACATGCCAACTGGGCTTAAAGGCATACTCTGAAACCTTATTTCACTCCGCAGTTCCAAATAAATTCCTGAACTAGTTCATGTTGTCTTATATCCGGTAAACTGGAGCATGCTGCTGGTATAGCAAAACTGTTGAGAGAAGCCTGAAGTTCAGTCTTTTAATTCTGCAGCAATGTGCCTAAAAAATGTTTTCAAAGTTGTTTGTATTATCTGGTCTCCAACAAGCTGAAGCATGTTGATGATACAGCAACGTTCTTGTGACAAGGCTAAAGCAATGCCTACATAAGCCCCACTCATACACATTGAAGTTCATTATATTGAAAAGACACTTAGTTACGTATCTTCCCTGTTCTTCTTATGCTAAGAATTTCCTCTGCTTTTATGCTGATGTGTCTCTGCAAATGAAAGGGTTAATATCAACTTCAAGGAGGTAAAAATACACAGAATTTTCACACACACAAGTCAATGGCTTTAAAATGAAGGGATCTCTGATTCGTGCTGATATAATCAACAAAGGATCTAGTCCAAAGACACTTGTCTTTCTACTCTTGTTCATCCAGTGCTTACTCAAGCCTCTCTTCCCTTTCAGTTCTCTGAGTAAACTATTACTTCTATTACTTTAAAAGGACATACTTGACCATGTTTGACTGCCTGACCCGTTCATTTATTTATGTGCAGATTGTGATCAAGTGACAGGATCATATTGCTTAAAAAACACACCACATTAATCCACAAATCACTGTGTTTCAACATCATAGTTAATCCTTATGAGATGATTATATCTGATGCCTCTCTAACCCATAATCTCTTTTTTTATTTTATAATGTGGGTAGTAGAGATGCAGGCAGATCCCAAAGAATTGTTGCTGTAATATCTAAGAAAGAAGCATATCCTTGTTTTGAACTTTGTCTCTGAGTTCTGTAATTCTGTAAATTACTGCAATTGGGGATTAAGATGGTTTTTTTCACTTTTCTTTGGGAAGAAACGTAAACAGAACAATAAGTAGAAGTAATACAACTCACCTTGTATTTGTTCTCAGCAGAGAAATCCAGTGCTGTATGTGCATTTTGTGTCTTAATTATATGGGTATAACATTGTAAAGTTCGAGTGTAACTCCTAAATACTGCCCAAATCTTCTTTACACCTTCCCAAACCATAAAAAACCTTTCAGTGCATCTGTGATTAAAATAGTAACTAAAGAAATCAACACAGAACTACTGCCATAGTAATCATTTATTCAGGCTCCAGTCCTTCAAAGAGTTTTGCGTAAGCTTATTTTATTATATTATTGCCTTTATTTTCTGTCATTTGAGACTTTTCAGATGGCTAACTGTTGTCATGGCTCTATTGACTTCAGTGGCAGTTATCCCAGCTAAGAAGCTGCCATGCAGGTTGTTGTGTTAAGCAGGTATCTTTAGCTTTGCTGTTGAGAGCCTTCTGTGCTGGAAGCAAAGCAACATTAATTTAAGGATTAACTGGAGAAGGGCAGTAGTGGAAAGTAATTTATTAGCTGCAGCTTTTTTACTAGCTTGCATTGTGCATTGTCCAAGCATTCAGTAGAATAATTAGCATCTCTAACAGTCAAGCAGTGAGATATGATTAGTCATATATTGATTACCAGTGCGAATGCACAAGTGGATAAAATTGCACTGGGTTTAAAGAAATCTAGAAGCATGATGAAATCAGATGGAAGACATCATCTAGTACCTAAGCAAAATGGATGCAAATTCACACGCCCAGTGGGAAGAGTAATAGGACTAAATATCGTTCTGAAAAGGAGATAAGACAAAAGGAAATGGTAGGTTCCACTGGACTGCAGGGCACTGTGAAACCAGAAAGAGGAGATTGTGTTTTGAGGGTGGAGCCTTTATACTGAGGAACATATGGGAGGGGGTCCTTCCATACAGAATTTATGTGTGTGCAGTTGGGTATTGCACTCCATTTTAAATTACTATACTCCTTGGATGTTCAGGAAGCATCGCTGGAAACATACTGAGATCTGCTGGTACTGTTTTGCAAATGTAAGATACAGATAGTTATGTGTAAGGATTATGAAAGCGTGATGAGTAAGGCTAATAAGAAGACCAATTGCTGTATTTGTTCGTCTATTACATTTACAGGGTCCTGATTTCAGGCTTTTGAGAGTTTACCAGGTATTGACTGTAGAGACTAAAAAACGCTGTATCAGAAGTCTGCCTCAGGCTCATTTCTCTCTCTGTTCTTACCCTTCACATCTCTTTGTGTGCTCTATTTTCATCTATCTTGTACACATTTTCTTGTCTCTTGGAGCAATCTGGTTAGAAGTTACCTCCAATTCTGCACATGCACATAAACCAAGGGAGACTCAAGAATATAAAGAAAAAATATGTTTGAATGTTGTAATTTTTTTTCTTTAATGATCTCCTTTGCAGTCTGTCTCTCAGGTACAAAATATGGCTGTGGAGTAAGAGGCTGTGGTACCTGTCCTGTGATGATATCCAGATATGATCCAGTTGCCAAGCAAATACAGTATCCTCGCACTGATATTTGGAAAAAGTAATTTAGTGTTTGGAGAAAGCTGACATTCACTGGGAAATATTTAGTTTCTTTCCGTTTAGATGGATTTTGGGGACTTCTGGTACATATTTTAAAGCCTTACCTTTAGCCTTCCTCTACAAAGGTGATTACAGGGTTGGCCTCACTGTCACACAGTAACAGAGATTTAAATTCTGTCCCTTCAATCTTTGAAAACAAAACAAAACAAAAACCCAGCACCAACCCCCAACCCCCCTCCCGAACTTTCTGGGGAAAGGATGTTTTTAAATTGTGTTCTTTATGACTTGAGATTTCAACAGCTCTTTTGTCATCTGCCTCTCCTGACTCTTTTGTGCTTATTTGCAGGTATGTCCCTGCTAATTAGTCTTCGCTAGATATTTCATGTAATTATTGATAAAGTGTCCATGGACTTAAGCAACAGACACGTTACATTGTAATTGTACAGTTTTGCCCACAGCAAAGTCAGGAGTTACACTTTCTTTCTCACCCTGGCTCTTGAAACTTTGTTCCATTAGAAATGCTATGCCTGACTTCTTCACATCTGTCTCTAGACTTTGGGTTTCAACAAAATATGTAGTGCTTTCCTTTTTTTTAACTTAATCTTCTACTTCTTTAATTAGAAAAGCTTATCCCTTAATGCCTAATATACTAATAATACTATTATACAAATATATTAATATACTAATAATGCCTAAGTCCCAGCTGTAGGAGCAGGGTCCACAGTCCAAGTGCAGGATTTTGTATGCTTGCGTATCCTTTTCCCATGTCTTTCTGCTCAATCTGAGCATTTATAGATTAGCTGCAGTATATATCCTTTGTTTCCTCTTCCATGGACCCATATGACAAAGGTATTTAACACCACAGTTCTCCTTCACACCTCAAAGACATCTCCCTGCCAACTCCTGCCTTCTCCCCATATGCTCACTGCATGGTGCTGCTGTCACTACTGCGGAAGGGGTTGGAAGCATGAAAAACAGGATTCATCCAATTCAGGTGAGAGTAAACTGGACTGTGTAGGGCTGCAAGAAAATGAGATTTTCCTGTCCTGTGTCTGTAATAAAGTTGGGATCTGTGAGAAGGTGCTGTGAGTCTATGAGTTTCTGAAGGGATTCTAGAAACACTGAATTTTGTCTAATCTTTTTAGACTAACAGGTATTTTTAGGAATTAATACAGCAATTGCTGGGTTGTGATTGGCCCTCTATGGAGCATGGAAGGAGCTCCTCCTAATGTACTACCATGCAGGGAGCACATCACAATCTCCACAACACAGGGCTATCCAACCCTGTGCCATGTAAGATGCCAGCCTTCCCAAGGGGATGGGGAAGAAAAAAGAGCATAAATCAGTTTCATTTAGTCACCAGCATGCCATCTGGCCATCTCATTGAGAGCAACATACTGTATATGTTGTAGTAAGGGATGAGTGACTTCAGATGGCAACCAGATTGACAGGTATTAAATTAGACACATTTTCCCTGTGTGCCAGAGATTTCCCTTGGATTAGGTCAGCCTTTTCCTTCCTGAACTCCGGCTTGTCGCTGAAAAGCAGTCTGACAACATAGATTAAAGAATGTTTTCTAAACATCCTCTTTTTTTCTCAATATTGTTTTCTAAGGGTCTTGACTCTGGGACTGGTTTGTGCTAAAGCTCTGATTGAGGAAATGATCTGTGTTCTGGCCTTTATGGTTAGAAATATTTAATGTTTGATTGATGCCTAAACTGAAAGTCTCGGGCCTTATTCTGTTCTTGTATCAAGGAATTAGGATCATGAGGCTCTACACAGGAACAGGTCCTTTACCTAGGTGGTTGCTCTGAGCATTCTCCTCAGGAATGGTCATAGTGGGATAGTCAAAATGCTGCTACTACCCTACAGCCTGTAGATGACATATCTGAAGATGGCTATTCAGAAAGCCAGCAAAGCCATATCCAGGATTTAGAGCCTGTTTTGTTCTAGGAAAGGCTGGCCAAATGCCATGGGTCCCAGTGTGGCTTCTGCACCCCTGGAATGGTGGTGTCCATATATGCTTCACTGACAAACCATGCAGAACCTTCCATGGAGCAGATAATTTCTGCTCTGGATGGTAGGTTTCAGACAGTAAATTGTAAAAAGTATAATAAAGAGATAAATATTTGATTGCCAAGATCATAAATATGATTTGACTCAAAGAACAGTAGATGATGTTCCAAAGCAGTATTTTGTCATAGCCACGTTGTTTTAAGGACATCTCAAAATCATAAAAAAGGTGGTTCAAACTGGAGACTTCAGATGGGATACACAGTGGAATTTAGCACTGGCTGAATATTTCTGAAAATCCCTGTGTTTAGAACAGCCTCTTTTTATAGCCCTTCTACACCAGTAGCTTCAATATAGTGCAATATGAGTACAGTGTTACAATGAATACAGCGGAAAAGTAGGTTGTGTTTTGTCTGCAGTGTAGGTACTCACCTACCGATAATATGAAGTCCCTAATAAAGATTTCAGCAGTTAACAGGGAAACAGATTACATGACATTTTAACCCACTGAAACATTGACTGCTCTTCAAGCAAGATTTGCTACAATAGGTGAAGCAACTTCAACTCACTTTCTAGTCCCAAGTTTGCTAACACCCCTATAGCTCCCAAAATAATTAACCCCTCCCACCAGAACATTTTGATTTCATGAGGGAAGTGCCAGAAATTCCAGTAGAGCTTTTACTAGTGCTATTAACGGTACATGAAAATCATGCTAGTGATGCATGGAAGTAGATTTTTGATTGGATTATAAAACCCAGAGACTGTAGTGGTAGTAGCAATCATAGTATTTACTTTTGGATGCTTTTCATACTTTGATTTTTTAAATACATTTATAAAAATAATTCATATTATTATTATTATTATAAATTACCTTTAAATAATAAATTTTAATCATGCATCATAATCACTAGTAAAGTAATATTTCTTATTTTTATAGATGTAATTTTGCCCATTGGAGAGTAGGGACATAAGTTTCAGCATTTTGTATCTACAGGCTTGATGCCAGACCAATTCAAATTATGTCAGTCTCCCAAACATTGTTCTGATTTCTTATGATTATTTATCATATGGTTTATTTCAGGTAATTTGTGCCGTTGCACAGGATACAGGCCAATTATAGACAGCTACACATCTTTTGCTAGGGTAAGTCAATCTGACTTTAGGTTTACATGTACCCTTGGCAATGCATTTAAGAATGCTTTGTGTCAGTTCCAATGACTTGATCCAGGCACCACCGAAGCAATTTTGAGGTTTTTCCATTTACTTTATGGATACCTGGATACCCAAAGGGAACTCACTGCTAGGGGGGTCTTATGGTTTAAGAGGTCTCCTGGAGCAACATCAAGTGACTGAACAAATCTGCTTTGGAACAGGAAGAATCAAAACATTAATTTATAAGTAAATCACAGAGCTGCCTCATTGCTTTTATAGAGTAAGATGTGATTTCTTTAGGATCCAACGTGTTGCCAACTCAGAGGAACTGGACAATGTTGCTTGGATCAGGAAGGATGTGTGTCTTCATCTTCTAAAGGAGGTCAGGTAAGTTACATTAATTTTTTTTTTCATTATCTCCTGTATTCATTATAAAATTTGTAGAAAAGAGCCATCTTGAACTATGGCAGCAGCTGCTTTTCTGTCCTTGGGCTTTTAGCCCAGATGATTGAACTCCATGCTCTGTGTTCTCAGTGCTACAGAAAGGTACCACAAGTATATCTGCATTGCTGTGTAGTCAGAATACAGACAGGTTTGACTTATTTAGTGACATTTTCCAGTGACAGTGTGCATCTCAATATTACACAGTTAAGTCTACTTTGTTTTGTGGGGAAGAAAACTGTTGATCAGAGAAACCTTCCTTAACAAAGCTGGTCCTGATGTGAAATTGAATTCCCTTAACAGAAGTTCTGCAGCCATCAGCATGGCTTGTTTCTGTATGCTTGAGACATCAAGTCTGAGTTCCTGAAGATGAAACAAAGCTATTCCTGTGCAATGTCAGTTTGTACTTGAAAAGTTTTTCATAAGCATTACTGCATGCTAGTGGCTCCAAGATCTTCCGGGAAGAAGTGTCTCATTCTTCCGTATTCTACAGTAATTGATATATTGGTATTGCTTCAAAATACAGATCATTTTATTCTCATTCTACATATGCGCATTCTAAAACCTCAAGTCACTTCATTTGTGTTTTTTCTGGCCAAGATTCCACAATTATTATATATAAGGGTACACATGGGAACTCCAGTACACATGAAGCCTTCAGAAAGGTCCTCCATTCCCTGCGTGCATCTCAGAACTTGTTGTCTTCATCCACCTGCAAGAAGAGGCCATAATGCCCTAAAATGACTCCATATTGCTTGATGATGAGAAATTCAACTCTGTGGATAAATTTCCTCTGACTGAAGGACTTCAAGGAGCCTTTAAAGCAAAATGTCTTTGGTGATTGAAAGAAAACTTGTTTTGACAGTGAAAAACCTTAGAGTCCCAAAGACTGTAATTGGGGGGGTGTGTGTGTATGTTTGTGCATGTGTGTATTGTCTCTGCCCCTTTAAGAACTGAAAATTGCTGGCTGGCTGCTGCCAAAGTTGTTTGAAGCATGAATTAGGTGATGCAGCAGTTGCCAGTTACAAAACAGCACTACTTTTTGGTGCTCTTTTATTTGGCTTTAACTGATTTGTGTTTCTCATAGTTGCTTTCATCCAAGTTAAATAGCAGGTGCCTAATTACTGTGAAGATTAAGGGAGAGCCAAAATTTTTTGCCATTTCATCAATGGAGTCTGTCAGTAGACTAGGTCATCTAGAGCTTGATCTTACAGTTACCATGGCCATGATCTGTTCAGAGTGCCCAGAGACAGTGACTGTTTGGGGAATGGATAAGAGACTTCAGACTAGAATATGTCAATCTCTTTCCTATTCAATATACTTGAGACCTGTTGCTATCTGGTTTGATAAGATTTTTGATTCTGAAAAACAAATCAGTGAGGCAGAAAAAACTAACCAGTGCTGGTAACATGGCATATCCAGAGTCTCATGTAAGGTCCTCAAAGCTCAGAAGATGTATGGTCTCACAGGAGGCCTCAGCAGCAAAAAGACTGGTAAACAAGCAGAAAAAGCTAATTTTTATGGTGTGCTGCCAGCACTCAGTTTTTGCAGTGCTTATGCAAGGGTGGAGAGGCTCTCCTTAAGCAGAAAAGTCATCTATCTGATCAGATGGACTGCTACATCGTTTGTTGTCATCTCTAACTCTCTCTGTCAGAAAGCTGCTTAACAGGCACAGCTTATGAAAAGAACATAACTATACCATCCAGCCCTGCGTTTTCCCACAGCAGACATTTCACTCAATGTCCTTGCTACGTTTGCTATGACCAGTTTCAGGAAATACTGCAAGATCTCTCCTGAGGCTTGATGTGTTTCAAGTGAAGGCTTGAGAGTGACTAGTATGATAGTCTCCTGTCTTTAGAGTAGTTTGTGAATAGGTATAACAGAACTGAACATTAAAAATAAATGTGGGCACCTTGAATTTTTAAATGCAACTCAACCATTAAAGCGACAAAACTCAATGTCACCTCAGGAAAGAATCTCATCTGTTGACAAAGACTTTCAACTTACTCTGAAAATATGTGTTCTATTTTTCCCCCCATTTTTTTGGCAGATTCATTCAGATCTTTGCAATCCAGAATTCCCACCCATGGATCCAACACAGGAATTTATTTTTCCTTCTGAATTAATGGTAAGCCTTATTGACTTCTGTTATCATGCAAGCATGACTGGGTTCCTGTAGATGTTGAAAACATGATATTTTTGTTAAGCTGAAAGATCTATCCTCAGATAAACAGAAGAGATCAGTTCAATATGGATAATCTATATGTTGTCATTATTACAAATACCTCATATTTTTAAAAAAAGAAATTGTTTGCCACTCTCAAACCAAAACTGTGTTTCCAGACTTTTCCCAAAAGAACTCCTTATTCAGAACCATTTCATTCAGGACCAGTTTGCCTTTTCTGTGGAATATAGTATTTTCTTGGAAAGTTCCCAAATGAGCTTCTCCATCTTTCCAATCTTGTGATTCTTGGTTGGATTGTGACCGCAGGACCCATTGTTTCCTTCCAACTGGTACATAGACTCTGGCATCCTGAGACTGGACTTACACGTGGGAAATGCTGCATGTCCACAGGAAAGGCAAAGGACTTGAAGAGGAAAGAAGAGCAATTGCAGTAGTTATTGGAGAGTCACAGAAGGACAGATGGAGGCTTGAAAGGAGGAGACGTAAAGTGCCTCATAGGATCTGCAGAGAGAGGCAAGAGAAGAGAGCTGTGAAAATAGTAGTGCAGGATTAACCCAGACCAGACTGAGTAGAATCCAAGCAGGCAGGTCCAGGCTGGCTTTTTTAATCCTCAGTCATTTCAACAGCTTCTTGTGAAATTCATTGTTTGCAATCCTTTTGCAAATATTCATGGGCACTGCTTGCTGCTATTACACAACTACCTCAGAAGCACAAAAGTTCATTTGAGCTCTGGGAAAGCATGGCATGGTTCTTTGATTTGTTACTGCATTACAGAATGCTATTTGCTGCAAGGCAGTTGGCTTTGTAAGCATTTGTCATAGAGTACAATTTCCTTGTTTGATGATTGTCTGTCAATGCAGAACATGCATAGTAAGGCATAAGCTCCTTTATGAAATTGTGAAGTGGAAAGCAGATTTGCCTTTCTGCTACTCGACACGCTTTTGAGAGACTCATGCTTTAAGAATGCAAGTATTAAGTGGACATTTTGCAACTTCTATACTTGGATTAAAGATCTTGGCTAAACTTCTGCTGCCTCAAAAATCTGTTCAGACAGAAAGGAGGTGCTGTCATCTGTTCTACATGTTCAGACTGAGCTGCCGTGAGGGCTGAACTGCTTCTCCAGGCTACACAAGGTCTTTAACATGACTTTGATTGGTTATGCTGAGCTTGTTCAAGTCCTGTTGCAGTCTGTTTCAAGCTATCAGTAGATTTAAACAGGTTGGGCGTTAAGCTCTGTGTTTAGAAATCAAACTTGCTTGGTGAATATGCTTTAAATGTCTGGAGTACTGGAAAAAAACATGTGAAATGCAGCTGTGAAGATATCTAGGCAGTAATACTTAGTGACAGATTCTTCTGTGGCAGGAGGGGTGCCCACACCACTAAAATTATGACTGGTTCCACAAACACATAGCTCCTTTTTTGTGTTTCAGGTGTGTCTTTTACCTAGAAGGCCAGTCTGTAGTTGCAACAGTTCCCTGGCTTTGTCCACTGGTCTGTTTGTTTATTGCATTGTCTGCAAAGACAGGTGTTTCTCAGTGGTTGCTATTGTATATTTTGAACCCATGATTCCACATGGCACTTGTCAAATATGAAAAGAACATATATGTTATTCTCGGGGGGAAAATAATATATTTAGTCATGTAAGACAGGAGGTAACTGAAAAACACTTTGATTAAACAAAACTGTAAATACCGATCAACCATTCCAAGGAGACAGTATTTCTCAAAAGATTAGTCCTTGCATGGGACTAAATGGGAAAGTAGGTGCTTGAATTTTCAAAAAGATTTTACATATTGTAGAAACTAGTTTGGGTCTGGTGCAGTAGATATAAGACACTCAGCAAATGAGGATGCAGTGATCCTCCTTGACGAAGAGAATACACACACTTTTTGTACTCTATCACACATGCAGTGAGATTTTGGCATCCTGGTTTCCCACAAAGTCAATCACATTGCTTTATTGTTTACGTCATATACAAAAGGAGTCTTTCAGAATCATCATAGCAGGAGAAAGGAAAACATAAGACTAATCTTCTCCTACCACTTATTTAGTGTGTCTCTAACAAAGTCCTTTAGTTGGTTCTCATCTCAAGCAATAATATAGTTATGCTAAAAGCTTAGCATTGTACAGCACTACAGAAACCTCAGATGAAAAGCCCCATTAATGTCTCACTGTCTATCATGACAGAGTGTCCTAGTTAGCAATATAGTTGTTTATATCGACGTCAAAATTACCAAATCTTTGTCATTTCCACCACAGAGAATGGCTCAAGATCAGCAAAAAACAACTCTGATTTTCCATGACAAGAGAACAACATGGATTTCTCCTGCTAGCCTGAAGGAACTTCTGGAGCTGAAAGCCAAGAATCCAAAGGGACCCCTGGTTGTGGGGAACACCAGTGTGGGTATGGAAAGACAAAAGATCTCTTGACACAGGGATTACATTATGCACTAGGCACATAATTTTGCATTTTGACTTCTGGGGATTCTAAATGCACTCTCTCACCTCAATGACTGTGCTTTAATATTTAGGCCAATGTAATTTCCTGTGATTTTTTGTAGAATATCAATAACTAGATTAGGACTAGTACCACCATCACCTGAGCCTGGGATTTGTGCTGTCTAACTTCTTCCAGTAACCTCAGAGAAACAATTTGTGTGACTCACTCATATGATGAGTGACAAACATTTCACCTCCACGTTAGCTTGAGCATCACAAAATAAACAATGCCCATGAAAAGGACTACCATAGAAAGCCTGAGGTTTACAATAGAGAGAGGTGATGAGATAATCTAATTACTATGTGTATAAACTAGTTTGGGAGTAGGTTTTTTTTAAAGACATCACACAAGAAGAGAAAAAGGGGAAGTGCAAAAATTATGTAGGTCATACATAAAGGTGGAGTGAGTAGCTAGAAACATGAGGAAGCAGGTGTGGAATTGTGTATAGCTCTGAGGTGAGAGGTGAAATCTGATTGCAATATAGAAAAGGATGAGAAACCAGTCCAGAGGAACAAGGAACAAAAGTCAGAAAACAAAATATTGAACTTTGGACTTCAGGTCAGCCTTTGGACTGCAGAAAGAAGCAGATGAAGTGGGCCAGTAAAAGCAGTAAAATGTGATATTCAAGATACTGCACAACAAAAAAAAACATAAGACTTTGAAAGTGCTTAGTTACAGTGGTTTTGAATTTTTCAGTCTCTGTGTCAAGGAATACGGTTAATTCTTTAAATAGATCTCTAATCATACTATCATACTTGGTCTTTTAGGACTCAAAAAAAAATTGCCATGACGCCTATCATCCAACCATTCTCCATCCTGTTAGGATTCCAGAAATGTATGTTGTGAGTAGCACAAATGATGGTAACTCTCCAAGTTACCTCCACTGACGGTACAAAGAGTGGTGACTGAATTAACTTGTTTTTTTTAATTTTGATGCCAGAAACAGTAAGAGCCATTGGCTCTCATTGGTGTGGAATGTTTTCAGATTTTTCTTTTTGTAGCAGTCATTTCACTAAGCCTTTTAACCAATATGTCAGCTCACCTATGATCTGGAGATGATGGATGGTGACAGACAATTTACGAAACTGTTCTGCAAAAATGTATTTGTTCAAATCTCAAATTTCTGCAGACAGCAAACATAGGGGAAGGCCCTAAGTCAGCCTTATTTTTTTTTCTGTTTTCACCAGTCATGAGCCTTTCTACCACATCTAACAAACTCCAGAGAACATTGATTAGGCTAGGGCTAAATTTTCAACACAAAACATTCAGACATAAATTTCCAATCCAAAACATCATAAGATTTTCTTTGGAGTGGCTGGGATGGATTCTCAGCTAATAGAAATTATCACAGATGCACTGACATCACAAGGGCTGTGCTGATGTCCATAAGTGGAGAATCCAATCTGGTAGGCACATCACCTCCATGAGGAGAGGCACTACACCTGGAGCAAAAAAATGAAATGCAGCACCATCCCCATGGGAAATCAAGATATTAAAAATTAGAGAAATTAACATTTTGTTACAGTTGCCTCTTTCCTTATGTTCTCCTAGCTCCACAATTTACAGCAGCTATTGAATTACAAATATTTTCAAATTACTGTGCTAATATCAGTGCGACCCTGCATTTAACCAGATCCATCAATAAAAGATTACGTTAGAACATGGCCTCTTTGTTCAGAAAAAACGCTACACAACACTTGAAAACTTCTCTGCATGCTTACTCCGATGTTCGCTGAAGTCCTTGGTAGTGGCTTCTCTGATAGTACTGGAAGTGTGATGGAGTGTTTGCAGTCTTGGAAGTTTCCAACAGTTTGGTCATCCTTCATCCTAATGATTCAACTGTTGCTCACATCTTTGGGGACTTGCAGCACAAAAAAGGGATATGCATTGGTGTGTGCAAGTATGCAGTGTATATTTTTCAGGTAGGTATGTATGTATACTGGGAACCATCACTGAATCAGCAAATAGCATTTGCATTTCTTATTGCATGTAATATAAAATGCGTCTTACTATCTCTTTGTCATGCTGCTGGCAAGAGCTGCGTAGCAAAAAAAAGCAAATTGTTAGAGGCCTTATCAGCTATATATTGCATTTATATTGTGGCACTACGATTTCATATTTAAACTCCTTTGATTTCAGGGCTAGTAATAGGAGCTGCCTGCTGCTTGGCTCAGGTCAGAGACATCCTGATGGAGGCAGTCCCAAAACTTCGAGGAGAAAACAAAAATCTACCAAGCTGTCTTGCAGCACCTGAGAGCATGGCAGTATGTATTCAGCAGTGACAGTAAATAAGCCAACCTACAGACCTATCTATGTGAATGTCACTTACAAATGCATAGAGAAAAGCTGGGTGAGGCTGGGATCATGCCTTGTAAGGCTAAATAGTTAATACCATCACAAAAGTTGTATGAAATAACTGTGAGTCCTGTGCTAGTTAGCAGGGGCATATATCCGGAGAACTGGAACCAGAGTAACTCCTGGTACCCCTGCTCACTGGCTGAGCAGAGAACTGAAAGAGGCTGAGCAAAGAAGGAAAGTAGGGTTCTCTCTTAAGGTACTGCACACCCTGCAGCCAATCCTACATTAGCTTGACTATCAACACATAGCTGTTTACCCATCATGTATTAGATATCTCTAAATTTGTCCCTGATTTTCTTTTTAAAATCCCTTACCTTAATACCTTGTATTTCTTCCTCTAATTAAGGGAAAAGCCATTTCTTTGGTGGTCAGGGGGCAGAAAAATAAACCTGGTCTCTCAACAGAGATTATATGAGACAGGAATTTTGAAGGGAACAATAAATTAAATCACATTAAAAACTACAAATTAGAACTTTAGTTACAATTGAACAAAACAAATGTAAGCTCTTCCAACACACCTTTTAAGTGAATAAAATGAGGTGATGATACAGATCCCTGTTACATGTAAGAAGGGCAAGCCTAAAAATAACCTCATTGTTTGTTAAAGTCTTTAGGAGGACACATTGTAAGCAGGGGATCAAACTGGGACTTGAACCCAATCTTATCAGTTGGCAAATGTGTCCTCAACTTGGCATGAGAAGGTAAGCTTTGGACTCCCTGCCAATATCTTTGCTGGATGGGCAGAACACTGCAACAAATAATATGGCTATAGGTGCCAGTTTTCAAATGAAACACTACTGTGCATCTCCTAGATGACTTAGAATGGTACACGTTGCTGAATGGAGGACATCATTATCCTGGTAATTGCCTATCACTTTAACTGGCAGAAAGTGTCTGCCAGTGGAAAACACTGTCTTTCCGTTTCACAAGGCAAAATGAAACAGCATCTAGCAATCTCATGGAAGTGAAGAGGGCAGGCCCTACAGGTAGGAAGGTCTCCTTTCTACACTGCCTTTGGCTATATTGCTCCATTTATCAGACAGGTTAGCTTTATCTTGTAACTCTACCACTGTTTGCTTTTATTGCTTGCATCTGTCTCATTTTAAGAAAAATTTTGGTTCATTCATTTGGCCATGCACCTAGTAACTTCTCTTGAAGTCACTGGTAGTTTTGTGCACATGTGTGTATATACATGTGCATCATGGTTAACACTTCCAGTAATCAAGCCCAAGCAAGTCCCACACTTGTCACATAGAATCTGTGGGTATTTTGGAAAATCTTGGCAACAATTTCTACTGTCTTTGAGCTAAAGATGTACAGGACTGATTCTCCATCTCATCGCAGTGCTTGATAATTTCTTCAAAGCTTACTGTGCTTTAATAATTTAACAGTCTAAGAGCTTTTGAGCAGAAACAGAATAGCCATATATAAATCTAAATCGCTGATTTTCTGAATATTATTAGCATTTATAAGACATATATTTTCTAGAAAGTATAAAATACTCAGTATTTTATGTATGATGGGGGGACTATAGCATTCATATAAGGAAATATATTGCACATAACATGTATCATAAAGACTGGCTTTTCCACTCAAAGGATTTTGCAGTCTAAGGCTAGATCATGAATGGAACTGACTGCATTAAGGCCATATTGGCCTTAATATATTCTTTCACACAGATTCAATGAAATTTGAATCTGCAATGCAGAAATGTTTCCTTCTTGCTCCACATTCAATAACAGACTACAGTTTTCTCCAACAGATGGTAAACGGCAGGTTCTTTTAAATGATCAGTTTCTTGCTGGCTGTGAGCATGCAGACATAAAGCCCAAGGAGGTCATTGTTTCTGTTCTCATCCCATACCCTATGAAGGTAAGACCCCAATGTTTCAGAGGCTTCATTCATGTCCCAGTGTAGTTAGGAACATTTCAATTACCTTCAGTAGGCATTGAAACATGCAGGTTACTGCTGCTTTGGAAGTAGCTAAGAAAGCTGGTATCCCTCCACCACCACTCCCGCTTCTTCCAGCTGGTCATCATCTTCTACTTCTTTGGGCCTCTTACTGTTTTTTACCCCAGTGTGAAAGGTTCACATGTGCCCCTTCCAGACACAGAAATTTGGGCTGCCTGGATATTCCAAGAAAAATGCTGTATTGTCACACAGTCTTCAAAAGGTGATTTCTGGTCTCTTCTCATTAACTAATTAGCGACTTACACTGAACAGCCCTGAGATGTCATTGTGACTACTCGCAAAATAAGGTTCTAACTACTGTGACCAAAGGTGGCAGCATGTGGCTTTAGGGGGTTAGGGGCAGAAGAAGTGGTGTTATTGTTACTGTGTTCTTAGATATCCCTCTAGTGGATGTGAGGAAAAGTACGGGGCAAGTAGAGGAAGAACCAACTACGAGCTAGTATGTTATAATTGAAGTGACCACAGGAGTCTCTGCCAACCTTGACATCAGAGGGTCAGTCCCCAGAATAGCCGCCCACTGCAATGCAGCGTAGTAAACGTATGTGGCCTCATGCTGGAGGAGTGCTTCTGCCCATGAGAGCCTGGCCAGCCATGGCAGGTTTCCTATGAAAAACAATTCCCCTGAGCTCAAAGCCTGCAATAGCATAATCTGTGCTGGCAGCAGCAACAGTGCTTCTGCTGCCCAGAAACTTTGAGCCTCAGTGGTGATTTGAGAGACAAACATCCTGGAAAAGTAATTTAAGGAGGAACGGGTTAGTTCCCTCCACAAAGTAAAAGAAAAAAGAAATCCCGACCTGCTTTGTTCCTTGACAAGTTGTGACACAGAATTAAAGCTATCACAGAGGGTATTTCACTCTCTTGACTTTCAGGGACAGACAGTTGCACCTAAGAACTGCAGAAATGGAGACAACGAAATGAGCAAAAGAAAATAATGCTGCTGGCAAACTCAAAAGGTCAGTTAGGAGGGCAGGAAAATTACCTGTCAGCAGTCACATGAATAACATGTGAGATTCAGCAGCCTCACCAAAGGAAATTACCACCATTTTGGGGGGAGACTGCTTCTGCCACTCACTTTCACGCTCTTTTGTGGTTTTTATTAACTCTGCTGGCACGAAGAAAAGGCACATGCACACTTTTTTTGCAAGAGCTGTCAACAGAAAGTGTAGACGGAAACCTGTCATTTTTCACTCTCGCTCCTTTCAGCTGCTAGCTTTTAGTTTTGGGTAGCTTGATGTGAACATTGCTTCAGTGAAGCAATTTAAATACTGTTGAAAGGATTTTCCACCTCTGATAAGACTCACTGTTCATCCTGGAATCCTGAGTTTGTCATGAGAGTATCACATACTCATAGTGAATGATCTAACCTGCTAACCTCAACTTTAAAAGTTCTGTGTCTGTCTGAATCTGAAGTTCCATTCTGGGACTACAGAATGAGCACTTTATACACTTTCTCCAAAGGACTCATCTGTGCCTGATGATGAAAGAAACTGCTGTTATTTTTTCTTTTGTATCTGTCTCCAGAACAAAGTATTTCTGACAATAGAATGCCCAGATCTTTCTAGTGTCTTCCTCTGTAAATGCCATTACTGTAGCATAAAATGTAGAAACGTTGAATGTAAAGTCTTCACAAAATCATGTTCCTTAGCACAGTGGGGCCCCCATGTCCTGGAGAAGAAAATACTATTTTCTAAGCTGGAATTCAGTTTAAAGAACATACCAGCCATATATGAAGTGGCTTGTATCAGGACTTTTCACAGCACTCTGAAATCATTAAACCACTGAAAAAATTTAAAATTTGGCATGTTTTCTTAAATGCAGATAATCTCAATGTCCCCTCTTAGTATGTCTGTCTATGATTAGCTTAGTACATCAAGAAAAATAAGAAGTTTAACTGAAACAGTAATTCTAGCAAATGTTCTTTAAAAATGTTACTTTCTTTGGACAATGGTAACACCTAAAATACAAGGAATAATAGATTTGTATTCTTTCAGTCAATTTCTGCCATTGATGAATTTTTTCCTTCCTTTATTTCCTATTAGGGTGACTTTATTTCAGCCTTCAGACAGGCTGAACATCAGAAAAATGCTTTGTCTACAGTGAATTCTGGAATGCGAGTCCTCTTCAGTCCAGGCGCAGACACCATTGTAGATCTGAGTATTTTATATGGAGGCATTGGATCAACCACGATCAGTGCAAGAAAGTCCCGTGAGAAGCTCATAGGAAGGTACTGGATATCTTAATGTATTTAAGCAAAATGCAGGAGTCATGGTGTGATGCATGGGTCTCCTTCGTTCTGCCAGTGGAGATCCCATCATCAGCCTCTCACAACCTGTATTTGACCTGTCCTCCCTAACAATAGGTTATTTCTTGATAAACTCACGCTGATTCACTTGTTACTTCCTATATACTTCACAAGAGGTGCAGCTGCCTGTTACTTTTAAAGAAGTATGTGTTTATGTTAGCCTATTTTTCTACCTGGCAATGGAATGATCAGATGCTGAACGAAGCTTGCAGACTCATATTGGAGGAAATTTTTCTCCCGCCATCAGCTCTGGGTGGAAAAATAGAACATAGAAGAACTCTGCTTGTCAGCTTCCTTTTCAGATTTTACCTGGAAGTATTACATGGTTTACATCAGATGGTAAGGAATGGAAAAGAATTGCATACCCACATCAGCATACAGGCTGGAGGAAAACTCTGCTTTTTTAAAGATTGAGGGATGTGAGAGGGAAGGGTAAAGGTGTTAGGCTTTACTTCAAAATATGTGAGGGGAAAACTTCTATTTTAGAAGTAAGGGTCTGACAGCACTGTTCTGACATCACCTTCCTTTCAGTATCCCTTCAGGTATGCTGAGCTCTCACAGAAGATGATGAGTGCTTTGGGAATGCTACAAAGTGGTGTTCCCCAAGGTGTCCAAATCTATCAGGTGAGGCGTGTTTGTAGTTTTGTATTGTTGTATTGTAGCTTTGTATCATATTTGTAGCCTGTATTTTAATGATTATTTTGCCCTTCTAACTTTTCATTCCTAAGTCTTCACTAATTGTAATGTGAAACTGATGAAAGAGTTGACCTGTGGGAAATCTTTTATATTTTATAGATTTCTCCTCTTGAGGTGCAGATGCACTCCTTGCCCTCAAGGCGTTGTGCAGCGTCAGGCTGTCCTGACACAGGTGAAGCAGGGGCACAGCTTTCAGCTATGCAAGACCTCAGCAGAATGTAGTCAAACTGTCCAGTAGGCCTCGGTACAAAGAAATGGAATAACCTACTGCAGCATCTCTGTGATTGTTCAGGCCTTAAAGACTTATTTGCAAAGCTACAGCATGAAAGGGAGAGGTGGTTGGCATGTGAAAAAGTTTGTTCAGTAGAAGATTTCAATTTTTAAAAATCTCAAATTTCATCAAGAATTTTCACCCACAGTTTTGTTTTGTTGCAAAATTGAAAAACTTTTAAAAACAGAATTTTCCTCCTTCTTATCAGTTTTGTACCAAAAACTTTCAGCATCAGCCAATAACTTGTTTTGTTCTCCTTTAAGAGACTGAGAAGATATGTTTTACAGAGAACTCTTTACTCAGTAAAAGCCCAACCAAAACATAAACGTTGGAAGATTTTCATGGTCCCCTATCAGCAATTCAACAACAGAGAGCACCAAAGCTGTATTTTCATTAAGTATGTCTCAAATGCTTTCAATTCCAAGCTGTCTTTGAAGTAATAGAGGGGATTGTTGATGGGAATTTAATTAGCAAAAACTTGGATGAAACCATTTTTTAGTCTAGTCAAGGCTGGCCAGAATATTAATTTACCTGTCTCTTTAGGAAGATGGGCAAGAAGGAATTAGAGGGATCCCTGAATATATTCCTGATTTCAGATACGTTTTCTCTGAAGTAAACACGTAAAATACGATTGTTTGAAGCAGTGGTGATGCTGAAGTCTGTAAAAGTGGCTTGCACAAGGATGCTATCAGTATGGACACAGCAGACAGGCTAGCTGTAAGTTCCAGAAGACTTTAGCTCTCCTTTGTCTGCTGTGGTTCCACTGTGTGGACTAGTTGTTTTGTCCCTTTTACCTCTCTTTTTCTTGATTTTTATTTTTTTCCTATTTATTTAGTGCAGTCTTTCCACAGAAAAAACTGCCATTTGCTAGAGACATAAATGGTATCTAATGCAGTACATTTCTCAGGCCTCTGTCAGGGCACCTTGGTGCCAGCACGAATTCTAAAAATGGAATTAGACCTTTATAATGTGTCCCACAAATATTGTCATAAAATCTAGATGGTTTCCACATGGATTTTATGATCACAAAATATTCTCAGAAAGTGTTTTTGAATAAAGTTTTCTATAATTACTGTTAGGCTTGAGGATAACGTGTTCCTATTCTGCAGGATGTTGACCCAGAACAGTCTCCACAAGATCCTGTGGGACATCCCATCATGCACCAGTCTGGAATTAAGCATGCCACTGGTGAAGCAGTTTACATTGATGACATTTGTCCAGTGGATGGAGAACTTTCGCTGGCTGTGCTCACCAGTATTAAAGCCCACGCAAAGATTATGTTAGTAAGAAAAAACTATATGCACCTAAGCATGTTAACGAGTATTTTCTGTTCTTACTGTCTGATTTGGCCATATTATGAGACATGCATTACAAATGACGTAAGAATTTCTTTACTGTGTGCTTTAAATAGTGTCAGATATGGACAGAAAAGTCCACATTAGTGCATTCAGCCCCTTTAGTACAAAAAATGTAGAAAGAAAATACATTCTTAGATTTTTTTTATGTACTGGAACTAGAATTTAAAGAGCCGTTCTATGCCATGCACACACAGATGCTCATGCCTTACGTTTATTTTTTCTCAGTATGCTAATCAACACTTTCCTACTTTCTTCTCTATGTAGAGATCTGTAGTGAGAATACCAAATTGATTATGCTTCTGTCCTAAAGTTCACTTAATTACTTGTACTAGAGATATTTGTACCATGTACTGTACTCATTTATGTGCATGTTCTACTTTCCAGATCAATTGACACATCAGAAGCCCTTCAGGTGCCAGGAGTGGTTGATGTAGTGACAGCAAGAGATGTTACAGGGGAAAATGGCAAGGATGAGCCGGCATATGCAGAAGATAAGGTATTTCTTGCTTCTGGAGGAGTGCCTGGACCTTCTGCTTCAATTGTTTATGAAAAAGGAAAGTGAGTTTGCAAGTATCACCTTATTGCAATGAAATGAAAATAAGTGCAACAGCTGTTAATGCATTGCCAGGCAGGCTGGGCTGAACAGAATTACCATTCCCCAGTAAAAGAGAAAGGAAAAGCTCCCTTAAGTAACTTGGGATTTGAATGAATCAGCCATGATTCCTTAAGGGATGATAAATGAGTGATTGTCATGGATTCTGAGAAAGGATGAAATAGCCATGGCATTTGAGATTTTCAAAGATAAAACAAATAAAAGGAGAATTGCTCAGTTGGAAGCAATACAAAATTAATTGCCAGGTTATACAGTAGAATATGGCAATGGCAGACAGCACTGTTTCTTTTTGTTGAGCATCAAGAGAGCTAAGAAATTTATAGGATCCATGTAGCTATCGTGACTGTACAGAATGTCCCAGGCCTCAGGCTGTATCTGTCACAAAGGACACTGTTGCATGGTATTTGCAGTGGGGCAGGAATAATTCCTAACATGTTGTTCTTACCTCTCCATTCCTCCTCGTCTGAGTTTCCTTGCTTTCTGAGTACAGACAATGAAAGCAGTCTGTGCCAGATGGGATTTTACTTGGCACAGTACCTGGCCACCTCAGGATGGACACAGGGGAAATGTTCACGACTACTGATATCAGCGGCATTTCTAATGCCAGAAATGTTGCAGCAGATGGAAGATGCTGATAGACTTCTCATCTAATGAAGATAAGTCTGCTCTGGGATAGTATTCATAGACAAACAGAATCCAAAAGTGGCATTTGAGCAGAATCTATTTCCACAAAACACTCGCTGTACAGAAACTTAACCACTCCTGTGTTTTTTCCTTGGGTAATACCTTGTTGTGTTGCAGGTTATTTGTGTTGGTCAGATAATCTGTGCTGTGGTAGCAGAGTCCGTGACTCAGGCAAAGTACGGGGCTGAAAAGGTGAAGATAGTGTACGAAGATCTGGAGCCAATTCTGACCATTGAGGTAACAATCTGTCTCCTCTTCCTTGTCTGATAGAGCTCTTAAGTCACCTCACTCACTATTTACCCCCTTGTGCAGAGCTCTGCCAGGCTTTAGATTTTTTTATTTTATTTTTTTTGGCATAAGATATGACTTTATTGGTTCTGAAGATGAAGTGTAAAAAGTTTATAAATGGCATCCAAAGTTTTATTTTTTAGAAACACCAAAAAAAATCTTATTTAGTACCTATTCATCCAGTATGTCAGAGACTGGTCTTTGTAGATCTAGGACAAAAACGCTGAAGAATATTCAGGAAGTTTTAGGTGAACAATTCCACGCCTCCAGGAGCTGAATTCCCAGCAGCAGTAGGTCAGTATAGAATTAAATTTGAGAGCTTATGTTTGCAGAAGTTCTGGAATCACACATGCTGCATCCATGTTCTCAAAATTTTCAAGTCTGGCAGGTTTTCAGTAGCAAGCAATCTGATTTTGAAGTATTTTCAACAGCTCTGAATGCCATTTACAGACATTTTGTATTTCTAATCTGGAGGAAGAAGGGAATGATATGAACTACAAAATATGAAAAAAACCAGAAGGTCTCTTTGATGGTGGAAAGGAAACGACTATCCTGCTCTTTCCAATACTTAGCTGCAACCATCTGTCCATATGAAAAAGGATCATATGGATGATGAAAGATTGTACTGTATAAAAGCCATCTGACTTTCTGAATTACAATTAACATGTTGTTTGTTGCACTTGTGGTTTTTTTCTGCAGGATGCAATAAAACATAAATCATACATTACTGAAGAAAGGAAAATAGAAAAAGGAGACATTGAGAAAGGATTCAAGTCTGCTGATGAAATCATAGAAGGTAGTGCATACATGCAGGGCATCAGGCAAGAGATTATGCTAGATCAGAATCTATTTCCAGCTGGTGGCTGAATTTAAATTTCTATTCTCTTCTCAAAAAAAACTTAACTCTGTTGTTGACTTTTCCCCTTCACTGGGAATGGAGATGAAATGGTCACGTTTAAATGAAGCTTAGCTAACACCTGCTAGCTCATGTTGACTAAACTCTACCATTTCCTTGTCTTAAAACTCAGCTAACTAAAAAACTCAGCTAACTCAGCTTGCCCTATCCCTAGGACAAGCATTACAGATAAATAAGGCTTTGTTTATGTGTGTTAGCTAACTTATCCCGTTTTAAGTTGACTGGTTGATTTAAGGCTAATCCCAGAAACAAAGGGATCAGAGCAGATTGGTCTGGAATACCACTCCTACAGTCACCAAATTCAGTCTTCAAATAGTAAACCTGATCCAGTAGTCCCAGAGCATACTCTGTGCATAAGTATCAGACCTATGTTTAAGAAGTATCAGTGAAGAATACTCCACAAGCTCCTATTGTAGTTAGTTCTAGAGTTTAACTGTCCTTATAAGTAGAATCCTTTTTTTTTTAAAAATACCTAATCTAAATCTCCCTTCCTGCAAACTTTAAAAGTTCACCCCCTAAACAGAGTCCTCTCATCTTTTCCCCGTAAGTCATGTCTGCCAACCTTTATCATTGTCACTGCTCACTTCTCTGTTACCTCTAATTTCACTACATCCAACTTCACTACGGTAGTATTTCAGATTAGGTTTCACCAATGCCAAGTGGAGTCTCCCAGAAATTCTATATAACATTAGTATCACAGAATGAGGTAAGGGTTGTTGTGGTGTTATCAGTTGGGGTCAAGTTGTGCACCTCTGTAATCCCTGCCTAGATCTTGTTCAACAGTGCTATCTAAAGTACTGGCACTTACCCATACTAAACTTCATGGCATTCATTTTAGGCCATTTCTCCAATATAGAAAAATCACTTTCAAACCTGAACCAGTCCTTTATAGGGTTTGCAGCCCTTTTCAGTTTGATATTATTTGTAGTTTACTCATTAGTTATTAAAGCGACCACGGGGTAACATTAGACTCAGAAGAGACTCTTCTATGATTCTACATGCATCACCTTTGCAGCTTGACAGCCAGTCCTCTAAACTGCTTCCTGAGGGCAGTTCTCAATCAGTTGTATCCCTGATTTTATCTGGATTTTACTTGGCCACTTGCTTATGAGAGTAGTCTGTGGGGCAGTGTAAAAAGACTTATTAAAATTAAGGTATATGATATCAAGATATGCTTCCCTTAACATTGCCTTGGCCGGTTTTAATACTTCCCCAATTCAGTGTTTCCAACATTTGAATGCAGCTCTGAAATTTGTTAGTGAGCACCTTATAAATGCTTATACAACTTATGCGTTCTGCTCATGGGCTTTTCTGGTTGTTCTCTCATGACATATGTTATCACACCTAACTTCTGCTGTTATCACTGCCCAAATTTCTGCAGTTTTTCTCTTCACTCAATACTAACTACACATGAATTGACACCTGCTTCATCACAGGAGGGAACATAGCAGACCATCAGCCCCTTTTCCTTTTTCCAACATTGGTTCTATCTGTGTCATGTTTGAAAGAATGATCAGATTTAGCTAAGTTGTTCTTGGACACCTCTGAGCATGAAGACTCTGCAATCTCCCCTGACGATTTTTTCCAGTGCTTCACCATTCCTATCATAAGAAGGATTATCTTCATTGTTAATAATGTGCTGCAATTTAAGTACTACTGTGCTGCTTGTTCTCTCTACTGTGAGCACATAGCACAGACTATTCTCTTCTTCTTTGCAGCAGCCTTCCATGTATTTAAAGATTCATGTCTTCCTTTGTGTTTTTAGGCTGAGCCCCCTCAATTCTGTCAGTCTCTCTATATAGGTTCATGACCTCTGATGATTTTTTTCTGCTCTTCTTTGGACTTTTTTCAACTGTTTCACACCAAATGTCATGTCACTGAATGATTCAGAAGATGACACTATAATGCTGTTATAGCAGAAGAGATGTAACCTCCTAAAGAAGAAAAAGCATAAGATATTAAATTGATACTGATCTTATCCTGGGGGGCGGAACTATACAAGGATTAAGTGATTGAATAATTTCCTCTCAATAAACACAGGTCCCAGAAGCTGTAAACCTGGGATACAATGAAACAAAAAATAAATGAAACTCTTTTTCTTCTGTGACAAAACTCTTTTTCCCTGCCATATGTATATGTATGTAGGCAAATACAAATTTCCTCACAGTATATTTGAAACCGAGCTTAGATTTTGCCATCGTTATTTAAATAACAGGTGAATTACACATAGGAGGACAGGAACAATTTTACCTGGAAACATATAGTGTACTTGTTATTCCAAGAGTTGAGGATAAAGAAATGGACATGTATGTGTCAACTCAGCATGCAACCGATGTACAGGTAAAACAAAGTATTAATGACACGTGTTTCTTCTCTAAATAACCTTAAAGCTGAACTACATGGCCAGGAGTTGCTTTCAGCCTTCTGTGCTTCTCTTGAAACTCCCTAATGGTGTTTCCAATTCAGATTAATTGATTTGAATCTTTTTATGAAAATAAGAGGCCTGACTACTAATGATGAAGCTGAATGTAACAGTAGGTCTTGTGTTATTTGTATTATCCAATGCGCTGCAGACACAAAAGAGCAGTATTACTATGGGATGAACTATCTTCGTAATGGGTATCTTGGGCAGATAATATAGCTGTAATCTTCTTGTTGAGAAAAGACTAGTTCTGTCTCAGATATATCGGCCAAATCCTCCTAAAATCAGTGAGAATCCTCAGTACAATCCTGGACAATCACTTTTTTGCAGCAATGAGTGTCTTCAGCTTTAGGAAGAGTACTCGGACAAGTTGCATTGCTCGTGTGAGTAGTTACATTGATGATGATGGGGTCATAATCATGTGTAAATAATGATAGATTAATATGTAAATAATAACAACATACAAATCATATGAAATTATGTGAAAAAAAGGTTAACAGGTCCTAGCTAACATCTGAATTGGATTGCAAGCCTGTAGAAAACAACAGTTTCAAAGAATATTTCATTTCTACATGTTCAGGATTAGCTTTTGCAGGTCATCACTGGCTTGTATTTTTTAAGCTTTCCCTGTCATCCCAGCAAGTTTAACCTCTATTTGCATCTCTGGGATCACTGTCGGAGGAGATATTTTCAGAATGCAATAGTTTGTCTGTATTTTAGCTACACGGTCTAGTGTGCTGTAAACAGTTACTCTGTTCCATTCAGCTTGATATTTTAGTGGATGCTTTATCTCCAGCCGCAGGTGAAACTTGCATTTCTATATAGAAATTATCATATCTGGCATCAGATAATCAAACTAGTTTATGGAGCTATTTTTACATTTTCACCATTCTTTAAAGACTAGATTGTGCGTTCATTAGCATCTTTACTTGTTTGAAATCTTTTTTGTTTGTTTGTTTCTGTAGCAACTCTAGTTTTCTGCCCAGGATTCTTAAACCTGTTAGCTTTTAATATATGGTTAGCCATGGAAAATAGGCATTTTTTAATGTACTTTGGTAGGTAACAATTCTCAGTAAAATTCTGGATGTTCACTTTTGCAGGAATTAGTGGCTTCAGCTTTAAACCTCCAGTCCAATAAAATCATGTGCCACGTGAAACGTGTTGGTGGAGCATTTGGTGGGAAGATTACTAAACCTTCACTCTCTGCTGTAATTGCAGCAGTGGCAGCCAACAAGTAAGTTAATTTAACTACATCAAATGACTGATTTAACTAAGACAAATTAAAGATGACAAGACTGAATGAAAAAGGAACTTCAGTCCTCAAGCCTACTTGGGGGGTTATCTTGATGACATCATCTTTCTTATCTCTTTGTCAGTATATCTTAGATAGAGGCTTTAAAATTTCCTGGGCTTTTGGCAATGGAATTCATTTACTATCTCAAAGCCAGAACAAAGGCCCCACACAGTTTCTCTCAGGGCTGATCTGTACGCGTCCCAGCCATTCAGGCCTTTCCCAGGCACAGTGGCTTGAATTTCATTCTAGATCTTCAGTGAAAGTGTTTTTTATCCTAATATATAGGTGTGCTCGCTCAAGCCTTTGTGCCATAGCTCACCTTTACTCTGGCTTCCTTGACATGTCCTGTGCATGCTTCATGGAACTTGCATTGCCCTATTGAGAAGCTAAAGGGAAACGACCGAGAAGTTAATTTCCTCTACTTTGTTTCTGTAGCCAAAAAAACCCAAAATATTAAATCTGCTGAATCAGACTAAACTCAGGCACAGTAGGTTAATAAGCAACTAAAACATAGAATAGACTAATTTCTTGCCATTACTAGAAGTCTGGTGATGTACACATAAAGTCTTTGCAATCTGCATGAATAGGTTGTAATAAAAGTGTATTTTTTTCATGTTCACTTTAGGACTGGGCATCCAGTCCGTTTTGCTCTTGAAAGAAATATGGATATGTTAATCACTGGTGGATGGCACCCTTTCTTTGGAAAATAAAAAGTGAGTGAGAGAAGAAGGTATTCTGCTCAATTACTGGGTAATAGTTTCTTCTGGGGCAAATCGGCATCATTTCATTGACTAGCAAGATGGAGCAAGAAACCAAACTCCTCTTCTGAAATCCTAACCCAGCACCAACCTTGTCCCAGTCCTAAGAGCACCCTGACAAATACTATGAATCAAAACAACAGCTACCATCCTATTCCTACAGCCCATGCAATATCCAGAAAAAGCAGAGCCAGCAAGATTTTGTTTTCTCGCTGAATTGTCTATGAGTCCTAAAGCTACTAATAGTGGCAAAAGCTTGTTTCCTTTGGTTTCAGCCGTTGGTTATCTGAGTGTCTTATGATGGATGTTAGAAGTAGGACTAGGCTTGGAGGGAAGAAACAATGGAGAGGTTATTTTCCTACTGTCCAATATTATATGGAGCTAAATATTTAGGTATGGATTTAGAGCAGAAGAAAAAATTAATTAATCATATTAATTCCGGTGCCATTATTCATTAATTAGCTATCTTGAAGCTAGGATAAGGATTATGAATTATGACTGAGCTTATGCTTTTGGAGAAAAAAACATGGAGGAATTGTTCTTCTCACTGAATTTTCAATAAGCTCCTACAGACTTATGGTTCATGTTTTGTTTTGACGTAGTTACAACTTCCCATTTTTTCCCTAAAGTCTGGATAATGGTTACAATTTTGAAGGAGAAGGAATGTTGATCTTGATCTCTCAAATCCTACCTCTTACCCTAACCCTACCTAACCTTCCCTTTACTTAAATGCATTAACTGCAAAAACTGTGAATTGCTTAACTACATTAAGCAAAAATCATTCTCCCCATCAGTCCCGTCTCTTATCCTGTCTGTGCAGCTATGCAGGATTTAGTCAGCAATAATATTCATTATTTCTTATTTTCTTGTCCTTAATCCTGATGGAGCTGCATCAGTTTACATCATTTAACAAGTTGGTCTCCAGTTATTTTACATTTTTCTATGATTCTTCCCCTTTAAATACTATTATATAAGCTATAAAAAATATAAAACCATATATGAATTTTATAAAAAAAAAAGAAAAAGTTGAAGAGGAACCAGAATTAGAATTAAATCAAATTTGGTGGATATTTCTGAACACGTACTCTGTAAAATATATGCACCATTGGTTCATGTTGCTGTGTTGTCTAGGTGATGAAATCATCAGGATGAAAGATGATTGCAAAGGAATACTTCAGAAAGTAGAATAGCATAATAATAGCCAATATTTTCTTTAGTGATCTTGTCATCCTCTTTCTGGTCTCTGTTCATACAGAAAACATGGTGAACAAGTTCTCAGATCCTGTGTGACTATAGTCAATGTCTACATGGGAGAATAGCTTTGTGGGCAGCTGAGGTATTCTGATTATTTGTGGGTTTTGCTCTTGGTTTGCATATTCAGATCCAAACTGATACCATCCTATAGACAGAAATCCATGCAGGTAATTTTTCCAATTCAGTGCAAAAAATCCCATTGTGTTCTGTAGCCTGAACCTCAGGGGGTATTTGTTAACCGCTTAGCTTATTTCTAAAGAGAAGTTTGAAATACATGAGAGAAAAGACCACTAATGCATCGGTTGCTATATTACAGGTTGGATTCATGAATGATGGTAGAATTGTAGCTGCAGATTTTCAGTGCTATATAAATGGTGGCTGTACAAAAGATGAACCTGAGTTGGTAAGTCCTTCTTCACTGACACCACTTACGCTGATTGAACTGGCCACAAAAAGAAAATAACATCTCTTTGTCACAATTTATTTCTCGTAAGGATATGTCTATTCTTGTTAAGTACAACTCTCATCTGCCTACAGTAAAAATGCATCTGTGGCCCAGATGTCGATTACAGAATATCATTAAGGAGGTACAATATTTCCTGTCAAGTGATATTGGGGCATAGAAAATTCAGATTTAAAAGTTCAATGAAGACAGAGAGACAAGAATTTTTATTAGGTGGCCTATTATCATAAAGTTCCTTGCTGTCCACTTGCTGTCTCCAAGCCCAAGCTTTGCTCCACACTTTTAACTGATTTCCTCATGTCAATTTAGTGCCTTGCCCAGAGTTGCTCTAGGGTTTCCTTACATGTCACAAGTGTTCTCTCACCACTTTCAAAAGTCTCCTTGAGATTTACCAAGTATCCATTTTACTCTTCTTTCACGGCTATTGAGCTTCTCACCCAGCTCCATGTTGTTCTGTGTTTTTTGTCTACTCTTATTTGCAATTTGAGTTTACCAACCTTCTTTGCATTGAGTAGTCCTTGTGAACAATCCCACTGATACCACTTCAGTTCACAGACATTTGACATGAGTAAAAAGATCAGGCCATTTGAGCAGTGATTTCCTTCAACAAAGGGATACTACATTATGTTTATTATAGATAAGTATTAATTATTTCATTACATCATTATACATGTCATTATATTGCATATAATATGTCAATATATTATAAGGCAATGTTTATTTTCAGCACTGTGTAAATTTGTTTGCTGTTTAGGTTAGGGAAATAAACATGTACAAAGGAGTTAACCTGACATCCTTCAAAGAAGAGTCTGATGCAGAGAATCTGTGGAAATGTTGGGAAGAATGTTTGGACAAGTCTGACTACTACAGCAGAAAAGCAATAGTGGAAGAATTTAACATGAAAAATTATTGGAAAAAGAAAGGGATTGCCACAATTCCCATAAAGTTTTCTGTTGGATTTAATGCAACTTATTTTCATCAGGTAACCTATTTGAAATAGTGCGTTTACGATATAAGATCTCTACTTTTCTCTCCAAAACTAGAGGGAGTATAATCTCTACAGGCAGGAAGGAAGGAGAAAGAGAAAAGAATTCCAACATGTTGGACTGCATAAAATGTCATCCACTGAGATATACTTTCTTTTGGAAAAACTATCTCTCCATCTGGCTGATCTCTTTATAAAGGCTTACTCAGTACGAGACGGGGCTTTGAGCAACCTGATCTAGTGAAAGATAGATGTTCCTGGCCGTGGCAGGGGAGGTTGAACTAGATGATCTTCCCTTGGGTTGAAGGTCCCTTCCAGCCCAAACCATTCTATGATTATTCACCTCACAGAAGTATGAATTTTTAATTCCGAACATGTTATCTTTATCCACCATAAAGCTAAATAATTCACTGTAAAAATGTGGAAGTTGGAATCTTCCATAATCTGGTCCATACTGAGAAAAATTCTCACTCCTACAGTTCAGATAGTCCCATTTCTATATAGGTTAAGCTCTGCTACAGGATGCCCAGGGAAGCTGTGGATGCCCCATCCCTGGAGGTGTTCAAGGCCAGGCTGGATGGGGCTTTGAGCGACCTGGTCTAGTGGGAGGTGTCCCTGCCCATGGCAGGAGGGTTGGAACTAGATGATCTTTAAGGTCCCTTCCAACCCAAACCATTCTATGATTCTGTGATTTTTTTTTTATGGCTCAAGATAGTGGTATTTCTGGGGAAATCTTCTAGCTGCTTTTTTTTTTTTTAAAATTCACACCTTGAACCAAAAATACTTTCAAATGAGTTTCAGGTTAAATGAACAAACATTTTTATTTGTTTATGAGAGTAAAATGCATGAAAAAGTAAATCCACATGGTTCATCTGTTAGTTGTTCATTCTATCTCTTGATTGTTTCTGCACAAGTTTGTAGAATAAAAGCTCAGAGAGACATTAATGTATTTCATCCAACAATGTTCTCATGGTAAAGAAACATTGAATCTAGGGATCACAATTCATCTGATAAAAAAGGTGAAAAAAAAGACATAAATAATGGTTACATTTCACCAAAACCTTCAAAATAAAGTGCAGGCATTGCATTGAATTTCCAAAAATCTAGATCTAAATCTTGGGAGTTTTATTGTTTAATCTTGTCTCTGTCAGCTGAGACTCTAACTGACACCAGCAAAACATAATCTGATTGCAAACTTCACAAATTGGCACCAAAGAGATCACATGGCCATTATTTCTCAATGTAGAATTAACAACAAATAAAAAGATGTCCTGGAGACACTGTATTTCACAACATTTCTAAGGCTCTACTGTTTGATCTCTGAGTGTTGGTAGCTGATTGCATGCTACAGCGAAATGCCTCTTTACAGAATTTCTAGTTCTCCTACATATCCACTTGTTCCTTCATAGGAGTGGATGGCTTGTATGGGATTGATTAATTTCATACCCATTCCTTGGGAAGTTATTTGTTCCCAATTTTACCATGAATGAGAGTTTGTCACTTCCATTCCTGCCTGCTTCTTGCATTTCCCCTGTTTAAGATAGCTATTTATTAACACAACGCTGCACCAAAGTACGAACAGAAAGTGAATCAGGTTCTAAGCCATCCTCTGGACAGCCTATGAGAGTGAATGGATAAGCAGTTGTGTCATTGCTCCATCAAAATTATATACTCTGAACATCAGCTTATTATTACCCTGTATGGATACATGCAAACAAAAAGGACTAGGACTACTCCTTCAGCTTCAGAAAAACAAGAGTGTAACTCTGCTATCGTTTGTTCTAAATGAAAAGTTCTGTAGATGTTCATAGTAGGAGATACTTGCCATCTGTCCAAAATGCCTTTGATTCCAGGTTCAAATTCTGCTCTGTCCTCTTATTGTGGATGAGGAGGGAATAGTATCTGGGGCTACACGTACATTATAACTAGATCCAGCATGTTCTTAATTCACCCAATTTCACGAGAAGAAAAATATGCTTTTCTGTTATTTGAACTAATTGCTGTGATCCCTGCAGAACTGTGAATAACTACTAGCTCATTTAGAGTCTCTCCTGTCTTAGAGCAGTGAAATCTGTTATTGTCAGACTGAAACAGAATTTCCACACCCTTTTAATAATATACTGATTCTTGTCAATTAAATCTGTCTTTGCCTTGTTCTTTTTCTTATGCACCTTTGTTCAGTGCAGTAAGACAATTACCAATTTTCTGTGGCTTTTCTCTAGGCTGGAGCTCTCGTCCATATCTATATAGATGGGTCTGTGCTCGTCACTCATGGTGGAATTGAACTGGGACAAGGAATTCACACTAAGATGTTACAGGTGAGTGAGTTAGCATCTGAGGGTATGCAAAATACAAGAGAGAGAACTGAGCCAAAAGGAAGAAGTGCAATAGGCACGTTCTATAGACATAAGAATGCTAAGTTTAATATAGGGTTGTTGCTTCTGAGATATTGATGATGACAAAGCTTAGGAAAATTATAAGCTATAATCAAAGTGATTTTTCAAGACCCGGAAAGGAGATGAACATCTTTGTGGTAGCATCACTGTTATCAGGATACCTAAGGCACAGAGAGCACATGCAAAAATAACTCAATGGTTCTTTTCAGGGGGAGTTAAAGTGCTGAAAATTTAACTTTATAGTGTATCCAACACCAATAATAACATCAGTTAATTTTATGCATTTCTGGTGTAAATAGTGATAAAAAACTATGTGCCAAATTGGTCATTTTGGAGCTAAAATTAGGCCACTCCTTCAAAATGAGCTGAACGAACATCTGAATATTAGAACACTGTGAAACACAATAAAATGGGAACACAAACTAACCAAGCTAGTTAAAATGAGATAGAAAATAAAATATACAGATAAGATTTGAAACTTCATGAGGGAGAATGAGTCATTGTTTTTTAAATTTGATTTAAAATTTTCTGCATGTAACTAAAAGTTAATTAGAGAGAGAAATTAATTAGAGGCAAAACATACAGTATTGTATTATATTGTTTTATCTTATCTTCTATTATCTGAATTTATTCATACAATATTTGTTTTACAGAATAATTGCTAAGGAAGACTTCTGCATTTGTCCTAGTCACAGTATTAATGTTGAATTGGGTCATTTATCTGTGTGTGTCTATAGAAAGGGAGACGAACGGCACAATGAATTCCTGACTTGAGATTGCATCTTCAAGAGGGACTGAATATCTTTTTGTTTATTCTTATTACAGATTGCCAGTCGTGAACTGAAGGTACTGTTGTCATACATACATTTCTGTGAAACAAGCACAACAACTGTACCCAATGGCAAATACACAGCAGGATCAGTCGGAACGGAAATCAATGCAAGAGCAGTCCAGGTTAGACTTATTACCATTTTTTCACATAATCAGTCGTTCTGTTGAATAATGAATGTCCCTCTGAGGATTCATAATTTTGTTTTTGTTTTGAGAAGCTTTGAGTTCTTTTATCTCAAAATCTCTCTTGCTAGTTTATCTTACATGCAGAGCTTAAAGCAAGGCAAATTATGGAACACTGTTAAAAAAGTTCACTTTCTTTGGCTTTACTGTATAAGATTTACAAAATAGATTTTTTTTAGATTGCTGCTAAACAAATTTGTTCTGTATCTAAACAATATTTAAAGGAAAATTTAGCATAAATTATATTTCAGGTACCTTTTTAATAATCATACTGAAACACCCTTATCCACTTAAATGCTTTGGGAACAATTCTGCTTTCATTTAATTTGTAATAAAATATTCAAGCCAGTTGTTTTCTATCTAGTAAATCAAAATAGGAGGAGAGTCAGGTCCTTTATCTTCTTTTTGTTGATGGTTTCAGTGATAGCCTGGTATGTGAAGACTTTAGTTACATTAGAGCAGATGCCAATGCCACTCTTTGCAAAGTGCTGCTTTGTAGCTGGCAGTTAGCAGTGAAAACTGTAGGTAAATGAACAGAGTTATGGCCCTCAGAATGAATTTAATTAACTTCACCAAAAAAGAACTAGTACTGCTTTGAAAACAGCAGACAGATTTGGGTTTGTGGGTTGTTCAATGATGCCCAACCTTCTTTCTCCCTGGGATGCTTGCCAAATCCTTTGGAAGCATCTGGACCCTATATGAAGAGAAAATCCTAATGGCAAATGGGAAGACTGGGTAAATGTCTCTTTCTGTTTCTTACTATTAGATTATGATCAACCAGTTTGTGTAGAGTGAAAGCTGCCATTCTTTTGGAGGGAGAAGGGGCCTCCTTGTGTGTGGTAAACTGGAGGAGAGGAGGAGAGGAAACAGTGTAAAAGCAAGTGGTGCAACACAATGTCCAACTTCAGAGTCTTTGCAATGTGTCCTTTCCTAAAGACTCATTCAGAGCACAAGGGAACATAAAGCTTTTACTCAGGGTCCTTTTTCTTCAAAATGATTTTTTAAAGTTTCACTTTTAATTTTCTCTCGTTGAGCACACCTTTTGCAGATCAGAGAGGCTCACAAGCAGAGCATCAGCCTTTCAGCTACTGGCTATTTCACGTAAGGAAAACTATTAGTCTTTTTTAATTTCTTGTCATTGGAGGTGCTACTTTTTCAATAAGTTGCAGGAAGGCTAAAAATGTCCCCATTCAGCCTTCTCAAGGCCATATCAGATGCAGCACACAAACAATTGGGAAGTTGCCTGGACCAGAGACTGCAGTGTTTAGACAAGAGGAATTCTTCTCTTCAACACATACTGATTTCAGAAGCACTTGATATTCTTGGTTGGCTAGTTTGACTGTTGATGCACAGAGTCTTCTCCAAGTTCAACTACGGTAGGACACAGGAGGCCCACAAGGAATTTTGCAAACCATCATGGTTTGCAACTCTCCTGTCCTCCCAAACCATCCCACACAACATATATTTATCAGTGCTGCTACACCCTAGATTGTCTTTGACTATAGAGATCCTACAAAAATAGTTAGCTTAGAAATTTTATGATATATCCTGTTATATGATTCCTGTGGTGGTATCAACAGCGAGGACAAGGATAGGCAGAGGGGGGCTTCTTGATCAAATTCATCTAATCTGAGGGATGTTCTTATTTCTTCCAGAGGATATGTTACAAACATGAACTGGGACACAAAGAAAGGCCATGCATTCCCATATTTTCTCTTTGGCGTTGCATGTTCTGAAGTAGAAATTGACTGTTTGACAGGAGCCCACAAGGTAATGTCAAACAGTACAATGAACTGGAAGAAGTGTCGGGTGAATTTCCCACCATCATTACATTCATATGACAATTTTTTTCTTTTGCTTCTTTTGACTAAGAACGAAGACATAGTCTATTGGATGTACCCAACAAAATGCCAGCAGAACAATACATGGCTATAGTGCCCTTTACAATATCATTTGTTCATCCTGTTCTTGTGATAGAAGTCTGGTGTTAACCATAAGAATAAGAAATACTATGAAAACAGCGGAAAATAAAGGAGGTCTAATGTTTCTACCATATATGATGGCTTTGAAATTCAATTAGATGTTCTGAACATCTCCCTACAGGTCTTCAACAACAGGACCATATAATTAGTTACAGTCCCCTTTTTAACAGAGTTACATTTAAAACAGGTGAAGACAGTGTCACATATCATGACCTGTTGCAAAGGGGATTTAGCACAGGAATAGCTCTCAGCAGCATTGTATAGACACCACTGCAATGTCTTCTGGCTACTGGGGAAGCACATTTGGCTACAGTGACTGACAGATATCTAGTAGCCCATGTTGGTTGAGACTCCAAAATCACTAAGGTCTGTGAACCCACCAGGCTGGGATTTAGGAGAAGCCGCCACTGGACCTTGTATAAGGACAGCCCAGTAGACATCCTTCCCTGTCCACTCCCTGAACTGAGTCACCTGAGTTCAGGTGACTGTGCTTCCACACTCATAAAAAAGCATAGGAAGTGGCTAAATATCACTTCAAGCAATTCAGATTCTATAAAGAACAAGCAACAAAGCCATTCTTGAATTCATGATCATCCTGTTACTCATGGGATGTGCACGTCATATTCCAAGTTTCAGACAACCACCAGAAATGCATTATCTAGATAAACTCTCCATCAACACAGCCTGTCTCAAGTAGTTTTCATGTTTCAGAATAAATTTATAATACTTGTGATGATACATCTTTCATGGGTGAGACTATATATTGTTTAGGATCCCTTTGTTGTTGCGTATTTTAAATATAACTTTATAACACCTTTTATTTCTTTAACAGAACATCAGAACAGACAATGTCATGGATGCCTGTTTTAGCATAAATCCAGCTATAGATATAGGACAGGTATGAACTTACGTAGTTTTGCTTTATATTAGATGTTAGTGAACATTCCTCTTTGTGCCTAAATGATTGCTGTTATTGGTCAATTTAATAGCCACCAAAGCCTATGAGACACTATCCATTAACACTCAAGGATGATGGATTGACAATGTGCTAGTATTTGTTTTTATTTGCAGCTACAAATAATACTAGGTTAATTTTTCTACTTCTTGTTCATCTTCTGCGAAGTGATGAGAAAAGGAGATCCAACAGACTTTGTAAATGTCTTGCAGGATTAGCACCCCAAATCTCCCTATGACCTTTTCCTGTTCAATTTGCTCTACCCCGGAATTACTGATGAGGGCTAAATCTTAACCAGCTGCAGAGCACTGTTGACTTCAGCTGTGGTAGTAAATTCAAATGTAATGCAAAATCCTATTGCCATAGAACTGACCTTTCTTTAAAGGTCTGTTATATCCATAGCTTTGTACTATGAATTCAACTACCTATACCTACAGACAAACTGAATAGTGACAAACGCGGTGTCGCTCACTAATAGATTGCAAATAAGAGAGTGGCGGTGAACTCACAGTGTAAAAAGTATTTGTAATTTCTTTTCAGAATCAAAGGAAAAGCTCCTAAAAATATGACCTAAATTTTAAAGCTTCTCTTATCCTGCTTATTTATCCTACTATAGGCTCATCCTCAAATACTTGTCCTTTGCCTAAAAGATTACGTTTATTTTGCACATTCAAGAATTGCCAAATTTGCCAAATCATTCTTTCTTAGCAGTTCAATTCCATGTTCACCTTGCACCAGTGTTTACATCACCACTGTCATAGGCCAGCTGTCTACTCAGCAGTTGTTCCTTCCTACTTTAGGTTGGCCTCTTATAACCTATCAGCTATTTGTGTATGAGATGTTTTTCGCTAGAATAAATTTCATTAGCTATCTGCAAATCTTTTTAAGCAAATAACAGATTGAGCAGGCTATTTATATCATAGTCCCTGGGCAAATATCTCATCACTGGAGTTCCTGTGGGCAATAAGCTTGAAGTCAGTGGATTTGACTCAACTCTTAATTTTGCCAAAGCGAATCAGAGGTAACTGGACTGGTTACAGTGAGTGTAGCCAGGAATAAGGAAGAGTAGAACTTGAGCCAATAAAAATATTTATATAAGTCAGATGAGGACAGCTTGGTCCTATTTTGGTCTATGTTGGCTAATATCTACTTTTGGAAGGAAAGATGCCAATTCATGTGTAATCTTAGAAAGTAAGTCTAATTGTATATATGTTTTTATCTTTTAAAATGGCTGAATGAGATGTAAAAGTTTACCTTTTCTTTCTTTGTTCAGATTGAAGGGGCCTTCGTTCAGGGAGTTGGTCTTTAGAAGAAATCTACTTCTCCCCAGAAGGAAAACAACTCACTCTTGTCCCAGATACATATACAATCCCTGCCATCTGTGACATTCCTGAGCAGTTCCATGTCTATTTACTGCCAAATTCATGCAACTCAATTGCTATCTATTCTTCCAAGGTAAACATGCCAAACTTACTGCTTGCAAGCACACCAGGTGATTCTGCTGCAAAACTGTAAGTGACTGTAGGTATGGTAGACTTTCCCCCCCAAAAAACCAAAAAAATAAAAAATTCCAGTTTCAGCCATGGAACAAATTGTACTTAAATGGTGAAACACTGATGTTCTGACGTTTTTGACTAATTTTCTTCCTGTGATTTATTGGTATTACAGTAACACTTAGAAACCCTAATCCAAACTGAAACTTTTTTGTACCTACATGTTGTGCTATATCAGAAGTGAGAGTCCATCTTAAAGAGCTTAAACTTCCTAGACAGTAGAAAGGATGGAAGAAAGAAATATTATAATCCTTTTTAAAGGCAGAGAAGTCATGACACAAAAGATTAAGTGACTTTCTAGAATCTCACAGGAAACCTATAATAGGTATGGGAATAGAGCCCAGTTCTTCCATTAACCACGGCAGAGCACCATTCTTTCTGTTTTAAGGGTACATCATCCTCTGAGGAGGCACTCCATACTAGAATTGAGCACTGTTCACAGACTCAAAATAAAAAAAAAACCATAAAAAAGCACCTCAAAATGGGAACTTTGAGTGGAGTGTAGGAAGAGGAGTGGAGTTTGAAGAGGAGTGTAGGCCTCTGGCTACTAAAAGACAGAAATGACCACTGTTCCAGCCTCGAATCTAAAGCAGGTATGACAAAGTGTCCTGGTTCAACCCCAACAGGTAGCTCAGCCCCACACAACTGCTCACTCACTTGCCCCAGTGGAATGGGAGAGAGAATTGGAAGGGTAAAAGTGAGAAAACTCGTGGGCTGAGATAAAGACAGTTTAATAAATAAAGCAAAAGCTGTGTGTGCGAGCAAAGCGAAATAAGGAATGGAATTCATTCTCTACTTCCCATTAGCAGGCAGACATTTAGCCATCTCCAGGAAAACAGGGCTCCATCACGTGTAATGTTTACTTGGGAAGACAAACACCATAACTTCGAACGTCCCCCTCCTTCCTTCTTCCTCCCCCAGCTTTTATTGCTGACCATGACATCATACAGTATGGAATATCCCTTTGGTCAGTTGGGGTCGGCTGTCCCAGCTGTGTCCCCTCCCAACTCCTTGTGCACCTCCAGCTTACTTGCTGGCAGAGCAGTCTGAGAAGATGGTGTGTAAGCACTGCTCAGCAATAACTAAAACATCCCTGTGTTGTCAGAGCTGTTTTCAGCACAAATCCAAAACATAGCACCATACCAGCTACTATGAAGAAAATTAATTCTATGCCAGCCAAAACCAGTACCCAAAGGAATGGGAATTTCCAGAAGAAAATCTGGCCTTACAAAGTGTAAATGAGTAAACAAACTCTTCCACATGAAGAAAACAGATAGAGACAAAGGCCACATTTCTTATCACAATTAGACAGCACAAACTTTATCCATGCAAGAGGGGCTAAGGGGGTGGTGAGGGTGAGTGTCTGTCTGTCTTGTTTCATCATGCAGAATTAATTCCACTTGGATATAGAAAAGCTAGTTTATGTGAGAAGTCATGAATTATTTCATGGCTTTATAACTGAAGTCCCAGCAGGAAGCTCTTTTGATAGTATAGCTGTATTGTGAATTTTAAAATGATACCCATCATCCAAAACCTGGTCCTTGGATCTTTTTCTGATTTGAAAGTTCTCAGAGATGCAAGGAAAATTGTTAAATCCAAATATACTGGACTTGAACAAATACACTGAATCACACCAGCTCAGTATCTCAGATAACTACAGTGGAGATGTGCCGATTTAACTCTCTGCTACCAGTTTCTACAGCCAGTCTCTCCAGCTGCCTCTTTCCCCTGTCAGGGCATGGGGGAGGCTGGATTCTTCTTGGGCAGCTCAGTGTTCTTTGCAATAGGAGATGCAGTGGCTGCTGCACGGAAAGAAAGAGGACTGCCCCTGAACTTCACACTGAACAGCCCCTTGACTGTTGAGCGGATTCGCATGGCCTGTGATGGTGTCTTTACTGAGATGGTAAGGTTGTTTTCATTTCTTTCGTGAGCTAGCCAACTATTCAGTTCTCTTTAATCTGAATGGACTGTGCACGTAGACTAATCGGTGAGCCAAGTCTCTTTTCCTCAACATACCACAATTAGCAGAGCTTTGCACTTTATTTAATCAGTGGCGCTTTGCTCAGCTGTGTTGACAGAGTAACATGAACTGAGGAACCTGTGCTGTTTCTTCAGTGGTAATCATTCAAATTTATGTACCTCCTTTAATCTAAAAGCCCTTGAAAGCAGATGGTTCTGACATACCACTATCTTCTAATAATTTCCCTCTCACACAGATGAAACAGGTACCCACAACTGGTAGTCGGTGCCCTTTTATTGAAATTTTCCCCACATTCACTGAAGTTATTTGGATAACCATCTGCGTGCTTTGCCTCTGCTTTCTTCAAAATGAGAATGGCAAGAAAATGTACCCTCACCCTTGCAGTTCTCTGTGTCTTTCTTTCCAGAGTAATGCCTTCAGTCTGCTCTTCGTGTATCTTGCACTTCCCTCACTAGAAGGGGCTGGCAGGACAGAGCAGTAGCCTGCTGGAGAGGACTTATTTTTGTAGGAGTATGACGCAGGAGCCAACTTCCCTCCCCCATCTGTCCTGGCCAACTATGATCATGCAAGAATTTCTTCAGAAAGGAGGGCAAGATGGGAATGGTGACATTGTTTTCTGAATTAATAGCTTTAGCCACTCAACAGGTTTTCCATCGTAGTCGTCCTTTTGGCACTGTAAAAGTAGATGTATCCGCAGTAACTTAATACATTGTCACTTGCCCAAAATTTCTATTTATAAGTTGAAGAGAAAAAGAAAAAAAAGGAATACAAAAATTAAAGTAGTAAAGCATAGGAGCGATTATCAAACAGATAAACAGCAAGAGTTTAGCAGCCATTCTCCCCTCAATCCATATCCAGTCAGAAGGCAAACTGAATCAACTGTTTGGGGGCCTGGAAAATAGGAAACACCAGACCAAACTGTGTCAAGGTCCATTAATTAAAGCTTTCAACATAAAAGCTTTTCAACGCAGATCTGAGTTTGAACAACTGTATTGTATCCTAGGCTGAAAATTTGTCTATGAAAAATGACACAAGTTGGGTCAGGTGAACCTGCAGGCCCATCTGTCTTCCAGTTGTAGCCAGCTAGCAAGCCCCTGACCTCAACCTGCCTGGAGGATGGGTCTGTGAACTCCACATCCACCCCACTTCTGCTTCCTTCTGTGCAGGATATCCAACGGTCAAGTCTTTCACAGTGACAAAATTTCTCATATTAACATAAGCCATAGCCAAGATCAAGAACCTTTGTGGGCTAGGTGTTGTGCAAACATTTGGTAACAACTTAGAATTTAAATAAAGGTGAAGTTGTTATCCAGTCATCAGGAGTTGATCTATCTCCAGAAATGCCCTCAGAAATGTAGAATTTCCTTGCAAACACCATGGCCTCCATGATTTAACGTAGTCTCATTAAACCGTGTTGCATAATGGAACTTCGTATGTCAGTTTCTCTAATCTGAGCCTTTCAGGCTGTGAGCTCACCTGTGCTATGGAGATATGCACTTAATTACCTGTTCAATTACAAGTATGTCACTATTGACTAGAGGTAAATTCATTGATTTCACAACCTTTTACAACAGGAAAAAGTGGGGATTTGTGCATGCAGTGACATTTAAATGGCTTGTAATTTATGAATTACAGCAAGTTTTCTTTCCCGTTAGCAAAATGATATTGTTTTCTTTATATTTTCTTTCAGATTCCAAAAGACAAACCTGGAACCTATAAGCCATAGGCCATCAATATAGATTAATACTGCTTTCCTAAGTATCAAACAACCAGGTGACTGCTTCAGCCACTCACTGACTGAAAGCATTCCTGCAAGAAAGAAGTAGAACTGTAACACACAGAGATATATATTTATATGACTTTGTAGAACAAGATATAAGCACCAGTTCTGTTGTCCTGCCAAGTAAGAGACCTCCTATTTTGAAACATAAATTTCTTTCTAAATCAAATTGTCATCCATGCTACACTGGAATAGTTCTGGAGTTACCCAATGAACTTCAAAGAACTTGTATGCAATTTTGAAAATATTTGCAATGAAGAGATCACAAATAGTACCATTTTGCCACTTCTACATCCAGTCTGAGATTCACAACAGTTTTTATCCACTCTTTCTGTTCTTCTAGTACATGAAAATCTCAAAGATCAGAATTGGGCACTGTACAAATTAGTGATAGGCAATGTATCAATATTACAGTAGAACAGAGATTCTAAATGTACATACTGCCAAATGTTTTCTAGATACTGATATATCATTACTACCACAGCAACACTCCACTATAGCTCTTCACTTCCTGGTGGCCCATCTCAGGCCTGTTCCATACCATTAGATCTCTCTGGACTGCTATCAACTTTGACCTCTCTCAGAGCTGGAGTATAATCACTCCCATTCACTGTATTGTTAGTGCTCAGTCCTCCTCTCCTTTGCCTTACCCACAATCTTGCTCCTTCTTTCCAGCAAAATGGTGAAGTAGAACATAGCTGATGTATTCATCTGTAGGTAAGGAGAGGGCACAAGGTGAGGGAGATGGACTGGAGGTAGGAAGGGTTAAATAGCAGCACAGGTTCCCACTACCAGCTTTGAGTGAAGTTCATAACAGAGGTGAGATTTCTGGGATAGCATAGATCAGTGAGCAAAAATATAGGGGGACAGACCACCATATCTGTAAAACCTCATGGTCTTTTATCTAACACATTCATTTAGAAGTGGCGTTGCCCACTGCAACCATCAGGAGGTACGTGTAACACATGTGCAGCAGACGACTGAGATGAAAGTGGAGGGGAGCAGGGCTGAGAGGAAACAATGACAATAGAAGTTCATTATTAAAAATGGGTGTGTCAGCTCACAGTTTAACTCAGCTGTGACAAACAACATTACTGACACTCTGACAGACATTGTTTTAGAAAGGAGGTTTTAAGGTGATGCAGTGGCAGCTGTATGAATCTTGATGGATCATTTCCCCATGAGGAGAGCAGACTGAAAAGCAAGTGCAAAGGTGTTTGAGAGGGAGAAAAGGAAATGGCTGAGCTGAGCCAACACAGGTATACGTACAAATGAATATTCAACTTCCATGTTTGATAGTTCAGAGCAACAAAATTAACAGTAAGAATACATTTGACAACATCATTGTGTACCCAAAACACTAGCGAAAGAAATTACTCTAGAGATACTCAACAGGTATTGCGTTAGTTCAGATTATGTACTCATTTACAAAAACATAAATCTAGACTATTTTCATTTCTTTTTAGGTTGAGAGTACAGGCTTAAATTAACATAATATAGAAGAGAGCATGGCCTGCACACACCCTCAAATAAGTCATATTTAATCTAAATCCATAGAGGTACAACAAAATTTTATTCCTTTACAAATAAATTAATATTACAAGTAATGAGGAAATTGCTAGCTTATGTTGGTAAAATTTTCCTGTTAATTTCTATTGGTAAGTTGTGAGAGACTACAGCTAATGGGAAAAGCTCAACTGGCAATATGCTTTGCAGTTTTGTAATACCAAAGGCTTCAAGGAGCTGACAGCAGGAACTATCGTGTCTTTTGTGTTCCTTTCCTTAAAATGCAATTTTCGTAATCTGTGATTTATCTTCTCAGCTTTTTATTTAATTGTGATTTAGACAGATGCTCTCATTTTTGAATGAGTACCAAAGCAATCAGTGCCCTGGGTTTAGAATGAATAAACAAATAATTGCAGATATTAAGGTGAAAATCCTCCCTCTGAATGTGAATACCCCTTAGCGTATTTTTGAACGTGGTATTTTGGGGATTTCATTGGGCTGTTGACTGGAATTTGCTTAAATATATCTTCAATAAAACCAAACTTGTAAGACACTGTCCTGCTCTTTCGGGGAGCAAAGAGCTAAGTTGCATCTCTTTTCCTGTGTCAGCGTTGTTGCACGTTGCTATATTCAGTCTCGTAGACGTCTCCAGTTCCGTGCTGCTGGGTGAGTTTGGCAGCGTATGTTTTTTAGACAGTACTGGAAGGCCCTACACTAAATACTGGTTTTGTTTCTGCTGCTGCTATTAGACAGACGGCTCTACAGCCTGAAGACAGGGTGAGACCTGTTATTATAATTGCTAGTGAAAGAACCCGTTTTAACTGCAGTAGAGAAGGCCTGCACTTCTGGATCTACGGAACATTGCTCTATGTCACACGTAAGTAGTTTTTAACTGATAATTGGCTAGAGTACACAAAGTCTTTATACAGTGATGTCATCATCAGGATCTGAGGAAAGAAATTATTACAACTGTAATAGTAAATGTAGGACCTAATAGTGCAGCAGGTATGGTATCGATAAAGTGTGAGGTTAAAATTGTAAAGTCTCATGAGTTTTTTTAAGTTCCCCACATATGAAAAAGAGAGACCTAGTAAACACAGAAGCTCTGATAACTGATAACCAGGCTTATTTGGAGGAATGCACAAATGAAAGCACAGTCAAATGTGTCTTTTGGAACCAAGTGCTCTTTAATGCATATAGCGTATATATATTTGTACAGCACCTAACATGAAAGCGAATCAAGATGCTAATAAAGAACAGATATTCTGGGCATAACTTTAACACAGTAGTCATGTTTCTGATCCCTCTGATACACACATCCAGTAAATTGTCAAATCTGAAACTGGAATATCCAATCCATTTGAAAGTGAGAACAGAGGCTGCGTGAGCAGATTTTCTGCCAGTTACTCAATATCTAAATGAACAAGAAAAATGGCTTTGCCTAAAGCTGGTTTATGAGCCTGATTTTTCTAAGCTTAATCAATTAAGACATCAGCCCCTCTAAAACACAGTCAATTTACCTTGGCAGGAAGCTTTATAGCTCTTGGTAAAATAATCCAATGAATGGGAAAGAACATAATATATTGACTGGAATTTCCCCTTCAAAAGCTGTGCTTCTGCTGAACAAATTATTCTAAGACGAGGAGTGAAATCTTAAAACACTGAAGCCAATAGCAAAACTCCCTCTGATGTTGATGGGCCCCAGTTTTCACCCCGGGCACCCCCAAGGTTGTCCTCCTCGGCACCCCAACCGATGCGACGCGTCGTTCTGCGTACTGCTCTTTGCCCGACGGCACGGGCCTCCCGCTTTTATGCGTCCCATCAATACGCTATTGAATACGTAATGACTACCTCGGAAAAGACAAAAAACCCCAAATTACATAATTTTTGGCGCAGCTCGGGAAACGGCCTGCGCGCGTGACTGCAGCCGAATTGATGAAACCCAACGGTCCCACCGCCGGCCACCATCGGCCTTCGCACGTGGCGCGGGTGGACAGTGCGCAGTTCCACCGGACACCGGCTTGTTACCGACCCGCTTCGCCTCGGAGGGCAAACCCGGCCGCAGGGGCCGCCGCCCCGCGCCCCCGGAGCGGCCCCGCCCGTGTGGGGGGGTCCCGCGTGGGGCTCCTCCCGGAGGCGCCGCCTCCTGCCGCCAGGGGGCGCCGCGCCCCCCTCGTTGGACCGATCCACGCGGACCGCCGGCACGGGAGGGGGGTGCACCAGGCGGCTGCTTGCGTGTGACGGTCGATCACGAGGGCGGGGGCGCCCACTCGCGGACAGGGGGGGATCAGACGGGTGGCCCCGCCGACGGGGAAGCGGGAGCGCCCTGGGCACGGCTGCTGAGGTGCCGAGGGTTCCGCGGCGCAGGGCCGGTGCCTGGGAGCAGGCGGCCCCGGGGACGCCCGGCCCGCATTCACTGGCTCTCTTCCCCCCGTTCTCTCTGGCGGAGCGGGATGGTGCGCCCCGGGCGGGGCGGAGCGCGGCCCTCCCCTCTTCCTCTCGCGTTGGTTCCGCCCGGAGAGCGTTCGCAGCCGCCACCGCCGTCACCGCTCTCCGCTGCTGCTTCTGCCCGTCTCCGCTCCGGGCCGCTCGGGCGTTTTCTCTCTGCCTTAAAGTCGGTGAGGAGACGGGCCGGGGCCTGGGCGGCGGCGGCCGCTGGGGGGAGGCGGAGGGCGGCGCGGCCGGAGGGCGCCGGCTGCCGCCAGACGAGGCTAGGCCGCAACGGCCGCGCCGCACTCGGGTGGAGGCGGTGGGGGGGGGAGGGGGTCAGGGCTCGCTCTCCATCTTCCCCCTCACGGGTCCCGGAGAGCGGCGGTAATAAAGCTGAGGAGTGCGGGCGCCGCGCAGGTCCCGCCAACGCCTTGCCTCCGCCTGAGGCGGCCCGGTGCGTGCCGGGTAGCCGGGGCGGGGGCCGGCACCTCCCCGCCAGCGGGCCTGGGCCGCGGGGAAAATGGAGACCGGGGCAAGGAAGGGAGGAGAAAGAGGAGCGGCGCGGGGTCAGGCGGCGCCGCCGCAGGTCGGCGCGGGGCGGGCCGGGAGCGGCCGCCGTGAGGGGGAGGCCGGGCGGGGGACCCTCCGCTGGCGGGGAGCGCTGAGCCGCGGCCGGCGCCGGGGGATAAGCCCGGTCCTCATCGGCCTGAGGTGTCTTTTCGCTTCCTTGCAGGGTGTCTTTTATGAATAATCAAAAGCCGCAGAAGCCGACGCTATCAGGCCAGCGTTTTAAAACCAGAAAAAGAGGTGAGCTGCAGTGTGCACGCTGCCCGTGCCGGCTGCCTGGGCCCTGGTGAAAAGCCGGTTTCTTACAATAAACAAGCTAATGCCTTTATGCTCTTTCCATAAATCTTTTAAATGAGACCACACTAAACACAAAGTTTTGAGGTAAACTCTGTGTGCGAGAATGTTCTTTCTGCTAATATAAAACATGTGGCAGTAAGAATTGCAGCTGAACTTACTTAAGTTGGCTTAAGTGATGGGGTCACTCTAGAACTGTACTGAGTGTGTTTAGCCTGAAAGCAGAAGTGTTTCCTACCCACGAGTTACAGGGGAACTCTAGAACAGGCTTGTTGCAGGTTAATGCGTACATCTAAGATGCATCCAACCTAGTAGGAGTTTCAGTGTTAGCTGCTGGATAAAAGTTGTATTGTCCCTTTAATGCTATAAGAATATCTGATTTAAATTAAAAAAAAAAAAAAACACCAAAAAGAAACCCCACAAACAAAAGCCCCAAAACACCGTCACACCCTTCCTCCCCCAGGCAAACCCCAAAGCGTGCGATATGCGAGTCTGTATCACTGTATGTGCACAGTTGCTCCCATAAGAAGAGCTGAGGACTGAAGAGGTGTGATGAGTACTTTAGTATTTTGGTGCTGTTTTCTTAAAGAGGAAGTGGGGACAGCTCTTAGAGTTTCTGTTTAATACTGTTGTTTTAATATACTGGCAGTGTTCCAGCTCAAACTGAGAATGCTAAGGATGCTATGGATACCAAAATAGTAATTAAGTTGAACAGAAGTACATGTTGACTTACAGAATCTAACTTAAAGTACCTTGAGAAACTGTTGAAGTGAGAGGGTTGGATTTAGTCTGTCTGGCAGATGAAATGCTACCGTTCTGGGTTGTTTTCTCTCTTTAATCATTTAACCATAGTTTAGCTTCTAAGCAACTCTGCAGCAACAATGAGCTTTATGGATCTATCCCACAAAATAGCTGATCCGGTATTTGCAGACTTCTACCCAACTGTTACCTACCAATGTGTTGGTACTTGCATTGAATGCTAGGACATTACAGAAAGGCTGCTAACATGCTAACAAAACTGGCTGAGCTCTTATAGACAGCACTCAAAGTAACATTTGCAGCTTCTTTGGAAGCTTCTCCTCTCATGGTTTGCATAATCTAAGGACAAATTGAGATGAGTAAAGCTGAAGATCTCTTCCATTTAAGGCTTTCCGTTAGTTACAGGGGTGGATTTTTTGCATATTAACTGTGCCCCCCCTGTAGTGAAAAGAAGACTATGATCAACAGATGTATGGCAAATGTGAAGAAGCATGTGTTCAGCTTTAACAACCATTAAGGATACTAAATAGATATGCAATTATAGCCCATCATTTCATGTTTATTTAAGACTAAGAAGTTAGCTCAGATTTCTACATTTCCCCCAGGCACTTGAGGAAAAGCAGTTATTTCAGGCTCATTTAACTCCATATTCAGAGATGGAGGTGGTCTTCATAGCCAAAAATCAGCATTTCAGAATATTTCATCCAAAAGATTAAGAGTCCTAGAGGGCTGATGTAGAACATGAGTAATGGCGTCAAATGCACAAAATTGTAGGGGTCCGTATTAAGAATTGCCCTCCAGCATGTAGCCAAGCCTCTCTTTTTGGAGGGAAAAAGTGATCTAACATGCGAACAGGGGGGTGAGAATCAAGCTGAGAAGTCAGATAAGCGTTATTAGAGCAACACAAATCATTGCAAACAACTGTTCGTCTTAGGGAATAAGAATTCAATTAGAGATAACTAAGGAATGTTTTGGCTTTTGATAACCTTTCTTTCCCCCAGCCTTGACTGAACAGGGGAATGAAAGTAGTAAAACTTCTTACTGCTGTATTGGCCATTGAAATTCATTCTAGGCTACACCGTTAAGTCGCCATTTGTGCTAGTTAATACTAGTTATCTTGGACCACTGGAACGATCTCAGTTCTGTTTGACTTCAGACTTGCCAGTGCAAGTTTTCTCTTAAGTTTGGGGTTTTTCTTAATAAAATTAAAATAACAAACTTTAAAAACCAAACAGCAGTGTGTGGCAACTTCATTTCAATGCTTTGTCTTTACAGATGAAAAAGAGAGGTTTGACCCTACTCAGTTCCAGGACTGTATTATTCAAGGTTTAACGGAAACTGGCACTGACTTGGAGGCAGTAGCAAAGTTTCTTGATGCTTCTGGTGCAAAACTTGACTACCGTCGCTATGCAGAAACGCTTTTTGACATCCTGGTGGCTGGTGGAATGCTGGGTAAGTCCCTTTGATGGAACTGCTGTCAGCCTTTGTTCACTTGACCCTACAAAAGCTCAGTTTTCTTTCAGTGTAAAAACTCTGCTAAAGAGCCCATTGAGTGTGTAGAAGAGGGTTTATGTTATCTGTGGTAAACTATCTGACCATCTTAGTGACTAACTGAGCAGTCAGGTTACTGTAGAAATGCTCTGTATACGCTACTGCACTTCTGCATGAGTCAGTGTGCAGTCTTCAAAGTGTAGACTCTACAAACTTGGCTTAAAGGAAAAAACATTGGATTTTTTTTTTTTAATCAGGAGTGGATCTTGACTCTGTAGTCAAGTTCCCTTCTGCTGATGGGAGATTGATGAACGCTTGTTTCAGGTGCGTGGTCTGTGGTCACAAGGCCAACAGAGTTGCCCTGGAAGATTCTGACGTGATCCTGTGCTTTGTGCACACCGTGCTGTTATTTTGGAAAGTGACATTGTTTCCAGAAGAATCTGATGTGCTTGGTCTTGGAAATGCTATTACAAGTGGTTTGTTACTGGCAATAGTGAGGTCATGGGCTCTAGTAGGTGTCAGGGAGTGAGAAATGAGAGGGTGGTCGAGTCAGCAGAAATCACTGGGAACTGAGGAAGTGAAATGTGGTGGTGAAAGATCTTGTAAACTCATGTGCACACTGTGTGTAAAGAGCAGAACAGATGCTCAATGACCAGGTGAGAAGTAGATAAAGCTAAATGAGGCTGGGGAAAAAAAAGTACTTCTAGATTTAGACTTTACATTTCCTACTTTACTAAATATTGTTTAGTGAGAAAGGGTTCAGGTGGCAGGGACCCACTTAAAATACGGGTTGTGAAGAGGACCATTTATGTTGTCTCCCTAGACTGGAAAAGGTCTGTCTCAGATTTTAGCATTCGTTATGCAATAGTTGGGAGGGGAGGACTTAATTGAGAAATTTGGCAATTGCAGAAGATTTTCTGTAACATAACAGAAATAAAATTCAAATGACCTAAATGCATAGGGGGAGGAGGGGAAATACCTGATTGTGGGCCACAGTCAGGCTGTGGACGGCAGTTCTGCAGTGGGAGCGGCTGGTTTGGGAGTGTGCATCTGTTCCGTGTTCAGGTGCTCTTCGTGCTGGTAGGTGGAAACATCAGGTGACTTGCTCAAACAAATGCTGAAAAGGAAGGCTTTCAAAATGGTTTAAGTGTGTCCGCTTATCTGAAAGCTGTGTATTGGAACAGTGTTATGTAGGCTGAAGTTACTGTGGTGTTCCTTTTGGCAAGAAGCTCTTTTGATGATGTTAAAAGAGCTGGTAGCACGAGTAAGTAAACTTGTCTGTCCCGTGGAGCATCGTTGCTTCAAATTGTTAATGTACCAATTGTTACAGTCTGTGGGTTTACACTCAAGAGTCTTAACCACTGCATAGTGCGTTAGGAAGTGTTTCTTCTAGGAATGGTGCTGAGGGGGAAGGGAAAAATGCATTGCTGCATTAATGGTGATAACGGGGGTCCTTTACTCAGCTCCCTCTCTGTAACAAGTAGCTAGGTAGACTGACTTTGATCTTTAGTCAGACGAAGCCAAAATAAAAACTGGCATCCTGTTGCTTTACCGCCTTTTAGTATTCTTATCGCTGATGCTGATCCCCATTTTTAAGTCATGTTTCTGACTAATACATAACAAAAGGATCTCCCTTATATGTAGGATGGCATAGAAATCGATGATGAGGCATTGTGGCACTGGAGTTGGTGACTTGACTTCACCCTAGTTAGTGAAGCAGCCTGTCTGCCAGTCAAATGCCTGTATTAAACTGAAGAGCAATGGTGAAAAAGTATCTTCTAATTAGCAGCTAAAAGTCTCGAGTGCCTTTCAAGATGGAAGTTTCAAGTTCATCTCTGGGGCACTGGATTTTGAACGCACATCTCTACATGTTTCACCTCCTGTTGTGACTCACTCTGTTATTTAAAAGACAGTTACAAAGCAGCACTATTGCAGCAGACACTAAAAAGACACTTGCTAGGATTAAGCAGCTTTAGTGACTTCCTTTAAGGGAAGAGGAGCTTGTGGTCATGTTAACTTATCCATATGTAAATAAAGATGTGTTGCCAATCTAGTTGGCAGTAGGGGGTCAGAATATCTAAATGTTCATATCTTAAGCTACCGATTTTGAAGTTCCACTACAGCAGTGGAGCAGATGGACACGTAGGGACGTCTTCAGTGATCCAGTCATTCAGTTCATCAGGAAAGGACAATGTGTTCTATCTTATGGGTATTGGAATTATTACTGTGGAGACTGTTGGGTTCTCTCACTGGGGGGTAATACCACTAATGCTGAAACCCTTCTTTAGCCCCAGGTGGTACCCTGGCAGATGACATGACACGCACAAACGTCTGTGTATTTGCAGCACAGGAGGACCTAGAAACCATGCAAGCATTTGCTCAGGTTAGTTCTGAAATGAGTACAATTTAACCTTGACTGTTTAGTGGTCAAAAATGAATCGTTTGTGTGGTTGAAAGTTTAGGTAAAAGTAACGTATGGCTTTAAGAGGCTTACTAAAGTAGCACTGTTCTAAGCTAAAAGTGCTCCAGAAAATTCAGACCAACTGATACTAAACTTGATTGTTTTAAAATTCTAATTAAATTAGAAGCAAATTCAGAGCAAAAAAGTAACATGCTCTGTATCTTTTCAGGTTTTTAACAAGCTAATCAGGCGTTACAAGTACCTGGAGAAAGGCTTTGAAGATGAAGTCAAAAAGGTATGGTCCTTATCAGCACACAAATAAACTTTCAAATTCTGCTGGTTAATCACTCTGTACGGAAGAGTTAGATCATGCAATGGATTATTAAAATAGAACATTGAAGTTATTACTAGAAGAACAGCTAGCTGATATGACTAGTGGTGAAGACTACGAGTGAACCAGTGCTTCTGCTAGTTGAAAAGCTTGATTGAAACAAAAGTGTCTAACATGGAGGCAGTAGCCAATCTTTTGTGAACGATGGTAGTTTTATGGCAACTCTTCTTACTCCTCTTGCAGTTGCTGCTGTTCCTGAAAGGGTTCTCAGAGTCTGAGCGAAACAAACTGGCCATGTTGACGGGCATTCTGCTAGCCAACGGGACGCTTAATGCATCGATTCTCAACAGTCTTTACAATGAGAACTTGGTTAAAGAAGGTAAGTGTCGCGCAGCTGCTCTGTTAGGGAAGGATGGTGGGGGACAGAACCATGACAGCACACCTGTGCAGCTCACTAGATTCAGCTGGTGGTAGATTCACTACAGGATTAGCAAAGTTAAACATGTTGCCTCGCAACATGGAGGGTCTTGCTAAAGCTTTAGAAAACTAGTCTTTTCAGAAAGCTTGTATGTAGGACTTCCCTGTGTGGCACTGGCAGCTGCCATCACCAGTGCTGCCCAGCAAGGCAGTACTGTATTTTGGAGAGGGACCTTGCAGCACGCAGGAGGTGTCAGATCTTTAGGTTCCTTCCTAAATTGCAGCAAGGAGAGTTGAGTTTAGTACAGGGAAGCCTTCACTGATGCTGAGTGGTGAGGAAAGTCCGACGTGCCGGAGGCTGCAGTATCCTCAGGCGGAGCTACTGCAGACTGTCCTGGGGCTGCCTCTGAGCCTGGCTGTGGTTGCTTTGAGCAGGGGCCTGGCAAACCAGGTGCCCTTGTACACTCAGGCCTCATGGTTTCCTGTGTTTTGAATTTCAGTAATAATACTGCTATTCCTGTTCACAGGTGTTTCTGCAGCTTTTGCAGTCAAGCTGTTCAAATCATGGATAAATGAGAAAGATATTAATGCAGTGGCTGTCAGTCTTCGTAAAGTAAACATGGATAACAGGCTGATGGTGAGTACCTTGGAAATTACTGATTTATTACTTAAGCCAGTTTAGTAAATAGCAAAGTACTTTACCAGCAAGGTACTTGACGTGTATTTCTTTTGTGAAAGAGTTGCTGTAAACTTTGTTTTCAGGAACTCTTCCCAGCCAACAAACAGAGTGTTGAACACTTCTCCAAGTACTTCACTGAAGCGGGACTGAAAGAACTCTCCGAGTACGTTCGGAACCAGCAAAGCATAGGAGCTCGGAAAGAGCTGCAGAAAGAACTTCAGGAGCAGATGTCACGGGGAGATCCATTCAAGGATGTAAGTGTTTGTCTATAGACAAGGTGTACGTGCGCCTTTCCCCCCCTCCCCTTCTTTCTGTAGGAACTTAGCTCACGTTCTCTGAAGTACCAATACTAATCTGAAGTTATATGTCTAATTAAATATTGAACTTAACCACCTAGCACTCACTAAGAATTAAAATTAGGACCCTGAGGTGTTTCAGTATTAGCTTCATAGTCTTTCCCTAATGCCCTAAATCCTGCTGTATGATCAAGGGGGTTTGTGGTTCTGAAAGCTTCTCGGTTGCCTTTAGAACAAAAGTTTTAATTTAGCTTAGTGTCTTATCTGGCCTGTGTGCTGACTCTCTTATTCTAACCGGCAGATAATCTTGTACGTGAAGGAGGAGATGAAGAAAAACAACATCTCAGAGCAGACTGTGGTAGCCATAATCTGGTCAAGTGTAATGAGCACGGTGGAATGGAACAAAAAGGAGGAGCTGGTAGCAGAGCAAGCCATTAAGCACTTGAAGGTATTGTAATGGCAGTACGGACTTTTTGCACCTGTTGGATAGGGCTTGGGCTTCCCTCTGTCTCCAGCTCCCTTTTAAATGAGCTAAAACCTACAAACCCCGCTAATGCAGAGACAGCATTGGACAGGGAATTCTTCCCGCTGTAGCTGTGGTTCTGTAGTCCAAGTTAGTGAGGCCAAAGCAGTGTGACTTCTGCAGAAGCGCTCTGGGGTGGGGGTTGCAAATTTCTAAGCAGTGGCTGATGGAAACTGTGTGCAACCAGCCTCGTCAGGTGATGAGCGTGAAGTGCTCTGCCTGTGCCAATTTGTTGTTCCTGTTACAGCAATACAGCCCTCTACTTGCTGCCTTTACTACGCAAGGTCAGTCAGAGCTGACTCTTCTGTTGAAGATTCAGGAGTATTGTTATGACAACATTCACTTCATGAAGGCCTTCCAGAAAATAGTGGTGCTCTTCTACAAAGGTAACTTCTCTGGGGTTATGGTTTTGGGGGGGTTGTTCTTCGTTTAGTTGGGGTTTTTTTAAAGCCTGTATTTGCAGAATGCTTCTGTCCTGATAAGACCTTTAGGGAAGATCAAGTGCTGCAACATTGCACTTCCTGAGCTGAAGAATTTCCCACCTTTTGTTTGCAAAGGTGGATGCGGCTGTCCTTCGCACATGGGGAAGTACCACTCCAGACAAGAATGCTGCCTGTCTGCTGCATTTTAAGAGTTGTAGATCAAAGCTAAACTTAGACTTCAAGGCTCTTTGGCCCTTTTAAGTTAGGGAATGCTACGTGATAGTGTGTTCTTCTTAGTTCTCTGTCTGAACACTGACTGTGAGCAGCAAGAGGTTGAAAGCACCAAGGTGTTCTGGGGTGCTCTAGGCTCTCTGTTAAATGGTGGTTAAAAGGTGTAACTGAAAAACTTGCTGTGCCTGTATGGAAACACCACAGGAACACAAGGAAACGTGGTGTTAAACTGAAAATTATATTGTACTTGTAAAACTTTAAAAAACAAACAAACAAAAAACAACAAAAAAAGAAAACACAAAAAACACCAAAACAATTGAACGCTTCCTGTGGTGTACTTTGGGCTTTAAAGACTTTGCATCTGCTCTTAGCAGTTGACTGAAGCTCTCCTTAGAGTGTGTTATCTCAAACAGGTATGAAACACTCAAGACTGTTAGTGGGAGTGAAAGTGCAGTGTCTGGAAGCCCCCAGGTGCCAATCCAAAATAGGAGGCACCCCCAGCGCGGCTATGTCCAGCCCCAGCCAGGGCAGGAGTTCGTATTGAGGTGCTTGTAGGGGAGGAGGCAGAGGCTGCCGGTCAGGGCTTCTCAGGAGCTGCTGTTTGGGGGTTTGCTGTGTTAATGCTGTTCTTGCACAACTTACAGCTGAAGTTCTGAGTGAAGAACCCATCCTGAAGTGGTATAAGGATGCGCATCTCGCAAAAGGAAAGAGTGTTTTTCTGGAGCAAATGAAAAAGTTTGTTGAATGGCTCAAGAATGCTGAAGAAGGTAACCAGCAGCTTAGCTCCCAAGTTGAGCTTGGTCGCTTTCAGGAACCTCGGTGCAATAATGCTTTGTTTCGGGTGGTGGGGTGTTAATTGCCCCTCTGAGGCAGGGTATGCCTCCCAGTGCTGTCTGGAAAAGCTTGCTGGTGCCATCCACGTGGATCCAATAGCAGCTATTTATGACACAGGATGCAGGGAGGGGGCTGGGGGGGCTGTGGTCTGACCCGCTGGCAGCCTGTTGACGAGGTCTCTCTGTTCCAGAGTCGGAGTCTGAAGCTGAAGAGGGTGACTGACCTGTGAAACTCTGTCCTCAGTAAAGCAAACAGGAGCTGTAGATACGTGTCATGTCTCATGTGTCCTTCTGGTTCTTACATCCTACCTCCCTGTATCAAGCATGATATAAGGGCTCTCATGGCAATTTATTTTAACTGTTTTCTATAGTTATTGGAATACTGGGTTTAGTTTTTAAAACCATGTTTTAAGTAGCTTACAGGAGCTATCATAGATTTGACTCTAACCTGCATTTGTCTTTTCAGTTATATTCTACCTCCTGTATTTTCTACTGTAATGATGTAATTTAAGGCCTTCCACAATGAAATCCATTTTACCCCTTGGGTTTTCTATCTCTATTGGAGTAGACATGATATGGTGAACGGGATTTATGGCAGCTCTGTTTGCAAATTAAACTGTAAAAAGCCTCCAAAGCAAAGAGGCCATGGCTTGTGTGGTAACTTGGTGTGACACTTCAATCTGTACCACTTGTGCTATATAACCCCATTCATAGGTGGTTGTCCCTCTCCCCAAGGACTTTATTGTCCCTTTACTATACTTCCAGCATAAAGCAATCCTCAATCCCAACAGCTGGGAGCCCAGTGTCCTGCTGGAGAGAAGCTGTTCTGGTGGCAGTGAAGGGTAACCACAGGTAGGGCATGCAGAGTGGCAGCTCTGAGCCTGCTGCCTGTCACAGCTGGTGGCCTGTGTTCCTGAGGGCCTGACAGGCTGCCCTGCGGCTGGGGCTCTGCCACTTCTCTCATGGAAGAGAGAATGTTCCAGACACAGCTGCCCAGGGCCTCTCTAGAGCCCTGGCCTGTGCTGGGGGCCAGGCTGGGGCAGCAGGACTGTGCTGCTCAGGTAAGGTGGAAGAAAACTACCCCCCTCCCTCTGAAGTTTAGAGGTTATTTTATGCTGGCAGTTGACATGTTAAACCAAACACCACCTCTGCTCCCTAAAACTTGGAATTCTTAATGGAAATTCTCAGGACAGTGTGTAAGTCCAGAAAGATTTGGTGAGAGCAAAGCCTATACAGTTGTAAGCTAATAATGAACATTAACTGAAATCCTGGTAACCACAGTATACCTACTAAAATTGCAAAAATAAATAAATGGGTGATCATAATGCAGTCTGTTCAGTACTACAGTCATCTTCACTACTTTGTAATTTTTTTTTTAAACAAATAAAGGCCATCCTTACACTTAATGTCAAGGGCTGTCTCTGTTCTCTTACCCAAAAAGGAAGCATCAGTTGCACTAAGGGGTAAAAGCCACTCCTAGGTCTTTTGCTACTCCAATGACAGTTGAATAAAACAATTAAAATAGCAAAACCATAATTAAAATACCTTTTTGCCTGTTAGGAAGCATATTTTATACAGTAGAGGATGACGTTCTCCATGTTAAAAGTGTCCCAAGATTTTTACTTACTGAGGAAACAACCAGGTTCATCAGCATCTTTTTCTTAAATAAGTTTTATGTCAGCAGCCGGATTAAACTTCAGTATCCAAAAAAGTCACAATACAAAATAAGGCATTTACAAAATAACTGTACAATAAATAGATTAACACTTTTTATGTTTCTGTTTCTTTGGTGGACTGACACCTGCATCAGCCTGCTCAGCTACAGGGGACAGTGCCCTTTTTTGCCCTCTCAGTGGGAAGAAGAATGGGTGTTTCAGTGCCTCTTCCAGAGTAATGCGCTTGGCTGGGTCATACTCCAGCATCTTCTGAATGAGGTCAAAGAGGTTCTCGTGGTCAGAGTCATGGCAGGTCATGAATTCCTTCATGAAGAAAACAACAAAACATGTCTTTTCAATCTTAAAATTGCACTTAAAGCTCCTCCTCTGAAACACTGTCCCTTCTGTCATCTTACCTTCAGTGGCTTACAGCGCCTTGAGACGTATCTACCGGCAGAACTGTGTTCATCCCATTTCAGACGGTCTTTAATGAAATATTTGCGTTTCCTTAAACAAACAGAGCACAGGTTGTTACCAAAAGATTCTGGTTTGTCCCTTCACTAGAAGTTTATCAGCACATGTTTGTTCACAACTTGAGAACTGAGCTGGGAATATTTCACGAGAGTGGCTAGCTTGTTAAAGAGAGCAAAAGGATGAGTCTGAGACTATTTAACTTTTTTTTTTTTTAATTTGCTATTAAACCAAATCTGAAAATATTTAGTCCAGGTATGGAAAAATGTAGTTACCTGGTTTTCTTTATCATGTGATCTGGCAAAGGCCCCAGTATTCGCTCCATCATTGCCAGGTGTTCTTTGCTGTCATGGGTCTGGAGGGAAGAGACATTTTTGTTCGTTGTTAGAGGAAGTGATCGAGAACCACCCACTACCCGTCCTTCATTTGTGACCATACCCTGCAACCAAGGTCAGCTTAAGGAAAACAGAGAGGTTGCAATCATTTGCTTCCTCAACTAAGATACAATGTACTGGAAGTTGTTTTGTTTTTTTTTCTCCCTTTGACCATGCCCTTTTTTTCCCTTTGTTCATAAACTTCAAGTTTCAGCAATACTGTCAAGCTGACAGAAGTCAGGTATGACTATTATTTGCTGATGGTGATAGATGAAGACACATCCATTACTCCTGTGGCTTGTAAATTACAAATCTTAACAGGGTGATCCTTCAGGTATCAAGTGCTGCTACAATGTTTACTGAAAGTAACTTGTAGAAATCCGCTGAGAAAGCTCCTTTGTGCCCATATGGTCTATTCTTGGCCTTACAGAGGAATGCCGCTTGGTTTCTTGCACAGCCCATTCCCCCGAGTCCCCACCTCTCTGCAGCATATTTTCACCAAGTTGGGGAGCATTATACACGCCGCATCATTTGGAGCTTCACAGTTACCTACCGGAAATACTGTGAATCCAAGGTAGTACTCTATGAGAATACATCCTATGCTCCAGACATCACATGGTTGCGACCATCCTAGTGCTGTGGAAAGATTCAGAAGGTTCATGTTTATACCAGACTGCAAACAGTTCACCAGCTCAAGCAAGATGCACAACAAAGACTCGTACGCCAAAGCTCAGCCTAATAGACTTCTACTGACCTAGGATAACTTCAGGAGCTCTGTAATGTCTCGTAGACACCAAAGTGCTATGATACTCATCATCATACGTTGCGCTCCCAAAGTCCACAACTTTGATGTCTGGATTTTTCAGTGTGCGTTCGTCACATTTCTGAAATGAACCACAACGGGACACAAGTGACCAAATAAACCCAGAGGGTGGCTGAGGGGGAGGTGGGGAAGAGGACAGCAACTTACCAGTTTGGGGTTATACTCTTCGACATAGTCAGATGTCACAAATAAAATATTTTCCGGTTTCAGATCCGTATGTGTCAACTTGTTCAAATGCAAAACTGCAAGACAACAAATACAGTCAGCAAATTCCGGGAAGAAAGTTTAACAAATAAAGCAAAAAAAAAAAAGAAACATACTTACAGTTCACAGATTTGCAGATCTGATATGCCATCTGCCTAATGTGCTCCAGCCTGAATGGCTGGAAGCCGTTCTCTTTAATGAAGTCATAGGTGCTGAGCCCCAGCAGCTCAAAAACAATGCAGACGTGTCCATAGTACTCAAACCATTCCAACATCTGGACACAGCGACTGCAAAAGCAAGAACACACATGAACTGCAACAGGAAGTTGTGTAACGCTCAGGTACGTCCGTCATATGCTACAGAAAGCGAAGTCATAGAAATCTTAAAGCCAAAACAAAGTAAAGTCAGCTTCGGATACTTACTATGTGCTGTCGGGATCCGATGCATTTAAATGTGCCAGAACTTGTATTTCTGCACGAGCTGCTTCAGAGTACCTATCAACATTTTTTACTATTTTCACAGCGACATGTCTACCTTCCCTGAAAAGACAGGTTTTAACAGTGATTAGAACAATGAGTAGTTTTGACTAAGACTATTCAGTAATTATCACCATATAGATTGTTTAGAATAATGGCAACCTTATCAGAAAATGTGGGGTTTTATGTACATAAAGACTTAAATATAACCAAGGTTCACGTATACACAAACACAACTAAAATTTAATCTTTGATTTTTTAAAGATTAACACTCGATACCTTATATATCGGTATTATTCTTAAATATTAGAAGTCCCATATACCTCCCCTCTGTATTTACGTATGCTGGGCTAATACTGGAGAAACTTCCACATCTCGCAGCCAAACACGACTGTCAGCCAGAAATGACAAGCCGCCTTCAGTCCTTTAACCTGTAAAAACGTAACTAAGGTGTCCAAGGCCTTCTACAGTGACTAGAAAGACAATCTGGCTTCGTACTATTTTGCGCACGGCAAAACTGCCATCAAACACAAAATATACATTCTTGATTTTTAATATACTAGACCCCAAATGGCATTGCATTGTCACAGATGATATTTAGGTAAGCTGCATGATGTGGAAACTGTGCTCGTTACACAGGCCGGGGGTGGTCCAGGCCCCAGGACTGCCCAGCGTGGGGGGTGCAGCCTCCCCCCACCAGCCCTTGGCCCCTGCCAGGCTGGGGGGCGCCTGCAGAAGACGCCCCCGTCGCCCCATCCACCAGCCCTGCCCACCCATCCCGTCCCATCCCGGTGCTGGTTTTAACGCGACGTACTGACATACATTTACGTTTGGCCACATGCAGCAGCCTTAAAGAAATACAGAGCAACATGTGAGGAAGTAAAGCTAAAACCTGATACAATCAGAAAGCACTTCATAAGCCACGCCATGATAGTTAGAAAAATTACATGTATTTAATTAAGAAGACTTACGCTTTGTGATCGATACATTCCACTACTTTTCCAAAAGCACCTTCACCCAAAGTGCCAACAATCTCATCTATAAAGAAAAGAACTCTCAGTCACAGAAGGTGGCAAGTCACCCAGCTATTAAAACACAAGCAAACAAATAAAAATAAAACAAAAACAAACAAAAAGACTAAGTACTATCACTGAAGATTATTCTAGACTTTTCTTCTTTAAATTGTAAATATCTAGTTTGAGAGATGTTACTGGACAACTCTCATCAAGGCACATTTATGGGGATCTCATTCTAGTAGGTTCATTAACTTCATTTACTATTTTGGGGGGAAAATAAAAAAAAGGGAAAAAAGAAATAATATTTAAGTTCTACAGAAAAAGAATAACAATCCCCACCCCCAAACAAAAAAAATAGTCAAGACAGAAAGAAAAGACTTCCAAAGCCCCCTCACATCTTATGCTAAAAGAACTTATCTAGCTGAAAAGTTAATAAATTTTGAAAAGTTTTCTATACATCTTGCACTTAGTACGTCTCCACTCTGACAGATCAGGTGACCCTCCTCATCATCCTCTACACTCCTGGATCTTTTCCTTCGAAGACTCTTCTGGAACGGCACCAAGATCGTCCAGCCAATCAATAAACCCGAGTGAATTCAGGTCAGAATACGAAATTCATTCAGCAGGGAGATATTCGGGCATTCAGATACACGCCAGGCCACAAAACGGTTGGCAGGAGCAATTTCAAATTCAGTCCCCGGAAATTCACAGGGCACATAGTTTATGTTACAGGAGAAAAACATGGCAAGGAACAGATTTTCAGATGAGATACTCAAAGTGGCAAGGCAACAAAAAATTACAACACAATTGCTTTTCTTTTAAAAGACTGGTTCACTGAATTTTTTCAATGCCCGTATATTTTTTCTAAAGCAAAAAGATTTAATAGTTATCAAATATATATATATGTATAAAAAATAACCTTGTGGCTAAATTAAAATACTCATCTTAAGTAACAGATTATATCACTACTCTGAATATGTGGTATGAATTTTTTTTAAAAATCATAACTAGCATATACATTTACTTTATGCTGTCTCAGCTGAAGATCTTAAATTATAAATCCTATCTTCAGCTTTTTTAAGAGTTAAATATATAATAAAGACCATAAAAACTGCCCTGCTAGCAGGCAGACATTTTACATACCTGATTCTACAGATTTTTCAGTGATACTTAAAACATCTTATTAAATAAATTTTTGAAAAGTAAAAATCTGACATTATCTCCTTGCTATTTCAGTGATACTTAGTCAAAAGCAAGTTAAAAAGCTTGTGCTTGGATTTTCGAGTAGGGCTGAAATAAATGCTTGTCATAACAAAAATTTTGAAGGCACAGAAGCGATGCCTGTATTTCAAGTACTCCAATTGATGGTTATTATTCATTAATCTGCTCAAATATAGCCAATGAACAAATAGCGAGACTATGTTTTGTGGTATCACAAGCATACTACAAACTATACATTCTCACTGAAGGAAATAAAATCCTAGCAAAAATAATAATCTACTATTAGCTAAAGGAATAAACTATTAGTATTATTGACAGCATTCCCCAAACCCCCACACTCAATTACTACTGCCCAGTTAAGAATTTATCTTCTTAAAATAAAAAAATCCTAAATTAAAATTGGTCACACCACCTGTGAATGATGATGAGGACAGGTAGTGTGATGTGTCTTGTATTTCCTTTTGTAACTACTCGTCCCACTATAACCTGATGATTTGCTACTGTGATGCCCAGTATCACATCGTTGATTGTACTCGTTTCTGTATTCTTCAACATAGTGTCGTTCATGATGGTCTCTTTCATTTACAGATTTGGTTTCTGAACAGGTACTACAAACAAAGGATCAAATAAACTTAATTAAAATAATTCTAGTATGCCTATCAAGACAGCTTTTTGTTTTAAGCTGCAAGACATCTCTCTTGAAACATTTCCAACTCAGAAATGAAAACATTATCAGATGACCTGATGAGAATAATAAAAATCTTAAAATGTATGTTTGCTGATACCAGAAGTCAGAAAGTTATTTACCTGTCAGGAAGTTTAGAAAGATCACATTTGCAGTGCTTGTTCTCCTGTGGACCAGTTAAAGATCTCCTTTTTCTCTTATTAGCACTGTCACATCTTCTGTGATCTGGACTGTCTTTTTTATCCAAGTCAAGATAATTAGTTTGCCTGGAATGTCGCTTCTGTAACAAAGATATTTTGCTCTTTGAATTATAGCCCATAGACAAACAATGAATTTTCAAAGCCATTAATTATCAAATTAACACTACAATGAAGATTGTATTTTTCCTCAACTACGCAATTTTCTTTTTTTCTCTGCTCTTGTTTCAAATTCTTTAATTCAAGAGGTTTTTCAAATTTAACATTTTTGATACGGGAACATAAGGCAATAACCTACTTCTTACAGAAGATTTTAAAAAGAAGTATTGTGGCTCAGACACTAAACACATACAGTGCATGTTATTTCTGCAAAGCTGCTCAGGCACCCAATGGTGCGTATACTAAGAAAAAAGGCAGCTTCTGTGTACTTAAAAAAGGCATACAAATATTGCCCAGCTTGCTTTTAAAGACTTCAAGGAACCTGCATAAACTTTTACCATATTTCTTTCTGTAGATTCCTTGAGAATTCCTAATGCTGAGTCAAAATGACAGTAAAAACATAGACTGGTTTGGGTTGGAAAGGATCTTGAAGATCACCCATGGGCAGGGCCACCTCCCACTAGACCAGGCTGCTCAAAGCCCCATCCAGCCTGGCCTTGAACACCTCCAGGGATGGGGCATCCACAGCTTCCCTGGGCAGCCTGTTCCGGTGCCTCACCACCCTCACAGTGAAAAATTTCTTCCTGATATCTGATTTAAATCAACCGTCTTTCAGTTAAAACTCAGGTTGTCTCCTAGTAGTTGAGCTCGAAGAGGAAACGGTAACTAACTCGCTACACACATCTTTTATTTCACTTCCCAATCGTAAAATCGACTCCGGCTCACACGCCGCGCCTCAGGCCCACGCGTCCGGGCCTCGCAGCAGGGAGGTGCTGCAGGCCGGGCCGCGGGCGACCACGGCGGCGAGACTCCATGGTTGCGGTCGCTGCGCGGCCATTTCCCTTCCCGCGGGAGGGGGACCAGGCCCCCCGCGCCCCCGTCAGCGCTGGGTCGGGCCCGCACACCTTCCCCCGGGCGGCGCAGGGTCCGCGCCCCGCCAAACCCCTGCTCCGGTGAGAGGCCCCGTCCTCCAGCCCAAGCAGGGGCATGGGAGAGGGCCCCGGCCTGCCCCGCTACAGCGTCCGAAGCCATGTTCTCTCCGCACGGAACAAGGCGCGGGCAGAGAACATGGCGGCGGTTGCGGGGAGGCGGGGGCAGAGGGGCGCCCCGGGCGACCCGCCCGCTCCGGCGGGGCCGGGCCGAGCCGAGCCACCGGCCGCCCTCCCCCACGGCAGGAGACAACCTCCCTCCCCCTCACCGCGGCGGCGCCCTTCCCTCCGCCCCGCCTCCCTCCCGGCGGCGGCCCGGCCCAGCGCCCGGCGTTGCCCTCCCGCTCCCTCACCTCCCCCGCCGCCCGCCGGCGGCGCGGTGCGGCCAGCAGCACGCAGCGCCCCCCCCGCCCCGTCCCCACCTCCGCGCCTCGGGAGCGCCGCCGCTCTCTCCAGGAGCCGCCGCTCTCTCCCGCCATAGCCGGGCTCAGCGCCGACCCTCGAACCCGCAAGCCCGCTACAACATGGCGCTCACAGGAACTTTCTGGACGCGCGGCGACGCGGGCCACGCCCGCGGCGTCACCCAGCGCGCGGGGCGGGGCCGGGTCGCCACGCGACACCCCGCTGCCCCGCCCGCCGTGCGGGGACGCGCCTCCGCCGGGGCCCCCCCTCAGTCGGCCTGCGCGCCCCCACGCCGCGGGCAGCGCCGCCCGCTCGGCAGGGAGCTGGGTTCTCCGAAAGCCGCGATGAGCAGTCAAACATCTCGGGTGCAAACAAATTCACGCGGGAAAAGAGCATGCAAGGATAAAGCTGTCCTGAAACACTACAGCAGCCTGTACGCATCAGTTCCCTAAAAACCAATGATTTTCATTTTTTTTTTTATTCCGGGAAGGACTAAACCTTTTGAAACACCTCCACCCTGACAAATGACCCTCCTCTGTCTCTGTATTATTTTTTAAATTTATTTGCCCAGCCACCCCTGTGATCAACATGCAATATGTACATTACACATGTAAGTTTGTCACTGTCCATAGGTAAAACACTGTGATTTTCTTTTTGTCCGTTGCTCGCCAGCTTAGACCAAGTACTGCCCCAGCACGACACTTATAACACCAACTTCACCTACTGTTTCTCTAATGCCAGCAAAGGCCAGAGACAACCTAGAATATACGCAATGAGACCCTCCACCACAGTCGTCGTCATCATCATCATCGCATCAAGATTCTTGTGTTAATGTACACATTTTTCTTTGCACGGGTAGATCTATTTGTACAGAACTCACCCTATGGCTATAGTGTTTGCTATAAAGGACCAGAGTGATGGAATTAAACACAGGAGTTTATAAAGCACAAGTCAAGGACAATCAGAAGAGCACTGTCTGCAACATTTTTGCTATTTAAAGGATTATATATGTCACAAAAGTCCAAACAGCTGGTGACACACCAGCTCTTTACATGCAACAACTAAACAGCACATATGCTGTACCCTGCAACTGCCCACACAATCACACACTTCCACAGCTGGCCTACTTCCTACCCTCCATCTTGCTTTCTCTTCAACAAGTGCATGGGACCAACCCCACCATTATTTTTCTCATTGTATTCCAGGTTCTCAGGGAGAACCTGGAAAAGGTTCAGACCCACCAACAGGAAAAGAGACACAATACAATTTTAAAAAGTTAGGATGTAACCCTGTCCCATTATATCACTCTCCTTCCAGTGCATAGCTTTAGGTAAAGCAGAAAGGATCTAAATTTAATGTACCCTCCAGAAAGGGGGCTATTTCACACATTCTATGTAACAGCCTTCTTTTTGTGGAGGGAAAAAAAAAAACAACAAAACCGAAAACAAAACCAAGCATAGACCTGAAATTGTTTCCAGTTTAGTGCTAGATGTCAGCACTTAAAACTATTGGTTCCTTTGCACTCCAGGAAAGTTTCCAGTACGCATTCCTTCTGCATGGCAGCAGTGTCAGTGCGGCAGGCAAACATGCAGTTGCACACTTCTGTCTACTTGCTATTACCACTGGTTACACGGAAAAGACACAAAGAGCACACAGATAAAATAATTAAATACATTACTTGACTGATGGAGGTATTATGGTAAAATGTATTAAGTCTGGAGCAACAGGTAGGAGCTTTAAGCAATGCTCCATTCAGAATACAGAAACTTTGTCCCAGAGTGAGGGCACTGATTAACTCTGCTCATTAATGCCTCAGTAATCTGTACCTGGCATATCCTTGCCTTTCTCTTGCAAATAAGTTCTCCTCTTAAGAGGCAAAGTCTCGAAATGGGAAATACTGGTCTGAAGCAGGCTGCAAGTCAGCTGGACCTGCACCTCCTAAGGATTACAGGGCGTATACATGAGAATGGACTTTGCTAAGTGATGTTGACTGAGTCCAAGGGGGATCCCGGGAAGAAGTCCAGAATGGTAAGAGTTGGATGCAGGAAGTGCGGGTACTCTCTCCTGTCCAGGTCTCTCATGCACAGTTGGAACTGGAAATACATCTTCTCACCTCCACATATTACAGAGCCAGAAAGTGAACTTACATGGAAATGAGTTGATTTTTTCCTGCTTTATGAAAACAAACTGATGCCAAAATGCATTTTTTAAATCTACAAGGAAGAGTAGAACATTCTGCTTTTCCCAGTATGCCCAAGGTGGAGAACTGCTTTTTTGATGTGTACAAATCACTCTCTTTTCCCTGCTTAAATCAGTTCATTTTATGCTTACTATAGTAAGTGACTTGAGCATAAGATCAGCAATATATACATATACACACACACACATATATACACACATGCATATGTATGCATGTATTTTATTTTTCCTCTTGACCAGTCAATATTCAGATATCTCTGTACCTTCTTGCAGACTTTCTCATTAAAGTCCAACAACATTTGGTCTCAAATAAGACCAAGTAACAACTTTCTCTTATTTGTTCAACATCATCTTGGCCTCAGTATCTGTTATTATTTTGGGTATATCATGATATTCTTGTTTAGAAGTCTGATCACAGTCTTTTTGTCTCTACTCTTTGTTGTGTTCACCCCCTATTGTTTGTGCAATAAAGTGATGAAAAACACATTTCAGTAAAGCCATGGTTACCTAGTTTCAATCAACAGCTATGTAAAGACACAAACACTTACTCTTTCATACCAAAAGCGTTGTGCTAGAGGCAGAAGTGATTGTTTCCAATCTACTTTTTGGGAAGGCTGAAGAGGTTACCATTCCAACAGAGCAGCACAAGAGCAAGCACTCCTCCAAACACCATCTTTAATCTTCTAGAAGAGAAATCTATCTATGACACTGCTCTCACCTAGGGGAAAAATTTGCATATCTTAAATCAGTTTTCTAAAAACCAGCAAAGTAAGGAAAATTAGAACTTACATGAGAAAGTTTCACAAAACTGGTAGTATGAAACTGTAGCAAAGGACGTTGTTTCAAGATAGCATCGCTAAGAAAGATAAGTCGGAAAACAAAAGATTTGCAAAAAAATATATATTTTTAAAAGTCTTTTCTTATTTTACAAGTATAAAAAACAATGTTTAAAAATCAAAATCCTAGAAGATACTCTGAAAAAACTGGCTTCTAAAGCACAAGACTCCTCTGTGGTAACTCCCAAACAATGTCACAACACCTGAAAATCCTGTATCCAATGAGCAAAGGTATGATCCAGCTCAAGTTACCCTTTTTAATGACACTTTAAACCCCATAATCCAGCAGTCAATCTGATCAGTCTCTAAAGAATGTGTTGAGGCACTCTGCGGCTACAGAGCAAAAGGGTTGGCATGAATTGTAATATCTTTAATGCGAACATCATTAAGAGGTCGGTAGGTTTTCTCATTCACAGGCAGCTTCTCCAGCTCATCCAGGGTCTCCAAGCCATCAATAACTCTGAAAGAAAAGCAGAAGCGCTAAGAATCTCCTTCTAATAATGATTTAAATTTCACAACTGAGATATCTCAAAGCACTTTACAGTTAAGTATCATAGGGCAAGGACTTTGCAAGCAAACAATACAAATAAGAAACAAAACATTATATATAGCATATAACGTATTTTGAAAGGAAATATTAAGCATCTATGACAGATTCTGATAAAAAGTATGAATAATTCCCACTGACCTGACAGTATCATATTTTATACCAACCATAGCTGTATAAAGACCCTGGCCGTACTTCCTGGCAGACAAGACTGATCAATCATAGTTTAAGTAGCAGCAAGGTACTGGCCACACCAAACTTCACTGTGAATTACTGAAATTGTATGGCTGGAAAATCAATTTTCAAATGTGAGATTATAATTTCTAACCTTCTGACTCAAAGACAAGATTGGACAGAATCATTAATAACTGTGTAAATCTAATGGCACAAATATGTTTAGGCTTTCAGATTTCCTGTTCAGGCTGCAGAAGCAGCAACAGAGATTGTTCTAACAAATCTCTTACTTTTTTGTTTAAATAACTAGTTCTGGTAAATCTTGGCAGTTTATTCCCCAGTGATGGACTCGGCAGAAAACATGCTGTGCTGTTCGCAGTTCAATTCAGTGACATCCATCACCTCTTTGAATCTAGGATGCTGGATTGTGGGCCAGCATGGACTGCGTATGCTGTTCTGCTGATTCTGCAACTGGGGCAGGAATATCTTAAACTGCCACAGAAGATCTAGCAAAGTTCATCTGTCAGAGCCTCTACTCTTTTCTATGAAAGACGTCTAAAAAACCGACTTTCAATCACACTTCTAACAAACTCAGAAATGAAAGAAACACCTATACTTAGATGCCTATAAACAATACAAGTATTAGAAAATAGTATTTTTACATTTCGATAGTCTCCTTTGAATATTTAACTCTATTTAACAAAGACAACTTTTTCTCAGCAGATTCACTTGTACACTAGAGGGTTTTTAACAACAAGCAAAAAAGACATTACCGTGATTTTGAGATAGAAAAAGCAGTATCTGAAAGACTCAAAAATTAAATATTCACTTTAAGGATGATATATTATCAGTAGTGTCTATTATCATAAGAATGTTTTTAAATAATGATGCATCTTAAACAACCTCATCTGATTTTACAAACTGTCAGTTCCCTGACTTTTACCTGACCAATAGGAAGTTCCACCTGAACAGACGCATGACCATGTAAGTACCACACCCATCCCCAGATCCAGTCCAAAATCAGATTCTTGCTTCTCAGTAAACCCTACAACTGTGTATCCGGTTGTTACGGCGTTTGCTTAAAATCAGGCTGCATCCATTTGTGCATGGATGAAAAGTCAAGCTGGAAAAATTAGTGGTGGGGTGGGGAGTGGTGGAAGAAAGGAAAAAAAGTTCCATTCTTCAGGTAATTTTTAATATGCCTATTTCCACCGAATCCGCTGCTACTAAGAAAAGAGAAGCAGCATTTTGGAGCAACTAATTCTGGTGACAGTGCAAGAGCATATATTTGCATATATACAACCAATATTTTAAGGAGTTTTAGAACCAGACACTTGTGAATTTGCCTTGCATTAGCCCTGAAATATTCAGATCCTTAACACGCTATGACACGGAGGCATGCAGTTGGATCACTTACTTTCCAAACACAGTGTACTTCATGTCTAGGTGTGGTTGCTTGCCATAAGTGATGAAGAACTGCGATCCATTGGTATTCGGACCATTGTTTGCCATTGAAACTACCCCACGGACACTGTGCTGAAAAAGGGGGAAAAACTCCACATGAATACACATCTGTGAAAGCCAGACTTTAACCTGTACAAAGTGCTCTGTGACTTAGTACTCTGCCTCAATACCATTATTAAGAACAAAAATTGGTTGCCAATATATTCTGTCACAGTCTATATTTGGCTCCTCAAAATTGCTCTTACAATGAAAAATTACTTCTTTGCCTTCAGTGCACGAAAAATGCTTTGTTAAAAAAATCTTTCTACTTCTGTTCTCAGTGAGGAAAACCCTCAAACCTAACTTGCCAAGTACAGAAATGCCTGTTTCTATTTTAATAATAAAGCTTCTGTCCCTTTATTGTGGGATTATACTTTGCTTCACATTTACGACAGAGGTATTTAACACAGTACAACACAACGCTGATCATTCTCCAACCTGTAAAGAAAATTCACATGAAAACATAACTGCATATGAGAGGGCAGAAATACCTTTAGGTATTCACTGAATTCATCTTCAAACTTCTTGCCCCAGATGCTGTTACCTCCTTTCCCAGTGCCTGACAAAGAAGCACCACAATAGATTACTGGATTTTCAGACTGAAACATCCAGAAATGATGTACTGTTATAACATTGTACAACAAAGACCCTAGACAGCCTGTAATTTGTTTGAGGCAGGGATTGGGATCTCATGTGTTGATACTGAGCAGAGACATACCTCTATATAAGGAACACCTATTAAGTAGCAGAACAAAACACTGACATATCCTCAAATTAAATTCAGTACGAGTACAAACAGACGCACAGCTGAATCAGATTTTCTCCCAAACAGTTGACACTGTTTTCCCCAAATGCTTTAGAAGCAGTGTAGCCTTTCAGGCAGAAACCATAGAAAACACAGTAATGACTGCTACCTATTCAACAGCTGGTAAGTCAGTAGAACTATCATATTTAGTGGAAACAGTTGGAAAAAGTAATGTTTGTAGAATGCTTTAGTATTGCATGATTATTTAGAACTAGGGTAACAGGTGCTCTTCCACAAGCTTACCACAGAACACTAATCTCATCATAAAAACCTCTATCAACAATACAATAATTCTTATATTTTATTTTTACATTTTGGTTTTAATATTCATACTTATAATTTATTTTTCTATCTTTCTATTTTATTTGTATTTTATATTTATGTACATTTTTCTATACAGAGACCCGGACAGAAGAATTTACCTAACGGATCCCCTGTCTGAACCATGAAGCCCTTTATATTCCGGTGAAATACGCATCCATTGTAGTAGTTACTAGCACAAAGAGCCAGGAAATTCTAAGAAAATGAAACAAACCGTATTAACAAGCAATTCAGAAATAGTATCCTCTTACTAAAAATGACAGCACCGTCAAGACCAAGACTAAGTCTTTTGCCTCTGCTTTGCGTTATGGCCATGTGAATTCCACAGAGTATTGCCACAGAATAGTCATAAATAAATTATAGTTAATATGCTCCTTTGACACTGTCACAGATACAAAAGATTTTAAATAAAGCTTTCAGCACAAGGTTGTCTGACTTGCGGAACAAACAAGAATCCTGAGACAGCTTAGAAGTATTACTTCCATTCAACATTTTATTTTGTAAACGTAATATTGTAATCAATAACTTCATGTCTCAACTTTTTTAGTTACAAAGTAAATTATGTTAATTCACGCTTAAAGGAAAACCCAGCGCCTCTGACAAACTAGAGGTGATTCTCACTCTCTTAAATTAAAATAAAATCTGTGGGAGTGTGAGCAAACCCTGTGAAATTTGGGAATCCCAGGCCTGTGCCATATTTCCCTTTAAGGATAAAGGACACTTTGGGAGATGCTGGAACTTGGAGAGAAGCAGCCCTCAGCTAAACCTTATCTGATGATTTAAAAATGATTTTAAAAATGCAGCAAAGCTCTATGCAGCGTGACACAGTGCACAAGTTCCACAAGCGGAGTAGGCACTGTACCAGCTTAAAACATTAGTGTTCCATTATGTGAAAAGATGAATTGCAAAAGCCACTTCACCTCCTCTACAAGTCTCCACTATTTCTACTGCTGTTTCAACACTAGGCAAACCTGCTCCTGTTACTTGACTTACTTCGCAAGTCTTTGGTGTACGTTCACAGAATAGTTCAATTTTAATATCTCCCACGTCAGTATGCAGCGTGACAGCCTGAGCAAGATGCAGAAAATAATAATTAAATCAGCAATGAAATACTAACAGACTGTTTTATTTCCCAGTCCCACCATGAACATAAGCAAGTTCCCACTACATATGACCATTGTTTCAATATTTGGCCGCAAGCAAGACTACCATCACAAACCTTCCACATTTCCAGTAAAACCACCAGAAAGCACTTGGTTTCATTTAGTTTCAGGACAAATCAAGCTCGCCACGGTAACGCAGAAGCTCTGTTTCACACTGCTACACTCCAGAGTTACATTATTCATCTGCAAACTGGACCTACTCAGTCACTGAATTGCTCAACTGAAGTTGAAGAATCAAGGTTAATCTATTTCAGATGACAGCACGGTGCACATACCTCACTGGTTTACAACCAGAGGAGCAACTGATGTATGTTACTTGCCTGCGGCTTTCTGAGTGATAAGGCTAGTTCTGAATGGCACTGTATATAATCTGCCTTCACAAACAAGCAAATCCACAAAATTACACACTTCTCTTCAGAATTTATAAGTAACTTTCATAAAATTTAAAATGGCAGTTACCCAGCCACCTGAGCAAATATATCTCTATAGGCCAAATATATCACAGTGCTCCCATGGACAGTATTAAACTATGCAAAAACAATGACTGTGGGGCTATACTGGAAATAAATGTACAGGAAAACTAATAAAAATTAGGATCATGTTGATACTGGCATATTGTTCCAGAAGTACACAAGTAAAGAAGAGAAGATAGTTGCCTGCAATGTCCATGAAAATGCTATAGAAGTTGTATGTACAATTTAAGACACACAGTTTTATCTCTATTTCCTGATTTGCTAAACTTTTAAAAGCCTGCAAGAGTAGAAGGTTACATACACTGAAGCAGGGCTACATGCTTGCAACTTGAATAATGCTTCTGTGGTAAAAGAAACCAAACTAGATTACCAAATATTGGCCAAAGTAGGATTAAAATTTAAGATCTTAGAACTGAAAGTCTAATTATATTTTAGACTGATGTAGATGGACCTATTTTCCCTTTTGCAATATCTTGTCAGAAGTCTGAAATGAAAACCTGAACTTTTCATTATAAATTCTTCACAGCATCAGAGTAAAACATGTAATCCTTTGAGATGCAGAGCAGGTATTAACTTTCCAAGAGATGACCATTTCAGAAAGAATAACAATGTATAAAAAGCGCTATTGTTCTCACCATGTCTGCTTGTCAAAAAGCTGAGGTAATTTGTATATAACAATTTCCTGCAGAGAAAACAAGAGGAAATTTGTTGGTTTGTTTTCCAATTCCCAATCCTTTTTGATTCTAAAGTATTTGTGTGGTTATATATGCTTTTACACCACACAGTTTTAAAGTGCCGTTCAAGGGACTCTGTGGATAAATGTTTTACTTGCATTATGCAACTATGCAGCATATAAAGAACTGGAAAGTAACAGAAGAAAATAGCTTAGAGAAAGGGGGGAAAACCCCACCCTTTCCTAAGATGAAAGTTTATACTAAGCAATCACAGCTTTTCCGAAGATTATGGGTTTATAAATGACAGAAATTAACAGAGAAAACCCACATGCCAGTACCACATCACAGAAGGGTGATTTGGAGCCACCTTCTGGCAGCTGTCAGTGCCTGCAGCAGACAGGTACCTGCATCCAAGCACAGGATCTTAGTCATATTTCCAAAGAAAACATTTGGAATTACGATAATAAAATCGCAGTTGTGTGGAAATCGAGTTTTACACGCTAATTTTGTCTCTGTATACTGCCCTCCCTGGTCAGCCCCACGGCGTGCCGAGGCCTCTCACAGCAGCCGGGAAACCCGCCCGCAGCCAGCCCCGGCCCGGCCCCCCTTCACCCGGGCTGCAGCGCGCCACGGCCGGCGGGAAACCGTCCCGGTTCTGCACCCCAAGGGCCGCCCTCGGAACTACCTCAGATCGGCAAAAAAAAGAACGACGGCTACACGCCGCCGTCGGTCTGAGGTAGTTCCACCGAAACCGCACACACGGGATGCGCGGACCCCGCCGCCCCCGTGGCCGCAGGGCGCGGCCCGGCTCCTCCACCGGCGAGCGACTCCGCCCAGGGCTCCCGCCATCCCCGCCGCACCGCGGCCGCCAGCTCGGCCTTCCCGCGCCGCCCCGGCACCTTCACCCTCGCCCGGCCATACGGGGGCCTAGCACAAACCTGCCGAGGCTGAACCCCAACCCAGCGCCCGCCGCCGGCCAGGGGCTCCCCTCAGGCGGGCAGGAAGAGGCCGGGCCACCCCGGCCGCAGCTCCGCCCCGGAGAGCCCCGCTAGCGCGGCGGAAGCGGCGGGGCCGGGCGCAGGCTCCGCCCCGTAGTCCTGGCCCTCTTCCTGCTCTGGCGTGAGGTGAGCGCTGGGCCCCGCGGCGGTGGCGGGGATCTGTCTTTGGTGGCCTGGGCGGAGGCCGCTGGCGGTGCCTCAAAGGCTGCCCGTCCCCGCCCCGCTTGTTCCTCCTCCGAGAGGCAGACGCTCCTCCGGTTGGATTCCGCGGGTCGGATTTAGCGTGTGAAGATAGAGAAGGTTTAAGTTCCGTCGGCTTCTTGCACGACTCCGCGGGGTCGTTTGTGGTGCTTCACCCCGAGAGCCCCGGGGGGCGGGAGGGTGTCCCCGCGGCGGCGGCTGCGGGAGGACGGGCCGCGCTCCCCTCTGACCGTGGGGCGGCATTCGCAGCCGGAACGCTCTTAACTCTGCGATTTCAGAGAATTACCTAGGCTTATTCCTGCCTTTTTTTTTTTTTACCCCCTCTACAGATAGCTGCATGCTTCTGCCTGGCACCCATCGGGTTCGCTGGCCTCTCCGCTGCATCCGTTCTTGGGGCCATCTGTTCTCACGCTCCCTCATGGATCTCAGGGAGGTCGTTTCTGCCCTGAATGATTTCGCATCCCTCTCTCTGGCTGAAAGCTGGGACAATGTGGGGCTGCTGGTGGAACCGAGTCCTCCCCACACTGTGAACACCCTTTTCCTCACTAACGATCTCACTGAGGAGGTGATGGAAGAGGCAGTGCAGAAGAAGGCAGACCTTATTCTGTCTTACCACCCCCCTATATTCACACCACTCAAGCGAGTGACGTGGAAGACCTGGAAGGAACGGCTGGTGGTCCGAGCCCTGGAGCACAGAATCGGGATTTACTCTCCACATACAGTATATGATGCCATACCTCACGGAGTCAATAACTGGCTAACGAAGGGACTCGGTGAGATTCTGTTAAAAACAAACAACAAGGTTAAAATTATTAATCAGTATATGCTATTTTATTTGGGGACCTTCCCTCATTTTCCTTTCTTCCAGCTTTTCCAGGTATGATTTGAGGACTTTTTTTTTTTTTTTCTTTTTTTCCCTACCCATATTCTTGTAGTATTTCTCAGTACCCTAAACATATTTTAGGGAGTTTATTGTGGTGAGGAATACCAGATGCGTTTTCAGATGCGTGCCTGTGCTATTGGATGTAGTTGGAACTAGTGCAGCATATTTATTGTCCCTCTTGGTAGCAAAGTTTAGACCACTGACTTTTAATGACCACCTTTAATTTATAAAGTGCAAGATGTCATTGTTTGCAAAGGACTTAAGGCATCTGAAATTCTTTTAGATTTTTATCCTGTATTGTGCCTCATAAATGAAAATAGCTATGTCTTTTCCAGCCTGATTTACAAATCAGGAACTGTTTTGGTTTTGTACAACTCTTAGGATAAAACAGATGGCCTTAAGAATAACAAATAATACATATCCATCAGCTTCTTCACACTTAAACCAGACTGTGCCTAATAGAGACAAAAGGGCAAGAAGTCCTCAGTTCTGGTCAGGGAAAATGGATTTAAGTGCAAAATTTGCATCTTGATGTTGAATTTCTTTAGTATAGATGCTAAATCAGTGTTAGGATACTTATCCAGCTTTATAAAACAGCAATCTTGTACTGTTGTCTCAGGTGCCTGTACTTCTGTCCCATTGCATCCATCAACTGCGCCACACTATCCAGCTGAGGGCACTCACCACGTAGAATTCTGCGTGGACAACACCGAGCATCTGGACAAGGTGCTGTCCAAAATCAAAGACCTCAAAGAGATCTCCTGTCTCACTACTCTCCCTGCCAGGTATCTGCTTCATTCTCTACCATTGTGCTCTTTCTGTTGTTTGAAACAATAAGTTGCTGGAATTGTATTTCACTGTCATAATCACTTTGTTCCTCTGTGCATTGCTGCCATTTTTTTCAGCAACAGATCTAGAAACTTAAGGAATAATCATCCCTTTCTGATCAACCTATGTTACACTGTATGGTAACAGCAACTTAGTGTAGCATAACGTAGATTAGAGATGGTAAAGAAGAGTATTAACAGGAAATTTGATGAGGACAGATGAGTTAAATTCCCATTATCTGTTTCTTCCAAGAGAGTAGACTAGGCTAGGCTATTGCAATGCCTTCTTTTTTTCCTTTCTCTGTGGTAGAATAGCCACTGGGATAGAATAGCATTGTTTTATATTAATATGATGCTGAAATTTTATGTAGTTTCTTAGCAAGCACCAAGCGTATGTTTCCTCAGGGTTGAAGGTGAGGAGCAAACACGAGTCAGTTTGAACTGCTCTCAGAAAGCACTGCTGGAGGTGGTGGCGTTATTGTCCCAGAACAGCCTTCTTTATCACAAGACCGAGATTCTCTTATTACAAAAGGTAACAAAATCATGTATTACTTCCAGTGAATGTATTACTTGTGTGAGCTGACTGCCCTAAACACTGAAGCATCACGGGTTTCCTTTGCTACCCGGTCAGTGCTCTGAAATACCAGCCTGTGGGGATTTGAAGCCACACACGTTTTCCAAAACAATGAAAGTAGCTGTGTGGCCTGTACTATTCTTAAATAAGTTGCAATAGCTAGTGTAGTTAGTATGTTACATACAAGAACATTGCATGTATATTTTTTTGGTAAAGTTCAGGCATTCCTTCTGAATGGCCGATATAATCATCTTTGTACAGTATGGAAAGCAATGCAAACTTCTGGAGTTAGCTTTCTTACACTAATTTAATTTCTTTTCAGCCTCTTCTTCCCCATACTGGAATGGGACGTCTGTGCACACTGAGCGAACCAGTCTCCTTATCAGAAATAATTGCGCGTATCAAAAGCCACCTAAAATTGCCCCACATCCGCTTAGCCGTGGGAATGGGCAAGACGCTAGGTAAACAGGCTTGTAAGTAAGACTGTCCATTAGAACTAGTATTCCAGGAAGACAAGGAGCATGAGCGTGTTAAGTACTGCTGCACTGGATAGGCTTACTTCCAAGTACTATGAAGGACTGTTAAAGACAAGAAGCAACACTCTAGAATGTATGTGATACTATCATGCAAAAAGAATGTCATCTGTATTTTTAACTGGAAATTCTATATTATGCTGGTTGTCACTGTGAAGAAGGGACAGTACGAGTTGAATATCAGACATCCTTTTTCATAATTTGTGTAATGATGAAGATTTTTCACCCCCCAGGATATCAGACACAAATGCGTAGCATTTTATTGTACGCTTCCTTTTGTGACTCAATGTTAAATTTTGAAGCACCTTAAAATAGTAAGACACTCTATGGTATCCTTACAAACATGTAACCATCCATGTTTTGATAAAACAGAAATAGTGGCAAAGAAGGTGAACTATCCTAGCTCTGAGAATGGGTCACTAGTAAAACGTGGAGCAAGCATCCTCTTATTCTAGTTACCTACCCTAACCTCCAAGGAGCAATTTGTGAGAGCAAATTTGTTGAGAACTCTTTGTAACTTACAAGACAGAAGTCATCTTAGAAGCCTCTTATACTATCAATTGCACTAAAAAAAAACCCCAAACTTATTTTGAAGCCTCTCATTATGGTGTGGGATTGTAGTGGTGTGACTTCACTTAAATCAACAGTAATTACATGGCAACATACTGTAAAACCTTAACAAAATTTGAAAACTCTGTGTCATGTGTCCCCTCTTCCGTAGTGAATGTAATAGATATGGAGAATTAAATTTCCTGTTGCCGCCACATATGTAATAGCTTGGAATCAGCAATCACAGCAAACAGCCAGATTTTTAATGGCATGGAGCAGCTCTCAGCTGGCATTGAGAGTGGTCTTCTGAGAGCTAAAAGTTAGGAGCCAGTATATCTCGGGGGCAAAATGCTGCTGTAGTGGCATCATTAGTTGGAAAACTAATGATGGTGGAACACGAGAGTCCTGGAAAGAGTAGCAGTCTTTTAAAGGGTTCAGAAACCTCACTAAATAAGATCTTGCTAGAAGAGAACTAGCCAGTAGCCAGCTTCTGTGCTGTAGTTTTTTGCAAACTTTGCCACCCCTTGAAGAAAAAAAAAAAATCTACATTATCTATTTGGTGCATAGAGGACTTTGCTGTATTATCAGAGATGTTATGGGCCCCCGACTCTTTCAAACTGACAGATGTGTCTCTTCCTCCAACAAATTTACATTGACCCTAAAATCAAGTTAGGAGTTATTGTGAAACAATAGCAATACTGACATGAGGGCTGGACAGAGGGAAAGGAGTTTAACTGTGGCACCTTGTATCCTGCAGAATCGCCAGTGAAGAAAGCTGCTCTGTGTGCTGGTTCTGGGAGCAGCATCCTAAAGGGAACGGAAGCTGACCTCTATCTCACAGGTAAAAGATTATGTTGCTGTTTCATTATCTTTATAGTCACTAGGAAAGAAAAAAACAGTGAAAAAAAGAAAAGAGTTGACTGGCTGTTGAAAGATTTGGCCAGAATTGCCTGTTACAATTGAGGAACAATCAGTTAGTTATTGGAACAACAGAAGAATAACATTAGAGATAACCAAAGGACATTTAGTCCATTATGCTCTTTTCTGACAGTGGGACAACTATTCCCTACAGCTTGGTCAACAATGTGAAGGCTGCCTTGCATTCCGTAGTACTTACCTTGAGGAAGTTCTTTGGCAGGGCCTGTCCCTCCTCCCCCTTACATACAGCCCTGCAGAGCTGACCCTCAGGCAGCTTCTTTGCAAGGCTTCCCAATTGCTGTCGTCCATCACAGCAACCCACATGACATCCAGATAGTCCACTTCCAAATCACTCTGCGCACTCTTATTCCCTGCCCAAAGTGGCAGAATCTACCACTATTCAAAAAGGACATGGAATTTATGTGGTTTCGTCTCGGTTGTATACGGGGGATATCAGCTAAAAGTCCTTCAAGGGATACCAGAGTCAGCTCTTACACAGAGCAGATGGTGTTGCGTTACCCCATATGGACTTCCCAGCTTCTAGCTAAGATTCTGCATACGTTGCAAAAAATTGGTTACCTGAACTGTACTGTTAGTGATCTACATGGCATTTCTTTCTCAAAATGGCAGGAGAGATGTCCCACCACGACGTTCTGGATGCAGTTGCCAACGGGATAAGTGTTGTTCTGTGTGAGCACAGTAACACTGAGCGAGGCTTCTTGTCAGAGCTGCGTGACATGCTAGCGAGCCACCTGCATTACAAAATCAACATAATCGTGTCTGAGAAAGATAGAGATCCCCTCCAGGTGGCATAGGAGAAAAAAAAACAGCACAGGAGTGAGAGAATTCAGTCAAGGATTTCACGGTATCTTGCACAAACCTATCCAACTGCAAGCTTAATGAAGATGCTCTGAATTGGTTCAGAGATGTTTGTATTGATATTGATTGGTTCAGAATGATTGTATTATGTTCCCTCAAAGTTTGTGATGTGTTTTGTCACCTGTCAGATAAATAAATGCTTGGTTTGGGCTACAGAAGGCTGATTTACTCAATTACTGGGCTGCACTTCAATAAATTTACTGTTACTGCATACTCTTGTTAGATATATTTGATAACTGTGATACTCAAGGATTGGTTTGGGTAAAATATAAAAACCTGACTTATCTCCCATTTTAAACTTACACAGCAGTTCTACCCTACTGCAGTTAGGTCGAATCATGTCAGCACAAGTCATTGATATTTTAGCTAATAAATCTTGTGGTAATAGCTAACGAAGGTGTAGATGACCTGTTTGCATTAACAGTTTTGTTAAGACATCACTCATATGCAAATATAGAACACAATTCAGGTATTTGGTACGAGTATTCAATTGCACAACCTACCATTAATGCGGCTTTAAGGCTTTTTTGCAGAGGGACTTTCAATTAAAAAAGCTTTGGAAGGTTACAACTCAATTCCTTAACAAAGCTGTAAATTAATTTAATGTGCCTTTGTTACATTCTTTTAAAAACAGTTTCTGTAACTATGGTTCTTAATTACAGGATTACTAAAACTGAACAAGTAGCATTTTCACCACTGGCAATGCTTGGGTTTTATTTTTTAAGTTAGGCTTTTCGTTGTGTTTTCTTTTTTTTTTAAAGACAAAAAATCTCGCAGTTGCATACCTTACCCTCTCTGCATTATGTGCACACCAGAAAAATATTTAAACAAAATGAAAATATTTCCATTGCAAATTTGTAAAGATTTTGGCACCATCCTTTTAAGTTTGTTAATAAAAGTGGCTCATCAAACAATGTCTTTACTGCATAATTGCATATGTCTTGTTCCATTTAAATGTAAGTGGCAAGAGATGACTCCAGTGTTATCTGCTACTGAGCTTATATAAAGGCAGTCATTCTTATCAATACCATGAAGACCTCTCCGTAAACTAAGGCAGAAACAACTTCTTTCCCAAGTAAAGGAAAGGACTGTAGAAGTGATCCCTCCAAATCCAACAGTTCTGTATTGCTATAGAAGACATTAAAATGCTACTAACTTAGCACATACACAGAATTTGAGACAAAAAATTAATGCGTAGATGAGGTAGTTGTCCAGAAACAGCATGAAATCAGGATAAACCACTTTTAATGCAAAACTCACAGGAATTAATTCACAGTAATTTTCTTTAGCTTGCATGCTTGCATCACAGAATCATCAGCAGCCAAGAACTAATTCAAACTTAACCTTCTTTTAGCAGATACGTGATATCTCCTGCAGCCCTCCCCTTGGCCTGTATGGGCATCTGGTAGTCTATCAAAACTGTAAGCGGATAACTCTAAACTCAGGACGATTATAACACTTCATTAAAGTAGATTTCACATCTAGAAAACTAGATATAATTGCACTGAAAATGCACCATGGTATCACTACCTGTAAACACGTTAGGTGGCATCTTCCATATGTACTCAGAATATAAATTAAATCTTGAATTTCACAGGAACTGTGGAGAGAGTCAAAGGACTGCAAAATAGGATGTGGTTGCTGCTTAGCTACAACTTTTTCAGCTTCTCCAACAACACATCTCTTCAAGTGGCAGAGTTCTTGTTCTTGAACTCTATGCCTAACTTACCAAAATTGGGTAAGACGCAATGCCTTGAGCCTGGTTTTAGTGGTTCTGACGGTAGCCTAAGTAGCAATAGACAGGATCTCATGCGTTGTGCAAAGTTTTGGAATTGCAGCCTGTAAAATGCAGATGCAAGTGCCACCAAAAGCAGAATGTTAGTTGGAAAATGTTCTGGGGGAGGAAGCTGCAGAGTACTGCTGGCATGTAGCAGTTTCCCCCGTCAGACTCTCCAGCAAAGCTGATTAGGTCCTATAATTGTCAGTGGGATAAGTAGACATCCCATGTTTTCAATACAAACAAAAGTCAGGCTGTAAACCTCTGTCTGTTGCTCCTGTCAGTGAGGGGAAGACCAGGTAACAATATTATTCCATGTGATGTTTTGTTTTTCTTCAAAAGCTATATGCCGGTATTAAAAGGCAGGCAAACTATTTTGAATTTTGATGCTTTATAAGAAACAATATAAAATATTTTTACTAATTAGTTTGAAATATTCTGCACACTGCATGAGGATTTGCACAGATATTTGATATAATAATGAAAATGAGGCTTTCACACAATTGTCAGGAGGATCTCTATCTTCCTATAACGTAAAAAGATCATGGAAGACAAGACAAGCTAATGAAAATTAATACAGTACTTTAATTGACTGATTTGAACTATTACAACATTGAGCTGTAACACAGCTACCAAATATTAGACATACAGAGTGCCTGAAGTCTGTCTGGCAGACTACAGTTGATGGAACTATAGGGCTTACTCCCACATACCTGAGAAAAAAAGTGAAGAAAAGCTGTTGAACTTCAGCAGTCTCCCAACCTCTAAGGGCTTAAAAAAAGGGAGAGTTTATAAGTGGCATTTAAGGCCTCCTCCAGGATCAGTGGACACTCCTAATGTAAAAAATACATATATACAATCAAGCTTTTAAAAAATAAACAGCCTCTTCACAGCCTCTTCATATTCCTGGATTGCAACTTGGAAAGTAGAAGAAAGAAGCTGGATCCTCTCGCCCTTACCAACAGGCAATGACTTGAGTCCATCACAATTTTGATTATCTGAATCTTATAAAAGGATTTGGGTTTGGGGCAAGCCCTTCAGTTCTATTGCCAGAATTTAATAAGTTACCCACAGTGTCCCAAACCCACTAGTATTCTCCTTTCTTCGTGCAGTCAAGGCAGGTCTCTTAGCATTACAAATCTTGGCTTCTTCATACACTGGAAGCTAGTCTTGTCTAACTGGTAAAGGAGACCTGGAAAGAACTCAGTTGAGAAAAGTTGCACCACTAGTACAAACTAAAGCTCTGACCATATAGTGATTTGCAGTAAACTGCTCCAATCAAACCCTCATGTCTGGTGAGGTAGAGAGCAGAAGGCACAATCTTACCAAGTTTGTGTTTCTGGCTGTAAGGTTGGCTGCATAGATACGAAGAAGGCATCATCTGAGCTAAGAGACAAAGCAGACAAATCGAACTACAGAGCAAGAGATGCCTTGCTTACAGAAGTCATCATTCCAAACTACCTGATGTAGCTGAACAACGAGCACCATTCATTACAATTATTACATTTCAATAAGTAGTCCAGCAGCCTTGGGGTTGGAGGGAGAGCGAGCTCAGTACAGGCCCCTCTCCAGCAGCCCTTGAGAGCAATTGCCGTAGATGCTTTGCGAACAGAGAGACGTTATACATCTTCATCCTCTTTCTCTAAGAAGTCGGTCAAGGTACTGTCATCTACAGGAATTAATAAGTATTCCACACCATCAGCTCCCTGAGAACAGACATGCATACACATTCTGTTAACACCAGCGCACAATGCAATGCAAGCCACTAGACAGCACTGCAATGCTAACGTTTATTTACAGTCTGGGTGAGAGCTGGCCAGCATTCAGGGGGACTATATTGCTAAAAAACGGGAATATTTCACTAAAGCAACACTGGAAATGCACCAATACCGATAAAAGTCAGTATATGAGAAATTGTCTGGTGGGCTATGCTAGTCTGACACTACACAGCTCCTCAACACTGTGTCCCTGTATCTAGTACTGCTGTTCTGCCTCATTATTAGGACTAGCCTGCAAATACAGGTAACTCTTGGAAGCAGACTGGCAGGCTCCAGAGTTTGTTACTTTTGAAGGTCTTCAGGAAGAAGAGACCTGTAGGTTGCTGATTAACCAAAGCACACTGCATTTTTACAGGCCCCTATCCACTTAAAGGGTGTTGACAAATTGGAGGCATAGAAAGAGCTGCAATTACAGAATTTCTGCCCTTTGCGAGTTCCTAGGTGCTTCAAAAAACAGAGACTCACTGTGAGCTGCATAGTGGTGTCTTAGGGATACTTAGTAGCAAGTAAGCATCTTTTTGGTTTAAGGTGGCTGAATACCCAGGATTATCCTTTTCCCCCAACTCACCCGCTTGGTCCGGATGAGCTTGTGGTCCCTAAATTCTGTCAGTTGCGCCCTGAGTGTCAGGTCACTGTTCACAAGGAAAGCCTCCCGACACTGCTGGTAGAAGTCTTGGAAAGACAGCCCTGGAGACAGAAAAAGGCGAGAACAAGAAACTGAAGGGTTGAGATTGTCACATTTTTCCAGGTCTAACAACAGACATTATCTCCACCTACAAATTTTGCTTTGGCTTAGACCACAGCGTCTACAGTAACATGATCACTTCTTTCAAGTATACAGCCAAGCCAATATTTCAGTAGTTAAAGGAAAACAGCTGAATTAACGTTCCAGTCACCCTGTTCACCTAACAGAACTTTAAGAGCAATTTAAATGCACTTCCCAACATGGCTAATCTCTCTTAATTTCCAGCTCCTCTATCTTGCTTCCAACTTTCTTCACCATTAAACATGTTATTCCGATCCCCTGCAGCACCTGTTAAGAGTCTGACAGAATATTCCATATGTATCCTAGAAAGCAGGGACACATCAGAAGTCACTTAGGAGCAGCAGGGGAACAGAATCTCCTGTCTTTCCCTGGTCCTTTAAGTGCTAGTTATGCAAATTCATATTCTTCCTTTTTATTTTATTTTTTAACTCCACAGTCCCACATGAATGGTCTCAGTCATGTCTAAACATCAAAGCAGACAACAGCGAGAGGAGGCCCTTCAGAACCAGCCAGTCTATTGATTTTCTGTCAGAGTGCAGAGACACAGCACCACTAGAAAGACAGTCTATGGCAGAGTCTCACCGAGCCAACAGTTACAGCACTTCTGTTGTTGACAATGCAACCTGCATACCAAAAGCCAGTGCCACTGTAACTGAGCTGGCAATGGCAACACCCCAAACAGATGAGAAAAGGAGGGCACGTACCTGGATAAGATGTGTTGTCCTTGTTCTCCAGCTGGTACTGAGCAAGCAGTCTGAATATCCCCCTAAGTGAAAGGAGGAGAGGGGAAAATCAAAAGGAAAAAAAAAAACAAACCAATCACCAAACCCAAAGCCCCACCATTAGAAAGTATTAACTGTCTTTTCCCAGGTGACCAGAACTTTCCGCATGAATCTCATCACCGGACAAGACCTGCTATCCAAATGCTGTTCATTTAAAGTAACCAATCACTTGGAACCCAGGTCTTATCATCTTCTTGAACGTTGTTTTCAGAAAACAGGGATTGCCTCTTGCTAGGTGTAGACCAGAGTAAACCCTTAAGGACTGGATCCTCAGCAAGTGTCACTGTGAAGTATAACACTGTCTGACCTGGCATTGAGAGTGAGACTGCGCAGGACATGCGTTAGGGAGCTCAAAGCCAAAGATCCAGACTGCTGTACTAAAAGCGAGTTCTCATAAGACGTTTCTTCCACATAAGGACTAAATGTGGTTGTTTCATACCAAAGCCAGTTGTAGAGGCTTAGCTTTGCCTGGTCCCACACTAGACAGAGAGAAAAGAAAGAGCAGAAAGAATTGGGAGATTTAGCTTTTCTAAGGTGTGAAATAAGCAATTTAAAATGTACTTAGTTCTACTGTAGGATTTGAGGAAACAATGCATGCTTGTGAAATTCACAGTACATACACCCAGACACACGCAGTTCTAACAAGACAAATTCTCTGCAACAAAACATTTGCACACATCCCTTTTTCATACCAGCTTCATGGATATATTGTAAATCCTTCCAGAGTCAGCAGTGTGCAAAGAATTACTGGCTGATAAACTGAATTGTTTAGATGCAATGACAGACATAACATCCAATTTCCACTTCCTTAAGTCCCTAAATCAAAGGGTGCCCGAAGCTTGAAGTCTATTTGTATATTATGATCAGTGACTAGTAGTTCTCAGTATCTTTATACAGTTTTGGTTTAACACAGCCACAGTCCAATCGGGGCTTCTAGCTGCTACTGGCATAGTAGATACATAGTAGACCATACATCACCAGGTCTATTTTGCACATCAACAGTAACACATGAGCTTATGAAACATGCTTGGCAGCCCCAAAGCCGAATGCAGATTCTTCTCTCTTTGCTACAACCGGACCAAGGGGACTCACTGAGAGGAGCATTGATGTGATCGATAGAGGCAATGAGGTAAATGCTAGGCAGAGAAGATAACTGTGCAAGGATCTGCTGACTTCTTTCTCCTCTCAACATCTGGCTGTCCAGGTTATGAATAAGGACATAGAGCTCTAAAGATGAATCTGCAACATCAGAAAAAACAGCAGAGAAACAATCAAAGAAACTGCATACAAAGTGGTTTCCCGTTCCCGGTGCAGCTTAGGACAAGTCTGTTCCATTAGGCTGCATATTCATCATTCAAATATCAAATCACTTCCCTTGTAGAGCTTACTTTGATCTCTGTCCCACACTTGGTGTTTCTGAGCACCTAAAAGGCTTTTTCTCAATTCACTGTATTGCAGTTCTCATCACAGTTACTGTTCTTTTTGCAGTTTAAGCTTTTCTCTTAGAATCCACTTTCCACTTGCTCATGGTTTTACCAGGAATTGTCCTTTTAGCTATGACTTACAGTCCTGTGATTCGAGGTCATTCAAATGTATTTTAGGATGGAAGTCTAAGCACAGTTTGTTCAGCTGCTTTTGAGTTACATCACTAGGATCCTTAAGCTCCTCCTCGCACAATGAAAATGCATTTTCTACTCAGGCTTCGATCCAAAGCATACTAACTTTGTTGGAAACCTTTCCCACTGAGTCCTCAAAGGAAGTTGCAAAGACTTAGCTTGGATAATGCAAATGGTAGATATTAAAATTTCCAGCTAGCTTGTTGCTGCTGTACTTATCCATGGGAACAGCTATTTCCTGAGTCCAGAACAAAACAGTAGCCAGATGTTGTGCAAATGAATACATGAAATACTTGGCTGCCAATGGAAACCAAAGGTTCCTCAGACTTCCAGTCAGATCATCTACAGTGTACTACACAAGACTGATTTATGTAGATTGGAGGCTCTACAGAGAGACTCGGATAGATTGGATCGATGGGCCAGTGCTAATGGAATGTGATTCAACAAGGCCAAGTGCCGGGTCCTGCACTTGGGCCACAACAACCTCATGCATCGCTACAGGCTTGGGGAAGTGTGGCTGGAGAGCTGCCTGGCAGAAAAGGACCTGGGGGTTCTAATTGACAAGCGGCTGAGCATGAGCCAGCAGTGTGCCCAGGTGGCCAAGAGGGCCAATGGCATCCTGGCTTGTATTAGCAATAGTGTGACCAGCAGAAGGAGGGAGGTGATCGTCCGTCCCCCTGTACTCGGCACTGGTGAGGCCACACCTTGAGTACTGTGTCCAGTTCTGGGCACCTCAATATGAGAGAGATATCGAGGTGCTGGAGCGAGTGCAGAGGAGGGCAACGAAGCTGGTGAAGGGCCTGGAGAATAAATCTTATGAGGAGCGATTGAAGGAGCTGGGACTGTTTAGTTTGAGGACGAGGAGGCTGAGGGGAGACTTCATTGCTCTCTACAGCTACTTGAAAGGCCATTGTAGAGAGGTTGGTGCTGGTCTCTTCTCACAGGTAATTAGTGATAGAACAAGAGGGAATGGGTTCTAGCTGCAGCAGGGTAGGTTTAGGCTGGACATTAGGAAAAAATTCTTCACAGAAAGAGTGGTCAGACACTGGAATAGGCTGCCCGGGGAGGTAGTGGAGTCACCATGCCTGGATGTGTTTAAGACTCGTTTGGATGTGGTGTTAAGGGATATGGTGTAAGGGAGAACTTTGTAGAGTGAAGTTGATGTTGGACTTGATGATCCCAAGGGTCTTTTCCAACCTAAATGATTCTATGATTCTATAGGTTCAGGTGGGTACACCATTAATCAGTCTTTTCCAATTAGTCCCACCAGAAATATTCATAAGGTAATGATGGAAAACAGAATGTAAAAACACCATGTTAAACACCAACACCATGCATAATTAAGATTCCATGGCAATTTGTGTATGTATACACTAGCAGTATAACTGACATTCCAAAAGAACTCAGCAAGCATTCACTGTGGCAATACCTGTTTAATTTTGGTTTTGAACCCAATTCTAACCCGCTTGTTTGACACTGCTGTGCTTTATTTCATCTTAATGTCAGTATTTGCATATAGTAAATTTAAATGACCATTCCACTAAACCAGGTACATCTAAGCCTTAATCCAGCCTATACCAAAATTTATGGGAAGACCCTCTGGCCATGATTTTCCAGAGGAACTCAAAGGATTTGACATCTGTCAGCAACTCTCATTCCAAATTGTTTGCAAGTTCTTTGTTCTGTTGATTTCAGTGAGGTTTATATTAGGTCCTCAAGCAGCCACTAGGAACCATCTTCCCTCATGTAGCTGGAGTTTACCTATCCTGTCTTCCACCAGGAAACACGTGGTTACAGAAACACCATGGACATAAAGCACAAAGGCACTGTGCTAAATGCAAGAGAGATGAGCATTTCAGTTTGCCAAAGGGCTGAGGAGACTCTATCATGTTGGAACACTGGTGCCCTCCTCCTTCCCTTTCTAGAGAACTTAGTGTGAGAAACACTGACTGAGGTAACAGCTTGGGATCATGTACACATATATTACTAGTGCATATATGTTTTCATATATGTGGCATAGAATACAAGCGAGAAAATATACTAGCTACAATAAACTAAGAAACTGTAACTGCACATGTGAAAACTATGAGGAAAGACAGTGGTCTGGGCTCTCCTAACAGTATGTAGACTCTAACGCTTTTATGTAAGTTAGACGCTTTTATGTAAGTTATGTAAGTTTTATGTAAGTTAGTTATTTTAGGTTAGTCATTTTACCTTCTTTAAATCTTTTAATGATGAATTCGAGTTGGTCAAGGGGGCTGCGGAAGGTCCCTACATGGTCCAGTACCTCCTCTGTAATGGAGTTGAGAATCTGAAAAAGACAACAGCAGTCCCTTCTGAAGTGCTCTGGCATTGAAGGACCTAGTGCAGAAAATCTGAAACTGAGCCCTTCACCATCATGAGGGAGGTAATCTGATTTTTTACCACTGAATCCCCAGAACAGCCAAGTAAACCAAAAATTTCTACCCCTTTTCAGAACAGTGACATAAAATAAGGCTTTAGACTGATGAGTGTCTATTAATGATGGGAATTATTGCAATTACTTGGAAAATACATTGGTTCGTTTCTTTAAAGAGAGATAAGAACTGCTCTTCATTCAAGAGTCTGCTGCTATAAGATGCAGCAGGTTTCTTTAACATTTTACATTGAAAGACTTTAGAAGTATCTGTAACACAGGATTATTAGATAAATCCATAAGCTTTTCCCACACTTACAGATCTCACAGTGATGCTGGGGAAGTATCCATTAACCACAAGGTGAACGGAATCCTGGAGCACAGAGGTACGAAACTTCTCTAACAAATCACGCTTTGAGCCCAGACCATAAAGCACAATATTGAAACCCAAGCTGCAGAAAAGTGAGCAAATACACCAAATCAAAAAAGTACCAATCTCTTTTTAGGTTCATACATTCATTAAGCAAAATGATCCATTGCAATCTTGCTGCTCAAAATTTCATGTTTCATCAGCTCCAGGCTTACCTTCAGCTCACAACTGACAAATGTTAGCTGCAAGGAATCTGAAACATGGCGTGTACATGCATCCTAGTAAAAGAAGCCTTTTAGCAGCCTGGAGGACCACTAATTTAGCAAAACATCTATGGAAGATAAGGGTATTGTTCAAGAATATGAGACTAGATCTACAATTTCAGATCATGAAGAGTAACCAGCTTTCCCATTCACACCCTTACCAGCGATTATATTAAATGTTTACCATGGGTCACAGCAGTTACAAAAGAAAAAGTAAGCCTTCATAATGGTTTTCTAGTCTGATCTGCAGGAACAATTTCAAAGTAAAATTAAACTATTCTCCTATCTCTTGCTTATCTTAACTGTTCCACAGAGAAAGAGGCAGGAAAGCATAAAGAGAACATGGTAGGGAATCACAAAGCTTTGCTTATTTTTGAGAAGTATGAATAACATCATCTTGATCAGAAAGCAGAGCATCAGGCCACTCAAACAGCATTAGGCAAAAGTAAGGTGTTCAACAACTGTCATTGACATGACAACATAAGTATCATCTATGGATTTGTTCCTTCTACCCTGCCACATATATCTCTAACCATTTGCCCCCATCACTGAGAACTCCTCCTCTTGCAACTCTCTAACTTTCAAAGCTAATGTCTTTTTCATATGCTCTGTCACTCCCCATGGACCACAGATTTCTTTATACTCCACTCCCTTGCAAAGTTTCCAAGGGGCTTTATCCTCACCAACATCTGCTCCTGCCTCAGCACTTCAGAGCTGATGACCTGCCTTCTCTAAAGCGCTCCAGAATCTCACAGCTCTCTGGAGTTCCACATTTGCTTTCCTGGATGCTTACTCTTTTCTCCTTCCCATGAAGATACACATAAACCCAGATAAAATTTATAGTGCTAATGTTTCCAACAGCATTAAGGTTTCTTCACGCATAGATCATTAGGTACCATAGGCATTCAAAGTTAACTGCGACACCGCTGGAGATAGCCACATACAGAAGAAATTGGCAGTGGGCTACTCACTACCAACTATGCTGCTGTAAGCAAAACTGATTGTTCACAAAGGACACTTTTCTCATCATTCATGTTCCCCATTTTCTCATTATTCATGCTCCCTGTTTTTGAATGCCCTCTAGCTTGGTTTACAGAGGTGCAGACAAACTAGCCAGGCAGAATGCAACTTCACTTCACTTCAGGCATTCAGTTCAAGGAGTCACTCAGGTATGATGTGGTCTACAGGAAACACTGTACTAAATTAATGTCACTTAATTTTAAATTTAAGCCATCAATCAAAGAAAAAAAGTCAGTCCTTAACTCATCCACAGGACGTTGTTGACATGAGGGTAATTCTACTGACACTGCCTGTTTACTAGGCTTCTTCAATGCTTCTCATTGCATACTTACTGTAATTGCAGCATCCACTTGGAAAACAGGGATTCGTGTTGCTGGTTTAGCTCTTTAATTTCAGCAGCATAGGCAAGGGGAGCTTTTTTCAAAAGGTCATGCAGTGTTTGCTATGTTGAGAGAGGTAAGACGACAGTCATTCAAAGCTGAGAAAAAACAAGACATATATCTGGAGTTCTTGCAAACACCCCTCTAGTATGCTCTGCAGCTAGGGTACAGAACAGTTTTCACTGACAGTGCACTCAATTCTTGTTTTTTTCCACGAAGACCCCCCTAAGCACAGTTTTGCTACTAGCAAAACAAAACAGAGATTAAGTAACCTTATTACGGGAAATGGCAGCCAGACTAGGACTAGAACTGATATCTGTGTTTTATCTCTTCCTGCTGAGTATGGGAAAACCACTACTGAAATAATGGACACAGACAGAGCTTATACAGCACCAAGCATTGTACCAGGAAGATACCAACATCACAAACCTTCTCACAGGAGCAAGGGCTCCAGTTGACAGGCTTAGCAATGGTTCAGGTGTTTGTCACTACAAGAGAATGCTCACAAATATCATCTTAAAAAAGAAATACAGCAGAAAGGACATCATTTGCAGCTGATAGCTAAATGTAGAAAAAGTATTACTTCAAAAGCATCAAGAACCAAAGGATTAATTCAGTTTTAAAGATATGCTAGGATGTTGATGTTTAAACAGCACAGTAACTTGACAAATGGTATCAAATCCACACTGGCCTTCCTTTCTCTTCAATTTTAACAGCTTTGCTTTCCACTCCCTTGCAGTAGAAGACAGTTTATTCTGGAAAGAACACAAAGACAGCTGCAATGTGTCAGACAAACATAAAGCATTGAGAGACAGAACTGCATAGCCTTCAATTTCTTTGGAGCCAGCAGTAGATTTAATACTGAAAGCCGTGATTTCCTTCCAGAGCTGTTATGAAAGAACTTGTTAAGAATCCAGATGTTTCTCTGGGTAGCAATTCCAGACAACAGCAGGCGTCAGGCAATCTGCATATATGCCATCTCTTAAAACATAGTTACATGCAAAAAGCAGTCATAAACATGAGAGCTCCAAGTATATTACATGCTTCCCTGGCACCTGTCCTCGTGTATCTGCCTCTGTAGGATCCATCTGCTTGCTTTGAACTGTCTTGTAGAAGTGGCAAATGGAAAAATCCCAGTAATTCAGTCACCACAATTAGACAGTTCCTGTCTCCTAGGAACTGGAAGGGGACAAAGTGCATTTCACAAACTAGGCAACAACATTTAGCGCTGTCCCAGTCCTGCATGTGGCTTGACGCAGTAATGCTCAGATGAAAAGGGCTCTCTCCATTTCCTCTACACATAAATAGTCAAGACAGCTTGTAATTCCACTAAGTACTTCATTGACAAAAATGCTGTTTTGGTGATAATTTTTAAGGGAGGTCTCTACAGCTCTGCTTTTCTCTCTTCTCCTCCCCCAAAAGCAAACTTTAACCTGTTCTGGTAACTGCAGTTCTCAACCATCTGCTCACCTGACAGTGTCATATCCCTGTGTCTTCCCTACTGTCTCAGGTTCAAACAACTGGACACTGTCTCTGCTCAGAGCAGCAGTAGGAGACACGCCTAAAATGCTACCTAAGTCAGCATTACCACTGAGAGAAATAAAGTGAAAATAGCAACATCAGGACGTTTTGGTGAGGGAAATCTTCATCAAAGAAATCAAAAGCTCCAAGAGTTTTGTGCTTTGCTACGAAGTGTACCTGATCCAATCTTCTTTTCCGCAACTTCTGCAGCGTTCGGTCCGAAGTGAGCACTTTGGAACTACTGTGAGCTTCAAAGTATTCCTCCACCAGGTTGCTCTGAAAAGGGACAGCAAGATCAGCCACACTCCTCTTGCTATCGAGTTACCCCTCTCCTTTCGCACCCACAAACATGTCTGAAGATGGCCAATATGGGACATAGAGCAAGGGTGAATAGAAAGCCAGAAAATATTTGCAAAAATGTCTTCTACAGTAGCATTCTGCCAAAACTAGCTTAGTCAGATGGTTCTTTCCTGAAGACAGAGACAGAAAAGAGATTCTGAGAGAACAGAACACAGCAATAATTCTACGGGGGTGTGGAGATCCTGGTGCTGGAAGGAAATCAGACAACAAAGCTGAACACCACATCAGAAAGTAATGTGTGCTTCTGTTGATGCTACAGGAGTCAATTTCTTCATCCCTTCTCAGTACAAGGTCTCCTGCTTCACAGACATCTTAGAACTTCTTCTGGAGCTGCCGAGGATACAGACTAGATTAGCGCACAGGCTCACCTGATGCCTGTCCAACAGGGATTGCTCCAAAATACCGCAAAAGCCAACTCAGCTGATTTGATTTGAAATGAGTCTAGCCCTTCTTCCCCATAGTTAAGTGTGGTCACTGACAGTTTATTGTCACTAAACATCCCTTCATGCTTGCTAGCTCAGGGTTATATTTTCTGCACACTCACCATCTTGTTCTCTTTAATTTTTTTGGCTAGGGTGTTTCTGGGAGGAGGTGTAGATGCAGTCATAGTTTTTGCTGGGGTCTTTCGACCTGATAAAACAGTGCTGACTTCTTTCTGGTCTTCCTCATCCTCCTCCTCTGAGCAGGAAGCAGAATATTCACTCTCACTTTCTAAATAGGGATCTGGAGCTAGAGCATAAATTAAAGTTAAAAGCTAGCAACTTCTTACACACAACACATTTTGCAACACCTTGCTCTCCCATATATTCTCTAGATGTTTTTCAAGCATATGATTCCTAAAAATATTTCACAGAAAAGTAAAATCAATGCTTAAGAGGACTGCAAGTGCATATAGCCGTTCCTTCCCCAGTTCTAGGCTCACAAATTATTTAGTACAGCTTGCTCCTTGATACCAATTAAGAAACGTAATCCTACCATAAAAAGTGTCTAAAAATGGACAATGGAATTCTCTATTTCTCTTAGCATCTCTATGTCAGTTTTCCCAAATGCCAATCATGCAAGCTGAGTATCGTCTGGGTCATACTCTGCAAAAAAAGTTTTGTAAAAGACCTCTGTTAGCAATGTTGATTGAAGGGCACAGACAGAATCTGGCTCAGTCTTGGTCTCTCAACACAAAAGAATAGAACACAAAATGTCACACACAAAACTCTCCTCTGCATTTATTCTGAGCATATAGAGACAACCAGTTACTGGAAATACTTTAACATGAATGTCCCAGCCATCATTAAAAAGTTTTATGATTTGGTTCAAGCAATTGTGCCAGACTTAAGTGTCAGCATAGGTTAAATTTCTGAGAGTTTTGTCTCTTTTGATCATGTTGCTGAACTGAAGTTCAGCAACTTGGTGCTTCTAACCCTTCCACCCCTTACCTAAGTAGCAATCTGTTATAGAGAAAAGGTCTACATAGACTTCCTTAAGGACATTTCTACACTCTCTGCAGGAAGAATCAGATTGCTTCAGTCAGACTGCTACTACAGGCAGAGGCCCACCAGGAGAAACACCCTCCTCTGAACACAGTGCCTCATTGACTGTGGGAGCTGACTGCAAACGTTGATCTTTACCTGTTAGCCTCTTTCTGAGTCTGTAAGGTGTGGTAGACACAAATTCTTTCCTTTTACTCTGTAACAGCAAAGAAAAAACATGGATTAGAAACATATAACTCTTCAAAACAGCCCTCTGCCAAGCAAAGAGTAGAATCAGGTTACATTTCCAAACTATTTCAGCCCTCGAGAAACTGTGAAAGCAGAGGCAATAAGTATGGAGAGTTCTTGTTTTGCCATTCAGAGCTAGAAAGGGGTAGGATCAGGTTCCAAAGGGGGATTAATTCTTTCAGCTAATATCCTGACATGGAGGGTAGAAAACTGTGAAATCTCCAACCAAGATGCCAATTTTGGCCCCTTAAGAAGAGTCAAATCGAAGCAATGACAAACTGAAAATGCTTTGACTCCCCAGAGCAGTCATTTTTCACCTCACACTGTCTACTCTGAGTGATTTGGAATTCCGCTATGAAAACAACTACCAGAATGACGGAAGACCACTCAGAATACTAAGCCCGGAAGAAGTACAGCAAAGGGAACCTAAGCTGCCTGGGCTCATCAAGTTCTAGTGGCACGTATTCCTTACACAGGTGTAAAGCACAAGCCTAACTCGGACACGAGTCTGGTGGAAGGAAACACTTTTGTTAATCCTGTCAAAGTGGATGTGAAATCATCAAGGAGTGAACATGGCGTCCCAAAACAGCATCTGTTACAGGCATATCTCATCCTGGAACCTTATACTGGAAAAGCTGTGCACACATTTCTAGTATGATGCTATACCATTTTAGAAAGCCAACTGTTGCACAGCACTCTCTTTATAACCAACACAGCTGGCAGTTCTGGACTGTATCTCTCTGTAGCGTAACAAAAGATGACATCAACTTACATCCCACCCCCCATTATCACAAATTATTTTTTATAAACCAATGCTACAGTATGAAACTGAACAGCACCACAGTTCTTGAATTCCTGTTCTAACAGCACTCCTTAAAACTAAGGCTGCTTCTTCCTTTGATAATAAACTGGAAAGCTATGAGTTTAACTGCATATTAAGGGATTGCCTAGCATCCTCATTTGTGTGATGCAAGGAAATAGTCTCCACCCATGCTGATTAAACTGTCAAACCCACTATTTGCCTGCTGATTCTAAATCCCATAGTCCTCACCAACGGTAGCTCTGGTTCTCACTTGAGTTCCTCCTGCCTGGTTGGATTAGGAGAGACATCTGTACCATGGATAAGGCTTTTCAAAATCCTTTCTTTCCAGAACTGTAGTAATTGGACAGTTCAAGATTTAAAAGTGAAAAAAAAAAAAACACAAACAAAAAAAGCCCCAAGCAAAGTAGAGTCATCACTCACCTTCTGCTGCACTTTGTTTGAACTTGAACGTCCTGCAAAGCAAGAAACAGCATTGTTCAGAGTACTGCATATTTTCAACAGCAGTACAAGATGGTCCATTAGAAAAACAGGCATTCACTATTCAAAGGTACTCTGCACCAAAATATCAACTTTCTAGGTGGTTAATCCTATGAGCGAAGTCTCTAGCTCCTCACAGGTAAGCAAGGAGAGAACAAAGACAGTCAATGTTATTAGCACAGAAGGTAGCTTTTAATTCCGGTCACAGCTTTGGGAGGCCATCAGCAGGGGTAAAAGGCTGAAAAATGAGCTAACGTCCTCTCCCTGAGCACATCAGACTCCATTTCTGAGCAAAAAGTAACCTGCTCTTGCCAGTGTTGAGCTGCACTGACTTCTCCCACCTGTATTTCTCCCTGCAGCATTGGGTGCTTGAATATTATACAATAAAGTGTGAATTTACCCATGAACACCTGCACAATCCTACCCATTTGGTGTTCAACAAATCAGCCCAGCTCATAACCCTCTCAAGTGCAAGCATTCATCTGTTGAACACAGAGGAAATCATTAAGTGTCACAGCAACAAATGAGAAAGAAGTTCCTGTTTTCTCTACACCAGCAGGGCAGAATAAAAGATCTCACACTCAGGTGAACCAGAGGCCATGCATACCAAGCAGTTCAGCCTACAATGTTAAGCTGACTAGAATACTCAAGCATGACAGAAGCTGGCACTCAAGCATGCACTTCACCACCCAAACAGAAACACAACACCCATTCACTCAGCTTCAGTTCCCCAAAGCATCACAGGACTTACTGCTGCTTTGAGGGGTTTTGGCTGTCTTCTCAGGGCACTCGGAGTGATCAGGTGCAACACTCTGTCCTGGTGTCTGGGCTAATTCAGAGGCTGTAGGAAATAGGGGGAAGGGAAGAAGTTTCACATGTCAGATACAAAACTCCCAGCTCTGGCTAGTCAGCCGTGGAGCCATATACCTGAAACGCTCTCTAAGTATTAACTTCCTAGCTATTTCACAAAGTGCACCAGATATGTCCTTTTTTTTTTCTAACCCTAAAGGCGAATGTAATCCTTAACAAAGATTTTCAAAGACTAAACTACTCAGTTAATTCATTTTAGAATGTTCATTTTAGAAGGCTCAGGTAATGGCAGAGCATGCTTTTCTCCCTGGGAGACCACATGTCTTCGAATCACAGCAATGTTTGGTCATGCTCACTTAGTCCTTTAAAATTGCAACTGGACATAGTAGAGCGGCAGGTATAGCAAACACATCAGTTCCCCAGGAGATGGGTTCTTGCATCCTGTTTACCTCTTTCCACTACTTACCAGCACAAACTGAAGTTGAATCACTGACCTCAATATGGAAGGCCTCTGTATCCTGCTAACAGTCCCTCAAGAAAACCAGCCTTCCATTGTATGACTTGCCTCAGTTTTCAAACCAAGTCATGGCTCCAGGAGGCAGCACCAGTGAAACCTACACTGCTGCAAAGGAGGCGCGAGAAACACAAATTCCCAAGACACAGCAGAAGCCCAGAGGAGAAGTAAAGAGGTACAGAAACCACAGTTTCTGTATAGTGACACAGAATGATGACCCCCCCTCCGTTGGATCATCCTTTGTAAGATGTATCAATAGCTGTGACAGCTAAACACCAATGAAGTTCAGATGGTGCTAAGCACACAAAAACTCTTCAAGTGAGAAGAAACACGGTGGCAGCAGGGCTCAAGCACCTCATTTGAACCAGAACAGTCCACCCTCTCCAAAACTGCCACTTTCTGTTTGCTTCTCCTAAGCCTACAGTTAGCTTAGCCAGCACGCTCAGACACTTTTGAGTAGGAGAAATACCCTGACACACAAAGCTAATACTGCCTTTTTTTGACTCTTTGCTACACAATGACTTATTCTTACATCCTTCTAAGTCACACAAATAAAACCCCTGCCATCCTTTGGCACTTACAAACAGACTTTCTCCCAGCATTAAGAAACTTCCACTTCTCTTATGCATTTATTTATTATCTGTATTTCTTACCCCCACCATGCCTTTACTTTGTCCTAGCCCCGTGCTTTTGTTTCTGAGAAAGACTGATTCAGAGCCAGATAAAAGGTACTGAAATACGGCAAACATATCTTTTGAATAAACGGAAGCAACAAATCACATTAACAGTGTACTCAAAAAAAGACCATAGCCAGAGCAAGAAAGAAAGAAGAAAGAGGAAAACATACCCAGCTCTGCCATTTTGCTGGAGCGTTTGGGAGTCTGGAATGAGTAAACTTCACCACCACTTACACTTGAGCCATTTCCCATTGAATCTGTGAAAAGAAATGTCACTTGTAGCTACTTAAAAAACATTGGTATATTCCCAAGGAAGATGGAATGCAACATTTTACTATTTGGCTCAAAGGACTCTTTATATTGCATGTGTGTGAAATAAATATCATAACAAAATCCTAGAATCATTATCCTCTCCTCTGTTACCACAAGCACAGCTACAACTGGTCAGGACTCAAAAACAATTTTATCAGCACTGTACAACCTTGACACTGTAAGAATCTCCTGAAGTCAGAGTTGTGTTAGGTCTTCCCCTGCTAATACCTTGAGCACATATTCCAAGAGCGGCAACATATTTCTTCTCTTCCAGGATCTCCTGAGCTTCATCGTCTGAAATATTCTCAAGTTTCTTCACAAATGTCTTCACACTGACTGTCGGCTGATTCTTGTCCTTCCGTACTTTAATACCTAGGATTGCAATAAAAGTTGTAACCCCCCACTATTTCATTATTTCTATTGCAGTAGTACACAGCTACGCCATTTAGAGACCGAGTTCCTGTTGTGCAAATCGCTAAACAAATACAACACTGAAAAGATGTCCCTCTAAAAGAATAGCTGGTCTATGCCCTGGTGTTCAGATGACCCTACAGCCATTAGTCCCTCCTTTACCACAAAAGCTGGCCCCTGCAGCCCATGAGCTCAAGATCCCCATTTCAGCACACACCGGCTTCCACCGTTTGGGAGAAATGACACTGACTCACACATGGAAGTATCAAATTGCACGTAAAGGGGATGGTATTTAGCATCCCTTATCTCCCCCTAGCAAAGGGGAGCAAGTGGAAAAGACCTGGCCTATAGGCTGCCAGTACACTCATGGGAGAATTTAGGCTGAGACCTCTGGAGAGCGTCTGTCTGACCCGATCAAAGCAGGGCCAACAGCGAAGTCAGATCAGGGTGCTCTGTGCCTTATACAGGCAAGTTTTAAGCATCTCCGTAGAAGTTCCAAACCTTAAAAGTAGTTAAAACTGCAGCAAAAGACTCCTGCAACAACCACCTCGAACCTTGCTCCGATTTGGTTCTCTGTGTGTTTAACCACGTCAGGGGTTGGGAAGTACCTAGGAAGCCAGGCTTTTTGTGCCCCTCCTCCCAGGCCGTCACACACACACCGCTGCTCGGGAAGCTAGTACCGAGAGCTGGTACCCACACCGCCTTCAGCTGCCCCTTGCCATGTGCCGGGGTGGGGACAGGAATAAACTGCGGAAGAGGCAGTCAGGAGGAGAACGACGCTGGAGGCGTTGTCCTGCCTGCAGCCCGGCCAAAGCGCTGAGCCGCCCCAGCTACTGAAGGGCTCCCTTCCCGGGGGGGTGCCGGGTCCGCCCGGCCCCTCTCCCAGAGCCCTGGGAGCAGCGGGCGGCGCCGGGCTGGGCGCTGCCCCGAGCGGGATGTACCTGGGTCATCAGCAATGTGCTTCAGGACCTCCTCGTCGGGCACGAACTTCACCCGCAGGCCCCCGCCGCCGCCCTTCCCCTCCGGCTGGCTCATGGTGGGCACCCTGCGAGCACCCGCGCCTCACACACGCGGGTCCCTCCCAGCCCCGCCGCCAGAGGGCGCTGCCGCAAGGCGCGCACGGCGGCACGCGACTGTGAACGCCGGGACCGTCCTCCGCCTCCGCGCGCCGCGCTCCGCGGGGCCCGAGACTCGACCCCGGGGCTCCTGCTCCCTCCGGCACCGGCCCGCCGCGGGCTCCCGGCCGCCCCCCGCGACAGCAGCAGGAGGCGGAAGCGGGTTCACGTGCCAGATAACGGGCAACTCCACCGCCTGACGACGAGGTGGGCGGGCACTGAACGCCGCTGCCGCGCCTTGACCGACCTGTGCCTCGGCCAATCCGCGACCCTTTTTTCTGCCCCGCCTCCCGCCGGGCGGGAGCGGCGAGAGGGCGGGACTTCCGCTGCAGGCGAAGCGCGCCCCCGCGGGGCGGGCGCCCGGCGTTGCCGTGGCGACGGGCAGCCGCCGTGAGAGCCGGGCGGGAACGGCCCCGGCCCCGGCCCCCGCTTCTTCAGAGAAACACCCGGAAGACAGCGGCTACAGGGAACGCTCCTCCCGGGCGCGGTGACGTCGCCCGCGCAGCCCGCGGCGGCTGCTGCCGCCTCCCGCGTGTCCGTGTGTGCCCGCGCTGTGAAGGCCCGCAGGTGTGCCCTGCGGTATGCAACCCCGGCAACGTAAATCAAAGTTAAAAAAACCCAAACAAACAATTCACAAAGTATTAATTTCTGTTCAGAAACAGCACAATATTTATTTAACATCTTTATATATTTATATATATATATTTTCTGCATTGCAGATTGTGTCGAGTTTTATACATCTCTATTTACAATGATTTAAAATAATTATATTTCATCTCTGGCAGGTATTTACAAAGGTCAATAGTAACTACATTTCACATTTCAACAACAGTCAACAGCATTAACCAGCTCAGTAAGACAGTTAAGATAATGGCTTACATGCACCAATAACATGATCTTCAATACGTGCCATCTTCAGGTCTAAGAATGAAGATTTTTTTTCCCTGGTCCCAGGTTAAAGGACATCCTACAGCAGAGGTCGTGGTTAGTAAAAACCCGTTTGGTTTAGTCCTTCACCAGAACCGAATCCTGACCGTCTGGGGTCGGTCCCAGCAGGCCGGGGCTGTCCTGGTGAAGAGGGGACACACCACCACGCCGCGTCCCCTCGCCTGTAAGCTGTGTGTCCACAAGAAGTGGGCTACTCGCTGCTTATGCTCCTTCTGTGACAGAGATAAGATTACATAATGCTAAAGTAGTAAAAATCCTCAGAAACCTTAGTTCAGAGAAACAAACTTGGTATGACAGAAAAAAGTAAGAAAATAACCTTTTAACCCTTGCAGAATGTTTCTTTTTGCTAGTAAAATTGACAGCATATCCTGTATTCTTAGAAGGACAAAAACAGATCAAAAGATTCATTGTAAAGTACAGGAATTACAAATTTAAAAAATGCAGCATGGAGTACCTCAATTTAGTTGTTGGGGTTTTTTTATAGCAAATAAAAGCTACCGTAATAAATCTAAACTGTATTAAGAGTATCTGATTTAATTATTAAAAATCTTTATTAGCTTTTTCCTGGAATCTTCGATATGGAAAAAATGTTAAATGACTCAATTTTATTCAATCATATGGTATTTTCCCATAAACAACCAGCTAGTAATATCCATCCCAAAAGTATTCACTATCTGCAAGAAAACAGTAAGAAGTCTTGTTTCAAAGTAATCATTGAACACTAGCACACAAAAACACAGAGACACACCCCAGTACTAGGAATCTATTAATACTTGGACAAGTTGTTTTATCCTGAGAGGTTGTTAACACACACCTACTGTATACTTGAAGCCACAAAGTTTTTACTACTTGCATTTTTCATAAACTAATAACATGGAAGTCTAGCACAACAATAATAACTGCCTGAACAGAAAGAGCAGTGTCAATAGCCAGTACTTCTGTCACTCCCAAGTCCTGCTTATTTTAGAACAAAAAGTAAAAAGGTTGTTTCATTCATACTACTTTTTCTGTTTTGTGATCAGTTCTGGGGAGAATGAGGACTCAAACACACAGGATCCACTACCACTTTGTAAGGAAGTTTCCATGACAAAGCACGATAGAGTCACTTTGCTAAGAGATACTCCTAAACAGAAATCTTTCCTGATCATTTTACCCTCTAAAACCAAAAACCTGTGTGAATTCTATTCCACATTTTAGTGAGTGATTAATCACCTTTTCAAGCGTCAAAATTCAAATTGCTTTAGAGAGTTCTATCAGAATGCAGATAGTCCACTCTAAATTGCATACATCTCACCAACTGTGAAACACTGTGAGCTCACAACCAAGTAATTGGTTAATAAAACTTGATCTCATCACTTTGCTCATCATGCACAAGCTAAAATGTAGGGCAAGATTTTACTGTACAGACACAAAGTTTTACTACACATCTGTTCCCATCAACAGCTCCTCACAGGAATAGCTTAGTAATCCTTTATAACAGGCAGGATAATTTATGGACCCATTTTAAATTCATTTGGTCCCTCAGATACCACCTTTGGTAAAATCTGATGAACGCAGGAAAAAAAAAAAACCCACAAAAAAACCTAGGGGAGGTGGGTAGCCTAAAGAAAAATAAATAAAATAATCTAATCAAAACCTGAAATTTTTTCATTAAATCTCAAATACAGACAGACAACATGGGACAGATTTTTAGTAAATCCATTTCTGGAAGCTGTAAGGTACCCTTAGACTTCTACAGCTTGCTTCTGAACTTTTAATGTCACAGGCCCTGACACTTGCCAAACTTATCTGAAATGGCTAGCTGTTATATTTTGAAATCTTGTTCCAAGATTTGTTTTATTTTAAATAAAATTTCATAATGACTATGTGGAAAGCCTCATACGTATCAGTCTTGCAAAATCCACTTACTGTTTCCTTTCAGGAACTACTGACAAACCAAGTTGCTCACAGTTCTCCATCCTCTTCCACCACTGTGTAAGAGGCAGGTGAGTATTTTGGCTCTTCAGCTCGTCATGACATTCAAATTTTGATAGACTGATACATGTATACACTAACACAACATCCGTGTCACGACCCGTTACCCTGAATCACCTACAGAAAAGCTTTCCACAGCAAAGTTTATCTGAGGGCCAGTGGGAAAACAAACTAAAAAATAATCAAGAGAGATTAAGGCCCATATAGAAACAAAACAGCATTTAAAATACTGAAGAATATGAAATATTGAACAATTTGATATAAAACAAGAATACAATGCAACCAAGAATACAATGCAAGTACAGAGCATCTGGCTTCTTTGCTTACCATGCTTGGAAAGGAGGGATATTTTGCAACTTTAGCCCTGCAATTACCCTAAACAAGAAATTTAAATAAATAGAAGGGGCATGTTTACTCTTCTGATGCAAAGTATTGCTATGATGTAAATGGTTGTCACAAATGAAACCTATCTAATGGCTTTAATGCTATATTAAACATGCCAAGGTAGCAATATCTTTGGCAGTGAAAGAATTGCAGAATTTAAGGATGAGATTATTAGATTTACTAACATCAGAAACATATTTTTGTTTTGTGTGCAGTACATGTATTTCATTCAAACACGTTCTATTATATTTTCCACACCTCCTCCAGGATCATGAGTACAGTACCTAGGTCTGTACTGCTTGATTTTAATGATTTTACTCAAAAAGTTATTCTTCGTTCTCACTTAGTCTTCAAATTAGTTTAAATTTGTAAGCCAAGATAAACAAAAATTTCTGGTTTGTGACCGAAGTCAAAATGCTGAACACTTAAAAGAGATAGCCATTGGTTCATGATAAAAATAGGACAAATTTAAACTCTTAGGTTAAAATACAGCCATAGCATAGAATTATCTATTCCAAAATTAATTTTTCAAAATATAATTCTCTGAACATGTTATACATTAAATATTGAGGAAAATTTCCCTGGAGCTAAAGTTTTCCAAGAACACTAATAATCTTCATTAAAGAAGTAAATCAAAGTACATAGTATCTGGAGACAAAAAGGGATTAGAGTTGGGGTCACCTTACTACAGAGTAGCTTTACCACCATTAAGATGCAGGTTTCCCCCTTAATCTTGAAAAATATGTTCATATTTACATACAGTATACACACAGTTGAGGCAATTGATTGTCAACACGTGACAAATGTATGTACCTACCCACACACAAGTAAACCTCACATGGTGAGAAAAAACCCTGTCCCAGTAAACTCCAGTATTCATAAGTAGTGCAAATAAATACTTTGTCAGAAAACATTTTTTTCTCACTATTTTGATGTTAAACCAGATAATTTTAATTATGTTAAAGCTAGCAGGAGTATGTTGGAAATGTTGTATTTAAGACCAACACACTTGCAAACTACAAATACTAGATCTAATGCTTACTGGCTGCAACATGATGTTCAGCATTACAGAATGAATTATACTTAAAAAAACTTTTCCAAATTCACGTCAGAAAGGGTATTCAAAGAAATATGCATTAAAATGGACAGTGGCATACAAAGTCTCCAAATGAAAACTAAAAGGATAATACAGCAATTTAAACTGTCATCTTGCAACTTTTGTTTTAATAGGTATTTTTACTTCATCACTTTGTTGCCTGCAGGATGAAAAAGTGGCTCATCATTCAACCAAAAAGCTGCTCAAAATAAACCCCTGAAAAGCATAATCAAGCTGCAGTTAACAATCCTAACTTTTTGTATTTTCTTAAAATTATCAATCCCAACAAAAATGAGTTGCAAAATGGCAGCATATTGTGATGTGGTAAATATTGTATCAAGGAATAATTCATTTATCCCTACTTACTTGTATATATACATCAAAATATAGTACCCACACTTGCTCACCAAGAATTACATGTATGTGCACGCATGTACACATACATTGGGAAAAATAGTAGTGTTCTGCTTTTTTACCTTCTTTTATAATGCTGTAGTTGCGCTGAAATACTGCAGAAATCTAAATCTAGTGCCTCACGTCAAGTACCAAATGTTCTAAAAGAAGACACAGCAGAGTGAACTCAGGATAAAGAGATTTAAGTTTAAATATTTGTCACAGGCATCAGAAAATTTTAAGTATGTTTTGTACTTTGTTTAGTACTTAGCATATATAATCAGAAAGATGGCAGATTATTCCCTCAACTCATATCCCAGACACTTCTAATTTTATTTCTACCACAGTACTTGGAAGTGTACTGAACTGCAGTGTATAAAGTTTCACTATGATCTTAAAGCACCTTGGCATAGTTTGAGACACATCTAGAAGCATTAATGATAAACATGATACACACCACTGGCAAAGCCTGTTATTACAGCTGGTTTGTAGATATTAGTGATGACTCATTTTGTAAAACAGATGTTGAACAGTACTTGTCTGAAAAACAACAAAACAAGCTCCCACAACTGAAACATTGCACTAAAGGGGTAATTTTGAGAAGTTATAGGTGTACCACATCAGCACAGAGCAAAAAAAGTTACATTTTTTGTTTTACAGGGATAAATTTGACCTCTTTTAAAAGCCTTATATGGGGCAGGTATATATATATACAAGAATAAACCAAAATACAATGGATGAAACAATAACAAAAGGCACATCATCAAAATGAGAACTGTAAAAATATCTTAAAAGGTAGTTTGACTAAAGTTTTAACCAATTCAAACTTATGCAGGTACATTTGACTTCCCTATCTATCTGAAGTCACTGAGCTGTCGCACTTCCCTGAAATAGTTTAATAGTGTGGGACACCACAGGTAAGAATATTTAGAAAAAAACAAAAAACAAACCAAACCAAAAAAAGGGCCGTGAAATTTGGCCTGATGCCAATTTAAGCATCCTAAAACTTCTGGACTATAATGGCAAACACAGAAAGTAGAGAATCGTGCCAGTGAACAACTCTACTTTTTAAAATACTAAAATAAAGTAATTCTTAAAAAATTAGCTGACACTCCCGGCCTTTTCTTTCCCAAAGATTTAAGCACATCATTTGGTCCTTTTCAATTCAGTGATGGCTCTTTAACAGATTTTCCTTTGTCATGGTCTCTACAAAATATAAACTTTGTACTTTCAGCCACGACTTATCAATTGTCTCCACTAGTAAAACTTCATAAAATAAAGAGTTTAACCATATACATCTTTTGACATTTTTGCAGAAAATGCCTCATATCTTAATCTCAACTTTCCCTTCATTCCATCTGTGTTTGACTGGTGGTCCTTAAAGATTAACTTCAATTTAGAAACTCTTATGGTCTTCTTTCTGATGATTCTATTTATTCTTTGATTGAATTTCTGTATCAGTCCAGATGCTGTTTAATTCACTTTATGAATGTAAGATATGAAGACTAGACTACCTAAGTCACTTGTCAAACCACAAAAAAACCTTCAAATATTTAAATGAATTTTAATGTAAATTTGAAAAAAAAAAGTTCTATTTGAAACAATGAGATTCAAGAGCAAAAAAAAACAACCCACAAAACCAAAACCAACTACGAGCAATGCAACACCCTGTCATCATCCTGGTTTTCTTGAAGACTATCATTCAAAGATAGCCTGCTATTTATAACTGCTTATGTTTATCCTTCACAGTGACAGTGAAACCAAAGTGCCCACATAAAGATCGTAACTCTTTCCTGTGGGTTTACAATTTGTAAACTTCCAGGATATCATACATTACTTCAGCATAGAGGATGAGCTTTCCCCTTTTGTCTCTAGCAATCCAAAAAGAGATAAAAAGAGATGGAGAGAGAATGACAACCATTCTCCCATGTAACCAGAAATGTGCTTTTAAGCAGTGTTCCTTAGCATAAGTACCAGCCAGTGCCCACATACCAGTCATATACATTCAAGGCTTGGCTCAATGGCATGAGTTCTGAATTTTCTAGAGCAGGGCCAATCCACTAAAATAAGAGTTAAAAAAACTCAACAGATTATAAATACCAAGGCAATGAGGTGTGATCCTTCTGGGGAAAAAAGGACTGTCAGTACCCCTTTGCACGAATGGCATTTCTAGAAAAGCATTTCACATTGAAGCTTCAGTGTTTCTAGCAAACTATTTTCTCTATCCCTGAGACAGCCCCTTAAGAGTCTGTCCGGACTGCAGGATTCTTCAAATGACTCCATGATTGAATTCAGAGACACTGAGAAAGCAGCTGAGAGGGGCGGGGGTGTCAAACAGCCTTGATACCATAGAAAGCAGCCTGAGAAATACTCTTTACCCAAACACACCTTTCAATTCAGTGATCAGCACCTCACAAGAATAACAACAACAAAAATGGAGCAGAGCTATCTATGAGCTCCTGGGAAAGCACTGTTCCCTCCCACTTACAAACCAATTGCTTTAACAGCACGACGTGTAAATTTTAGTCTGTATGCAGAATGACCCTGTGTCCTGGAGGGGAAGACATGTAACACTACATATGGCTACAACGCCATTAGAAGTGCATTGTAACCTACATTATCTACTTAGAATCCTCTCTTTGAGGGAAAACAACTTGTTAATATGCATGTCTCGGTTGCTGAACATCAAAAGCTTCTGGGATGAGAGACTGGGGGCAGGCAAGAAAAAACTACCCTCATTTTAATGAAAAAAGTGCTGTAGGCAGCCAGGAGCAGCAATGACAATACCCTCCCCAGAATTGATTGCACAGACTCAGAGAGGTCCAAAGTCACACTAGAATCTCTGAGGCACTCCTGGTTCTGAGAAAGAAAAGTCATGATCCAGTAGTCTTTGCAGTACTGTAGACCGAGAAAACAAACCCGTTTCTATTTCTTAACAAAGCCAAAGCATCATCTCATAGGGATCACATTCACCATTTCTGCCGGTGTCTCCAGTCTCACAGTGTTGAAATGGGACTGATCAGCCTACGATGGATTGCACATCACCCAAGGAGAAAGGAAGGCATGGAAAAAGGCATACAGTACATTATATACTGCTTCACAACCATGTTTACAAGGGGAGGGGGTTGGGGGGGGAACGAAGGTGAGGGAAGAATTATTGCTGTTTCAGTAATACAGTATGATAGCTAAACCAAATCAAACAAGATCACAACAGTCAGTATTTTCACACTGCGGGATGATGGTTCACGTTTTGCCTAAGGATGAACTTGCCTGGGGATTAAGGGGAAAGAGGGAGTCCTAAGGAAGGGAGTCAAAGTTACACCTGGGATATCAGCTGCATATTGAAACTTGGAGATCGAGACTGCTTGGTTAGGGGAGCTCCTGGGGGAAGGAGATCTTTACCTTCCCCAGCTTGGCCTAGCCGGTCCTCCTGTAGGCTGATAGTTGAAAACCGATTGGTGTTGCCAGCTGCTAGATTTGTAACACCATCTGTACCAGATCCAACACCGGAGCCTGCTTGACTGCCATTCACATAGTCAAACGATTTACTGGAGGAAGCACTGGCGGTCCTGATCAGGCTCAAACTGTTGGCTTTTGGCACCACCTGCCCAGCAGGCAGGCTGAGGTGTTTCTTAGTAGGTGTCATCTCAATTATATCTGCACCAAGGTCAGTGGATTGGTGCATGTACTGCTTCCGAGCTACTGAATCTCGAGGGCTCTCATTGGATTTTGCTGCAGAAGAGGTTTCTTTATCCTTAGCAGAACGCCCACTTGCTGTTTTTCTTAAGCTGCCCTTCTGGGATACAGATGATTGAGGTTTGGTCCCAACTGGCTGGCTGCTGAGGGAAGCTCCTGATGAAAATCCTTCATCAGCATCATTAAAATTCACAGATTCTTCTCTTCCATTTACACCTTCAGTATCTATTAAGAAAAAAGAAATAACCAAAAAAATCCCAAACCAATCAGAACACACAGCAAGCATTCAAGTTGCATGAAGACAAAGATGCACACAGCATGTCAAAACAAACCTCATTTGCTAATCCACCTGGTTTTCACCTGCTTTAAAATTTCTGATTCTCAGCCAATAATCTTCCTGTCATATTTAGCCGAATAACAGTATCTAACAATAAGTACTCCCTGAACTTGATTTGCCTTTCCTCTTCATCACTTTTATCATTTAGAATATCTTCCAAACTTTGTCTATAAACAAGAATTAGGCCCCATTTGGTTAATTTGTTTTAGTTCTGCCTGCAGATACTGGCGTGGTTAAAAAAAAAACAAACAAACCAAATCAAAAAAACTCTTTCAGACCATTTTTTTTTCCAGACTATTTTTATCTTATTTGAGGCAAGATCTAAGCATGTTTAGGATCTCTTCCAGTCAGAGTAAGCTCTGGCAAGTGCTCAGTAAGCTTCAGAATTAGGTTGTTTCCTAGGCCAGCAGTCACAATGCTCCAACAGAGGTAGAAGGTACTTGTTTCGCATAGCTAGCACTCCAAGTAATGTGACTATACTTTCTGTTGGAGATTAACCTAATTCCTAGTTCTCTCTCCTCCAGAGCTCAATCCTCCCTGCATTTCCAGCAGGGACCTATCTAGGTCCTTCCACCATATTTGCTTTTATCTCAGCATCTAGATTTTTCAGAGAAAAACCCAACCCTTGTGTTAAGAGAAATTTAACCTCTGAAACACTCCATGTTGCAGAAGAGGCACCATGCTTTTGACTGGAATCTCCAAGAGAAAAAAAAAGCCCGACAAGCTTCTTTCTTAAATCCCTGTTTTCAGGCCTATAATATGATTAGGGCTGCACACGAAGACTTTTCTTCTTTTTTTTTTTTTTTAAATCTTATTCCAGTCCTTTTTCTAAGCTCCAAGTACTCAAAAGAAGAGTTATTGTTTCAGTAGAAAACAGCATTTAAATTTCAAAACTGAAAATGGAGCTTGAGTTTGCTCCATGTATCTCATTTCAATGTGAAAAAGCCATAAAGTTTAATCAGGTAAGCAAAAAAGGAGACATTCATGCTGTAAGAATTTTGCTTTTCTTTATAAAAGCTGTGGATCCTGATTATTTGTGAGGAATCTGCAAAGCCTATGGATCTGTCTCAGCTCAAGCCACTGTACTGCTCTACTGGCAGCTTCTGTTCAACCCAGCTTGCCTCCAAGCAAACATGCTTACATCTCTTTTGTGGAATGGGGGAAGAGTGGTGGCAAGGATCTGAGAGACTCTAATATTTGAGTAGAAGCTCATCCTTTCATGCCGATTGTTAGCAGAGCACTAAGGAACATTTTACATTATGGCAAGTAGAACAGACACAAAGCTTTCAGTGTTGTTGCTGCCTCTGTGTAGCAGGAATATAGCCCGATCCAACTTCACATTTCTGTAGCCTAAAGCAAAAGAAAACTGCAGGGAGGTTTTATTATTCTGTTTTAAACTTGCCTCTTATTTTCAGAAAACTTTGCCTTGGAATTACCATGTATCAGCTTACAAAAGATGTTTAGCCATCTCCAAACAGACCATTCTCGGGCCTCTCTCAGAACAATGCAATGTGAGATTATTCTGCAGTTTTACATAGTTCTGTTTGACTCATTAGCCTCCCAGAAGCAGAAAGGTAATATAGCTCATGTTACTGCAGTCTCCCTTCCTTGGCAAAGACTTTAGCCTTAGAAAAAGAAGCTTCTTAAGTTTCAAGGGCTATTATAAAAATGAAGGGTGCATTGCTTGCTTTAACTTCCTGTAACCATATTTAAAATAGAATACTTTCCCCTCCCCCTGCCCACCCTTTTTGGTCAAACTAAACCTTCATCTACTCATGAAGATGTTAAGTGTATTTTCATACATTAGACAGTGATATATTTTATTCACAATCCAGCACATCTCCATTCCCCCCACCCCAACCTTCCCACACATAATCAAAGGTGATAATAAAAAATGACGTAACTGGAACATACTGTAAGCAAGAGCACTTTTTCAATAAATCAACATTTAAGTTTCTTTATATAATCATGCAAAGCTGAATGAAAGCATGTTTGGTTACAAGCAGCAATAGCAGCAGATGAAGTCCCCTCTCGAGCCCTTCTTATTCAAACGAAAGATGCGTAACTTGTAAGAAGGCATCTCCAGACAATGATGCTAAGATTTTTATTATTACAAAAACATTAGTTGTCCTCAAAGTTTACATTAAAATATTGCTGAGTAATGTAACCAAAACAGACATTCCTATTCAGGGACAGTGAAGGAGAAGAGTCACACTGAAAAAGTGGCTTTTTATCCAGAGAATTTAAAGACAAGACTGAGAGGGGTTGTTGCAAGTTTTTGGATGCTGCAACTATACAGAGGCCCAAGCAGCTCAGCAGTGCTCAAAAATGAAGAAGATAGAGAAGACAACATGCAAGAGAATTTCTGTCCAGTCAGATCCATATACCTACAAAAGTTCCCAGTGGGGCTGAAGTAATTCAGCAAACACATATTCTTTTCCCAATACATGTTATTTTTCGTCTAAAAACTGCCCTCAGAAACAATCAAAAATGTTTTGAGTCCTTACATACTCTGTCTGGGGAGAAAAACCAGAATGAAGTAATGAAGTTTTCTTTTCTCCTCCCGCCGCAATAGATCAGTAAGACAACTGAAAACAAGAACTAAAAACCTAGTCCTCCCAAGCATTCTTCTACTGTAAGGCCAGAAGAGAAAGAGACAGTGCAACCTGACAAAAAACTGTATCAATTGCAGTACAGTGTGTATTCAGGACTCTCACTGTTCCTTATTAGAATAAGTCTGTCCCCAAAGACTTTGGTTTTTATTTCTGTACATAGTTGATCCTGTAGATGTAGATACAGCATACACTGACGCAAAATACTGCACACAACCACAGCTGCTACCACTCTGAAGTGGAATACCTTGTAAGGCGTTATCAAGTCATTCTTGAAATCTTCTGGTTTTTTCTATTTATTGGGTCAAAACATTGATCTGAAGAAGGGGTTTTATATAAAGCTTTTTAAAGTGACTTTCATTCTGTTTATCCTTCCCATACCTGAAGGCTGAAAAGTCACTAGAAATGATCAGTCTCTCATTATGTTGTTTAATATTAAAATGATATCTATGAGAGGGAATTTGCTAGCTGAAACTTTTTGTGAAATCAGCATCAGTAAAATAATAGACCACTATATATACACACAAAATTCTATACTGATAATCAAGCCAAATTCCATTCCTTGGCCTTCTCCCAGACGCTATGAACTGGCAGAAGTCAGGTCGCCCAAGCATGTAATTATACATTGCTAATGTTAGAGAAGTGAAGGATATTCAACCCACTTCTATTGAAGTAAAGCATGTAGAAAGATGCCTTATCCAAGAACATGCCAAACTATATAGATGTCTTAAAACAAACTAAGACTAGATGGCCGTATCTTTACCAACTTCTTTCCCACTTCCCGTCTCTCCTAGAAGGTTCTCTGCAGCTGAGGACTTCTCCATATCCTTCAGGTCATGCACATGCAAAGTTTAGTAAAATGGAGTAAGACCAACTGAAGAAGTGAATTTAGGAGAAGACAGGACTCATTTACTGAGCATGCTCAAGTTCACTATGCACCAACGAGTAGATAAACCCACACTAAACATTTTTATGCGGCTACCTTCTACAGAAGCATGATGTCTTAATTATCGTTTGATAGCAACTATGATTAAGGGTATGGATCCCATGACAACACTACATTAAGTCTCCAGATTATTGTTTCCAGAAGAACAAATTCCAAAACCTATGTAGTTCATATCCAAGTGTGCAAATAAATCTCATTTATGATCAACTGACATGCTTACAGAGGCTAGAAATACCAAAGGAATGTTCAGATAGAAAAGATGACTTAAGATAGGAGAACATTTGAAAATATATTTAGCTACATTTACAAGAAATTAATTCTCCTCTCTGAGGAGAAATCATGATTAAATACAGTACTCAAAATCATGTCTTTTATGGAGTAAAGATGAGAAAATTAATAGATGAACTTAAGCAAAATAAATTTCTACCAGCTACTCTATGTGCTATTCTTGGCTGCAGAGCAGACATATGAAGTCCTACAGCACTTGTGTGGACAGCACGATTAAGAAATCAGTAATTGTTTCTAAAGTTTTTAGAAACATGACAACCTGGTTTCTTCTTGAAAACACAAGCACTTTTTGGGTACTCGTCTTTAGAGCAGCCAGCTCATTCATGTAAATAAGCTGTATGTGTATGAGTTTTCAATTAAAAGATGACTAGCAAATAAAAACATCATCTGTCTTCGACAGGCTTGACTTTTAATGGGAACAGGAAACTTTGTTCTTGGAAATTTAAAAACTGCAGACTAGCAAGACACTATTGTAACTAAGTCGTAGCCAAATCCATTTATACTCTGTACTGTCTATTTTTCAGGACTAGATTCATGTTCAACTGGTGCATTTTTTCCTTCTGAATATTAGATTAAACATGCTCAGTAATAGAAAGTTTCCAAGCAATCCCAAAGCTCTTGGCTATTACCCCTGGGTTTAGGGGTTTTTTGCCTTTTTTTCTTTTTTTTGCCATGCCAAGCAGTCTTTCACCACACAGATGCAAGCCCCAGGCCAGCCCATGTGATAACAAAAGGTAGTACCTGACCTGATGTTAGGTATATAGGGGATGCGTGTATTGCAAAGAGAAGCTAATACACCCTGGGATAGCGGAAACACACACTAGAATGGAAAGAAGTTCTGCTTGGGGATAGGGAGCCAGGATCCTCCTCCAGCAACTGCCTCACTGACTTCTGCCTCCTCATCTCTGTCCTACCCTCTGTTGTGGCTGCTGCCAGGGTGGGCTCCGGGAAGCCATGCTCAGGGGTCCTGCGCATCAGCACCTCCCCCTCTTGCTCACGTTTGATCCCTAGGTCTGTGGAGCCGTGTTGGATCGGTGAGCCAGGTATGCTTGAGTCAGCCTCGTTTGAGAAGTCAAAGCCATCTGGGATTCAACATATAACATTTTAGTGCTTTTCTATTCCTTTCTTGGCATTCCAACCCAGGCAGGGAAAATAGAAAATTTATGTGGACATGGAACAAACACAAAACACTACCCGTGCTTAGTTAGAAGTTGTGAGAACATCCACAGAAAGGGACAGGTGGGCTATACTGTAAACCAGAGACCAGCAAATGAATATAACGGCAACTATGGTGAAGACAAACATGATCCAGAGTCCTGAAAACAGAAGACAGCTACTTGTTGTCCTGGACATCCTGATTCAGCTGAAGACCAGAGATCATCAAATCCTTTGGCACATGATACAGAAAGGTGGGGGGGGGGGAGAAGAAAAAAAAAAAAAGAGTACCACAGGAAAATATGTAGTCCTTGTTTTCAGAGTACTTTGCTCTCAGTTTATTTTTAGGTTATTCTACTTTTCACCTTCAGCCATTTATGCAGGTTTTTTTAATCAATATTTTATACATACAGCAACACAGCTTTATAAGTATGAGAAAGTGATTTAAAAGCAAGCTTTTTGCTACACCTACACTGAAGATGTCATCATATCAAGGTAAATATTACTACATTTTTTTTTTTTCTTCATACAGTCAAGCACACTTCCATACGACATGAGTACTCACTGAGGAGAAATAAGGACAAATTCTAAGCTAACCAAAGCTATTTTATGACATGGCCCCTCTCTAAATTTGGCCGTATGAGCGAGCATTGTTTTTTTGCTCTCTCACTGCCTTCAGTAGCTTTAGAGGTAGCTGAAACCCTATCAAGGTCTGGATAATACCATTCATTCCCTGAACTATTTATGATGGCAGGCAGTTGAGTTTTAGTGTGGATTAAAGGAGGACTCAAATTCTAAGCCAAACTCTATCCCTACAATTTTATGCTGTGTTACACAGAGAAAAATAGAAGTCTTATTGAACGTTTTCCAGCTTCTCCATTTTCTCACCTACCTCATAGGTTATCACCAAATCAAAAACAAAACAAACACCTCAAATGTTCATGTTCATGCAGTGCTCTGAAGATGTAAAACACTATACATTGTTATGGAATATAACTTTTCAAAAACAAACAAACAAAAAAAACCCAACCATTGTTCTGCAAACATTCAAACTCAGAAGCCAGATTACAGTGATGATGATGAATACAGTACACTACAGTATTTGCTCTTGGCAGAGAAAGCTCACCTTCTCTCCTCCAGCGATGACGACGGATAGAAGCTGTTGTAATAGCAGTCCGAGAAATCCTCGGCACTGTCGGAGTAACTTCTACTTTCAGTACCTTCTGGCCTTCTTGCGATGCATCAGGAGCATCAAAGGGCAGTGAATTTTTCATGGCATTTGCAACCTAAGATAAAAGTAAAATGCTGTACTACTACTGTCCTTGACTGCACCAATGGCACTATTAGATCTCTTGCTGGAAACAGAAAGGAAAACACCAGGAATTGTTAATTATACCAGATCCCAAGCAGATGCATGGCCCCATCCCCAAGATTCACAGTTGATAACTACATTGAAAAGCTCATCACAAATCTATTCCCAAAAATACAGCTGAATTTTCTCCCATTTATTTCTCCCAATTTCTCCCCAAAATTCTCCTATTTCTCTCTTTTAATAACCCTTTCTAACAGCACAAATTGTACTTCTGGGAGCTGAGGAGAACCATATGGAGATTAAAAAAATGACAATCAATGCAATAGTAAAACTTTGAAACACTTGAAACAACCAGTTTGAATTGAGTCACAGCCCTTCTCTTTGACAGAAAAAAAAGAGACAAAACTGCGATCCTTCAGGGTGCAAAAAAACTTGCTCACTATGTCTAATCCAGCATTGAAAGGCAGGAAAACAAAGAAACAGCACAATTCAGACTTGACTAGCCAAGTCTGCAACTATCAATGACAAAGGAAGGCTGGTTTCAGGCCAGACAACCACTCCTGCCTACCAGAAAGGAGCTCTAAAAAAAAAAAAAAAAGAACATCCGAAAAGAAGCATTTAAGTACATCAATAAAATACACTGGATAAAGGTGCTGTCACAATAGGGACTTGCTGATCCATACTTCTCCTGTACCAGGCTAAGAAAGCGTGTGCATCTCTGCACTGAAGACAGGGATTTCCATCTGAAACAAGCACAGCACTCATGTTCAGCGGAAGAGACTGACTGACTGGAACTGAGCTACTCCCCATGTCCAGGCTATCTTGCCAGTAATACTGAGTCTTGGTGATTTGTTTCCCCCTCTGCAGAAACTCCCAGTTTTCATGACTATGAAACCAATACCCAGTATTTGTTAAGAGATACTTTTCCCAGAAATCCTTTCCTTCGCATTACTACTTGCCCTTTCCAGTGTAGTCTCTGGGTAACAGTGAAAGACGACTGCTTCTATGTTACAGCTATTTCAGCATGGGGGTTTTTTTGGGGAGCGGGGAGAGTGTGTGGGAGGTGTGTTTAAGTCCACAGGCAATATAAACCCATTTAAATAATAGCATTGCATTGGCAATCCCAAGCACAAATACAGGCTGGGCAGAGAATGGCTTGAGAGCTGCCCTGAGGGGAAGGGCTTGGGGATGCTGGTGGATGAGAAGCTCAACATGAGCTGGCAATGTGTGCTCACAGCCAAGAAAGCCAACCGTATCAAAAGAAGCTGCATCAAAAGAAGCGTGGCCAGCACGTCAAGGGAGGCGATTCTCCCCCTCTACTTTGCTCTGGTGAGACGCCACCTGGAGTACTGCATCCAGCTCTGGAGCTCTCAACACAAGCAGGATGTGGACCTGTTGAAGCAGGTCGAGAGGAGGGCCACGAAGATGATAAGAGGGCTGGAGCACCTCTCCTGTGAGGACAGGCTGAGAGAGTTGGGGTTGTTCAGCCTGGAGAAGAGAAGGCTCCAGGGAGACCTTACAGTGGCCTTCCAGTATCTGAAGGGGACCTACAGGAAAGACGGGGAGCGACTCTTTACGAGGGCATATAATGATAAGATGAGGGGTAATGGTTTCAAACTGAAAGAGGGGAGATTTAGATTGGATATCAGAAAGAAATTTTTCACTATGAGGGTGGTGAGACACTAGAACAGGTTACCCAGAGAAGTTGTGGATGCCCCATCCCTGGAGGTGTTCAAGACCAGGCTCGATGAGGCTTTGAGCAGCCTGGTCTAGTGGGAGATGTCCCTGCCCATGGCAGGGGGGTTGGAACTAGATGGTCTTTAAGGTCCCTTACAACCTCAACCATTCTATGATTCTGTGTTTCTATGGATCTACTATATTGTCAAAAATGTATCTCCAAGAGACATACCCAAACACAGGGACCGTGATGGTTCTCACTGTAATGATGACTGACAGTATTCTCATAATTATACAAATAGCTTGAGTACAGAGATCTAAAAATAATCCTAACGTGGGGGGTTGCCTGAGTATTAAATGGACTTCAAAATTTGCTGCTGTTAGGAAATCCTAGGCAGAGGCTGAACTTGAAACTTACCTGGGATGCTGCACAGGTGATATTTTACTTGGTGCCACTAGTTTTAAGTTTAAAATACAAAATTTTATCATGCTGCTAGATTATACACATCTCCTGGAGAATGCAATGAGATGAAAGGACTCCAACCTTTGAAAAAAGTCAAATCGCTTGAATATACAGCATGAGGCCGAGGACATGCAGGTCATCTTTTTACAAAACTGAGAACTTCTTAAAACTGCTTTTTAAAAATTGCAGTAAAACAAGATAGGAAGCAAGACAATGATCAGAGTATTAAGAAAACTCCACAGATGTGCCTGCACGCATATACATGAAAAACCTGACAACTGGGGAAGGGGGAAAAACTGGTGATGTTGTGATGTCACCAACACAGACAATGGGATGGAGAGGTAAAAGTAGCTTTGGGAAAAAAACAAAGATGTTCCAGAAGATTCTTACAATTAGAAGTAATCTCTAAGGCTAAACTGAATAAAAATGAACAATACGGACTGAAAATTGTCATATCATCAATTGAATTAGGTTCCAGATCCTCCTACACGCTTTTTAAATGTAATAGTTTTTGATAGGGTGGCCCAATTCAGCAGGTTCAATATTTAATTTCAAACTTTCAATCTGATGGTGCAATGAGTCATTTCCAAAAGGAACCAACTATTACAATAATTCAATGGATACCAAGCATTAAAATGAATCACTGTCAGAAAGCCTGTAGATGTATTTTACAGCCAATATTAATTCATCGAGAGAATAATTTTACATAATGTATTGCAGAAGTGAGGGATCTCAGATTGCCACATAAAAAGATTTTTCCCAATCCACTACTTTCTCAGTTACGTAAAAAGTAGTGAAATTTTATTGCTGTTAGTTCAGAGGAGCACTAACGGCTTCTAACCATAATTCTGATGCAGAAACTGAGACGTTGGTCTTTACTTAATTCTCCTTAATTTTCCCTCTTATGTTGATCCTCATTCCTACATCTGACAAAAAATAAAATCCTTCCATTACTCTTTTCTCTGTCAACTTCCTCATCCTTTCCAATAACATCCACCTGCATCCAGCCCAGTTTCACCACTTTCCCCATTTCATTTCTCTCTTCTTACAATCAGAACAGCAAGTATAGCGGAAACTGAAAAAGCCAAACAATCAGAACAACTCCATTCTATTGCTATTCCTCTAAAGAAGGTAAAGATTAAGACCTGTGTGACTTTGATCAATCAAAATCTGACATTGACTTTGGAGATGAAGCTCTTTAAACTCTGTCCTGTTGTTGCCTTTTCTACTGTATTATTAGTTTAACCACGCAGCATATTCTAAACCCCAATGATGGTCTAGAAGCAAAGAAAAGCACCCTTTTTGCAACAAATGTCTTATGACATATAACCATTCGGTTTAGCTTCTTTGATTCACTCATGAGTAGCTCATGCCAAAACAACATAAACATTTTGATCCACCTGTAAAACATTAGAAAATCCTAGCTGTCAGCATCAGTGACTCCTCGGAGATCCCAGCACCCTAGCTTAATACTCAAGCAGAAAAAGCACGGTATAAATAGCTATGTTGAAAACATCAGCTGTTAACAGCCACTTGCATTTGGGAGCACAGTAAGTAGCCACAAACGCTTTAATTACCAGTCCACCTGAGAAACACATCCATATTCCTCTTAACCAAGTCCATAAATTGCAATGGCTTATTTCTTACCAGCAGAGGCTGTGAGTAGAGTTCAAGCTGTGCTCTGTAAATTATGTCCTCCAATACCTCCTGGCCAAGATCCCACTGACCATTATATCTAAAAAGTAAAGAAAGATATTTATCTTTCATATCTTATGAACTCAATCTTGTCTTTTTTTTGCCCAAATCCAACTCTTCACTTCTTTACTTATATAGAAAGTTCATCAGCTGCATGTACACCACAGCCCCTTCGCTTCTTTTAAAAGTATAGACAAAGGACTTTATTATTAATCTTGTCAATATAACAAAAAAGCCGCTCCCTGTCACCTCCAAGCAAGACAAAGTTGATGCCATAATCAGGACAAAGTTGATGCCATAATCAGGACAAAGTTAAAACAATAAAAAAAATGGGGTCAAGATGTAACGGTTAACACTACTTAGCAGAACTGAATTTCCATCAGAAATGGGTTTTTGCTACCTCAGAAGCTACTGATATTCAAGAGGTCTGCATTTCATCAGGTTATCTTGGCATCCAAGCTCATTATGCTTGAGAACAGAAGGTATTTGGTGGTAGTGGAAACTTGGGAAAAGATGAAACCAGAAGCCTAGCTCTCTTCAGCACCTACTATCTGGCCCTTCATCACCTAATTCAATGCTGATAAAGATATTTTCAAATTATCATGGCTGAGCAAGCAAGTAATGGGAAATACACTAATCAAGTTATAAACTTCTGTTATCAGTTTAACTTTTTTTTTTCCAATCATAAAACAACTAGCATTTGTATTTTATTTCACGTAAAACCAGACTTTTCTCTTTACAGAAAAAAGCCATCCACTTACATGGCGTAATAGACACCTGTGAGCAGCTGCACCATGAAGTCAGGGTCTAACACCACTCTACCACAGTGCTCTTTCCAGCGTTTCTCATGCTGCCGTGGAAATCCACTCACACACAGCCTGAAAAAAAAAACCCACCATTATAACAAAATATTAACCCCACAAGGACTACAAATGTCTTTACAATACAGAGATTTTAGTTGATTTTCAAAATTTATTTTTCAAAATATAAGTACACAACACAGAACATTCTTATGTTTCTCTCCCAACCATTAAAGCAGTTTTACAACACTGCCTTGAGATGTGACTTGCTGATAATCCAGTGTTATTCTCATATAGCCATCTGTTTTCTTCAAATCATAACCAGCTTCTAAAGAATGAGGATGGCAAGATGTTCTCTACTGACAGCCACTAAGTAGGAGATTCTCCACAAAATTCAGAAACCAAAACCAACTTTCTTTAAAGGAAACACTTCAGTGGTATAGAAGAGAAACCTGTCATCTCCTAACACATGAGGACAGCATGCAATCACCTTTTACCTAAAGGTGAATAACGTAGATACTGTATTCTTGAGAATTCCTCTCAGCTGCCTTCTAAAAAAAATACTTCTGACCCTTGAGAAAGGGCCTGCCTTCCCATATACTGCATCGCATTGAGTCTCCGTAAAAAACAGAATAATTTATTCATAACTTTCATATCTGAATCTTCATCATGGAAGCAACACATGGCCACTAACAGATAATAACTGCTGCATGGTTTCAAAAACAACAAAAAAATCCCTAACCTATAAAACGTTGTCTCTTCTCTACCCACAGATCTAATTTTCAAATGCAGGAAAATTCAACATATTTGGCAAATTTAGCACAGCCAAATGAAGATGAGGGAAGCATACCAAGTATTAACCCTGTTCCCACTGGAAACCATGGGAAAGAAAACAGGCTATAACCTTAACTGCATGTGTGTGCCACTACATAATATATGTTGCTGGAAGCTAGTCTGATCCTTCTTCCTACATAACTGAATTGCATGTAATGCTTTTCTTTTGTGGCAGTATTGTGCTGAAGCAAACAAGCTAAATCAAAAAACGTTTAAAGAGGTCCTCTGTTTTGGGGTAGCAGGAAAGAGAATTTATCTCATTTGAGACAAAAATGCTGGTAAAAACAGGCATGTGAGAGTATCAGATACACTTAGATTTTTCAGAACAAAAAGCAGGGATCTTTGCCAACCAGATACTTCCAAGACTACTGAAGTAGAAGGTTATATAAAGGCCATGTATAAGAGTTTGAGAAATCACAGTAGTGAATTCTCCAGAAAGTGGGATGTTATTCTCAGGAGAAAAAAAAAAGAAAGGAAGGGAAAAGAAAAAAAAAAAAGAAAAAACCAAACACCAAAAGCAAAGAAAAACCTACACGAACCACTAAAACCCAGAACAGTGTGCAAACACTTCATATAAACCATCCTCAGAAGAAAGACATTAATATGTGGAAGTAGAGGAAACCGGTGGTATTCCTCACAGGATTTTTAAGCTGGCCATAGCAAAAAATGTCTGAAAGACAAGTAAATCCAAAAAATGCAAATCAGTCTGAGTAGCTTCAACTAATTTTACCAAAAAATCGCCTTTTTTTTTTCCCCTTTCCAAATAACAGAAAGTTGCATAACTAGAACAAAAGCCCATGCAGTAGTAAAGTAATCCACGTGTTTTCTCTGTATGAAAGCACAGCTTCAAATTTCCAATTAAGTTGCAGGACTGACCAAGATTTACACATATTAAGTTATTAAACACAACAGGTAAATTAATTCCTTTTTTGCTGGATGAATATTTAGGAGTCTAGATGCACCCTGCAACCTGCAAGACTATTTCAAAGGCAAGTGTCTCACCTGGAACCCATCCTACAAAGTGATTGGTAAGAAGAGGCAGGCATATAGACGATAGCAGAATTGTAGCACAGCATAAGAAAGCTCAGCACCTCAAACCTGAAAAGAGACAAGAGCAAAACCTTGCATAGTTTAAATTCTTACTATTTCATCAGAATTTAACACAAGAATTCTACAACTCAGTCTCAAAAAATACCCCCCAGGAAAAGTGTCAGAAATAAACACACAAATCCATAAATCCTCTTTCATTATAATCCACTAACTGGAAACAGGCTATTAAAGGTGATATTAGAATACATCCACCTACCGGTTCTGTGCTGTGAAGGTTTCTCTTTGAGGATGAAGATCACTGTAAACTACCCTGATGAGATCATGCTGACATAGAGCTCCTTCAGTTAAAGCCATGGATCCAATAGTAGAGGGCTAGAAGCAGGTGGTAGGAGAAGGAAGGACGGAAGGGGAAGAAATCAAGCCATAAATAAAAAGTCCCCGAAAGCATTAAAACTCCTAACCACCCAAGCCAAAAGACATACTTGTCTTCTGATCTGTAAAAATGAAGATTACTCCAGAATACAGTAAATCAAAAACATTACCTAATTTCATTATTATAAACACCGTCCACACTTACAAGCAACAGAGCAGATGAGAGGAATTTTCAACTTTGATTCTTACATATCCATTTATAATTTGTCCTAATTGCATAGACCTTTTGTACAGCAACAGTAGAGAATGAAAAACACAATTCCAAATTCAAACTGTATTAAGGAGGAGTTAGAAGAAGGAAAACTACTTTTATACTAACATGTAAAAGGCAAAAAAACACAGCTGCAACTACAACATAACTAACCTCCACTCAAAACGGACACTGTCAGCAAAGATTTTTCAACAGTTACATTCCTTTTCTTCTACTAATGCTATTGAATTCAGTTACGCTAATTGCAAGCTACTGACATTGAAAACTTACTGCAACAAGATGCATCTAAAATGGCCTGTTGCATGAAATGGATCCAGTTTTCATTCCTCTAACAGATCCAATTCTAATTTACCACAGCAGCTTTCTTACCTCATGATATATTGAGGGTTTAGATAATGAAGGGATGGTGAAAGATAAAACTTTGTTGTTTCCATCTTTGTCAGCAATTTCCTGCATTAAAAAACAAAACCAAAACCCAAACAAAAGTAAGGAGATAGGGCTTGGAATAATTTTCAATTCTTAGACTGCATTTAACAAATAAAAAGTTAATAGTCTTATCAAATCAGGACATCTAACACCCTAATGTATCTGTGTGTTTCCAGAACACCAGCAAATTTACATTCATATTTAAAAAGTGGGAAAGACCTCTATCACAGACTGTCCTGCAGAATCGGTCTGCAACACTTAAAAAACCCATCATTTTCTCCTTGACCAGGGTGACTTCACCAAAAACAAAAACAAAAAAAAACAAAAACAAAAACAAAAAAAAAAAAAACAAAAACAAACCAAAAAGCTTTTCTAGCCCACCTTTACATTATAACATTTATTTATAATAGAATTGCATAGTGGAGCAAGGTTAAACTTTAAGCCCAGAAGATATAGACACATGAGGGCTGATGAGTCACTTGCTGACAATGGGTAGTACTTCATAATAAATGCATCACAGAGAAAAGGTGAAATCAAGGGGACTGGCAAGGTTTCTTCAGGCATTCTATCAGGAAGAAAAAACACAGAATGTTTTGTCAAAAGGCTTTCAAACTGGTCAGATTTTATAGTTGCTAGGCTACTACATAAGCAAACCCAGCAGTTTTTAAAGCAAATATACTAAGAGCAATCACATACGACTATACCAAAAAGGAGCCTAAAATCCTGCCTTTTCACTTTGTACAGCAAATTTCCAAACAATGAGCTCTTGCCATGCCAGTTTATGTGAAAACGTAGCCCAAGGTAGCACAGTACTCGTAGTAGGCTTTAGGGATCACAATGGGAGGACAGCTAATAGAATTTAGCAGAATGCAAAAGATTTATCCTTGTCTTTCACTTTCTAAGTACTAAGAAAATAACTTCATTCCTCCAGTATCGGTATATGTGCAGAAAAATACCAACAACTTAAACACAGAAAAAAAAAAACACTAGTGGGAGCCACTGTCTATTTTGAGGCCTCTTTCTTCCTGGATCTGGAGAGAATGAAGAAATTAATGTCCTTAAAAAATACGAATCACCAACATGACTTTCAAAGGAACTACAAAAGGACCTTTATGAGACAACAATCAACAAAGATACACATGCTACTTCAACATAGCAAACAGGACCAAAAATCAGCAAGTGGTTTCCAATGGTTTTTCTATCAGAATATATCTAAAGTAACTGGATCTTCCAGTTGTTAGAGCTGATCTACAGACACATAATAAATAAAATAAAATAAAGAACCAGTTTGACTGCCCTGTGTCTCATCATTGTAGAAGCATACGACACAATTTAAAGGAGGGGTTTACTGTGGTAGTAGAGAGAAGGGCAATGTTTCAGTATAACAAGTTTTAAAGTCCTATAACACAGAAATTTCCGTTAGAGAATGCCTATCTTGGCAGTATTACTAAATTTATCAAATAGCCCTGTAACATTACAAGAATAAACATTTCCAGGCTAAGGTCAGGATCTAAAAAAATTACTTTTACATCCAACAGCCAAACTTAATCATTTAGTTACTTCACTTATTCTTAAAATCACAGTTCCACTGAAGACAACTACCTGCCTGAAAGGTACGCATGCATGTATCTAAGTGCTAGCACACAGAGTAGTTTCAGCTTCAAACTACCCTTAAAAAGACATATTCAGGGTAAGCGGGGGGGCAGGAGGAAGTGACACAAAGATTCACCAAGCATACTGGCCTGACAATCATCTCCATAGAAGGCTGTATTTTTCAACATTAAGGAAGGCTACTTAATTTCCTTAAAAACACCAGTATGTAACAGTTCAAGAAAGCCCATAAGATGATCCTTTTTAGTTAAAATGTTTGTCACAAAAAATAAAAATTATTTTTGCAAACACGTTCTTACTAAACCTTCATTACATTATGCTTTTCTCCAGATAAAATATGATTTCATGTAAGCTCATTGTATTTTTAAATATGTTGTTCCAATAATTTACTTTATTCTTAGTGGTCAGTGACGCGAAAGCTCAGATCAAAGCTTTCCTAAGCCATTCCCACTCTTCTCACTTACCAAGTTGTAAATGCCAAGCAGCAATGCTTCAATGCAACCATTACTCTGCCTGTCCCTGCTGGCAGTAAGACGCAGATACACCCAGATCAACTCTGGCAAAAATTGCAGGGTGAATCTCTTGAGTCGAACTTCAGAACTACGATAAAGTTCAAAGAGCTGGTGGCAAACAGGCTCCAGGAGCTGTGGAAAGGCAAAAAGGTTAATGAATTACTGTCAGGCTTCTCTAGTAAGTGAGAATTAAATAGCAAATATAGGGGCTATATCAAATAGCCGCTGCAGCCAGTAAAAATTGCATTCCTTGATGGCAAGTAAGTGAATGAACCAAAATGATATCTGCATTCCTTTTAAGGACATCTATAAAGACAGACCTGAGGGGCACTGGTATGCAGTATTGGGAAATGTGGCCCTGCTACAGCCACCACCATTCTGTGCTTCGAGAACATCTAGGGCTGTCAGTATGAGATTTATTTTGGGTATTATTATGCGGTATTGGGAAATGTAGCCCTACTACAGCGACAACCATCCTTTGCTTTGAGAACATCTAGGGCTGTCAGCATTTTGTGTACAGGTACTAATTTAAGGTCTGTGACAGACACGTGGCCTGAATTATGTGCACCATAAAACTTTAATGGTGCAGTTGTAAGGTTTATAAAAGCACAAAGGTTAAAGATTAGCTGCTAATGACAGCTGCCTATCACAAGTCTACTGACAGAAATATGAATTAATTTCATACCTACACCCAACAAGTATGCATTTGTTCATTACAATGCCAACTGATTTTTCCATCTTGAGCTGCCCTTTGGGTTTCAGTACAAGAATGAAAAAAGGCCCTTATCAAGTCAGCGTGATATAAGCACAAGAAAAATCCTGCAATTTTTAAGAGTCTACAATGCCAAACCAATAATTAAGATGCATCCACAGAACTCTTAATGAACAGGGAAAAAAGAAAAAGAACCACGCCAAACTGTCTGGCCCTTTCCCATGACTAATCAAGTTTTTAAATACCAAAGTCCAAAACTACAAAAAAAAAAAATCCAAGAGGAATTTTGATAAGGTCTGTGACCAGTATCTAGTATTACCTTCGAAGAAATGGGATGATCTGACCTAAGGAAAATACCCATGGGATTCAATATCCGAAAAGATGGAGGTATACATGTAACCTAAAGCATCTATATTCATATAGAAGAGTTAGACAGTCAGAAAATAGAGGCCAGAATCTCAAATAACTTCTTTCTAACCAAACACACTTCGCGCAGCTTTCATATACATACACAATAATATTAAACATTAAATTATGCATATCATTTTTTTAGACCAATAAAAACCTTACATTTGACCAACACAATAGCAGCTGTACTGGTGAGACAAAAGACATAAATAGGAAATACCCAGTGCAGACCAGAAGATCACATAAGGCATATATGATTCCTCTTTCAGTACATACTCTCACTCCCAGGGATATGCAGCTTTGGACTTTCAGAGCATTACCAGTATGTTTCATAGACTTTGATGCATTCTTCTTTCATTAATTTGTCAATTAGTACCTTGTGTAACAAGGCTTCTGATTGACAGCCTAGTTACTCTAAGCTAAAAGCCTGGATTTTACAACAGAAGCATAGAGAGATTCCACAAGAGAGGGAGGGGAGAAGGCTGACACTGATGAGAGAAGTCCAGTTATTTGGAGCACACAGATTTTTTACAAGCCATATATGTAAAATACTTTATCACTTAATTTTAGTTTTGGTACCTAAATGAAATTAGAAGCCTGTAAACCTTCTGTTGCAATCATTTTAATAAAACAATGCTGCGGCTTTCTCTATCAAGTTGAGCATAAATTATTTTATCTAATATATTTATTCCAATATTTCATACATATATCGCACTTTATGTTCAAAAGATGCTTAAGTACATTCTTTCTTAATTAATATTTACTTAGTAGAAACCCCTATCTAAAAGTGACACTAATTATTAAAACCATCTGTTAGAGTAAATGTTCAAATCCTCAGAGACAGAGCTGTATCCTTGTTTTATGAAAGGCTTAGTACATTTCAGATGTTCAAATAAAAAAAAGTGGTTAATAAATAATTCAGAGATCACTGAATAAATTTGTAGGTTTTCTTTAAAAGAAAATATAAGCAAGAAGCTAGCATAAAGAAGAAAAAGAAGAAATATCTGGAAACAACAAATACAAGCATATCTGTGATAAGATAACAGGTGCAAGAAAAGCTAAACAAATATTATCAGAAACCAGATATATACAGCAGCGTTGCTATAAATACTACTTCTATTAAATTAGAGATGACAGGAGCCCAAAGCTATTTCCTATTTGAAATTAGACAGTCAAATCCAAGTCCCGTTATGAACAGTGGAAAAGAATAATTTACTTGAGCTCAAGTCAGATGAGACTCAACCAGAACAGTTACTGAGTTTATGCTATTTTCTTTCAAATTAAAATTCTATAAAATTAGTCTTAAGTGAAACCATACTCCCTAGAAAGATACAAGCAATATCCAGTCATTGGTGCTGCAAGCATGTAAACATTCCTCATTTCTAGTAGTTGTCATATTGTGCAAAAGGTTTAACAATTGCAAATTATTTAGGTGAAAAACTGAAAGTTGTTTGTAGCAACTACTATAGAGCTTTTGGTGCATTCACAGCTTTAAGTCCACAAGAAAAAGCTGTCATCACAAAGACACTACAACACAAGTATTTTCAAAGGCACGAACACTCAAGTTTTTCCTATCAAAGTATGGTATGATCGTCTCCACCCGGAAACGCAAAACTTGACACTGTAAGAAAGAACAAATGTTTTCTTTGCATCCTAGTTATCTGGCTTTTCAGAGAGCCAGCCTCTATCAATTAATTCTCTGAATATAAATATTGAGAAGACACTGGGTAAACACAGGAAATGGAGTTTTTGTCACCAGTAATTGGTGTATACATGAACTGCTACACACTTTTTTAATTCCAAATATCTTTCAGTCCCAAGGCAAAGGAAACTGAGTAGCACAGCAGTCAGCCAAAAAATCCAAAGTAAAATATCTCTTATAACCATCTCTCTTTACTGACAAACTAAAAACTGATATTAAAAGAGCTTACTTATTAGCATAAACAGCGTTAGCATAACAAAGAATTACAAATGAAATGTTTACTGGCTAAAATACACAGTAAGTGACAGTGATGTAATTTGCAGACTTCATTTTTATACCTCACGGAGGTGCAGTCTAGTCGTGTTTTAAGGCAGCTGATGAATAGCTTTAGTTTGGTTTATTTTACAAGTTTGCCAAATCTTAAGAGCCATACCTTGAAGTTAAATATAACGTATTATAAACTACATGACAAAGATTGGAAATGCTTGCCTTTTTGAAGAATTCAATCGCGGTAAAAAATAATGTGCTCAGTCTTAACTGCAACACAATGGGTGAAACTAGTTATTATTTGAAGAGTACTGCATCTGGGAAGTGCTTGGCATTGCAAAGGTAATCTCATTTTGTTTCAAGGCTGAGCTTTCCAAGTTTAACCTAAATAGCCCCACGCAAATAATCAATGTTTAAATTTCAGTACTGCATTAACTTAAAATCCATAGAGCATTTCTGTCTACAACCATAAACCAACTCCAAAAATTAGAAAACTGTCTAAAAAAACAATACTTCAAAAGCACTTTACTTCAGAATTCAAGTGTTATACAAAAATCAATCCATTATTCAGTTAAATAAGCTGTTTATGAGCAAGATTACTCTCTATTCTTTATGTAACTTTCTGTTCCAGTCATTACCATCTCTATATTAAAGAAAAGTCAGGGAATTTCCTAAAAGATAAACGCTAACAATTGTATTTAACTTGACAGTATGTTTGCCTTCATTTGATAGCTGTCTCAAATAGCTCTCAAATCAGTAGATAGCTGTCAAAAAAGAGAAACACCTTGGTTGTTTGTTTTGGTTCCTAAACATACTGATTCCATGTTAAATTAATAATCCTGGTCTTCTCAAGATAGAATTATGTGATTCGAGAAACATTAATTTTTTCCTTAAACAGTTTGCCCCTTTCCGGAAGTTTCAAGAATAGGTCAACTTTATGATTAAGTTGTACTAAAAAAAATTACTTGTCCATCAAGTTTAAGAATCCAGCAAGTACGTTTTTATAATAGTCTACCATATAAGCTTTATCTTTATAAGCAATCAGTTATCCTTCTAACAAATAACGCCCTATAAAGCATACTTTAAAACCCCCTCACTTAGAACCAAATATTACCACAGAATTATGTAAAGTAATGAATTTACTATGGTTATACACTTCACATGCAAATAAGTTTGGAAGAAGTGCAACAGGGAAATACATACTGCCTTAACAAGCAGACCCTGAAGCTAGTCATCTTTGAGGCTGGGGTTGCTTATCTTAGACCTGATATCAGAACCAGGCCCAAACAGCACAGCAGTTCCAAAGAGTAATATTTGACAAGCATCAGTGTGCAATAACATAAGATTACTGTCACATCCTTAAGAAGATATTCTTTTTGCAAATCTGGTTCTTTGCATCATTAAAAAAAATAAAAATCAAATGCTTATTCTCAAAGCAAATGAAAGCTTTTACACTTTCAGAAGTATACACACACAAATACACATATACTAAAAGACAACAGCAGCAACGGTGGCTTCAGGTTGGAGAGAGAGTAACAGTAGCTTCAGTACAAAGAAAAAGGTCACGATGCAAGTTATTTGTAACACTGAAATGAAGCTGACAGCTATGAAGCTTTTTTTTTATTTTACTGCATGAACATTATGCAATCTCCTTTAAGCTCAATCAAGCATTCAGCTTTCAAAAGCAGCTGAGCTGTGCTTTGGAAAATAAAGAACTTCCTTGCTGCGTACACTTGCCATTCAATTTATAAATATACAAGAGATCACAGATGATAAGTCAAATATTTTGAAGGATTTTGTCTGAAGCAGTTTACACAGCAGAGAATGGTATGCTTGCACAATTTATTCAGAAGTTATATTTCACACGCTTTCCCAAAAATGCTCACAGCAGAAGCCAATGGAATAGAAAGCTCAGTTTAACGTCATTTGCAAAATTAATTATGTAAGCTAAGTTTTCATTGTGTATATTTATATTTTGGGGCCCTGTTTCTGCTCTTGTTTACAGCATTGTAAACCAAATTACACAAACATGATATTACTGTAAGCAAAAGAGGATCTGGTTATTTTAATAGGATTTAATAAATTGATTCCATCTTCCACTGTAATAAGCCACCAGGTGAGAAGCACATTGGTCTTCCTGAGTTTCACTGTAAGGCCTACTTTGTCTCTGTTATGACCGGAAAGTTGTTTGGGGGGGGGGGTGGGGGAGCGGAGAACTCTCATGCCAAATCAAATGTAACTGTCAGCTGTGGCAAGTAAAATCTATCAGACAGCACAAACTGTATTTTTGGGAGCAGATGAGGTTGTGTCTTAGCAGAAAGGCATTAAAGTAACCATCAAAGAGAGTAAAAACAGGGATGACACTCACGTTAGATTACATTAGAAAGAAGAATCGAAGAATCTTCCTCTCTGTCTCCACTTCTCAATTACTCTAGTTTTAGTTGTAGAGGTGGAATACATAAGACTGTGAACAAAAATCTCTTTTAAAGTCTCCTACCTCATTATTTGGATCTTGAATGACCTTATAAAGAGCCGGTACCAGTTGTTTTTTTCGGTGCAATGTAGCTGCATAGTTGGAAATTTGTGTTTCAGGTAATGCCTAAAGGAAAAAAAAGGGGGGAAAAAAGTGTTACACTGATAAATCAATTCTTCCAAGTATTAATGACCTCCACAAAAGGATTCAGTCTCATCCCAACATCAAGAAAAATTCCTGAAGATCAGTAAGTTTTCAGACTTGTAACCTAGTTCATTCAGTAACAGTTCTTCTCCATACGAATAGCATTTAGGGGCACATACCAACTTTATGGGTTAAACCCAAAAGCAGTTTCAGATTTGTCTTTCATAAAATCATTTACTCCAGCTTGATATGAGGACTTTCTGTCTCGATATTCTATATTTAACAGGCACTTTTCAAAGTCTTTATTCAAAACAACTCAAATTACTTAAGAGGTGTGGATAATCTAGAATGAGCATGGACAGCCTCAAGTCCCACGAAGAGGGTGGGACTTTCTTTTTTCCTTCCAGCAGATTTTGCATCCTTGGCTCCTCAACAAACTTCCAACAACAGCATGCAATGACCTATTGCATATCATCAATAACGTGAGGAATTACTAATTCTTAATTTAAATAACAGATTAATTTCATATCAGTCACGAAATCAAGTTTTCTTATTTATGCATTATCCTGTATTTCACTCAGCATAATTATCAATGTGCAAAATAGGTTAAAAATATTCCACATTCTTCATGAGAAAACAATTCATTTTACACAGAGCATAGGAAAAAAAACAGCCAAATATTTTTCTTTAATATTTTTTTTTTTAATTACAAGCATTCCTACTAGTTTTTTTAAAAATAAAAAAGTTGCTCAATTAGAAATTTGGGCAGCATTATCCAGTTAAATTATATCAGCTTGATCTACACAGAAATATATGCTTTAAAAAAACCCACATTGCTATAGCCGTGTTCCGCTCTACCGTAATAAATTACTACTATAACTATGTATTGTATGTTATGTACCAGCTGACTCATTTACATAGAACTTTGCATGCTTTATGCATTATAAGAAGTTGAAAGATCAAGTAATAGATATTTTAAATGTTAATTATTGTATATTTAAAAAAAATTAAAAAATAAAAAAAAAAAAATCAATGTTCTGTGCCATAAAGCCAATGATATAGCTATCATTCATCTTCTTAGCTCACCTTGAATTCTGACAGCCATTCTTCCACGACACCTCTTTCTGATCCCAGCATTTTCTTACTACTGTTGCTTCTCTCTTACCTTTTGAAGAGGAAGGAAAAAAGAAAGTAAATTTGTAACTGTTTTGTAAAATCCTACCCCAATCCTATACACTGTTAACGTATTTCCAATAGAATTATATAGTATCAAACAATAGGAAAAGTTGCATTTTCGGACAACTGGTCCCATTTTATAGCAATGACTAAACTGTTCTCTTCAGACTTTTAGTCAAAAGTACTGCACATTAATGGGGGAGGAGGAAAAAAAAGGATTCAGTGCTTCAGGCCAAAATGTACATTATTTAAGGCAGACACATCATCCCATTCTTACTCCCTTACTGAATACAGTACAAGGAAGAGACAAGTGGAACAAAGTAAAGAGCATCATGGAACAAGTCATGTGAGATATTGTAATGTCAGTTCTAGATACAGCTTGAAGTAAAATAGTTTCATAAAACCAGTTATCAGAAATCCCAATAGCAGAACTTTACTACTTAAACCTTGTTCTTAAAGAATTTTGAGGCTTCTCATTTAAACAGCAAGATTTAGCTTTTCTAAAAGTACACTGGAATTCTCAGAAACAACAAGAAAAAGAAAACTTGCAAGGACAACTGTTACTATTATTTCCATTTTATACACAAGTCATATGCTAACGCCTTTTGAATTTTCATAAATTTGATTCTGAAGGCAATAGCAACCATGTTTAAAACACAAGGCATCATTAGACAACTTTGCTTGATGTTTAAATAGGTCTAAGCAACAAGGGTCTTTTTGTCTTTCCGTGTGATCTCAGTACACGTTGGCAATTCCTGGAAGTCATTAAGGTCACAGAAAATTTTAATCTAATAAAGTGAAATGAAACTATAGCCTAATACTAGAGACTAAAACCTAAGAATAGTGACCTGAAAAGGCATAAATTGAGGAGACAGTAAAATACAAGAGCTGTTTGAAGCCATACTAGACATATGAAGACAGTGATTCTTAGTTAAGGTTTAATCAAAAGTTTATTTTTGACAGGATCTGCAGGTTAACAGCTGCCTGAACAGAAAATCTGTGAAGGCACACTGTATTTTAAGAGATACTGTGGTCACTTTTTAAGAAGTTCATATTGCTATGTAATTATTACACGCCACAAAGCTGCCACACAGTCATATATCTTTACCACATTTTTCTTAAAAACTACAAATACTCATCAGCTTCAAAGCCCTTTAAAAAAAAAAATTCCTTCAATACAGTCAATTTTTTTCTGAAGTTCTTATAGCCTGGGGGTGGGGGAGAGGGGCAGGGAAGAAGTGAAACACTTCCGCAACCAGATGATAGCAAGATGAGGACTACTACAATCATTTATGCTTATCAACTTCACACAAGTAATGTCAAGAATACATTAAGTGCTACTATTTGCAGAATTTGTTGTAAAAATTTGTAAAAAGGTAGGTAAACATACAGTGAATTCTTAACTTTTTAAAATTTTCTTTCAGGTGGGTTTTGAAAATTATTTAGGCTCAATCAAAAGTTATGGGTTTGATACACAAATTACATCACAGAAGTCCTATTATAAACATCCTTTAAATAGTCAGACTACATGACTGGAATCACCTATTCTGGTCTCAGAACATACTTGTTTTGATTTCTGAAAGATTCGTGTTTAAGAACAGATCAGTATTCGTTAAACGGAAAATGAAGTGAAATAAGATATATAAATTGTGTTGGGAAGCTGTAAATTCAACATTAGCAACTTTGTATGAACAGGGCAACATACAGCATTTAGCATTGCCCTTGGCAGCGAGTTATGCAGCAAATACAAACCCCTGTGGGTAAGGAACTGCCTTAGATTTCTAAAGCGAGTTTAAATATCTTAAAAGATGTCAGATTCAGAAATAAAATTAGATTAATTTAAATTCAAGTAACACTTGGGTGAGTTACTTCAGCAGAAGCACTGACAGATAATTCTATAAAATAACACAACTAAATACATTTCTGACAACAAAGGTGTCCAAAGACATCCTTTTCAATAGATAGGGGAACAGATACCAGACATCAGAACGAGACATGGATATAAGTTAACTTAAAACACCACAGAACATGCTACAGAAGAAGTTGAGATTTAGTTCACTTTGTGTGGGGAAAAAAACCCAAAGCATTTTCTACAGAAAGTGCAACATTCAACTTTACCTCTTTAAAGAAGTCAATTTTCTAAAGGAGGAAGAGGAGGAGGAACGCAGCAGTTTTTCAACCTGGGATGCATTTGTCAAGCCTTCAAGTACTGCCCTGTTTTCTGAAAGGTGAAAAGAAACTCTCATGATCACAAAATAAGGCGAAATATAGTAAAGTAAAGCAAACAATAATGTATATATTTTTTGACCTTAAAAATTGAAGTTTATCAAATCCTCAAGAGCATATCTGGGTCCTTCCATAACAAAGCAATTTGCCATTTAAAAAAAAAAAAAAGCTCTGTATTTTAGCAGAGGAAAGAAAGGGATTGCCTTCATCCAAAAAGAAGACTTTGTCCCTTACCTATTAGTGGTGCACAGTACTACAAGCACGCTGGAAAGGAAAACTGAAGCACTATTTCTTACAAGGAACAGTGCAAGAAAGGTGCAAGATGAAAGAAAAGATTAATATTTTTCTAAAATGTGAGCTGAATCAATACCCTGACTTTGGAGAACATATACCTCTTAAATGTAATATATTAAAGACTTTTCCTCACTATCATGGTTTTTAAAACATATTCCTTACAGAGACAAAATTTGAAAGCCATTGCAAAAATCATGTATCACACTAAAGTTCACCTCTCACTTCAGGATCCCTTCATGCTGAGCATGAGGTAAACAACACACAAATGAGTCCACTCTAAGTAATTCAGAAGATTTCAGTATCTGGAGACCTCTAATAGGAAACTGAAGTACACAAACAATGGGTGCATTCTATTCCATACTGCTTATTCAATTAATTACTTTTCCGAATTACTAAAAGGTCCCTTTTTTTTCTTTCCTCCTCCACACTAATTAGAGATAGGCTAACATAACAGCAGGTACCTATCCTTTTCAGGCTATACTGCAAGTGAAAGCTTTTATCACAAGATGGTATACACAAACCAATGTCCTCTATGAATTTTCTAAAATCAACTTTTTTTAAAAAAAATGCAATGCCTTGCAGAAATCTTCAATAATACACTTCTGAATGAACGAAAAATCAAATCCTCTTCTTCGTTCCCTACCAATATTTATGAGGGGGTTGAAAAAAAATAAACAAATTTCTACCCTATAGGCACGCTGTATCCGATTACATACAAATTTTTAAACATGCACAGGGGACCTGAAAGACAACTAGAGGTATGTATTTAACTTACTATCAATTGTTGCTTGTAATTACCAGGCGTGCATCTTCAAGACACAATGTCAGGTCTGTAAGAGTTGATTCAGGACTTCTAGAAGCTTCCCAAGTTTTACAACATGCTAGAAACAACCTTTACATCCAGACATGATAACTGATATACACCACTCTCTAGAAATATCACAGAGTCCCAACTAGGTGTAAGTTATTACGCTTGCTACCTAGAGGTTCAGTTGTACTTAACCTGCTATCTCTAGTGTCAAAACCAAAAATACAGATCCTAGAAGTTCACCAGGCAGGCCCTTCCAGAGCTGCATTAAGTTAAACTTCATTTTTTCCTCAATAGGAACTCAAGTTATTTTAGCCCCAAAGCAAGAATCACAGTTATATACCAGCAAATCAGACAAGGGAACTTCTATTTCTGTACAGGTTTCCCCACAAAAGGACTACGCACAGACAGATGTGCACAGACTTGGTTGGAGAATCAGGCTGTAACAGTTCAAAATTTTTCATTTGCTTATCAGTTTCCTTACAAAAAAAATCTGCAGGTTTTCTAGAACTAAATTTAAGTAGAGGTAATAATAATTTAAAAAAAAAATCTACATAGCATCACAGATGGGGTATGGGGGTTCAAACTCTTTACACACAGAAAAGAGTAAATAATTGTCCTTAAGTCAGAGGCAAACATCAGCTGTAATTGATGGCCAAAAATTCCCCTCTCCTCCAAATGATTACTTCAGATTGGAAGATCCCATTAAAATCTAAAGGCAAATAGCTCCTCTTCTCCAGCACTGTATCAACTCGAGAGTACATCAACTCTGCATGAAGTTGACTATTTGCTTGAAGAAACTTTGCAAAGGGGAATTAAGATTATGCTTTAAAACAAACTAACAAAAGCCCCAAAACAACAACAACCAAATTTGCCAAAACACAAATCCCCCTTCTCTTTACGCTCCAGTGAACAGCAATATGTATGTAACTACAGCAAAGCTACAACATGAAAGCAAGATGTGTATTCAATAAAGCCATGCTGAACACCAAATACTATTGTATATTTTAAGTAGCAACAAGCATTCTTTGCTCTATAGCACAATTCAGAGCAAGACTGCAAGAAGAACACTAAGCAAGCTAACTGGCAGAAATAAGGAAATGCACAAGGCTATCAAGAAACACATGCATCAGGCCAGTAAAAATGTAGTAGTTTAGAGAAGAATGCTACAAGTAAGTGAAACCAATGAATTGAAGGATTAGCAATTCTCCCAAGTCAGGATTCAGCCTGGCATATCTGAAGAAATTACAAAACCACCAAGAGTCACAAGAATGATTCAAATACCTTACTGCAAATGCTACAGGGATACCAATGTTGCTACTACGGTAAATCAAAAATGTCAAGTATCATAATGGTGTAAGGCCTAACTGACCTAAGAAATTAACTCCTCTTACAGAAGTCTATTGAGCCTTACAGAAAGTCCACATATAGCTGTTTGTCAAATAAGTCAACTCACATAAAGTTAAAAAGTGAATCTGTGCTGGTGTCAAAATTTGGGTGCAGTGTGATGTTATAGTTAAGCCCATGTAGTGGCTAGCTACCATGAAAAAGGAAGAGTCCCCTCCAGTATCTCAAATACTTCTCTCTCAATTTTTGTGCTGTGCATCTTCATCCAAGTCCTGTTCAGGGACTCCCCTCAGTGTAAGTCAGCTTCAGAATCAGAGCCATATCTGCTGCCTAGGAAAGCAGCCATCTTCGGAACAACGGCTGAAGCACCAAGCTTATACTATGCCCTTTAAGAACAATGCCAGAGCACAGTGTTTTCTTACATGCAATACAGTAAGATTTTAACAGTTCTACTTTGAAAAAGCATAAGAATTTTTGCTAAGGTTTTATGTGATAATCTCAAAAGTATGCAAAGGATTAGAATATGGGGCATCTTCCACAGGAATCTTCTGCTTATTCATCCCTGAAGAAAAGGACACTATATAGTGCTTTTTGTGTATTTGTTAGGAGAATGGGGGAAAAAGTTTTACACAATACATCTTTTTGGGCCATCTCTACTGTACAATCTATCTATTTTCCCTCAATGAAAATTCCACATGCAGCTTTGTGTGGTAGCTTATGTAAATACAGCTAGTTGTTCTGATGCTTTCAGAACATTTTTGACTGGATGTACATTAAAGACCAATAATATGAACTATATCCAAGGAGGAAAAGCACTGTATGTGTCAGTCTTGCACCACATTTACAGAAAAAAAATCAACACAAACTATTGATTTCTCCAATGCTACATTTGCATCCTTCTTGGAAGACTTTTTCAGATGTTAAAGCTTGCTTTGCTCATGTGGCTTAAAAAGGATATAGACATATAGCCCACACCTATTCCAGCTAGGATTACTCTACTAGTTCCATTTTAGGACAAATAATCTCTCCCTTTCAAATTATCTGCCTGGATATTAAAAGCATTTTTAAGGACTTGTACAAACAGGCAAGATAGTCAGGTCATGGATTTACAGCACACTCACTCTGCACTGACTCCCTACACAAAGACTTAATAGAAGCCCAGTGAGTCTCTTAGCACCCCCTCAGCTACCCTGCTGGAGTGGGGGGTGCTGCCCCGTTCTGTACCACCACACTTTGCCACTTTTGCGAGAGGAACATGAGTACATCAGCTATGTGACTATCTCAGCCTGACACACAGGCTGTACTCTGGGATTTTTACATGAGCATGTGTAAAGCACTTCTCATGCTTACATTCACTCCCTGCTTTGCTGTACCTTTAGGGGAAAAAAAAAAAGATATATATATATATACACACACACACACACGTACACGAAGCGCCATGTGGGTGAGTCTTTAAAATAAACTGGTTCAACTGCATTAAATGCCATGCATATTGATTCAAAGTTAAAGCAGCTTGAACTAAGAGCATTGAATTTCATTTCCAGCGCATTCATGTCTTTCCCAAAGCAAACAGAATACAGGGAATATAAGAGGATCCTCATGTTAATTTTTAAAAGACTAGATTTTATTTTTTTTTCCTACTATGGCTCTAAGGTTCTTATAATATGCAGGAAGGATAACAACTAAGCAGAAATTTAGTTATTAGTAACAGTAATAATTAAATATACTAAAATATTTTAACATATGGACTGATTGTTAAGATTCCTTACATACCAAATAAGCAGCAAGTTTAAATTCACATTAAAGCACGGAATTGAAAAGTTACAGTTGGGAACATGGGCACGCAATGTTAAAATCAAATATAAAAATCAATTACTAAACAGCTTTCCAAAAAAGCACTTAAAGTAATAATTAAAAAAAGTTTTCTAAACTTATTCATCATAAAATGGCAGAATATGAGACATAAGGCTGTTAAATTATTAGACCTAGAACCTCTGTGCTTACAGTTACAATATTCTGTTCTCAAAGGAAGTCACAATCTTGCATTGTGCATGTGCCAATTATGGTTGAGATCTAAACAGAATTTTACCAAGCAAAAGCACTCTCCTAGCTTATGCTACACACACAAAAAAAGTATGAAACCATGAGTTAACTCCTGGTGTTAACACGAGATGCCTACACATTTAAGAACTTAACTTTCAGTGGGATAAATGAAAGAGCACTTCACAACTTTAACTTTCCAGGTGTACTTATGATGACAGTTTGGGGAGGATTATACTAGTTATAAAATATGTATAGACCAAGAGACAATGAAAATGAAGTTAGCAATAGACTGAAATACCATGAGATAATGTTTAAATTACAATCCTTTTATTTGCTTACCTATAGACTCCCATTTTAGAGACCCTTCATATAATTCACTATCATCTATATTATCTGAAATAAAATTTATTACAGTAACATACTATCAAACTAATGAAACGTAAACCTCTCATAACTGCCCAAGAACTTTTGACTTCTACAGTAATAGACATGAAAATGGTTTAATCAACTTCTCTCATTAGAGAGCACATTTTTCACTTACATTTGGAGTAAAAACATACTGACTAAATATGTTTATTATTTATTGGTCTGCATTTAAACCACTAACCAAGATCAAGCTGCAACAGCAAAACAATTATCCAAATAATCAGAGCCAACAGCCCTCGCTATACAGGTATACCAAGTATTACTGTGAGAATTAAAAAGAAAAAAAAAGTGCTACCAATTAGATATTAATAATTGATGACATTTAAGAAGATATAACTAGTCAAGTATGCAGAAGGTTTTTGTTGGTAGTTTGTATTTGGCTGGTTTGGGGTGTTTTTTTGCTTGTTTGTTTGAAAGAAGCCAGGATTTTATACTGGCTTCAAAGTACATGGGGGAGGTTACATAAATAGGACATGCACTTCGAGAATAAATCCTTTTTTTTCCATTATGTACTAGATGTCATGATGTATATAATGTAATTGAGTCCTAACTGCATGATGAATAACAATATTATATATTTTTACTTCAAAGGCTATGGCAAGACTATTTTGCAATTAAAACCTGGACTGTCTCAACAAAACGAACAAAGCTTCAAGCTGCATGATCTCCTTCTCCAGTGCCTCTCATGCAAGAGAAAATTACTGGTTGACAGTAGGTCGAAAAGAGCAGAAAACTCAATTATCAATATAGCTTGTTCTTCCACCTCTCATATCTCTAACTCATTACTGAACGTGGAAATAAGTGTATTTAAAGAAAGAATTTTCCATGCTGCTTCTGTAAAATAGCAGCATGGAAATCATCAAGAATGCATCCTTACTCTGAATTAAATCTACATTCAGTTCCTTTGATCCAGAATGTTCTCTGTAACAAGAGCACCTTCATTTAATACAATTAACTCTCTGGGAAGCAGAGTAGATAAAGACAACATGAAATAAGGTGGTCATAACTACATACATGCTTCCCCATCACGCACACACTTTAACAAGACTGGTGAACTCTGGATAAAGGAAACCAGGCAACATGCTGACAGACACAGATAACAAAAAACCAATTTGAACGTCTCATGATGAGTTGTTCCTGAGCGCAGAGGTTTAAAAGACCATATGGAAAAAGACTGGGTAACACATTCAACAGCCTATTGAAAACATCTGCTCAGTAACATATCAGCACCCAAAAAAGAAATCGAGATGTTTACCACACAGAAGTGGTAAACAGTAAATCTGAAAGCATGCAAGTAGAGCATAGAAAATTGGTAATATGCTCTTATTTGAAATACTGGCCTACATTTGATTCAAGCAACGCAAACAGAAGTACGTATAAGGCAGAAAAGTGGTTAAGAGGCAGTTAATGACAAAGATCATGAGAAAAACCTTCTAACCTGAATATGGAAATAATTTTAAAAATTCAAAGAAAAAATAACTCTGTGTCTTAGAAGCACATGTAATTAAGTGGTAGAGAAGGCAGAATGGATTTTTTGTAACAGAGTAATACAAAATAAAACACTAAAATATAACACGGTAGAAATGTTAGACTACTAACAGTATACTGTTTCTCATACTCTAAAAGTAGGACCCATTATAATAAAATATCATGAGGGAGATATTTTAGATAAATATTATAGCACCTGTTTTACGTAATTACTTCTTTTTTAGAAGAAGAAGAGTAAAGGAGAAAACTTACTGGTGTAATCTAGCACTTAATTGATATGCTTTACACAAAACTTTTCCTAGGAGCACCTCCTTCATTAATTGCTCACTATATAGGCATATACAGCTTCATCCAGCTACTGTAAGTTACACATTAGACTACATTAAACAGTCATGGTATGGTCTGATTTTCACACTGGAAAAGGGATTGACTCTTAGGCTAATCTGATCCCAAGAGAAAATAAGATCAGTTTTGGGAATGTTCCGTTTTGGTGGACTACTTTTGTACTTACTTAAAAGTACACGTATTATATGTTTCTTATAATAAACATATCACAAATACCATTGTGATTCCCTTCTATCCATCTACATAAATATATTATTCTATCACAGCCATATTTAATAAACACTTAGGTAAGTTGCCATTTTGGTAAGGAAATAAAAAATAAATTAAAAAAAAATGTTGTCCTGAACAAATCAGAGCTATAAGTGCAACGTGGTGTTAGAAACACGTACAAGCATTGTACCAGAACTCTCTTGGCCATACAGCTCCACAGCACAGAGAAACAGAAACTTCTACAAGGCACAAAACTGACAAAGGCAGAAATAAACAAAACTGTCTTTGGAGAGTTACCAATTTAAATCAACTCAAGCAATCTCTTTAATAGAAAGAGAGCCCTCTTCCAACTCCAGTTCTTTGGTAATTTCATTGGAAGCTTAAGCAGACAGACATGCATTCCAACTTTAAAATATAAATGCTGACATATTCTATGTGTGGGATTTAGGTTGCCAGCCTTATTAGACAAGCCTTAGTCATGCAAGACAACTTGGATAAGACACTTCTTCCCTGCCCACTCTGACTCACTAGAAAAATCAGGATAAAACCCCTTCTTTTTGGATACCAGCAACAAAGAAAGTTATATGAAAATGATGGGATAAAGCCTTATCACAGTGATGACAAATACTCCCGTGAATTTTCATGGTACCATACTCGCACTGTGAGCTCCATATCTTATCAAAAAGGTCACATCAATTTCAGCTGCTGCCAAAAAGGGGTAAAGAAAAGACACGGCCCATCTGTTCCAAAAAGCCTCCACTAAATCATTTTAAGCCCTAAATTATCTTCTATGTCTTTTCAAGCACCAGAAAGCTCAGCTGCCAAACCTTCTATATTTCTACAATTACTACAGTGAAACTGCTTTGCAGATACAAAATTGCTGAAGACAGACAATTAGGGCAGTGTGAATTAAAATACAAGAGTGAAAACAGACACTTTATAGCAGAGCTTAAAATATTATTTTAAAGCTGATGTTTTCATTATATTGCATAGAGTAGTTGTAGAAAGCTACAGAAGTCAGGTTACTAGAGGAAAAATTAAGTCCTGTTTGCCTCACAGAGTCTAAGAACATGAATAAAACACAGTTGTAACACTTGTAGCTAAATGTCTCTCTTAGGAGTTCACACAATGAATGAGGCAGAAAAGAGAAGAGTCAAGATGACTGAGAAAGTGGAAGGAGACATTTATCTTCTGTATATGAGAAAGTACTCCTCTACTTTACTTACAGGATTTGGGAAACAGTAATATAAAGAAATTATCCTGCACCCTTAAATACAGCAAAACACATGTTAGTTATTCTATTATAAAGACTCGACACACTTAAAAATATATATATATACATACACGTAGGTTCGCCACAGAAATATTACCTTATTCTTTCAGCACCAGTTTCCTTAGAAACAACTTCATGTAGTCATCCTACACTAAACCTAAAACATTCTCTTGTCAGGATCCTGTATGATAACCCATCCTACGCTAAACAATACAGGCTCATCCTCCCTTTGCATCAGTTCATATGCAATAACTCTTCCTATTCTAATTTGTCTGCAACTCATTAATTTCTTTACTTAGGATAACATTTCCATGCAAATTACTTTCCATGTAACCCTACCTGTCCCAAACACCTTCTTGGTTCACAGTTTTGCTTCATGAAGTAACCTTAAAAGACCTAACTAAAGACAGAAAATGCATAGTAAAAATGGAGCGGGGGGGGAAAATCTAACAGAAAGCTAACACTTGCAAAACCACAGTTAAGGGACACTCAGTGCTAAGTACTAAAAGTGAACAGGCACGAGCTAGGAGAAATCTTGAAACAGAATTTCTGTGGGAACAAAACCAAAATAAAATTCAAAACCAAAACAACAATAACCAATCAACAACAAAAAAACCACACCACCAAAAACCCTTAAACACACGCTTTGGAATAGGACTGCAAACATTATGATGTGAAAGGTCACTATCTTGCCTGCAAAGGAAAGAAATACGTGCAGAAACAGTTCTAGAAATATGAATTGTAGATTCTAAGCAGCTTCCCATTTTTGAGCTGTAACATCCTCATTTGATAGAAATAAATGCCTGTTATATTATGAAAATAGCCATAAAAAATGAAGTTCTCTATCAATTACAGAGCAGTAAAATATCAATACATATTTCTCACTGTAGTATCTGCTACCAACTGCAACTCACATGAACTAGAATTTAGGTTACATATTCATTAATTAATTTACCTAACCTCCTTTCTTCTACCCTAAGTATTCCCAAAGAGATCTAACCTAAAGAATCCTCTGCTGAAAGTAATGAAATCCCACATTCTAATCTTTTAATTTCCAAATGGTAAAGCCTTCAGCTCCAGGAAGTAGAGTGTAAGTAAATGAAGCTGAGGTGACAGATTCACCTCCCCGTCCATAAACTTACTTACATATCCACAAACTCTTACATGAGTGGAATCTTCAAATTTATTTGAATTTACTTCAATTATAGCTAATATTATGTCATATTACTGATTTTTTTTTTTAATGATACAGTAAGAATACAAGGTTCCAACATAAACTTTCAAAATACCAGAATTAAAGGTCCAAAAGCATTAGGATATATTCCTTTATTGCATGATATATGATATGCCATAAATTTCATACATGTACCTCAAGACGCCTCATTCACATTTAAGATGTATGGTTTTCACGATAAAATCAGTTCTGATTGATATCCTGGTGCTGCTTTTCCAATACAAGTTCCTAGACTTTAAAAAGCAAACCGAACAACAAATATAGTTACATGAAACATCACTGATCTCACCACTACTCATCAAGACAACACAACTTCAGAATAGCACAGATTTCTTCCCCTTGACCTAACAGACTATACAAGGCAGTCCAGCTCTGCACAGAAAACATGAAGAGAACTTAGGGCACACACACAGACCGCTTGCTATTCACAGGTAAAGCACAGCAGCATCAAGAATCCAGAAACAAGATCTGTTTCAACTTTCAGAGTCAAAACTGCTCAGACCATAGCTGCCTTTACTACTTCCAGTTGTTACTTTACAGCAAACAAGTTGTCTTCTTCCATGTCATGCATCACAGCATTATTTCAGTGTCAATCAATTTCAATCTCACACTTATTTTCTGAAAGTTAAAAAGGGATTTTAAGAACTGCGAAGAACAATCTCACAAAATGAGAAGAAAACCAGTTATTTTATATTGAGATTAGACAGACCATACAAGTCAGAATTTCCACGCATAAGTAACACATGTTCCTGACCATCTTAATTCTATACAACACAATCCATTAAGAGCTACTTTAACATCAACTATCCATGTAGTTGATCCAGTTGATTAAGATGACTGTGCTGTAAAAATTGATGCTTAGGACCAACCCTAACTTCACTAGGATTCCTCCAGAGCAAGAAATTACATGGCCTTTGTTGGACTCTCTCCTTCACAGAGAACAGGCAACGAAATAGTGCCTCTAAAGAAAGCACACTTTTTAATCACCTTATCAGAAGCTCTCATGAAATTCTAAAACTCAGCTTATCACATGGAATTATATACTACGTCTCTGTGAAATAACTATATGAGAATTAAAACACTAGTAAATGTAAACTAGTGCAACAACTACACCAGTTTCCCCTTTTGTCTTGCTATGAGTTTAATAATTAATCTTCACTGTTGAATAGTTAAACACAATGCATATTGTTTACACAGTTGTTATTCTTCTACTGTTAAACTGATATTAGAACAGAATAGTGACTGACCAGTCATAAGGAAGGACTAGTTAATATTTTAGTGTGAAGTGGTTAATTTTTTATGTATTTTTTAAGTAGTGAGGAGCACTAAATTACTAACACATGTGGGGGTGTTCTTTCTTGGGGTGGGGGGGAGAGAGTTGGTTTTTTGTTTGGTTGGGTTTTTTTAATCTGAAATTGAAGTCTTCTTTCCTGGGGCAAAACTTTGCATACAATCTCTTTAAGGACGTAATATAAACCTAATACAAATAACTTAAATGAACCAGATCTTTTATGCACCCTGTTAGGCAAGACTTTCCACAATGCTCTTCATTTATCTAAATGAATCAATTTTTAAAAAAAAAAAAAAAAAAGCAGCCTTACACATATATAGCCTTGATGACTTCAACTGAAATGCACAGCCCTATTCTCCCCACCAGACATTGCAGAAACATAAGCAACAGCGAGATATTAAATGGATACTACTATTTTCATGCATATTGTCTACTCATAGCCCAAACAAAATTTTTTTTTTTTGGTCAAATACTGCCCTAATTCAGAAAGCTGTCTTTCAAGATTACAAAAAATTACAGATTTCACAGGCAGCATTGAAAATCCATGCAGCTAGCTCCACAGGTACCCCTCCTCCAGTTTGTTTGGTGTAGAGGGAGGAACGGAATTTATTTATACATTTTACAATGTTATAGTTTTCAACATATTTTCCTTGCACTCAAAAAAACAACAGCAGAAATTCTCACCGAGAACTCGATGTTCTAAACCTCAGTCATTTTTACATAACCTTGCCCGTACACAGAGAAACTCTGGGGTTTTGTTTGTAATACTAAACAGTTTTCCTGCTAAAAACAGACTTCAAAAGCAGTTGGTAGAAGAGTACTTTTCCTTCCCTCATGTCTCCTCGGTAAATTTACCTTTGGAAAAAGACCATAGATGGCTTTATATGCAAACATCTCAAAGCATTACACTACTGCTTTTTGAAAGTAAATTCTATACACTACATCTACTTGAAATAGAAATACATCCACATGAACTACACTAAATAAAAATAGTTTCCTTATTCTTTTACAGGTAGGTCGCACTGCCCATCTAGATAACATTTATGATCTTACACATTTTTTATTAATTGTATTGGCAATACAGCCAATTCTGTTTATTCTCTTCAAAGACATCATAAAAAAATTTTAAATCAAATCCCAAGTTTAATTAAACAGCTTGTTAAAAGCATCACACTTCTCTTTCCCTATGCAACTGTGCTGACAGGAATCAGCAGCATTTACCGAAGTTCAGGCCCCAGGTACCTTGAATTGTTAGATTATATGTTCTTGGTGTAAGGAATATACTCATCTAACATCCTTCATATAGCACGCTTCACAAAACACATGCAGTCTTTCAAGGGCAATTTAGACAGACGGTATAGGAATACTGAGGTTACTGGAATGCAGACGGTGGACCAGCAGAGCATTGAGCAACTTCTTGAAAAGTAGGGTTGATCAGGTATAAAACAAAACAAAATCAACAAATAAACAAGCAAACAAAAAACCCACACCAAAACAACACAAACACCCAACAAACCAAAACCAACTCACTCAGTCCACATGTGACTACTTTAGTATGGAAGAAAAATGTTCTGAACAAAATACAAATCCAGACCTAACACCCCAGTACTTGCAATTATGTGCAGATTTCCAAGTTAAGATGATTATGTAATAATTATTTCTTACCACTGTGCAGCAGGAGTTTCATACCTGGGGGGAGGAGGGGTGAGTGCGGGGGGAAATCCTCATGCTTTTTGCCTTATCAGACAGCTCTTCAGCTGGCACATTGAAAAGAGTTTCTTAATCATCTTTTAACGACTCTTTTTCCTAATCAGTTCTGTTTCATTTGAATAATTAAAACCAAGAAATAAGATTGTAACTTCAAACTCTCTCCTGTAATAAAAAATTAAATGCTAATAAAAACCTTTTTAATTTTCCATAGATCTGATGCATATGCATAAACATGCAGAATTTACTTATAGCAACATTACGCATTTCAGAAAGCTATAAAGTCTGCATTTGCAGAGACAAAGAGATAATCATCACAATCTATTCAAAGCCAACATACATTACAAAAATGGAATGCCCCAACAGTTCATAGGAATAGCAATAAAATAGCCATTATTGGAATTTTGCATAAAGCTAGTACATGCAGGAAAAATATTTTGTCTATCAAAATCTACCCATTGGAATACGAATTTTATATGCCTCAAAACTTGATAAAGCTGATAACTCTTTAAATGGTGATTAAGGTTTCCTAATTAGTTTGATAATGTCCATTAAGATCTGTTCCCTCCTCCCTCTCACAAGACCAAAAATTTGTTATCAAAATAAGCTATCAAATACAGTCTCTGGTAGGTTACAATCATGGAAGTATCATCAGCAGAGAAGCGCAGTTGACCATCATACCCATGCACATCTCCACCAGCCAAATGTGGCAAAGTTCCTACAAAATGTTTCAATAAAATGACAAGCAGCAACGCTAAAGAAACTCTTTCCTAGCAGCTGGCAAAAATAATTAAAAAAAAATGGCATAACACCCCCACTGACCAACAGATCACTTTAAATCTTTCTCCAGTATACATCAAATCTTAATTTATTAGATGAAATTAACATCTGGAGGCACCTTCATCTTTAAGTTTCCTTGAACTTCTTTCTACTTTTCTTACATTGAGCCCAGTGTTGTGTCTTTAGCACAGACCAATACCTACAAGTCTGAGAAAAAGGGCACAGAGGAAATGAAAAACAGCCTTTGAACACTTATATAATTATACGCCATCAAGTAAAGGGGAAGGGGGGGCAGCATGGGACACAAAAAACACCCTGTGACAATCAGCACAATACTTGATTACACAATTTTGGTAGCATCAATGCCAATTAGTATTGGCCACTGACCCCTAACTCAGTCTGGAATCCATCCACAGACCTTAACCCGATTAGGACTTTGTGCACAACAAACGTGAAATCCCACAGTTGCACATTTTCTGCCTTAGCATTATGAGTTTTACCCAATTTAAGTATTGAAGTAGCTAGGGGAAAAAAAAGTACAATTAAAAACAAAGTTAATGCATAAACATTATTATGGAATTTATTAGAGCATCTCCAACTGTTTTCCTAAAAATTTTAGAGTTTAAGCTTGGGCTAACTCGGCAAGTTAAAAATTAGACATAAACCACTAACATTTTAATTTCAATTAAAAAAGGAAATTAGTGCAGTAGTTTTAGTTTTGCATGTACACTGCTAAAGTTACATTAACTGCTAAAAAACATAGCAGACTTGACGCTAAGTGAAAGGATTTAAACTATACACAGAGGGGAAAAAGCAAAGCATGCACTCTGTCACAGAGTTTAGTGCAATGATTCCTGGAACATGAGATACAGATATATATAATGCAGCTGCCATGTGAATGATTTAAACACCCAGATGCCTCTAAAACATGTTTTCTTTCTGTGACTGAAGTGACCACAACAATCCAATGAAGTTGCATCTCCGTATGTACAAAGAATGACTGCATATGTATTTTCACCATTGATTCTCCCTATACATCTAAAAAGACCACTACTATACTAAAGGACTACTATTATACTGTGAAGGACTACAATGCATATTCCAAGTCCAATCAACACCTGCACAGGCAAAAGGGCATCTCAGTTATTTTTGCAATTGGTCCTTTGGAGACTCACAGACAGGAAGCCAGGCCTAAACTATTCACATTTCAGCAACCAGTTGGCCAGACTGGGCAAATATCCAAAGCAAATTATTTTTAAAAATATATTTGCTGTCTCATTATAGTGAGGAGAAAGAAAGTGTTCTCTCCCTCTAGCCCAAAGAAAGAACAAGAAAGCTAGGAAGTTCTCTTATTCCACAGATAAACAGAGGCTTCTCAAACACCTGGTGTTTACAGTAACCTGGGTGAAGACAAAGTTGAAGAGTCACAGGACATGAAACAAGCCTTGGCGGCGCACACGCCTAAGCAAACAGAAAGGTACTATGCTGCTACTAGCCATCCTGATCACCAGAGAATCATGAAATTCACGTGCCAGTTATGATTTAAAGGAAAGGTTGCCATCACAGACCGTCTATGAAAATAAACAGCACAGAAATACAGCTTATGAATGCTTAGCTTAGTTCAGTATTTTAGGTACTTCTTTTCTACTTTCATTCAACTTAGCCTCCAGCCCAGGATTCCCATCTCTATTTGTATTTCCATGGGTAACACTTAACTGTTTAAGAGATTTTCATGAAGCTCTTGCTACTCTGACATGGCAAGCTTTGCGCTGCTATCTGCTGCAGTTCATTAACATGAATTAAGCTATTAGAGTAGCTCACACGAAGTGTGACAAAAACAGCATGTCATTCTGTGATCTTCCCAAGAAATTACTAAAAATATGATCTAATAGCTCCACGAAACTTAAGGATGTTACTATTTGAAACTACTGCATAGATGCAGCACTGAAGAGAGACCATCAGGTATCATGGTTTGTCGATTACATAATTATCAAATAGAATGGACACACAATTAGCAATCTAGAAGCAGCTTTGTAAGCTCAGCTGTTTTGTTTAAGGCCTCTTCTATGCTAAGAACAAGAAACAAGTAGCTTAAAAAAGAAAATAATCCATGCACATAAGGAACTAGTCATTTTTCCATTCCACATCTAAACCCCCCTCGCTCTCCTGTGTGCCCATATTTAGATCACATCTCTATGCTGTTCTGGCTCAATTGAACATCTTTTTTTAAAAAAAAAAAAGGCAATGGAAAGTTCTCCACTGTTACACACAGACAAATATGAGCTTTTGCTAGGATAAACCCTTCATCAGCATGCCTTACATTTCTATGTAAAAGGGCACATTATTATTAACAAACACCTCGGTCACTTCTTGTGTAATTTCACTGAAGTAAATGGACTTTAACCAATCATCTGTCTATCCCACTGCTGTTATTAAAATATTAAGGGTTTGAACAGATATTAACAATCCCTCTTATACTATCTTTGTTGTACAAAGAAAGACTTGTACTATCAAGACTGGGTTCTAACTACAAACACATGCATTAGTTTTGTCTACTGAATTTCAGTTTTACATATTTTAGCAAAGCAACATGGTTATAACAGAAGCATGGAAATTCACACTTTAAGGCTGGAGAAATAAATATAAATCTTAGCATTGACTTCAGTTGTGCCAGAAACATGAAGAATTTTCATCTGAAAAATTTGGATAGCAGGTATCCACACTTATCAAGTGATCTGACATCTTTCTTTAAGTTCTGTGCAGATATTAAAAACCAGTAAAACAACTGTTCTAAGTAAGGAGCTTTTTTTAATAGCTATTTTTAACTGCATGTGTGTTTCCAACCATAAAGCATGAGGGACAGCAGTCATACGCAGAAGCATCAAATATTTTTTTCAAAAAAGTGTACCCCTAACCTGGAGTAATAAAGACATATCAAAACTCAAAATTGAGCATTTAGATTTTTCTTCTTTGCCGTACTCTGATGGCATGCCCTAGGACACTTGGCAGATTGCTCAGTCCACCCCTTCCATACTAAGTTTACATAAAAGCCTCCTACTTTTTGAAACTTTTCTCAGCTAGAAGGTTATTGACCCTCCTATGTTCAGCCATCACGATGTTGCTACCACATGGTCTAAAGCAGATTGTGGAATTACAAGTGTAAGCTTACACTGGTCAAGAGATGTCAGGGCTTCACAAAATTCATGTTTAAAAAAATTCTAAAAAAATAATAATTTCTAGCTAATTTGCTTTCACATGCAGGAAATACCATATTTAAATTTACAGAGACAAAACATATTTAAAATTACAGAGACAAGCTAACTTAAGCTATTTCTAAAACAAAATCTACTACACTTATGCCTACATGTCTCCAATGTCTTGTGCTTAGGATATTTAAGAAAGTTGCTTGAATGACTGCTACAAGCTTCTTCAGATTTTTTTCTGTATCAATTTTTCTACCTTGTGGCCCTATTCCAAATCGGAAGAGAGGCAGGCATGCAGAGGGGCTGCTTTACAGCCTCTGCTACAGCTCAAGATATTCTCAAACCTAAAGGAGACAGAAAGGACAAAGCAGAAAATAAGATGAGGAGATGAAAAGAAGAAACAGACACCAGAACTCTCAGAAATAACCAACCTATTTGAATAAAAAGAAAATAAATGAAGACAGGAAGGAAAAAAAGAAAAACCAAGCAAATTTTACACATTTCACCTCATTATTTTTCAACTCAGTATCTTCTCAGCTGAACAGCCATGAAAAATAAGATCATTCTTTTAAACTTTCTTACTGTCTTTCCAGATAGATGTAGAACAATTCCCCCACTCCAAATATGGGTCAAAGCAGGGCAGAAGAGGAGTGGAAGATCCTTAATACAATTACATTTTAAAGTTCACAAACTGCTAAACATTAGGAATAGAAATAGAAAAAAATCCCAGAAGTATCAACATTGCCCTGTATGAATCCACAAACCACAGTCATGCAGCCTGCACAAATGTCCATGTCATACATTTCACTTAAATATAATTCAGAGGAACAGTAATGTGTAACTATTTAAAGAACTCATGAACCATACATAATGCAGACACCAATACAGAAGACCAAATCAGTGCAGTTTTCTGAAGAATCACAGTAAGTAAAATAAAAACATAGTAATATTAGCTAAATTATGGAGATTATACACAAGTAATATATAATATAAATATATAGATAAAAATATAAAATGAGATGTCACTAAGTAATCTGTCCTGTAGAAAAAAAAAAATAAAAAAACTAACAACCCAGAATATGCAAAAAGAGTGAATTCCTGGAAGAGTGTTCTAAAAGGTTTGAACTGCTCCAGCCATCTCCATCATGTCCTATGCTGAAGAGTGTTAAGCAGCCAGGGAATTTGGCGTTTTCCAAGTAATAACATTCAGTACTGAGAGAAAAATAAACAAACAGTTTACCACTTTGCAGTAGTTATTCACCTGACGTTTTATTTCACCACCCTAGTGGGATCTCCTTCCAAATGTCTCTGGCTCTCTATTTTCATGCATAAGGAGGTTAATAAATTTGAATCATAAAATCCATAGTGCTCTACAGAATCACACTAGGTGGTCAAGGTGGCAGATCTGGCATAGGCAGTGGGCAGCAGAAGCAAACTGAACTGCCTGCAGAACAGAAAACAATCAAGGAAAGAACGAAAAGGTGATTTGCCAATGATAGTTCTGTCTTTTACAAATCACCTGAATTGTGATCACTAACAAAATATCTATTGAAGTAGATAACTGTAAGTGATTTTTATTCCCACTAATGTTTTCAAATAGAATCAACAGTATGAGAAACACAGTATTTCAGAAGAAAAGAGTATCTCATGGTGACAGAGTAACGCCGCTATGGAGTTGAACCTAATCCTTATTCAGGGTACATGAGATCCAAATTACTCTACAGCAGCACTAAATCAAAAGATGCAGATCAGTTTAAAAATAGCTACATGGTTTGATAGACAAATGTGTTTCATGACCACATAATTTATTACTCTTAAAACACTATAAATTAACATAAACACAAAATAAACATCTGTAGCACACCATTTCTATCTTCTTTGGCTCTAAGGAAAATAGGCAGAAAAACATAACGCTAACAGAAGAATAACTAACAGCCATGCAGCAATATTCCTTACAATACAAAACTTTTAATATTATTGATAACCTCACAATGTGTTGGAACAGTCTGCAAATTGTATATTATTTTACCCAGGCCCTGGTCAAGGTATGTCTCTTCTCTGTGGCATTGCTGGAAATAGAGAATTGGGTTTTACTAGATAATTGTATTGTACTTCATCAGAAGTGCCCCTTTAGTTCTTGACCTTATATTTCAAGTTAAGAAACTGAAGTCAGAATTCTAGATGAAAAAGGAGACCAACTGAGTCACTCCCATAAATCTGTCTTGTGATTAAAAAAACCAAACACCAAACCAAAAAACAACCAAACCCACAAAAAGACAAATTATCTGTCTTGTTATTAGAAGCATGGATTACTCAAGCAAAGGTGCAGAGAGAAAAATTCAACCAGCTTGCTATTTTATCTACAGCTAGTGATGCAAGCACAAACTCAGAATACTTTCTTGCTCTCAAAAAAAACTTTGCGCCTATCAGGACACATACTGAAATATAAGAAATTCCACTTAAACATAAGAAAAAACTTCTTTAGCATCATGGTATTTAAACACCAGAACGAGTTACCGAGAGAGGTCACGGAGTCTCTCTGTCTTTGGAGATATTCAAAAACCAACTGAACAATGTCCTGAGGAACCTGCCCTAGTTGGCTCTGCTTTGAGCAAAGGGGATGAACTACATGACCACCAGAGGTCCCTTTCAACCCCAACCATCCTGCAACTCCATTTTTAAGAATCTCTACTTCTGCCAAAGACGACAATAAAAGGAAGGTTCAGGAAAAAACAATAGATCATTTGGATAACACCTGAACAGCTGCAAATCTTAAAAGTCATCATCTCTATTTCAGAGTTACCTTTACAGCCTACATGCAGTATGTGAACAATTTCCACAACTCAGAAGTTAATGTTTCCTTGAACACAACTCTGCATGAAATTTTATCTACTACAAGCAAATAACTGCAAAGGAAACACTGTGGAAAATGATATTAAATAAGTCAAGAATCACTTCTCATAACTGTTCTATTTGGAAATGAAAATAACCGACCAAAGTAGCAAGTCAAACTGTACTACTGATGACTGTTTCTTCTCAGATCAATGTCTCCTGAAAAGAGTCACAGAACTTCTTAAATGATCCTTCCTATGGCTCAGACGTCCTTCACCAGGAGTCAGTTGGGGAAACCTCCAGCTTCACTCCCTGATACTAGTTCATGTCTTAATATAAGGGAACAAGCATAAAGGAAGTTAATGGAATCTAAAATGATTTTCCTGCCCAGACAAGCATTTGAGTGAACACATTACCCTGATCTTTAAAGATTATGAAGTCATATCAAACTGGGAAAGAGTCAAACAGTTCCACCCCTCCTCATACAGAAAAGAGTATCACATGAAGTTTTCGGATAACAGCTTCAAACCAGAACAGAGGAATGACTTATTCATACAACACATGAATTATGGTGCTTACTGACAGAAAACACGGTAGATGCAAAAGCCATATGCGGTCTCAAAAGTTTTTTAAAATTAAGTATATCCTTGGAATAAAAATCCATACAAAACATCATCCCCAGAGATGGGGAGACTGGGAGAGCTGACCCTATATGCTTGCCTAGAAAAGAGTGTAAGAATAAAGCACCTGCTGTCAAATACTGCTTAGCTGTGGCAAATAAGACTTGAAACAATGGTCTTGTCACATACCAGGTTCCCAGAGCTTTAGGCTTCAAGAGAGAATAGCAGATTAGCCCAGTAGTTCCTGTCAAGAATATTCTTTGGGTTTCCAAAAAGAAAGAAACAAACCCAAAACAGAAAGAAACTAAGACTATTGCTCCAGCACATCACTTCTCCAGGTGAAACAGTGGTTTGAGATTGCGATACTACCCATAAAATATTTTGCTCTCTAATGTTGCCTGAGAAGACAATTTGTTTCCCCACATTTCATAGCCTTTTTAAAAAAAACATCCAAAGAAACGAAGATGGACTAAAGAAAGATCTTTTCCGTCATTATTGTAATTAAAGCAGGATTGACCATTTTATTCAAATGACATAAGGCTTCCAATGACTTATAAATGACTACTAATACAAAGCTGGATAAAGCACCATGCAATTTCGGGAAAAAAAAGATACATTATTTAGTTTTAAGTAGTTAAAATATGCATTAAGATATTGAGAACAAAAAAAAGCCCAAAACAACGCCAAAACCCTTTTTTGTCATCTCAGAAGTGAAAATACTTCAAGTCGCCATCAGTCATACAGTTTTTTACTGTAGAAAACAATCATGAGGAGTATACCACAAAACACGGTTCAGTGCTAGAGAGAATGTTACCCGCACAGGCAGAGAAGAGCAATGCTCATAATGTATCTCACAATCTGTTAATCCAGAATGCATATCAGCACAAATTTCTGAAAACATGGGCTTTTGAAAGCTATTCAAGAAAACCCTGCCACCTTCCTCTAACCTAGCAACATAAGCATGAATCCCAGCAGATTATAACCAGCATGGCTGGATACATGCTAGCATAACTGTATCGTAGAACACAATCTTTTCAGTAATTATCACCAGCATGAATAGTACCAAAAAAAGCAATTGAATAAACCACAAAAAATATTGATTATTTGCATATGAAGCCCCAATGACCTTTCCTTCCTAAAGGACATCCAGCATTTTTTATGCAAGATGAAAATTTCTTTTCTTTATGTTAGTTCCTTGTCCATACTATTCATTTTTTCAGACTGACACTGAATAGGTGAAGCTTCCTTCTCAAAAACAGGTTGTAGCAAGACTGTAAGCCCCCTTGAAATTACACAGGCTCACTTATTTGGTGAAGATACAGCTTCAAAAAGCTTCCTATATTCCCAAAACATCACATGCCCCGTATTTGCAGTCTTATCTTGAAAAGAAAATAGTATGGTCCATGCTGAAAGAAAAGGAAATTTAGGAAGCAAAACATTAAGCACCTCGTGGCAGAGCAAATCTACCAACTACACAGTTTTTCCTATCAAGAGTTTTTATGTACTTGGGTGAGGGGAAACAGCTACCTTGTTAAACCTTGAAAGCGATAGCACATTTGCAAACAAATCTTGCTGAGTGCACTCCTCTGCTACAATTCTGTTTGATCGCAATAGGTCACACAAAGTCAATATTCTGTGATCAGAACTGAACATTCATGTTGATAGACTCAGCAATACCAGTAAAGTATGGCTTCATGCATAAATAATCAAGACATGCTTCCAAGCACCACGAAGAAAACAAAACAAAATAAGAAAAAAAAACATAAATAAAAGTAGGACTTTGTATTTTTCCTCCAAAAAATAAAACCAAAGTGTCTGGTATCTTACACATCTACACATCACTGAAAAATTTCGTCCTGAGGAAAACATCAACATTCCTCAGCAACACCGGACTTTGAACACTTACTCATAAGCATTCAGCCACAATAAGAAACAAGAAATACTTCACAGGTATCTGACAGAACTTCATTCTCTATAAGACAGAGATTTAGGTACCTCACAAATAAAGAGTCATCCCGCAATTCCACCCCACATACATTACGGAAAAACAAATGTGTCTCCTCTCACCCTGACACTGCATCTGCAGAGAAGAGACTGCTCTGAATCTTGCAGACTTTATTGCACGGTGAAAAACATTCAATGCTGAAACCAGACAGAAGCAGTCTGGATTAAACAGATGGCACTCTATTTAGAACAGTTTCACTGTTAATAACATGATAATGGCATTCCTCCTGGAACTCTTTTCATGCGCTTCCAATATCCCTATTAAAAAAAAAAAAAAAACGAAACCCAGAAGCAGCTTTACATCAGGATATTAAAAAAAAAAAAGCACTACAGTCTGTCCTAAAATTCGGCCACCATCATGCTATAAACCAGTGCTTATTCTCATTCTTATAAGAGCATTAGAAACTAATATAACAACAGAGTTTTTATTCTGCTATAAAGAAACAGCATAATTCTACCATCTACAATTGAGGAATAATTTAAGCCTACATAAGCCACTGACTGAGTAGTTAACTTTTGCGAGTTTCTTTTGGTATGAAGGGGACTATGCACTTAACCTTGAGGAACATAAGAAATAATTTAATTATCCAGATACTAAAGCAATTGACACTTCACAATTACATGGCCATGGCACACAAAATGCGGAGCTCCCCAGAGACCAGTACTCAATGGAACAAAGCAACCACCTTACTCAAGAAGCAGCTGTCAATAGAATTCTTAACTTTCACCTACCTTTCGGTGCAGTTCCAGGATTTCAGGATGTCTCCCCACTTCTCCTATGGAAACAAACAGCAATGCTCTTTTAAGATATATCCACTGAACACCAGAAGTCTGCTCCTGGTGCCTGTCGCGCTTGTGAGTACCTCCGATTTCCCTCACCACTTCCTCCCCTGGTGAGGAGAAACCCGCGGCCAGGCAGCGAGAGGGACCCGCCCCGGGCCCCGCGGCCTCTCCGCCGCTCTCCGCCGGCCCGGGGCTTACATACCCGCTGGATGGGGGGGAACGCTCCCCCCGCCCCGCCCGCCTCCCCCCTGCGGTGCCTGGGGAGCCGCCGTCTGCGGGGAGAGGGAGGGAGAGAAGGGGAGGCCGAACGCGGCGCCCGGCACCCCAGCGAGCGGCGACGGCGGGGGGGGGGAGAACAACAACGGCTCGCGCCCCCGCACGCGCAGACCCCGCGGGCTTCCGTCCCTGCTCGCGCACCGGGCAACAGCTAGCCAGCGAAGAGAAGGGATCGGGGGGGGAAGGGTCCTTGCTGCCGTCCCCCTACCGATCCCCACCGCCACCCAACGGCCCCGGTACCGACTGGTACCGGCTACCGCCGCCGCCCCCTCACCCTCTTCTCCTCCGCTGCCACCTCCAGACACTGCCAACCCCGCAGCTCAACAACGCACCCGCCCATTGGGCCGCTCCCGCCTTCAACAAGCCACATACTGATTGGCCGCTTTCCTCTCTGTGTCTCCTTCCTCCCGCCCCGGTCCTCCGCCAGAGTTGGCGGCACTGCCCCTCCGTGTGCGGGACGTGCCTCGTTAAACCGCGACGGGAGGGCTGCGGGAGGCAGAGGGCTGGGCAGCGGCCTCGCTGCTTCTGCGTCTTCGCCAAGTCAGTGTGAGAGAACCGGAACGGAAGCTATCCGGAACTCTTATGAACTGTGCTTCAAGTAGCGGCCAGTCCTCGCGCCGACTTCCGCTTCCGGGTAGCGGCTGCGTCCTGAAGGAGGGTCACGGAGCGGGCAGGTACTGAGGGCCCGTTGGCGGGAGGCGTGGGAGGAAGGGGGGCGAGTTTGGGCGCCCTCTGTGACCTGCCTGTGCCGCTGCCCAGCCCAGGAGTGTCTGTGGGAGGCGTGGGAGGGGAGGGGTCGGCGGAGGTGTCCGCTGCCCCGGGCCGGAGCGGCCTGGCGCAGCCGCCGTGGCCCTTCTCTGCGCGCCGTTAGGTGGACACCTGCCCCACCCCGCCCGAGCTAACGGGCCACGGTGCTGACGCTGTGGTAGCCCTCCCGCCCGTGGTCCGGGGCGGCCTCTGGGCCCGGCTTTGCTGACGGAAAGTGCCCGGCTGGTCCTGTAGTGCAGTCTGTTGGCTGTGCCAGTGTGCCCATAAACCCCTTATTTGCAGAAAAAAGCTGATAGAAGTTTTGGGTTTATATGGGAAGGGTGTAGACTGGGGTTTAATTTGGGGGCAGAGCTCTTTTTCAGGTTTCTTTCTGCAAGAGAGTCCTCTTCGATGGCTTGGGGCCTTCTAGAGTTACAGTCTTCAAAGCTGTGTTCTTGGCACCATTACGTTCCAGTCAATTCTCATAAAAATTAAGGATATTAAATCTGTTCTTTGCTACCAGATATGTGTTAAAATGGGAAATCCTGGCTCAAAGTCGTCTCGGGTGCTTTGTGAAAATAAGAGACTTCAAAGCCATTGTTATTTTCTTCCGGTCCTTCATGATCTCACTGAAAATGTTCACTTTCCGATCTGCCTTGATCGCTGTTTTTAATGAGAACCTTAATATTTTCATAGTTCTCTCAAAGTTGTATCTAAATAAAGTATATCTTTGCCAGCCTCATAAAATGACTGGTAAGGTGCATCTCCTTGTCCATTCATCAGTCCTGTGCCTGTTTATTGCCACAATTATGTTTGACGGAATTGGAGGCAAAAAAAGGAGGTGAGGAGCAAAGTCTGTTTTTTTTCATGTTTTTCTTCAGAGCTTGGTGATCATAGCTCTGCCATACCTAAGTTAGAAATTTCCAAACTGAACTCTGACCTTTTTGATGTACTCTGGAAAGCCTGCAAGTTGTTGGGCCCTCATGTTGCTAAAGTGCATTTATAGACTTTGGAAACAATTGTTTTTCTGACACTATTTTCTAGCACGGAACATTTGTATAGCTGCTTCATGAATATAATGGTGGTGACTTACAACACAGTAACACTTAATTCTGCATAGTTTGCCTTATTGTGCTTAATCACCAACTTCTGAAATGCTGCATAAAGCCTCTTAGCTCTTTGTCCTACAATGTACTGTGTACAATGCAGAAGACGCTTCATGTGCAGTGTTACGTGCTTTGAAGTACTTGTTACCTCCGTGTTTTTCCTGTACAGGGTATTGTTCTTTGCAAGTGTGTGAAAATAAGCTGATACTCTCTGAGAAATAAAAAATTCTGATATTTTCTTGTAGGTATGGGGCATGGAAATGAACATGGCCATGGCCATGGCCATGGCAAAATGGAACTTCCTGACTACAGACAATGGAAGGTAGAGGGTACGCCACTAGAGAAGGTCCAGGAAATGCTAGCTAAACGGGGTCTTAGGGATCCGTGGGCTCGGTAAGTGCAAGAGCCTCATATTCTTGGTATGTCATCTTGTAGCATCAAATGAACCTTGTCATTGCAGATTGTTCTTTCTTTAGTAAAAATTGTGGGAAATGCATCTAGAATATATTATTCAGAATTTCAGCTAAATTTTTATTTACTTTTTGCATGGAGGTTATGCCTTGCATCACCTTGACCAGTCTCCGCATTTTCCAAGGCACCCGTGGCGCTTTGTGATGTTTCACAATGATACAGATCAGGCACAATGACCAATACCTCATCCACCAAAACAGTTACTACTTAAGTAACATTAGGTCTTGCATACATGAGTAAGCCTATACCTTTTCAGCAAAGAGATTGTGTGTTCAGATCTTGCTGAAGTTGATAGAACTTACATTGCCATTCTGAGTAGTAATAGCAATCCTCACATACAACAGGAGGCCTTTTTTTGAAAAGAAGAAATATACTAGTATACAATGTGGAATTTGATTCAATTGTGCATTTCATTTTGCTAAGCAGTGAATGACATAATGGAAGATCAGATTTTTACGTCTTAAGTTGTTGCCAGAGCAATTCTGGATCATTTAGGCAGCTGTTAAAACAGGGCTTAATATATTTCTTCCACATCATGAATTATGTAATACTATGCTCGTTCTTTTAAATCTTGGGGAATAAAAATGCTAAGTGTCTTGTGCTGTGTAGTCCAGTTGTTCTGTAAGGGAGAAGTTGCATGAGCAAACTATTCCAGGAGCCTTCATAGAAGAGGCTTTACTTCAAATCACTACAAGAAAAATGTAAGAGCAAACAGGGGATCTGTTAAAAAGTTTTTACATGCTATAACCTCTGGAGGGGTTTGGGATTGACAGCGCTTTTTTCCTTACTTTGAAACAGTTTAAGGCTGTAAGCATAAGAGGAAAACTTAGTTTTGATGATGATAAGAATCATTTGAGATACGAGTCCTTAGGATTATCAGTTACCAATGAACTTTCCAGGCCTGTGTCACATTTCTGTTGCCTCTGTGGAGTGCAAGCAGTGTTAGCTTTTTTTTTTCCTTTGCTTATGAAAAATTTGTTTTTCAGCAAGCAATAGGCTTATTCCCATAAAAAATTGACACAATTTAGTATCATAAATTTCATGTAAATTAACCTGACTTTTAGCGCATATACTTTCAAAGTTCAGAAAGTGTTGCAAAACAGCAAACTGAAAAAGAGCTTGTGTAATATTTGTTGCCCCTCCTAGATAAAAAGAAAATAATGTTTCTCTGGTAAAAGAAAGGAATTGAGCCAATTATGTGAAGAGTTGAAATAAGGAACAAAGTCAAATTTAAAGCATGAGATGATTCCTCCTGAACTTTGCAATTTTATGTAAGGTAATGTTTCAGTTCCAAAGGACAAGTACAAATGTATCATGCCAATCTTCCTTAACAAACGAGAAATTAAATTATCACGTTATTTGCTTCAGTAATATGAAGATTGCATTATTAGTATCTTGCACTAGAAGTTTTGAAAAAGTAACCCTCTCTAGGGCTTCCTTGTTTGATATATTAAGTTCCTTTTAACAGGGGATCAGGTTTCCACCTTTGTAGCAAATGTACATTAATGTACATATTCAATACAGAATAAGCTGCGTGAAAGATGTCATATTCGGAAACCCATGTCTTTATCCATTAGTATCCTATACTAGCATCTAGAAGATACTCTTCCATGCCATTATGCCTTCATCCCAAGTCACATAAACCATCTGCACAAGAGGATTATCTATGAACATAAATACTTGACCCCCTTGATTAAAAAAATGTATCATCTCCTAAAATGATGGTTCTGATTTTATTGCTTGTTTCTGTGCAAGTAGTTTTTTCCTTTTCTTAAGGACTTTGAGTTCTTAGAGATGGACACAGTTTGTTTCTTGATTACATTCTTTGTGCTACACATAAATACTTGTACTCAGTTATAGCAGTGACTAATGTTTCAATAACAACGTAGGTTGAAAACAGGCAAAACAGCATGAGATTTGTAAATATCCGGTGGCTTTTTAGCTAAACACAATCTTTTCCATTTCATGGTGTTTGTTTTGGGGGGGGGGGGTTTAATCAGTTTTAATAAGCTTTTCTGACCTTAATAAGTGTTGTATTGTAAAACAGAAAGTACCTCCACACTAGGATGAGTTTTCTACGGCTGGAAAAACTCCCTTTTAAGATTTAACTATGCTAGATACTGTCTAGCACAGTGACTAGCCTTTGTAGTTACTCCATCCCATGCATGTGCTAGTGGGTTCTGATTTTGTTTCAGAGTAAAAACACAAGACAACAATTACCTGAGTTTGGGGAGGTGATTCTGTTACTCGAATTATATTGTTTGCCGGTGTTACTGTATCTCAAATTAAATGCATGTACACCCATTGAGTTTGTATCATGAACTTTATTTATGGTAACTCCTGTTATTGAAATGATAGAAATGTTACAGTATCAATTCATATCTAGTTGAAATACCTTCATCTTTTTTTCTGAACAAAGATATTCCTGATAATATTTATCGCAGTGGCTCCACTGATCTTGTTTTATTCTTTTGGTTTAATTTTTCTTCTAGTAATGAAGCCTGGAGATATATGGGTGGCTTTGCAAAACCTGTCACCTTAACAGAAGTCTTTACTAGGGGACTCAAGTGGGGATTTGCAGCTTTCGTCATAGCTCTTGGCATTGAATATACACTGTTTCCTCCAAAGAAGAGTGGAGGCCATCACTGAAGATCAAATATGACGACTTAATACTTACTCATTACTAAGCTGAAAGATACATAAGCCTGCTGCTCAGTCTGTACTTAAAATATGCATATTAAAAGTCTATCACAGGCAAAAACATGTTTCTTTGATTATATTATACGTTTGTGAAGGGATCAGAAAACACAGCCAGAGTGATTTACGTGATTTCAGTCTGGGGAAAAAAGGGGAAAAAAAAAAAAGACATACATATGCTTTTGGGTTTGCTGTACCATCCTTTTAAGAACAGGGGAAACTATCAACCCAGCTCTTCCAAGCCCTGCCAACATTCTATTGAATGAAATTGAGAAAGTGTATTGTTTTTAAGACAAAAATTGTACTCTCTTAATTACAGGTAACCTTGTACAGATTGGGGTTTTTTTTTTTTACACCTAGTCTTTTAATTTTTTATTAATTTTTTTTCCTATTTTTTCCTTAAGTTATCTAACAGCTTCTGGAGTGCTTTAAGAATGCCTGGAGTGAGAACTATAGGAGAAAAGGCCTGTTGGCAGTTTGTCCTCTGCAGTGCCGGGAATTAGAATTGGCTGAATATCCTATTGTAAATTTTGTTATGTCATTAGTTACGTAAGCTAAAGAGGGTATACTATCTCATTTTTCAATCCAAACAACAGTATATCTGTGACACTCAACAGAAAAGCAAAATTAGACAAGTGAGAAACTTAAAATGACACAATTACATAGTGTACTTCCATGATGAAGAAACTGGAAAGCTTAAGTAATTGTGTCACAAATTTGCAGGTTTACAAAAAACTTGGAAGGTGCCATCAAAATATGGCTAAATTATCTCTTTTTTTAATATATACATATTCACAGACAACCTTTCTGAGTGAGATTATAAAACAGCTTTATTTTTAGAGCCAGTAAACATCTGCTATTGTGGGACTGCAGCTGTACTGTTCAATGGAGTTTGTCATTTCTGTATGACATTGCTCAAGGCACTGTTCATAGGGCAAACATTTGTTTTACTAAACTCCTCTTGCCTAATTATTTCTCAAGCATCCCTATCCAGTTGCATCATTCCCTGAAAAACAAATCAAGAACCTACTGTGTAAGGTCTGTTGCACAAAATACTTCCATGTTGTCCCTTAGGCAGTCCCACCCAGAATACACATTTTCAAAGGCTGGTATTCACTGCTTGTTTTCTGTTTGGGTCCACAACTAAACTTCTTAAGATAACTGAATTTTAGATGGTGGTTCAGAAAAACAATTAACAGAACTAGCATTACATGCAGTGTTGGTGAATCTTGCACTTAAGGTATGTGCTTCTCACTTCAGCTGCTCTTTGTAATTTCCATCTGGTGTGCAGTACTTGTGTGCTGACTGGCTGCTCCACCCCACCCCAACTCTGTTGCAGCTGTTCCAGAAGCTTAAAAAAACTTTATGCAGTAGTTTCTGACCCATTTAGTTTCCTGTTGGGAGAGTTTGTTTTCATTTTTTTCTGTATGTATGCTTTTAATTGTTTTTTTTTTGTTTGCTCTACATCAAATGCTTTAGAGTCAGAAGTAACTCTTGTAGAATTAGTGTTTTAAAACATTGTAAGCCTGCCATTTCACAGATATAGCAGACAGTTCTGTTAAAAATCAAGAGCTTTATTTACACTAGCTGAAAAGAGATTCATACATGGTTTTATTTTCAAACACTAGCAGATGAAGACAGATTTAAAAGTTACTGTAATCTTTTCAGCATACATAACCTTGGTACATTGCTTAGTTTCTTTATCCTAAAAGATGTAAAATACATACAAATGTAGTTTGGCTACTATATAAACTAATGCATTCCTTGGTAATTTTTTTAAAACAGATCATTTGGTTTATCAAGACTTTATTGTATATGAAAAAAATCAAGACAATCAAAATCTTATGTCTTCTAATTTCAGCCACAGTTTCCAGAAAACTTACATGCAAGCAAGTAATCTCAATTTAATTTAATTTCCACAAATGTTCTACTTTAAAGATTTAAAAATTAAATTCATGCATAAGTGCTGTCTTGTATAGGGAAGATCATAAGAATCTGCCTTACCAACAATCTATATAAGCAAATACGCTGGGCATGTTCACTGTTAGACTAGGCTAGTTTAGGTAAAATTCATGGATTTATGGATTAAGGTGGTATAACTCAATGATTTAATAGCCAGATAGCAGCCACTGCCTTAAACCACTGCCTTAATTTATGATGAACATATTTTACCAATATTGTGGAATATAAAAATGTCTCATCATTATTATATACAATACTCATAACACTTTCTATTTTACATGTATTCTAATACTGATCCTGCCTGGGGATGGAGTATTTCCTGTGTATTAAAATAATAGTACCAAATCTGTCTTCACTGTAACCATAGCAATAGCTGTCCTTATGTTAAAATGGCCTTTCCACCAGCACGGATATTTTACAGTGCAAAGAACAGGGTCACGAACAGCAGTGGCACCAGCAGGTAAGGAACATACATGATTGTAATACTAGTCAGGAATTTCCTTCTGTATCTTAAGTTCTGAAAAACAGAACTGATGATGATCTATTTTTTGAAACACAGGTGAAAATTCCATCTCCATCAGCAGTCAAAAGAGCTATTTCTCCTCACCTGGAAACGTAATGGTGATTTATAACTCCCTTTTTTGTTGTTTTTGCTAATGCTACCTGTAATATTTACATCATTAGCATAATCTTCCAAATTTGTATGTTACAGAGAAGTTAAAGCAGCTAAATAATTCTAATACAATACTGACTACAGTGCAGTATAAATTGGACGTCAGTGAGATTCCTACTTTAGAGCGTAACAGAATAACTGTTCTCATGATGTGTGGCAGTTGGAGTTTAAACAGCAGACGATAACTGTGTGTTTGTGGTTAACTTGCCTTGAAGTCTCTCCTGAAAATCTTCCTACAAAAATCATCTTTGTTGAGCTCTCAAACTATGAGCTTCTATACTGCAATTAGATCTTGGCCAGATCAGCATTTATTAGATAGGCTTTTTACATCAATGCAAGTGTGTTTTCTACATGCAGCTAATGGAAGTTAGAAGTGTTTGTTTCAAGAGGCATTACAAGGAACATACTCAGCACCCATGTTTGTCTTCCAGTTTAGTTTACGGATTGCATCGTGGGTATCAAAACATTCAGGGATTGATCCAAACTCTTTTAACACGTGTGACAGGGAACTGATTTTACAGATGCTCTATACGTTCTCTATCCTCAGTTGTAGGCCAAATAGAAATCTGAAAATCTGCAAGTCAGATAATCTTATTACCATTGTTCCAATGGAGAAGAAAAACCCTTGAAAATAATCTTCCTTTAGTGACTTAGCCTTTTTTAAAATAATAATAATAAAATCAACACCAACACATCACAAATGAAACTAGTGACACCATTTATTTATACAGATGGAATGGTGTCACCCTGATCATTCCAAGTCTGATTTTGAAATATACAGCATAAAACACAAGTGTATAGTATTTTAGGAGGCATAAACAGAAAAAAATTATTATTTTTTTTTACATAACCAGGGGAATCTACAAAATCAAACAGATCAAACCTGTTACGAAAAAATATCAAGAGAATTACGTCCAAGCCAGAGATTTACATGCAAAGCTCTCTAAATTGAAACATATAGGACCATCTCTTCTCAATCACATCTGATCTTACTGGTATGCTCTATGTTCTACATTTATACTGATTTACAGTGCCAGTCTACATGAGAACCTATCAATGAAGACAATGTAGTGTTTCAACTTAGAAACAAGGAGGGAAGAATGAAAAAAATTTGCATGCAACTCATAAATGCTGCCTATACAAAACTGAAAACTGTTTAATAAGCATATAAAAGTTAGGTAAATTAAGGAAAAAGTGGAGTAAGTAAACAAAAGAGTATATTGGTTGCTTAAGTAATGGCTGTCTTAAATTGGTGTATCATTCATCCATTTTTGAAAAAGAAAAAAAAAACCCACATAATTTTTCTTTCCTAAGCCTGCAGCCATAGTCTCCTTAAACCTCTTCTATGGCATAGATCCAAGGAAAAAGTGTGCATATTGATTCACAGCAGGTAGCTGGTTTTCTTCTGAATCAGCACCGATCCAATGCTATGTCTTAGTAGCAGAAATACTATGATACCCTTGAATGATTGGTATTAAAGTGAGAGCCTGACCACATGGTTTCAGTAAGAATCCAGGTATTTTTTTCAGAACATGGTGCAGTTGCTTGGTACCTGACCAAATTCTAGTGTGGGTGATTACTTTCTGCCTCCTTTTTTCCCTGCAGTTCCAAAGGGAGCATGACTCTCTGAACAACAATGTGCTATCCCAGAGTACGCTGCTTCCGCTGCTGTATTTTTAGCGGCACAGATGACGACTTACTGTTTTGTAAATGCTTTGAAGTCCATTGAGCTGGGAGTTATATATGATGTGTCTAATTTCATCACATATGGAGATGGCTTTTTTCTAGTTCAGCTGATAAAACAGCCCAGAATTTTATATTTTAGGCTTTTAAGACAGCAGCTCCAGGTACAACACTAGCACCTCAGAGTAAGTTGCTTTGTGCGAAGTTGCTGTTTTATACCAAGGGAATCAGAACACCAGTTAACAGGGACAACGCATTACTTAAAATTTACTGAAGATTATACAACAATGGGAAGCATAAAACTTTCACACACCTGTATGATATTATCCTCACCATGAACGAACTCAAGCGCGATAGTGCAAGCCATGAACCAAGTATGAGCCTTGCTTCTGTATAAACTCCCGCCAAAACACCCCCCAAGTCCGTAACTGCTCACTGAAAAAAAGGTCCGTTACCACTAAACGGCTGCCGGGGCCGATACAAAGCCGTTTTATCTGTCCTCATACCAGCAGCAGCATAAAAACCGCAGTCCCATAAACGTCCATACACATACTTAACTCGAGACTACCTCGCCGCCAACCCCTCCTCACCGAGGTCCCCGCGCCCCGGCCCCTCGGGAGCCATTTTGTCCCTAACCAACACCCAACGGAGCCGCCGGGCGGTTGCGGGCGTGACGCGACCTCTCTTCCGCCACAGGCCCGCCGCCATCTTGTGGGAGCGGGGCAGGCTTCTTTGCGCAGTTCCGAGTTTCCTCTCTTGAGGTAGACTGTCAAGCAAAAGCGAAAGCGTAATCCGTCCCTCGCCTCTCCCCAAAATACCTAACGGCCGGACTCACGATAAATTCGTAAGGGTTAGGGAACGTGGCTCGACAGATGTATAATAGTAGTAAGGGGGCTAAAGCCAGTTCCCTCGTCCCTCTGTGAGGGGAGATCTCTGCCGCGAACACCGTTGCTATCTACGTGCAGAGGCGCCTCGGGTCTCTCCAGTAGCTCTAAGGAATCTGAGTGAAAAGTGCTCTGCGTGTCTTACTAATGTGAAAGAGACACGAAACTCGAAACCACGCCCGGTGCGGGGGAGCCTATTGCTGGCCCGGTGTCGCCGCCTCCTCCTCCTCCCTCCTCCAAATGCCGGACCTGGCCCCGCTGCTGTAGACGAAACGTCCCTGGCGCGTTTGGGTGCGTTATACCTTTCCCTCTTCCCTTCTCTCGCACCTCTCTTCCCGCCCTGTGCCTTCAGTATAGGCGCCCCAACACATCGTGCTCTGGGATCGGGTCCTCCTGCCTGTCTAGGCCCGCTCCCCCGCGGAGGCGGCCTGAGCCGGGTGCGGAGTGCCGGAGCGCTCGGCGCAAGTGGGGCTTGAGCCCCACCTTGCTCCTGAGGAGAAACGAAACCCGACGCTGCCCATCCGCCTGACAGTTTTTTATCTTGCAGAGCGGAGTTTCCTCTCGCTTCGTTTTCCCAGTGTGATTTAAAATGACGTAGTTAGAAAGTTGCGTGGAAATCTGCATAAACTCCCTACAGTAAAACCAGTTTTAGGGTTGGTTTTGGTTGTTGGTTTTTTTTGGTTGGTTGGTTGGTTGGTTTGGTTTGGTTTTCTTATTAGGAGAACTGGGGTGTTAAACTGGTGCATCTCTAAATGGAAATTAGCGTGGTCTCTACTAATTTACGCTGAGAATAAACTACTTAAACCTAATACAGTAATGAGAAATGTGAAAATTAGTGCAGAATTTCCTTGTTTTCCTTCTGTATCTCGTACCAAATCCTCTTTTCTTTTATTGGAAAATGTGAAAGTTGTGGAGCATGCTCCACAGAGTTCACTTTGAAGCACTTTGAAAAATGCCAGCACAAAATGCAGATAGTGCGTCCTACCCTTTCCCTCTAGCGTAGGGGCTTCTACATTAGCTCATCTTGTGAAACAAAGATAACTTTCCAAATCAGAACTACACCCACTGATTTTATATCCTGTTTTTGCTGTTGTGGAGATGAACGTTCAAGAAACAAAGGTTGTCAAAAATTATAAACTCTAGTTGTAGAGCATATTTGGAGTGTGAAATGTTCTCTAGTTCTCATGAAAGGCCTTCCTTATTGATATGAGGCCTGATATGTTGACTTATCATTGATACGGAACACTTCTCATTGTTTTCATAATCACATTGGTATTTGTATATTGTGCAGCATTTTTGTTGCAGTCATGGGAACAAGGGTTTCATGCATGGTATTAAACAGCAAAGAGTTTGAGCCTTGTACACACATACCAGCCTCCACTTGTTAATGCCAGGAGGGAGGCACTGGAGCCTTCTGTGTCTTTGTGTGTGAAGTTTTAGTATGTTATTTCCTGCTCCTTGGGGGCAAAACAAACAAGAAAAAAAAGTGTCCCTGATTTTGGTTGTATTCTGTATGGACTGGGGGCAGTGTGAAATAGTTAAAAAATAGGAGTATAATTAATTTTTTTAGCTTCATAGAAGCAAATGAACATACAGATGTTATTCTGCCTGTTTTAGTATGGAATGCAAATTATATATGGTCTGAGGAGTAAACATGCTTGCTAATACTCTCAGATGTTTACCTTAAAAAATTTCTTCTTGTGAACCTTGTTGACAGTGTGATACCCCAGGTCAAAAGTCAGTGCAGACTTAGACAAATACGCCTGTAACAAAGGTGGTTTCCTGTGCAGTATGTGAGAAATTCGCCACCTTTAAGATCTCAGACTTTGTTCGGGAAAGTCTGAAAATTAATGAAACCCAGAAACTTGTATTTAAGTGCACTTTGGTGTTATCTCCTTGAGATGTGTTTTCTCTCAGACCACTTTTGGGGACAAGAGGACAGATGAATCACACTAGAATCATTGATTTTCTTTCTAGAGACACTATTTCCCAGAAGACCCCTTGCTCTGTGAAAATTTGAGGTGTCAGTGAACTGAAATAGCCAGACTTACAGAAAATTCTCCCCTTATCAGTCATTTTCCCTCAGCGTGACAGGGGTTTTCCTGATTCTTTGAATACAGGAGGAAAAGAGATTTTTTTGTTGTTGCGTGTGTAGGCCTGCCCCTTTGATTCATTCTCCTGCTAATGTTACTGACGTGATCTTGCAGTATCCTTTTATTTGTCACTGGTGGTGATCATGTTAGACTTCAGCTATTTGGAATAATTCCAGATTTCTTATAAATCAGGAATGTAAATGAGAATGTGTAATACTTTAGGTTTCTTTTTTCAACCATCTTCCTGCTCCATAAACTTTGCATTGAAATCTTTACTCAATACATGAAGAACTGAAGAGGAAACTCTTTAGTGTTTTCTTGCTGTGATATTGGCAAGTTACACATGCACATGAACACACAGACTATTGGGGCAGCTTTATCTCTGAACTTTTTTCTTTCCTCTTGAGAAGATAAGCTGGTTTTCCTCTCCTCTTTGTAAAGAATTTATATTCAATAACTCTTCTCGTTGCAGGGCCCAGGTAATCTAAGTTGGAAGCCAGGCTGCTGGGTTTTACATTGTGGTTGCTTTTCTCTTTTTCTTTAATTATTGCACCTATGATAACTGTATCTGTGACATTTGCAGAAGTGGTCATATCAGATGGAAGGGTGAAGCATGACGCCCTTCACCTCTCGAGGCGAAACGGAGGTGGCTCAGATGTATGCAGATGGAGTGTATCAGGCTTGCCCCAGTAGTGTGACATTCCTGCTATCAAAATATGGTGACATTGGTTTTGGATGCAAAGTTATAAACTGCTTTATTTTATACTAAACACTTCATGTTACTCTTACTCACTCCGCACTCAGAACCCCAGGGGAATTAATGTTATTGACAAATGTATTCCCGGTTGTTTTCCCTTTTATTTGGAGCATCATTCCTTGCTCACTGGACCAGTGGAATCATACAGAAGAATGCAAGATCCTAGGTCATTTTTCTTGGTTTTTCCTCCACTAAAATTAGGAAGTAGCCCCCAGAAGTAATTTGTGATGTTGGTATTTTTCCAACAGAAAACTAGCTGATGTAATCAACTTTGTCTGTGGATCATAGTTGTAAAATACTGGATGAAAACCAATGTGTGCTGGATCTGAATCAGTGATTTGGTAATGGTCAAATGCCAGTCTTCCGATGTTGTTGTGGACAGACTTGCATACAGGTAAGAGAGTTTTGTCACTGGAAGTATTGATCAGCTTTTTTTTTATAATGAGCATGCAATGTATCTTACATAAAGGAACTTCACAAAAATAAATAATTCGTATGTATTTTTTAAAAGGCAGATTTTTTTTAAGATAACGTATAAATAGTAATTCTCCATGTCTGAAATTTTTACTGTAGGAAATTCCTCCCTACCACATGCACACCTCTTTTTTTAACTAGTTTTAAAAGATTAGATAAAAACCAACTAGAGTAGTTTCTTTAAAAGAAAGGTTATCTGAGCCTTCTGAAAATGGTCCAAAGTTGTTGACGTCGTATCTCCCTTTAGCATGAGTCATAAATATGACTTGCTCAAGCTCTTTTAAAAGTTCCGGCTGTATGTACCTGGGAGATACTTTCATATGAGAGAGTGTTTTGTGCTTTCCCATTCCTGACTGCATTATGTCATGAAAACAGTCTTTGTCTTTCTGTAGAATTCTCACAAATGTTTGAGGCTAGACTGAAAATAAGAACTTAGCAATAAATATGCTTTTCCTGTGATAGAAAACTGTACAAAAGACATTCCAGTGCATGAGGAGTTCCTCTGCTTATCAGAGGCCTGAAAATTTTCCCAACCTGCCCTTCCGCCCCAGCTGAACAACTGATAGCATTGTAAGTCCATGTGTTAAGTAGGTTCAAAAGTACAAATATTTTGTCTACCCAGTTTGGTTTTGTTGGAAACAAAATTTTTCAGCTTCCTACCTTAAAAATACTGTGGTCCTGAATATTTGAAAAGGGCAGCTTCTACTGATGTTTCATTTCTGTTTGTGAGTTTTTTTGCTGTTTGCACTGTTTACGTTAGTGTTAAATGTTGTTGCACTTCTTAGAGCAAACAGCGCATTTAATTCTCTGAAGGCCCGAAATGGTGTGGTGTGATGAGGGAAGACACTCTGTTTGTGTCTGTCCCTTTTGCGTTCTGAAGAACAGAACTGTATCAGGGAGGATAGGTGCTGCTTTTTTCTGGTTGTGTGCTGTAGCATGAGTACTATAATGGTGCGTTTTCTCTAGATATTTACTACAGTCTGTGTAAGAATGCACATAGGAGGCTGTGATGGGATAAGCAGGGTATCGGCAGCCTTGTTACTGTCAGCTGCTGTTAAATGCTCTGTGCTTCTGAAAATGAGCCAAAGTGTCCTCAGTGCTGTTTTGAGGACTCTGTCACGTATACATTATATCTCATATACACTATGGTATGGAAATGCAGGAGTACTTAAGCTGAATAATGCTTGGGTCTTCTAATGTGGTGGGTTTATAATATTTTACAGCTTGCCTGTGCTGCCTGTTCTTATCTCCCGCTTCCATTTTGGTTCTCAGGGTAGGACCTTGAGGTCATAGCAGCTACTTGTGTTATAATTCCCTCCTGATTCAGACATGCTATCAGCAAGATTAACAGTCCTGGGGGGTTTTGTTTGGGTTTTTTTTAAATACTGATGACTTGCTAGTGTTACTGTCAGCAACAGCACTGGAGGAGAAAGCCACTGCAGTCTTTGACTTCATAGAAAATATGGCTCACTGGGATAGATGTCGGTAAAGGAGACTTTGCCCTAGGAACTTGAATTTTATATGCTTTTTTAGTAGGCAGTGGAACCCAATCCATGGATTTAATCAAATCCAACTCTTACTCCCTTTCTGAGGAAAGTCAGGTGATATATATAGAGTTGTTTTTTCATTTAAACAACATTGGAATGAAAAAAAAAAAGTGCTTGTAGATGAGTTTATCTTTATGTCCTTAACGCACGGACACAATATGTGATGTTGTTTATTTTGACTTCTAGAATGTGTAACAAAAGGCTGAAAATGCTTTTAAAAAATGTTATCCAGGTGCTAGAATCTTTCAGTGTATTAGGCTTTGAAGTCGAATTGGCTTTTGCTTTGCAGAACGGTTTAAACAAAATTATGCAGTATAGTGACTGAACTTGTAAGGGCTAAGATTTGTCTTCAGATTGCTCATTTAACCTTTCTTCATGTAGGCAGTGGGGATCACAGAAGGTTTGATAGAATTTCCATAGTTGGTGGCAGCGGAAATTGAGCATAGCGCCTTACTTATTTTGCTAATTACAAGGGTGGGGTTTTTTCTAGGTTTGAATTTTTATTTCAGTTTTCAGTATGGGGAAACATGAATGTCACATGAAGAAAAAGGCGGTCTATGGCTTATCTGTACCTTCAGAGTTAAATAATTTGCATGCTTAAGGTTGGAATTTTTTGTTTGCATGGTTCTTCGATCTTTCTGAGCATGGTGGGGTTGTGTGGGGAATCCTTAAAACCCCAGTAACTCATTGAGATTGGAATCACTTTAAATGAAGCTAATAAGTAAGAAAATCTGCACATTCCTGAATTTATAGATAATTAATGTTTTAAAATATCATGTATTATATTGTGAATATTTACTTTATTTTGACTTGTTTTAAGACAAAGTGCATGCCTGATATCAGAGAGTTTATATGTGGGGGTTTCTTAATTCTTTTGTCTACAGTGTGTGCTTACACTACTTCTTAGCTCCCCAAAGTCTTCCTGAAGAATGCCTTGAGACTTTTAGGGGAGGAAAACTGGTGGTGAGCAGGGAGGTGGAGGGTTGCTGGGAAGAGGTCAGAGCTTTAAGTTGCTGTGGAACTTAAATCTTATTTTGAGAAACACTTGAAATATCACTCATCAGGAAGCTGATGACTTATGTTTCACTTCCTATGGAATTTACAGACTTGTGTTAAGGTAATTTTACTTTAAAAAGAACTTCCATTTTTTTTCTGATTAGTATAACCTACCAAGTACTTCTTGTTCTGTAATGAAGAGCTGGGAGAACCCCTTGAGAACAGGAGATTTGTGTAGACTACATTGGTGTTATAGTTGTAAGTGAAATACATCAGATAGGAGAGTTAACTGTGGACTTGTGCAGCAGATCACTGATTTAGTATCTTTTAATTCTCTCTCACAGAACTGCTTGTGTAAAAATGCGTCTAGCTGAGAATGAACACCAGAGAAGTGCTGTGGTAGACACAGGCTTCACATCATGTTGGCTTCCTGTTTAAAAAACAGTAGGCTGGCAATTTTAAAGGGACAGCGACAAAGTGATGACCAGGTGCCAAGTGCCAGCTGTCATTATTCACCAGATTGAAGAAGAATTAGATAAAGAAGAAGAAGAGATGATGGTTTTCCTATGCAGAGACCTTGCTCCTGACTTGGCCAATGCCAACCTTAGAGACCTTTTGGTGTCTTTGAATGAGAGGGAGAAATTGTCTTTTCTTGGCTTGTCTGAGCTGTTATGCAGAGTTAAGAGGTTTGACTTGCTGAGGAGGATCTTGAAGACTGACAAAGCAACAGTGGAAGCTAACCTTGCCAGGAGTCTCAGACTTCTCCCTGATTACAGGTAATACATCTATTTCAGATTTCAAGGCTACTCTGTTGTGTTCAAAATATGTGTGGATTTTTAATTTTTTGTTTGGTTGGTTTTTTGTTTCTTTTTTTAACTATTACTTGGATGTAAAAGAAAAGCAGAAAAGGGCATCATATCTAGAGTTATAGTGAAAAGAATATGTCAAGTTTAGTCCCTCAAATAAGCCTTAGTAGCTTCTTACAAGTCATGGCATTAGAAGCATCTATCTTTAAGGAGTTTATGTATGTTACTCAATAAAACCAGTGATGTTTGTACATTCTAGATTAGCAGATAGAAATGAGGCTACAGAGAAAGATCATTAGTTAGAGATACTTTTTTTTCTAGTTTGCTTTGGGCACGTAGCCTTGTTGTATATCTTTTCTGAGCGGACCTGTCTCTTACTGCTTTTTACTCTGTAGTTTTAAGATTCGTAAATTAAGAAGCTCCAGTTATTTTCTTTGAGAGACTTCAGAAAATAATACATGTACTCATAAGGAACATTTTCCTGTGTTAACTTCTCACTGAAATAAAACCCCTGTAACTACTAGGTAAAAAAGTTAAAGATGTGTTTTGTTGTCTCATTCTCTTACTTCATCTCCGTTGAAATATTAAGGAGACATGGGTTTTCCTAGCAGTGGATATTATGCAGTTAGTCTGAGTAACTCAGGTGCTGATGAGCAACAGTAGGTATTTTGTAATTGGATCTTGGAGCAGGGTAGGCTTTTTTCCTATTGTTTGATTTGGAATGGTACATTAAAACTGGAAAACGGGAGAAGTTGGGTAGTTGAGCAGGGGTGGGATCTTGCTGAAAGCTAGTCCTTTAGAAATGTCTCAACTTTATTTCAGGGTACTAATGGTAGAGCTTAATGAGAATCTGGAAAAAGAAGAAGTGAATTCTCTTGTTTTTCTACTCAGAGATTATGCACCTCGTATGAAAATGGCAAAAGATAAGGTAATGTCTTTTTGCTGGTCTTCTCTGGAGCAATGGCAGATTAAAGTTAAAAATGGAACTAGCTAGACAGCAAAGGAGGGGAGGCAGTACTGCAAGGGATAGTGAGGCAGGAGTGGAGGGGAAGTCGGAAAGTGAAGGAGTGGTGGCTTCTGTTTCATTTTTGTTTTTCAATTCAAGGAAAGAAGCATGAGAAACAGTAAGAGGGAACAGAGAAGACTTGCTATAGCGAATGGTGTTAGCACGAACCTCATAGGCAGAAGGCATAAAAATCTTCAGTATTACTGATCTGAAAGTTCGTATACAAAGGATCTCAAACAAATAATCATATGAAATGTATCTTGAATTACAAGGTCCCTTTTTGTTTGTGCTCTGCTTCACTTACAAAAGAACAGTATTATTTTAATTATGTGTTTCTCTGTACGGTTGCATTCTGCATACGTGTTTTAAATGCTCTGAGAAAGCAGAGAAGGGGGTTCAGACAACTTGACCACTGTGCATAGAAAACTGAAGATTTCTGTCTTTTTCCTTTGAGGTTTTTTCTTTTTCTCTCTTTAACCAAAGAAGGAGAGAGGACCTGCAAATTCTCCAGAGCCTTTGTTAACTCTTGCTTTGTGGCATGTGAGGTGACATTCCAAGTGTCTGACTTTGTAGCAACAAGGAAATGCAAAACTGTTGCCTCAAAAACTTCGATTTGTTTTTCAGACTATAACTTCTAGTTTTCATTACTCCTATGATAATACCAAGAATTCTTGTATCTTCCAGATAATTTTCTTAGTGTTTCAGAAGGTAATGTCCCTAGTTCTTGAATTTACAACCTTTATGGCCTCCCCACCTTGTTTTCTGGGTTGCTCTGTTACTTACAAATAGAAAACAAATAACTGATATAACAGTTTAGTTTTCTGTTGCTATTCTAGAGTTTTCTAGCTCTTGTGATTGACCTGGAGAAACTCAATTTGGTGGCTCCTAATCAACTGGATTTGATAGAAAATTGTTTTCGAAATATTCACAGGATAGACCTGATTAGGAAGATTCAGAAGTACAAACATGAAGGTAACATGCTATTTTTGCACTTTTTACTGTTGATAGCAAGGATCAGATGTGCTCTTACTGAAGATAAAATTATGAGTTACAAGTCAGTATTTGCATGCTACACAGATTTAGGCTTTCAAAACAGTTTATATATCATGGTGTATTTCTCTGTGTGTTTCTGTTAAATTTTCAGCTTTAATGTCCTCCGTTCATTCTCAGCCACTATATGTAAATGCACTTCAGGCATCTCTCCCTAATCTCAGTCTGATTGATCCTCCTTATAATTCAGGGGTAAGTATGCAATGGAACAAATAGAACCTTTATTTCTAAATGTTGCCAGACATTGAAAGGGGATTCATCTTTGCAGAGCCTAATGAATGAGAGATTGCTAGTAACTAAAATAGTACTTGGTTTATTTCTCTTATTCCTTTCATTTGCTGGGTTTAGCGTCTGATTTAAATCTTCTGAGAAAGATCCCCTTTAAAGAGTTTCTGTGATTTTTTTCTTATTAGTTGCGCGTATAAAATCTATACCTTGAAAGTTTTTTCTGCTATTCTGTGGAGTGAAAAGTTTTGCTTTGACTGTTCTTTGCAAAACGTATTCTTCTTCTTTATACTTTTCAACTTTGCAGAGAAAGTAGCTTTTTAACTTTGGAAGCTGATGGTTATGGCTTTTTAAGAAGACCTTTTCAGATTTTTTTTGTGTGTTTTGTTTTAATCTCATTTTAACAAAGATAGTATGTCAAGATATCAAATCCTATTGCATGCAGTATTCTTTATATTTGGGTTAGGTCTGATATTGTGGTAGTATGACCTTAATTAAAGTCTTTAGCTTGCTAAATGAATTTGATGAGATTATTTCTGTCACGTATTCAGTAAATATGTATGTATAACGCTTATATACAAGACACCATGATGCAATTTGTCTTTTCTAACAAAGCCACAACAGCTGGACTACTAACGGGAAAGAGTTTGCATTGACTTTCCATATTATGATAATATTGTTATAATTTCCTTTCTAATTCAGTGGAATTTCCTCCCTGATGCTCTATAGGAAACAAAATTTACATCTTCAGAGCTTTTTGTTTATTTTAGTATTTTAAGGTTTAAGCTTTGCTGTTCGTGGCAAGCTGGTAATTTTTTTCTGAGGAAGAAGGGTTTGGAGTTTTTGTTTGTTTGTGGTTTTGGTAGGGGTTTTTTACTTGTTATTTTGTAGTTCTAATTAGTTGACAGTTGTGAATCTAAAATATGTAATCCTTTTACTGAGGAACAAAAATACTATCGTGTTATATTTTGGAACACATAATTATTAGTTCTTGAAGGAGAGAGGGAAAATACACCTTTTCTTCATTTTAGATTCAGAATGTGAACAAAGAAAAACCACAGAATGGACAAAGTTTTATTCTGGGTAAGAGCATTCTATCTGAGTTTTGATAATCTGAAAGAACCAAATGATGCATTTCATTGTATCAAAAGGATTGTTGTTTGATAGTTGTGTTTATGGCTAATTTAGTTGATATCACCAGGAGCAGAGAGTATTTGGTACCTCTGAAAACTCAGCCTTGCCTTATTGTTTGCTCTGGTATTTGCTTTGCTTGTGCTGCCAGATCTTAAAAATGTATTGAAATTGTTTTGGGCTTCCACTGTCACAACGTTTTAGCAGAATAAATAGTTTATTAATAAAATAATGGAAATGGTTGACTGGCCATCTCTGGAGGCCCATGGAGTGCGGCTGTGTCCGTGAAATCTTTAGTAGGAAGTTTTTGTGTCATTTCAGTAGGGGACTCTCAGCCAGGCCAGCCAGGAAGTTGTCTAGTGAGTACCAGGTTCTTAACATGTGTGTTGTGTTCTTTCTGGAAACCCAAAATACCTCTCAAATATGGTGATTTTTAAAAGAGTATTTGTCTGAGTTATCTCAGTGTAGGAGAGGTTGGTTGTTTGTTTATTCTAGTAAGAAATGTAGAATGCAATCCAAATAATGTTTTAGAAGTTAAAATTTTGTGTGTGTGTTTTTTTTAAACTTCAGTAGCATACACAGAAACTAAGATGTCCAGATGAGTGAGAACTTGGCTGAACTAGATAGATTCCTTTTTATAACTGATTTGGTGTCAAAGAAATGTCATTGGTACCTACATACTGAGGTTACTTCTGTACGTTTCAACTGCAGCAGAACCAGTCCACGTGTCCATTCAGGAATCGGGACCAGTGTCACATAAGGTATGTGCTTGTGCATATGTATGCATGTAAATATAATAAAAACCTCTGCAGGAATTTACCTTAGTTTTCTTTGTGTTTCATTTTGAGATTTCCTTTAATTGAATGCAAATAGGATCTGTATGTCCATATCTTCCTCAGCCATAAACAGCTTCTATGAACTGCTTTTGCAGAATATATTTTTAATATAAAAGGGAAGCAGCAATGTTCAAAATGCATGTACGTATGATGTGCACATAGAACTCATATTTATTAGTGGAGGCTAAATCAAAATCTTTTGGAAGTCAGAACGCTTGTGATCTTCATTGGAAATGGCAGGGCTTCTTGCATGCAGTAAATTTTGTTCTTTATTCTCTCCCCATCCCTTGCTCTCCAGGTAGAAGACATGCTTTGGGTATTAATGACAAGACTGGACTACTGCTATTTTCACTGGCTGTCCTGTAGGCCAGGAACCAGGGAGAACCTATAGCAAATTGATTATAATTTTTTAAAGGGGAGAGGAATTGTGATAGAGTCATTACAGATTATTTAGGAACAAGGCAGTTGTTCCACTAAATAAGGAAGTAAGTATTGTTCTGATGAGCAGTGCCTGTTCGTGTACTGGAAGAACACAAAAGTTCTCTACATTTATTGTGTTGGCAATATGCAAGCTTACAGCTCCTAACATCTCCAAAAGCAGTTACACTTAAGGAAATTAATTTGGAAGTACTATAGAAAGGATCACTGCTGCCATAGCCCACGTCTTTAAAAAGCCCCTCCACCCCATACAGGTTTGGCTTTTTTGTTGTTGGTTTGGTTTTTTTTTTTGGTTTTTTACATTTGAATGTCTGTCCAGAGTTAAGGTTCGGTCTCAAACTTGCCTCTCTTATTTCTGGTACAGTCTTAGTCTTTGTTTAAGGATCATGGTAGTAAGATTGCACCAAGGACACAAGAATTAAGCCTGTACTAGAAATAGGGGAAAAAAATATTACTGTTTTTGTTGTGTAGATAAGAGATATTACATCCCAGTAGATAGACTTCTGCTAGCTTCTCTATGGAAAAACAAGAGAATGTAATTGAATAGATCTGAGATGAATTTGAGAAAAGAATCAAGTCCGTCCGTTGAGAGAGTGACTTATTAACGTAGTATTTGTCCTTCACATTCCTCAGGTGTGTGACGATCAATACAGAATGCAAAGTCAGCCTTTAGGAATATGCCTGATAATAGACTGTATTGGCAATGACACAGGTAAGTCTCTGGAATTTCAAATTCCTTATCTTGTTAATCTCAGATAATTAGAACAATTTAGTATGAAGAATATGATGTACATTTACCAGCCAGACTAGGTTAATGTTGTAGTCAGCTAATCTATCAATTATAAGAAATTTTCTAAAGTAGAGAGTTGGAAGGCCCAGCCTGAGGTTAAAGTCAACTGTCCTAACCATTGCAAACAATGGTTTTTTGGGGTTATTTTGGTGCAGAATCTCTGAATGAAAGAACTTACAAGGGGATAGACTGAATTTTAGGAGGGAGAAAAAGGATGTTCAAAGTCCAACAACAAAATAGTTAAACTACAGTCATACAGCAGGTTATTGGCAGCAATGGTAAAGATAGTGTTTCCCACCAGTTAACAAAACCAAAACTGTTGCGGATTTGAAGTGTAATCATATTGGACACCACAGATTTTGAATAGCTGAAGGCACGTGGTCCTTTATTAATAATGCACTTAGGCTTCTGTTACATCTTGCACAGTTTAACTGAAACCATCACCATAGCTTTATAGGGAAAGGAATTTTTCTTCCTTCCCTCTTGGTTTAGTTTTAAAAAAAAAAATTTGCATGTAGAATTTAACGTAGTCGGTGACATGGTTAAAATGCGGGTTTTTCCTGATTGCCTTTGTAAGAATCAAAAAATTTAGATTCTTGTATAAGCAAAAAAACCCCTACTCTCTAATCATTGGAACACGTGAAGCTAAAAATAAAAATGAACAGAGTAGTTGCAGTCAGTTCTGTAACAGACCAGGAGATGTAAAGGAAGAAGAGGGTTTGTGGGCATATCTTTTCTCTTTCTCATAACTAATGGTCCAGCAGATGGACCAACTTAGAGTTATTGATGTAGTTGTTGAAGAGCAGTGGATGCAGAGCACAGACACAAAGTAAAATTTTGATGTTTGCTTGACAGTAGTATTTTAGGTAAATAATATAAAATAAGACACTTAGTTTGCCATTAGGGTAACAGGAACTAGAACTGATTCACAGTCCTGCCATGTGTGAAGAAGGGGGACAAAGAAGGCACTTAACTCAGTTACATGCAACTGGGAAGCATCCTTGGGATCTGATTTTGGTCTGTCCTACTAAGTTCATCAATGAGTTCTGGCCAAAAAAAACCACCAAACCAAAAAACCCCAAGGTTTCAATTGCTGGGTGTAGAAATTGTTCAATGCAAAGCACTTCTTCATTTCTACTCTCAAACAAAAAAATACGTTGATTTTGACACAAGAGGAAAATAAAACAAAGACAGCTGAAAAACTGGGGGGTGGTGGCTCTTGGGATCAAACATTCTGCTCTGTCCTGTTGCCTGCTTCTTTAGTTTCCTGCTGTTCTCTCTTTCATGGTAGCTTTAGAAAACAAAAGACCCTGTTGATGCAAGAAAATTATTATGCACCCTTAATCTGGAAGGTAGCATGATAGTCTGTTCCAGTACCAAAATAATTACTTATTACTTGGAGTTCTGTTTCTTAAAAGCAAATGCAAAAAGGATTAGTAGAGAAATTTCAGTGTGGAGAGATAAAGAAAACATAAGGTGTGAAAATAGCCTGTGCTGACCTGATTTATTGAACAAGAATGTTTTAGTATGCCAGGTTCGAGTTTTTTAAATGAAACAGTAAGTATAAAAGCAGGTAAGGCACGTACACTGGAGAAAACAAGGAAGGAAGGAACAGCTAGGTCAGTTGATAGTCACAGATACATAAATTTAGATCTGCGCTTCTTTAGAAAGCACAGTTCTTTTGCACAGGCAATATATTGTGCAGATGCCTTTGTCGTAGTAATTGCTACTAAATACAAAGATGTGCACAAAATTAAAAAAAAAAGATTCAAGGCCTGTGCACTTCATGAGCTCATATGGTCATTTCAGTACTTGTACAAGAACAGAAAGTGCAAATGTGATAGAGGAAGTCCGTTGACTGGAAAGGACAAAAATGGTTTACATGTTTAGCATCTGCATGTCAGATACACCTGCAAATCATGGCTTTGCTGCTGTTGTGACAAAACCACCCAAAGCAAGTCTTAGTGTGCCTCAGTCATCATGCATGTCTGCACTGGATGCAGAAGCAATTAAATCATTTGTATGTCTCAGATGTTTAATGTCACCAGTGCATCATCAGCATTTCACTGAAATACGTTACTATGCTACTGAGATCTAGGAGAGACAGGGCATATGGCATTGCTTAAAGGAGCTTGTTAGAAAGACATTCACTGTTCTGTAGAGTTGTTGTGCCACACAACTTCTGAAGTCTGAAAATACCAAAGAAAGAGAAGAGGGCAAGGAGAACGTTAGGAATTGTACCTGTGGCATGCATTAGAGTCTGTAGCTATCCCAAGATTAAATCTAAGGAAGCTGAACCAATAATAGATATTGTAGGATCAAGGATTACAACAATTGAAAATGCCCAGTGTAAACAATATGAATTCATCAGATGCTGATAAAATTCAAACTGAAATCACCTTGCTGTTTTGTAAATAGAGTCTTGTTTTGCTTTTGCCTTTCCATTTGGAAGCAAATTTTTATCCTTACATTGTAAACAATCAAGGGGAGAAAAGGGTAATTTTTTATGTGGAGTGGAAATGCTCAAAAATCGGTGTAGGTTTCTTGGGAGATGACTACTGTTGAAGAAATAGATGTTTTCTTATCTGAGGTTGCAGCATGTAATGCTGTGTTTCATCTTGCCTTAAAGCAAAATTGCTGTATCCAAAGTTTACCATGTATAATTTCTGATTCAGTGTTAAACTAAGGTATCAGCTCTAAGTTTGCTGCGTTTAATTTTTTTTAATTGTGACACTTAGAGTGTCTGTATGGTCTAAGGTGACACCAAGTTTTGTATCTTCATGTGTACGTGTACATGCTAGTGAAATAAGTAAATCATAGGAAAAGCGCTCTCGTTGCTGTAACTCTTTTTTCCTATGTACTACTGCCCTCTAATGGATTAAGTGCTTCGTCGAGTATATGACAGCTAAACAGTATTAATACTGATCTTCCACCTGAATTTTGAGAGCGTGTTTTATTGCCTAAAATAGAGGGGATTTTCCTTTCTATCTCCAAATAAAAAATCTCTGGAAAGTTTCTGAATTATTTTACAAAATTTAATCAAACCAACAGAACTGGAGTGAAACTATAGTTTATCATAGTAGAGTTTATCACCTCGCTGTAGTATAGAGTTTGTACCTTCCCTGCTAAGGAAAGTTGCAAGTTCTGTTCTTTTTGAGAACAGTGTGGTAGTGTAACTCCTGTGTTGCTTCCACTTACCTCTGAAATAGCCTCTGCTAATTAGGGATTGTTAAACTTTTGAAGTCAAAGAACAGTCTAGCTTCCTGTGTCTCTAAGGCATTTTACATAAACATGGCACTCGATATTTCCTGTCATATCAGAAACTGTGCTTGGGCAATGTATATGTGGTTTATACTAAAAATACAATGCTACAGGTATGAGTCATAGTAGTAGTTGTGGTTCTCTGAACACTTAAAAAATACCTGTGGTTTTAACCACCATGTACCTGGTTTCACTCCCATATTAATAAACATCCAAAGTAGTTATTCAGAGCATAGTACATTTTACTGCAGCACAGGTTAACACAAATACAACAGAGTTAAATCTTGATTTTTGTCTATCTACAGTTTTAATTTCTAGCACATTTTAAAGGGTTCATTGTTCAGCTTTTTTTTCTCCCTTAAAATGCCATTCTGGAACAGTTAAGACTCCAGTGTCCATTCTCCGCCTGGAACTCATCACTTAAAGTCTGTTTTATATAATAGGAAGTATAAATTACTGCAATAGGTTCCTTTTTGAGTGATGAAAGGGAGTCTCTATGTCGTGTATAATAACCATTCATAGTAATTTTGACAAGTTAAAAGGTGAAAAACATCCCGTGCTATCCAGATCACTCCTTACCATTTCAAGAATGTTCTGTGTGAAGCATTCTCTAATGTTTTCTCTTGCACAATATTTTAACTCCTCGGAACTAGGGATGCTGGTCCTAAATGAAGGCATGAAAGTGTCTGGGGAGTTTGGAACGATCACTTGTCAAATAGTAGTGTCTTTGCTGTCATGAAGTACATAACTCATATTAAAGACAGCATGCATCTAGGACTATAAGTATGTAATGTACCGTGATCAACATCAAGTCCTCCCGATTTTTTTAATAAACATTTTGTCACAATATTAATTGTAAATATTTAAAATAAATATTTCCAGTAGCAAAATACTGTAAATGCTGTAATTCAGAATATTTGAAATTGAGCCTTGGTGTGCTGTGATTTAATTATATCTCTCTTTTTTCAGATTTGTTGGAAGAGACCTTCAGAGGCTTAGGCTATGACATTCTTTGTCACAGATATTTAAATATGAATACCATGAGTCAAACATTGCTTGAAGTTGCAAGGTTGCAGAAGCACAGAAATTGTGACAGCTTCATCTGCATATTGGTCAGCCGTGGAAGTCCTCAGAGCATCTTCTGTACAGACCATACCTTTTCTGGATTCCCTTTGGAACAAATAAAGAAATACTTTACAGCAGACTCATGTCCTGAACTCCTAGGAAAACCGAAGCTTTTTTTTATTCAGAGCTACATCGTGCCAGAAAATGAGCAAGAATGTACTAGTCTGTTGGAAGTAGATGGTAATGATGAGAAAATCATTGCTAACGCAAAAATCCCTTGCAAAGTCACTATCCCCCAAGTAGCAGACATCTTTTGGAGTCAGTGCAAGGTGGATGTGTCTACGCTAGAAAAATCTCCAAGATCATCCTCATATTATCTGCGCTGTCTGGCTGAGCTACTCCGCAATCCTCATAAAAGGTAAATAAAACAAAGAGGAAAAAAGAACCCTTTTCCTATGACAGCTTGCTGTCCTAGAGAATGAGAAACCTTAAGTTTCATCCCGTCTGTCCTGAAAAGTGTCTTCATGCTGTGTCATATGTTAAAAGATAAGTGTACCTGATGTTGGAACAATGGCACAGGAAGGTAGTCTAAAGTAAGAGCGAAGTTTCTGATTCTGGACCATAAAATGAAAGTGGTTTATGGCAATGGGTCTTGCAGAGTGAGAAAGGAAGAATCTGTGCTGGGTAACGTATGTCAGTGTTTTAGACAGGATTGGAAACCTTCCTTCTCTGAGGTTACGAGGCACACACAGGCTTCTGCCAAATTGAGGATTGCCTTTTATCATTAGGAAGGGCTCTGCTTGCAAATATAAAGAGTCAATGCCTAAGTGTGGGGACAAGGCAGATGAATGGGAAGAATTTTGTCCTTTCTTTAGATCTAATTAACCTACCGCTCAGGGAGCCACTAGATTGCCAATTTGTAATCTTGAATATAAACTATCAGAAAACTTTAGTCTATCTAAAGAGATTATCAAAAGGAATTTGAGCAGATACGTTTGGGTATTTAACTTAACAACAAAGGTTTTCCTTGTACAATTGATCTGCCAGGGAGTTAGCAACTGTTTTTCAAAGTAGTTGTGTGGTTAACATTTAGTACCTTTTTACAGACCCTAAAACCTTGTAATGAAATCACAGATCATCATGTCAGCATAACCAATATCACAATGGTGATTTGAGTTATAATAGATTGTTTACAAAATGCATATTCAGCCTTGGGTTTTAGAGGTGTAACCTCTGCAATAAAGACTGAAATTTGAAACTTTCTCCTTGCTGAGCCTAAAGTTGTCTTCTCTCTTGTGGATTCTTAAATGGTGTCTTGTTTCATTCTCTAATAGAAAGCTTTTTACTTTTGTTGCTGCAGGAAACTCTCTATATTAGATATCCATACGGAACTAAATAGAAAAGTCTATGAATGGAATAAGACCACTGACCCAAGCCAACAATACTCACTTCTGCTCCAGCACACACTGAGGAAGAAACTTTTTCTTTCTCCCACTTAACTGCTGTTGGAAAGGACACCTCTGAAGTGGCTAACAAGAAACACTTACTATGACCCAGACAGTTTCACACCTATTTCCACTTTATGCATTGTTATTGCATGTACATCTAAAGTACCCATTGCTTCCAAATCCTGGAATTTAGAAGCGTTTTGGTGTGGTAAGGCACTAGTCTTTATATTTTAATACAGAATGTTCTGAAAGCTTGCATGAGAATGGCAGCAATCGTATAGCACTGCAACAGATCTTAAAACCAAGTACAACAGGTAAACAGTGGAAAGAACTCTTTAACTGTATAGCTGTTGGATTTTACAGGGGTTTGTGTTTTTATTGTTTCATTGGTTGTTTGTCAGCATACTATTAGCAGTGCACTGATCTAGGTTCTTCTGTTGATGCTAAAAACAAATACAAGCCAGTGCAAAACACTGAAATTCACCGGGTATTTTCCCCAGATCCTAATAATGGAAAATGTGTTGGGAAAGAATGCCTACCCAGTAATGCCAGTTCTTCATTAACAAGTTCTGGCTTGCGTGCCTCCACAGACTAGCAAAACAGAAGGAGAGATGGTCTTTTAAATAATTTGGATTCCATCTATCTGCTGCATTAGACGTTGTGATTCACCCAGGACCTCATGATGTCAGTACTGCCCACAGCACGCGAGGGTATATGTTAATAAATGAGACAGTCTGCCATGGCTTGGGCTGTGTTTTCCACTGATGCAAAAATAAGTCTACATGTGGCAGGGCTTTCCAGTAATCTAACCACACAGCTAAAAAAATGTGGGATTTTGGCAGATGTTTTGTGGAAGCTGAAACAGGATTCACACTCATTGCAGCAGCCATAGTTGTAAAAATACACTTTATCATATTTGAACTGTGTCACATGGCAGCCCCTGGCTCTTAAGACTGGATTAAATGAAACACCCCACACTCACTGCTTTTGCTTATGAAAAATTATATGTCTTTATTAATTGATTATTATTTTTTTCAAGTTGTGCTTCTGAAAAAGACATGGATGAAAATTGTCCTAAATACAGAAATTTTTTCTCCAGGGGAGCAGACGCCTAACATGAAGAGTTCACTTAACGTGCTTGTTATACAACAGTATAACCTGGATGAGTTGTATTGAAACTTATTGTCACTGAATTTATGGAATTCTGTTCCCTCCTAAAGCAGGCCACTTGCAAATTTTTAATACTCCCGATACAGTCTCCTGTCAAGGAAAACAGGTCAAGGCCTTGGCGTGCCTTGCTTGGTTTCTGCTGTAGCTACACCATACATCCTTCTAGCATGTGTTTCATGCAAGCAGAAAGGAAAGAGGGTTTTGCTAATCATAATAAAATGTTAATATTAAAATAAATATATATTTATATTAATGTACCATTTTGTGTAATATATAAATGTCCTGGTTTGGAGTGAAGCAGAGCCAACTTTCTGTTCAGTGAGAGAGGCTCTTGCTTTTACTTGTTGCTGTGGCAGCCAGGGTCATCTGACTGGGTTGTTGACCCTGTGAAGGGCTTGCACCTTTGGGGAGACCTGGACAGGTCAGGTGACCCCAACTGACCAATTGGGTGTTCCATCTCATCTGACACCCTCAGTATTAAAGCTGAGGGACCAAAGGGGTCAGGTTGGCTCTTCTTTGGCTCTTCTTCAGTGGCTCTCTTTCTTTCTTCAATGTCTGATGTTTGAGGAGGATCCCGTCAGCTCATCTGCCTTTTGATCCTGGTCAGTGTGTTCCAGTTCCCATTTGTCACTGAGTCCAGTCTGGAACTTCCCCAGTGCCTGTCTGTGACATCTTCCTAGGAACTTGATCCAGTTTTGAATATATTTATTTATATTGTATCTATTTCATTATTTCATTTTCTCTTTCTGCTTCATAAGCTATAGTGTCCTCTTTAATAAAAGTATATGGAAACTTTTTAATAACTTTGAACTGGGAAACGCAACCCAAAAATATGTGTTAAACTATGGATACATTATTTGCATTACTGTAATTTTATGTAGGCGCAGGCATAAGAGGAAAAATAGAAAATAGTATTTTGCAAAAGTTCTCTATAAGCATTAAAGTAAAAATATTAAATCCAATTTTATGATATTACAGGTTTGGAAATAAATGCATCATAGCAGGGCAGGGAGAGGGGGCAGGAATTCCTTTGAGTTTACTGTTTTTTAAGAAAGAGCCTATTGAACCGGTCCTTTTCTTAAACTAATGTAATTTTGCTTCTGTCTTTAAAAATACTTTGTGTCTTAAAATTACATTCATATGCATTCCACAGACTCCCATAGAGAATTTACTGCATTCCGTCAACAGAAGGGTCTGTATTATATGCGATAGGTAGTAAAAATAGCATTCATTTCTAACCCTGAATATTTAATAACTGACTATTTTACAATAAAGCACAAGTGTAATTTTGAAACTCTACCTTGCTTATGTTTCATGGGGTAAGAGAAGGATTATAAAGTGACAGATTTGGAATCTTAGAAGTTACTTCCTGTGGTGGCTGGTAAATGAAGCAAATGATGTGAAATAAGGATGTTTTCTGTGGTTGTAGAAATCAGATGTAATTCCTAGTTATCATATATATCTATGTGATGTTAATAAATGTGATTTCTTTCACAAATTAACTCACTTTTTCCTATTTCACTTACTAGCTTTTGCATGTGATGAGTACTTCTGCTACCTTATAGACAACCAAAAACAGGGAGAATGGAACCAAGAGGAGGCAGAGAGATGAGGGAAAGAAATACAGAAATTTCAAGCAGGAACAAGGAGAGTGGTTGGGAGAACCAAGAGAACAAGTAGGGAAAAGAAGATTTGGAGGAGAAAGACAGCATCGGTATTGGAAGGACAAAGAAGCAAAGAGAAGTGGGAGAAAGGAAGTAAGAATAATAGTGGCTATCCTTACAGGATCTAACAAGGTGGTGGGTTTTTGTGGGTTGGTTGGTCTGGGGTTTTTTTGAGTTATGCTGTATACAACTATTTATTTAAAATATTAGCAATAGGATATATTCTGTTTCTGATAGTTTTGTGACAAGATAGGTTTGGTTTGGGGGTTATGAAGTGTACGTGTTCTTTGCCTTAAGTGCCTGACACAGTAAGTAAAGTCCTTGTCCGTTCTCTTAAGAAATGACAAAGAAATGCTGTTTTGAAAACTGTAGAGGCTCCCGTAAATTACCCTTGCAGTGAAAAAGTCTCTTTGTGTCTGGCTGCTTGGGTTGGAAGTGATCACAGCCCCCTAATGACCAAAGAGCTGTGGGGACATGTCATGTATTGTGCAACATTCATGGATGTCAGATATTAATTTTCTACACTGATGTCTTGACCCTCAGTAGATTCTTAAACCATAGGAATGCTCATTCTGTAATAATTCATACAAGTATTTATTGCCTTGACATCTCTTTCAAGGGTGGCATGTGGGTAGATTGATTCCCTACATAGTGAAAAGTAGCACTGAAGTCAGTACTTATTAACACACAGGAATTTTGTGATGCCAGAAGTTGTCTGTCCCTTCTCCCATAGCTTTTGTGTCCCTCTGTGCCGGTGATAGGAACTGTCTGTTCTTGCAGTACTGTGCATTAAAATTTGATTCTGGAAAATGACTGGATGCAGGGCCTAGGTTGCATCAAGTTGTACACGTATTGCAGGTAGAGTGGTTGAATGATGTCAAACTTCTGTTCAGTAGCCAAAAGAAAAGAGGGAAAAGAATTAATTCTGGATCCGTCATGAGTTTAGAATGTTAGTCACATGCTGGTGAAATGTCATGGTCACGGACTGCCAAAACATCTAGTTTTCAAAACCCACTGTTGAACAAGATAAAACAAACCACTCTTGCTCCACTGGTGCATTGTCAGCGCTTGGAACAAGGCTGTCAGACTCACTGCTCTGTGGCACTGAATTTCAGTTTTCCTGTCTGATAACTGAAATAAACATTTGTTGTACTTCTGTATGCGCTGTATATATGGAAGAGGGAAAAGAGAATTGGCAGAATTATAGATGATGTCTTTCAGTAGCTCAGAGACCCATGAGGCAGGAGATTCTGTGTTTTGCATGACTTAGTTTGCATGATTTCTCTCAGCCACCTACATTAACATGACTGAGCCATAAATCCAGTTTACTTTGTACTGTTACATACTTATGCCTTACAACGGTTGCCAACTCATTATCCAGAAAATAAGTTAGGTTCAAGGGGAAGTTCAAGTGTTAGCAGTTGTAGATGGAGCATGCTGTATGACTTATTCCCCCTTTCAACTCTGCATAAGAATTAGCAGTGACTTCTGTTACAGATACCTGAGCCAGAGAAGCTTTTTGTGACAGTTTATGGTAATTCGTTTTTCTAGAGTTTTACATTTCTGACATGCAGGATGATGTTGCTGAGAAGACGCTGCTGTCTGTGTGGATGATCTGCTGTGTATCTGATTATGTTCCATTTAAACTGTATCTCCTGTACAGAATTATTTGACAGCTTTTCTGTGGCTGTTTTGGAGAATGTCTTTTTTTCAGTTTCTGTATTAGAATCAGTAAGACATTACAAGTCTTTTAGGAATTATGTTTTTGTGGATTGTCACTTTCTGTACATGCCATATTTTCAAATTTGTGTTACTCTGAGTGTATTTTCAGTGTTTTGTAGAAACATCATCAGAAATGTGATTTGAATTGGTGCTGTTTAGCATCATGATTCAGTAAAATTGGTGCTGTTAACTGCTACCACTAAATTACTATTATTACTAAATTACAAATGCTGGGTTTCAAGCAGGTTTTCTAAGAAAATTTTTGCATGCAGTCAGACTGATTGTTTCAGTCTCACTCTAGACCAGGGAATGAACTCTTGAAACTCTTGGTCGACTCATCTTGTAGATCTCTGCAGCTTGTTACATTTGGCTACCAAAAAACATTTGCCAAAGAGCCTGCCAGGAATGTTTGGGGCTCTTTTGCGATTAAGCCTCCTTTAAAATGGCTTGACAACAAAAGCGAAGAGAGTTACTGGTCACTTCTTGTATTTCGTCCCGGAAACGTTGTCGGTTGCTTTTTTCTGACTATCTAGCGAAATTTCCTCGTCCCGGAGGAACGGGCTGGAGGTTCACAACCCCCGAGGCCGAGTACTGAGAGGGTCCTGGCCCGGGCTCGGCCAGAAGGGCGGCCCAGCGCGGCTGCTTCCCGGCGCTCGGCCCGGCCCCGGGGGGCGCCGCTGCGCTCCGTGGGAGCCCGCCCGCCCACTGGCAGTGGTGTGGCGCTCCAGGACGTGCCCCCAACCCCTTGTCCCCGATCGACTCTGTCCCCCTTTCCGCCCCCGCCATCGGGGATGCCGCCTCCTTCCCGCACAGCCTCGGCTGGCAGCGCCTTCACCCCCAGCTCCGGCAGGGCGCAAGGTTCCGCGCCCTACCCCGCGGGGAGGTGTGGCGTCGTGACTCAGCACTCGGGCGCGCACCGCCGGCTCTCGGCTGGCCGGGAATAAACCGGGAAGTGCTGAGCGCCGCCCCGAGAGTGACTGCCGAGAGAGGGGACGGGGTCGGAAGTCACGTAAGAGGTAAGAGAGGGGGGATTAAAATGGAGAGGGAACGAAGAAAGGCTTCAGCTCTCAAGTCCGCAGGCTAAATCCCGCTCCTTCCTTCCTTCTTTCCTTCCTTCCGGTATGGTGTAGCTACCGCCGGGCTGACCGCGGGCCTGAAGTTGAGTACTGCCCTTGCTTGTGGGGCTGTGGCATGTGCCCCGGCATTCTCTTGGGCTCCGTGCTTTTGCGTTATTCTTGCATCTTTTAGTCTGGCAGCGTCACAATCAATAAAACTTTAAAGGAAAAAGTAGTAATTTGATAATTTTTGTTTATTTTATGTGATTTTCCTTCTCAGGATATATCGCAGAACATAAATTAGAGGCGCTGATCCAGCACCTTCCTGTGCATCGATGTTCTGCTTGCTAATGCCCTGCTAGCTCTAGCTGTGTTAGCGTGAGCCACAGCAGACCTGGGGAGCAGGTAGGTCCTGGGCCCCGTGTGTGTTAGTGCTGGGTGGTTAGCATCATCTTGTTTTACTGGAATAGGGATTGTTTGCTCGATTTCCTTCTTTGCTTTAGGACTCTGGTTTTTACCATGGTGTTTTATAAATGGCCTGTAAAATGCATGAAGTAGTATGGGGTTCTAAAAACACCGAAGCGGTAGGCTGAGCAGTGGATGTGCAGGCAGGGCGCCGTCTGGGAGAGAGGGCCAGCCGAGCGTGCCCTGAGTACAGAGGTGGGAAAGTGAGATTAGACAGCTAATGAATGCAGCACGCGGTGGGAGGTCTTGAGGGTATTCCAAACTCAAGCGGGAAATCTTTGGAGTGAAAAAAGCTTTCCAAGAATGGCAGCAACACAGACTTGAAAGCTATTTTAAAGGTAGATGAAGGAACTTGTACTGGAACTTGCTTCAGTTTGATTTGCTGGTGAAACAACTACATCTGGTTTACACACAACTTGCCCTGTTCTCCTAAGGCGATGATTTTTAAACTCATTTAATTGAAATCATTGGTTCTAAATTCTTGAATTATCATAATTCGGTTTGAACCTGGATTATATAGGCTCGTTATTTTAGGCAGGAATCAGTTTAACCTAAATTATTCTGCTATATTTAGTTGATTGAAGCATCTAGATAGGATTTTAAAGTAGCTTTTAGCTAAATGAGTTTAAAGTCTGATTTACTGTGAAGTGATACAGGGTTTTTTTGTGTAGATAACTGAGATCTGAGCCTTTTTGATAACAGCTTGAGTGAAGAGGGTGTAACAACACATGGGATTTCATATGTGGAGAGAGAGAATCTGAAGGACAATTATTGAGCTGTGGGAGAGTAAGTTTGAATATAGGAAAAAGCAATCTGACTTTTTTTTTTTGCACAGGCTTAGACTTGTGACTTAGGGACAGGACACGGTTCAGGGTTCCTGTATTCTTTCAAACCTTATTTTCTAACTGAGTGTCATGGTTTGGGCTGGACTGGACAGTAAAATGAACAACAGATGTTCTCCCCAACTTCTCCCTTCTGGGAGAGAAGGATGAAAGAGAAAATGACTTATGAGTTTAAAAGAAACTAAACCACTTTAAATAAACTATTAATAATGAAATAATAGAAAAAAAAGATAGTAATATAAAAAAAGAGAATAATGAAATATATACAACATATACAAAATCAGTATCAAGCTCCCAGGATGAAGATCACATCACTGGCAGGCACTGGAAAAGTCTCAGACTGGACTCGGTGACCGACGGCAACTGGATTCCGGATCTGTATCAAAGGCAGACAAACAGACAGACCCCTCCTCGGATGATGGCCGTTGAAGAAAGAGCTGACCCCTTTGATCCCTCAACTTTTATACTGAGCATGAGGCAGATGGCATGGAATACCCTGTTGGTCAGTTTTGGGTCACCTGTCCTGTCTGCTTCTCCCTGCAGGTGGGACCCCTTTACGCTTTTCCACTTCCAACCCTGCAATGGGACAAATACCAAAGTTAGCTGACCTTGGTTGTTACAGCAACAAGTATAAGCAGGAGCCTCTCTGCATATCATTCCTTGGTGTTAACTATAAACATCAAGCCTTATCTCTGCTAGAAGCAGATACTGCCTGAAAAAACATACTGTTAATTTCAGAGAGTGCAGTTTGTTAGACTTAACTGAAAAGTAAAATTACTGAACAGAAACTTGGTTCTGTTTTACCTCAAACCAGGACATTGGGCATCTAGACTTGGGGATTGTATTTTCTGTCTGCCTCTGAATACAAAATTGCAACAATCTCCCCTCTGTGCCCCCATGTGCTGTGATATCTTGTGTGGTTTATCTGCTGAGCTGTCCTCCCAGATGGTTCAAAGGCTTTGGTTTCAGAGGTTTTGTCCCTAGTCCACTTCTCTGATTTTTCTCTTGTGCTCCCTCATGTAGAAAGCTTTGCTGCTTCCAACTGCTCTAAACAAAAGACCTGCCTACCCATTTGAACAGAAGGCACTGAGGCACCTTTTTACCTATATAACCTTCCACAGGCAGAAAAGAACTGCCTAGGCCACATGGAAGAAGTTGTTGTAGTGGAAGGGTGATTAGTCTATTGAACTTAAGTAAGATTGAGTTGCTTGTGCAGAGCCTATTTAGACTGAGCACTGTTACTTTTTAGTTGACGTTTACTTACAAGGGAGGCTTTAGGGTTTCCCTGTGCCAAATATGAAATGCAGTCCGGTAGCAAGGTACGACTGGGAATGGATGGATATTCCACAGTTCAGCTTGGGTGTCAGGCTTGTAACAGAGGAACACCTGCCTGCTACAGGAGAAGAATGAGCCCTCAGACTGCAGATCGAGGAATATATATGTGAACTACAGTGCTCACTCCACTCAGAGTTGTAATAAGTTACTGCAGGGGCTCTTCCCACGTACAAACAATGGAGGGAAGCAAAGATCTGAACATGGAAGATGTTTGAAAGAAACAGAAGGTCATCTAGCCCAGTTTTCTGCTAAGAGCAGGGCTAACTTCAAATTTAGCCAGGGTTGTTCAGAGCTTCTGCCATATCTGATCTTTGTAGTCTTGTGTTTGGAGAAGGGAGTAAGTTTCAAATTTATTTAAAAGGTAACTCCTCTCCTGCAGAGAATCCAGGGCTTCCAAACATCAGTTGGATGAAATCTTATTACAAGGACTGTTGTTCTGAAGATTCAAGTGTTACTAGTGTTTGCTTTGTATTTTCAGGCAGAGACTGTTGGTTCCAGCAACATGGAGGATGATGCAAGCCTGAAGTTCCGTACGCAGCTTCTGCTCCTTGATGAAAATCTGGTGGCTGAAGATGTAGCAGCTTTAAAATTTCTCTGTACTGACTTGCTCCCCTTCAAGAAACTAGAAAATGTGAAGTCAGCAGTGGACATCTTTCAGCTTCTTATGGCTGAAGAATATCTGAATGAGGAAGATACTTTCCTGCTAGCTGAACTCTTATACAGAATTAAATGTCACTCCTTGCTCAAGAAACTTGGTTATACCAAGGAGAAAGTCCAAGAATGTCTGCACGAGAAGGGAAAAGTGTCTCCGTACAGGTAAGCTTGCAGTGGGATTATGTTCTCTCCATTACTGCCATCTATGACATACCGTTTCCCTTTCCATTTTTAAATTCTCAGATGGCTTTTAGTTTCTACACTGTCTTCTGTTCTGGTTTTATCTCGCTGTATTTCTGTTACAGGCAGATGCTGTATGAATTGTCAGAGAACATTACTGGTGACATGTTGAAGGATATCATATTCCTCCTGCAAAACTGTCTTCCAAGGCGACGGATAACTCTTGTATGTGAGGAGAGAGACAAACACGTATATGGCGGGAAGGGAAGAAGGAGGGGGGTAAATAGGAGGAAAAGTATGAAGCAGAATAGAGCATAATCTGCAACTAGGCTGGTCAGTGTTTGTAGGGTTCGCAAGGAAGAAACACTTACAGGTAAGTGTGGAACTCCGTGCTTTGTGCCAAGGTCAATCATTGACAGTTCACAGATCATAAAAAGGTGACAAATCAAATCTTTGCCCCGCTTGAGTCATGTGCAAAGGTGGCTGAAGATGAGTCATGTCCATATGTCATTGGTACCATTTCACAGTAACAAAGCCTTGTCAAAGCCAAGAGTCATTAATATGGTTTGGGTGAATCTGTTTAAACAAGGCCATACCAAATAATCATGCAACTAGTAGCTTTCCATGGAGCAACATTTCCACCTCCAACAGGGATGTAAAATTGACTGTTTGGACCTTGTTGGTAGGAAGCAAAACAGGTAGTAATGTGATTGGTTGAGGCAGACAGGGCTGAGGCAGGTTTTGAGTTCTAAGGAACAATAACAAGTTTTTCTCTCTCCTCTTGGCTGTCAGTCTGCTCTGGAATTGCTGATTTTATTGGAAAAACAGGGCCTTTTAACTGAAAACAATGTACAGATACTGGAGGACATCTGTATGAATGTTTCACCTGATCTTCTGGAAACAGTAAGCTGCTACAGAAAGGCAAAAGGTGAGAAATTCAGAGTCAGGAGGTAGGTTTGCTAAAATGCAAGAAGCACTAGAAGGGTCTGGGGAACTGAACCTCAAGGTCCCATGGGTGCGTTGCTAGAATAGGAGCTAGAGTGGGATCACTCATCTTCACACACAAATTTGGCATAACAGTCCCTAGCTTGCTTTACTTCCTAGCTGAATTCCAATAGGGGCATGCTGGAATGTCTGAGGCCACACAGAGCAGTTCAGCACATACAGGTTAGCCTGGGAAACTTCAAAATCTATCTATAGTTATGTCTCCCTTTTCTATTTCCCCATGAATAGTGTTGAGATGATGATGACTGTCCTGTAAATGGCACTTTATGATTTATGAATGTACACTACAACAAGGCAGTTGCCTGCTAATAAGCTGGAGAGGCAAACTGTGTGTGTGTTTGCGTCTGATATGTGGTAGGCAGTATTATTAAATGTGTGATTCATGTTATCAGGGGTTATACTGCAGTTTGTAATATTCCTTCATTTAACATCCTGTGGAGTGACTGTAAGCATACTGGAAAAAAGTTTGGTTTCTATTTATTTCAGGACTGGGAATCACATTCTGGGAAGTACAAAGCTATGTCTCCCCAGTAGGTGCAAGGGCACTCAGCATTTCATGAGTTCCTTTCCCCTGTGCTTTCTGAGTGTGTTTCAAAGTTGCTTTCTATTTTAATATATCTTTCAGTAAGTGTAGGTCTGCATTTTCCTAACGTGCAGGTTCATACTGGTTTAACTAAAATGCATTTTGTCTCTCATTTTGTCTCTTTCTGCTCTTAGTGTCTCTGCCACAGCAGGAGAACACTCTCCCAATTAAGGAATCTTCACTGTTTCACACTGGAGACATCAGAGTATTCACTTCCCCACAGGTACACTGGAGTACATACAGCCAGCTTGGGTTTTAGTCATTTGAGGGGTTGTTTTATTTTCTTGCCTTTATTTTGAAACCATACCGGGTGTGAGATTTTTTGCTAAACCTTCTTACTTGATTTATGAAGGGAACAAGCATATTTGTTCAGCATGTAAGAAATACAGCTGCATATAGCATCAAATAGTGGAAGTCAAAAATACTACTATTGGTCATGTACAGTTGGGGAAAAAATTAATTAAAATAATGTTAGGAAGAGAGATGAGCAAGAGAAAAAGCTAGACAGGTGCCTTTTGGAGAATGGGTCAGTCACTTGGTGCTGATTTTTAAAGTTTCTGCTGATCAACACTAAACTATCTCTAAAGGCTAACACCATACTTTGATGGTCAGTTCAAACTGCTGCCGCTAAAAAAAGCGTGGTGCCATTTTCGCAATGTACCAGTCCATGATTAGTTAAAACCCTCTTGCAGCAACTTACCAGGGCTGTAACTGATCTTTTTTTTGGGGAAGAGGAGAGGAAGAGAGGGAGTTTTAACCCAGTTATGAATGAGGAAAACCAGTGATATCTCTAAGGATACTCCCAGAAGTGAAGTTCTAGTAGACAAGAGCTGAGGAAAATGAGCTACTTAGTATCAAGAAGGTTGCAGTACTGCTGTTTTGAGCTATATTTGCTCTACATGTGCAGAGGGTTTGGGATAGCCTTCCTGCATGGCACTTGGCATAGTGAGAAAATGAATGTAGTCTTATTAAGAAAACATAGATTTAAAAGAATTGGAAAAAAAAAGATTAAGAGACTGTTTCCATAATCCTGATGATCATGTTTGATTTTTCTTTAAAATGATGAGAGGTTATACACTTTTTCCATGCTGTATAATAAACCATTGACACTTACTGCTAGAAGATATCTCATAGGCAGGACTATAGAATCACTGACTATAATGATTGATACTCAAATAATTGACTATCCAAGAGAATTGGTATGGGACTGTGTTGGGTCTTTTATTTTGTTTATAGTGACTGCCTACCCCTATAGTGAGAGGATCATTTGGAAGTGAAAGAAAACTCTTTTCTGTTTCCCTTTATCCTTAAGAGAAAATATAGTTGTTTCCAGCTCTGTGAGATTTGCTGTAAGTGGGGATGTCTTTTGTAATTTCATTATTAAATGCTCTACTGCTCGTATGAATTCAGTATTTTTCCTACTCACTACATAAAGAGCTTTGTATTAAGCCTATTTTGCTAAAATCGCTATGAAAACTTATTTATACATAATAATGATTTTTAACATGGTATTCCCCCCACTCAAAAAATAGGAGACCTCAATCAAATCCGTCGGTTCTAATATCGATGGTAAGGATTTCTGAAAATATGTTTGGTTTTTATTACCTTTTTGTTTAATGTTGCATTCCTTTATTCTCTCTGGGAAATTTCTAGCATTTGGTTTAATACAACACACCTACCTTGCTGTCTTCTTGGATGGGTCTTTTGCTTTCTGCACAAATAAAAAAAAGGCAAGAGAAAACTGGCAAATCCTGTGTACTTTGTCACTTGTATACTAGAAACTAATTAAAGTGTTTTCTGGGAAGTGAAGTAAGGGCCAATCTGATGAGAAGCAAAAAGATGATTTCTTTCCTGAAAAAGAAAAACAAGTTTTCTATTTAGATATCCCTGGGAGGACAAGAGAATAGGACACTATGACTGTTTATAAAATTGAAACATTAATTTTTTGGCTGCAGTATTTTCCCTCTGACTTCTTCTGCTGTATAGATCATGGTATTGAAGAGCCAGGGGGTGTTGCGTGGTAGAGATGGATGTTTAAAATGCATTAAATAGCATATGATTTGTACAAAAGGAGACAAGCATTTTAGGGATTCAGGAAAAGTAAATAAAGCAGCAATAAATAAAGTTACATTTTGTATCAGATCTCTGAAAAGTTTCAGTAGAAATAACTGGGTAGTTTGCATCCATCTTTGTGACTCCACGTCAAATGACCAGTTGCAAAGTATAGCAGTACAACATCTGTCAGCTCTTTTCCACTTTCAAGCTCTGTCAGTGCAGCCTTGCTCTTAAAATTGGTGTGAGAGTTATCATCAGTGATTCAGGAACAAAAAAAAAATCTGTAATGGGACCTTCAGTAGTAACATTGCAGAACAGTTTATTTCTGAGCTTATTTCCAAATTAAAAATTAATTTGAATGTCTGAGGTAGAATCTATCCTTGTACCATGGATATCTTTGTTCCACAATACCAATACAAATAGAAACCTTGCTTTTGTCACAAAAAAATATATATAATAAAAATAACTTGAGACATGTTCAGAATATATCATTTGAACATGACGATGCTATTGCATACAGAGGAATTATTCCTTTCAATGAAACAGTATTTCAAATACAAAAAGTGCTGTATTGTAGCTAAACTCCTTTTTGCTATGTCCACCAATATTGGATTTCTCTTCATAAATATCTATGCTGGGTTTTTTTTCCTAGATAACAAAGCAGCTAATCTTACACAAGGCTTCTCTGAAATGAACCTGGAGCTGCCTGGAGAATTCAGCAATGTGGAAAATGAATCCAAGGTTTGAGACAATCTCCTAAATCCTTCTTTTTGAATAGCTGGGTGTGTGAGGTCTTCATTCCTGTAATGACATGCAAGGACACAATCCCTCGCATGCAAGGACATGTGAGATGCCTGCGTATCTCATAAAGTTTTTTGGGTTGTCTGATCAACTGGAATGTTGCAGAGAATATTTTAATCTGGAGGCCAGAAATTTACCAGTATTGAAAGGTGTGGGGGAGCAAAACAGGCATAACACCCTTGATGTTATCCACACATCTGCTTATGTTCCTGATATAGGCAAAACGTTTGGCATTTTCTTAAGTTCTGTGTTTCGGAGATGGCAGCAGAATGTGCAAGACACGGAGGCAAATATAGCTTCACAGTTCTCTCTTTCTGGATCTGGCTTAGAAAAAGCTTCAGGGCATCTTGAAATTAAAAGCAATAAGGGGTAGCATGCAAAGACCTTGTGAGAAGGATAAAAGAAGGCAAGAGTTTTTAGTAAGCTATTGCAGGCTTATAACAATCTTCATCAATAAACCAGATGTCTTGGTACAGAAGAAAAGATCCCTTTTGTGAGATCCCTTCTTAGAAGCCTTATGTGCACTCTTTAGTCTTGTACAGCAGTGTAGCCACTGAATTCTCCCTCTGGCTTTTTCCTTCTGATGAGCATGGATATTGAGGGAGCAAGTTACTGCATTTGTTTATAGCTATTTAATTTCTTGATGTTCTGTGCTATAACGTATCTTTTCATCACCTGCAGTTCAGACTGCTGTAGCAAAAGTACTTCTTGCTGCTGTTGAAGGAGCTTGGAGTGTGGCCTTAATTTTTTTCTACTAAAATGCACAAAAGCAGATGTTTGTTGCTCTCTCTAGCAAGCAGAAAGGAACTGGAGTGGTTGGAGTTTTTGATTTCAACCCAAGGTTGGACTTGAAGAGATGGTACTTGAAGTTTTGATGACTTTTCAGTTTTTAAAACGTTCTTTCTTAAGAGTGGTAGATAACTTTTAAGTCTTAGCAAAACTGGTAGTGTGGCAGGTTTATGCACTTCTGAGATCTCTGTTCTGCTTGAATCCATTTCCAGTGATTTAAGTATGAACGACCTGCTCCAGGTATTCATCACTACTCTTGAAAAAAAACCTCAGATGTCTAATATCCTATAGTTTCACTGTGAACCCTTTGCCATCTGAAATTAAAATATTGTCATGACATTGGAAATAGTTTGGGACTTTTATCCCCATCATCAGTTCAGATTGCGGAGTTTAGCTGCTGAATCCTCTCTTTTGCATGCAGATGAACAACTCAGCTGCTAAACCTTTCCTCTACAGTTTGATAGTATGATGGCAGAGTGTGCTTGAGGATTCACCCACAGTCTTTTCACACAAGGAGACGCCATTGAGTTCCGGCTTTTCAAAAGTAACCCACAGTCTTAGGTGCCTCTAATTTTGGGATGACAATTTTGAGACATGTTAAGGAAATATGAGTAAGTTGAATAAATTCATTGAGACTGTAAGCTTTTTTTCTCTCCTTTCTACAAAAGATGACAAGCTACAAAATGGATGGACCCCACAGAGGATTTTGTCTTGTTATTAATAACGTTGAGTTCGATAGGTCTCTTCAGGAGAGAAAAGGTTCTTGCAAAGATGCTGGTAAGTTACTGAAGTGATACTTTTGGAGGATTGGAGGATCTGTTTCCCCATGTGAGTTGATTGTCTAGTATTGCTCTATATTTTATTGTCTGTATTTTAGTTGGTTAATATTCTTGAAGAGTAAAATGTTTGATATGTGTTAAATTATGTCATTTGTGTATCCTAGGGGAGGAAGGGTGAAAGGATGAATAACCACTGAGTTTCTGATGCAGTTGGATCATTCTTGAAGCATTTTAAAAATCTCTTACTTGGCCCTTATCTATAGCTGAAATAAAGAACTAAAACTAAACTAAATCATCATTCTACATAATATAATGCAAAATTCTGGCATCAAGCAGCTCTGTGCGTACTTCTTATTTTAGTCTGTTCTTTCTGGTTTTCTCTTGTGTATGAAACTCAAATAGTCAAAACTGCAACTGAAAATAATGATGTGAGGAAACTTTTGAAAGATCTAATCTGAAACTTAAGGGGGGATTCCTCATATTTTCAGGAGTCATTTGTGAGCTCACTTAGTGTGTCATTATACATTGTAAAGTGTCATTGTATTTTCTGAAACTTGTCCAGAAAAATCCAGGAATTATGTGTTGAGCTGATGCCGTCTTTTTTTATTCCAGTTAACCTTTAGTTGATACTAGTATAAGGATGAATCTGAGGAAGTGTCAGGTTGTAAGGTCTTTCCCAGTTCAGATTAGCTTGCATAGTGACTTCATAAAATGGTTTTCTACTGCCTCAGTTTTTCCTTTTATCTTTCTTTTAATTACAGAGGAACTGGAGCGAGTATTCACGTGGCTTGGTCTGGATGTTTGGACTTACAAAAATCTGACGTCCTGGGAGATTAAAGATCTTATGCGAACTTGGCAGCATTTGCAAGATCACAAAGATAGGGACTGTTTTATATGTTGTATTCTATCTCATGGAGAGTCAGGAGCGATCTATGGGAAAGACGAGGAACTTGTATCAATTCGCATGATCATGTCCCACTTCACTGCCAAACAATGTCCACAGCTGTTTGAAAAACCCAAACTCTTCTTTATCCAAGCATGCCAGGGTAAAGAGATACAGCGTCCTGTCTATGTTGAAGCTGATGCACAAATTCCTGAGTTGCCTTCCATGCAACAGAGCGTTTCTCCTTCCGAAAGTATTCCTGAAGAGGCCGATTTCCTCCTAGGCATGGCCACAATTGATGGATATGCCTCTTTCCGGCACATTCAACAGGGTACTTGGTATATTCAGTCCCTGTGCAGCAAGCTACAGTTGTTGGTACCAAGGTAAATACTTTGCTTAGCTCTTCCATGAACAAGTGGGAGGAACTTCCCCTTTTTTTTTCTCCAAAGGCAAATTCACATAGGAACACTAACCCATGTTCTGAGGTGGACAAAATTAGTTGAACTGATGATTTGTTTGCTCACCACTGATAAATTTACATTCACACTGCTAATACCATAATCTGGAGAACGTGAAGTTTATTGTAAAAAAACCCAAAACTTCCCATCTATATTTTTTAAGGCAGAGCCATCTGTTTCTTCAGTGCGTCTAGGTAAAAATATTTTATTCCATTATTTTTCTTTACTGGATGAATCAAGCAAGACGGAGTAAGAAAAGGTCTTTTATGACCCAAATGAGAACAAATTTGGAGAAAAGAATGTGGGGTTTGTGTTTTAAATGTTTATACTGTATCTTCTAAATGATCTGGGAGGTGTTAAATGAAGTGCCATCTGCTCATTTATCACTCTTTTTTTTATTTATTTATTTTTGCTCTCCTTCTGGCTGTAGGGGTGAGGATATTTTGTCAATTCTTACAGAAGTTAATGAAGATGTGGGCAGACGTGTTGACCGCCTGGGGACAAAGAAGCAGATGCCCCAACCGGCGTATACCTTAAGAAGAAAATTTATATTCCCAGTACCTAGAGATCCTCCTCCTTCACAGCAACACCGAGGCTTTTAAAATACATCCTTTTATCAGTACATCTCATTTAAATGCAATTCACCACACTACCTGTTCTAAGGCATTATTATTATTACCCAGAAGTATATCTGTATAGGTTTATCAGATTGATTAACTTTGTTAAGCATTACATTTTCTGATTATTGTTTCTTGTTTTAAGATCTAAAATAACAGCCATATGAGAAATAAGGCTTCTTGTTGATTAAACTTCTAACAGAGCATTTTGTGAGTTAACTGAAATAATGTCAAGTTGTTTTGTTATGACCATTTACTATGTATGTCAGTTGTGTCCTTCCTGTTTGTTACTGCATTAAATTTATACTTCTTTTTAAGAGCTTGGTGAGATAAAAATTATGTACTGGGGTAAGGCTTACCCTTGTTTCTGGCCCTTGCACTTTGTTGGGCTGCGTGAACCAGCAGGGTTTTAACTGCCTTGGGGTTTAAGCTGAAGTGAAACTTAGTTTATTTGAGCAAAACACTGATTGTTATATATGATTACTAGCCATAAGTTAGGGTGAAGATTTGAGAGTACTGTTTAGTGCTGTTGGACGCAATTTTTAGCTTGCACTGTCCAGAATTTCTATGAGGGGAGTTTTACATCATACAGAGCATTGAAATGCAGGCAGTTTGCCAAAACATAATGGTCACTTTTTATCATGATGAATTGATAGTTGTGTGACCCATCACATTTTGAGTCTTCTGAGTTATTATGGCTGCCACACTTGAAGTCACATTTGTGCCACAGATAGATAGAAAATGTTTTGTTTGTTAGTAGAATATATAACATACTGTAATAGAATCATGAAGTTTGTGGCTCACAATTAGTGTTCAGACTTGGCACACTCTTGTCTCTGTTTAAGTAACAATTGAGTTTTTATCAATACAGAATAGATACTAACAACAATTTTGATCTGGTTTTGTGGGATCTTGCTCTCATTTTTAAGTATGGTAGACAGAGAACATCAACATGTTATCTTGCTTTCTCTGTAGAGTCTTCTTCCTGGGTAATCTCCAGTTAAATCATCAGTAGGTAAAGGCAGTCAGAAGAGTCTAAGCTGACTTCTGCCTTGAGTTCCCTGGGGAGAGGCATCCACACTTGTGAACTATAAAAGACTGGTAAAGTCTCCCTCGCTTATGATAAGGTTTGTTCAAACACAGTTCATGCTACCATGATTTATACTGCTTGTGTGTGTTGAGCATTGTGTTTATACGTCTGCATGCTGCAGGGTGCACGCAGTGGTACTCTCAGCACAAGCCCAAAGGCAGGGTAGGCTTAGCACTATAACCACAGCTGCCATTTGGCAAGGTTGTTGGACATTTCTGCATGATCTGCGGTGTATTTCTTGCATGATCTCCCACAGTAGATTGTAAGATATCAATTTGAAAGTCATGAGGAAGAGCGTGTGGTTTTTATACAACTTAAGTATTCATTGCTCCTTGCTGTCCACACTGTACACCTTCAGTATGCGGCAGGATGGGGTGAGAATCAGAAGAAAAAGGCAAAACTTGTGGGTTGAGATAAAGGCAGTCTAACGGTACAGGCAAGGAAAGAGGAAAACACCAACAATAGTACTGATAAAGGAATATACAAACACGATGTACCGCTCACCGACCGGATCCAGGAAAGCCCAGCCTGCCCAGGCGGGAACACTGAAAGCCAAGCCAGCTCCCCAGCAGCGACTCCTGCTCCTCCCAGCTGCATCCGTCCCAGCCTCATGTTGAAAACTAACCCTGTCCCCGCCAGAACCAGAACGCCTTGTTTAGACAGATTTAAGTGGAACTAGTGTAAAAACAGTGTTTCTGTTGGGGAAGTTGGTATCTTGGGAAGATGATGATCTTAAAGTGGGATTTGTAACAACCACAAGTCTTTGGTATCCCATGTGTCCCATTTGTCAGTGTTCGTGCCGAAGCTGTGTATCCTGGTTTTGCCAGTAGAGACCACAGTCACTACAGTTGCTGAGTCGTCAGTATTGCCAGGATTTTGGCAGCCTGCTGTGCAAGGAATAGATTGGGTCACTGAGACAGTTCTAGAGGAAGCCAGAGGGACAAAACCAGGATGCAGGGAAATTGGAGAGACTGTAAATTAACAAAAGGACAGGAACATTTTGGGGAAGGGCGAGAGAGGAAGAAATAAGAAGTGAAACAGTAAAGACAAAGAGGAAGAACAGTGCCAGGAGGGCTGGACCTTGAGACTGCTGCATGATGGGAGAAGCCTCTTATCTGGAAAGAGCCAACCTGGGTTTGGTCTTGTCCGCAAATATTTTTCACAGAGTGCTGATCACAGCCTGCTTCCTGTTTCAAAATGTAACTGGAGTCTTGATTCAGTTAAGACAGAGGAACTGATGCAGGGAGAGAGACGCTGAGGCATGGGATGATACGGAGACAGAACCATTTTGGACCTGAAGATCAGACGGTGCTTGTGGTGTCCCTCTGTGTTCTCCCAGCCTTTGGATAAAGGAAACGACTCAGACGGGTTTTCTGAACCGTTGCTAGCTGTGCCTTTTGGAAGGAATTTGTATGTCTCATTCCATCGAGGGGTATGTTACAATTTTGAGTTTATAAAGTTAGATAGGTTGAAATCGATGAATGATTGTTTTCATTGCAAAATTTAAACTAATTTCAGCTCTCTTAACTGTCTCTCTTCATAATGTTGACTTCGCAAGCTTCAGAGAGTCTGGTAGCTGTACTGATTGCAGCAGGAAATATATGAACAGCAAGGAAGATACTGGTGACCAGCAGATCATACTGAGAAACTTACCATTGAAGGCAGAGGTCTGTACTTCAAAAGGATGAAAACACCAAAAGTTAATTATTGTTTAGATTCTCTTGTAAATGGGGAAGTATTTCCTTTCAATACATACTTTCAGTATGTAAATACTTTCACAGGAATGTTTAACTATTCCATTCCTGTATTCACCAAGTACTGCTCCTGAATTTGGTGCTGATAGTTGACCTTTTTTTAATTTTGGAAATAACCTTCCATGAAAGTGCATGTTAAAAGTACTACGGTGAGTTGGAGAGGGACTTCAGAGAAAGGAGGTTAAGTTGTGGAGGATCTGGTGAGTTGGAGAGGGGCTTCAGAGACAGAAGGTTAAGTTGTGGAGGATCTGGTGAGTTGGAGAGGGGCTTCAGAGAAAGGAGGTTAAGTTGTGGAGGATCTGGTGAGTTGGCAAGGGGCTTCAGAGAAAGGAGGTTAAGTTGTGGAGGATCTGGTGAGTTGGAGAGGGGCTTCAGAGAAAGGAGGTGAAGTCATGGAGAATCTGGTGACACAGCAGGACAGTAGCACTGAAGTATTTTTAAATGGGAAGATATAATTGATTCACCCGTCCTTCATTGTCTTTTAATTAAGATTTATGTATGGGAGCAAATATACTGAGCTGTGCTGTATACTAGGAAGTCCCGGCTGCACTGCTTAGTGTGTCCCCTTAAAAGCAAAACCTGGTTACTTTTGGGGCTTGTTCATCAATTTTTCTCACAAGCACTGTAATAATTAATTTTATGAAATTAGAACCATGATAGGTGGAGTAGGGAACCACTGCATTATGACCACAGCTTATTACTTTGTTATAACGTATTTCTTGTAAGTCATGTGACAAATACATAAACAAATAGACCATAGTACAAAAGGCAGTACTTTTCCTGGAACTTTAGAGGCTATGGCTGTCTCACTTTTTTCAGAGTTGTTCTATCAGTCCATGAGCGTGTTCTCCCATGTAAGTGGTGTAAAATTAATGGTATTATTATTTAGTGGGTTTATTATTAATTATTATTATAATAAAACAGATTGCTTATTGTATCAGTTGTGTCTTTAATTTAGCAAAGTGGGAGAAAAAGACAGACAGTTAAACATTGTTTTAGTGTGCTCCCTGTATTTACAGACAGGCTTAACTATCGTGTTTGGTGGCACATCTGTTCAAATTGCAATAATTTTGTGGGTTTGAAACTTACAGCCTTTGAGAAATAAAAATGAAAATTTCCTTTATCAGAAAGACTTACTTTTATAAGCACATACCTTGTATTTTAAACAAAAGGCATGACTTATGTGAGAAAGAAGATACCTTCATAACTAGCTATCAAGAAAATACTCTTTCCTGTGTGGCTATAAAAATACACAGTCAGAACTGAGCTCATTGAATCGTGGGGTTAAGCACATATGATTCATTCAGATACTGGTGGTTTTGTGGTGATAGGGGCTGAATGGTAAGGATTCTAGTCTGTTTAAAAGTTCAGTTTGAATAGATTTAAAGAAAACAGTATTTGGGGCAGAGCATGAATTGTATATACTGCATCACAATGCATGTTTTGCTGTTTTATCAGGTTTTTTGATAGACAAAGGTTTAAGATTCAGTTGTATGTTCACTCTTGCTAACAGAATGCTGACCAAGGGCATGTCACAAAAAGCTGCTTTGATGTAGAGTGGTCCTTGGAGGAGAGGGAAATACAATTGTCTGCTTTTTTTTTTTTTTTTTTTAAAAATATATACAGTACTACTAATTCAGTTAGTCAGCTGGGCTACCTTGGAGTTATTAGCCCTGGTATTGAAACATTTGCAGTAGCAGTAACATTAAAATGGATTGCCTAATATTCCAGTGGTGCAGGAGTGGCAAGTTTTGATTTGTTATTGCCAATTTTTCTGTCTCCCAGTGAGTTCAATGGGACAAGACCTCTACTGAATGCATTTCTATAGAGTTTCTCTTCAGAAATTCTTAGGTGTCTTAGATCCACAGCAGACAGAATAAAGTGGCAAATGGCTCTCTTACCAGAGAGGCACTGAAGGCAGGTCTTTGAAGTGTCAGAGTGAGATAGTTGGAAGGTTTGCATTTGGTATTTTCTGTCTCTTGTACTCAAGAGTTGGATCCGTAAGCCAAGTTTAATATTTCTAAAGCCAATGGAAGAAGTGGTGGAGAAGGGAGGTGGTATTTGATGCTCAGTGGAACAGAACTAGTTTGATGAGAATTTTCCTGGTCTTTTTAAAAGGGTTGACATGAATTGTATTTGATTTGGATATTATAAATTGATTGAAAGCTGGGAACTTAGTTTTACTTGATGCAGATAATCCAAAACAGGAAGGCGTGCTTTGGCTATGCTGACCAGGGTCAGAAGCAGTGTATAAAAATTGGAGAAACCAGATAGCTTGGAAGAGTTATACTCACGTGGACTCATGTTTGTGATGATGTAAAACCTTTATCTTCGTTATGGTATAAAACCTGGCACTCTTATTTACTACATAGTCTGTATTTCAGACTGGTAAGCGGATCTTGCCCCTAAATGGGATCAAACCTCAAAAAAAAAAAAAAACAAAAACCAAAACCCCAAAACAACCGAAACAGCAGCAGCCTGTCAGGATTGTACATCCTGTGCATTGGTACCTCCCACTGGCTAGACATACCACAGGAAGCAAGAAAAATCCATTACTTTCTCTGTCAATTTCAGGTAGTACAGAGTTTTTTATATTAAGTTGAGAGAACTGAAAGAGCCAAGCATCAAAGCTATGATGGCAAGACAGCCTCTCTCTGCTGAAGTGCTTTTGATTGCATGTATTTATTTTGGGCTATTCTCATGATGTGATGCCTTTTATAAACATGTTGTTGCACTGTTGTTACTGACAAATGAAATCAACTTCTGTTTGTGTTCAGATCCAAATCCTGACGTGAAATGAGTGCAGACTTCCACAAACTCCTTTTTGACATTTCTGAGGCTTTGGTCGCAGATGAACTGGCAGCTCTGAAGTTCCTCAGCCAGGAGTACATCCCCACGGGGAAGCTGGAAGCCATCCAGGATCCCAAGGCCTTCTTCAAAGTGCTGCAGGAGAAAGGAATGATCGAGGCAGGGAACCTCTCCTTCCTGAAAGAGCTGCTCTACCGGATCAATCGAATGGACCTCCTGGCTGCCCATCTGGGCTCCAGCCGAGAGGAGATGGCGAGGGAGCTTCAGATCTCAGGCAGGGCAAAGGTGTCAGCCTACAGGTAAGCACAGTAGTAGTAAATCTTTGCATATAAAATGTCCAACAGTTCTGTTGTGTATTGTCTTGTTTTCTGGCTGCACCGTTGTCTTATGAATATCCCGACATCGTTGCATTTATTATAGCATGACTACCTGCCATTGTGAGTTTTACATTTTGCAGTTCAAATGTGTAATTGCGGTGTTTGTTTATGTCTCATAACTTCCTTAATCAGTCTATTCTTTATTGCCAGGCAACTGCTATATAGAATTGCAGAGGACTTGACTCCAGAAGATGTCAAGTGCGTGAAGTTCCTGCTTCAAAAAGAAATGCCAAAGAACAAGCTCCAGGATAATGCTGTATGCAAAGTGATCTTGATAAGTTTTTTGCAAGGCTAGTTCAGAGTCTGCTAGTTCTTGTAAGAAGAGAGAAAAGAGAAAGCAGTCTGCTCTCACTAAAATCTGTTGTTGAAAGAATTGGGATGTTAGCTGATAGTTGCTGTGTGAAAGAATGGACCCTTTTTTTATCTCTTTGTATCTTTTCTCTGCCCTTTTTTGTTCTCCTGTTCCTACTTTCTCTCCACTACCTGTCTCCCTAATCTTTTCTTCTTGCAAAATCCATTATGCCCTTCCTTTCGTCTTTGCTTGGCATTTATAAGACATTTGTACATATGCTGTACCTAGGAAGAGTGATATTTGCTGGAAGAGAAACAATGTTTTGGGGACAGAAAATCTAGTTCTAATGTGAGTTCAACCACAAATTTTTGTGTGCCATTGGGTACATTTTCTTCTTTATTGTAATTTGGGGTAACAGCATTTTGTTAACTTCCTGGCAAAAGTATTAAAAGGTTTGAGGAACTAGTTTAATACTTGGATTGTAAATAATGAACGTGCTATTAAAATGTTTGATATTATTAAGAAGATATTATTAAGTCTCCTATTTGTATTGTGACACCTATAGGAAAATTAGCATATTTACCTCCAACTTGGTGGACTATGGAGCTTTAAAAAACAAAATTAGCCCCGAACACCCTTTCTGTAATAGAAAATGTAAAATGGCACAGCCAAATGACTTAACTGTACTTCCTTTGAACACAGGGACACAACAGGATGCCATGGTGTTATCCACATCAGTGCTTTGCAATACAGCAGGATAACCTAGCCATAGGCAATTTCTAATAAACCTGTCTTTACCTTAGTGATCTGTTTCTTCAGTTGCATTGCATCCTGGCCCTTGTTTTACTGAGCTTTGGAGGAAAAAGAAATTGGTCTTTAGCTGCACTGTATCTGGGAATGAGGATGTTGTCTTCTGCTCTATTCAGAAGTGCCCGATACTGCAGTTATTGAAGGTCACTCTGTGAGTTTGGGTTTTGTGTTTTTGTTTTACCAGTCAATGTTGAAGGTCTTACTGGAAATGGAAAGAAATGAGATAATTAAAGAAGACGACCTGGCAGTGCTGAAAGATATATTAAAGGGATTTAGAGCTGATGTAAAGAAACAAATTGATATCTATGAAGAAAAAAAAAAAGGTAAATTATTTAATCTGCTGTTTAAGAGGAGAGATGAGGTGTTTTTTGTGATTTTTGTGGCTCCATCCTTGGCAAGTCAAGAATCCAGAGGTAAGAGACAGACCTTACAGTATCCTAGGACAGGCAGAGGAGCTTTAGTATCTGTGGTTTCTGAAGTTTTCTGCTACTTCATTATCCCATCATACCTACTTGTATCTCCTTGAAATACATTCTGTGCCTTGTAAATGGTCTACTTTTCCCTCCTCTTTGCCTTAAATGCAATTTTTCTCTTCCGGAAACAGTGCAGTGCTGGTTTTGGACCAGGATACTTTTTTAGTCTTGAAAGGGACTGGAAGTGACAGTTGCCTTGGGGAAACTTGTCAGCTTTATTTCCTGTTAGCCAGGCTGTTCGCTCTTAAGTCAAAGGAAAAGTCCCAGGAGACCAGGTATTTGGCTAAAGTGTAACCATTAGCTTTCTGTACCAGCTGTGAAATTTCAAGGACTTCAGTATATCTGAGCTGTTGCAACTGAGGTGGTGACTTGTGACACCACAGCTGGGCCTTACTCTTTGGGAAATGATACATTAACCAACAACAACTGAGACCTATTAAATTCTTCCCCAGAACCGTCTTTTGGATGACTTGGGATGTGTGTTTCCTTAGACACATCTGTACAGCTTATGTAGGTCCCTGCAGAGATACCAGCTAGTTTCCCCAGCATGTTTTTGTGCTGCTGACCTGTGCTTGTGTCTCTAAAAGAGCAGAATAAAATTGCCAAGGGTGCCTAGTGTGAGCTAGTGTAAGTGTCAAGGGAATGGCTTTTTAGTAGTATTGTTATTATTGTGTCCCCCTTGATAATTAGAAAAAGAGCATGTCTTAAAGATCTTGTTGCCCTGACAATTACCATTTAAACATATCTGTGTAACTTGTAAAAGGGGTACTGTGATTTATTTCCTTGGCTACAGTCATGGGTTTGATGATTTCAGGCAGCTGTATTCAAAGAAGTGTTTGGTTGCTTTCATTATGCTGGTATTTTGCATCCTTGGTGTGTCCACCCAAACAGTCAATTTCTCTGGAAAAAGACAATGGCCACAGAAGTAAATGAACTAGCTATAATGTACCACTGTACAAAAATGGATCTCCTCTTTCACTTGCATATCCCATAGTGGAGATGCTAGTGAATGGCTTGCCTGGGTTGACTACTCACATTCAGCCTTTTATTATCTGGATCTTGCTACCAGTAAAAGAGCAGAGAAGAAATGGAGCACAGCTCTGCACAGCTTCAATAACCAGCAGTCTGCGAAACTGGAAGCCTGCTTGGCCCAGCTCTACAAAAGGATGGTGCCTCAGTGATGTGAAAACCACCCTCCACTTCATGCCTCGTACTGTTTTTTATGAGTGTTGAAATATGCACAGTGGAAGATTTATATTTTTAGTTCTAAAATGTTCTGTTTATCTTCTCCCTCTTAGAAGATGATTCTAAGGAAAAACTCCACTGTCCAGTGCCTGTGTCTGTGCATCCATCAGGACAAGGAGCAGAAGGAGAGACACCACACCTGGTGAGGAATACCTCAAGATTACCTTTAAAGTATTTATCCAGCTCCGGGGGAGGGGTGAGGTGGCATAAATTCTTAAGACTAAGCAGGTGGAAAAGCTGAAAGGGAAGAGTTCTGTCTTTATATGTAAGCCTTGGAACAATTCCTATTTTCAAAACAAGACCAGGCCTTATTCCTTTTTGAGGACCTGGCTGTCAGCAGCCTTTTAGGCAAGAAATGAAGAAGTAGCTGTTGTGTGAAGAAAACCAATCTTAACGATAATGGAAACTGAGACATTAAAGCCCTGGCCAGTATACTCTTGGACAGATGGGAAGGGAACAACAGAAACTGCTACCTCACTAGAAACCCACAAGGACTCTCAGAGGGAATGATATGGTGCAGGAACTTTTCCTCTGCATGTGGAAATTTGTGTTTCTGGATATACACTTTCTCCCATGCCAAAATCATATCCTAACCACAGAGACAGAGGAGGAGGGGTTCAGGGAGACAAAGCAGATTCCTCTCCCCTGTAGCTAGCTTGTATCCTTAGGCTTTTTCTTTCTTGTTTCTTGACCCTCATGATTTTTTTGCACTTGTACATGAAGGGCCAGCAATCTGTGTATAGCATATTTCTCTTTTGTATGCTTGTCGCGGCTTTCTTATCTGCTTTCTTTGTTTCTACAGCTTGTGGAATCATATAAGATGAAAAATAACCCCCATGGTTACTGTGTGATTCTTAACAACCACATTTTTAAAAATCCACATGAAGTCAGAGAAGGAACATTGAAAGATGGAGGTAAGTAGTTTTTTAATCCAATTACTGGTTTGTTTTTTTCTCTGATATAATTATCTGAAAGAGCTATCTAATCTTTCCTGTGAAGAAGAATCATGTCCACTGAGCTCCTTTGCCCCGAGAGTAACAGTAATAACAGTCACTGTAGAAACTGGCAATATGCCACTTCCAACACTTTAGCTGATGGCTTAAAAAAGGAACCACTTTCTGTTCTAGGTAAAAAGCATCGTCTTAATTGGTCATATCTACCAAATAGTGAAGATTACTGTTCCACCTTCTCACTTTTTGATTGTTTCTAATTCTTGGCTATCATGGAGTAATGTTTTTAAGTCCTTAAATTCTCTTTAATGATCAAATGAATGCTACTGCTTTGTAAATTACCTTAAAGCCTGACTTCCTGCAAGAGTCACCTTTAAGATAAACAGAAGTTTATCTTAAAAGATAAACGCCCTCTTCCTTCGTGCTACATTGATCATTCTCACAGAATGAGGGACCTACTTCAACTAAGAGTGGCAGAATTTGTCATTCTAAAGAGGTACCTCCTTAACTTTCTAAGTGTTGTTCTTAAGCATCTGAGATTACTATGCAATGTGCAGTTAAAGCTTGCTTTAAAACAGTAATTTTGCTGTTTTGTGAATTTCACTCATTTGTACTGATTAGTCAGATAATCTGAAACCTGCTTTTGTTTTGTATAGTGTGATGCTTAACCCAGTTGTATTTGAAAAAAATAAAATTAGGCATTTGAGTTTTTCTAACTAGGTTCGGCAATCTAAGAGTCAGTCAGGTGAGTTTATTGGTGGGATCTAAACACTTCTGCTAGTATCTGTTCTACTACACGGACACTGATGTTTCAGCATCTTCCTTGTCACTATGTTTAACAAGTGCCTTCTGACTTTTTTTCCCAGAGGCTGTGAAGAGGGTCTTTCAGTGGCTTCAGTTTGAGACAGTTGAGCACAGGAATCTAGAAGCAAAGCAAATGTATGCTGAACTTAAAGGATACAGCAAAAAAGATCATAGTAACATGGACTGTTTTGTTTGCTTCATATTTTCCCATGGTGAAAAAGACAAAATACAAGGCGCTGATCATGAGCTTGTAAATATTAAAGATTTACTCTCCTGCTTCAGTGGATCTAATTGTCCTTCTCTTGCTGGCAAACCCAAGCTGTTTTTCATCCAGGCTTGCCAAGGCTCTGTACGTCATCCAGCTGTCACAGTAAAAGAAGACTTTTCTGGACATCTTGAGACGGATGCTACCCCTCTGACTTCCATTCCTGATCAGGCTGATATTCTTGTTGGCACGGCTACAGTGGAAGACTACGAGTGCTACCGCTGTCCAGAGACTGGCAGTATTTACATTCAATGCCTCTGTAAGAAGATGGAGTTGCTTTGCCCGCTGTAAGTACTATTTTTAATCCATGTACATTTGGGCTATTGCAGACTTACATACTTAAGCATGCTGTGCTGAAACATCAGTGTTTTGCATTTGTGCTGTATAATGCTTTTCACCTGTAGGGCAGTGCAGAACAGTAATTATTCTGGAATTGGACATTGTTATTCTTCTACAGAAGAAGAACACTTCTTACACTTCTAAGTACAAGTGACTTCCCCGAGTTTGCCTGTGACAGAATCAAGGTTGTAACACTGGAACATTAATATATAAACTAGTGTGTGCATGTTTTTTAACATTTTTTGACTGATAAATGATTTTTGTGCCAGTGACAGCTGATAAGAGGCAAATTTGTTGAGTGATTACACAGACAATAAAATCACTGTTCTTTAGTCATAATTTTCATTGTTCCCTCCCTCCCGTCTCCATCATAAACTTGATTTAGAAAATAGAATTTCTCTTCAAGCATCACTTTCTCATAGTTTGCAGAAAAGGGCTTGGAGAATGCATAGGTTTGGTTCTGTTTCATTTTAGTGCGCTCTTCTGCCTATAACCAAAGTAGGGGACTGCCTTTGCTGGTAAAGCAATGCTACAGGAAGGTTGGTTGTATTCCCCCAAAAATACCGAATTCAGTGGTTACACAATGGAGCCTGCAATTTCAGTGACAGACAGGGTGAGAGGAAGGTACTAGCCTTCCCTGAGATACCACTTTACTGGAGCAAACATAGATCAACTCCTTGAACTAGCTGCAAGTACCATGTATTTCAATGTAACTTTTCTTCATTTTTGTTCAAGCCGCAAGGATCTCATAACCATCCTGACAGAAGTGAACAAGGAAGTGGGAGGAAGAGTATTAAATGGATGGAAGCAGATGCCAAAGATAACATCAACCCTACGGAAGCAATTGATCTTCCAAATTCCACAATCTCAGTCAATTGGAAAGTAGAAAAATAAGAATACACTCCATTAGGAATGACATCTGGAATGGAATTCTACAGGGAAGAGAATTTGCAAGAGAAATTATCTGGATCTCTGTAGTTAGCCTCAGTCCTTCAAGGGGCCATGGCACCTCAATTTTCTAATTCCCATGTTTAATCAGTCTGCTGGCACCTGGATCTGTAACAGTCTGGTAAGGCCATGGAGGAGTACAGATCTGACTTTCTGCCCTGCAGAGTCCGTTCAGTCTGGGTTTCAAGTGAGAAAGCCCTTACAAGTAGTGTGATTTTTAAGAATTACTGGAAATGCCAGTGGAAGTCCCATTTCTGTCTGAGTTGTTATAAGTCCCTGAAATCTGAAGAAAAGAACAGACAGATTCAGAATGCTAGACCCCTTCCCAGGGAGCACATGTAAGATTGTAACTGATTTACCCAGAAGAGACAGAAGGCTGTCTCTGGAAGCTGTGTAATTTTTCATAGAAAATAACATCCCTGTCCATAAGGACCAAAAAAAGATGATTATGATAATACAAGTTTGATTCTTTTCCTCCAGATATTTGTTTCGCTTTATCTTATTCATTTACTTGGCTAAACAGCACCACTGTTTAGGTTCTTTTTAATAGTAAGGGTTCTAGTTGTGATTTTTTCAGAGCTGTTAGGGAACAGTCTGTTTTGAATGGCTGTTGACCACTGGAAGGCAGGTCCCATGCCATTGGATCCACTAATCCGAAATGCCTTCTCTTCCTGGCAGCTGGCTCTAGCTCCTGTGGACTCTTGGTTCTGTTTTAATAAATAGTCTTGGTTTTCATATGACCTTGTTTGTGGTGTGTTTCTCTTTTGGATGAGCTGACTGAGGGACGGTCAGCATGACAAAGACTTTTTACTTCAGCAGAAGGAGTTATTTTGCTCTCCTTGAAGTATTTGATGGCAGTCACTCTGAGGGGTAGCATATTGATATCCCTTCATTAGCAGCCGGAGAGATGGTAGGAAAGAATAAGTTTAAATTCAGGACTTTCATGATAATGGCAGCTGATGCCAGTGAGGCTGTTCTTACCTTGCATCCTCAGCAATGTTTAGAGTGGTGTGTGGGAGCTGTATGGGATTCCAATGGCTACGTTCTTTTTGAGTTTGTAACAGCATAAAGAATGGATCTCAGACACTTTGTAACTTCTTTTTTTAGTTTGTATTTTTTGGAAATCCATGCCTTGCCATAAAGCAGGGGTTCTTTATTCAGTCATGCTTGTGTTCTTGAAGCAAAACTTTTTTTTTCTAATTCCACACAATGTGTTGGCAGTTGCATTTTACTCCCCTTACCCTTTTTCACCTTCCCAGTAAAAGGGAGAATGCCAGCTCTGTCCACAGATTTCATAAATGACAAACATTACAAGCACTACATAAATGAGAGTGCTGTTTGTGGCAAGTTACCAGAAGGTGTTACCAGGTATGATAGAATTCTGTGGCTGGTGCTTGGTTAACCATTCAGGAAATGTGGCAACAATTTACTTACATTTTTATAATGTTTTCATAAATAAGACCCTGATATAAAGTTAGTAATTAGACTTGTGAATGTTGTTTTATGATAAGGAAATATAGCTTAGACGAAATAACTGCTTCCTCTGGGAGAAACTTCCTGGAAGGTGTCAGCTGCTCCTGTAGTGAAGTTGTGAATCTACAGCATGTCTGTTTTTTTGTAATTCTCTGTGCCAAAGTTCAATACTCAGACCAAGTTTTTTCATATATTCCACATGAGGAGGAATTGGATATCAAATTTACTTATTTGGTATATTTGGTGCTTCATGGAATTTTGATTTAGTAGAGTGATACAGCAACACACTGAAATCACAATGCAAGCATGATTGAGCGATTGCAATATTCAGTTGAATCACAATACAAACATGGTTCTCATTACCCATCTCTGTATGCTCACCATCGTGACATTGGGCATCCTCAGAGTCACAGTGGTACATGTGGTTGAAGCCAGCTGAAGCCCATTGCTCTTTTCAAAGTTTAAATGTTTTATCAGTTGTCCAGTTTTTATACTTTCATGTTGGGCTGAGCCACATATGCACACCCCCATGATGGTCTGGATAGCTCAGGAAGGCATTATTCTTTGTTAATTGTCTTGGGGAACCCGATGATGCACAGGTGCAGCTGTCTTCTCTAAAACGAAGGTTACCCTCCAGTCTCCCTGATGTTGAGGTAAGCTGAGCTTTCTTTACAATACGTTCTTCCCTGAGATCATGGGATTTTTGCCCTACTTCGCTGAGCTGGGGGGAGGTGGTGCTGCAGTCACACCCTGTCATTAAATTGGCATGGTATTTTGTTCTGCCTGTTAAAATCAGGCCACCTCCATAGCTAACATTATTGCCTGCTGATGAAGACCTACTAGAATGGAGGGAAAACTCTGTCAAAATCCTCTGAAGGACTGCAGGAAGTAGCTGTGCTGTGAATTTGTATGTGGCTCATGCAGTGATCAAGGAAGGAGAAAATACACTTTCAGTTTCATGGTTCTGAGCAAAGTATGCTCATACAGGACTGCGGCAGGGTGGCTGATATGCTCTTGCACGTATTTATGGCCCTCCCACAGAACTAAGAGGTAAGACGGAAGTCAGATCTGCAGTTTTGAACTTTTTTTCCCTCTGTAGCACAAGTTGGAGAATAGTGAGGGGCAATTGCCCTTCCTCTCTGGAGGACCTGCAGCTATAGTTACTTTGCCTGTCCTCCCTTTTCTTCCACTCCTGTCTGGGGGGGCAAATGCTATTACGAAACAATTCTGGCACTCAATTCCATGTTTTATTTTCAGCCAGCAGAAGCGCTACCACCAGAAAGTGGAGTCCGAAGGTTGGTAGGAAAGCAAAGTTGGTCAGTTGAAGTCCTGCAGGCTTAAACTGAAAGCAGGCAAGATCAGAGTGATACTGTTTGAAAAGGGAAATGCTTAGAAGAGTTGGGGAGGACTGTTAGCTGCAGAGGCGGAAATAACGTTTCTTGGTGGTGTGAGTCACTGCCCAGCCATTTACATCTTGCCACCTATTCGTTCAGTTTAACATCAGTTTCCCAGAGAGCTGTTTATCCCCACCTTTTATGGGAAGTTTGTCATTCTCTCCACTGTAATTGTTTTGGGGTGACTTGTTAACGTGCTGCTCTTGGGATGGGTCAGTGGTACGTGTAAGGAGCCTGCTCGTGTTCAGATCGCTGACAGCTTCTCCCATTGCACGGGCTGCTGTAAGTATATGTTTTCCTACCACCTATATAAAGGTTCACTCTTAGTTCTCAAAGTGGTGCAAAATTCAGGTACTGCAAAGTTTTGATTAGTTGAACTGTTGGCTATGTCTGCGATCTGTAAGATCTCCTGCAGGAAATCTTGAAGCCCAGGGAGAAGTGGAAACAAAATACACACCATTTAGGAGATTAATCTATGTAGCAGGGTGTCCAGAGCTAGATTTTTTGCCGGAGATATTGGGTGTTCAGCCCTTGCTGGTTACACTTTTTATTCTAACCCCTAACTAACATGGGCACATTTGGTCTGAAATTGTTCAGATCTGCCTCTTTTCAACTAGAGCTGTGTAAAATTATGAACATAGAATGGCGTGTTTAATCTGCAGTGACTCCTGTGCAATGCGCTAAAAAATATAGTTGAGATCTTTGGGAATCCCCAGATACTCATTTCTGTGTGTCCTGTCTTCAACTGTGCCTTTTCTCGTCACTGTATCTGTTCTGTTATTGACAACCACAGGAATTCCCCAGGCCTCGAATGTGGCTGGCTCTTGTGGGTGCCAAGGGTAATACATTTCTAGCTAGGTGGAACGTTATTCTGGACATGTCTTCTCAGCTTGGCCTAGGTCTTTTACATTAGGTTTATATTTGTGGAGCCACTTTGTGTTTAGGCCTGAGTTGTCCAGGCATATCAGTGCAAAGAGAAGGATCCATACCTCCTTCATTAGGAAGAGTTTGTTTTAACATGACTTGAGGGTGTGTTAGCTCATGGGCAGTCAAAAAGTGTCTTGCCATATTCAGATTACTTCCACCTTTGAACGAACTTGTGACACATTCAGTAATCAAATATCTTGTGTAGGGTTTTGAACATTGATACGCCACTTCTATGATAACGATGTACAGATTTCTGCTTAGTATATGGTCAAACTGTTTTTTTTTCTTGTTTTTTTTTTTGTTTGTTTGTTTTTTTTGTGGGGAAGGGACTCTGGTTTTAAATCAGTGCCTAGCAAGAACACTCTTTATTTGGAGAGTGTGGATGCTTTGAGGGTGGTTTTCCTGCTCAAGGTGAGCAACAAGGTGTTAATGTTCATTTTCATAAGGATGAAATGCCAACTGGTAAAATATCTTCCCTCCTGTTGTGAAATACCATCTACCGAGAGTGCTGCACCAGAAGGTGTGTCAGAGGTGGTGCGCTGTCCCAGGGTCTTACACCATCGCGCAGTGCTCCTGCGAGCCTGCTCCTGTTGCTAGAAGGGTCTTCAGCCGATCTGGGAGGGCTGGGAAGGGAGCTGGTTCCGTGGCCGGTGGCTGTTAGGGTAGGGGGCTGAACACCCGTATTGGGCATGCGAGGTTGCCTGCCAGCAGCCCCAAAAAGCTCGCAGGGAGGAAGTAGAGTCAGTGGCCTTATGTATGAGCTTCTTTCTGTGTGTATTAAAATGGCAATGAATTGTGATGCCTTTAAACTAGAGAGAGGTGACTGTGGGCAAAGCCGGGGCAGAGGGAGACCTTTTGACCTGCACCCCTCGGTTCAGTTTTCCCAAGAATGGACTCGGGAATAGTCAGTGCTTCACCACTGTGAACGGGGAGGGGGGAGGCTAAAATGCGCCTGAGAGAAGTCCTCTCTGTCAGACGCACGGGTTTTAAGTTAAGTCTGTGGGGTTTGTTGGCTTGTTTGTTTGTTTAAGTCAGATATCCAGAGGGAACTACAACTCCCAGGGGCCCCGGCGCCGCCTCCTGCCCGGCGGAAGCGCGGCGGGAAGCGCCCTGCGCCTTCCCCGCGCCGGCGCCGCCATGGAGCTCCCGAGGCAGCGGCTGCTGGTGGTCAGCGAGGAGCTGGGCGAGGCCGAGCTGGCGGCTCTGAAGTTCCTCAGCCTGGAGCACGTCCCCATGAGGAAGTTGGAAGCCATCCAGAAGGCACAGGACTTCTTCGAAGCGCTGAAGGAGAAAGGCATGATCGAGGCGGGGAACCTCTCCTTCCTGAAGGAGCTGCTCTACCGGATCAGTCGGATCGACCTCCTGGCCGTCCATCTGGGCTCCAGCCGAGAGGAGATGGCGAGGGAGCTTCAGATCCCAGGCAGGGCGAAGGTGTCAGCCTACAGGTGAGTGGCCGGCGGCGCGGGGTCAGCGGGCGGCCGGGCCGGGCCTCGCCTCACCCGGCAGCTCCCTCCCGGCGGCGGCTGCCCTTCTCCCGTGCTCGGCCCGGGCTTTGGCCGACCATTTGAACACCAGGCTAAGGTTTGGAAGCACACAAGCACCTTCCAAGGGAAAGCGGGTACAAGCCATACGGAAAGTTGAAATTTCTGTCCCGTAGAAGGGAGGAAACTAAAGGTGCGCCTCTCTGAAACACTGGCGAGCCCCGGAGGGCCTCCCTGCCCGGGTGGTGAGAGCAGCGGCTGCCTGTGAGTCTCTGTCCTCAACTCCAGAAAGTTTCAGCGTGATTTTGATTTTAGGAAAACAGAGATCTTTTTAATCGCAGCTGAAGATGGTTTGGCTTCAGGCTGTTCGGGGACTGACGTCCCCCACAATTTAAAAAGGAAAAAAAAGGGAGGGAGGGGGGTGAAGGGGGCAGTTCAGCAGTACGGTGTTAAATTGTGCTAAGGGACATGCTTGGGAACACGACGAAACAGTGTCCTCCACGTCTCTTTCTAGATACCTGCTCTTTCAGCTGTCAGAAGACATCACCGAAGATGAGCTGAATTCTTTCAAGTTTCTGTTGGGGAAAGAATTACCAAAATGCAGGCTAAACCCTAAGACTGTAAGAATTTCTTTAATTATTTTTTTTTAATTATTATAATAATTCCTAGATGCATTTGGGTTGCTATGAGGGGAATGAGTGTCACTCTTCTTATGGTGTCACTGTTCTTATGGTGAAGACACCATAAGAAAAGTGGTGCACCTGGAAAGGGATTGTAGGCTCTCTGGTACGTATGCGACTTGTCTGTGTGCAGCTTTTGCAGCAGTGTCCTAGTGCAGAGAGTGTGGGCCAGCCCTGCACCAGGCACAGAGGCCCTTCGTGTCCATGCAGCATATGGGGCTTAAGGGACTCAGTGGCTTTGATCAATGGAAGACTGATGAGCACATTCTCTCATCTTGCCCAACTGATTTTCTTTTGGCTGCTTTCTAAGCCATTATAAAACACATAAAATCACCCACTGTGGCTATTACTTTATGCTTTTGTTCTTTTTATTTCCAAACTTAGAAAATACAAATCTAAGCAGCAGATCTTTACCAAGGCTAATGCCCAAGAGCCTGGAGTTTATAAGTAGCCCTGCAGTAGATCCAGCTGCTCTTAGACTATCTCAGCCTGCAGTTCTGACTGCTGGGTACTTTGTTCTGTCTAATGAAAACTCTTGTAACAGTTCCCCACTTTTCTTAGAGAGACTGTCTGCTAGTGATAGCAGTGATAGCTGCTACTGAACACCTAGTGATAGCTGTTCTGTTGGGGTGACCACTCACTGTTTGGCAAGAGCTCCTGTCCCTTGGGTCCCCTTTTGCATCAGAGCAATCTCTACACCATACTTGCATGGTTACACCTATTTTTGCCATTGCTCAAGATGGTGACTACAGTGATTCTTGTGTTTCAGTTAAGTGCACAAGATAGACACTGGAAGTCAAATGAATGAAAGCAGTCATTAAAAACGACATTATATATTCCTGTATGATCACCATTAGTTCTGTAGTAGATCTTACTAGGTCTTGGTGTCTCAGAGCTGCAGGAGGGAAATGAGTATGTTTTGAAAACATATTTGTACTTACAGTACTTATAGGGTTTGTTGAACTAGGTTTAATTGACTCAGCTGAGGTCTCAACTGAGCTACCAGTCAGCTGGACTGACTCTGGGTCGCATGTGCTGTCAGTACATTAAAGCTTAGGTGCACATGCACATGCTGCAGCGTCCCTCCCAGTGGCAGCATGGATGTGCCCTAAGAACAAACTACCTCTCTGATTACCCAGACAATGCTCGACGTTTTCATTGAGATGGAGAAGAAGGGGATTTTGGGAGAAGACAACCTAAGTATGCTGAAGCGTCTCTGTGCAGGAATTAACATCAGCCTGTTGAAGAGAATTGAAGAGTATGAATTAAGCCTATTTGGTAAAACAAAACAAAAAGGCCTCTTTCCCATAGTTACTCTTGAGTCACATATAGATATCATACAGGACTAATAATGACTGCTTTTCAGGTAAAGAAGAGATGCTCATCACAGAGGAACAGAGGGGCAGCACAGGAGGCCCTGAAGGTAATGGAAACTCTCAAAAAATTAATGCTAAGGTTTTTCACTCTTCTTCAGCTTTTGGACTCTCTACACCACTTGCATCTCAGTTCTTTACACGGGTGCCTTTCTAAAAAGCGACCAAGTATCCAGTTACTTACTGACTGATAACACTACATTTTACTTCCTTTAAATTGATTATCTAGTGGTTTATAGCTAACAGGAACAGCCATTTGGCCACAATTCAGTGTTTTCAGAGAACAGTTTTACCCAGGGAGGTACATGTGGAGATAGAGAATAGGAACAGAGCTTCTCTCCTTTCTCTAGTGCTACATTCTGTACTTAAACTTTTTTGTCTATATTCAGCCCGTGCCACTTGGCTGGCGTCGTCTGTGTCACCTGATTCTCCTGGCAGTTGGAATGAATCTTCCCAGGTAAGGCAGTTTGTTTCTTAGAAACATCATCATTTTGTCTTAGATCATCCCTCCATGAGGTGAACAGTTATTATGTGAACCCAACTGTTAAAAGCACCGTCTAGAAAAAGGAAAATGCACCACTCCAACATCCTTCATTCTGAAACTAAGTCACAGGCAGCAGCTACTGCAGTGTTAGAACTTCAGAACGTTTGCAAGGGTAGCGAGATGGACCGAGTTTATTACAGCAGGAAATACGCAGTTGGCAGATGGCTGGGCAAGAAGCGGGTGAGCGCAGCACCCAGTGTGGGCTGAGCATGATGCTGTGGGTCTGTGGCGGGCTGTCATGCTGTGCACAGACTCCCAAAGGTGGTGGGGCAGTGCATTGCCAGGTCCTGGGGCAAAGCTGTACAGGGAGAGCCACCTAGAGAGAAAGCCAGCTGGTTGGTTGCCCTGCTGTGCCACTAGCAAGGGCTGAGAAGCACCTGGAGGAGAGTGTAGTAATTTCACCAATATTCTTTCTTTTCATCAGCTCGAAGCTTACAAAATGACTAGCCGACCCCGTGGAATGTGCCTGATCCTGAATAATCACAGTTTTGCAAAAGCCAGGGAAGCAGTGCCGGAACCCAAACGCTTAAATGATCGGAATGGGACAGATGTGGATGCAGGTACAGTGAATATTAAAATGAGTTTGTGTATCTTCAAAAATAGAAACCTAATTTATTCTTCTGTACTAAAGGTCTGAATTTCAATCTTCCCCTCCTCGGATACTTTTGTTGTAGTGGCTGAGTCAGCTCTGTTTCCTGTGCTGACAAACCCTAATCCATTTGTCAAGTTTTTACTGTCTGACTTGGAACAATTCACTAGCATTTTGCTGTTTTACTGAGTTTACAGCAACCTCAGGCTGGACTTTACAAGCTAGGCTAGCTTTGTGTCACCCTTATGCTTACTACTTCTGAAATATGCAGGATCAGAAACAGATTTGCTACTGAACCAGAACTGGGTGTTAGTTGTTTAACATACAACTTTAAAAAAAGGGCAGGAAGGATGCTGGAATTTAGGGACTTAATTTTACCTTGCTATTCAGGGGTCCTGATTTTAGCAGGCTGTCCTGCAGCAGCAGCAGCATAGCTCATTGCAGGTCCTAGGCTCTGGGATATTGGTGTATTTATTTGCACTGTCTATGCCAAGAGATAAAATCCATCAATGGGCCTTCCCTGATTGAATTAAACTTTTGAACTCCAGTTTAATTAAAGAGTCAGAGTGCAAGGTTTCTCTTCCTGTTACACAGGTACTACCCAAGTGGGCAGTGCCCCCTGCTCCTGGGTAAAGCAACTGCACTGTTCAACACCTTGTCAGTCAAGGGACTGGCTGGAAAGTGCGTGGGGGAAAGAGATACAGCTTTCTTAACAGTTCTGCATGCTTTCCGGACAGAGGCCATACTAAACAGCAAGATTGCAAGCAAGCCTTTTAATGAGAGTTAAGGGAATTCCGTAGAGATATGATTACTAATTAGACTACTAGATTATTTTCAGAGCAGGAATGTAACTACCTGGATAGTAGTGCAACAGAATTAAAACAAAAGATTGTTCATCTCTAGAAATGCAATTTGCAATTGCAGATTCCAACTTTCATATAATGAAACGGCTCCAATTCCCCTTCTGTTTACTTTCCAGCGGCTCTGAAAAGAGTTTTTAGCAAGCTTCATTTTGAAATAGAAGAATGTAGAAACCTCACCGCAGAGGAAATCCGTAAGATTGTGAACATCTACCAGTGCAAAGACCACAAGGACAGAGACTGTTTTGTTTGCTGTATCCTGTCTCATGGGAAAAAAGGCATTATATATGGTGTTGATGGGCAGGAAGTACCTATCCAGGAACTGACCATTTCTTTCACTGGACAGAATTGCCGCTCACTTACTGGAAAGCCAAAAGTCTTTTTTATTCAGGCCTGCCAAGGTGATGCTTACCAGAAAGGTGTGACCGTCGAAACAGATTCTGGAGAGCAAGATTCTTCTGTAGAAACAGATGCAAGATTTCAGCTCGACTGCATCCCCGCAGAGGCAGACTTCCTCTTGGGCATGGCTACCCTGCCAGATCACGTTTCCTTCAGAAGCCCAACGCGGGGGACCTGGTACATACAGGCATTGTGCCAGCACTTGGACTACAGCTGTCCTCGGTAACTATGGTTCCTTAAGCTGCTTCTTGGCAACACGTGTATTTTCCTTCTGAATGACAGGCGTTTGATTTGGATGCAGAGGTAGATGATACGCAGTGTGAGTGCTTGCTCAAGTGAAAACAATAATATAGGGCAGAGCAATACTGTGCAGATTTTTCAAAGCAGCTTAGCCAACTGCTTTGAAGCCTTTTTAAGACAGGAGCCATTAGTACTGGTGTAGATCAAGATACATGAGACTGTGGTAATTTTTCTGATGTTAACAAACAGCCTCCCTAATAGAAAACATACCTGTGTTTTTGCAGTGGAGAAGATATTCTCACCATCCTGACAGCAGTGAATCAAGAGGTGAGCAGAAAGACTTGTGAGCCGAATGCAGAGAAGCAGATGCCACAGCCCAGTTTCACATTGAGGAAAAAACTCATCTTTCCTGTCAACTAAATGGGCGGGAACTGTATGGCGGAGGCTGGTATCAGCTAAGAATTTGGTAAAGCATAACAGACTTCTAGTGCCTGATCTTACCACAAGAGCAAATATTTTTATTGAAAATACAGCCAAAGAGCAAAAGCCTAAAGAAATTAGTGTTAATATGTACGACACTTTGTAGATACCCGAATGGTGCCTTTAACAAACAAAATGCCCCGAGTCACATCCCACCACTATTCAGTGACTTTGAGTACCAGGTGTCACAAAATAAACAATACTACCTCTAAGGGGCAATCAAACTACCGGGGATAACCATTCCAGATAGTGTAATCAGGATATTTAAACCCTAAGTTTTGGGAAGGAAAATGGGGAGTCTTCCAGTGACACAGCTGGCCTGTAGGAGATTCTTCCCCCCTTGTCCAGGATGCTGTGCAAGGTAACTTCCCAGGGATTTAGTGGCCTTACCTGAGAGAGAGGGTAAGTGATTAAATAACATACATATGATATTTGGCATGCTTTAAGATCGTGATAAGTACACTCTTTTAAGGTATTAATATCTAGAGCGCTTGTGGTTTTTGTTGTTAATTTTCGGGATCGCTTGTAGGTTGTAATAGTGCATTCTGTGAATTGTTTGGGTTTTTTTTTCCTTAAATTGCAATAGTGCCTTCTCTATTGTATCCATAAAACTTGCAATAGTGGCATATTGGACCTGTGAGCGAAGTCCAAATAAATTGTTAATTTGACCCTCTCAGCGAAGTCTTTTCCTCTCCGCCACACTGAAATACAGTCAGTGTCTCTTACCAGCCGTACCATGTCGCTATTGCTTTAGTAAGGTGTCTTTCTAATGCAAATTTTTAAGACAACTGTTAAAAAGCTTTGTGTATTTTATGCCTAACTTTTGCAAAATAAAGAGGGGGGGTTGTGCACTGCAGATTTTATAGGATATAATCAGCTCACATCAGTGTCTTTGTCACTTCTCCCCACCACTTAAAAATCATTAATTTTTAGTGTCTTGGTACACCTCAAGGAAGAGTCAAGCACTTGACATCCAGCATCCTCAACAGGATGTGGCTGTGACTTGCATTTCAGAGTATCCTCTACATAGAGTAGTTGTAACAGCAAAAATCAGTGTTTGAAGCTCTCCAGTTATCCTGTCTTCACTTACCTTGCTGATTGATCTTCGAGTCTCAGTTCTAGGCACAGCAAAAGAAGACGTTGCTAGATAAGTACCCAGCTCCTTAAAAACATTTTTGTATTGCCTCCTGTGATTAGTATGCACACAGAACAGGGAGTTTTACAAGCTCTGAGTAAAAGCTAAAGCTTTCTTAGTATCTCTGTTTTGTTTTGAATTAGATGTTCATTCTGTTACACTCTTGTTACAGGGTGCTTGTGCTGAATACTACTCTCTTTCATACCAGTTTGTGTCTGCCGAGATAAGGTCAGAGAGATTATAGGCTGTGAGAATGATTACAACCTTAACAACTGGCAGATGTGGGACGCAGTTACAGAAACGGGCAAATCTATGCTTCCAAATTCTAGGAGTAATTTTCCAAGAGAGTTGTTGATGCTTATTTAGGGAATTCATCATGAAACCATTGAGAGTTGTGCTGAAGCAAGGAAAGCTGGTATACAGAAGTTTGTCTGTTACTTGGACATAGCAAACAAGCATAATACTCCATGGGCAAAATAATTAATGCAGCCTGTTTTACTGTGGATTTTCTTCCCCGATCCTCTCTCCACACATACCGCTCAGCGCATCACCTTTCCCAAGTCCTCTGTGTTCTTCAGCAACTTCCAGTTCTGTGCATAGATTCTGGGCTCCCTTCTTCTCCTGCTACACCAGCTACCCTGCCTGTCACACTGTGGATCCAGCCAGGGATCAGGCAGAGCAGAAGTACCAAACTCTCACAGTTCACTTTCCCTTTGAGGGGGAGGCTGGATCTTCCTTGGTCTGCACTGTTGAGAAAATTCAAGTAATCGTGAGATTCTGAAGTCAGAGGCATCTGCCTGACATGCTCACAGAGACAACTTTTTCCTTAGGAATCAAAAGGGAAAACATAGAGCAAATACAAACTGTTTGCTACATTCAAGGAACTAGTTTTTCCAGGAGTTCATAGTACAAAAAATTGGGGGATTTTCCAACAAGATTTAATGCATGCCATAAACAAGGTCTTACTAGGAATCTCCTCATATAATGGGTTATGAATCTGATTAGGAATTCTTAATCAGTTAGGAATCAAATCTGTCAATTCTCAATCGCCACAATTAGTCTCCTCATATAAAGCAACTGCCATCTAGCCCATCCACAAGGAACCCCAGCAGCTCCACAGGCCAATTACACTCATTCATATGGAGGAGGCAGGCAGTTCCGGCTCACACCGATGCGGGATAGCATCACTGGTGTCCCTCCCCTTAGTGCTATCTTCTTGTTTCAGAGTTAGGATTGCAGAGGCAGATTCTCAGGTAATTTGACAACCTAAAATTTTAACTATAAACACACAGAATTTTGCACAAAGTTTTGCCAATACCCAGTTTTTCTTTAGCAGCTGCTCTCTAAATCTTCAGTAATTTCTGGAAATGTTCTTGCAAGCTGGTGACTTCTGATCTGTGAGCTTCTTGACGCAAGCTGTGAAAGCAACACGTAAGGAAAACACAGGCATATAGATCTCTTCACAGCACAGCGCTCCCCTCTGCCTGTTGTACTAATGGTTCCAATTACACCATGCAATGAAGGGGACACAGCTCAGCGCTGCACTTCACTTTGGCTATGTGTTCCCTTTCTGTCGGTTCCCAGTGACTCGGCTGGGACGAACAGCATTGAACAGTCCTTTAACTAGGAAGTTTTCTTTGTTAGCTTGAAATGCATGAGACCTTGTGAGGTAAGTTGAGCCTCCAGCAAAACGAAACAGAAACAGGTTGTGGTTTAACCTCAGCAGGCAGCTCAGCCCCACACAGCCACTCGCTCGCTTTCCACCAGCGGGATGGGGGAGAGAATAGGAAGGGTAAAAGTGAGAAAACTCGTGGGTTGAGATAAAGACAGTTCAATAGGTAAAGCAAAAGCTGCACACACAAGCAAAGCAAAAAAAAGAATGCATTCACTACTTCCCAGCGGCAGGCAGATGTTCAGCCATCTCCAGGAAAGCAGGGCTCCATCATGCACAACAGTTACTTGGGAAGACAAACACCATCACTCCAAACATCCTCCTGCCTTCCTCCTCCTTCCTCACCCACTTTTATTGCTGACCATGACATCACGTGGTTTGGAATATCCCTTCGGTCAGTTGGGGTCGGCTGTCCTGGCTCTGTCCCCTCCCAACTCCTTGTGCACCCCCAGCCCTCTCTGCGAAGCAGAAAAGGTCTTGACGCCGTGTAAGCACTGCTCAGCAATAACCCCTGTGTTATCATCAACACTGTTTTCAGCACAAACCCAAACCACAGCACCATACCAGCTGCTCTGAAGAAGTTAAACTGTACCCCAGCCAAAATGAGTACACAGGTTTTCTGTTTTTGCAATTAATTTGAAAATTTCTGCTAAAAGCGCATCTTTTCTTGCATTATCCAAACCTACATGCTGAGACCTCAGCCACAGGAGTTACAGGTATTTTCAAGCGGAGACTCCAGCCCACACAAAAGGCCTTATTTGTATTCACTTCTCCATTGTCTAGAACACTAATTAAAGGCCCTCACTCCTGGGAGACTGTCAAAAGTCTTTCTTTTAGCAGTGTAACCAACTAAAAGGAAAATAAGAAAGGAGCTCAAGGCATTTCCAAGTTTCATTTGTGCAGAATCACTCCAGAATTTCTTTTCAGAATTGCCAAAGTCCCATTGATTTAGGTGATTTAATAAACCTATTTTCTCCCAGTAACTCTTCCCTGCACCTTCCTCAGGCACGCCTGAGCTTTTGTGGTTAGTCCTAGCTTTTTTCCTGCAGCTTCAAAGGGGTTACAACTCTCTTCCCTTACTACATGCCAAGTTCTAGAGAACAAGCAAGAAAAAAAACCAAAACAAAAACAAACCTCCCCAAACTCTTAGACTTTTACAGAGCATGTACACTCTTAGCAAGTGGCAGCCAGCTGTACTCCTCAGGCTCAGGCATTTCAGGACAGACAAAATCTCGAGTTCAACACAAACTTGTATACTGGATTTTCTTTTCATGTGCACCATGAAGAGCTTTGATGCAGAGACAGCACATAGCCAGAAATCCCACCTTGACCAATATCTAACGTTCCTCTGCTGACATTTATCTGCCTGTGGCTGTAATTCTTCTCCATTGTGGGACACGCTCCTGTAATGGCATTACTTAAGGTGGTAACACAGGTCTTTGTTCTGAGGACATGCAAATACAAATGCAAACATGTTAAGTACTCATGCATAAATACAATGAATGTTAGGAAATGCTGTAAGTTACCTACTTGCTAGTGAAGGAAACTTGGTAAACGTCTCTTGCAACCCAGATGGTGGTGTTCCAGCTTGCAGCGCGATCCCGCCGAATCATTTATAGGTGCCACAGTTACAGAGAATGTCTCCTCAAAATGTTCAACTCATAAGCTTCAGCATATGAAAAGCTGAGCTGAAAAGTCAACTTCAGTCTGACAAGAGCCCAAGCCCTTCTTTGTCTCACGTCGGAAAAAACAAGAAAGCTAAATAAATACAGGACACTTACCATAGGGCAACGGTGGTTCTCGGTTTGAGATGTCACGCATTCAGACTACTAGAGGAACCACTGTCGGTAACTGTTAGACTGATTCAAGTAAGAACACGTTAACTGCAAATCAATGTTGTTCCCATTCTGTACCACTGAAGGAACAGAGTGTTTTGGGGGAAATGATCAGAACCTTCCAGCCTGAAATGTGAGCACAGGGGCTTGTGCCAAAGGTGGCACGCACAGCCCCTGACACGGCTGACACGACTGGCAAGAATTTGGCACCTCTGTGCCGAGAGAACTTCAGTTAGACCTACACAAAGGGAGTATTCTTCAAGGGCAAGTACCTTGGTTTCAATCTCTACCTCCATTTTATCACAAATATAGAGGGCTGACATAACATCAGCTACTCAGATGGAAAAATAACAGTGTATAGCTGTTGTATACACTATGTTGTATACACTAGTGCTGTAACATAACAGGAGGAAAAAAACCCAAACCACCCATGTACACAAAAAAACCCCAAAGTACCAGAAAACACGAACCCATTCATTTTAAGTGAGGCTCACATTCTAATATTCTCTCTAGAGGCTGGGCTGTTCTTCATTAGCGCAGTTTTTCATTCTGAGTAAAAGGCTTGTCAAACTGCAGCTGACGGTACTCTGTAAGCGTTCTGTTCTAGACTCAAGTGTCGCACATTTACTGTGCGCTGTCAGACTGCAGCTTGTACTGCACATCTGCCACCTTTCACGGCTTAGGTATAAACACCACGGCAAAGAGCCCAGCACAGCCTCATCAAGTTTCTACATCAATTCCTCCCCTTGTACAGCCACCACTTGTGCAGATACCAACTCACTAATCTCATCTACAATATAACAATCACTAAATTTTAGCCAAAATAGGCCTGATTTTAGGTTTATTATGGAGCACTGTAGTATAGAAGATGACATCTGGAAAAAAACACACAAGATGACCAACATATTGAAAAATAGCATGTTATACATGTTTATTATCAAATTTACATTCCACTATGAAACAACAGTAAGTGCAAAAAGCAGATGAAAAAAACCACCATGAAGTTCCCAGACCGTTCAAACTTTGTGTGTCATCCTCACGTGTAACAGCCAAATGAGGCCCAAGCCCAATATTCTCCTTCCCTCTCTGCTGGTGTTTGACTCCCGTAGATGTTTAACTTTGATCACAGGTATTTTGAGCATGCAGGCATCACTGAGTTTATCAAAAACAGTGAAACTAGAAAGCTATAAATTTGTGCTTGGTTTAAGCCAATCTTAATAAAGGTAAATACTACAAGAATTTCCTTCTGTCTCTTGAAACTTTCACAACCATGGCTAAGTCCTTTCTAGCATCTGTTTTTGTCTCAGTCCTGCAAGATATCAGAGCCTTTCTGAAATGCAATTCTCCATTCCTTCTCGTTCTACCTCCCGCCCAACCAAATCACATTTGTGCAGGATCAGAAGATCTTGTGCGGGATTTCAGTTATCTTAGTCACGCAAGTTCGTCTCCTCTCTATGGGAAGCAACAGAAGCCAAATCAGTTCCTAGAATGATGGCAACTTTTAATGTGTTCTCAGAAACAGGTGTGTTATTCAGAAAAGTTTATCGTCTAGGTTTTGGCACAAAAGAGTAAACTTGGAAGAAGTACCAATTTTCCCTGTTGCTGCAAGCTAGGCACATATATACAAAACACATGTGACCATCCAAAGGTATAAACGCATGGCAGAATTTCAACAACGCTGCACCACGGGATCAACCAACCGGATAAAGACGCAAACACACTGGTATACAGATTCTTCCATTCTTGCCTTGTATAAAGCATCTGATGATACAGCATCCTAACGAAAACCAACCAACCAACCTCTCGATTTACCCATAATATCGTTTGAACTGAACCAGTTTATGTTGTCGGGCTATGGAATATGGAAGCGTCCCAGAGAGAAACATGCATTTAATTTATGTGCTTTTAGATTAATTTTAAATGAAACCTGGTCTGCTAAAGGAATTCTGATTTAGCTGATTTGCTACTTCTGGTGATAACACACAGAATGACCCAATGGCTAGAGTTATCTAACGAAGCTAGCTAGAAACACAGTGTAACACCTTCAAAAATTTATCTGTAACTTACATGTATTCCTATAATAAACACATATAAACCGGACGTATTTTGACACGTTATACACTTCTCTGTTGACATCAAACTGTCTAATTTTCTGTTAACTCATTCCGGTTGTTTCCCTAGAAGTTACGAACACACAGCAGACATACCCATCTTAGTCCACCGGGGAGCAAAATTGCCTCCCCCCACTCCTTTCACTCTTACCTTATTTAGCTAGGCAAGACCCCATGCACGGCTAAGTACGTACAGACATAAATACTTACATGAAGAAATTAAATATTTTTCATTTAAAAAACAAAATTAACCCGTATATAGTATTTTAAATAAAATTCACCTTTTATAAGTGTAAGATTTTGCTTAGAGAGCAAAAGGCAACTCCAGGAATTCCTGAATATTTCTGTGCGCTGCTGACAGACAAGTTTCTGCTAAGAATCCCTGTGCAAGTTTGCAGTGGTTACTCCTTTTCCTTTTACAAAAAAAGACTATTATATCAAAGAGTCATCACAAGATCTATAGAACTGTAAAAGCAGAAAGGCCACGTTACAAACTTCTTATAAATCAGGTTAAGAAGCTTTCTTTTCCTGCCCTACTCCGCTCAACCCTGCAGCAACAAGGGTACCGATTATGATGGATGCACCTTACGGCAAATGCAAATCAGTGTAATTACACTGATGCTTCACACCACACACCCAGACAGGTAGTAGCTATGTCCCACATACACTGTAACAAGCGAGGTAAACTTTGACTGTTTCATCTAGTTGTATGGAAACCAAACTTTAAAATAATTTTAAAATGTTGATAGGTACAGTGAAAAATTACATAAAGGTTAAGAACCTGTTTCTATTCAGGTCACTAGTGAAGACCCATTCCTCCAAGGAATTCTGGGCAAACTTTTTTTCTTCTTTAAATCGCACTATAAATCTATTATAGATTATTCAGACTAGAACCTTGGACAGGAAGGAATCAAAAAAGCATTATGGTCATTAATATTTTGCTGATTATCACTCAGAAATCAGATTTATAAAACGGACTTCTCTTTTGAGACGGAAAGTCTGCCTCAGCTTTGTTCAGAATCAGGTTCAGAACCACTCTCCACCATCAAAACAAAGGATTTCAATGTAGACAAAACTGATTTGCATTCACTAAAATTATATAAAGAACACTAGCTTTCATCCTCCTGTTTCTGAATATAGACTGGTAAATTTTGCTCTTGGTGAAATCTTTTAAACAAAATCCTGCCTAAAATCAGAAATAAGTGAACGAAAGGCATGAAGTTTACTGCAGAACTCTCAAATATACATGATGTCTACCTGTCAAGAGAAGAGTCATGTTACTGAATTTCCGACACTTGTGTTGAAGTAAATGCTCTCTGCTTACGTCAAAGAAACCCTGAACCAAGCACCTAGATTTTATTTCCCTTTGCAACATTGAAATGTGCCTGAGATTTGTGTGTGTGCAAAAATACTCTCATTCCAAAAGATGCAGAGCACACTCTGGAAAGACTTCTTAGCTTGAAGTTTTCACCCTAATACATACTTTCCTGCTTCTTAATTCATATTCATTGCACCTTCCTCTATGTGCTTCAGAAGCTCTGGAAAGAGATTAACTTCTGTTAATACCTCACTCGCACAACTGTATTCTTTCAAAATATAAATCCTGACCACCAGTTTCTGTGTTCCTAAACAGAAGTGTTGTTTTCTTACAAAGAGCTAAAGGTTCTCTCCTCTGCTTCCCAAAGTGGGGAGGAATTCAAAAGGGTACAGTTTCTGAAATGGAAAATACAAGAATAAAAAATATAATCCAAGTTTTCATAATTGTTTGCTACAGAGAGGGACTTGGACCAATAATGCTGGTCAGACTGATAAGTATTTTACTATTATTTTTAAATGATACAGCCTGACTGCTAACAACTAGTAAAATACTATGGTTGTGTGGTGGAAAAAAAAAAAATAGAACAGCACCTGCAAGACAGTACTACAGTTTAAAAGATTAAAATACTGAGAATGTCTACAATGGTCTTTTATTTCTGCTTAAGTTAAGACAGATGCTGAAGAGGGTCTCAAAACTAAGCTTTGGTTTCTTCTTTCCTATCTTCCACAAAAGCCTTCTTCCTCAAACCCAAGCAATATTCTTTTTCTCCTTGATCCCAACACTCCTCTCTCCCACATCTTTAACATGCGCATGCCTTCTCCAACTCTTCTGTAACACATCTAACGATGCCTGTACTGGATGTTTGTCCCTCATGTATTATTTACTATGCTAGACGTCAATCATTTTTCAGACCAGTCAGTCCTCCTTTAGGATATCCATTTTCGATGACTGTGTGCAAACTGGAGCTCCCAACGCTCCAATCATGGCTGGAAGACTCTGGTTTCTTCTCAGTCCTGCCATTAGGTTTCTACCTGCATTTAGAAACACAGCTGAGTCCTGCCTCTGCAAGCTAACCTCCGGCACCCGATTCTTTCCGTGGTCCTGTGTCTCAGGGGGCTTGATCACCCTGGCAATACCCAGCCTCTTCAGTCTGTCCACTAGGTTCATCTTCAGCTGGCCTACGTCAGGAGCGTTACGACACGGCTTTAGGCCATACATTTCTTGCAAGAATGTTTCTGCTGGTCGAGAAGCCAGGAAGTTTTCTGAGTGATGCACTCGAGGCTCAAAAGGTGGGGGGGAAGGACAAGGTGAACGTGAGGGAGAATTTGGTGGAGTAGAAGGAATGGGGAGAGTTCGAGGGGGCTGTAGCAAAGGCAGTTTTTCTAATACGGGGCTATCGTAAACCTTGGCAGAGATGCCTTGTTCTTGCAAAAGTTTAGCCAGACTGCTCGTGCTGCTGAAGGTAGTAGTTGAATCTCTTCTGTTGGTGAGAAATTCTCCAATACTAAGCCTGTAAGACACAGCTGGAGTGCTCACTACTGGGTTTCCAATACTGCTGCCTGTATTTCCAAGTGAAAATGGGGCACCCACAGAGCTGAAATGAAATAAAAATTAAAGAGAGAAGATGCACACATTAGACATCTTTATACCTGCTCTGCTCTATATTTTCCTTTTAGTATACAGAATGCTCAAGAAAAAGTAAACTATTGCTATTAGCTGTGACAGTTTCAGCTTTAGTCAATTCGGAATTATTGTTCTGCAAAATATTTAGAAGATACGAGGCTGACAGAGAGGTTTTGGTGCAAGTACCAGTGAGTGGTCACCTACACTGTATTAGACAGAAAATCAACATATACACCCAGTAATAACTTAGTTTAAAAAATTATGACAGTCAGAAAAAAAGAATTTTCGTAGTACCAATATATTATTTTTTTTACAATAGGTATTGTGACACAAGGCATTTGCTATTTAAGAGTATAAATTTACTTCCTTTAAGTTACCCAAATCTGTTTTACCTCTCACTCTTAGAGAACTTCAAGTTTCCCCTTTGTAATTATAACTATTTGTATAAGTAACATCCAATCCTTGGTATTTTTTAAAACTGGTCCATATATCAGAAGCCAGAAAACAACTGTTTAATCCTATGCAGCAACCTTTAGGATGTCATCAGTCATCATACCTGGGAGTAACTTGAGTGACATCAGATGGGTGAAGGATCCTACAGGTAGTAAAGGTAAACGTGGAATTTGTAGAAGACAGACACTTCCCTGGATTCGAGGCTGCAACGTGGAGAATTTACATCAATTGAGGGTAAAAATAAAGACAGATAAGGACTAATCAAAGCGAAGTTTAAGATAAGGTTATTATCACTGCTTTTTATTTTAAAGTAAAGAACAAAGACAGCAAAGACAGCATTGTTGCAAGTTCGAATACTTTCCATTGAGAAACAGACACTGCGTCTTACCAGTGAGTGGAACTGCTGCTGAAGTAATAGGTGGCAGGAAAATCCCTGCCACTGGCTTTGCCACTGTACATTTCTTTTCCTCTGGGAAGGACTGTTGCACTTGAAATGTTATACCTCCTTCACCTTCTTCCTCATCATCCTCCTCCAAGTCAGAGATGTGGTGCACAGTATCATCAGACAGAGGGGTAAAACCTTTTGTAACAACACCTGGTCTTGGGTCAAGAATGGTGCCTAGGTTGGGTCGAGCAAGCTGCTGCCAGTGAAAAAGGGTCTGAGATCCTGGCGTGAAAAAGAGGAAAGTCTCAGAGAGCCATCACCTACTATTGTACTGAGTTACAAGAATTCATGATCAAAACAACTCCAGCCAACTGGTGCTGACACTGTGATACACGTGGCGCACTTGGATGGCAATGCCAAGAAAAAGTCTAACAATTAGCACCGCATAAGAAAGCCAAATAGAAAGTGATACTGATGAGCTAGCTGGCACGTAGCCTACCAAATGCTACTATTTCCTCTTACTGCCTATCATACCTAGCTATACACACACCAACAATGATTTAATTGGCAAAGTAATGTAAAATCCTTTTCTGCTGATGAGAGAGGGAAGATCATCCTCTTACCTTCAATGGGTTTGACAATTTGCAATTTTTCTGGTAGGAGGACACGGAGATTACTAGAGCTGGCAGAGAGATCAGTGAATTCTGAGTTTGTACCCAGAGAAAAACAGTTTTCTGTCGGTGTACTGCAGCCACTAGCCCCTTCTTTCTGCTCAGCCAGCAAATGCATTTTTCGCTCCCATTCCTCCTCAAAGAACTGCTTCTCACTCAGGTAGTTCTGACGACGGAGGGAGAGCCTGTGCAGAGCCGTGACTAAGTCATTGTCTCCAGGGGTTCCCGGCTGGCCAGGATTATGACTGTCCCTGTAAGAAACATGAAATAATAATAGATATTAAGACCATTGAATTAACTATTTCTCTCTTACACAGCAGAGGCCCAGTCTGGATTTAGTTTTGAATCAGTTAGTTTAGAAAGATAACAGGCTGTGTTTCCTACTTCGAATTCTTTTCAGAGCTGCTCCTCTGGGTCATCTGTGTGTGGCTCTCCAACTGGTGTACGCCAGACTGGAAGGGCTTTGCTGTCATAACAACGCTTGACCGATTAGATCCAGGGATTGGCAATGGGGCGGGATAGGAAGAAGCACGGCCACGAGTGACATTAGCAACCTTGACAGTATCAAATACTCGTTTTTGTTGACCCCTGCAGAAAAGACACGCAAACAAATGTGGTTTTCAGAAGCATTTTGAAAAAGATGTAATAAAGAAAAAGCTCTGAAAAGACTTTCAAAAATCTGCAGAGACCTGACTAAAAAGACTTAAGCCAGAAAAACAGGACTGCCTAAGACGCTCACCCTTCAGGAGTACTACTCTATTAAATATGAGAATGACCACTTACTTCAACCTGAAAGACCTGAACCTCTATTGATAATCACTTGAGAACATACTGGAACATATATTTTACTTATTTAATTTATATATGCTTTCAGAAGCATTTATTTAATTTATTACTTCTTGCTCTGACTTAAGAGATCCAGGAGCAGGTTTTCAGGGCTTTGGAAACTGTTATCAGTCTTTCAGCTATAATTTCATTTGCCTGAGAATTTTTTATAAGCATTAAAAGGGATAAAACTAGTGCCATGCATCAGAGAATTTGCATAAAAAGTCTCACAAATTAAAGAATAAAATAATATCCTTTTAGCAAATACCCAACTTCCTCATAGAATCAAATAAGAACAGTAGGTTTCAAAGTTGAAAAGATTACCAAATACTACACAGCTTTTTTTTTATTGAGTTACGTAGAAAACTTATTATAGAGAGAACATTCACATTAATAGATTTCCAGAAATCAGTTTCACCTTACTTAATACGAGCATATGGAAAAATATTGAAATAGCACATAGAGATCTGAAAACATACTTTTGCTTGGAGAGAACAGATTCATCACCCTGACTCAATTCCTTCCGCATTGTCCCTTCAATTTCTGCTGCAAGGGAATCCTAGAGAAAAATGGAAACCAGAAGAGTTGACAAATTAGATTCAAGTCTTCCTCCTAACAATTTTAGCAGAAAACATCTCTTAAAAAATACTCAAAAAATCTCCATTTATTTCCCCGGTATCAGTATGTTCAAGAAGGAAGGGCATGGAGGGGAAGTTCTCCACCATAGCTACACCTATGTATAACCAGTATGGGTTCAGTTTTCATTAGCAACATCTGCCTTTTCTTGGTACTTTTTATGCTGGCTTCTTACGTTAGGCTACAATTTTTAGAGCACTTCTTACACGGCCTAACATGTACATGAGGGATTCGGTATACACAGAACAACCAAGCAAAACCTGACAAATTCCCAGCATACCCAGAAATTTTTGAGAGTACAGTAATGAGAACATACCTGACACTAATAAGAAGAGGAAAATAAATGCCTTTAACCCTTTTCCACTGGTTTAGTCATCTCTAGTAATTAGTCTAGGGTCATGCATTTCTGATGATGCTTAAAATTCAATCTCAGAGGGACATAAAATTACATCACAAACTACACAAAGTAAGAAAAATACTCCTTGAACTCTCGAACAAAAGATGCTTTGTTTCTTAAAGAAACACTGTCAAGTTATAAAATTCACATCAACATTGAACAATATACCAGCACAACCGAGCGCTAGCTGTAGAACATGCCAATTCCCATATTCAACAGAAATGGCATATAAAAAGGAAAAATAATTTTAATATCGCAATATGTCAAGTGAATGATTAGTTTCCTAATACATAAAATTCTCCAAAGTGCACACATTAAAGAACTGTAAAACCATTAGATCAGCTCCTCTGACTACTACAAAACAGCTCCTGCTGCAGCTCCTGTAACGGCTGTTTTACTCATATAGTTGTATGCTACTACAGGCCAGTAGGTGTATGCCACACCAGCGGTATTTATTACCACAGGAAATGCTCCACATGACTGGGGGTGGCAGAGACAAGCAACAGAGCTGGCTCTGCTGCGCAGCAACTTCACTTCTTCTTGTGATTCGTGCAGCATGCCTAGACACTCCACATTCCGATCCTGCAACTCGTGTAGCTGAAAGGAAAAAGAGGACATCACCTGATATCAGTAAGCTTCAAAGAAAAGACAGAATGAAACTGAATTAACTCCTACAGAAACCTGTATCGACTGATTCAACACTGTAACATTTTTCCAACTGCATGGCACACGCCAACCTCTGGAATGGACAATGGTCAGCATAGCACCCGTGGTGAAGCATGAAGCCCAAATTGAGACTTGAAAGAGGAAACGGTATGATAAAATCCAAAGGAAAATACATCGAAAAAGCCTGCAAATACAGTGACTGCTGATGCAAAAGAAGCAAAAAAGAGAACTTCTTTAAAATCTAATGAGCTACAGTATTGTTGATATACCCTAAAACAGTCTTTTTCTCGTAACTTCTAATAGTAAGACCTCCCTACTTGAAACACCTTCCTTGCTTTTCATATTCCTGTGAACTACAGAAATATTTGTGTAGACTTAAATAAAAATAATTATTCTTTTTTTCCAATCACAATGAAAAATGAAAAGCCCTACATAATTGTTGTGGTTTGGGCAATAGTTCCCATTCTCTCTTAGTTTTCTTTCTCTTGTATTGTATTCTAAACATTTATCTAAACGTATATATATAGAAGCCTAAAGTACCTCTGCTGTCAGTTGTCTCTGAGCATCTTTGGAAGCTTGCAAGTGAAGTTTCAGCTCCTCCTTTTCAATCACATGCTGAAAGCACAAAAAGGTGCTCATCATTTTCTCAGCCAATTTCCCCCAAAGAGTTAATCCTCTGCCATACTTTCCCAAAACAGCCACTCTCTTGCAGTGCAACCCCCTGGCTTGCAAGTCCGTTTTTACCTGCTGTAAGCACTGGTGTGCACACACGTGCACACACATACACACACGCGCATACATACACATACACTCTTCATCAGCATTCCCTTACTTCTTTGAGTTTATGTTGAAGATCAACAATCTGAGACAAGAGGGATGAGATCTCCTCCTGGTAGCGAACCAACTCCTCACTCTTCTCTGACAACTCCTCTGTTATTCTGGAAATTTGAGCATTTGTTTGCCCTACAAAACATAAAAGGAACTTAGCAGTGTGCTTTTCCCAATACGTGACAAAAAAACCAACCAAACCAAACCAAACCAAATCCAAAACCCAGAAAAGATTAGTGAAAGTCAAGAACAATCTGCAAAATGATCAATACTCTTTTAGGAAATCAATTCATAGTACATAAGACTAGCTGTCTTAGAACACCCATAGGGAAATGATAAAGAGAAATGGTGGGGAGGAGGAGGAGAGTTAACTTCAAATGCAGTTGAAACATATTAAGAGCTAAGTATGCAGAACCTGAAATACACATCACAGTTATGTGAAATGACAATAATAAAATCCAAGGTAAACTATAAACAATTTCAAATGACATACTGGCTCATGACCAAGGCCAGACTTAGAACATGAAGATGATTCTGTTATTAACTACCATTCTCTGTAAGCAAAGGTGTTTTGTCAGACCTTGTCAAGCATAACATATACCTATTCAGCTCTTGATTCTGGTCACTATCTATTCCCCAAAGACTCACTGCATACAATTTCCAGTTTCTTTCTTTGAGCAAGCACTTCATGAAGTCAGATGACAAAGCAACTCAAAAAGCTGAAATATATTTATGCAGTTAGTATTGCTCGTATGCTTGCCCTTGAAAGCATAGCACAGTCCTAATAAAGTCTGATCAATCTTGCATACACATCACACTACAAATACAGTGGTTATTGTATCTCACAAACTGACTGCAGGTCAATGTCCTGCTCATGGGTGTGTGGGCATTTAAGCTCACGCTCAGATACCTTTTTCCTGAAGACACAAATTTTAAAGGTGTAGACTAGACATCCTTTGGGAGAAGATTCTTTCTGTCAGTCTAAATTACCTAGCATGCCTATATGTCCTTTAGAATTGGACAATACACAACTCACAGACATTCTCACTGAAGGAAAATAGAAGAGCTTATATGAAATAACTTATATTTGCAAAGGACATCTGTTTTCTCAGAGGGAATGGATTAAATTAACAACCAGCTATGTATCAATTCATAGTGTTTTGTAGTCATCTGGAACAAGAAAAATCAAGCAGCAACACAGTCTTCTTTATGGTGCTTGTATAGAAAAAAAATCTTAAAATATAAGCATAAGGTTATTATGCACAAGGGAAGTGGCACACGTCAAATGACTACAGATAAAAGTTGTACCACCAGGTAACACAATCACCACACAAGAAAAAGGATTGTTCTTTAGTGTTTCAGAATACTTACATGCATTTGTATTTCTGTGCAAATAAGTAGCCCCCAAAGGAAATATAGATAACTGTTCCAGGCAAATTAAAATACTTGCCAATCTAAATGCTTTGGTTTATAAGTTATATTTTAAAAATACACTAATGTGTTCATAAATATATAGTAACTTAGAATGAGCATTTAAGAGTCTATGCACTGATACATTTCAATGTCATTTGTGCTGAATAGTCTATAGAAGTATATTATGTTGATTTTCCAGTGTCTGTAGGCCTCAGTTTAGGAGGTTTTGGAGATTTTGTGTTCATTTACTCTCTCTAAACACAGTACGCATACCTGAAGTTTAATGTCAGAGTGAAACCTGATGAAATACAGAAACAATTTTGCACTTGTGTAAAGAGCAAGATTTGAATAATTGTCATAAATTACTGAATTTTTACTCATTTTTGGGTTCGGGAATAACTAAGAATGTGTAGGCACTAGGTATTTCAAATCCTGTTTTGCCATTGCAAGATACAGCCTGGATACTCACGGAGCTCTTTGACACAGTCATTGACCAGCTGCTGTTCCTTCTCTTCATATGTAATGGTTTCTGTCTTCAGATGGCAAGCCTTCAAGAGAATTATTGGTATTCCAATTTCAGTGCATGTATACATATATTAATGTTATAAATTTTTATTTCTGAAATTCTTGCAACTGAAGAGTCTCCTCTCTACCTATCTTTATAATTTCTCTGCATCTGGTCATACTTCCTAACCATTTTTTCCACCATAACTTGTTTCCCTGAATTGCACAGGTCTTTCGAGTGAGACACACAGGCACATGAACAAAGCCTGATCTCTCTCATGCCTCTAATAAAAAAATTGTTGCAAAAATATGTGATTTGTTAGGGAAAGTAAACTGACACAGTTATCAGAAGTGAGCAATTGAATTTGCTTCAAAACTTCTTAAGGCAAAGAAATCTTGAAAACTGAACGATGCTAGCCAAACCTTTTATGGCACTGAAAAACTCTCAGTAGAACAGCTTTTCTCCATATTCCCCAAGTAGTTCATTTAGACTGTAAATTTTCTGGGCCAGAGATCAAGTATCACAACAGGTCTAAATAACATCGAGCATACTAGATTCCCACCTTTTTTTCAATGGTGAGGATGATAATATTAAACTTTGCACAGGTAAGTCTTCTATATTTGGTACTGTTTGCCAGTAAGAGACTCGCCATAAAACTTAATAAATGGGTTTAAAGATTATGCATGAAAATAGAAGTACAGCTACACAAGGGCAGGCAAACACACTGTACAAAATGCTGTCACATCAAAGTAAATAAAAAAGCAAATACAGGCTCAATATGATTGAGGCTATTTCAAGTCAGCGAAGGTTACGTTATATCACAGAATAATAGCAGTCTCTTTTCAACTCCATTTTTTCACGTGAAGGTAGACTAATCCCCTGGTCTGTAAAGGTTTGTAATCGTATACAGGAATAGGAGCATAATAAAAGCAGTCTGATTTTCTCTTTTCTCTCCTACAGCACTACTAAACCATCCATTTGGCCTTTGGGAGTTTTAGGAAGGATGTGCATCTCGGGCTGAACATTTTGGAGACAAAAGAAGGGGAAGAGTACATTTTGTTCACGTTAAAGGAATCTAGTCTCTGTTGTACTGCTGTAACAAGCTTATATTAGGTAAGGCTCACAAAAAAACCCAAACCCAAACCAAAAAACCACATACATTAAATAAAAAACCCCCCACCTTTCTTAAAAACAACACCCCCCTTTTCTTAAAAACAACAAAAGAACCAATCTCCTATTTTACAAGTTCCACTCTCCACCTCTGAAGTAGGGACACTGCATCTGTAGATTCCAATTCTTGTAACCTTTGCTGTTGGTTCCATGACTTTTATAGCCGTTATTTATGTTGTCTGGACACTTAGTCTCTATCCTTGTAAAGGCATAGTACCTGTTTTCATGTTTTATACACAATTAAAATACAGAGACTAATCACATAGTCAAAACTAAGTGTGTCTTTAAAAGTATTTGAGTAGAAGCTTACTAACCCTTAATATTGAATATAAGCTGACAAAAATGTAATGGTAACACAATGGAATTCCCGAAATACTACTACTAATCACAGTCAGATTCATATCAAAACAGGTTGCACCAGCTTGAGGGCCCGATGGGTTCAAGTACTTTTGCTGGGAGTGTACTTACGTATGTTCCCATATTCTTTCACATACCATAAAGGCATTGAGGAAGGACTACTAGAGGCCTCTGGAGATAACGAGGAGTAGTGAACGAAACAGAAAGATATGCGGGGTGGAGGGAAAGCATTTGGGTATGATTTGTATACACTCATACAAAATAGTAATACGCTTCAGCAGAAACCCAAGTGCTGGATTTTTTTAATCATTCTGATTTATTTCATATGTAGCATATACAGTACACACTGTAAGTCAGATATACCTTCGATCGGAGAGCAAGGTTCTCCTCTTCCAGCTCTCTGAGTTTATCTTGCAAGACATCCAGCTGCAACAGATCATGTGATATGTTGAAAGACTCATTGAAACGAAGTGGTGTGGAACAGCTGGAATCTGTTTCACTCTCCTCTGAAGCAATTGAAACAATACGAAGCAGGTCATCCTTCTTCGACAGTTCATGCTGCAGCTGGTTAACCTATGACAAAAGAAGATCACCAGCTCGTGAGATATACTTTAGCTATATCATATTACAGTGTATTATTTATGCAGCCTCTTGTAACATCACTGTTCCAGTTTAATATGAGATTAAAAAATAGCTCACAGGTCATGATTCATTTATTTATATTTGCACAGAAGAATCAACCTCTATTTATTTTATGGGAAGTTCACAAAATCATAATTTTAACACTGTGAGGGAGACTGAAAATTCAAGATAACACAAGAAGGGACAACAGAACGTACTTTTTTAATAGTTTGCTTCAAAATAATTTTCCAGGTGCTTTGATATATGTTTATATTTTAACATGCTAACTATCATTTTGATTATGACCATTTTTCTGAACTGTAAATTCCTGGAGAAAAGGAGTGATAGACATCTATCTATCTATATAGACTCATATCCCCAAGTCTATACATTAAATGAACTGTAGGACAAATAAAACCAAGAGAAGAAACAGATCTCATTTAGATAAATTCTATTTTGCATATCTAAGTGTTTATATGAATACATAAGTTTATGCTGTCCTACTTTTTATTACCAACATGCTGTTTAATACTGGCAGCTGAATCCATTTCACTGTAACTTAGACTACATCTGTTGACCCCAAGGTTAAAAAACTTGGGATACTTTATTGTTTGTCAACTCTTTAATTCTTTTTTAAGAAAGAAAAACAAAGAAAATATTAGACCAAGAATCTGTGCTTAAAGGAAGAAATGGAGTGAAGCTCTTGATTGGAATTCAATTTTCATTACATTTTATTTATTTATCTATCTATTTATTCTTACTGTAAGCACCCCATTAAGCAAGCTCATTATCTGGCTGTTTCCTCACCTGTGAAGTTGTTACGTAGCAGGTCACGACAGATACCAATTACTTATTTTGACTTAGATCATTATATTCTTATATCGGGATATCAGACTGATGGTCAAAACAAACACTTTGAAAATGCAATCCTGCTGTAGATATATCATAACGATACCTAACACTTGTAATTACAATATGCAGTCTTCATAGTCAATTCTTGGATTGAGAAAGCTGATTGAATGCTGATAATTAGGAGAATAACATCTAAGTACACTTCTGTAGTTTGAGCAGCAATCACATGCTTTCACAATGAAATAATATATTTCTATTAATCCTCTTACTGTCATCATTAAAAGAAAAAAGAAGAAAAGGAAAGGAAGGAAAGGGAAAAGAGGCAAAGGGGGGAAAGGCAAAGGGGGGAAAGGCAAAGGGGGGAAAGGCAAAGGGGGGAAAGGCAAAGGGGGGAAAGGCAAAGGGGGGAAAGGCAAAGGGGGGAAAGGGAAGATCACTCACTCGATCTAGAGTTTGTCCTAACTGTTCTTCTAGTGCTTCATTCTGTTCCGTCAACAGATGGTTGCGCTTAAGGAGGGCTTGTCCAATTCGAGCTGCCAGTTCCAGGTCCCGATCTTTCTGTTCACAAAATGAGAACAAATGTTTACTTTTGATCCAATAAGGTTTAAATTCAGAATAGTATTAGATTGTCCCATGTATTGTTTAATGCATCACCACTCTGAGATTCCCCCTTCACTCTCACATGGATCAGTTTTGTTAGAACAATGATTAATGCTTCATCATTTGTATCCAGAACACATCTATAACTGCATTTCTTGATATAGCACATTCTCTTCCACAGTTATTTGCAGTAACGGGGGAGGGGAAAGCACCAAACCTGAAGGTGGTTTTGGGTTTTTGTGCTGAGTACTGTAGAGGTTATATGGGCTATGTTGAATCATACAAAGAAGCCACATGTGCTTAGGCTTGTGGTCTTTCAAGTGACACTTTCTACAGAACAGACTGCTTAACCTGATTAATGATGGGAGGCTAGAAGCAAAGGAGCAACAGGTAAGCAGAAGCAAGCTGTTTCTTTCTTAAACCTCACTGGCTCCATGGGCGCCCATAGCTTTGCTAAATTTTGTTTCCAAGATGGTGCAACCAAATGAGCAGCTTCTCATTTCCCATGTGTTTGATGAGCAGCTCCTGAAGATAACTGAACCAAAACTAACAGTAGCTGAATAAAACCCCTCCGCAAATACATGTCCACAAATAAATTAACGTAGCATTACAGAGACAAGCATACCTCAGCTAACAGATGTTTGACCATGTCAGAATCACTGTAGGTTTTCTGCTCCACATTATCTGTGCCAAGAACTGAGAAGAGAAAAACATACTTACTGAGGTAGTTTAAGTACAAGACAACTGGTTATCTAAACCTACTTAGAGGATGTTGTTTATATACAAATACAGTACTTAGTTGATGAACTAGTGTAGGCTACGAAAACGCATCTTAAGTTCAGAAATATGAAACAATACTCATTTGGGAGACTGATATAATGAGGTATTGAACATTTACAGCTTTCAGAAAAAATAGCTAAAACTTGAGGTGCTCAGTCATCTTTCAAATTTAGAAAAAGGAGAGAAAAATCTCTTAAGATCAACTTTTTGAATACAGCTAAACTATTAAATCATCCAGCCTGCTGGGGTGAGAGGGAAGACTATACTGGAGCATATCTAAATATAGCTGAACACACCTGCAGACTTTACCCTTGAAAGAAAATTCCCATGAGTGTGTGTGACAGCTATGTACACGAAGTATGGAGACCCCAGAGAACGTATTTATTTAGTGATTGATCATCTTAGAAAAAGTTAAAAAGAAACGGGATAATGTATGCCTACAATTTAGATGTAGCAGTAAATCCCATCTTACTGACTGAATGACTTTGAAGTTTGAAGAGTTTGTGAAACTATTAAAAAACTAAGAACAAGTAGGATTTAAAAAACAGGGCTGAGACAAGAATAAACAAAGCATGAAGAATTTGCAGCAACTCTGAACAAAACACAGTGCTAAAACACAAAGCACTGGTCTGCTCTAGTTCTTGTCCTGAGAAACAGAAGATGCTAGCAGAGAAGAAATCTTAATTACCTTGAGCAAATTTGTGAGATCCAGCCAAGGAGGAGGAAGGAAGTTCAATAAGAGCTAGAGTGACAGAAAATGAAAGAAACAGGGGGAAAAAGAACAAAGAGGAGAAAAAATTAAAATGTAAAGAAACAGGTGATTTATTTGCATGCATTCACCACCACCAAAAAATAAATGCATGTGTAAACATCCTTTTTAAACTATTAAAACTTTCTTAGAACTTTTAAAGAACCGTTTAAATATGATTCGCTTCAGAAGCAAAATTATACATCTCACTTGCAGGTGATAGATGTTTATGCTCATCCAAGTTCAATAGAAATTTGGTATTTTTGCTTTATGGAATCAGGATCATTAAAATAAAGAAGGCAGCAATAGAAATCTAACCAATATAGAATTATCTGCTTCAACTGAAGGTCTAAGTTAACCTGTTTTGAAACTAATTCCATTATCGCTGCACTGCAAAATGAGATTACTATGGATTTGGTCTAAATCTATTTCTGAAGGTTTCCTTGACTCTCGTATCTTGTTTAAATCTGATTCATAGTCTGAATACATAACAGTATTGGTTCTCAGCTTTTTTCTTTGTTTGTTCTTGTTGAGGACTGCACACTTAGTTATGAGATAGCTGAAGTGCACACTAACTTTATTTACATATGTCATATAAGCTATGTATGTTCTTTACATACAAAATGCCCATAATTAACCTTTTAAAACATAACACTAAGGCTATGCTAGGAACAAAAACAAGCTGCATTTTAGTATAGAAAGAAACTTTCCTGCAGTCCTGAAAGACAGGAGAACAGAAAAAACAATACAGAAGAAAAACGTTTACTGAACTGTTTCTCTTACAACTTAACAGAAAAAATAAATCAAACGCTTTTTATCAAGTAGATCAGTAGCCATAAAAACCCAACAGATGATGTTCAAGTACTTACGAGCTTTACACTTACAGCAGAGGCATTTACTAATTGTATTTCTAAGTACGGCAAAAACAGAAAGTCTTCATGAAATTTAAAGTACCTATGAGTAGCATAACATGCATTTGGGAGGTCAGTTTTACTGTACTGCTTAGTTGCTGGTATTGGTTGCTGAGAGGGAACTCCAAACTCATCTGGCTTACCAGTATCTGGAAAATTCACTGCACGTACATAAGTAAGTTTCAGCCATTACAGGCAGAATATTATAATCAGCTCTCCTGTGGTAACTGTTCCCACCAGGTGATTTCAATTTAAAAGTTTCTATGCAGTGCTAAGTCACCTTAATAAAGATTTACACTAATGACATAAAACGTTACTCAGGTAGGTAGGTTCCTAAAATCAAAAGCAAATATATTTATTCTGATAAATGGAATCACAGAATTAACAGCTTTGAAACTTAGCTCCATACAACCTTTGTCATTTTCTCACTATACAGGATCAAAATTATACATAGTTTGTTATAACTCTGTCTTGTGAACACGCAAATGTGCAATCTCTCCTCACCCACCTTGACAAGTGAAAGCTGCAAGCAGCTCTTCATTCTGGTTAATATTCTTGTTATGTTGTGCCATGTCCCTTTACTCACACGTGCAAAGTAGTTCTAAAGATGTTTTGTAATTCAGGGCTTCTTAGGCTACCACAGTAGAAGCAGAAAATATTCTTTCACCCCACTGAAAACACTGCGAGTGGGAACTCAACTGGTCATCGGATCTAATATGCAGCAAGCGGCAATAAAAAGAGGAGGAGCTCAAGTGCAGTAACTGTTGTGCTGGGGTTTTTTGTTTTTTTTTTTTTTTTTTTTTTTTACCTTGAATGTCAACTACAAATTCCCTCAAACCATGACTTTAGCATTCTCTTTAGGAAAAAGTTATAAAAATGCTTCCATACATATATAGGGAGGGGGAGATATACACATAAAAACCCCAAGTTATGCTTCAAGAGTATAATTGTCACATTTATTCCCAATTCCAGTCAACAGAAAGAAGCATACAAATTTCACCTAACAAGCTATTCAGCAATGACTATAATTAGATCTTTATTTATAACTGTATTTGTCTGGGACCTTCCCAGTATGTCCCTGTAACTTACTAGGCTCAAAAAAGCTAGTATGATGACTACTACATTCAATCTCTTTGGACAATTTCTAGGAAAAACATAAATCATCGTTATCTTGTTCATAGGACTCAGCAGTTACAACAGTGCTCTTAAATGTTAGAATAAGTTTTGTATGTTATGCCTAACGGTCCTCTTTTAACTTAATGTCAGTCATCGTTACAGCTCATTTTTGAGAATGTCAAGAAAACATCTATGGCAACTGTTCAAAAAACTCTCACAAGGAGTTTACAATTTTAAAGAACACTTTCTATAGCTAAAAAGAACTTCTCACTGGGTGAAAGAGGAAGACATCACTTTCCGTAGTACCTTGACAGCCAAATAATACACAACTGCCTTCATTAAAACTTCGTTGATAAACCCCCTCTCTCTCTCACTGCAGTTTGCAAATGCAGGCTCACACTGACTGAAATTCCTTCTCTCAAGAGCTCTGTGCTTCACCACACTGGAACCACAGATGTTGGCCGAAAGGCTTCAGCAGAGCCACATTTGATGTAAAGTTCCTTCCAGCACTGACAGACTCTGATCCCACCTCTTTATAGGAGGTGGGTAAATAAAAAAAACCAACAAGCAAACACCTAGGGCAAGGACACACCCCACGGACTATACAACTGCTTCCAGTGAAGTACAAAAGGGTTCACTCAATTAAAAAATCATTTATGCTTGCAATATTATTATCAGAAACAGACCAAGCAATAACCATTAAGTGGCTCTCCAAATACTTTCCGCAGTTAAAGAGTTCCAACTGATAATAAGATTGCTTTAAATTGTCGAGTACTGCATTTTTAGGAGGTAATATTTTACTTTTACTTACTCATTTGCTATTACACACTGGGTGGAGGCTTAAAGCACAAACAACAACCAAAAAAGCCTTTCAGAGTGGTGCCATGTACACCATGCAGAAGTGGCACGTACAAGGAAGAGATAATCCTTACAGATTGTATGTAATACCAAGTTCACTCTCTCAAGTGGTTTGTTCCAATAGTTCCAGTATATGGAGGAAATAGAACTTCCCCATTTCTTTAAAGTGATTACAATACTCCTCTTTTCATGTGAAAACACTACAGGCAAGTAAGTGTTCAGTTCTTTTGGCATCCTTTTATACATCTGGATTTTAACATACTCAAGGTTTCTTCATGTGATTGGAACCTGTTCATTTTCTTCCTTATGATCTGCTAGGTTTAAGGATAAAAGTTACGTAAGTATTTTCAAAACTGGAAGGTAGTGATCAACACTGGTCTAGTGCCCACCTATCTGGCATTCACACCATTTCTACCTCCAGAGAAACCCTTAACAGCATTTTAAAAGCAACATTGACACAAAACAACAGGACAAATATCATCAAAAGAACCACAGCATCACTAATGTTTCTGAAAACAGAGCTGCTGCATGCTCCATACCTCTCTTATTACATCTAACCTAGTGCAATTCTAGGTTCCTGCCTCTTTTTCACTATCACATGTTCCCACTTTTATTTCTATGTGAAATCTAACGATCAGGCAGCCATGCGATGTGCTAGACCAGCCCTTAGAATTGCAGTGCTGAACTACAAGCATTTCCCCTAAACTCTGCTTTTTCTTCCACCTGTCCAAAGTTTTCCAGATTTGAACACTTTATAATATAAATAATATTAATTTATATTTACAGTTTTCTCTTCAATAAATTAAAAAAAAAAAAGTCCTAGGCCCAAATATACTCACTCATGTAACGGAAGGGCTCCTCACCACGAACTGGAGAAGTGATTTCAGGAAGATGCCCATGGCAGGCAGGGGACTGAATCCAGTCTTGATTTTCATACAGATACAGAGAGTCCACTCGTAACTTGTAATCTGGCAGCTGCTCTTCTAGCATGCTCACCAGCTCTACCTCTGGAAGGTCCTCAGTGGAGCAGACATCTGAAAGTGAGTAAATGCCAGTAACAGTACATTACTATTAAACATGATTTATATTTAATCATGCTACAGTAGTACACATTCTATATACTATAAAATACTTTATAAACTTTCAGTAGATTTTAAAAGAATTATTCTGTACTGGACAAATTATCAGAACACTTATTGAATCAATACTTGATTTACATTCAATATTTGTAAGTTCCTCATCTCCAGCTGACTCCACAACTTGCTGTGGAAGGAAGCTCAGGGAACAAATATAAAATTCCATTACTATCCATACGGAATCATACTCTGAGAAACACAATACTCAAAATCCTGGAAAGGAAGTTTAGCTCTTCCTGTGTCATCCCCCTCTCTTAATGTCTTCACGATTATTGCAAAAAAAGAGAAACATTAATTTTAAGTTGCTAAAATACTGCATATCAAAGGTATACAATGATTATCTTTCCAACATTTCCACTAAATATGAAGACTATCTTCAATATCTTTCAATGGAATAAAAGCCAATTTTGATTAGCGACACTGAGAATTTTACAAACAACATTTTACAATGGAAGCTGATTTTACAAGCTAGTTAAGAGGACTCACCATTTTTATTCACTTGCAATATCATATAAGCAATATAAAGAATGCAAAACTTAAGGTGGTCTTCAGGTTGGTGTTCTATAACATCGTAGATACATTCAGGATTTGTAACAGTTAATTCTTCAACTTACCAGAGATGCTCTCCAAGCCCCTGTGATCAAAATTCATGAGTCCTTTCTTCGCAGTTCACTTCTTTGGAAATAGCATTCTGTAGTCAGATTGTGCACCGTCCCTTTATTGCTTTGGTACAAAGATGGCTTTGGTTTAGAGACAGAGTTAAGCGAGAGCCATCAAGACACTAACAAATCTGGCATCAACTCATTTCCATAGACTGGCTCATACTCCAGATCTATTGCCATCTTCGGACATGCTTATCTCATCTGGGCTGCTACTGATCAGCAGAAGTATCTATAGGATATTTCATGTGAGCTTCACAAGCTTCTCAGCTCAGCCATCATCTAGAAATAAAACAAAGAGAATGCTAAAGTTTAACAGATGTCACTCTTTCAAACAAGACAGGTAAGTTAACATGACTTTGTCTCTTTCAGTCTGAATTTCCTCCCTGTACTATCATTTAAATAAAAAAACCCCAAACAAATATTTTAAGCCCCAGTTTACATATCACATGTAAAATTTAGCATTACAAATATGTTGCTTCTCTGCAGACATAACATCTCACCTTCAGCAACCACTTTGTCAATTACCTATTTGGCTATACCTTTCCTCCTCTTCCATACAATATTTAGTGTACGACAGGTTCATTCACTGAAATGAGGCATTTCCCTTTTATTCTAAGGGACAGCTGCTCTAACTAAACGGAATTTTTCTTCTGTTCAGAAAATTTTTAAGAAAGGATTTCAAAACTGTCATTCTTAGCATTTTGATTGTTAAAAAAAAGTTTTATGGGACTGTTTGCTTTGATCTCCTCCCCTTTAGAAATCTGTTAATTAAAAAATGGATCTATCAGAAATTTACTTTGTGGATCATGAGAAAATTTGTGTTTCATCTTCAGCAGGGACTCATTTAAACCAAAAAATGAAACTACCATGACTAACTGGGATAATCTATCAGAATAGTTTATTAAAGTAAAAATTCTGCTGCTCCCTTGCCAAGACTGTTCAATCATCTTCCACGAGTAGTCCTAGATGACAAAAAATATAAAATGAAAGAGAACAAAAGCCTCATTTTCCCTCCTGTTACATTCAGTAAACACAAAATTCTCTTGAAATCTTACATTAATTTCAAATTTGCTCTTAACAGTTTCCCTAAGATCTCCCATCACCAAGCACAACAATCACAGGTTTGTCTCTCTGTCTGTAGCAACCTCTCATTTGACAAGATCAAAATGGACACCGCAGGAGCTTTTTAAAGAAAGCCTAGTTCATCTGCTTGTAGACTTTGGCAGGAGACCAAAAAAAGGAACTTTCTGCCACTAAGGTCAGCGCATACTTGTGAGCAGGATCTCCTTACTTTGTCACTTATTTCTTTATATATGTATTTTATTTACCAGTTTTAATTATTATCCATATTAGACACTTATTAGAAACAGCAAGACTGAGATTTCAGAAATGTTTGCTATTTGAATGTATAGCTGCTTCTAATACTAGTTTTTAATTTTTTTTCAAAAGTGTGTTTTTAAATGGATTGATGAAAAGCATTAACATACACACATACACAAATCTAAAACAACGCAATACAGCAGAAACACACTTAAGACGACTGCTGCAGATCCACAGAGCCAAGTTGATTTTATCTTGTAATAAAAAGATTCACTGTAGAGCAAGACAAAACTCAGTGGAATAGGTCAGTTTCTTCACAGCTCTGATTGAATCTTTTTCCTTTCTGTTTTAATAATGTAAAAATTAATGCTACTTCCTTTCAAGATTGGATTTAATCTCTCTTCTAAGTAGTGTAAAGCAGAAACACTATTTGTTATGGGTCAATCCCAGTTGAGCCAAAGGAGGGGCGGGGGGAAGAAAAAGAAAAAAAAATCATTTGGCTGAAAGTCTTCTAGAGCATCAAGCTATTGAATTGAAAGGGCAAACTCATTTGTAAAATCTTTGACAAGTCTGCTGGATAAGCAAACACCATAAAAGTTAATGCTTACATTTCCCATGCTTCTCATAGCTTTACTTTTGTGTGCCATGGGGCAACTTCTCTGGAAATTCAACCAGCCAACGCACTGTGCAGTACCACCCTAAAAGTGACTCCATGACCTTTTTACTCTGCAGCTGTAAAACTATTTCTTAAGTGCAGATTCCCTCTGCAAGTTACAACTCTAATTAAACACATTTAGATAAAACCCATAAAATTTAGAACATGGCCTTAAAATACATGATTGTGCTATAAAAAGATGGTCTAGAAATTAAAACTGTTAAATTGTGAAGAAAGACATGTCAAAACAGAAGCCAGAAAACTTTCTCAGGTATTATTTTTAATCTTTAGAATTATTATTTCCACTGCCAATTTACTATATTAATTCCACACAGATGTACTTACTATGGGTTTTGTCCCCCTATTCCCTCATATGCCAATTTCCCATTGATGTTTGAGTCTTTTACAAATAGGCTAATTGAACATGGAAAAAACAAGGAGAATTCAAATATTGGAGAACAGTCTATACACAGGAGTGGTGCTCTCAGGAGGTCTTCTTCAAGGAAGGCTCAGGAGAAATGGAAACATCAGACAACATTTTATATACATACATATCTATCTCAATCTGTGTATTTCTGTGCTCTCTAAATTAAATTTTACTCCATGATGCGTGTTTCACATTTCAACTATCATGCGGCTTGAAATGGTAAGCTAAAACCAGAAGTACCTATAGCATGCTTAAGAAAAAAACATCTTGTAGAAGTGAGAACTAGTCCTAGGCATTTTGCATCTGCCCCACAGAATCCAAGTTGCTCTGAGGTTTGCTAGATCATCTATGTATGGGAAATGGAAAGGAAACTCAAAAAGAAAGGCAATGTTGGAGCCCATTCATACCAAGAAGTATTTCTAAAAAGCAGGGAGGGCTATCACTTGTCACCCAAGCAACACTCTTATTGTTCACCAATGTTATAACAAGACCTGACAAAACTCCCTATTTAAACTGTACAAAAATCAAATCATAACCAACAAAAAAACAAGAAGGGCTGGAAAAACATGTTAAAAGCTTTATGAGGGACACGCATCAATTGTCTAAAAAACGGTAAGATGTCACAGTATATATGTTAAAAAAAAAGAAAAAAAAAATGAATAGAAACCACATATTCCATTAAAACACTGATACTTCAACACATGATTTGATCCTAGTAGGAAAGAGAAAAAAATGAGTTCTACTGACCACATGACAGATTTTATTAATTTTTCCTTCAGTGACTCAGAAGATCTCAGCCAAGGTTAACTTGCAAAAGCAATATTGAGTAAAGCCTTAGAAAAGTTGAAACAGCTATAAAATACTAAAAATTACAGTCGCCTCTTTGTAACTACTGCTTTGAACAATTCAAGATAGATGCAAAAAGACAGTTGTGCCATCTTATTTCAGAATGTAATTCTGAAGACATTCTACCACTAGAGAACTCTAATTAAAATTTGAATTACAGAAAAGTGAGATGAGTTGCTTTTACAACTGGAAACCACAGACAAACAAATGTGTGTGTTAATTTCTTTGTGCTTAAAAAGTTAAAAACATACACAAAACATTAGCGTCTATTTTGACAACATGCAAACTCAAACATAAGTATCCTGTTATTCCTGCTGTTTTTCACTTGTTGAGAGCGGTTGACTCTTCATAAGCACTTTGAAAGACTAAACTAAACCTTCTCCTCTGTACAATTACAGGATGCAAGACATCAGGCCACAACTAACACAAACATAATTTCAACAACAAAGAAGACTCTAACTTGATTAAGAGAGAAGGCAACATCCATTTTCCAAAAGGAAGCCAACTGAATGAGTCAATTATTTTGGGATGCCAAATTTTACTGCTACATAAATATGCAATTAAAAAAACCACAACATATCTAATCATTAACACGGTACTTTTTTAATTGCTAAAATTAGAATGGTGTCAAGCCAGCTAATAACAATAAACATACTTTGCGTTTCAACGTTAATGAAACAGTTCTATTCTTATAGCAAACATGATGACCCTGAATTGCTGCCAAAACATTCCTGGGAATACGCAGAGGCCAAATTCTTCAACACTATATAGTATGAGATGAAGGACAAAGGACTATATACTGAAAAACAAATCTATGTGAACGTGAACTTTGTCTACTACAATTAACTTGCTGCGTGCCGAACACCTGTCCTTTTCAGCCATTACTATCCCTACAGAAACCTACTTAGTGCTTGTCCTTCTCTCATGTAAAGAAAAAAAAATAATTTAAAAGAGTATGCCAACACAATCCTAATTAACAAGTGTAATAATCATAAGCAAACCCGCAACAGACATTCAACCATAAATAGTATGGTATAAGAAAGGAACTGTCAGAAAAAAAACCCACTCCCTCCTCCCATCTCCTGGATTGTTTTTAATTTGCAGTGGGGATAAGGGCTCAGAGGGGAGGCTGGAGAACAACTCTTAGAAGATGATGAGTATCAAGGGGATCATGAATCTGGCCCTCATCCTTTTTATCCAGAGTTACACCAAGCCAGACTCCCTTTTTCTCCTTGTCAGTGACTTGTAATAATCTGTATTCTCCTTAAGTGACAAAACTATGTGTTAAGTAAGTGTATTTATGCTTTATGTATATGTATACATCTATACTGTTGAATACCACAGTTTGACAGTAAAATATTTTTTTTTAAGTCCTACACGCTTGGAGGTTGTTTTATCACACTTAGCACACACTGTAAAAATAGCACATGCATAACTGAAGTCTAACTTCATCTGAAACTATGAATGCTACCTACCTGAAATACCCATATCAAGTTTTATTAATTCCTCATTCTTTTCTGTAAATGCACAATCATAACATTACTACATGTATACATTATTTCTTGCAGGTTTTCTTCTTTCAGAAGAGAAAAAGTCTACCTGCAAGAAGCAATGTATACACATAGTAACATTATGATGACAGGGGAACCAATCTCTTTTTTAGAGAAAAAAAGAACTGTCATGAATCCAGTATCCGTTGGTTAGAAAGTACAAAAATGTGATAAATGCTCTTGAGGCAAGTGTGGTGCTAATACTTTGTTACAAAAGTTGTTAGAGGCTTCTTTTAAAATTGAAGCTTGCTCTCTATAAAGTATACTTGAAGTGAACTTAAATAACATTTAAGTTAATTGAAATCACTAACGCTTTCAGTTGATGCATAGCTGAATTCACCCACAGAAGCTGTTTCAGTGTCTTAATACATACCCCAGCCACTGCTCAACATTTAACAGTTACAATATTGTATTTATTAGAATAAACCAGACTGATCTCTATGACTCAATGACCACAGCACCACTAACAATCTAACTAGATAGAAAGATCTATCTTCTCTTTTGTAACCATGTCTGTGAAAATTCTATTTTTGCACCTTCTTGGAAAATTAGTCAATGAATATGTTTATCCTTCCTGAAAGACAGCCCTCCTACTGCACAATACTCATCTTAGCAACTCCTCTATTTGAGGCAAACCACCATCAGAAAAGTCTGCCATTTTCCAACATTCTACTAAAGAGTAGTCGTATTTTCAGATACTTGTAACAGAAATTTGATAAATTGATATAGGTACTGGAATTTTTTTTTCAATTTAGCTTCAGTGTTAGAGGTGTAATTAAAAGGAACTCTACCTATTTTTACTCAGAAATACATCTTTTGAAAGATAACAAGTTTCTGAAAGCAAACCTAAAATTGACTGTCGCCTTGTAATGTTGTGTGAAAAGTTATTTACTAGTATATTAATTATTTGCATCAGACTCTCACCATCAGCCAACAATAACTCTGAAACATAACCAAAAATAAGCATGTATGCAGCAGCCTGCAGCTGAAGATTCCATTTAAAAAAATAAAAATCCAAGGTCACAACTCCACATAGCACTTTTTGACTAGGACGGCTGACGGACTAGAAGACATTTACTGACAGATGCTCTTACTACAGTTTACTCAGCTGATCAGAACGTAACAATGATGTGATTAAAAACTTGGTAGAAGGCAAAATGTCCTTGCCCTCAAATCCACAGGCAAGCAGCACCACAAGTACAATGTCATCAAGCTTTGCCTTCTAAGAGCAGCGCCACAAACCTCCCGGGAGAGGCCGTACGATGACAGGCACTCCTAAGGCAGGAAGGAACTCTCACCACGCTGAAGGTCAGAGTCACCATTGGCAGCCAGAGCCTCGCGTGTGACTGCAATCTCAGCACATACACCGCACGGACAAAGCTTAACGTGGTATCTCTCCACGTTACCGCACAAGAAAGGGAGAGGAATTCTGTGGGAGAGGAAACCCTCCCCTGCCCGGCGGGTACCCACCCCACAGGGACAGCGCAGCCTCCCCGGCGCCGCAGGGCCGGCCCAGGGCGCTGCCTCACGCCCCGGCCCGCCGTTCCTACGCCAACCGACCCCATACCAGCAGCCGCCGCCCGCCCGCCCGCCCGCCGCGGCCCGCTGCACCTCGGCAGCCTGCGCCAGGCACGGCGGGTGCCCCGGGACAGCCCGGGCGGTGCCGCGGCTCAGCGGCCCCGACGGAGAGGGGAGAGAGGGCGCGGCCCTGATAGGGTTAACGCGAGGGCGCAGAAAAGGGGGAGCTCGCTAATTTACCCCTGAGGCGACAGAGCCACCCCGAATCAGCGCCTCTTACCCGCCCCGCGCTTCCTCCGGCGCTCCTCCTCCTCGCCGCCGCCCAAGGCCGCCAGCCCCGCGTGTAATCAAGCGGCGACTGAGGAAGGACCCCGATGGCTTCCGCCCGGCTCCCGCCTCAGAACTACAGCCCCCGGCTCGCCGCGCGGCGCGGCGGGGCTGCCGGCGCCAACGACAAGCCCCACAATGCGCCGGGACGCCTGGTGCGGGCGGCCCCCACCACCCCCTGCGGCTCCGGCAGGGGCTGGGAGCGGGGCGGGGTTCCGGGCTGGTGGCTCTGCTCGGCGGTCGCGCCGGCCGCTGACCCTGACCTCAGGCGGCGGCGGGTAGGAAGCGGGCGCTGCCTCCCTGCAAGGGCTTCCCAGCCGCGGCGGGGACGCCGGGGCTCGCGGGGCCGGCCGCGCCTTCAGCCCCGCTGCCGGGGAAGCCGGCCGGCCGGGCGGGCCGGGGAGGGGGGAGCCGGCCGTGGGGAGCAGCGCCGGGGCCGCCGCGCTGGCAGGGGCGCAGCCCTGTCCTGGCCGCCGCGGGGGAGCGGGGGGAGGCGCGGTACGAGTTTAAGGGAGCGAGTGAGGAGCTCGCCCGGGAGAGCCTGCGGGACGTCCTTCCCTCGCATTCTCTTCTGTCACGGACGAGTGGCTTGAGTCGGAATAGGCGATCGAGTGGTGCCTGTATCGCGCCAAACGCTGGAGTAGGAGCTGCAGGACCTGTGCGCTGGGCTGCAGAGCCCCTCGGCTCACGGGCACCTCCTCCTGTTTCCCTTTCCCCCTGCGTCCGAAGCCTGGGCCAGGCTGGGATGAGCGTGTCAGTTCGGCGGTGTCACACTGTCACTGCCCGCCCTACAAAAAAAATAAAATGTGGAAACAGGGAAATGGTTGATCTAGGGACATGATCCAAAACCGTATTGAAAATGGAAACGATGTTAAACTACATAACAAAAGCAAAAATAAAAATATTACAAATGTAATGTTATTTGAACAAAAGTGGATCATGGACATTTCTGTTGGCTGGCTATACTCCATTGAACAAATTCTACAATGATTTTACTTTAGTTTATCGTAGTTATTAAGACTTTATTCTCCAGCTTAGCTTTTGTGGTTTCATATTCCAAGTAACAGAATAAGTTATCTTGTATAATGGAACGAGGTACCTTCTTTCCAGGTAGGAGAGGGATGCTGTACCCATTGCAATGCTGGCCAATATCTTGAAGCACCAGCATATTTTTTTTTCCTACTCTGCCACAGACTTCCTCAGTGAAGTTGGGTAAGTCAAGCCCTCATCCTCTGAAGGCACCAAATACCTACTAACGATCTCCTTTTGTCTCCATTCTTCATCTTTAATAAGGAATTACAGTATTTCTTTACTTCAAGGAGATTGTCAGGGTAAAAAAATTAAAGATTAGGAGCGGCTTGGATATTTGGCAGCGGATGGGGTGGTGGGAGCTTTTTAGCTTTTCAAGTGTGTTGCCTTGATTAAATAACATACATAATTTAAATGCAGGATATACTCAAGCTTAGCTCCTTGATAAACAAAGTGACCAGTTTCTGATACAGTACTTCACCTTTTTGAAGTTAACTTTCAAGCAATAATTACGAATTAACACGGAACTACCTCCGGTAGCAGACTTTATGTCAGCCAACAAGTAGGATTCATCATGGCAGAAGACCTGCTTGGAGCTAAAGTAAATGAGCTGGTCGCATCTATACTTCAGAAGCTTTGATATGATTATTAGACATAGTCTCTCTCCTCACTGTCTAATCCTCCAAAGCATCAACTAGAAAGCAAGTCTGCTAGAGGACTTTCAGAGTGAGGGAGTTTGAACGCTGTTTCTGTAGCCTAAGTAAAGCAAAAATTATCTGACTTGGATCCCCTCCTTTTTTTTTTTAACTTGAGTTCCTTACAATAGCATTTCCTCTCTCACTTGTGAAATGTAAAGTGCAATTGCTTCTGGCTTGCTTTTTTTGTGAGCTAGTTCAGCTGCACACAGCTGAGCTGAGATCTGACTAGCACAGCTGTGCTCCTTTAAAACAACAGACAATTTTTTTCCTACAAACTGCAAGGGATGCATGAATTCCTTCCTTTTTACTTTCTGCACTTATGCAGTTAACTTGCAATTAAATTGTTTGTTCAGAGGTGGTGGTAAGATCTCTAAATCCATGAATCGAAAAGGAAAACCTGAGTTGTTACGTGTATTGCATGTCCTCAGTACGGAGTTTGAAATCTATATGCTGCTTAAAGGCTCAATAGAAGCAGGCTTCCCAGAGCTGGAATTTTGGGGGTTCTACGCATGTGTTAACTGAGAGGAATGCCTCACAGTTGGGATTAAAGAGACTTTATTTACATTGCTTACATTGCTATTTTAATTTTTCTAGGATAAATGGGTGTATCTGACTTTTCCCCTGATCTAAAGCAGTTCCATGTCTTGTTTGGTAAGTTTGTATTTAAAAATCTGTGGCAGTTCTATCTTGTTACCCAGTCATACTCTAATGTGAAAAAGTTCTGCTGAAAGGTATTGCTTGAGGGGATTTCCACAGTGCTGAGATGTTGAATCAGCTTTCAGTGAAGGAGACTGTTTAGTATCTCTTCGCTCTGGGTCTGCCATATATGTGCTCTGTGCTGTTTCTTAACCTCTTGCTTGACTGACTTGTAGCAGAAGACTTTCTGAACTCCTGCTTATAGGGGCTACTTTTGATGTTTTTCCAGTGTCATGTTTAATAAATTGCAGCAACTCCACTAAAATTCACTTGTTTCTGTTCTCAAGGACTGTTCCTGTATTCTTCGTACACCGGTTGAATCAATCAGACCAGAAGAGCTATCTCAGAGCAGCATCCATGAATGCCTGGTAAGAAGAAAATAGAAACATTAACTGGCACCGTTAAATACGAAGCTGGTACATATTAAAATTAACCTCACTAGGGAGTACTTCTTAAAAAGTTAACAACAAAAATAACCAGAGTACTTTGGGCTTCCACTTTGGAAGAAAACTATAGGTGACTAAGTGTTACTCTTAAACTCGTACCATTTTAAAAACAAAACAAACACATGCACACAAAAAAATACCAGTAGTTGATAAAACTTAACTCTCAGTGTAATGGTAAAAGCACCAGCTTGAATGTTCTGACTTGAGTACTTGATCTTAGCATTCTAAGTAATGATATTTCTGCGTTACTTTTTAAACATGCAAATGTTCAAAAATTACATAGTAATTTTGAGAACTGTTTTTCCTTACTGTTAGGCTGATTCCGATCTAGACTGGATTCCCCCATCTACAGGAAGGAATGAAATTGTATTTTGCTCTTCTAATGTCTCTCACTATGAACTCCAGCTGGAAATAGGTAACAAAAGTGTACCTTAAAATATTTCCTGTTCCTGCAGGTGCATGCTCTCAATAGGTAATTGCTAACTGTGGTAAATAATATGTGTGGAAAACGTATGATAAGCTGACTAGGAGTATTCTTGAGTCTCCTTAGTTGAAAAAAGTGCAGAACATTGCTCATGTTTCAGTTATCGCTTGTTTTAAGATATAAGACAAATCAACAATTACCTGAATTTCTCTCCTGATGTTTGTGCACGTGCATGTAAGTTTTCTAAATCTGTGGTATGTGGACAATACAGCATTAAGTAACATCATGTCTTGTCACTTGGCTACCTGAGCTGATTGTCCTAAGGATGCAATTCACATAAAGGATGCAATTCACATAAATATATGCATGCACGAATGCAACTGTGCATGCATATATTTATGTGAATATACAGGCTAAAAGTGTTGTTCATTTAGATGTATAATAGATCCTGTCAAATGTTTTAACAATTTTAGTTGTTCTAAAAACAGCTGAGCCATGCTTTAATTAATTTGCGGGATATATTTTCCTGCAACTACTTAGAGTTTTTGATGTTCTTAAAGAAAAGGTCATGCTGATATCAGTTGCAATTTTAGAACTGCAAAATTATCTCTAAATATGAAGGAAATCATGTGGTGGATTATTATATTTTCCAATGTTAAGGTAGACGCTTCTGGTTTCAGGACGGAGGTTCAACAACTTAACTTCAGTCTACCTTGCACGGCATACACCTACAGGCATGCAAGTTGCTGTAAGGATCACAGACCTAGAAAATTGCTCTGAAGAGCACTTGAAAGCGTTACAGGTAAAGCAACAGCATTTCTGCACAAGTCTGATGAAGATGAATACGTATGAGGTTACTAAACAGAGGTAACCTTTGTGTTTTCCCGGGTCATTTCAGTCAAGTTTTTCCTTCAAAGGAGTAGAATATAAACACAAGGCATGTATAAACTTGAGAGTTACTTTTTGAAGAAAACAGATGACAGGCCTTTTAGAAAGACTTATGTAATTGTACAACTTTTTCTTTCAAACATGTTCTGTACTCCGTATCTAACACCAAAACTTCGGAGTATGAGCAAACTAGATTCACTTCAGACAAATTAAATTTTGGGCAAGTTATTTACACTTCTATTGCAGGCAATGCACATCACCTACAACTTTGTATAAACGTACCCAGGGAACAGTTCTTTCTACTAATTACTGATGTAGCTAATGCCCTTAGTACTGTTGTCTTGTGGTTAACACATCCACTTTCATTTAATTCCATAGAACGAGGTGGTTTTATCCCACTTTTTCCAGCATCCCAACGTAATGACGCTTTGGACAGTGTTTACAGCTGGTAGTTGGCTTTGGGTCATCTCCCCATTCATGGCCTATGGTAAGAACTGTTAACTGCCATTTTGGAATAGGAAGAAGGGCTGATAAAATTTGGACCACATGGTCCATGAGAGGTTTTTCTTTAAGCATCTCCTGTCTTGTAGAAAAGACCCAAACTTTCCCAAACCATTTGTTTAGAGGTCTTCTGTACATAATCTTCCTCCCCAGTGAAGATTGGTATTTGAACTGCATTACATTGCCCTTAGTCCTAACACCCACCATGTGAGGAAGAATAATTGAGAGATGTATTTGGCTTTATACAACTTCAAATTTTGCCAACAGAAAACTTGTCTGGATTGAATACAGGTTTGGCATAGACTTCTAGTTAACAGAAGCATGACTTGAGTGGGATCTTTGCTTGATGAATGCATCACAGAATCTTCAGAGTTGGAAGGGACCTCTAGAGATCATCTAGTCCAACTCCCCTGCTAAAGCAGGATTGCCTAGAGCACATCGCTCAGGACTGCATCCAGGCGGGGTCTTGAAAATCTCCAGAGAAGGGGACTCCACAATCTCCCTGGAGGCAGCCTGTTCCAGTGCTCTGTCACCCTAACTGTAAAGAAGTTTTTCCGTGTATTTGAACAGAACTTCCTATGTTCCAACTTGTGCCCATTGCCCCTCGTCCTGTTAGTGGGAACCACTGAAAAGAGTCTGGCACCATCCTCCTTCAACCCACCCTTTAGATACTTGTATGCCGTAATAAGGTCTCCCCTCAGCCTTCTCTTCTCCAGGCTAAAGAGTCCCGGCTCTTTCAGCCTTTCCTCATAAGGGAGATGCTCCAGTCCCTCAATCATCTTAGTTGCCCTTCGCTGGACTCGCTCCAGCAGTTAGTTCCCTGTCCCTCTTGAACTGGGGAGCCCAAAACTGGACACAGTATTCGAGTTGTGGCCTCACCAGTGCAGACTAGAGGGGGAGAATGACCTCCTTCGACCTACTGGCCACACTCTTCCCTATGCAGCCCAGGACTCCATTGGCCTTCCTGGCAACAAGGGCACGTTGTTGGCTCATGGATGATTTACTGTCTACCAGGACCCCCAGATCCTTCTCCTCAGAACTACTTCCCAGCAGGTCCACCCCTAACATATACTGGTGTTTGGCATTCTTCCTCCCCAGGTGCACGACCTTGCACTTGCTTTTGTTGAACCTCATTAGGTTCTTCTGTGCCCACCTCTCCAGCCTGTCCAGGTCACGCTGGATGGCAGCACGGCCCTCTGGAGTGTCAGCCACCCCTCCCAGTTTGGTATCATCAGCAAACTTGCTGAGGATACACTCTGTGCCATCATCCAGGTCATTAATGAATATACTGAACAAAATTGGACCAAGTATTGACCCCTGGGGGACACCACTGGTTACAGGCCTCCAACTAGACTCTGTGCTGCTGATCACAACCCTCTGAGTTCTGTCACACAGCCAGCTCTCAATCCACCTCACTGTCACCTCATCTAGCCCATACTTCCTCAGCTTCCTAATGAGGATGTTACATGTAACAATGTTGCATACATGTAACTGTTCTTGATGCACCACAGTCAATATAAAGATGAGAGTGTTGCTCTTGATGAACGTATACAGTGAAGCAAGCATACACAAGTAGTTTAAAAAGAGTTGTTAGGTTTAGCTAAGTTGTTTTTTTTTTTTCACTTCCAGGTTCAGCTAGACACCTGCTGAATACTTACTTTCCTGAAGGAATGAGTGAAGCTTTGATAGGGAACATTCTCTTTGGTGCAATCAGAGGATTAAACTACATGCACCAGAATGGCTACATTCACAGGTAGGAGAACATCAATAGGTAAGAATCATATTACAGCATCCAATTTATTAAGAGTTTTGTTTCACTTCAAAACTCATTTTCAGCTTAAGTGTTTTCTCCTTCCTTTTTCTGTACTCCTCCTTATGTCAGACTGCGGAAGTAATTTTTTTCAATAATACAGCAGAACCAAGTTTGTAAAAACAAGAATGGTATTCATACGTTATTTAAAGCCAATTGTTACATCTGTCTGGCTTTGTCCCTTTGAAGCGGAAGAGAACAGGAGTTATAGAAAGGGGTTTCTTACTTTATTCCCTTTGCAGGGAAGAAGGTCCCTTCTCCAGTTTCTGTTTCTGGTAGTTTTTTCTTGCTAATCAGGTCTCCTTTCTTTTGGCGCTGTATTAAAAAGACAACCCATACTGAGTGAAGAAATTCCATTAAAATAATCTGCTAAATAGGATGGCACACTAACATCTCAGTATAAGTTAATGAAATATGAAAACCTTTCTACTCTAGTAGTGCTTTAAGTAATTCTTATAACTAAAATTTACCACTTTATGTTACAGGAATATTAAAGCTAGCCACATTCTGATTTCAGGGGATGGGCTGGTTTCTCTCTCTGGCTTAAACAACCTCTACAGTTTAGTTAACAACGGACAAAAGTCAAAGGTGGTATATGATTTCCCCCAGTTTAGTACATCTGTGCTTCCTTGGCTGAGTCCTGAACTATTGAGACAGGTTAGTATAAATTACACTTAGTTTTTCCTATTCAAAGTTACTGGAAGTACTCCACTTCTAACTTAAGTCTGCTTGTAGAAGTACAATGAAAGCTGTTGAACTGCAACTTTTAAAAAGACATAGATGTACTGAATTTGTAATTCTCCTAAAGAGAACCAGATTTAAAGCTATTGGTGAGGTGTTGCTGTACTGTCTCTTTACCTGACCTTCCTGGAAACTCACGCAGATCCTAAAACTTGTCTTCAGTACAACCATCAGATTTCTGAATAAAGCCTGAGGTTTCACAATTTAATTGCCTCAATCCTGTGTAGATTACAGGGTATTGGATTCTTGTCCTGAGGCAGACACTTGTATTTTTGTCAGCACAGCTCAATGGCATCAGTGATCCAGTAGAGTTTTCTTTCTCTCACAGGATTTGTCTGGGTATAACATGAAGTCTGACATTTACAGTGTGGGAATTACAGCATGTGAATTAGCCAATGGATATGTTCCTTATCAAGATATGCCTCGCACTCAGGTATGATGCTAAACTCTCTACTTCAAAACACTCTGACTTTTTTTTTTTTGTTTTACTCAGAGAAACCAATGCTATTACTGCTGAAATGGTGCCTGCTTTTTGCTATTTCAAACATGTGTGCTTCTTTCCAGATCAAATAATCTTTCCATTCCTGGAGTTTCACAGCTTAGCCTGAATAGGTCTGGATAGCTGTTGAACTCTTATCCTGCTATTCCTTTCTATTAGATGCTGCTGCAAAAGCTGAAAGGTCCCACATATTGTCCTTGGGATATAAATACCTTCCCCCGTGGGGAATCCAGGATGAAGAATTCCCGATCAGGTGTTGATTCTGGAATTGGTGAGAGCATGACACGCACAATGACCAGTGAAAGACTACAAATTCCCTTTTCCAAAACATTTTCACCTGCTTTCCACAACTTGGTCGAACTTTGCTTGCAACAGGACCCTGAGAAAAGGTAACCTTCTGGTGAAAGCTAATTTTCTGTCACTTCAATCTAAGACCAAGTATAGCCCACAATTCAGGATACAGTAATTAGTTGAATACTGTTAAAGTCAGAATTTCAGACCGGAGTACTATGCAAAACACTACGCTTACCTTTGGTTTTGTAATTTAAGAGTTATCCTTCTGATAAGGGAACAGTCTTTTGACCCCTCGGCCTGAATTTCTTGTAATATCAACGTACTCTGTAACAAGTAAAATTAATTTTTAAACTACATCTTGTCCAAGAAAAGGCAGAAATCTGAAGTATATGCTCTTGGTACTATGTCTCACCTGAATGAGGCATTAAATCCCTTGTTAAAAGAAAAGTGAAAATAAAATTAAAAATAAACAGGTATCTTTAATAGTGCCTTCAGTACAAATTGAATGTAGGAATTGTTGCTACTTTTCTAATGTTTCACATTTGTCCAGTGGATGAAAAACCACAGGGCTTAAATTGATTTGTCAGTCTAGCTCATTTTCCAAAAGCAGTATTTTACTTTCCAAAACATAATTATATTGTTCATTTTATGATCCAGGCCATCAGCAAGAAGTTTGCTTTCGCATACGTTCTTTAAGCAGGTGAGTTTACTACATTTTGTTAAATGACACAGCTATAATCTAAGTAAGCCACAAAATATTATTTTGTAATCCAACTCCAATTAAATTTGTTGGAGCCAAAAACCATCATGTAACAGCTTATCTACTTAAGATTTTTTGGTTTTGGTTTGTTTGTTTTTGTGTTTTTTTTTGGTTTTTTTGTTTTTTTTTTTTTTTTTAACAAAATTGTATTGATAGAGTATGGAAAGCATAAAAATAATCCATTTCCTCTTTGATAAAGTTGGTTTAACTTAAGTCAGCCTAACTAAGAAGAACAATGATTAATATTCTTAATTTAAAACAGAACTGCATAGCTAATGTAATTAGTTTTGAAAGACTGATTCGACTTATTCTAGAGTGAGAAAAGCTAAACCTCTCATCCTGTTGTTTTCAATATTTTAACGTTCAAGAACATGGCTCCGATTTCACATGCTTTTAGTGAAGTCAGATGCAAGGTTATATAGACTTTTATGTTTAACTTTTCTTCTTTCTAGATAAAAGAACAAACACAGAATTCACTACTGTCTCTGTTACCACCTCCTATTCAAAATAACAGATCAGAGTTCTTGGCAGTGCCCTCGACAGCAGTTGAGACTGAACTTGGACATATTACTGCAAATCATGATGATACAGACTGGGAATTCTAAATAAATACCAAACAATCATACCTCTCCTGTGCTTCAAAGAAGGAAAATGTGATTTGTATTTGCTGCTTTAGTTTGTATGGCTAAAATACAATTGGACAAAGTATACTTGAAAATGCCATTGAAGTGGCCATGTTTCATTAACTACTTCCTCTGTCGGCATCATGAAGTGCACCGTGCCTCACTTTCTGACCGTAAGGAAAACTGTATATAGAGAATGGCTGCGTTCTTATCTCCCTCTTTAAAAATATTTCTTAACAAGAGGGTTCCTGCTGTAATCTTACTCTATACTGTATTTTCAGCTCATAGTGCTGCAGTCCACGTGGCTTTCTGAATTCAGGCTTGGGTTTTGTCTGTGACCTTACTTAAACAATCTATTTGTGTTTTCATTATGTCCCAAATTATTTTAGTAAGGAAGAATCCTCCACTTCCAAGTCTAAATTTGAAACTGCACAAATTAGTTGTTTACGCAAATAAATGTTTCTCTTTTCACACATCCCAAAATGCACTTTTCTTGCTTGATGTGCTGCCATACCTGCCAAAAATTAGCTATGCATCATCCTTAATGCAGTTTTAATACTGCATGTTTCCCAGAGAAGTTGAGCTATTTCAAAGTATGACTCATACTCTTGCATTTGTCTGCATTCTCAGTACAGATTTGTGCTTTTGCATCTCCATTTATTGTTGTGTCATTTTAGCAATTAATCTAAGGACCTCTTACTGTGCAAAGTAAGTCTCCATTTATAACAGGTACGGGTTACTTTTCAAGAATTGTATTAAATAATCTAAAATTACTGTACATATTTTTATTTATACTGTATTCCTGTTCACCACACCACTAGAACTAACCAGAACCTAGTACTGTTTTCTTAAAAGAACAGAGAATATGCATTAAGCTTCACTGGCATTGCTGCTGGCAAACAAGCCTCTTCTACAAGCCACAGTTAAACTCCCATGGATAGATTCAGCCATAACAAGAATCTAATAAACCTTCTAGGATCCTAGTGAATTTATCTGTTTTAAGTGAGATGAAAAACTGCCTTTCTTCTCCCTATGATTCTCATACTGTAGCAGGCAACTCGAGCTAACAAAAGCTGTTTCTTTTAAAAAAGATGCATATTCTTACTGTGTTTCAACAAAAGTTGTGTCCCAAAGCCACTAGTACTTGACTGATGTAAGTTCTGACTGCAGTAAAAATGTATAAATAGGTATTGAATGGCTTTAGTTTAAATTTTCAACATAAACAACATTCCACATTGTCTTCCATAGCTGAGCCAGTCTGCAACCAAACTTGAGAATACCACTGCTTCACTATAAAGCCTTGAAGACCAAATGACCAAAACACAAGCCTGAGACAGCCATAAAATTCTAAACCACCACATTGAAGTATTAAGGAAAAAGTTGTTTCTACTTGTTATGCTGTGAAGAGAGCTCTATATTTCAAAACCTAATACATGAAATTTGAGATTAAAAACCTTTCAATAAACTTACCTATCTGTCTACATTTATTTCTGTAGTTCTTGTGCAGATATACTAACAGCTTCTTGTTACTGCAGGAAACAAGTTTCATATTTATTTCAGTCATCAGGTAAGAAAACAGTTGTCTAAACTAGAAAATTGATCATGAAAATATTAACAATTATGCATTCTTAGGGAAGATATTATTTTCACACCAACCCCAAGTTCTTAATTCCTATCCACTACATGTTTTCACTTATTTAAAATCAAATACGTTATCTACCATCTACAAGTAACTTTTGACTAACAGTACAAGTCAAATAAGTGAGAACACACATGAAGTTGTACATATTAATAAACATTGAATAAACATTAATAGTCTTTTTTAAAAAAAACAAACTGCCTAAAAAAAATTTAGGCAGTTTTAACTGCTAGAATTTGCAAGCTTCTCTTGAAACAACAGTGCCTTGCACTCTCTCTATAAAAATGAACTTGGATACTAATAACAAAATCAGTATAAATTGATTTAAACAACTATTCCAGTGGAGTTACTTTGCTGCTGTTTCTTTCTGTGGAAAAAATTAAAATTACTTATTTCTAAATACTGGTCCAGATTCTGTACTGACATAACTTTTAAGAAAATGAAATAGTTTTCTAAGTTTAAAAGCTCACAAGTCTTTACTGTTAGCACTATTGCTCTTCAACAACTCCAGTATTGTCAAGCAAAAGCAATTAAGAGGCACTATGACTTCTAGTAATTTTTAAAATAACCAGAAATACTTGAAACTAGTCCCTGGACTACATTTGCTGAAGTTTTGCTTGTTAGCTGTGATACTTTCTATTAAGGAATAATGCAAAATAAGAAATACCAGTTAACACCAAAAAAATGTATAATCACTGTATTGTTAAGGAGGTTTCAACTACATGTCACTGAAAAGAAGTTATTGGAAACAACTGTGTTCCACTGAAAAATCTTAAGTTTTTGCATATTGTTAGTGTTTTCAAAATCTGAGATTCATTATCTGTATTAAGTTGCAGAGATTTTCTATTCCAAGCTGACATGGTTCTCAGCACAATTAATTTTATTTTATTTTTTTTTAGAGCACTTGTTTATTCACTTATACCAATGATGTGTGTTATCAGCATATGACTGAACTTGGACTTGAAATTTTCAAGGATCTTACATTTAGGCTCAATGTGAGGTATTTTCAAAGGGGCTTATAAAACTTCTGTACAGTTGCAAAATCTTGTGGCCGCTGAAACAAATTTATAGCTTTGTTACTTTTGCAATACTTGTGGAACCAACACAAGGTAGTTTGGTTTTTTTTTGCTGCCACCTTTCTTTGTGCTAGCATTTAACGCTACCAAAAAAAATGAAATACCTGTAACAATAGAAAACTTAGGTTAACTAACATTATCCTGAATCTACGCTCAATGCTGTTGAGATTCTTACTGTCTTGGTCTGACACCACAGCAGTTTGTGAATGACTGAATGGATCAACACGGGAAAAAGTGTGATTTACTCAGAATCAACTTGATCTGCTATACGAATTACACACTTTAAAGAGTCTCAATGCAATAAACATCCACTGAAAGAGACAATTTCTTCCACTTGATGATATTAAGGAACAAGAGTAAATATTAGAAAAAAATATTATCACGTTTTACCTTACTCATCCTTTCCCTACCTCCTCCTTCTCAAATGCTATGAAAGCAGGTTTAAGCCTAGAAGATGACTGAAACCACGGGAAAGCATTTGAAAATCATTGTTCTGAATGTCTCTGACATGAGACAGATATCTAAGTAGGTGACTTACGTATCCTGTCTTTAATGCTAGTAAGTAGCTTTGCTAAAGTAAATTAGGTTGTCTAATAAACCTCTAAAACAACTAAGCTAGCTGTAATGACCTGTCCTGATGATGGTCATCCCTATCCTGTATGAATGGGAAAAACTACTAAAATTCAGAGATACTACACAACATATGCAGTGAGACAGAACCCCAAAAGACTATGAGTAAGAACCATACTATGAAATAAAGTTATTTGATATAACAGACCAGTAAAGACTTAAGAATTTTAAAAAGAAAGCACCAAAAAACTGAGGTGATCTACTAATAATGAGCTAGCAGAATAACGTTTGGTATTAGCATAATTAAACCTATCCAGAAACTTGAGATAGGATGAAGGAAAGAATATTAGGTTTAAACAGGTTCCTATGGAAACCTACACCATTCCCAAATGAAAACAACTGATTCTATTCCCTAAATTAGTTACATAAATTTATGTTACTTATCCAAAAGTCCCATGAAGTTCCTGAAAAATGCCCCAAAAAAGCCCATAAGAATTTAGCTGCCATTGAGTCGTGGTTTTATTTTTAATTATGATTACAAAATACACTATTACTACTGGATTTACTCACAAATCCAGATTCATGAAATCTGTCCTATCACGAAATCCACCTGCAATAGAGACCACTAATACAGGCTAAAATCTTGCCTAACAGTCTTAACAGCTTTCAAAGTTTAAGTTATGGCAAACCAAACTGACACACAAGTAAGCAGTACAGGCATATGACATCAAAAATTCCAAAGAAAGAACTCTGAGAACCTTCAAGATGGCTGCTTTTGCTCACCGTAGCTATAATATTGTAGTTAATGTTGATTAACCACATTAAAAAATATCCACTTGAAAACATTTCCATTTTTTTTTTTATATACTACAGATTTTTCCTTTCCCACATTTTCACATTTCTGAAATGCAAGAGAGTCTTGTTATCCTGGTAGCAGAAACATGTTTTCCTCAAGTTCATTTTTTCTTGCAATGCTCTGGTCTTGGCCTAATCCGCTAGCCTATCACATCAATTAATTACAGTTCTGATTAAGACTGCACAGTGTAGAACACCTTATTTTGTAAATGACCAAAGCCAGAAAAAGCTATATAAGAGCCTGTTATCAATCTAAAGGTCCACTGCAATGTGAAAACACACTTAATGTTGGTTAACTAATTACTTAAAGATGCAATAGAGATATTGCAAGAGCACTCATTATCATCACAGTCATCATCATTATTATTACTACTACTACTTCATTATTTATTTTTTTTCATCATAACCTGGGAACGTGGTCTTCCCAAGTGAAAGTCCAGGTAAGATTTTCCTTGCCCACTCACTTTTCTTTGGAAAGGCATTCTGGATTCAGGTCATTTTAGGGTGTCACAATTTGGAGTATTTCACAGGATTCACCCTTTTCTTAGGATTGATTTCCATTTGCTCTGTTTGAATGTTTTGATTCTCAAATTTCAAGCAGTTAGTATTTCCTGTAACTATACTAATAGAGGAATCCAGTGATGCAACATAAGAATTTACAGACTGTACTCTGGAGGTCTCTTTAGCTGACCTAAAATATGGGGAACTGGTACAGTATCTTGCAGAATACAGTGGCTGACTCACGCTCTCCTGGAGCTTCTTCTGAATCACGTAAAGCAGTCTGTTGCTTTTGAAAGATTCCAACATACGACCATGTTTGTATCTTCTTTGCTTACATAATTCTGAAGATATGTTATGCTAATTTGATCCTTGAAAAAATTTTAAAGGATGGCAGACATCAAAAAGATTACATATTTTCTTAATTTATCAATAAAAAAAGAATATTCAGACTTCAAATTCAGACAATATATGTATGCCCAAACGTATTTTCTCTAAAATACTTTATCTAGAGCCTGTTGCTCTCTATCTGTCCACTTCTTGATATATCTCCTATCTTGCTAATCATGTTTATTCTATTATTAGTAGTAGTAATAAAATGTAACGAACTAACACACAATAAGGATAGGAAACACATTATTAACAGATTTCACAGGATTCCTGTTAAGCCATTAGAATATAGATAATGGCTACATACTCAGAAGAAGAGGAATCAGTAGGCACATTTTGTTCCAGGATCTCAGTCACCATTGCCCATTTCAGCAGCTCCTTTATCCACAACTTAATTCAACCTACCGCTGGAACATGAAGGGAAGATGAACAATTCTAACATGATAGTTTAGAGTAGAAAGCAAACAGTGTCATACGGGATGAAAATTACACGGAAAATGTACACCAGCATGAGCTAAACAACTTGTCCTGAAAAAGATTGATATCTCATCCCTTCAAAAGTTTGATCTGCGATGTTTACAATGAGAAGGGGGTAAAAAAAGGCTGATTGCAGAAGCCATGTGGAAGCAATATTTGAATCAAGAAAACATTGTAAACTATGGTTGGCAGCAGCACTTAAGAAGCAGTAACAGCAGATGAAACAACAAAATGAAAAAAGCACTCACAACTCAACTGACATGGTGTAGTCCAAAAACCTTAGGCATGTTTTCAGACAAGTTCATCTTTACTAGTGGAATTTCCTGCTATAGACAGTAAGAATACTGTAAGCAGAATGCAAGAAACAGAGGGACTGCTGGCAGGGTACATACGTTTTCCCCTGTTTTATCAAAACTTACGTGACATATCAGTTAAGAGTATCAATGCTGAGTTTATCTACTACAGTTTTTGTTTTAAAAGTTTGCTTAGTCTACATTCTGATATCAATTATCTTTCTAGTTCTCATATGTTTGATGTGATCAATTAAAAGAAAAATATTCTTACAGGCAGATTTCCTTTTGCCCGTATGAAATATGGAAAGCCACTTGTAGATGAGTCTTCTGTAAATGCTTTCATGGTTTGCGGTAGCTGTTGTTCTGCAGTAGCTGATGGAACCACCACAGACTTGAATGATTTATTTGGCTTGCTGTCATACTCTTTTTCCTGCTCCACTTTCTGATTCAAGTTTTCCTTATTATGGGAGAACACAGATGATTTTGAATCCTTGGGCCCCACAGTGTGCAATGTTGAAAGAGCTGTTCCAGCATACTGTCCGTGGTTTTCCTTTGTAACATCACTAGATTTCCTTAAAGTAGTTTGGTTTTCCTTCTTAAATTGTGTACTTGTTAATATTTGACCCAAATGTTGGTGGCATGGCATGGCACATTTCTTAGGAGTCTTACTACATCACTTGTATTTGATTTCCAGTCAGGATTTCTGGTTGGCTTTTCTTTTTCCTCATGCTTGGCTTGTAGAAGGATACATTTTGGACAATTTGCTGGCAAGGAGAGCCATGGGCTACGAGGGTATTCTGGTTGAATAATAGCATCACAAGCATTTAAAATGTAAGAATTTACTGTTTCAGGTATTTCTTCTTGCCCTTTTATCGTGAGACTTTTAACAGTTTCAAAATCTTGTATTGACTGCGTTCTTTCTTTTTTTGCCCTTTATTTTTTCAAAAGCTGTTGTTGGTTGTTTTGTTTGTTTTTGTGGTTTTTGGTTTGGGGTTTTGTTTGTTTGTTGGGTTTTTTTTTTGTTTCTTAGGTTTTTTTTCCACCCAAAAGTACATTAAACTGTTTTTCACTATGTAGGTTAACTACTACATCTATCAGTGGGAGTGGAAATTTATCCACAAGATCTTGTTTGGTTTTTTTTCTTGTCTCTGTATCATTAGCTGTCTGGAGCCTGTCTGTATCAATCTGAAAAGCCATGCTCTCTTCTTCCATTTTAGCGAATACAGTACAGCAAGTCAGCACACGAACCTGCCTTAGCTAGGGAGGACTCTAGCATTTTTTAAGTTTGAAGAAAAGACTTCCTGAATTTAAAATACAGAATTAAAGCAAGTTTTCGTATACAGTAACATATGGTAAGTTTTTGCTCTTTGACTGGGTTTCCTGTTTCAATTGCAGCTCCTAAACAGGCACACATTGGCTGCCACTAGCAAATAAAGCAGAGGAATGCGGCGCTGGTCCCACTAAGAAAGAAGTCTTTTCATCCCCAGATAAGGCAGAGATGGAAACCAGTCTATTAAGCAGGCAGGCATCCCTCCTTGCTTCCCTTCCACAGGCACACCAGCCTGCAACGACACTCAGGAAAGAAAGACCATGCCCACAGACAGCCGAGCGGGATAAAGCGGGACCCCGCTGCGGCCGCGTGGGCTGACAGGCCCAACCCGCCCATCGCCCCGGCTCATCCTCTCCCGCGGCGCCGCCCGCTCCTCGGAGGCCGGCTACCCGCCTTCTGCTCGGCCACCTCCTGCTTGAGGGGGAGGGACTGCAGCCACGGCTGCCCGGCACGCAGGAGGCAAAAGGCGGCGAGCAGCGCGACCCCTAAGGGTAGGCGGCCAGCCCCGCCGCCTCCCTCAGGCCGACTCTGTGACATGGCGGCCCCGCCACCGCCCCCCAGCGGCCGTTACGCGCTCGGCGCGAGGGACGCCCCCTGCAGGCGCGGCGCGAGGGGACGGCGGGTAACGGCTGCGGCCTGAGGTCGATGAGGGGCGGTACGAAATGGTCAGGCTTCATCGGTTAATAAACGGACCGGGGAGGGGACAGAACATTCTTAACACCCAGGAAAAAAAAGGAAAAAGAAAAAAATACTTTCTCTAAAGCTCTGTGGACTTACAGACGAAGTTCAAGCACAGTTGCACTGAGGAATACAACTTCCACAGCGCTATGAGGAAAAAGGAAGAGAAAGGTAAGGCTTAGCAATAAATACTTAACTCGATGATTTATTCTATTCTCCCACAGCCTTCAATCATTTAAGTTAATACTGCTGCAAATACGCAAGTGAATATGTCTAACTTAACCATAACCCTCCTGAAGTTTACCTCAGCAATACCAAAAAAACTTTTTTTAAAAGATACTTTTCAAATTAATGCCACCTGGCTTCACATTGAGAAAGCTGAGTTGAGAGAGTAACAGTTAAAGGAAAAAAAAAAAAAAAAACAACACTGGAATGTAACCAAACTTTAAATGTCTGCCTTTTAAGAATGAGAATAAGAACAGTGTAGCTTAGAAGGGGCTCTGGAGGCCCCTTGGGTCCAACCCCTGCTCAGGCTGCACAGGGCGCAGTCCACCCAAATCGGAGCAGCCCCAGCCACGGAGCTCCCACAGACAGCCCCTATGGGCCACCTCCGTCCCGTGCCAAATCCTCACTGTCAAAACTCCTGTGTCAGCTAATGGTAATTTTCCTAATGCAGCCTGTGCCCGTTTCCGCTCATCCTTTCACTGTGCAGCTTGAGAAGAGTCTGACTCCTGTCTTCTTTGTAATCACCCATTTGGTGGTTAAAGACGGCAATCAGATTCCCCTCTCAATATTCTTCTTTTTAAGCTAAACAAACCCCCTTAACTAATGAAATACACTTGCTAGTTTTCAGGAGTTTACAGTACCATTTCTGACTGTGCAAAACACTAGCACAGCAGCAGGAATCTGATGGAGAGAAAGAAAAGCCATTATTTACAACACTACCCCAAATACAGAAAAAAGTTTTCCCATAATCACTTGTTCAGAGCTTGTATATTATACATAACATTATCATTGGGGAAAAAATTAGACTGATCTATTTTCAACAGACTGGTCATTTGGAAACAGGACAAAGTAGTACAATAATTTCTAACTAGTTTAGAGCAGTTTTTTAATTGTTTCACATATGTAAAAACAAGAAATTGGCACTAACATCTTTGTAATTTTTTCATTAACACAAAAATACTGCATTAAAAACAATGGTATGGAACACACAAAGGCATTTCAGTTAAGGCTTCTACCGATATTGCATTTTCTGTAATTAAACATCCATTTTGTAAACTCATCCTAAAACTTTCCAAGTGACTAAACAAAAAAGCTCAGTTAAACTCTCATTCCATCATGAGGCTTAATGGAATGAAAAGTACTTTGTAAAATAGATAGCTAGCCATAAAATTAAGCGTGATTTTAAATGTCAACCTCAAACCTCATTAATTTACATATGCATATGCTTAGACCCTCCCCAAAAGATACACTGGAAAGGCAAGCCTGGTTTGAAATATCGATCCCATTAAGTTCATTAACTTAATCCCTGCTCAGCCATCTAAACCAACCACTGTATTTCACAACGAGAATGAAGAATCTGACTCTCAGCTAGCATTGCTTTGTCCAAAGGATACTTGGAAGGCCAATTTCTAGCAATAATGTCAGAAATCAAGCAAAGATGTTACTCAAGTTTTTCCTGTACTGATTTGATGCCTTAGCACAGTTTTGCCTGAGCTCTGTACTTCATGAGCAAAATTACACTTCTTACCATTCTAAGATGACAGAAATGTCAAGCAGCAAAGAGAAGCCATTATTAATCTCATCTTCAGGAGCTCAACAATTCTGTAAATCAAACATACCACATCTGGAGAAAGTGTGCTGGCAACCTACACGTGAACACTTAAGTAGTGCATATCTCCCATCTCCTACAGCCAAATCATGACAAGAACCTCCAGTGCAACACTGAAGGGGAGCGGCACCCTGAAATCTCTCCATTTTAATGTACAATGCAGTACCAGCCATAATTTATCTCTACAGTTTTGCAAAGATACATATAAAAGAACCATAACAATTTACAAAAAAAGGTTAACAGCACCTTCCCACAACCAAGTGAATGCTCCTGAATGCAGTCAACAGGTGCAGAATGTCTTTTAATTCTCGTAGAACTTTTTTTTTTCTCCCTCTTTGAGATTACCACAGCAATTAAAAATGTCATGAACACTGAATTTTTGAATTACTTACATTTGCTGGATGGGCATAACAAAACTCAAGTCCTCAACAGGGCAGCAGCAGTCCTAGTTATTCATGTTCCTATTCTTGTTCTAAAGCAACTCGGGTAACAGCATAGGAAGTTACTGGCTCTTTAACATCTCCCTTCAAGTGTTTTATCTGGCTACTCTTAACTTCACTACTAGAAAATACAGTAATTTTCCAGGTAACTTTGACAACTGCATACCCTTTACAACCACACTTAGACACACACATTAAATAAAACAAGGCAAAATCAATACATATTAAATAACATACAAATAGGTTTGGAGCTTTAGGTGATACTTTCTTGAGAAATGGATATAAAACTAGCTCTTTGTATGTCTACTAAGGAGATTGTTTCATCCTTCAATACATCTGTATTTACTCACATCTGCAATGCTTTCGTTTGGTCACTTCAGTATAAAGGAAAAAGAATGAAAAGAATATTGGCTATCATCATCAAAACCCACCAACTGCCACTATTACTCCTACATCACTACATAAAAGGTGGGTTGCTGCAGAGTTTTTGTTTTGCTTTAGTAAGCATTTTCTTGCAATTTTAAGGAAGTAGTTTCCCATTCCATCCTAACACAAAACAACAAACATGCTTTTGGGGGAAATCAATCTCCATCAAAATACGCAGAAGTAGGAACATTTTTAACATCTGTGAAATCCAAGTTTCTCTAGAAAGACCAGGGAATAACACTTTCTTGCCATACAAGAGAAGGAGAAATCTGAACGCTGCTCCTTTGAATGGCTTTGTAATAGTTATGCATCCCGACTGTCGAGAAATTACAGGACATACATATATCCTATTGGCAACACCAAAACACCCTGATTGATTAGAAGATGTATTTAGGTATTCATTAGCTGACCAAATTGTTGCAACATTAAACCTTCTGTTTCTTGTATCTATGTCAATTTGAAAGAACTTGTTATCATCAAGATCTTTGTCAAGAGAACTAAATGAAGATGAAGAAAAATAAAGTGTCCTCTTTTAAGGAATTATTAAACAAAATCCCTGACAATCTAATCCCCTATTCTAGCAAATACTTTATATGACAACTAAACCCAGATTATTTTATACTTACTAACTTTGCGGTTTTTACATTTCTTGTTTTGTTATAATCTTTCTTAGACTACTTTCTTCATAAGATTTGTTTTAATCTCTAGAGAATATTTAGCCAGATCAGGTAAGCCAACTGCTATCAGCATTAGTAACAAAAGCAGGTTGTTGAAGACTGTACAGCAGTCAAAAAAGCAGTGAATACCTCATCTTCTGCATCCATCTAGTTTCCTTGGCTACACAGGTAGCAATATTTACAAAATCACCTTGACTTTATGCACTAGAGATAATCTACTTTGTAAAATAAAAAGCAAAAGTATAAAAGTTTTCAATGACATTTGGAAATTGCAGCATACATAAAAAGATCAAAATAAAATATATAAAATATAAAAATACATTTTTTTCTTTATGAAAGTTATAATACATGGCTATAATACACAACACGTTGAGCCATCAGTCGCAGCTACAATATTTGCAGATGCTTGTTCCACACTACGGCTGGACTCTGGGTATGCTATCTCCCTGGGGAAATTCCTCAATTTCAGCATGAAACATCAGTTCTAAATGAGAAAGAAAAGAATTATGTTTTCTTTTAAAAGTTTCACCTGAATAAGATTTCATTATTCCTGAAAAGTGCTCTGGCATCCCTCAAGCCTCCTGCTTTTCTTCACAATCATAATACCAACAACTCAGCAACGGCAAGGGCCACCACTGTCTTTAGAAAACTATTGTCGACCCCCAAAATTAACAGAATTAGCAACGATGTTAGCAGCTGATCATATGCAGTATCATCCTGCATTCAACCTGGACACTGAAACAGAGCTCTAAAGAAGATTGAGGGATTGTTAAAGTTTTGAGAGTGTCAGACTCAAGAAAGAAGATTTCTGTTTAGAGACTCGTTCATTTATGGATATATCTGCTCTATGTATCACAGCAAAAGTTAGCAACACTAGAACCTGGGATAGGAAGAATCATGAATGATATTGCTCACAGCTAGTTGTCACCATGGCAAGTCAGGCACAGCCTAAGGTCGGCAGTGAAGAGCTTCTTGTGGAGAAATTCAGCCAGGCACACTAAGCAGTTGATGAGGTAGCCCTTACAAAGCTCTGTACTGCTGAGGGTTGAGTTTTCTCGTAACTGGGTTCCGTTACATATCCATACTGCACCCTCAGCATAGGCATACATTCTGTCTTGCTAACAGCACATGCAGCATATAGACCAGCATAGCTTCAAGTCACAGGCTGCATGCACTTAATAGGAAAGCTGAGTTACAATACATCTTTTGGATCCCAGTTGGAACAACAAAAGGAAAAAAAAGCCTAATCTCTAGCAAAGCTTCTTCTAAGAAAAGGGGATGACCTGCTTGCCCCCTCCTCCAGCCTGGACAATGAGGACAAGCAGTCCTCATTTGAAGTCCTGTTCTGCAAGTACAAATCTGACTTTTCAAGGCTCAGGAATTCCCCAAACTACTGCAATGTTCTATTGAAAATAATACTGAACTCAAAACACATTCAGCATTTGCAAAAGGAACATTAATAACATTAGGTATTTTTCTAAAACACAAGCAGAATAAATACATTTCAAATATTCAAAATACTGTTAAAGTAAAAAATATTTTTCCCTTCAATGAAGAAGAGACACACACACTCCCATGTTTCAAAATTCATGTTGCTTCAGCCAGGTCAAACAAGGCTTTTTCTTTTTCCGTTTTAAATTACTGATTTTTCTTTATAAAACCAAACAGAGACACCAGCATCTTAAGCATCACTTTCTTTGAAAAGTTGCTAGGAGATGCTTGTTTTTGCTTAGCCACAAAATTTCTCAGGACTAGTCTTGAATACCAAATTATAAAAGTCAGAACAAACATTTTGACTATTAATGTTTCCTACCTTCACTGTGGTCTAGCTCTGGTCGGTAAGACAAGAAGATCCAACTTGTCCCAACTAGAATTGACACTACCAGATTCACTACAATCCACGGCTGAACAATTTCTTCCTCTGTACCTGCCGTCCTGGGAAAAGCACATGAACCAATCAGTCAGGGGTTCGCTAGTGCATACAGCTTACAATAATAATTTCAACAAAGTCTCATAAAAACAAGCTAGCTAAGCAAGATGTGAAAATAGAACTATTTGTACCATCCTCACTGTCTTGCAAAGGCCTGGTAAAGAGAGTAACTACCAAAGACAGCAACTAGCTAAGAAACCCCATTATCTCACAGAGAATGTCCACTTGTAGATTTCAATAGCAAATTCCTTTTCTTGGCTAACAGACATAAGATAAAAATCAAAATGCATGGTCAGATTTTACTGTGGTGAAATACACCACACAATGTCATCAGTCAATCTTATTTTTAAGCACTTGCTTGTGAGGCAGCAAGGCAAGTGAACAGCAAGTCAGTAAAGTCTGTCTGGAAGCCAGTGCAACGACTTGTGTACAGATGCTGTGGTGTGGATGACATAGGGCTTTAAGAAGGTTATGATTTAAGTCAGCTGACACTGTTCTTACTGTCATAACAGCATCAGGCTGTCATTTTGTTACTAGAATTTAGTTTTTTTAACAAACAACTCAACAAACATTTATAGAAGCCCTAAATAAATAAATAAATAATAAATAAAACAAGAAGAAAAAATATCTAACTGCCCAAACCAGCAAATTTTCATATAAATGCTTTTGTTCTACTTCTCCTGGACTATTTAAAAAAATCGTGCTACTAGAGTTTAAGTCCATTAATATCTACTTCAGAAAGTAATGGTTTTGGATGGGATCTCCAAGCATGAAAGAATGCTTCATATTTAATGCCAGCTGTGTCTGCTAAGCCCTTGTATCCTGTGTCAGACATACCACTTACTTTGTAACACCATGACATTAATTTCTTGGGGCAGATTAGACCATGTCCTTCAAAACCAGCATTGAACCTCTACAGAATGTCCTGCCCTTGCACACAAAAGTGTTACCTCAGTAGGGCCCCATTTCTCCAGCAAAACAGATTCTTAGGATTCCTGCCAGATGACAGTTCCAGCATCACTGGAATCAACAGGCACTTGTTTGAGGTATAATGGATTTGTAACCAACATGACCAAACCCATCCTTGAATTCTCATTTTTCAGTGAAATTATCAAAGATTCAGGACAAGCTTAGACAAAGGCAGGTTTAGTAATAAATCCTTCATTAATACTTTCTTAAGTATGCAATAAAACCTTTTTAATCCACCAGTTTGACTAAGATCCCTAAATGGGCTAAGTTATAATTTACAGAAGTGATTTCTTAAGTTTCCTACCAGATGCTGCCATTTTCTGAAGGTGGTGTGTAGAGGTTAATTCTGTCACATGTCATCTGCTGGCTTAAGGATAAGATAAGAGCAGCAAAGTACACTGGAAGAAATGGAATTATAGTGTCAGATATAAAGCCCAAAAATGCTGTCTCATCATGACATGATAATTATCACAACTTTGTCTTTCCTTTCACTCCACTGCCTCCAATGATAACTTCCTTTAATTCATTCTCTCTTCTTCAACATTCCTCTACCTATAAAAATCTGGTTTCTGCACTTTTGCAATTTATCAGCTACATCAAAAGTGGCATCTTGTGATTCTGGTTTTTGCTAGGTCTGTGTTCTGTATTCAGAAGTGTGAAAAGAACTATCTCACTAACAGCCCCACTAATGCTATTATTGCAAATGCTTTAAAAAATGCGTAGTGAAGTGTTCATAGCCTTTGAATACTATTTTCAACTACTTAGCAAGTCACTTATTCTAAAGCAGAAAATAACTAAGGAGGAAGATTTCACTGAAAACAGTACGTGGGATTTCTCTATTTACTGTCTTTTCTGGATAACTTCCTATCTGCTTCAGAATACTTACAGAAAGAGGATACTGCTGCTGGGTCTAGGGTAAGAAAGCCCCTCAGTGCAACTGATGCTTTCGCCAAATCAATCCTGATTACAAAAACAAGAGTCATTAACACAGACCAATATGATAATCATATTATTCCTCTAACAGTATTCTAACTGTCCTTTTACTTGTTGCAAGATACCTTTTTCTGCCTCTGTTACAGTGCCTTATCCAAGGCAAGAAAGATTGAAATAAGATATTTCAACCCAAGAAAGATTGAAACTAAGGAAGATGTTCCATGAGGTTTGTAGTTTTCACACTGCAGTCCTGTCTGGAACGGAGAGAACGTGGACAGATCTGTCCCCTCTCTAATCCTTACCGTTCATTTCAGTATCCACACCATCAACTGGTTTATGGTTGGTGGTATGGTAATATAACTGCTCTCATAGCTTACACTAGTATGGGAGCAATTAAGAATAACTTGGACCTCCTCCCTGCCACCACTCAATGAAAAAAAAAGTCACAATTTCTTCCATAGAACAGACTTCTCCCCTGGCTTACCATGCTGCCACGGAAACTACCTGTTACTATAAGAAACATCTATGAATCTGCTTATGGTCTTTTTTTGTTCCTCTCTCTGCTCATTCACACTCTTTAAGCTGTAATACAGAAACCCCAGCTAAGACAGGAAAACTGTTTGCACAGCCATGCTGCACACTTGACTAGGGAACTGAGTCACATGAAAAGTAACCTGACAGAAACATCAGTTGTTCTCCACCACCCCTCTCACCCACAAAAAAATAAAACCAAAACAGGTCAGCTCTCCTATCTGGTTCATCTCATAGTCACGCAAACAGCACCAGCACATTGAAGCAAGGCTGCAGCCAATGGACAGAAATGAGTAACAAAGCTCTGAATGCAAAGGTACACCCTTTATCTGTATAGCCAGCCATGTGTAAAATCATTCTCTTAAGTATATCACATTAAATCATCAACAGCAGATCAAAATGTGCCAGAGGAAGGAGAATGGAACATATTGCACACAAATTAGGTACACCTTTCAAATACAAACATATTTTACCTGTCAAAGGCTGAGACTGTACTGATAGACAGCAACAAATAGAACAAACTTTGAGCTGGATATGCTAGTGTCTTATACTGTTGGAGCAGATTAGAAACCGTGGAAAGTTGATTTCCTGCCAAAATGTAGATAACAATGATGTTCCATACAGCATACCCAGCAAGGAAACCATGGGTAAAGAGTCCAATCACCCTGAATGAAGAAAAGAATATTAGACAATATTAGAAAAGAATATTAGACACCTTGAATTAGCAGAGAACTACAGCTAGAAAAGGCCTATGAATCCATCTGTTCAACGCTGCTGCCATGACAGGATCCCAGCCTTTCACAGGTTGTTTCTGAATGCTTTTTTCTGATCTAGTTCTAAAAATTCTAAGCAACGGGACTTTTCCGTCTTCCCTTGACAGATTGCACCAGTACCTGAGCACTCAACAAAGAAAACCGAGATGTTTTGCCTGATCCTATCACTACTTCACTTAATTACTGCTACCATAATCAAATACTTCCACTTGCTGCACTCTCCCATTTTGTTTGTAGCTTCCCAAGACCACTGCTCGTTACACTTACACAGTGCTCTTAAACTTGTCGTCAGGTCAGTCTTTTCATTATCTTCATTGCTAAGAAAAAGCTGAGAAGGAAGCACAGGCTTCGAGATAAAATACACCAGAGAAGAAAATGCCTGTTATCTTCCCATTCTGTATCACTAATTTTTTGCTATTGTGTGCAAGCTGATGCCTCAGTCCAATTTCACTCCTCCCCCCTTTTCACTAACCATGATTTTCCTTTGAGAATTATCTGAATTCAGGTATTTTCCTTCTGGTCATATTATAGCTGATGGATGAATCTCATTTTTTAACACATTTTTTCTGTAGGTCTCTAGTATTTTGTTATCAGATCAATCTCTTGCTATTCAGATTTTGTCTTAATCTTTGCAATATGACTTCCTTAGTTATTCTTTTTGTAAATTGCATTTCACATGTGATGTCTAGACTAGGAATAGATATTCTTGACAATATCAGAGGACTGAGAAGCTTTATACCTGTTGCATCCCAAACCACTGTTTCTTAGGAATATCCAAAAGAAATAAAGAAACATCACTATGAGAGAGAAAAGGTGCTAGCTTTCAGGGAGAAGAAAAAACAGAAACCCTGATTTCTGCTTATTTACATTAAAACATTTATCTTTCACCTGAAACTTCGATGCACTGAGAGGGCGACATCTCTGGTAGTCCATGAAGCCTTCACATCCATAAGTACATTGATATTTTCAGTGGTTTTAATCAATTCTGCACGGTCAGCTGCCTGAAAACGCCCTGAAAGGATGAGAAAAGTAGTTTTAGAGAGTACTGTTACCTTCCATCATAATTTCTATGTTAATACTTATTAGTTGTAAAAAGCTGTAAGCATCAGGAGTTCCATCAGAAAATTTTGTCTCCCCACTTCCTGCCCTTTGTTAGCCTACACTCATATCAGGATGTGTCTGTCAGTGTGATGCACCCTGGTGGGTCAGGCTATGGGTTTAAGAATGTTGAAAGCACTTTGGGTAATCGCTCAGTGTTCCCTGGTACAAAAAAAAAAAACACCAAAAAACCAACCCAAACCAAAAACCTTCCACTTGAAAGATTTTTTGCAATATAGTAAATGATAACTTTCTTCTCAAGGTGCTGTGACAGTATTAGGTCAAATAAGCTCATTTGAGTACTATCAGACAGCCTTTTTCACCCACACCACAGAAATCAAATATTCAACCAAACATGCCAGCATGGCAACACTAACATTCACTGTTGAAAAATTATAATGTGTATTTGTTTTGAAATAATTTTTGTGCTGGAAAACTTCTTTTTCTTTAATTCTGCCCAACAACGCGGTATTTGGATTTTAAATACAATAATGCTTCCTTTATTTGCAATAATGTCCTTACTTAAATCACAAGATGTACTTACGATTTTTTTCAACAAACACTTTACTAACAGGCTGGCTAATTCCAGTGGGAGCAGCAAACACAGGCTGCTGATCTGGGCTCCTTCTGTGCTCATCTTCAATGATGTCCTCCTCCTCCACTTCCAACTCATTGGAACCATGTGTTTCGGCTGGCCGAGGTTTCCTATCAGCACGGAACATACAATGGGGCAGAGAAAGAACATGAAGTAGAATGTAAAAGCTTAAAGCTCCTATAAGCATTTAACATGTCTACCTTGATTGATAAGAACCAATCAGGCTACTGACCTGTATAATATTACCTCCATTTATAATTTTAAGGACTAAAGTTCTCATGGAGTTAGTTCATTAAAACCATAAAGCTAATTCTTGAATCTGGGGTTTTTCTCTTTATTTAAGTTCTTTCTTGTGTCAAAACACAATAAGGTAGGAAGAAATACATATCAAGAGATTAACACCAACCCAAACTAAATACAAGGCCAAGAAAGTGGATGCTTTTGGTAGAAAGGCAACTAAAATGATATAAAGGCATAGTTCTTGGAGAAAAGGCAAACAAAAAGGATGAGGAAGCAGTTTAGTTCCTCATAAAATTAAGAAAAAGATACTAAGAGTGGAAGAAAACAGTTATACGTTCTAATTTTTTCATGAATGTGACTGAAATATTAGGCTCATGTAAATATATTCAGAACTGTAATGCATCCATGTATGCATAAAATAATCACGTGAAGAAAGCTAGATCTTAACCCTGGAAAGAACCGCACGCATACTATTTATTGCGCAAGCTGAATTGTATCGTGGGCTTCAAGATTTTACATCTCTGTAATGTGACAATGTAAATTGCTACTCAGCCACATTGTCTACCACAGTTATTCTGAATTATGAGCTATACTAGTTTTGTCTCACTTTGTTTTTTTTCTCTGTTTGCGGATCACTGTTTCTTCAGCTTCAGGGACATCCATGCCATTTCCATTCTGAAATAAGGATGCAACATTTTGCTGGGTAAAAGAGGTCTCAGTATCTGAAGATTTAAAATAAACCACATGAAAGTTTCACAGCTTTCATAAAATGGAAGAACATTCACATAAATACGTAAATAGTTATTACACAAACACAGTGGCAATAAAGTGATGCTCCTCTGAGCTTTGATTGATATAAAGGATCTACTTTATCACTTCCAAAACTGTATTGCCATTATTTGCATGAGGGTTTGCATCCTATGGAATCCGAAATCAGAAACTGAAACTCTAAGCTACCATTTACTCAGAGATTACTTTCATCTGTTTTAAGTACAAAACCACATTATTTGAAATGTTTTAAGTCAAAATACATGTTGGCCAATTGTATTTCTGCGTTACCAAGTTTTATTCAGTGCTCTTTCCAACCTAAAATTATTTCACGTACCAGCAGGTGTTTTCTTCTTCTTGCGTTTCCTCTGAGGAGGGGCATCATGAGGTTCAGGAGTTAGGGGCTCACTGCTTTCAGACTGACGACGAACAGCTGCTTGGACAATGCCATCTGAAAGAAAAGATACAGAAACCTTACTTCAGAGCCACTGAGAAACAGACAAGAAAAAGCTGCCTTTTGCTACATCATGCAGAATGTCCATATTTGCCCATCTTACAGCTGAGATGAAAACGTATTGGCTAGAAAATAGAAGATTTGGGAAACAAATGTGATAAGTAAGAATATACAAGGTGATAACCAACAACTCGCCTTTCACCCTGACAGGAAATTTAAGTATCCAAGAAGCAGCACAATTCCTGTTTGGACATGCAACAGAGGGCTGACTGAAAGGAATCTACCACAGGAAAGATCTATACCTCTATGTTTTTCTTTTCTACGTGCAAAGATTATAATGCAAGGAACAAAAAAATTAACAGTTTGTTACAACTTGATTCACACAGATAAAATCGTGCAACATCAAAGGGAAATTTAAATGCTAAACAAAACCCACAAGAATAATGGAGGAGCAGAATAGAACAACACTGAAGGATGTTTATGCCAGTCTGAGAGATGAATTACTACACTTCGGAGGAACTACATTTCCATGAGAATTTAACATGTATTCCTCAAATATTTTAGCAGCAGTAGCATTGATTTGCACAATTAGAAGCAGAAAGACAAAGCTACTTCTCCGTTTTACATCACATTTACCTTTTTATAGGTCTTCCAAGTACTGCAGTTTTGTGATAACAGCTGAATCTATCTTTGTTTTCACTTCAAGCACCAGTTTTCCCACCTTTTAGAAAGGTTTTCTGTGCTAAAATGCAAAATTAACCAGCAAACTAATGGCCAAAGCCAAGGTGTACTTTGCACGGTCAATCGGATCACTGAAAACAACAGTAAACAAAACATGATCCCTGCTAGCAACAGTTCTGCTTGGTGCATTTAAATGTCTTTCAGTGAGCCCTCAACTGTACATTCTTTGAGCAAATAAAGGAGGTTTACTCATCAAAGTGTCATACAGTCCCAAGTCAGCTGGTTTACACAAATCCACCAGATTCTATCAACACATTCGGCTTTATCAAAATAGATCAGACTTGTAATCTTGCTTAAGCCAAATCATTTGTTCTGCAGATCCACTTCTTGTAAAAATACAAAGCTCTGGTGTTAGTCATATTTTAGGCCCTTAACTCTTTGATGGCGATGGAATGATTAACTTGTGACTTTACTTGGCCAAGGACTGAAATTGAGCCAATTTGTTAATTGAGTTTTATCCTAGTTCATTCAAAAATGTAAGCACTTAACACATTCAACATAACAATGTTCAGTCTCACGACATGCTGTATTAGCAGTACTGGGAATGGATCTAGGGAGAAAGAGCAGAGGATGGAACAAGTAATTTCAGTTACAGACTTGATCTAAAATGTCACCACTTTGGGAAAAAGTCTGCAGTCATTCAATACCAAATCAATTGGAATGAATTAGCTGAGAACACTATTCAAAATAGAGTACAAGACCGAAAACTGTATCTGTCAGGAGCTCGGCTACAGCGCGGGTCTCACCCAGGATTACAAACACAGTTTCCAGTCTTGGCATGACCTTACCTAATGGAGTCTTTCCTTTGGGCTTCCTTTTTTTGGGACGACTGAGTGGAATTTCATCTGCAGAACATAAAACAGAAATATAGGTGCACAGCATTGAGAAACCTCCATTTCCCTTTTTTAACAGCCACTCCATTGCTAATTAAGAAAGGGATTCCCTTTTAGAAGTGAAGACATCCCGCACCTTTTACAGTTCAGATAACAATTCACCAATTCACACAAGCAGGAGTACAGAAGATGGCAGGAAAATAGGATAGGAAATCTGTCTTAAGTGCAACAGAGGCTAAATATGCACATACACAAGCGTTATATGAAAAACTGAAATACTCTGAATAACGTTCTGAAGAATAAGCTTCTTGTTTAGAGCGCAGTGACTACCTTCCCATTACCTTCGATACAGAAATAGCAAACAGTAAAGAGAAAAAGAAAAACAACAGACAGTTCTAGCAATAGCAGCACAGGTATCCATGCAGTAAGGGCCTATCTTTAAAGACAGGATGAAGTGACACCAAAAGAAACTACCAATGTTTAGAATTCTTTTTAATGCTGGAATAACTCACCCTGGTTTCCACTTCACATTTAAGGAGAAAAGGTGTTGAAGAGCAGTGTAAAAGGAACAAAGATGAGAAGAAAGTTAGTTTTGAATCAATTACAATTCACAGCAGTGAACTTCACACTGCTGCTTTTGTGATTAATTTCCTTATCCCCATTCCTAGTTCTCTTTATGAGCAGTTGCGTACCACAGGGTTAAGGGTACAAAGCAATCGTTGAGACTCAACACTTTGTTAGTGACTATGCAGAGTTTCTTTATTGGCTAGCCGTGGATCAGATTAAAAGCTTTAATCACCTGGCTAATTAAAACTTGTCTTACTGCCTGATATGTAACAAAACAACAAAAGTTATGAAACATCTGAGCGCTTACATTACTAAAACCACACTATCATTATGTCATCAATCATGAACACCACATTTGCTTTTGGGTACTTTAAAGGAATTCTGAAGTACCATGTCATAAAAACTATGTAATTGCCTTTTCTTCCATACTGCTCACTAGGGCACTGAAAGAAAGCCCAAATTTCACCCTATATTATGTCAAACTGGTATACACCTATACCCCTATTCAAGAATATCTAGTCTAATTTCAGAAATTCCTGTTCTGAAAGATCTGTGATTCAAATACACTAAATAACAGGAAACAAAACAAAGGGGGAAGGAAGAAGAGATTGAAAAGAGGGACATCTATAAAACTAAAGTAGATGTTAATAAAAACAAAGCAATTATTTGTCTGAAACTTTCTAAAGGGTTTATCTCTCAGAGTATTAAAACTGAGGTAATGTAGTCAAATTTCTTGGCCTCTGTAAAACTTTAAAATGCTTTGTATTCCTTGTAAGGGGTCCTGGGACAACAAATTAGCAAGAAAAGCAAGTATTTTTAAAGCTGTTATGACTACTGAGATGTTTATGAAACGTACTTCTCTTAATTTCATTACTATTAAGAACACTGCAGCACAGAACCAATTCCATGGAATTAACTGATCTTACCTTGGCACTGGAGGGAGGGCACGAGGTGGGCACTGAAAGACAAGACAGGGACAAAAGTCAACTTCTGTAAGTCTGAAACCACCTCTTTTCTGAGCACCTGTTAAATCACTTCACAAAACCCAGCTATTTCCAGATACAGTCAGAATACGCTAAATATGTTTTGCTTCACATGACTCTCAGTGAGAGACTCCTGATAGAGAGGTTACATAAAAGTGCTCACCGCGACACAGGAATAATATGCTTTTACCAGGGTTCTGATGGGCGCTGTGTTAGGGACATGTACCTAACAGCTGTGTGCAAGGCACAGCTTGCATTTCAACTTCACTTGAATAATTTGCACTTTTCATATAAGGCACTGCTTTCCTTGGAAAGCTTATCAGTCATTTTATTTAAATATCAAAATACTGCAATAATTTATGCATTAAATATACACTGTATATAGCGTGACCTGAGTATTTTCTACTAATGAAGCTGTAAATTCAGAACAATATTAAGTAAAAGCAATAAAAGCAAAATAAGCTTATTTATGAAAAATATTTTAAAATATGATAAAACATTAACTTTCATATGATTTTGAAACTATTTACCAGCAGGCCAAACACAACTAAAATCTAAAAAATAAGTATCCTCTGTTAACAATCTGAAACTGAGCTCTTGCACTTTCTCTTGTCTAGAAGGCAGCAGACAATTTACTTTCAGATTTTGTATTATATAACTATATTGAAAGAGTGTACAGGAATAAATATTTCCCACGCTCCAAAAATTCAGTTGATATCAGAAATAAAAAAGGCTGTAAATCTCATAAGACTGCTAAGACTCAAGGATCCACAAACTTACCACTTGTTTCTTTCCCATATCATTTGATGCTGTTCCCTGAAAGAGGCACTGTGAACTGTTCTTCACTCCCTCATGCTGCTCGTGCTGAACCTCAGCTAATTCTAAACTAAAAATAAGCTTCTAGCAGCCAGGATTAGCTGGACGTGAACCTTCCTGTCCCTGGGTTAGGGCCCAGTACTACCCCTGTTTGAAACAACAGTGGTTTGTTCGGTGGCAGCAAATGTTACTTGCACTGAAAAAAACCCATAATTCCATATACTGGTACAGGCTCCAGTGAGCAAGTTTTACCCAAAACAAATGAGAGACGTGCAAGGAAGGGTTTGCAGGATTAGGCCTCAAATCTCCCACCTGGATTTTGGCCATGCTGAAGACTGACAGCATTTGCCACTTACACAGGTAGAGAACAGTGCACCCTGAGTGGCATCCAGCAAACTGGTCAGGACCGGTCACACCATCCAGGTGCACCACCGTAAGGGAGAAAAAATATTGATAACAGTCAGAGCTCATTACTTTTATTGTTTCCTGTGTTCCTGTGGCAGTAATTATTAAATGTTTAGGATAGTTCATTTTTTAAAAAACTAAAACCTAAAAAAAATCCTAAAAACTAAAAAAAAAAAAAAAAAAGGCTTTTATACAGTATTCACTGCCTGTGCAGTAGTACACCTGTGTTCTGCTGTACCTCTCTTTTTTTACCATCTGTGAAACAACTGAAAAGTGAATTAATTTCTGTATTGTTTATTCCTTCCAACAAAGGAAATCACATGCAAGCAGGCAGGGGTGAATACTCATCTGTCCCATCTGCATCAAAGCCTCCAGCTCTGCCATACAAATACGGGCTTTACTCTATTAGTTTCCATTACTCAGAGCCTGAAGGCATTCACTCCAAGACGCCATAGAAAGGCTCAGTTTGGGCACAGGTTTCCCAGGGACGTTTAGTTTCTGACAGAAGAGCTCCTGAGTGCTAACGCAGCCATAGTGCCCTGAAGCCAAGAGACTCCCACAAACCAGGCGGCCGCTGCCCTGTGTCTGTGCACATGAGCCAGGCCACGGGACGGCGGGACAAACTTGGGAACTCTCATGCAGGGGGAAAATGCCGCCGTCACTCCTAAGCGCGGCTCGTATGAAACGGCACCAGCAGATACATTTACCCCGCAAGTGCTGAGCTGAGCTGCCACCGCCAGGCCTCGGGGGCGGTACCCAGGGGGCAGTTCCGCACAGACTGGGAGATTTAAAAACACTTAACCAGCCTTTACAGATTTAAAGCTTTGCATACAGGATTTTTTTTTGATACACACACATATATATATATCTATATGAAAACGCTGAGGAGATACTTGCTTGCGCCCCACCAGCAAAGGATGATCAGAAGCGCGCAGCCGGCTACATCCCCCCACCCGCAGGCACCGCCGCCTCCGCGCCGAGCAGGGATGGAGGAGCCCCGCTGCCGCTTCGCCTCCGCTCTCCGGCAACAACCGCCGCCGCTGACAGCCCCCGTACAACTTCAGCAACAGCCCTCCCGGCGGACCCAGCTCCCGCCGCCGGTGCTCACAGCCGGGCGCGGCGGGCTGCAGCCCTGCGGGGCCGGCGCTGCCGCGGCCACCGGCACATTGCCACCGGCACATTGCCGCCCGCTGCCCGCCCGCCCCGGCCCCGCCGCGCCCTCACCCCGCCAGGGCCCGCCCGCCGCGCCGCCATGCCGCGCCCGCCGCCGCCGCCGGTCTCCCAGGCGCCGCGGGGAGGAGCTGGCGCTCGCTTCCGCCCCGCGCCGGGGGGCGGTAGGCGGAGACTGCGGCCCCGCCGGCGGCGGAGCGGCTGGGGCTCCCTCGCCCACCTGACGCCCTGGCCGGCGCCTTCCTCAGCTGAGCGAGTCCGTGTCCTTCGGACTGCGGTCGAGGAAAATGAGATGCACGTTAGTGGCAAAACAAGGTTTCTAGCCTCCTGTTTAGCTCGTAACCATAGACGCAATTTGCAAAGTGAAGTTATACGCAGTAAACGGAAAGGGAAAAAAAAAAGTAGAAAATAAAAGTGATTAAATTTTGTTCTAGCATAAATGGACACGAAGCAAATGCAACTAATGAGAGCGTCTTTCTTCTCTAATAGTGAAAGCCAGTCTGTCTGTAAGCAAACGCGTGAAAAACAGGCAAGGAGAAAGAATGGACAAATACTGGACTAGGCAGCAGAAGTGGACCAGCAGCACAGAGCTGACACTAGTCACCCTGCACTTGTACTTAGCCCACACTGGTAACATGTTGGGACTCTGGGCTCTCCAGTTCTACCTCTAAACAAGGAATACTAGGCCTGACTCTAGAACAAGCAGGCATGCAGGTAGCTACAATATTTGGCTTTGAATAATCTCTTTTTACACTATTTAAATTGCTTTTGTTGATTTTCTGCCAAGGTGAGGTAGGCCAACAGAATAATCATCTCTGTTCCTCAGGGGGCAAGACAGCTGCAATGCGAGGTGAGGAGAGTGAGGAACTTGTTTGCCACAGCACTGCACTGTTTGATGAGGAAAGCATCCTACCATAGACCAAACCAATAGGAAAAGGGGCTTCTGACTTTGTTTCCCTCTTTGGTAAGTCTATGTTCTGTCAGTTTACTGGAGTTGATGGAACAAAGGAAAAATGACATGCTACATGTATTGTGAAGACAACTGTGGTATCTAGAGTAATTTTTATTGTGACAATACCACTCTGCTCCTGTCTTAAAAGGTAAAAAGGATAAGCAGCAAACCAATACCTTCATAAAAAGCACTCTTTGCTCAAAGACGGCATGCTAAAAGAGCATGCTCAGGTCTGAATATCGTTTGTCAGTAAGGCTTCCAGAATGTACAGGGATCACAGTACCAGAATGACCATAATAAAAAGAAAGGAGAGGATTCTTCCATAGCTATGTACAAGTAAATTACGCAGATACATGCAACAAAATAGATTTTTCTTTATTCTTGTAATTGAGCGCTCACAATATTTCCTTTTTTGTACAAAAGTGGATGCAACTGTACCATAAAAAGCTGAAGAGCTACACAGAACATAGTATGATTACATCTCCTGCAGCAGCTTCTTTCCTAATCCTCTTCCAAATCCCTCACATACAAAGATAAATTCTTGCAATCCTGACATTAGGATTATTCTTGAAGTAAAACATAAGCTGTAATCTTTCTGAAGCCGCCTGCTGCTCAGAATTAGGGCTGGGTGTCTGAGCATATCCATATTGCAGGGACCCACTGGGGCTCATCCTGTGCACGATGGACTGCAGACAGCAGCTGTGCAGATGCTTCTTGTAAATTGTCATTCACAATCACTTGATCAAAGAACTGACCAAACTGAGCTTCTATTTTCTTAGCTGAATCTTCCATCTCCTGTAAATCTTCTTCCTGCGAGACACAAAGTAAGAAACTTTAGTGTTGTGAAGAGAAACATACCTGTGTGGCATCTGCAGAACACCTTTGGCCATGTAAATCAGAGGTGAATAGATAATGCCAGTGTACTTTATGTCATTTACAGTTTGTTATAGTAAATTACGTCTGCTACAGTCCGTTCCAAGTCTCTGAAACAGAGCTGGCTGCCATATCCTTCCCAAGGAAATAACTTGTGTCTTGGTATGCTCCATTTGCCCCAAAAGGGTTATTCTACTGATGAGTGCTGGCAGAGGATGTAAGGGACTGGAAGGCAAATCCACTAACACTTGTGTTCTCATTCCACATTTTAGTTTATTTCCCCAATGTTCATGTTTCTTTCTGCCATAGCAATCATGATTCATTCTCATATACAAGTATGGATGGAGGTCTACAAAATTTTAAGATGCTAAACTTGATTATGATTTGCATCAAGACAATTGTGACAATGCATTAGACACATTATAAATACAAGATATGCATTTTCCTACAAGCAGAATTTGTGTTTTATCTTTAGAACTTAGTATAAATTTGTATTGATACTGTCATTAAACATACGTGAAATAACAATACATTCTTACAACTACACGAAAAAAATATTTGATTAAATTACTGAATGAAGCACATTCCAGATATTTCAGTGCAAACAGTAAATGTATGTGTTGGCTCAAATCTTGACACAAGGCAGTTATTTTAAACACAAATATACAAAATAGCCTCTCCTTTTAAGACATTTTGAAGCAAAATGCCTCAGTCCCCCAGGTACAAATTACAACTCTTTTGCTTCAAAGCAAATCTGGAGGGGGAAAAAATCCCAACAAACCAAACCAAAAAAAGACAAGAATAATTTAGATTTGATCTGAGACACAATAATCTTTTAAAGAGTTAACACAGTAACATAGCAGAATGCATTATGTTCTAAACACAGAATCACCGAATAATAAACTAAGTCTTTTCTATTCCCAAATCTCACCTTGAATTTCATGTTCACATAATAATCCGTAATGATCCTGGCATTTTTACGAGTCTGCCTCATGCAGCTTATGCTGGATGGCTTGATGAATATAATGTAGGGCTTTAATTCATGAGTCCGGGCTACTTGTATGCCCTGCAAATTAAGAGTAAAAAAAAAGCTAAAGTATTTCAAGTGTATTCATCCCAGATTTACTCCCATAAAAAGCCAGTTGTTATCTCCAGACCTATCAGTAATCTTTTTCAGGAACACCTACTTTTAAATGACCTCACTAATAATCCCCGGACCAGACATTATTAAGCAACTGTAGCACACCAATCACTTAATTCTGCTTGGTAACCTTACTAGGAGATGTTTTCAACTCCAGTGAGTGACTGGACATTGTCATTAACAGATCTCTGCAATCAACAACATTCAAGATGGATCTGCAATCTTTTTTTTTTTTTTTAACTGCTGGGGGGCTACCTTTGGAAAAAATACACTGTTATTGCTCCGTACTGGAAGAAAGTATCCTGCTTTCAGAAATCTTTGTGCTGTGTAACGTTCTCTGATACTAATAAGCATTTTTAAACTACTGCAGAGCAGTGGAGGGAACTGGAAAAAATAAAAGAGAAACAAGAAAAAAAAAAAAAGGCACAGCACGTAAAGTTGGCCAAGGCACCAGATTTAAAATACAAGTATGCAACTCGGCAGTAATTCTCCTACCTCATAGCAGTTACTGAAGAGTAGCTATGTGCCATTACTTCATATGCTTCCCAAAACTTGTCCTTTAAACTCACACCCTAAAAACCTGATACTTGGCACATCTGTTCAAGTAGGAAGACTACAAATGCATGATATAATTCCCTGCTTTTGCTTGATTACTGTAATAGTTGCTGCTTTTACAAAAGGTTGTTCAGAGATTGCCAACGGAAGGGCAGAACTGTCAAGTGACAGGGCTTGCAGGAGGAGGAAATCCCATGCAGCCATCTCCACAGGAAACCCATTTCTGCACCATTCCACCTGGTAGTGCAGATGCTGACTTGGAAACAAATGAACTATACTGATCTGTACGTACTTGCCACTGTAGTATTCCCCCCCACCAAGACCCATGCAAAGAATAATCTATTATTAACAAGCACCATGAACTAAAGTGAAAAAACAAGACCGTTACAGTATCAAGAATGTACAGAGAATTATTCTTCCTTCCAGGATATACGAACTGTTGCCTCCCTGCCCCTTTACAGCTCACCTGTGGTTCTAAATCTATTACACAGATCTTCCCTTCATCAAGGACTGTTCGCACGGCATCAATACTGGTGCCATACAGGTACCCTTTGTATTCCCCATATTCCAGCATTCTGCAACAGTGGTGAAGAAGAAAGAGAATGAAAGAGTACTTGAATCTCAAAAAGTTTCCATGTAAGGGTGAAATCTTCAAATATGATCCAGTGATTAAGACTGAATGATCATAAAACACAGTGAACATTGATGAACAACCGCCACCTTTGCTCTTCCCCACTACACTAGGCACAAAATCAGACTCATTACAATTCACATCTCCAAAGCTCGCATTTTTTACTCATCTTGTTACAAATTACGTGTTTAGACATCGTGATTCTAATGATAATGATTTATATAGTACCACATAAATCAGAAGATGTCAAAGCACTTGGCACAGCTCAAGGAGTGTAGCTTCTGATGCTGAGCTGGTCTGTCTTAGAGGGATTACTGATGCCTAAAAAGGAGCAGACACTTTTGAAAGTTTGGCCCTTACAGTTCAGCTGCTTACATGGAGATGTCATCACTGCAGAGATTCTTAGATGGAGTTGTAGGCCTGTCTCACTACTTAATTTTAGAAAGCAGACCAGTTTGCAGAAGAGTTAAACTCATAACTTACAAGTACATCACGTGAGCTCAGGACTGGACATCCCACCTTTCTTTTAGAAGGATTCTGAGATTAATTGCAGAGGAGTTTATTTGCAACCACACAAGCACAGTTTTTGAAGCAATGGGCTCAAGTAGTTTGACCAAAGTTTACACAAAACACGTGTAGTAAGAATAAGTATGCATAATCTCTGGAGGAGTCCAGACTTGGGACCTAACTACAACACTGTCTTTTCTTGGATCATATTGCATTTTAAATAACGAAAGTGTAATATGTTTCTCCTGCTTACTTGTGGCTATACACCATGTTTTCAAAAGTTTCCTTTGATACATAGTGATATTCACGACCATTCATTTCATAACTCTTCTGAACACGAGTGGTGTCTGAAAGGAGATACACACACACAAAAAAAACGAACTGCAAGTAAATTCTTGTAATTTTATAAATGAAAATGAGACAGCTTTCATGAAGGACTATAAATCATTATTTTCATAAGTAATAATGAGTTGCTTCCATTTGTTAATCCAGAGCAAAAACCTTGTCTACTCTACTGGTTGCTCAGTGGCAAGTCCTTGAAAATTAGCAAAGCACATCTGTATTTCTTGGAATGGAAGGAGAGCGGTTTAATCCAAATCTCTGTGACTCAAACCAACCAGGAGCTGCTTTGGAACTGGTTGCACAACTGTTTTTACTCCACTGAGGTCAAATGGATTGAAGTTAATTTGGAAACATCCCACAAGCCTTCCCACACTTGCACCTTACCCATATCTGGGATCTTAAGCACAAAAGAATTACTGAATTTTCAACCAGCTTCAGATTCATACATTTCCTTTTGGTTATCCGAATCACAAGAGCCAAATAAGCACAGGTAGAAACAATTTCAGTTATTACGTCAGAAATTAAGCTGTGTAAGTCTCATCTGAGACTAGAAGGCTAATAAGGAAAGCTGCAAAGCCTATTAAGCACCAACTTCTGTTGCCTTCATTCTCATATCTGATCACTTAAACATGATGAACTTACAATATCCCTAAGAAACATTCTTATTTTTAAGTCCAGGAAAAGCAAACATCAAGAGTAAACAAAATAATGCAGATAATCTACGACTACATAAAGGTTTAAGCGTTTCAGGAGCCATAACTTGTAAATACCCTTGGCTGATTTGCCAAAACAAGAAGATAGTATTTTAAATTAACCCTTATAAAAGCAAATGAGTCTGGCGTGCGGTAGAACTGAAAAAAACCAGCCATACAGCAAAGAGTGTACAAATACACAAAGGCAAGAGGGAGGCAACTTGAAATTTCCTAATCAGGGGGTTGTGGGGGAAAGATGAAGAACATTACATACGAGGTACAGCACTTTGAAACTCTCTCGGGTTACTTGCAATAAGCCTTCGCCTTAGTTCATTCACACCAACTCCTGCAGGACCTTAAAAGTTGGAAAAGCAACTAATATTACTGACAGAGGCACTTTTCACATACACATCCCTCATTTTCTAACACATTGCATACACATAAATTAAATGTAAATAAGTTCCCAAAAAATGTACCAGAAGTGACCAAAGGATCTTGATAGATTCAGGGTACAAATCACGTACTAGCAATATAGTCATACCCAGGAGGCAACTCAGCAATACCATTTTAAAAGAAAAAAATATTATCAAATACTTCCAGACTTAGAAAGGACAATGGATTTGCCTTTACTCAGGTTGCTTTATCAGGATCATGGAACACTGCAGAACAGCAGCTTCCTTTCAGTCACTATCATTAAAGACTAACTGAGAGCCTGCAGCCCACTTATTACAATATTTCCTATAGCAAGCATTATTAAATGCATCTTTTTAGCCCTACTGCCCACGATTGAGATTTTTCTAGTCTGGAGTTCAAATATTGTTCTTACCATTGCCATATCCATGCATTTAACACTCAATGTGTGCATGTTTTCTAGTAAGTTACAGATATTTTCTCATTGCTTTCTGTACCAGTCCCAACTGAATATAAAACTTAACCATTTCCCTAATAAAATCCATTATCAATTAGCATTCATAACTATATGGCTTTTTCTGAGGACTTAATTTTTAATTCTTTTTAAACATTCACTGTCTCAAGCAAAGAAGACAATACACACATTAAACTTACTTTACAACCAACAACAGGGTCAAATTACAGACAATCGCTCTTCAAATGTTGCTTTGAGAGCTACTTGCACAGTCTACAACCTTAGCAGTCATCAACAGGAAACCTCAGTGGATCAGGCCATGACTGTTTCCTCCCCTCTGTTACAGGTTGTGAGATTTGCATGAGAAAGTAATTAACTTCTTACCAACTAGTATAATTAGTCTGTTCCGGTCAGCTGGGTGCCGCTGGTACCTAACCACCTCTTCATATGGAGCTGCAAGAGTGCTGTAACAGCTGCTGGGGCACCGAGCATAACATGACTGCTGGTTGGTCCGGGATTTCCTGCGACACAGACGCATACTTCTACGGAAACCAGCTGTAAGGGGCAAAGACATCAGTACTGGAAAATGCACCTGAGATGCCGGCAACTAGTGCTTTAGCCTAGAGTGTCTCTTTCTAAGCCACACAACATACTGTTTTTTTGAGCTTTTTGCAGGGTGAAAGTTAATGAATTTCATTGCTGCACTTAGGTGCAGGTTGGTAGAACCTCTGAGCATTAAAAGACAGCTAAAGAAGAGGTCGAATCTCACTGAAAGTCACCTGAAAATTAGCCCAGAATTAAAGGCCCCCAAAAGATCCCCAAAACAAGCCAAAGGAGAAGTTTCGGGCCACATAAACATCACTAGGGTGAACTGTTTTTTGAAAGTGTAGTAGGTTCACTCCCCTAAAGCAAATCTGGAACATTTGCTCCAGCCTCCAGAATGAATCCAAATATTTTTGGTCACTATGATTTAGTAACAGGGATAGGTTTGTTGCTTCACCTTACCATCCAACTCTGAAAAGCTCACTTCTAAGTCTATTTTTGTAATGAAATCCCTCGTGATTATTCTTAATGGGTGACAGACAACAGAACATTAAGTTCTAGAAAAATTAATCGTGAAGTAAGGGAAATCTTAATAGCCAGTGAAGTTAAAATAGTGGTGGCCAGGACTCAGTAGAAACCTAACAGGAAGAGAGATTTAAATGGAGAGAACAAGTGTTAGTAGGAGGAAAGCAACTTCTTCAAGTTTGGAAGCAGACCAAGTAGAATTCAATTCAGTAAGTCTTTAGTTGAAATAAACAACAAAGCATTTTATTTAATTTCAGACAGGCGCTTAATCTACAGGAAGGCCCAAACGTCTTACTTATCTTTAGTCATTGCGTACCAATAAAGACTCGTTGACCAAATTCACCAAATTCTTCCTCTTCTAGAATATGAAGAACAAACACTCATGAAATAAAAAAAAAGAACACTGAAAGTTTAAGAGCTAGAGGGCTAACACTTATTGCTGATCCCAAATGAGAAACAGCATTTCAGTAAACATATGGAAGTACCACGCCTAATCTCACCATCCAGAGGGACCTTGCCAGACTTGAGAGGTGGGCCCATGCAAACCTCATGGAGCTCAACAAGGCCAAGTGCAATGTCCTGCACACGGGTTGGTGCAATCCCAAGCACAAATACAGGCTGGAAATGGGTGGAGTATGGATTGAAAGCAGGCTGAGAAGGACTTGGGGGTCTTGGCTGATGAGAAGCTCAACATGACCTGGCACTGTGCACTCGCAGCCCAGAAAGCCAACTGCATCCTGGGCTGCATCAAAAGAAGTGTGGCCAGCAGGTCAAGGGAGGCAGTGCTGCCCCTCTGCCCTGGTGAGACCCCACCTGGAGTACTGTGTCCAGCTCTGGAGCCCCCAACATAAGGAGGACATGGACCTGTCGGGAACAGGTCCAGAGGAAGGCCACAAAGAGGATCAGAGGGCTGGAGCACCTCTGCTATGAGGACAGGCTGAGAGAGTTGGGGTTGTCCAGCCTGGAGAAGAGAAGGGCCAGGGAGACCCTTTATAGCAGCCTAAAGGGGTATAGTACCTAAAGGCCTACAGGAAAGTTGGGGAGGGACTCTTTATGAGGGAGTGTAGCGATAGGACAAGGTGTAATGGTTTTAAACTGAAAGAGGGTAGATTTAGATTAGATATTGGTAAGAAATTCTTTACTATGAGGGTGATGAGACACTGGAACAGGTTGCCCAGGGAAGCTGTGGATGCCTCATCCCTGGAGGTGTTCAAGGCCAGGCTGGATGGGGCTTTGAGCAGCCTGGTCTAGTGGGAGGTGTCCCTGCCCATGGCAGGGGGGTTGGAACTGGATGATCTTTAAAGTCCTTTCCAGCCCAAACCATTCTATGATTCTATGATAATAAAAAAAAGCACAATATTCCATAATATGAAATTTTCAAATATTTCATATGACCAATTCAAAGGACCGCTATTTCTGTAAGAGAAAAATTAAACTTAGAAAGTCTTGGTATTTTCTAAATTAGATTTGAAACTCGACATTTTATTTGTTTCATTCCTAAGATAACTAGATGGCAGACAATGTTTGGAAATACTTATAGTGAAAAAACCTCCGCATAATTTAAGCTTCTCGGCTTACAAGAATTCTTTAGTTATTATAGCAACCAACATGTGATTAGCTCAAAATCAGAAATAAAAAAATTATAACTCAGTTGCTGCCCAATAGCATGCTTGGAAAATGCAACATGTATCTGCTCAGATCTTTCAGGCAGAATGAAGACCTGAATGTATTATTTCTTTTTAATCATCTTTGGATCAGTGATATCTGTGCTCGAACTTCCCAGACTAATCTGTTTCCTCCAATTCTTTTTGTCCCCATTCTCATGCTGTTCCTTGTGAAGGCTTAACTATTCAGGTGAGCCTTCTAAATCTCTACATGTATTTTTTTAAATTAAATCTCTCCTATTATCCTCTTATATAGTATGAAGTGCAGTATGGAATACTACAGGGAGCGAGCAATTCAGCTTCTGGGTATTGTAAGAGGAGTGGTAGTTCCTAGTAATGCAATAAACACAACCAAATTCTGATAGATTACTGCTTACAGGAGACATGGAGAAAAAAGTTACTGTTACCTTCTTTAAGCTCCTCTGCAGGTTCAGATAGAGACAGACATAAAACAATTAGTTTTGAGAAGACAGCCTATACTAAGATTAAAAAAAAAAAAAAATCCAACCAGCATTGTCCAATACATTTCAGAAATGCGGGAAACAGGTACCGCAGTGTTTAAATCTTAAAATATGCCTGTTCAAGCCTGAATTCTCAGTTTCCAAAGAATGAGAGACTCAGCTACAGCATCTGTGTCAGTATTGTACTTGCAAAACACATCTCATAGATGTTCAACTACTGATTAATTTAAAGTAAAATGTAGGATAGCAAATATTTGCACCTTTATTTCTCTGACTGTCTGGATACAGCAGAGAACTGACTCAGCACTGAGTAGTGAATGGGATTTGCAAGAGTAATCCTCAAGTGCAGTTATCAGAAACATAGCCTGAAAACAAAAGCCTGCCCTGTAGATCTGCCGGTTCTGTCCAAAAGCTTTGGGCATTGCCTGAGAGGTGGAAGAGAACAAAGCACCTGTGACAAGAGAAGGCCCAACTGGCACTTAGGAACCTTGTGGAGAAGAGCAAGTGTAAGGTGGAACAACATTTTCTCTGCAGGATTACCAGGTATCTCAAACAAGAAATTTAGCAGTAGTAGATTTATTTTAGTGGAAAAATGATTTCTTTTAGAAGACTTCAGTTTTGTAGAACTCTGAATATGCTGTAAATAGGTATCTGTTCCCTAAAAAAACCCACCAAAAAACAACAAACCCCAAACCAGCTTGCTTAAAAAATAAAAGCACTGGTTGATTGTATGTCTTATACATAAATCATTCATTTTATAAAAGCATTTCTGGTTTTTATGTGCCAGCCACACACATAATCAGTAATCCAGAACAGCTCTCCTCTTTACCGCATCAACTCCTACAGGCACTGGGGGTTCAGGCTTCCATTACTCTAAGGTAATCCAATTGTCTGCTGACATCAGTGCAGCCCCTGCTGTCACAGCTTGTATAACTGATTAGGGTTTGATAAATAGATCTGGTACAGATGCACGAGAAGAAACACTCACACTTGTGGGATAACAGGACAAAAATCTTACTACTAAGGTAATCAGAGAGCAAGAGGAAGACTTAAGGCAACAGGATTTTACATAATGACTTTTCAAGTCAGAATGACTTCTAAAGCTAAAATGGCATTCTGTTTTTTGTCACCTGCTTGTTTTTAAGACAGTTGTTAGTCTCTGGACACCTGTCTCGCAGCAGAACAATAGCAAGGAATTTGTAGTTAGGTGAGAGGAACTTACCAGACTCAAATGTTTCTTCATCTTGTTTAGTAATCCAGATAGCAAAGATATTAAAATAAATTAAAAATTTAATTCTTTTCCTCCTATAGAATTTCAGAATCAGCAATCAGTTTTCCAGCTCCTATCCGTCTGTCTTACTTTCCCCACTTCCCTCTACACTGAGGTGGCAAAATACAGCTCAACCATGCTTGAATTAACTGTCTGGTCTCTCTCCACCCAGTTCTACAGGATCACATCCCTCCATGAGAGCTTTCTGAATTACTTTGGGAGAAGGAAGAATGAGGTTTGCTGCTTTAGGGACCAAGTCAAGCCAGCAGTCTTCATATGTACTATTTACATGTGAAAACATATTCTTGCTCAGTGCCTAAAAATGTATTCTCCTGAGATGAGTTTCTAACAATCAATTGTCTGGGTTCTCCAAGACTACAATCCTCTGTGGCATTAAATCTACAATAGGCAAAAACTGTGGTAACATTAGAGCCACAGTCCAAAACATGTATCAAAACGGTTGGATCTCACTCAGGCAGATATTTTTGGGGTGGTCTCTCTTTTCGGCACAACACTTCACTATAAGCACTGTACACCATAACTGCAAATGGCTCATTTTAATACACTAGCATAGGATAAGATTTCCAGGGTATGAAAAGCAGAACGAGTAGTTAGTTTTATCTGGGAAACAAAACCAGGCTTTAACTAGCTACTGCCCTGAAGCAAACAGAAGAATCTCAAGTGAATTCAGTTACCTGTTTCCACACACTTCTCATCAATCTGCATGTCATCCTCTACAGATCAACACAAGGAAAAAAAATTCATCTGCATCAGAAAAACACTGCGGAGGGGAACCTTACAGATCTTACAAGACTGAACTCAGACATCAGAAAGAAAATATTTGAAGCTCATATCAAGCTTTAGACATCTGTAAGGATTTTAACACTGTTAACTCCAACTAACTGATGTTCCCTGACTTTAGTGAGCAAGAGGCTCTTCTTAAACTAGTGCTCCGAAGGCCTTGTGGCAGAGGCAAACACGTCTAACTTGAATTCTCCTTTAGAAACAATAAAAGGTTTAACATGGCTGTCACTCTGTTTATCCTGTAGATACCTATTTATTAAGTATTACTGTGACAGAATATAATTTTCCACTCACTCTCTTCTCTTGTAGCTTTTATAAGTGTGTTTCTTTCCAATATGCTTCACTCAAGGGAACTGTTTTGTTTGGTTGATTTTACTATTTTTACAAGGAAGAAAAGGATAAGATTGATTCAGCTCCCTCTCCATCCCCAGACCACATCAATTCACGTTCCTGAAATGCAGTCTCATGGGCTCAGGCAATCTCATGGGATCACAACACTGCACTGTTCGTGTGTTCTGTTCTTGAGTGCCCCTCCAGATAGGCCCAGTATGACCTATTTTCCAGTTACAGGGCAATTGTCAGGGCATCTGTCAACCATATTCTGCCCATATGTATCCTTTAAAGAAATACTCTCTTGGAACTGCTCAGGTCAGCTGTTGAAGATGGGAGAGAAAGAAGGAAAGGAAAAGAAAAAGAGGAAAAAGTAGTCTTTCCTTCCTCCAATCAACCCATCTAAACTGTCGGTTCCCTACCAGATAATGCAGAGCTTAAGTTTCCACTTTAAGACAATGTAAGCTTCTACTATTTCAAGTGAAAAAAGACTTGATTTCAATTATGCTAAGCACACAAAATGCCAAGAACTTGGGTTTCTTTTGCATGCATTTACCAAACTGCCTGATTTCTGGCAACTTTTAAAAAAGCCTATAAAACAATGTGCTATATTGATTCCAGGAACAGGAATGCAATGTTGTCCAGATATGATCTCCTACCTTCTTCCACAGTGCTTACTGCCCACAGCATATCCATTGAAGCAGTTAAAAGGCAATAAAATTACGGTGAAAGAGCGCTCCAGCTCTAACAAACAAAGCAGTAAGTGTGAGAAGAATCCTAGGCAATGAAACACACTCAATCTGGGAGTTATCAAAAGAGATATTTTATACTAATATAAAGAACCATGAAGAAAATGGAGAGAGAGAAAACAGGAAGAATGTTCTTTGTCTGGGAATAATAGCATGTTTACAGAAAGTTACAGTTGGCAGAGGATAATGTTTCTGGATTGTCACCATGAATAAACTCATGTGCAGCATAGGTTGTCTTAGACCTCAAGGAAAAAGTTCTGTCTTTCTCTCAGTAGTTTTGATGACAAAGAAACATTCTAAACATATTGCAGGCATCTTCCTATGCAGAACTGTTATCTGTGTTCCTCGAAAGCCAGGCTAGTACAATTGTCACCTCAGACTTATTCACACCCAATTCTCCTAGAGAGAACTGGCTCTCCTAGAGAGCTCCTAGATCTTACAGACTTCAGGAGTTGAATTCACAGGTTCTCTCACAGTCAGATCCCAAGTACACTAGAAAAAACAACTACCTCCACCAGTACTTCAGGTACAACTACGATTAAGTATTTGTTTTCCTGGGGATAGTTAACACACTTCTGAGGTTACAATCTAGCTCCAGAAACAATGTCTTTGAATTAAATTGAATTGTATGACCTTCTATTTCAGTATCCCTGGAAACAGAGACAAGACTGACCTTTCTTTCCTACTCTACCATTCAAATAACTTTTCACTCACACATTGATGATTTGAGACAGAGATGGGGCTGGAAAGGCTGAGACCACCAGAATTCTCGCTGCTTCCTACATAGAAATAAATTTATCACAGTTAAACAAAATAGTCCACAAGCACATTATGCTCCAGTCAGATTGACAGCTTACAAATAAGATCAATCAGTACTGAGCTGATAGAAGACACCGAGAATGGAAACATTACCTATGTTTTAGCCCACTGCAAAGTCCTCAAAGAAAGCCGACATGCTACCAGAACTATTTAAAGAAAATTTCCAAATCATCAGCCCAAAAGTATTTAGAGTATTTTGAGTTTATATATAAGGACAGGAAGATAAGCCATAATGTGGTACGGACTCCTGGAAGTAGGAAAGTGTGCTACTGCTATGGGTAGTAGTACTACTGCCGCTGTTACTACACAGAGCCTCTTGCTTGCAGCCACAGTCACAACCTAGTTTGATTTCCACCTTCATTAGACAGACCACAGCTAGGTTTGGATATAGTACAAACCAAAGTTTATCATCTACAATTGCATGGCCTTATGTTTTCCTGAGGATAACACAGACAGGACACATGGTTAGGGGATCAAACTGAAAAGTGTCCTACAGGAGTTTTACCTACTCCATTTCTGAAAGCACGTAGTGTAAAAATAACAGACTATTTATGCAGAAAATAATAGGCAAGGGATCCTTGTTCTTCCTTCAGCATGTTTTTTTGTTTCTCTCTTTTCTTTTAATCTGGTCTACTCAGTTTTAACCAAAGCTGAAGAGGTTGTTCATGCCACACAGGACATCGTTAAAAAAATAGTTTCTTGATACAGCCGTGCCCTTATACTATATGTTTAGTATCCCACTCTTCTCAGGTGTTTTCAAAAGCTCGTTCTCACATAGGCACTCTTAGGGGAAGGAAAGCAAGAAGTCAGAGAACAGAAAGGACAAAGACGTTTGTCAGATGTCACTCTGAATCATACTGCTATATAACTTCTGAAAGTTTTAAACAGCAAAGTCTGAATAACTGGCTACTTTTTGAACTGGAAATCAGAAAAATTAAGACTTCTTTACCTTTTAAGAAGATGATTTGAGGGTATAAGACCAGCACAGGCACTGAGATCTGAAACTTTCCTGGCCTGCCACCAGAGAGCATCATTCTGGTCCACAATCTGGAGTATTTCACCCTTCTTAAAAGGCAAACCTGCGTCAGCACATGGTATAGCAGGATCTTGCAAGGGCCAGTAATCTGCCATTGCTCGCACATAGAGCTGGTAAAGAAAATATACATGAGTAAGCGGAAGCCATGTTTAGAACAGCTACAACATGAGCTTTATAATCACAGGGCCAGATATTGCTGCTACTTAAGTCTATTCGTGATGAGTCAAAGTTATAAAAACAAGATCCAAGTCCCAAACCCTATCTGTTCATTAAGGGAGAAAAGAAAAGAATCTTGTACATTGTGAAAAGAATTGACCTTCAACCTGTAGGTCACTCTGAAAATGTCTTCATTACCTTTAACACAACTGTATTTCAGCTTACTATCTTTACTGTCTCAGCAGTAGCAATAGCATCCTGTTAGCTGAGAGGTAGCCATGAAGGCGAGTAATGCTTTAAGGATTGCAATAAAATTCTAAGTGACAGCATTTCTTTGTATCACACCATTAGACATTATGGGGGTAGCTGTTTGCAGTAACAATTCGGAAAAAAAGAATGTCTCTTACTGTTGTTTGGTTGCTGACAGGCCGATCAGAAACTGGAATTAATTTGAACATAATTGTCCCCTGAGACAGGGCCTAAATGATTAAAAAAGGATTGAAATATGACTGGTATTCAACTCAAATAATGAAACATCAGCAGCACAAACTTAACACAACATGGTTTTGAGGTTACTATAATGTCTATATTACAAATAGAATTTAGGCAGACAGGGTCAATATGATAATACTGTATTTTTTTCCAAAAGGAAACTCAAGAATGAAACTTCAAATTCTTGCTAAATATTTTTCATTCAATGAAATCTATGTTTCATTATAAATATATACAATTTCAACATTAATTGATACCAAACTTTTGTACTGAAATCTAATTTAAATTAGCGGCAGGGTCTGGTTAGACAAGTGATGTAAAGGGGGGAGGAAAAAAAATATTTAAGAATTAAGCTTTCCAATGCAGCTTATATTTCTTATACCTAGAAGTAGTACAATCAAGGAAATAACACATAGAAAGACTTGATACTGGTTACATATAGCAATACCTTACTGACTGGCACTAACACTTTGCAGTGAAGAACCCTGAAAGACTGTGGGTAAAATGATGAGTAACAGGGACAGGTCAACAGATTTCTTCATGAGAATTCTGACAACAGTAATTATCACTGCCCTTTTTTTCAAGGCGAGGTATGTAGCTTACAAGCTTATTCACTCTGCTTTAGTGCATTTTGTAACATGGACTCTTATTAGAACACCACCTTTCCATGACTTTCTTGTGGAATATTAACTGAGTGGAACTTCCAGAAAAATTAGGAATCAGTAAAGTCTGAATAAATTAATATTTTCCCCAGAAGCTGTAGGTGAAATTAAGGAATTAGGCCACAATTAAGTTAATTTCTGTGCAGAACAGGGGTTAGATTGAATTCTGGTTTCATACATTCTGATTTCATGAGCAATTGTGAACTTCACCCACAGTAAGGAATCTGAATTTTCTGTTAAAAACGTCAGACTTTCTCTTCTAAGAGTGTGAGTGAGTGAGTGAGTGTAAGAAAGAGAAACAGCATATAGTTACTCTTAAGGTACAAAGTAGAAAAAAGATTCAATACCAGAATATTAATAACTTGCTCAGGCTCAAGTCCCTCAACAGGAACTCCATTTACTTCTACCAGTTTGTCTCCAGCATACAGCAACCCTACAGTGAAAACAAAGATGAAAGCAGCAGCAGAGTTTCAGCCACAGCATGGATTATCTTGGGTAGGTGAGGTGGGGACACAAAGATATACCACAGCTTTGGAAGTCAGCATTAAAAGTTTCCATACATCAGGTATGCAGGAAGACATTTTGGAGTTAGGCTATATTGCCCCTGGATAGGACTGCAGACTTCTACGGGTCACAAGAAGCTTGCATGCTGCAGTTTTTTTATTTCCTCCCACCTCCCCCATACAACATATTTACAATCTATTGATGATTTGCCTTAAAAGCAGCAGAAACATTTTAATATAGCTCCATTTCCCAAAGTAATTTCTGAACCTATTCTAGCTAAACCCATTATATTAATAGACCGTGAGACTTGCAGTCAGACCCTTAAAAATTCCAGACGCAGTGGGAGGCCTTGGGACTCCTCTCTGTCCTTTACAAAGTCTTTACAATATTGTTTACTTCTACATTTTCCTTCAGCTCAATTAAAACATTAATCAAACCAGGAAGTTAATCATCTATTGTCTACAGTTTGTGTTTTCTTCTTTATACAACGGCCAGAAAATACTAAAAAGAACTATTTTATAATGATTACAGTTCAATTTTACTTCTGATGTTTTACATTTTAGTTATGTTACGTTTCCCAAGGAGTGTGGAACACCTTTAATCCTAGGATGGCAAAGTAGTAACATTTCCAAGGAAACTCCTTGGAAGATTGCTTAGCAACTAGTGCTACCAAAGTGTTTAATAGACTCGTGCCCTGAGCAGACAAGGCACTGAAGAAGTAATACTACATATTCCTTATCTTATAGAATCAGACTACTGATGTTTTCCATTTCTCCATTAGGGAATGAGCTGCTGGTATTCATACTACGCTGCAGTTTGGGATATTCCTGATCGATCTCATGATCTCATTTATCCAGGTATTGGTGCCAAGAATACATAATGAAAACTGGATTTGTACCTCAACTCAGTCTCAAATATAGCACATTCATATGAAAATTAATGAAACCAGAATCAAAGTCACTGCAATGTATCATTATTTACAGTGCTGTTCAATGTACACATCTTCTTGCTCTATGATGGAAGACTAATTGTAGAAGCGAAGCTATTATCTTACTTCAAATATCTTATTTCAAATTTAATTTTTTGTATTACTGTGTTTCAAATTATACGTACCACTTCTGTCTGCTAGCCCACCATGGATCACACGGGCAACCGTTATGTCACCTGTTATCTCATGGCGTTTAATGGTGGCACCCTGGCAAATAAAAACAAAGAAAAAACACACTGATCACTGAAGAATGTCCCCACAAGTTTCCTTTCACATCACAAGTCTGACCTTCGCAATGATAAAAAGGCATTGGAAGATACAGCCTTTTTAACAGCACACAGATCTAGTGATAACGTATCATTATTAGTACTAAGTCCTTCAATGTCTTCAACTTCCATCATACTAAAATAACCTCATTGACCTACTGTAAGAAATCTTTTCTGTCTCAAATATTACAGCTATCTTTTCCTAAAACAGTTAAGCTGTACGATGTTTTCCGCCTATAAGCACAAAGTATTTCTAAAGAACCTTTCAGAGTCTCTCCTCCCTTCCTTAGTACTTTGGCCAAGGGAGTAACTCTCAATCCTATTTGCATTTTCATGATATGAGATAAAAACATCTGCCAAATGTTCAAACCCTGAGCAGACAAGGGTTTGAACCTGCTCTAGTTGCCCCCACACTGAGCAGGGCTACATGGTCTGCTGAGGCCCTTTCCAACCTCAACAATTCTTGTCATTCTATAAAACAATCTCTGCACACAATCTCTGCGACGTTTCTGGAAAGAAACCAATATGCATGTGATGCATTATCAATGCTTGTGTAAGTTAGTTAAGATAATTTGACAGACATAGAAAGCTCTCTCACCAGAGGCTGGTTGTTTTTCACTAAGCAGACAATCCTCATAGCTTCCTCATTTTCAGGTATGTTGTCTGGCAGTGGTGGAAGAGTTGGTTCAAAATCTTTCTGGGCCACAGTATCATGAGCAGATAGCAAGGCCTGTTACAAACAAAAACAAGCAAACCAACCAACCATAAGCCAAGATCACACAATAGAACAGCTTTAAATGGTGACTGGACAGAAAACAGAAACCAGTGAATAAGTTCCTATGTGAACATAGATCCCTTTCACACATTGACATTTTCTTCTTTCCACTTGGAAACTCAAACTGAAAAGTTTTAAGAACAGTTCCTCTCTCTGCTTCTGGAAAACTTACAAAAGATGAAACTTTTTACCCTACCCTTTTGGAGCTGTAGGGTAAAAAATGCAGATTTTGCAATTAGAAAGAAAATTTGGTTTTATATGTCTGCATCAACTGCTCAGAATTTAACTTTGTAAGAAAAATCTCTCTCAAACATAGCCCTTAAAATGGAGTCCACATCTGACTTCACAACTAGGTTAGCACATGACTAGGAAACTGTCTCTTGTGGCTCCTTTGCCATTTCTTGTGAGCAGCTGGCCATCTGTTTCCATTCCCACTGCACACAGCTCTGTGAGCAAACTTTTTTCTTTCCTTAAGCAGGACTTGCCTTTAAGTGTGGAGCTCGCAGTAGTCGTCTTAGCTCTTTGATCTCTCCGGACTGAGGGGCTTCACGCAGTAACTCTACCACCTGATAAATGTGAGAGAGAAAGCATGGAGACTGGTTCTGGAGGACAATTAATTTAGAAAGCTCTAAATTGAATTTAGAGAAATATGCTATGGTGAGAGTATTAAGCCCCCCATGTTGTATGACTCAAAGCCTATCCATATGGTTTGCTCTAGAATTGGGCAGTATGACCACAGCTGCACAACACTCAGCTAGGCTTAATTTAGTTTGGGCACAGTACCATGTGCTCTAAATTAGTTTTTTTTCCTATGCCTCAACCAATTTCATCACTAGTCTCAGTTTCTCCACTTAGTCATTAACTCTCCCACTAATTCAGAAAATTAAGAATTAATCAGCTATTATGATTAGAAAAAAACAAAACGCTTTTCAAAATCCTCATGTGAGACTGCTTGGTTGTAGCCATAACACTGAACCACACCGTTACATGAGAAGAAAAATATATGACCAGTGGTTAAAAAAATGATGTATTCATCACACTGGGCAGGGCTCATGCAGTCTAGTGATCACAGCTGTAAGCATTTCTCACGCTCCCCTCTCAACACAGTAACAGTTATCAAGTAGTTTTCCAAACGTGTGAGGAGAGAATATGTCAAGTTTATATAGTGCACTCAGACCTGAGACACAAAACAAATACCAGAACACACAGTGCAGCTAAGCTGACTAATTTGGTATGGGTAAGTAAAGCAATACACTATTATACAGAGTCTTACCTCACGAGTCAATGCACGCGCCTGCAGCGTGACAGGAGCTGGCCTTTTTCCGAGGTAGTGTTGGAGGCATTCATAAATCTATTGCATGCCATGATAGACAAGAACATGATCCGTTCACATCATTATATAGATACATACATAACACACAATGGACAATATTGTATTTCTAGGAAATTGTGAGTCCAACTAGAGCCAAAGAGCTTGCAATCTCAATCTTTAATGCCTAATGCATCTGGAATCAAGTCTATAATTCATTGTCATTCATATTATCATCCAGCTAGCCCATTATGCTGTAGTTTTGAATTTTCCAATAAGAAACGCTGATTACATAGGACAATAGCCTGATACCATCAATTCTCTGACTTGTTTCCTTCCCCTAGTCGCAGGCCTGATTAACAAAGTAAATTTAACTTAAAACAAAATAAATTGCTCTATTTAAAATTGCTTTATGGACAGTCTTATCCACTGCAAGCTTTTCTTCTTTAAAATGTAAAGATTTAAAAAATCCTTGTTAGAGGAAAAGCAGAAATTGTACAGAATTTGTCTCATAGATACAATACTGCTCAAGAGAGAAACACCAGCTAAAACTCTGTTCTATAACAAAATAAAATCTTCAACTACACATCAGACCAGCGTGGGCAAAACCAAAAAATATAATTTCACAAGCATCCATGCCAAATAGTGGGCTGCATAGCCATACAGAGATTTAAGAATAGAAAAGACAGCTGAGCGGTGCTGTGTTCAGCCTGTCTCCATCTCCCTGGCCTTAATAAGGACATGTAAAGTAGGAGAGCTTTAATGTCTAGGACGTTACGAAAGATAATACTTTTTTTTTTTCTTTAAAGCAAAGGTGGTTTTGTTCACCTTGACTGCTGACGTTAGGATTGAAATTAGGACTATCAGCACTTAGTGTAAATAAGCATTTATTGTCCTGATACGCCAAAAATAAAGTAGCTATCCCCCTACAGATTGTTCTCTAGGAAACCTTTGCCTGCACAGGTGAATATTACTTTACCTTTAAAAGTGCTTGCAGCCAGCGAGATCTGAGCAGGTCATATAACATGCCAACGCCATTGACATCTCTTTTACAGAGCAAACTCAGTTCTTGTAGCACTAGAGTCAGAACATGAGATACACCTGAGCCCAAGAAACAGAAAAGCGCAAGACATTTCAGTACAAACAGAAGACCAACCAAAGCCAAAGAGTGACCCAGGCCTCTGAAAAGCACCTTTCCTCAGTTTATACTTTGAAAAAATGCACCCATTTCCTGTCTGCTTTGCTTGTTTCCTGCAATCGACTCTGTTGCAGAAGAGCTTTATTTTATTATGTTATTAACCAGCAGGGTTAGGTAGCAACTTTCAACTGACCTGTGAGAAAAACACACAGGGAATCTCACACATATCAGTCTGGGTTCAAGCTCGTACCTCCTACTGAGAAGAGGTAAACATAAAAAGTTGCCTAGTTCATTTTATACGCTTTTCTTTTGGATGACCCACACAGTGGGAACCATCTCTTTTTCTCCACTCTTGAGAAATGCAGACATTTTGGAGAATATCACTATTGAAAATGCAAATTCCTGCCAAATGCATACCATTGTCACAGACACCCACAACACGTCCTAGGAAAGGGAAAGAACCGTTCTTACTATTAGAAGCAGCACTTGATCTGTTAGGAACAGTATTCTAACACAGTGGAAACCCGAAAAATCCAGTGTCTTTCTAAAATCTCAAGGAGGCAGAAACTGAGAGGTGACAAATAGATAAAATGTTACACAAAGTCAGGCCTAGATACAAACTGGAATTTTGTGAGTGCATGGAATTTAATTTTACCTCAGAAATGACAACAGATCATTCCTGGCATGTGGCAACTCTTCCCAAGAAATACAATGTTTATAACAGCACTAGTACAATACCATACCAAATGCTGGGAGTTGGATTCATTAAACTACATGGGTTCTTAAAAAGACCATAAGAGTTGGATGCTGGACTCCCACTGAATGTCAAGGGAAAGTTCGTTCTCAACTCCTGTGTATTTTGGTAAGCACAAGCTGTCTCTTTGTTTTTTAGTGCCAACGGAATCACACACTATGATTGTAACTGGAGACTTTCCTTTATATTTATTGGATTACAACATTAAACTTGTCATGTTTCAGTGAGTAATATTATAATACAAGAAAAATGTTGAAATAAACCCAAGACACTAAGAGCTTCTAAAGTTACATCAGACAAAGTCGAAACAATAATTTCTTAAAATGAAAGCTCATCCAGCAGACCCAGAATAGCTGAGTACTCTCCACTGCTGGCACTATCATCAGCAGCTATCATCCAGTCACCACAGCTAACATAAACATGGAAGCCCTTCTTTACATACTTCTCTCCTGAGAACAATATTTATAGGCATCGGCAGACAATTGTTTCCTGTATCAGCTCTAGACCTCGATGTTACCAACGCTTACGTGAGATCTATCTTGAACTTTAGTTTCACTGAGGTATTTTCCTTATGCATGAATTTACACAGGTACTTGCCTGCTAAGTTTCTGCAGGTGGGACTTTTGCCTCAATCATCAGTCAGCATTATTGAGTATCCAAACTGGGAAAGCCTGGAAATGTACCTCATTATCAAAAGCAGCAGCTGTTTCTGGAAAGCAGACACCTAAGCACTTACAAAAATGATAAACTCGGTGAACCCTGATTGTGAGCCCCACAGGGAAATATCTCCCAAAACACCGTTAACTTAAAAGGATTTTATTCTACAGGAACTTCCTAGAGCCTAATAGAACATTACCTTTGGTAGAGACACTTTTTAAGATCTTTTCCACATTACTGGTTGCCTCTTTTTGAGATGACTTGTACTCACTATCTCCTGGAATGCTATCCCTATGTCAAACTGGGCTCAAATAGACCAAGATGTTCCATACAGAAGCACAAACCTTCAAAAAACAGCAAATCCTTTCCTTAAGCAAAAAAAGCCTTGCAGTTATTAGTAACTCTTGATACAGCTGCAGAGACCCTGGACTTTATAAGCCAGAAACAAACACCAGGTATTCTCTTCTGATGCTCTCTAAATTAACTGCATACCACCATTAAACATCAAGAATCATTCCAGTTATTAAGTAGTAATACTTCTAGATAAGTTAATCCCTCTCATGACTCAATGGAAGAAGAGTTACAAGGACCAAGGAATAAAACTTTATGTCAGTTTTCCTTCTCTTAAAAAAAGACGTAAAAGTTATGAGTACCATTATCTTGACTGCAGACTGCTGGCACCTCCATTTCTTCCTTTATTCAAGGAGATTCCACCCACTTCTTTGAGTACTGCATTCACGCCAAGTAGGCTTCACAAAGATAGATGCTGAACTAGGGGAAAAAGCACACTCTCATCAGAATACTGTCAGGTATTTTAGATTGATAAGAAAGCAGAATTTAAAAGAAGGGGGCAACCATTCATATTTGAAGTGCACGGCTGGTTGCAAGCATAAGTTAAATACGAGTCCCAGCTGTAAATTCAGTCACCCACCAGCATCCAAAATGCAGCCAGACAAACCTCACCTGCAATGTGACATTTTATTTCCTTCATGGAATTGTCATCAGTTTGCTTCATTAAGCCATATAAAATAACAAGCTAGTTGGTACATCTTCTGTTCCCCAACTTTTTAAATGTGCTACCATGGAAATGTATAATTTTTTCCAAAGACTTTTAAAGCTTGTTTTATATAAATATAGCTTGGAAAATAATCACATTCAATAACATATTACATTTAATTCCTCTTGCTATTGACAAAATATTAAAATTGAAAAACACTGGAGTTTCTACTGAATTTTCATTGAGCAAGGACACGATTTTATCACTGTTAGAATATAAGGTCTTTGAAGGATTTGTTCCACAAAGATTTTGTATTTTCCTCTATTTCCTCACAGAATTAAAACACAAAAAAACTCAAATCCAAATAAAAACCCCCCACACCTTACCTTACTGGTATCATCATTTCTCTCAGGCAATTTATAGTTGGTTGTTACTTTTAAAGATAAGAGTCAAAGAAGTTATTTGCTAATCTGAAAAAAACCCTTCTATATTATGTTTCATTATAAAAAGCAGCATATACTGCCTTACTGGGTTTTTTTCAAATTTTAAATTTTAAAGTAGGAATTTTTAAGTAATGCAGGAAGCCAACACTTAACACTAATTAATCAGTAGCCATGTTGCACTGAACTTCTAAATTTTCTTCTAAATTCCTTCCCTCCCTTAAACTTCTGTGACAACCTGTCACTAACCTATAATGTTCCCTTAAACTAAAAATGGAGGGAGATCTCCAATCTACTGCTAATAGGAAACAGTGCAGTGCAAGATTGCTTCAGAGAATTCTCAGAACGCTTCTCTGCAAACAAGTAGGGAAATTCCCCAGGGAACACCGTATGGTGCATTTACACCCCAAAGCATCAGGATATATGAAAGATCTGAAGTAATTCAGAATCTTCATTACATCCTAGTTGATCTAACTTCAAATCACATTTGATACAAGTTTGAAGATACTGTCATGATTACTAGTATTGTAAGATTACTCTTAAAAAGCTAAACACTTGAACTGGTCACCCAAGAGATGATTTAGGGTGCAAGTTAAAAAACCTGTAACATCAGGTACCTGAGCACCCAAGCCAAAAGGAACCACAGTGCGACACTGCATGCACAGTGAATGCCTTACCAAATTCTGTTAAATATACAGTAGTTTATCTCCTGGATTAGTAAAGCAAAAAGGCAGCCATTTCCCTCTAGGTTGTTCTGTGGGCAGAAAACATCAAAGGTACAAGCAGGAAAAGTATTATCTCGATCTGCTTATAAAAGCAGAAGGCGTTACTGTCACTTTTACTGCACTCCTTACTACTTATTTTTAGCACATGCTTCCTCTCTCCTGTTAAATCATAAAACTGCTTTCAAAAGGCAGTGGAAATTTAGGGGCGGGGGAATCAGAAGTTATGAGATTATGATTCAAACATTTTATTACTGTGTATTGCTAATTAATTTCAAATTACCTCTACAGGATACTCTTATTGAAATTCCAATCCAAAGATTCCTTTTAAAATTAGGTTTTCTTCTTTCAAACACTAACAAAAATATAACAAAAATATAGTTTGATCCTCCCCCAGTACCCAATGCAACATTTCCATTTCAGTGTCACATTACACTGCACATTCATTTTTCCACTGGGAACAACTATTTTTCATATTTTATGAATGTAACACTTATTCCTTCTACCACACATCCACTGGGAACTGGGGTTTGAGCTGCAATTACTTCATTTTTTTCAATAGTCTGAATTCTGTTCCTTTAAGAGTTTGCCTTCCCCTTTGTTAAGCTTAGTTGATCTGCCTAATGATGGATTTAAAGCAGGCCATATAAGTCTAGTCATGAATACCTGTTTCTTAATTACTGAAGACATTAGGAGCAGGACAGAAATCTTTACTGTGGGATGGTACAGACATGGAAAGAGGAATCCCTATGTTGCAAAGTACATTCAGGACAGTGGCGCTCCTCGTTTTCACTGAGTAAGAGGAATATGAGAACAAGAACCCCCCGTTTTGGTTGATCTCTGCCCTGCCTGCCCCTCTCCCCTTTTTGGAAACGAAGAGTCTATAGCTCCACATCCAGTTGCAGAAGCATTTACATAGAGATGGTTCTCAATCTGTGAGTTATGTCCAAAAGGAAGCTTCTTCTCACAGCTTATCTCATAAGCTATGCTTCAGAAGCCTATCATTATTACTAATTCTAGAGCTTCTCTGGCTTTTATAACTATTTTTTTCAGATTTTTCAAGAACTAAAGAGGGACCCTGCTGATGTCTGTTGGTTCCCAAGTACAACGGCTGTTTACTTTGCTTTATATTCCACACAGACACCCAACAGCATACTCCCAATGGAAAATTCTGATCACAGTTTTGTGGTAAAGGATGTTTGAAGACAAAAGAAAAGAGCATGTCGAAACATTTCAGATGGACTATATGGGGGGCAACTCCTGATTTATATGTTATATTTCACATACTGACCAAGTCCAGATTAAAAAAAATCTCATCAGATACATCCCTCAAAAAAAACCTCAAAATAGCCCAACTTTTTTCCCCTTAAAAAAGAATAAATGAGTAAAATCCCTGTTATAATACAGCTGGGCTTTCTGGGACAACTCCCCTAACCCTAGGTGAATTTGTTTGGCCAACTCACATCTACAAATATATTCTGGTTGTCAACTGTGATCAACTTTATTTATTACTATGCATCTGTTACCAGATGTATGATTTTATAGCAGTTGGTTCACTCAAAGCACGTACAACTTTTATCTATAAAAATACTCAGCCAGCCAGAAGGCTCCCAAGACATTGTACTTACAGCACCTTCCCATTCAACAAACACCAGTTCTCTCCAGAATAAAACTCCAGTTATTTTAAGCCTAGATCAGGCTTTTCCTATGTTTTGTCCTATTTAGCTTCAAAGCATCAGACTGCATGCCCTTAAAGTAGGGTGGGATCCTGCAAACACATATAGGGAAACGTGAAAGACTTTTTGGTTTAACTAGTTAAAAGAAAGTTTAGAAGATCCCTTAACCTCAAAATAGACAAGCAAAGCCCCTCAATTTTTCTAGAAGACTCCTCAGATGCATACTGAAAACTAAATCTCATGTGATAACTGTAGTGAAATTACCATAATCTTAAAACCTGCTTTGTTCAAGTAGTGTTGTCTACCATTCCAGCATGTCACCATATTGACAATTAGCATTGCTTATATTCTGTTACAAAACAGAGAAGTTTAAAGGAAAAGAGGAAAAAAAAAAATAACCACCACCGTCTGCAGTGTAGCCTTAGGAATACCTTAATCAAGGTCCCTTTTAGCCTTTGGGAGCTGGATCATATTTATTTCTTCTTAGCTAGGACAGATCTTCCCCAGCACAGTGACTTGGAATGGGAAAGACATAAACGAAAGCAAGCAAGTCACCCTGTTGCTGTCAAAGGAGTAGTATTTTACAATCTTCTACTGAACAGTTATTTCATTTTTAAATACACCACTGAAAATCATTCTGCAACCAGGGACAAAGAAGAACGTTTCTAGAGATGCTAAAATACTTCCAGTTCTGCTAAAATACTAACCAATATTGTTACCGCTTTAAAATACTCGTGAGATTAATTTATTTTTTTTTCCACAGAGCTTCGTAGCTCCTGGTATCGCTACAACTTCTGTAGAGAAGAGATGTGGGATTAACTTGAGTGTGTTTAGAAGTTTTAGACACACTGTTTGTTGTGAAGGTTGACCTCAGATTTCCAAGAAAACCTGGGAAAGCTACTGAATGCTGATAGCTTGCCTTTTGGGGTGAAATCCTTGGAAATAACTATCAGAGAGCCTCTAGGGTTAATAATAAACACAGAGTTAGAATTCCATCCATTGTTGCCTTTTTAAGCTACAGAGTTTATACTCACACTGACAGAAGCAGCATTTCAATGTGAAAATCTGTCAAGTTATTAGCAAACACAGCTCACCTCATTCATAAAGTAGTAGCTGTTTCATGTTTTCACACAACAAAAGGAAAGCCACTTCCAACCGTGAAGCCTGGTTTCAGCAGCTGTCAGCAACAGATGATGAATAAGTCCTTACCAGAAGAGAGTAAGAATAATATCTTGCTTCTGTGCAGTTCTTTAGAGAAAGACCTACTAAATTGCTTGCTTAGGGGGAAAGGTCAGAGTTCAAACAAACTTATAACTACTACTGTGCCTTCATTTCCCAAGACACATATCTACACAGACTATAAGGCCAGAGCTCAGGGTCTCCTCATCCCAGGGATCTAAATAAATTAGATGGAAGTTCTTACTAAAAGGCTTACTTGACTAATCTCCCGGCCAGCGTAAGGTCCTTCCCATTCACATGTATTGCACACAATTACAGATGCTCATTAGTAGAAGACGTTTCTCTTTGCCCGTTATTAGGGGCAGAACTGGATACCCATGCTGAGCGTGCCAGAATTCAGAGTCAAAAGGAGTGTGTCACCTCATGTCTACAAACATCAGTCATCCCAAATTTGGGCTACGGGGCTTACTTCCTTAAGCAGTAGAATATGAAATTCCTTGAGCCTATTTGTCAGACAGACCAGAAGGTCTTATTGATAGAAGGCTAGAGTTGCAAGGGAACCCAAGCCCTGCGTTTAATACAGTTCTCAGAATTGTCTTCAAATGGACAATTTTGGATGCTGTCAAGCCTCTGAAGGGGACACCACCACAGAACCCGACATTCAGAACATCAACCCTCCTGCTGTTATAAGCTTCTTTGGTTAAGATGCTTGGCAAGGTTATTGAGCATTTTTAACAAGGAAAACTACTTGTATCTTTAAATTTATCAAAATTAATGATTTGGCTTATTGAAGACTGGGAATTAGCTTGAGGGCAGGGAACACTCTGAGGAAGCTTTTATTGCAAATTAGCCACTATAAATCAGCAAACCGAGTAGGCAAAAAATAGTATTGAGACATTCAGCATCTCTTGAATGACATGCCCCATTCAGCACTTTTTTGTTCTGCATTAAATAAACTTAATTAGGTTTGTCTCATCACCGAAGTCTGTCAGCTTCTTTTTCTAGTCCATCTTGCTTTTCGTATACTTTTTGAGACTTGAAAGTGTTTTCATTAAAAAAGCAAGCCTAAATATTAGGGGAATAAAATGACACATTTTAAGCAAAGGTTGAGACGTATCCTTTGAAACCATAGATCCTTATCTTGACCCAAGAACCACTTACTGCAAGTCTGAGGTGGTACAGGTTAAAAAAAGACTGATTAAATTTTATGTTCGTGTAAGGCATTCTGTGACATTTGGATAATCACACCTGCATATGTAAGGTTGCCGATGGAACAAGTTATGCTATTACTCTTTGTAATCAGATATATTCAGCGATGATTCATTCTGCCTCCTGCTAAAACAAAAGCGTACAGCTCCAGTGGTGGTGCGAGTATCTTATTTACACGGGGGTAACTGCCACTAGCATGTCGCCTCCTAAAAGAGCAGCGCATTCCAAGAGAATGGCCAAGAGAAGAACACTTGGGAGCAGCGCACCAGTCATGTGAGGCAGCCAGCTTTACTTCCAGCTGTTTACTGCCAACAGCTTGGGCTTACTAAAAAAACCAAAAAACGATCCAAACAACAACCACCTGACAACATCAACACATTGACACTAAATCAACTTAGAAGTACATGGCTAGGCGGTTCAAAGAAAGGATTTATTTTACAGTCCCAGATCAGTCACGTATCTTGCTTCAACATTATCTCTCACCATACCAGAACAGGTAGATCCCTAAACTGCTTCTAACGAGTACAGTTAGAAAGTTAATGTACTTTCGGCACAATGAGTCAATAATGTATAGCATCTGGCATTCAAGTCAGAATACTTTGTGAAGATTAGGAGTGAGGAAAAAATTCTCTTTTGAGCTCCTGCTCCCCATTCATACATCTCTCTAATATTTAGCTAATGGGAATTAAACAGGTAACACAAGTTGAATTAGCTTTGCCATGGCTATTAGAAGAAACTAAATTTCGCAGTTGCATGGGGGAAATGCATCCGTGCAGTACAATGGTTTCAGTAGGGTGCATATTTTCTTACCTGCAAACACTGCAGAATACACCATGTTCAGCTCCTGCAGGATTTCCAGAGGGAAAGAGTATTTGTGGGATGTTAGTAAGCAAGTAACCTCACTGCCCGAGCTAATCTATGCACATCCTCTCCTTTCTAATCCGCAGAAACCTAACCTTAGAACTACTCATTACCAGGGAGAAGAGAACAAATCCCCTTAACCCTTTTCTTGCATAAAAAGCCTACTTTAAGTTGTCTCCCACTTAAGTAGTTTCTTATTCTCAGCAACTTTCCCAGTCAATAGGGCGCTCAGCTCTTAGGGTCTGTCTTCAGCTACCATGGCTGCAATTCCAATGAGAATCGGTAATACCATGACATTGATCTTCCGCTGCTGGGTACGGGATTTCTGCTGCACCACAAGAAATATCCGGCTTTCAATTTCAGGAAAAAAAAGAGGTAAAGATGAGAAAAAAGTAATTACCATGAAGCGATACAGACAGAGGAATCCTGCAGGTTAACTAATTTCTTTGTTAGCTACAGAAATCAAAGCTGGTCTGTACTGATTTCCTAATGCATCACAGCCCACGTAGGCTGTAAAGTGGAATCTGTGTCAGAAGCACATTTAATCCTAGGATTCTCTTCAGCTAATAACTGCGCTATATATCAGAAAGGCCAAAAATAATCCAGGCCAGGCTGCCTGCTTCCATTAATCAGCAAGCTAAATTTATATGCTATATCACTATTTTTATGAGAGGTTGCGTGTGTTTATATATACATATCTATATAAAAATATGTAAAAGCTGTCGTATTCTTTTAGTTCTCAACTTTGCAATATTCAGTGAATGAAATGAAACATTTGAAGTTGCTACGTATCAGGTAGATACACTTCCTTCTTGAAAGGCAGAAAGATTATAGAAAAACTTCCCATCTCTAGGACATTCTCAGTTTAAGGCACAGAATCAGTGTGGGAGTAAGGTCATATGAAACAAAGCTTTTTGCATATCAAAGCTGAGGATTAAAATCGTTCCTTTCTTCCAAAACATCTGAAGACAACAAACACTGACCCTGAACAGTTGCAGGAGAAAAAAAAAAATAGTTAAAAAAAATTAAACCTGTTTTTACTGATTACACTTCTACAAAAGGTGAAATAAATCCTGAATTCGGATCTTTGCAGATGAAAATGATTGCCACTGATTTACTCAGCTGTTCAGCATAGCTCCTTTTCAAAGAGCAGTTCTGCTCCTACGCGTTTCAGTTAAATATGTTTTGTACATTGACTTTTAAGAGACGATTGCACAGAAAGACTGCATCTAGCACAAAAGAGCAACTGTTCGAATGTTGGAAGTGTCAAAAATATTAAGTGTTGGAATGTTGGAAGTTCCAAGTGTTGGAATGGAAGGATACAGACTCTTCAGGAAGGACAGGCAGGGGAAACAAGGAGGGGTGTCACCTTCTATATCAATGACCAGCTGGAGTGCATGGAGCTCCTTCTGGCGATGGACGAGGAGCCCACCGAGAGCTTATGGGTCAGGATTAAAGGGAGAGATGAGGTTACAGTGGGGGTCTGCTACAGGCCACCTGATCAGGAAGACCAAGTGGATGAGGCCCTCTATAGACAGATAGGAGCAGCCTCACGTTCACAAGCCCTGGTCCTTATGGGGGACTTCATATTGGAGGGACAACACAGGAGGGCATAAGCAATCCAGGAGATTCCTGGAATGCATTGATGATAACTTCCTTCTCCAAGTGATAGAGCAGCCAACGAGGAGAGGTACCATGCTGGACCTTATTCTCATCAAGGAGGGACTGGTGGGGAACGTGAATGGACCACTTGGTGGATAAGGAATCGGCTGGATGGTTGCACTTAAAGAGTTGTGGTCAATGGCTTGATGTCCAAGTGGAACCAGTGACAAGTAGCGTTCCTCAGGGGTCAGAATGGGGACTGGTGCTGTTTAACATCTTTGTTGGTGACATGAACAGTGGGACTGAGTGCACCCTCAGCAAGTTTGCCAACAACACAAAGCTGTGTGGAGGGGTCAACACAGTGGAGGGAAGGGATGCCGTCCAGACAGACCTGGACAGGCTTGAGAGGTGTGCCCATGCAAACCTCATGGAGCTCAACAAGGCCAAGGTCCTGCAAGTGGGTTGGCGCAAGCCCAAGCACAAGTACAGGCTGGGAGGAGAATGGATTGAGAGCAGCCCTGAGGAGAAGGACTTGGGGATCTTGGCTGATGAGAAGCTCAACATGACCTGGCACTGTGCACTCGCAGCCCAGAAAGCCAACTGCATCCTGGGCTGCATCAAAAGAAGCGTGGCCAGCAGGTCATGGGAGGTGATTCTGCCCCTCTGCTCTGGTGAGAAGGCTCCAGGGACACCTCACAGCAGCCTTCTGGTACCTGAAGGGGGCCTACAGGAAGGATGGGGAGGGACTCTTTATGAGGGAGTGTAGCTATAGGACGAGGGGTAACAGTTTTAAACTGAAGGAGGGGAGATTTAGATTAGATATTAGGAAGAAATTCTGGTGAGGCACTGGAACAGGTTGCCCAGAGAAGCTGTGGGTGCCCCATTCCTGGAGGTGTTCAAGGCCAGGCTGGATGGGGCTTTGAGCAGCCTGGTCTCGTGGGAGGTGTCCCTGCCCATGGCAGGGGGGATGGACCTAGATGATCTTTAAGGTCCCTTCCACCTCTAACCATTCTGTGATTCTATGAATTCCTGCCTTATACTTCATTATACTCCCCAGCATTAGTTCTATTTTTTCCCCTCCTTCTCAAATTAACTTATTATAGCTTCCCTTTTATTCATATTATTGCTTCTCTCTCCTGAAATTATTCAGTGTAATTTAAAAAATTTAAAAAATAAGCTAACAAAAATTGTTTGCAAACACAAAGTCTCTTATCTCTGTTTTCTATTCTCTCTACAGTCTGTTGTGAGTATAACAAGTACAGCAAGTTTTAAACCATCTTGTTGCCAGAATTACTTTCCCCTTCTCTGATAAAGCTAAAAACAATTTCAGAAAGACCAGTCTTTTTTACTTTATTATGAAAATTGCTACATTACAGTCACTGTTTAAAACAGTATTTTGACATATGGTTTCTTTCCATTTAGGTGCCGATACACAAGCCATGATTACTATTTCAAAAATATTAGCATTATCTATAGTAGTTTGACGTAACTTAAGCCGTTAAAACATTCTATAGTCTGTTTCTCCCTCCCCCTTTTTTGAGTCAGCCATGGTAAAGAACAGCACCTACAGTACCCAAATTATCCATGAGTGTTATTGATATAAATAAAGTTAACCATAAACCACAGAAGAACACACACACGAAAATCCTCCAGGGAAATTACTTGTTCTCTACATGATCAAAAATGCAACAAGGTTAGTTTTTTTTCACTCGGACAATAAGTTCACAGGCAAAAGTCCCAAACCTGATTCATTGTCAGCTTGTTCAAGAGCACATTCCCCCTTCTCCTGTCACATGGGCTTCCAGAGAAAGTGCCTGTCCTCAGACCTCAGGGCAGTGCAACTGAACACTACAGATTTTGAGCATTTAATTCAGTGCCAAAATGTGAAGCGTCAGTGCCCTTTATTTACTTCATAAACAGAAAGAATGGTGAGTGCCTTTATATTTATAATTCTAGTAAACAGGGAAGCCCACAACAGTGTGATTATTTCCACAGCAGCACATTAATACTGCATTCAGCAATTCTGTTCAACAAAGACGCCTCAAAACCTTTACAGCCAAACACACTACAGGTTACCCATTATAAATACAAACAATTTTCTATTTTTTAAATAAACAAACATAATAGCTTAATTCAGGAAGACTGAATGGTTCTGTGGTGCAATTAATTCTCTTTAAATGTCTCTGTTGACAAACCAGGAATAATAAAAACAAACCCACTGCTTTAGAAGCCATGCGGTCCAGACTTTCACATGTACTTTATGTAGATGCCATGCCTTTTTGCAGCATTTTTAACTGGAAAGTAGTAAATAATCTTTCTGTTAGAATAGGAAATTATTTCTTCTTGGCAAATACTTGACAAACCAAGTCTCTTGCTTCATCACCACTTTGTAGATAGCTGCTGGATGCAGTTTTCCAATCTTAAAACTGACAGTTCAGAAGAAACTGAGTATTTTCATCCGTAACAACAGACCTGTAATAGAGTATTTTCTAAGTGCTATTTCAGGGAAGAAAGTGGGTATTAGTGAAGTTCCACTGAGTAGATTATCCCGCAGAGCCAGGTCGTAAACGATGGTCTAGGTAAGCTTTTCATGTTGAATCTGGTAGTAACATGCCTGAATTAAAACAAAGTTCAGTTTAGCACACATACCAGTTCTCAGCAAGGTGATAAAGCATCATACAGAAAAAAGGTTGATTTTTTTTTTCCTGTCCAAGAAAACAGGCTAGGCTTTCTACAAGCAGTGATGGTACAGTGACACTCAACACATGAGAGCCTTCTGATATGTGAACTAGCAAAAACAACAACAGGAGATTTTATGTCAAATTTTTACAAATTATGTCCACCTCTTAATGAAGCAAGACAGCGTGATTTGGCACACTGAATAGTCTTTTTTTGCCCTTAGACAGAAGGGCTCAAAAAAGAAAGCATTTTCTTCCAGGATAAGGATGCAGGGATTAAGCATTTCAAAAGCACTCAGACTGAAAAAGCAAAGGTTTCTACCATCTGGATAAATACCCTGACCTGCTGCTTGATAGCTCTTCACTCCTTAATGCTAGTTCAAATATGCATTGGGTCAGCCATGACCAGAAACTTAATATAAATGTCTCTGACAACACTTGCACTCATGGAAAATAAGATTCTGCTTCTACTACATAGGTTCTTTGATAAATTTTAACCAACTCAAACCCTCCCTTTCTGCAGCACTATAAAAACAGCAGCTATGAAAAAACCTCTGCACCCAACTATTTCCAGTTTGCACAGGCAGAAAATACAGTCATGTTCACCTGGCAGCTCAGTTTGAGATTTTTAAGTTTCAGGTTATCAGCCTCCCTCCAAAAAAACCCCACAGAAAAGCTCCACACAACTCTAAGTTTCCTTGCTCATCCTAGATAGAAACTTCAATAAAAGCGTCAAAGTAGTTACAAACTGATGTTCACACAATTGTCCTAATCTGATCATCACTGCTCAAAGCTGATCGATTTCCAAAGAAAGCTTTTAATAACACTGAAAAATTTTCATACCTTCAAGGTAGTGAACATGATTCCTTGCTCCCCATGCTGCAGATAAGGATCCATCAGGTCTTCAATTAAGTGCACCTCAGACCCCAAATTCCTTATCCTGTCACATGGGGGAAAGAGAAAGAAAACAGGTGAGAAAAAGATACCATTATAATGGTTTTGCTTTCTGTACATGGTGTTATGCAAAACCCATGCTTTTCCCTAACCTCATTCCAACGTCACAGCCATTTCACAGGTTACTGTTCAAACATTTTTCAGGCCAAAGCAAACAGGCAAAACAAAGTTTAGTAAGTTACAAAAAGCTAGCAACGAGAAGCAGGAGCGTTTAATGAGGTAAACGCGCTCATACTGCCTATGCTCAGCTTATGAGTGATGCCACTCGTAGTGCCTACCTGGCTCGTAGCACCACATAGAGAAAAACAGGAAATAAGTCATCCATGGACCACAGAAAATCTTCCTGAAGAGTCTCAAGAACATTCTGAGAAATCTCTTCAAAAGTCTGCTGGATCACCTTCAACTTGTCAGCTGGGGTAAATGTGGTACTGTTTGGAGAGCAAGAGCAAACCCGGATAACAATAACAAGTTACATATCTGCTTTTTGCTATGACATTTTGAAGACAATTTGCTCGTTAGTGTGTCCCCCTGCCCAAGAAGATAAGCCAGGTTGTTCACACCACAAGGCACACTACTGCAAGTGCGACTGTCTTCACAGTTTTAAGATGTTTTAACACAGTGGTAAAGGGGGAAAAATTCCTTTCTAAAACCCTTTTAATTTCTACTTATATTCTTACTGCAGAATTCCTTATGTCAGCTAACAGACACAGAAAAGATCCCCATACACAGGTCATTTTGCTGTAACTGTTTAGAAATTCACATGCATATTTGATTAACCATCCTCACACTTTTGATTCTAAATAGTGTCCTATGGACCCATCTCTCAGCCACATCTGTGAGGCTGTATTTCATTCCTCTTTGGGAGAATTTGCTGATGTTTTTAGTAGGAACTCTGAAACTTCTTGGTGACTTCTCTTACGAAGGTGAACAATGAAAATGTGACAGGTAAAGGATTATAATCAAGTAAACAAGATGCAACTATAGCAGGAACAGTAAAACACTAAAAGACAAATTTCAGAGAGTTACCTGATTTGCTGTAAACATTCAACTGCAGAGGCAAAGCAGGCATCTTTTGTATTTGATGATACCTGTGTAATCACAAGAGGATTCATCTGCAGGTTTAACAACCTCACTACGCAGCAGCAGCAGAAAGGCAGTGTATCATGCAACACTGGCATAAAAGACTTTTCTTTCCAGTTTTCCAGTGCAAAGAAGTGTGCTTAGATGCAAAAGTAATCTAGGAAATCGGCCTACATATAATTTGTATGAGTTTCACTTAAAATTCAGAAAAGCCTGTACTGAATTCCTCAGTATGTTATGAGAATCAGTGAGGGGTCTGGATATCTTCCAGGTCAAGTAAAACTAAGAATCATTAAATCTTAATGGTTAACAATCAAGAGGGAACCGTAAGACTGAAATGGCTGAAACCTAGAAAAGTCATAGCGGTCAATAATCAGAGACCCAGGTTTGGAGCAAACAGAAAAGAACAAATATTTAGCTCTTAATACACAACTGAGCCTAAGTCTTTCTGAATGGAGCAGGTGGATCCACAGAAATGAGGAAACTGGACAGATGAAAGAAACAGATAAACATTATGTCTTGGCTAAAAAAATCTGTTTAATTGAAAGAATGACCCAGCAAATAAGGTAAATGGCTGCAGAGAGCATCATACACTGCATAATTCAGAGAAGACACATGCCACATAGTACTTCACAGTGGAGGGGCTCTACCCTATAATCAAAGAAACCAGTTGGAAGTATGAAGGATTCAGACAGCTGTTAAGAATTTTGCCCAGTACTTGAAAATACAGAAGATCTGAAGTAACTCAAGAAACACATTATTGCTGGATTTTCTAACATTTGAAGTCTGAGTGGAGGTTTGCATCATGTAAATCATTTGAATCTTCAACCTCATGATTTGGGAAAAAGGAGACTTGTCTTGCTGGGAACCCATGGCCTTAGGGGTGGGGTTCAGCAGCAGCTTTGGTTACGATTACAACCTTGTAACCCTCAATCTCTATCACGGAATATCAGCTTGTCCATGTGCAGCAACTACTGTGATGAAAGCCACGCTTCCGACTATTACAGACTTTGCACAAGCCACAGTTATAAGCAGGGAAGAGGTGATCGTAAGGCAGGAGTAATTAAATAACTCGAAGAAATTGAAAGTTTCAAAAAAGTGTACTCATTCATAAACAGACATGATTTAAAGTATACTGTAAACATTCAGATTGTTCAAAGTTATGATTATTAAACCACTATTACTGGAGCACAGAGACTGAGTGCTACACTATTACCATCCAAGACCAGTGTTCAGCCACTTTCAGCAAGATAATGATTAAGAATAAAAACTATACAATTATTCTCCTAATCAGAAAGTACACAATGCTATGACCCTCTTAAGCAACCAGCTTGAAAATTTCCTTGGTAGACTTTTATTCTCACACTGTCATAATTGGAGACCAAGCAAACGTCCTTCTGAATTAGAATTCATTACAGAGTAAGACAGCAAGTGACAAAGCTGGACTGACAGCTATTGTAAGAAATCACTAATGTAGCTTTTAATTAGCTGGCAGATTTTAGGGAAACAAGATAGTATAGCATCTCTTAAGCAAAAAGCCTGGTCAAAAATTCTTTGACCGTTTCTTCATGATTTCAGCTTCTTGAAAGAAGCACTGGGCAAAGTATACTAAGTCAAGGCCCAATGAACATACCTTTCTACTCTCTCCAAGGATGGATACAGTTCCTGGCCAAAATTTCCTGGAAGAAACCCAACATAAGTCTATTGAGAGAGCAGAGCCTTAACTTCACTTTCATAAAGTGAAAAATGCTTTATCATGTTCTTCTATGAGATACAGCAGCTTTTTCTACAGGATCAACTACATCTAGCGCAAATAGCTGGAAAACAGCCTAGTTTGAAATGCCTCACTCTGGTTTTTGTACCAATGCCAATCTTTTTTTCCTCCGCCCCCCCCTCCCCCTTTTTGGAAGAGGGAAGTTTTGATTCACTCTCTCAACCATACTAGCGAGCTCAAAGATATGTTTGGATGCATTTTAATCAAAGAAAAGCACTTTAGACAATAGGGGTTTTTTAGCTGCTTTATCTAATTACATGCCATAATCTTTTTCTAAGTTGTGTTTTATTGTTGAAGCATACTCACGCTTGCACTCCAAGAAAACTTAGAAGAGCCATATCAGTTTGTTTGTTTAAACGTAAAACACATTCCCAGTAAATATCTTCCTCACGCTCGTTGTCTAAGGCATACAACATAAATAGAGGAGGATAGAGTCGTGGCAGTAATACAGGGAGCAGCAAGCCAAAACTGGTCACCACATAGCTATAAAAAAAAAAAAAAATAAGAGAGGGGGTGGTTTGAAGAGGAAGACATTTTAAAAACCTGTCTATAAAAATTGAATAAAAAAGAAATCATTGGAACAAAACTTTCATTTAGCATAAGCCTGTTCTATGAGGGAGAATAATAATAAAGTAAGTACAAATCCATCAAACAGCATCTGTGCTAAGAAATATTTAGGAGTAATTTTCCTTTACAATCCACATACAAGTGGGTTTGGGGCAGGGGTTGTGGTACAGGCTTTTTGTAGTTTATGTGTTTTAAACAGAAGGTTAACATTCTTCCTTGTATAATGTAAAAGCTGAATGCTGTACTATATTATAGTTCAAGTTTTACTTGTATCTTCATGCTAATCATTTAGCCCCCATTCTGAGCCACTCTGCTGACAGCTGAGCTTTATCTTCAAAGCACAAGCTAGAAAAAAGGCTAAAACCCATGAAGTTACCTGACCTATCTCCACACACTGCCGGCTTCACAAAGTCGGCAGTTGCTTGGCATCAAGCTATAATCCTAATAGGGAAAGCTGAACTCAAGGTGCCTCCTAATACCATCTGCGCAGGCCACCAGAGCCTGTCTCAGAAGGATCTCTCTACTGGTCCCTCTTCCTTGTTTTGACCACACCTGAGGCTGCTGCGGACAGGACAATGATGGACTCAGGGGTGAGCTCCATGTGACTGTCTATTTGCAGTACACGTGCACCAGACCTGCATTACTGCCGTGCTCATATGCCAAACAGTTTTCTGAAGCCCAGGCCCAAGCCTGAACTTGTTTACCCACAACAGACAAAAGCAAGTCTGGGTTAAAGTAACGAATCATTGCATGGAACAGGGATGAAATGCTTATTGCAACCATCATGTGGAAGTTTGCTTATCAGAATCTGTCATCAGAACCAAAGGAAAAAAATTAATCTGCTTATATCCATCAGTTAAACACCTGCTTATCTTTCATACCCCACCCAAGAAAAAACTCAACAGAAATAAAATGAAGCCTTCCTTAGTTCAGTTTTTTTTCCTTCATGTACCCGGGCTCAGGAGATTCTGATCTGGAGTCAGATTTCCCACTGCAAAATGATCGCCTTCCCTTTGTCTCTGTTGCCAGAAATGGAATTGTGCTGCCCTCTTCCGGAAGATCAGGAAACAAGAACCTAAATGGCAATACACATAAATAACATATGATTTCATTTCATGCAGTTTCTACAAGTCACAGCATTAGAAGGCAAGATTAGAGAGAAAAGAAAAGTCAGCTGAAATAATACACGGTGGACTAAGACAGCATAGCTGACAGATGTACAATACGATCTACCTGAAAGGAAGCTTATGAAGGCCAATTCCTCCAAAGCCAAAGATACCCTTCCTACCTTGACATCACTTCCCTCCAGACAAGGCTTCTAATGGTTAACAATTTGGAGTACTCCTGCTTTCAGATTGGCAGGACTCAATTAAAGCTGTAATTGCTCTCAAGAATCTATGCAAATACTTCATAAGAACATTGCTCATCCGTGTTGGTAAGAACTTCAATGGAATACACTGGGAGTCCCTGTCCTTGCTATTATTCTACACCCTTTGAACACCGCCTTTGCACAGCATGGATACCCAGAGACTCTAAATTGGAAATTCACATCGAAGGCGAGCTTCTTACAGCCATATTTTAAAGTACAATGTAAGATGTGTGGTGAAGATTTTAATTTTTCTATTTTGACAGAATATTCAAGGACTCCTTAAAAAGGTTAAGGAAATAAAAGCAATTCCCAAAACAGAGTAAAGATACTAGTGCACTTGGACTGCATAAATACTAGACAGTTTCAGTAGATGAGACATCTTTAATTAACCCAGCAGTAGTTTGACTTGAAAAGTAAAGTCTCCTTACCTAACCAACTGGAAGATGCGTTTGAGGTAGGACTTTATCTCTCTTACAGCCTCCTGCAGTAATCGTCGATTAGCTCCTACTCCAACATAAGTCATTCTGTAGACGGCTACTAGTGTTTCCACCAGCTTGCCCAATGGATGGAGAGGAGTATCACAAGCCTGAGGTGAAAGTTATTAATTGGCCAGTCAGATAGGTCAATGTCAGACATACACAAAAAAATGGAATTCAAGAGAGATGGGTCAGAGATCCAACAACAGGCTTTGAAAAAAAATATTACAAATAAATCAAAGAGTGAGCTATATTAACAAATTGCCATTTGGATTATAAAATCTATGTATTAGCTGCATACAGCTCAGAGGAGTCAAATAGTACAAGAACTTGCACTACTACTAAGACAAGTCATCTGTCCAGTACTATTAAAATCAACAAGCAATAATTGGTAAGTATTTCAAGATGCTTTGCTGTGATCCAGTGTATACGAACTAAAGCAGTAACTAAGCAGAAACTGACTGTAAGGCAGTATCCATTAGGTATATAGTGATTCTGGTCTTACCTGTGGATTTTAATTCAATAGATTAGTAAATTATGAGCAAATATGAACGATTACAACATGGATTATAAGAACGCAAATACGGAAGGAATTAAGGAAAGCTATTACAAAGTGACATTGATATCATACCTTACCAACAAGCTATGTGAGCATTTGAGAGTGACAATACCTTTATCAAATATTTTTTTATATTTTCATATTTTTCCAGGGTGAAGGCACCAATGTGTTGTGGAATGAACTCCAAACTTTCCAGTGTCTGAGTATGCGAGCGGCTCAATAATTCTGGACTGTAGTTATAAAAAGGACAAAGACATTGTACAGATTATTTATTAAGACATACAGTAGGAAAAAAACTTGATGCTAACAACTAAACTAACTCTAGATATCAGTATGTTGCCAAACGGGTTTATAGTGCAGAGTATTACGAGTTCTGATTTTGTTTAGGATTTGTTGTTGTCTTAACTGAACTTTTACAGTTAGAGTTACTAGTCTAGAGTAGAGTGAGATTCCAGGTTCTTTCTCAATACTTTCTTCATCTTGCTGACGACATTGTCTGGGAACCAACCTGTCTCTGTGTTGCCGTCGGTTGGTGGTCAGAGCCACCGCAATGTTGTCCCAAGCCTTCCATCTGTCCCCCTGGCCCGGGCTCTCACAACCTAGCTGGTTCCAGCATTCTTCAAATACTGCCTTCCATTTCTCATCAGGAGGCACTGCCAGGATCCCCAGTTTCCGCCTAATAAAATGACCCGTTAGTCAAAAATCGAACAGTCATGAAACAACACATTCAACTCTGAAAACCACCTATGGCTTATATCAATCTAATATCTCATCCTATTTTACCAAAAGCTGATATACTTAACAGTCTCTACTGTGAATCAAGTTTATCACTATGAATAAATCTAGAATCTATTTTATTAACGCCTTGACTTTCAAAACCTTTTAAAAAGAACTTACAAAAAGTTGTACTGATCCTTAAATTTTTCTTCCTTGCTAACTAACATACATTAATCCATGTAAAATATTATGATGTCACAAGATTAAAATGTTTTTAATACCTACATGTGGTAACAACTATGAACCTTATTACATTAGACAAGTCAGTCTTACTCTTTTTGTAGTATTCCAAGAAATGTATTTGTTTAAACACAAAAAGGACTGGTTTGATTTCCAAGAAAACAGAACATATTGCACTTAACTGGGCTTATCTTCACCACTGGTATTCATTCAGAAGGCTCAGGACACATTCGTATAACAAATACACAGTGCAAAAATGCCCCAAATATCTCACTCTCCTGGAATGTACAAATAGCATAGCTACACAGTAAATACCAAGAATAGATATATAGCTTCTGTCCCTGAAGTAGAAGCTACCTCTGATGTTGCATGCCATGTTTGGGATGTACTAGTAGAGAGTAAAACCAGCTCAGGCATCTTTTCACTGACAGCCAGTGCTCAGGCATCCTCTATAGCCAAAAGGAAAACCAAGAACTGTCGTCCTCCCCATGTATATACAGATGTCTCAGACATATAACAAAATTTGGGGCTTTGAAAAGATTTCATAAAGCAAATAAATGCTGTCAGGGTTAACAATTCTATCTTGATTTAAATCAAGTGTCAGAAATTGTCAGACCTTTCATTAATATTTTTCCACCATGTTTGAGATGAGCGCTAGCAACACTGATATTTCCCCATGTTTCCAATTTCACAAAGCAGAAAAAGTAGGCTCTAAGCCTTTTCACAAATTTTACCAGAAGATTTTCAACTTCAAGAGAGCCTGAAAAGGGTAGATGAAACCCTTATTTCACAAGCAATCTTCACAAATACGTACATACATTTATTCATAGACTCCCTACTGGGGTAAAAAGCAGACAGCTGCTAAGGTTGCAAATGTTCAGTTCAGCAGGGAGGCCTGCTTAACTTTACATCCTGTTGTAGGTGTCAGCACTGTCAAAGCAAATTACCAGTGAATGCTTCAGGAAGCATACTAAGAAGTAATCTAGGTAAAAACATTAGAGCTGTGTTTCCCATTTTAATCTGAAATTTGAGAGTATGCTTCAAAGATATTGAATCCTGTACAAGAATTACTACTATTGTAAATCGGTATATAGTGCTACCAAATAGTGAAATTTCACTAACTCGTTAAATTTACTTAAGTTTCTTCTACTCAAAGATATCTCAATTATGACTTAAATAAAACAAATATGTTTTTTCCCCCCAGAGATAATTACGCAAATTGACCCAATGCATCTGCTATAAATAAGGTTATATGGGTACTTTTCAACATTATCTTTGCCAAGGTGTTGAAATGCTCTCTTTTGCCATTCAGCAGATTTTTCTACTATTTTCTTATGAATTGTTTGGAAGAGGTGTGATAACTAGCTAATTCTGTCCAAAGGTACTCCTACTGGCATTATTAAATGACACATTAAAGGAATTAATTTACCAACAGAATAACTGGCAGAAGGCAGGGAGGTCTGCGATTTGACTTTATCACTCAAATGTAACTCAGTCCTCCTCAGCATCTCAAACGTCATCAGCAGCTGAGAACTCAGGTTCTAATAGTCAGATATAAATACAAAAATCTGAGACTGCTACAGGACAGTAGCAGCATGTCAGCTATCCTGGAATTTCATGCTGTTACTTGCATATTCGAGTAGTAGTTAAAGCAAGAACAGCCATAAAGAAGATTTTTATCTTATTTTTTTTTCCTATGCAGGAGGGAAGAGAAATGAAAAAGAAAAAAATACTTTCAAAATCTCACTGTTTCTTTGGAAAAAATATTTTTAACTGGCCTTTGAAAAAAGACAATAGTTATGTTCCGAAGTATTATTGAACCATATGAGAAATTATTTCTTATTCAACACTCACAATGCTTTAGGTTTGTCCTTCTCATTCTCATACAAGCTAGGTTTGAAGTAGGTTCCTGTGATTTTTATCCCAGATCCCCATTCTCCACTGAAGATACCTTCAATATAATCTCCATTTGGCAAGGTCAGCGTTCCCTTAAGAGAAGATAGTAAAAAATTTTAAACTGAAATCCATTGGGAACCAAATTACAAGGAAAGAGACTCTTTTTTTTTTTAGATGTGAAGAGTTTACAAGCAACAACTGTAATACCAACCTTTCCACTCAGGGTCCAGTTATCTGAAAATTCCCCTTCATAGACTGTATCATCCTCAGAAAGCAGAATTCCAGTCCCCTATAAAGAGAATCATAAAGAACACAAAACAGTAATTATAACAGAAGGCCAGACCGTAGATTTAAAGATACACTGAAAAACCTGCTACTAATTCTTAGCTAATAATAATTTTTTTTAAAAGCCGTTTCTGAAGTAGTCCTAGGTGAAACAGAGCAGGGATTATAAAGACAGTTTAAAAAGCCAGGACAACAGAAGGTTAGAAGAACAGATGGTTTACACAGCCTAAGGTACACTCAATCTACCCCAGGAAGCTACCACACTTAGAGGCAAAGTCACTATAGCAGAGTCTGGTGTCAACTCACCATCATTTTGTTGGTGCTGAAGGCTCCTTCGTAATACAGTCCAAATTGAGTAACCACAACACCATTGCCTTGGCAAAGATCGTCTTGCCACATTCCCATATACTTTTCTCCTCTGAAGAAAAATGAAATAGGAAGAATATAGTCCAAGTAGTACATTTATATCCTTTCTTTGGCTTTACTGCAATATTTGACCATTACAGATACCATTAGGAAAAGAGTTATAGAGCACTTGCTTCAGGTCTGTCAATCTAGTTTCATAGAAATAATCTTTTTGATAGAAATAAGCCATAATGAACTTCCTTTCACAATTCACATTACAAATTGGCCACATCCAAGCAAACTGTTCCTGATAATCTGAAACAATGCTGAAACCTAGTTAAGACCAATTCCTATCCAAAGGAACCCGAGCAGTAGCTGTAGCACATAAGAAACAGGGAAACTTGTTAGCTGATCTGCACCAGCTTTATCTAAGATGTAAGTTGCATATGAAAGGATGAAAGGGGATCTTGGGCTTCATCAGACATCTGATGTATTTAATAGTTTAGAACAGAGGTAAGAAACTTATTTTAGGCTTTTTTTTTTTGCTAAAGCTTTTAATTTCTTTAGCTAAACTCAGATGACTCAAATTGAGAGGATAATAACTGAAAGAAACCAAACTGTTCTACTTGGGGGATAGGAAGGAGACCTATGAAGTCATACATGACATTCTGAAAACATTAGAGTGCAAAAATTGTAAAGAAACAGATCATGTTGTTGAAAGTTTCTGGATAATAGCCAAACAAAGATCATACCACAAAAAAATTATTAGACAATTAAAGCTTTCTCCTAAGTAAACATCAGCCTCTTTAAGACTACTATTTAAAATACTTTTTTGTGAGTCTAAGTCCACAGAGGTCAGGCTAGAGTGTTTTAAACCAAGTGCAAGTATCAAATATTTTGAAACTATTTTCCCAGTTTTTCTGAAAAAGAACATGATGTTTTCACCATACAAGTAATAAAAAAATCCCTTTAACTTGTCAAGGACTTTTTTGTTTTCTTTTAGAGGGAAACTAGCGTTTCATTTATTAGAACTCTGCTTATTACACAGCGTTTTCCTTCTAGTACCTAAGAGAAATTATGGTCATAGTAAAGAGAGCAAGCCCAGCCATTAGTCTAAATTCAGGGGTATCTTCCAGCTGATGGACCCATAACCTAGCAGGATGCTGGTCTGATTCTTCATGCCAGCTACAGGGGACTCTGGTGGGTGAAGCGTTCTTGAAGAGACAGATGCACCATACTCAGTTACCAGGATGGAAACATAACAGTAAAGTCACATTTGCTCAAATAACTTGTTTGGAAATAACAACAGCAAGTTATAAAGAATGTCTGCAGCTATTCCTTATTTGTCTGGGCTGAAGAATAAGACGTGAAGAAAATGAATCCTTAGGCCACAAACATATGTACATATCCTTCCCTAAGATCAGAAAGAAAACTACCATGACGGCAGCTCACTCATATTTGAGTAACTCTGGAATAGAAAGTAAATCTCACACTCCTCCCCAACCATGAATGCCACTGCCTTTACAAACGTTGGAGGTGAGAGGATCTGCGAGGAGAGCTGCCATCTCTTTAGTTTGTCCTAGGTAAATAAATTAATAAAGTATGTGGTGACATGCTGACACTAGAGTATAACAACCACCACCACCACTGAGCAAGACAAGATGCAAAACCTACATCAGGAAATACCTAGAGAGGCTACAGTAGCTCTGTTTCAGAAAAATATCCGCATACACACTCCCAAACACACACCCCCTTCACCTCCAGACTTTTTACTATTCTCCTTTATAAGTGGGATTTCAGTTCAGTTAAACCAAACCCAGTTTTCTTGGGCTCTCGACAAAAGCTCTCTTTTTCAGGAAAAAACACCATAAAATCGGTGACTGAAAAAAAACACTGCTCTGTGCTCAGACAGGATTTATTTAGTGCACATATCTAGCACAGTGCTGTTTCTGAGACCATCATTTCGCTAATCTGCCCTGAGAGAAAGCATCTTCCCTCCGTCACATTTACAGAATAAGTCAATGGAAAACATGAGCACGAGCTGAAATTTAGCTAGTCCTGTATAGCTGATCACTGAACAACGCAGCCTCATAAGCCTGAGATGAAAGAATACTCCCCACGTGACATTCATAAAACTTTGAGCACTCGCACAACAAGATACCTCAATAACATACCATATTCAGTGCTAGTTTTCAGGCAGGAGTATGATAGGAAAGCAAGGAAGACAAAAAACAAAGCACAACAAAACCCCCCACATTTACTCCAGAAGCAGCACCAAAAAGCAGTCTCTAGACCCAATTCTTTAGATCATTAACCCAGAAAGCTTAGTATAAAGACAACAACAAAAAAAAAAAGGAGGATATTCATTACTGCTGCTACTAACAGATCAAATCCTTTCCTGCTCTTTTTGCAATTGTACGTCATACCAGTGTTTAAGGATTTGTGGAACTGAAGCATTACCTTGTGATATCATCAAAAACTCCATAACCACTCTTCTTATCCATTGTCCACTGTCCAATGAACATACTGGGAGAGGAAGAGGTCAGCTTCCCACTGCGTAGCAGACCGTGCCCATGACGCATGTTATCCTGAAAACACCCTTCATAGACCTCACCAGTAGCATAGCTATAGCGAAAAAGAGAATAAGTAAGATTCCTATAATTGACTTTTCTGTTGTGGATTTGTGAGGGGATTTTTGGTTGGTTTTGGGTTTTTGGTTGGTTGTTTCGTTAGGTGTGGGTTTTGTTTTTATGTTGTTTTTTGGTTGTTTTTTTTTTTTTTAGAACAGATCAATCCTCTATTTTTCCTTCTAGGAATTACAACATTACAGCCACACCAAGCAGGAACTATAGTAAAAGTATCTCTGGGATAAAAGTGAGCCTTTATTACGCATCTTTTGATACTTTGTTGTTTTAAAGCTACTCTCTCCACAACAAGCAAGGCCATTTAGAGGTTATGTTTATTTCTCAGAATCCTCTATTATTGAAAGGTGTTAGCAACATTAGAATATTTATTAATAATAGAACACTGTACAAGTAAGCATTGTGAGCAATTCACCAAAAGCAAAGCAGAAAATAAGCCATGCTAACTATAATCACAAGTCTAAAATGTAACAAGCAAGCTACATACAGAGGCTTGGTAAGCAGCCTGCCAGAGCGTCAGCCCTGCTCTCCCTTCTGCAATGACAGCAATGCAAATGCTACATGTTACCTGTAGACTCCATGCCCACACATTTTGCCTTCCTTCCAGTACCCCACGTAATGGTCATCCTTATTCAATGCTTTGTTTGGCGCTCTGTATTCACCATACCTGTCAACACACAGAAATGGAACACAAGCAGCTATAATGCTAATACATTTCATTAAAAACAGCAGCAAGTACGTATCACAGACCCATTCTAAAATCAGAATGCTCTACATAATTTTTAGCACATCTCTTCAACTACAGCAGTTACAGATACTATTTTTTTTATTATTATTCTAAAGAGAAAGCAGGAATTCCAGCATCACTAGGTCAATTTAATCTGTACTGCTTTTTTCCTGTTTGATTGTGGCATGTTGTTAAGTCTGCCCCTCTCTCACACTATAGCGTTTTTCTCAGCTTTCTAAAGGCCACAAGTCTTCTCACATCCTAAGACTGCTTCTACCTTTGTTGTCTTCTTTAGGTCTTGATAATTCAAGCACACCTTTATTCCAGGGAAAGATGAGAACATAGATTGCTACAGAGAATATTTTTTTAAAAGATGCTAGCTTCCAATTATGCTCAAGCAGTGGCATAGAATTGTTCACAATTTAAGTATGCCTGAAAAGAACGAGACACACAACTTCTGTTTATTGATTTTAAACTTCTGAGGAGATTAAAATACAGTTATTGAGGTTTTCCCAAGAGCATGTCTACCCCAAGACGACATTGCTATTGTTAACTGTTGAGACTATAGCATGCATGCTGAAATACAAATATACGCATTTGGTAATCCTAGCAATTACAGCTAAATACCAATCCATTTATTTCTGGTGGGGATTTGTTTGCAATATTTCCAACAACTCTAAAATCACCAGGGTAGGTTACAAATGACCAAAGCGCTAATCTAGTTTTATAGTTTGACATTATACCAATAGCTAAGGTGCATTTTAAAAAGCTGCCTGCAGCTAGACTATATTTCAATTTCCCCTCCAACTCAGTACTTTGAAAACAGATTTGGAAACCAATAGGACTCTTCATATATTTTTATCCTGCCCAGTACTGACATGTCTGCTCACAAGATTCATACAAAAAGCCTTTAGAAAAAAGTTAACCTCTTAGCCTCAATAGTGCCCTAAGCAGATTCTTAGCAATGAAATCCATAGATTAATTCAAAGCTGTGTAATGAATTACAAAGTTACTTTCAAGTGGTCTTACTTGTTTCACCAGATAACTTTGTCATGTCTAGGACTTCCGTTCATCCTATTTTTAAACTCCTCTGTACTAGTTATCTTAATCATCAGGATCACATACTCTCATTAGTTTTATTTTAATCACCCAAACCCTGAAGTCTTGATTCAAGATTTTGTTGTCTCCTTCCTGAATTATTAAACCTTTGCTCTACCAGAAATACAGCAAGGAAAACATAAGAGAAGATGCATCATTACATTGTATGAAAGGCATTGTGTTTTCTAGAAAGATTAAAAAAACCCAAAACACAATAGCAGAGCTTTTGAAAGAGCACTGCAACACATAAATTTAATAGTTAACTCTATAGCAGAAAGTTGACTGCAGATTTGGCTTTCTCTGCTTAGGAGTTCACACCCACCCACCCAATCTTTCTTCTCAGCTGTTTTACCATTTCCTTCCTCCATCCTACAGGTGATTGCCCCAATTAGTTTCAGTTTTTATGAAAGAGCAAGTTTTTAATCACACAGTTGCAGAGTCTGTTGTGAAGACAACTAGTGTACCTCTGGATAAATGAGAGATTATCTGTATATCAACGTACAGATATAATCTTGTTAACACACATAACCCTGAGTCAGTAAGATTCACTGCAATACCTTTTAATTAAAAGGTTTTTGTTCTTATCTCCTACAACAAAAGGTATTTCTTGCCCTCTGGCTCCATAAGAAGCAAGAGGATCTTACCCATCCTCCAGCCCAGTCCGGAAAGTCCCAGAGTACATTCTTCCATCTGGCCACTTTAGGATCCCTCTGGAAAAAATACAAAGCCGTACATGTGTGTAAGATAATCAGTTCACTTCGCACTTCCCAAATAACTTCTGTGAGTGAGCCTGCTTATTGATACAGCAACCACCTCATTTTGTTTTCGACTGTTACGTTCAAATGCTTTTACCTGCCATGGGGTTTTCCTGAAAGCCATCTCCCATCATAAACAGCATCCTTAAATCGAGGGTCCTTATAGAAGGTGTATTTGGCACTGCGAGAAATAGGAGGCTCCTGTCTTGGCACATTCCCACCAGTTCCATATAGAATTAAGTCAGAAGTCCCTTTAAGGGCCTGATCCACTGCTTGGCTTATTGCCCTCAGCCACTTGGTCTGAAACAGAAAGTATTTCATCACAAAATTTAGTTAACATCTGCCTTCACATTGAATCTCACCTTTACAGCAATTATAATGATCTCCTTTGCACTCCTCAGTACAGCGCTGTAAATTGGAGCACTGCTACAATCAAGCACAGTGTACAGTCAGCCTGCGTACCAAGTTGTAGGAATACTTAATTCTTGGTGAATACTTAAGGTAATACTTCTCCCTATTTGGTTTGACAGTAGAAGATAAAACGTCATTCCTATCACTGAAGCCATGCAAAATTTGTAGATATGCATACCTTTTCCTGTGGTGTTGAAGAAACAAGAACAAACTGTTCTTCTGGTGTTGTAATCTTCAATCCATTCCTACATGGGGGGCAAAAGTATGTTAATCTAGTGAAATTTCAACCTGAAAAAGGCAAGGCTTCTTAGAGCATGAATATTGTATCTTCCCTCCCCCAACCCAGCTAGCATTCACTTTAAGTCAGCAGTGAAAAGAAGCAGCAGGAAAGACTACTCACTTTCCTCTTGACTACCTTATTCTTTCTGATGTTTATACAACTTTTTTTTTTTTAGGACAGAAATACATTAAGTTTTCTGAACCAAGACAGACATGATTGCATCCAGCCTATTCTGCTCATAGTTTACAGTAATTAGTTACAAAATGCTCATCCTCCCTCCCAAGATATCTGACTATTTCAGCGTCACAAGCAAGAATACTCACACATTACCAGCTTCTTCTGAAAGAGCTTCTACCCACAGTGTAGACAAGGGAAAAATATGGTGCGTTGAGAACTGTAGGCAAGGAGAAGGAGAAGGGAAACTTCACCGGGTACTGATCCATTACCCCTGCCCCATGCTTTTTCTGAACAGCTTTTTTCCTTTCTTTGAGGACTAGGGAAAACTGAGCATTACAGGCTCCTTATACGCACCTTGCTCCAAGAAACAGCCGACAGAACCCATACCAACCACAGGGCAACAGCAATTAAACATTAAAAAAAACAACAAAACAAGAAGTACATAATTTCAAATTTATTTGTAAACATGAAAAAAAAATATCACTTTTAAGTGTTCAAGGAACATCGGAGTGAGTGGTGCAAAAAAGTGACCTTCACAATATGAAAAATATGTCATGTCGTTTAAAGCAGAGAAAAGGTTTTGTTCCTGGATACAAGCTGGCTTACCTGAGCATGTACCAGAGCATCGTTAAAGAGGATGAACCAATTTACAGAGAATCTTCCAGCATGCTGGAGGGACAACCCCCGGTTGCTGCTTTCACAGATTAAACGACGCTCTGGCTTCCGCAAGGAATCCTACAGGAAGGGTTAAAAATAAAATTACAGAAGCTTACTTCTCACTGATTGTGCCTTAAGGTCAGTCCTACTTGTCTTTCATAGTAAAGGCCCAACCTTTCTAAAGTTTAGAGTTCTACAGTGTCCTGGTTTGAGGTAAAACAACCAACTTTCTGGTCAGTAATTTTATTTCTTAGCTAGGCCTCTTCTAACTCTCTGAAATTAACAGCATGTTGTGTCTAAAACGGTTCGTTCAGAGTGATAAGACAGTTTGTGCCAAGGAATGGTATGCAGAAAGGCTCTTGCTTATACTTATTGCTATAACAACCAAGGTCAGCTAATGTCATTATTTGCCCTGTTGGAGGGTCAGAAGCAGAAAAGTGTAGAGGGGTCCCACCTGCAGGGAGGAGCGGACAGGACAGGTGACCCAAAATTGACCAACGGGGGTAATTCCATCCCATCTGCCCCATGCTCAGTATAAAAGCTGAGGGATCAAAGGGTCAATTCTCTTCCTCCAATGGCTGATGTCTGAGGAGGACCCTGTCTGTTCATCTGCCTTTGATCCCGATCTGTGTGTTCCTGACTCCAACTCTGGAACCTGGTTCCCGCTCGTCGCCGAGTCCAATCTGGGACCTCCCCAGCGCCTGATGGTGATGTCATCCTGGAAGCTTAATACGGTTTTGTATATACTGTATCTATTTCATTATTTTCGTTTTTATTTTGTTATTAATATTTCATTGAAGTAGTTTAGTTTCTTCTAAACTCGTAAATCTCTCTCCTCCTCCTCTCCGTGCACGAGAGGCTGAGGGAAGCATCTGTCACTGGCCATTGGCCAATTTGGCCAAAACTATGACATACAGCAACACAAATTAGAAAAACGAGAAGTGCAGCCAGACAGTAGCATCAGTAATAGGTAAGATTATAATGTGAACAGCAAGAGATTCAAGCTGCTAATGGACTGAATTGTCATTATACCGTCATTTTCCCAGGAAAGGTCTTCCAGAAGCCAAGCGTGTATTCTGCTTCTTTCCTTTTTCTGCTAAGATGGACAGCAAGGCTCTCATAACAAGAGCTACAGTCATGTAGCTTCTGGTATTCTGGAGATGCCTGTAGGGCAACAAGGTAAGACAGACCTGAGAGTGTTTCTGAACACCTGTGCCAACAACATTAACCAAGCTGCAACGCAACAGCTCATTCTATTCAATCAGCACCAAACGCATGACAGTTGGTCTGATTAATAAAGTAACAGGGATAGTTAAGTTATTTTCTTGGTCACATGTTCTGTTGGTGTGCTGGGAGTTTTTGAAATCACAAAAGTTCCGTGAATGTTAAGAGGAGAATAATTAATATACAGTTACATGATCTTGCATCTTAACAAGCTGTAGCAAAAGTAGTGCTAGTAATTGCAGGAATAATACTTTAAATTACTATATTGGAATAAACATGCAAGTAGTTGTTGTTCCTGTTTAGTCATCTTTTATTTCAAAAGAATGCAATTATTATATCTAAATGGGTGGTAAAAGTCTACCTAAAATATATGTAGTATTTTTAGTAGAGTATTACAGCCAAGGATAGCTACAGTAATGATGCCAGATGGAACTGAAAAGCAAAAGGCAAACATCAAAATAATATATTTGCAGTTAAGCATTCGGGCACACAAACAAGTTCTGGCAGGGTAACAAGTTTCTACCTGTCATGTGATCTGTGCAGGTGTGGAATAAGATTGCGCAAATAAATGTGCATGATCTTCCCTGCAGCAAATACAAGTCCAAGGTAGCTTCTCTGAGGACTTAAGCTATTTCTAATTACCTGGCATTTGCTTCACACAGTTACTTCTGAGCCGTAAGTTTCATGTGTATATTTATTCAGATAGAGATATCAAAGCCAGCTTACCACTTCAAAACATGTAGCAAGCTTTAGCAAAGTTCTAGCATAATTATGAAGTCGTCCAAATGGCATGAAAAACAGAGCATTCAGAACTTCCACTAGCTGGAGGTTTTCCTCATTCTTCTCAGACAGTTTCTGTAACAGCTCCTGGTTTTTACTCAAGAAGTCTCTAAATGATGGGATCATTGGGGAACAGAGGGAGGAGAAAAGAAAATAAGAGAGCAAGACATCAGCGACGTCTTCTATAAATGAGCTCAGAATGCCCATTTTTGGATTATCATAAACCAATAAAAATTATAAAGGGAAATGCATGCCGGTTATTAATCCATTCCCAATTTAGTTTAAGGAAGTACAGTAATACAGACATGTAGCTCTCTAACAACCACAACACAGGACTTTTTTTACTTCTACACTCTCACATACTCAGTCATTGAACTGGTTGAACAAAGTTGACTGAGTTGCCCCCACTTGGAGAGTAACCAATTGCCTTCTTCCCCTTTAACACTTGATTAGTAAAAGAGCTAACAGGTGGAATGACTTCCCCATTACTGTTAGAGTAGTAATTTTCTAACACTGTCAATTCATACAAGAAGACCTGAAAGAATCTTATCTTTGGCTCCAGTGCACTTCCCTAAATAGATTCAAATATATTCTTCCCCACCCCTGCTGTTCAAGGCAACTGACCAGGTCTTCCCCTAACTAGAAAAATTACATCCTACCTCAAAGAAAGGCAGGAAATCTGTTCAATCCTCAGTCTGATTTCCAAGAGGGAGAACTAATCTAGTTCAGAGAAGAAGAGGGAAATGACTCTGAAGACAATGCATTAGAACACAAACCCAGGATTTCTTCATTAAAAGGAAAACAAACCTACTTTTCCCTCTCCTTCACCATATCTGTGTGCACATGTGTACTGGCACATATGACACATCTGCATTAAAACACATCCAGCTGGGAAGCATTGAAACCACAAGCTGCAACAATCAGGTGAGGTTGAGAAAGCAGGTCCCAGGGACAGCAAAACAGATCAGAGAATTGCACAGCAGGGTCCTTAAGAATTCTATATGATTAGTGAGATGACGTTTCACATCAAAATAACGTACCTTGCCCAAGTCTGCTAATAATGTTTAAGAAATCTTTTGTTCAACAAGCCTTAGGAATAAAGTCTTCTTTATAGAGAAGACCATATTTCTTAATTTTGAATTTAACCATCTGGATGGCCTGCATTTTTAAAGTGCCTCGAGATCCTCACGTGGAGGTGTCTCTGTAGAAAAGTGTCAAATAATAACAGATTCATCACAATGATATAGCTCATCTACTCTTTCAGAGGAAATGCTCAAAAAACTGCCAACAATGGAGACTTTGACTGAAGCTAGCTCTTTTTTTAAAGTTAGAACTACTTCTAATGCATCCATATTGCAGAATATCCATAAAAGACAGGCTGACATTGTTAACCACTGACTTAAGACAGTATCCCTCAGGGAGGGAGCAGGGGGGAAATTCATCATTATCAGCAAAGATATTCTTGAGTTCCCTTTGCAAGTAGCGGGACAAAACTAAGACTCACTGAAGTTTCAGAACCTGAAAAAGTATTATTCACCTAATGAGACCCTGGTTGCAGTAGGAGAAACTGTCACACCTGTCAGTGACAATTGATGTGAAGAATTCAGTACCAGTAATTTCATCATCCAAAACTTTTTAGTACTAATTATAAATAAGCTTAGACTTGAATTAAGATTTCCTGTAAGTCGCCCTAAAAATCTTGACCAATGCAAAAAGATTCTCACTGTCTCTCTGCAGTGGGATTTTGTCTTAGTCTGTGCTACTGGTCCTCAGGTGCAGACTTCTTGCATTAGGTACCCTGGTGTTTCAAAGAACTTCCAATACCATCATTTATACTACATTCAAAGTACTCCATAAATAGCTGTAACAGAACACTCTCAGATTACAGAATTTAGGAAGAAAGGAAAGCTGGCAACTTCTCAGATGAGTTAAAAAGATACCCTCATTGCAACAACTTCTTCACAACACTAGAGTGAAAGATGCACTTTATTTCCTAGACAAAAATACTATTGAACCAAGAAAAAAGCTCTACTTTATAAACCTCAAAAATACTGTCTCAGGCCTTAAGGTACAATTCTTTCCTCACATTCCAGAGTGCAACCTTGAGAGGCAGAGAAGATACACGTGCAGAAGTGTTGTTTACTTTTGCATCATTTTAAAGTGCTTCCATAAACTTAAAGAAGTCAAATGAAAGTGAATTCACATTACCTATTCTTACTAATTCTTAAAGTTTGCTGTTCTTTATTTTCCTGACATCAACATTTGAAAGAATGAGATACTAACAAATACTGAGCAGATGATGAAATTTAATCTCAAGACTAAGCTTTCAAAAAAATCGTTATCTGAAATATATTCACGTTTCTTTCAAGGAATTTACAGCAATTTATGCTTTTGTCCTCCTTTCTCCATCTTCAAGATAAAGTAAATGAACACATTCAGCAGCATTTTAACCTAAGCTTTTATCACAGCTGAAAGGAAGAAACTTTTTCTTCATCTGATGGAAAAAGAATTAGGGTACTCAAGCAAGCTGAGAAAAAGTCTCTGCACGCTCATTACTACACACATACACACACACTACTTTAAAGTACAGTTCTTTACTAGTTGATCAAAAACTCCAGAAAATGGTAAAGGTTTGCTTACATTGCTGGCTTTGCAAGGAGCATAAATCCTCCCATTACAAGGAAATTTGTCACTGAAGCACAATACCTAAATGGGGAAGAGAGAGAGCTTCAGTTACAAAATAAGAACAACCTTGGAAACAGCAACTGTTGCAATTTCCAACAGTTTACCAATGAGATCTGTAATATCTTTTATTATACAAGTAATCTAAGTAATTGAGAAATTATTAAACAGTGAAATACTCAATATTACTGGAATACAATATGCATTGCTGTTGCACATTTTTGCTGCCATCAGCACAATGCAGAGGGCTTACTTCACAAACAAAATTATTTTTTTTTGTTTGTTTCCCCCAAATTTGGGCATGTACAGAACAGGCCATCGGTTTCAACAGTGTAATACTGCTAGCTTCTAATTATATTCAAGATGGAAATTTCAAGATAGGAGTTTCTCTTTTCCTGCTACCATTCTACCTTTCACTTCTCCCCTACCAAAAAAAGAAAACCATTCAAAAAGACCATGTTTCTTAGACGGAAGAGGTCTCACCTTAGCCCAATTAACAGATAATACTTATGTTGCCTGATAGATCCTTGGAAAATGCTCAAGGCATTATGCTGAGGAGCATGCAGCTTCTGATGCCATACACAGAAAAACATATAAAGCATCAGAAAGCAAACAGGGAGAGCAGAAGACAGGCAGTAACAACAATAACAGAAATTAAGTATTTCAGTCTTTGACAGGGAAGAAGAACAAATTAAGAAACTCTTCTAATCTGAGTAATGAGAACCAATTCTGGAAATCCAGCTTACAAGAAAAGCCTGAAGTCAAGAACTAAGAAAGAAAGGGAGAAAATACATATTTACAATTATGAACAACCTATTTGATAAACTGAGAAGAAAGCTTCTTTTAGGGTGATATGGCTTAAATTTATCACTGACCCAGTAAAAGTGGTAACTGTTGTGCTTGTGTTAGAATGAAGTGCAACTTGCTGCACATTCAAAATGCTACTGCATAACAACTGAAGTTGATGATCTTGAAATTTTGTTCCCTTAGAGACCTTCAGATGTCTGGTAACCAAGACTACATTCAGCGAGGACATTTTTAGACTCTCTCCTCTGTCAAGTCAGTATTTTTCACAAAAGCCTATAAGTATTACATATGATGAGACTTCTGCTACATTTGGATGAAATTATCCAGCAACTACTAAAGTTATTGAGGAGAAAGACAGCAAAGAGTGTCACTGCATAGACTTACTCTCCCAAAAGCATCGAGCTAATAAAAATAATAACCAGAATAATTCAGACTTAATTTTGAGCACTAAAGCAGCTCTGTCTTTTGGGTGAAAGTTGTAATGCTAGCTATTTAGCAGGTATCAGGACAGAAGCATTGTTCCTCTGGGAGACAGTTAATGACTACTGAAAAGGCATTTTGTAGCTACAGTAAACTCCCAAAGGTAGCTTTACTTAGTAGCCTAGCCATGGTAACTCTATTACATTATATTACAAGATCCTTACTATTAAGTAAGGAACATGTCGCTTTTCAATAGGTATATACGCAGCAACCAAAGAGGAGTTTGTATGTAGAATTTTACATTAAGGAAGCTGAAGCTGTCCAGTGTTCTCCACTGGTGAAGACCTTGAAATCTATAGCTCACTACAAAGCGAATTAGTTTGTGTAAAACTCTCCATACATTTTAAATTGCAAGAATGCAATTTGCACAACAGTTATTTATGTAACTTCCCTTATGATCTACTTTTGCCTATCTCAGGGCTTGTTGTGGTCAGTAGATTAAGCCTGCAGAGACTCAAGATGAGAGGGAATCGGATACTTGCTCAGTGTAACTATCCAAAAAGAGACTGGAATGCTTCAGGATGGCCAAGCTTCTGGCTTCTTTTACTCCATGAAGAAAGCTACTTAAAGAAGCTCCATGTTGACCGATGAGATAGCATAGCTTGCTGAACCTGCTTGCCATTTCCTGCAACAACTGGATTGTATTTGCATTGCCCAAATTATCTGGAACAGACCAGAAAGCAATTTAGCTCACCTTACAGCACCTGTTAATAAAGAGAATTACCAGAAGGTGCTGTTTAGATATCTTATGAGCAATTTCACCTCGTGGATACATTACCCAGAATCAGGAATTCAACAATTTTAGACTAAATACAGCTCAAATAATTAAGTTATTTCAGGTGAAACAGTCAGGAAGAGTGCAAATACTAATAACATAATGCAGATGTCAAAATGCAGCTATATTTCACCAGTTCATCCAAACAGGGGAGAAGGGTAAGACTTTAGCTTTATCTAAAAATATGTAACAACTTTTAGATTTTGCATAAAGAAATTTGTTGTAGAATGTAGGGGAAATAGCAAAGCAAATATTAAAGCGAGTTCTTACCTAAACCTAAGAGAGGTCTAAGAACCTGAGATTTGATCTCACTCAGTCTGAAATAAAACCTTCTCTCAGTAGAAGCCAACTCATGCAAACTGGCGATATATCCCATTACGTTTTTGTCTACTAAGACCAAACAGTTGTCACCACCAGCTATCACATTGCTTATGTACCCTACCTGAAAGGGGCAAAAGAGAAAAGAAAAAAATAGCAGCTTTAATATTTTTTCTTTTTACACTCCAATTTAAAAACAGGGTGATGCAGAATAAAGCGTATCTTTAGGAGTACTAAATGACAGTAAGTATTAATTACCTACAGTGACAAACAATCCATTCAATACTGGCTTAATACAGGAATGATAAAACTAGAATAAACATTTACAGTCAATGCTGTTCATTTTCCTGGTACTGACAGAGCCTAAAAGACAATAAACAGACCATCTTTTAAGGCCTTTAAAGGAACAGTGACCTTAAGTTCAGTCACTTTTAGAATTGCAGAGTACTACATGCTTATATCAACAATGTTGATATTAGATAGTATCATTACATCAGCTATTTCTCCTATTAATTAGGAAGTGAGAATAACAAGGCTTTAATATTATGACTGTGCTCTGAACTATAGTCCTTTATGGATCTGAAAGATGTTTATTTATTGATAAAAGTAATATTACAGTACTGGACTAATACTAATAACTACACTAACACAAGTGGTATTAGTAGTTGTTAGCTTTCCACAGTAGTTGGAAGAAAATTCTTCTCCAAGGTCAGCACAAGTAGCCCTGATGCATTGTGGCTCCTCACTAATTCTGGTTCACATGCAATACTGTGTAGTAAAAAGTAGAGCTCAAACACTTAATATTTCCTTTGTTGTTAAGTAGAGGATTCCTTAGACACATTGAGCCAGAGTTGTTCAACAAGCAACCCACAGGCCAATTCTGATATGCAAGAGCCTACAAGTCACCCTACAAGAAAAGAGAAGAGAATGGCTAGCAACAATCTTATAGAAGGAATACAGGTGTGTGTGTGTGTGCACACACATACATGTGTGCACATACGTGCACACACATGGACCCAGTGTCTAAATCCCTGTCCCTCCTCAAAACCCTCTCCAACTGCTATTCTGCTCAATCTAGGGAAGTAGCAATGAGACACAGAAGAGCTGAGACAAACAGCTGCTTTCTACCCTCAACCACATCTCCCACTAGTAATGAGCCTAGGGATAAAGGGCCAAGGATGGGGGTGAAATCAGTAGCCCAACTCAAGTGTGTCTACACAAATGCACATAGCATGGGCAACAAACGGGATGAGCTGGAAGCCATTGTGCAGCAGGACAGCTATGATGTAGTTGCCATCACGGAAATGTGGTGGGATGACTGTCACGACTGGAATGCTGTGATGAAAGGCTATAAGCTCTTCAGAAGGGATAGGCAAGGGAGAACAGGTGGGGGTGTGACTCTGTACATTAGGGAGTGTTTTGATTGTATAGAGCTAGATTCCAGTGATGATAAAGTCGAGTGTTTATGGGTAAGGATGAAGGGGAGGGCAAATAAGGGAGATGTTGTGCTGGAAGTATGCTACAGGCCGCCTGGCCAGGATGAGGAGACGGATAAGGTATTCTATAAGCGGCTGGCTGAAGTCTCACAATCGCCAGCCCTTGTTCTGGTTGGGGACTTCAACCTGCCAGGTATCTGCTGGAAATATAACACAGCAGAGAGCAGGCAGGCTAGGAGTTTCCTCGAGTGAATGGAAGATAACTTCCTGACACAACTGGTAGGTGAGCCTACCAGGGGAGGTGCCTTGCTAGACCTACTGTTCACAGAGAAGGACTAGTGGGAGATGTGGTGGTCAGAGGTCGTCTTGGGTTTAGTGATCATGAAATGGTCAAGTTTTCAATTCGTAGTGATGTAAGGAGGGGGGTTAGCAAAACCTCCACCCTGGACTTCCGGAGGGCGGACTTTGACTTGTTCAGGACACTGGTTGAGAGAGTCCCTTGGGAGACAGTCCTGAAGGGCAAAGGGGTCCAGGAGGGCTGGACGCTCTTCAAGAAGGAAATCTTAAAGGCCCAAGAGCAGGCTGTCCCCAAGTGTCTCAAGTCTAAAGGGCGGGGAAAATGGCCAGTCTGGATGAATAAGGAACTTCACATGAGATTTAGGAATAAAAGGAGGGTTTATCACCTTTGGAAAAAGGGACAGGCTACTCAGGAGGAGTATAGAGATCTCGTTAGGTTATACAGAGAGAAAATTAGGAAGGCAAAAGCCCAGCTGGAGCTAGACTTGGCCACTAACATTAAGGACAACAAAAAAAGCTTTTATAAATACATCAACAAAAAGAAAGCCAGGGAGAATCTCCATCCCTTACTGGATGTGGGGGGGAAAGCTGCAACCAATGACGAGGTGAAGGCTGAGATACTTAATGCCTTCTTTGCCTCCATCTTCAATAGTCAGACCAGCTATCCCCAGGGTGCTCAGCCTCCTGAGCTGGAAGATAAGGATGGAGAGCAGAACAACCCACCCATAATCCATGAGGAAGTAGTCAGTGATCTGCTTCTGCACCTAGACGTACATAAGTCTATGGGGCCGGATGGGATTGACCCAAGAGTACTCAGGGAGCTGGCAGGAGAGCTCACCAAGCCTCTCTCCATCATTTATCAACAATCCTGGTCAACGGGGCAGGTGCCAGATGACTGGAGGGTGGCTAATGTGACACCCATCTACAAGAAGGGTTGGAAGGAGGACCCAGGGAACTACAGACCTGTCAGCCTGACCTCGGTACCAGGAAAGATCATGGAGAGGATCATCTCGAATGAGCTCTCACGGCAAGTGCAGGACAGCCAAGGGATCAGGGCCAGCCAGCATGGGTTTAGGAAGGGGAGGTTCTGCTTAACCAACCTGATCTCTTTCTATGACCATGTGACCCGCCTTCTGGATGCGGGGAAGGCTGTGGACGTTATCTATCTGGACTTTGGTAAGGCCTTTGACACCATCCCCCACAGCATTCTCCTGAGAAGCTGACAAATCATGGCATAGACAAGTGTACTCTTCGCTGGGTAAGTGTACTCTTCATGGCCCTCTACAACTACCTGAAAGGAGGTTGTAGAGAGGTGGGGGTTGGCCTCTTCTCCCAGGTGAATAATGACAGGACCAGAGGAAATGGTCTGAAGTTGCGGCAGGGGAGGTTTAGATTAGGTATTAGGAAGAATTACTTTACTGAAAGAGTGGTCAGGCACTGGAACAGCTTGCCCAGGGAAGCGGATGAGTCACCATCCCTAGAGGTATTTAAGAAACGTCTAGATTTGGCACTTCAGGGCATGCTCTAGTGGCAGAGATTGTAGGTTGTTTGGTTGGAGTCGATCTTAAGGGTCCTTTCCAACCATGAAGATGAAGATTCTGTAAGTTGCCCTGCATTGAAGGGTTTACAACCTTATGTATATTTGATTTTTTTGTTACCTTAAACTGAGGTTGATCTGAAATCATACAAACAACTTGGAAGAGGATGTGCAATCAGAGTACACACTCCCCCCACCTCATGCCAACTTCAAGGCAGATATGAGATTCAGCTTGATGAAGAAAATTGAATAGGAGCAACTTCTTTCTCTCTCTCCCATAAACATGCAAATGCACATTTTGGTGCCTTTGCTCAGTTCCTCACTTCACACCCATGACAAAGGGAGGGGAAGGGAAGGAGATCATGCAGAGCTCAGGGGGACCTTCTGCCCACTCACAACCAAGATGCATAGGAAGCAGAATGGAATAGAGCAGGCAGTGCCCTCAATCACTTAAGAAACAACAGGAAAATGAAGAACAATAGCAGCGAAGAATAAACACATGAATACTGTGTTGAAAACAGAGCACAATATAAGGCTGCACTTCTGCAACGTGCACACATGCAAGGAAATGGATTAGACACGCTGGAAACACCTCCTTGTCCCTCAAGCAGAAAGAAAGACCAAGAAACAGGCACGGAAGAGAACAATACTTATTAAGCCTCCTCTCTGCCCTCCATAATTTTACTGCTCCTGATTTTACTGCTAGGAACCAGTTACTTGACTTGACACCCTTAAAGCTAGTTGAACAACCGGCACTGTGCTATTTCCAAAAAGCATCAGTGTGATTTGCGCTAACTTAAAGGAAATACCACTCACCTTACTACAGGATAGTAACAAAACTGGACTCTTAGTACAGCTATTTTCATACAAATTTTTTTCTGTAGTTGTCTCCTGGCCACTGTAATATAATCCAGGTTGGAAGTCTTCCTCATCTGCTAAGAAGAGGGAGTAATCTAGTCCTGCTGCTGTACTCCAAACACCATCACCACACACCTGAAATTCATAAGGAAGGAAAAGACGTTAGAAATTATCATCTGAAGCTGGAAGAAAAGGAGAATACTTAATTCTTCTAGCCACACATGCACATAATATACTTGCCAAGAAAAAGTATTGCAATAGCTGGTAATTTTTCAACTTCAGTGTCTCATAACAAATACATTTCTTGCATGTATACTGATAATTTTCTTTCTTTCCAGTCTTCTAATGGCCGATTTTTTTTGCCTTTAAAGTATAAATCAGTTTTATTTTTAAATGGATATCAGGTGAGCTTGATTTAAATTGGGATATGGGATACTATTCTCCCCTCTTCATTTATCTGGGAAATCTACAAATTTGGGATAGTTAACATGCTGTACATTAATTTGTATAAGTCCTAAGCAGGAAAACCCTGCAGCTAGTTTTCCCACTAAGACAAGCACCAGAGAACATAAGCAAGCATCTGGTCTAATCCAAAAATCATTATTTGGCTATTCCCTCAGTGTGATGAAACATGCAAAACAAACAGAAAACCCTTGCTAAACCAGCTCTGCAAACACAGAAATGGTCATGGTCTAGCAAAGCTAAAAATGGTAGAAGAAAGTTTACAATAAAAACAGTGTTCCAATGTATTTAAAAGTTTCAGCACTGCAACACTGATATCAGAGAAACCAAATATAAAGTAGAAGTGAAATTTAAGAAGACACAACCAGTCACATTTCTCAGTTTTACAACTTCAATGTGGTCAAAAACCAGTGGAAGTCTGTGTAAAGGATTTCTTGGGTAGATTTTCACAAGCTCATCTAAGGATCACATTCACAGTAAAAGTCAAAGAAATCAAAGGTTCTATTAGTATATAGCACACAGATACGTAAACAAGGTCAGTTTTTAGAAATTACTTTTCACTCACTTGTATAAGAGACCCTAAACTAAAAGAGAAATACAGAAAACAGAAAATACCTTTGTGAGACGAGGGACTGTTGTTGGGGAGTTCAAGTGACCAAGCTGGCCAGAGGTATTACTGCCCCATGAATACACCTGTAAGAAACATAGCTAACCATGAGAATATAAGTTTATATACATGGACCCATACTGAATTGCAGTGGTACAACACATCAAGTATGCAAACACACACAAGTCAGCGGTACAAGATCGATGTACCAAGAAGCACTTCCCTAATTTCCAGTCGTCTTATGTTCTCAAATTGTCTTCTCACATAAAGAAATGGAATGCACCAAATCAGGTCATTGCAATCTTTAAATATAATGTTGATGCATGCAGAACTTTGGCAGAAATAGAATTAAGATTCCACACTGCTTCCAAGTTGCCTCCCACAAATGGAAACAAAAGTTTAGCAGCAAAAGAAATAAAAATCTAAGAAACACCAAACATGACTATTATGTCACAGATAAGCAACAAATAATAACAATCACTTACCTGGGATTTGGCAGTGAGTGCTAAGGAATGATGGCCACCAGCAGAGAGGTGAATCACTTCTTTACCATCTAGGCTTTTCACACATAGTGGCTGAAGCCTGTCAATCCCCAGAATCCAGGGAAGATGGGGGTGAGGCGGAAGAGATTAAAAAAAAAAAATTATCAAAGGTATTCTTAAGACAAAAATAAATACTAAGTTTTATTTTTTCCCCAAAACAAATTAGAGAAAACGAACATACACAGAGTCTTTTGGCAATAAACCAGCTTAGTCAAAAAGGACATGAAGGGTGAAAGTTTATGATAAATTTCTCCCCAATTTGGACAAAGTCAAAATACCACCAAAACTCTTAGTGAATACAAGGGGAAAAGTCATAACTTATTGATGTTCAGTAACAATACAGCATAAAACACGTAACTTGGAGGAAATTAGGTCACAACACAAAAGAACAAGAACACAATGCAAGGCAGTTGACCAAATCTGAGAAAGTTGAATACTCGAGATTTCCTAGTGACCTACTAAAAACCTTTATCAAAGAAATCTCACCTTGGCAGAACATCACCATGTCCTAGCTGTCCTTCCTTCCCCTTTCCCCAGCTCCATACCTCTGTTCTTAGAGAGGGTAAGAGGGCATCAGCCTCACCACTGTAGGTTGGAGTCAAAGCTACAGTCCTCATTTTTGCACGCCCTACCTTCCGTAAAAGCCTAGGAGAAACTGAAAACAGGCCAAGAAATAGAAAAATTGTTCATCATTTTAGGTAAATATATCACTCAGACTGTGTGTTACACAGTAACAGTACCATTTGAGATAACTAAGACCTCTTTAAGAAGTCTTGATCAGTTAAGATTGAGAGCAAAGGCTCAACACATAAGAAGATAGGGTACTGAGACACCGAAGTAACATATGTGCTAAGAGTAGACAGATCCCAACTAATTTTTACTAGCTATTAAAGGATAACAGGCATATGAGAACTATGCAGTTATATTGCAGCAAATAAATCAAAACAAACTACACATTTTTAAGAAGTATGTTTTGAAAGAAAATATATCCTTGCAGTGAACAAAAGATTTCAATGCTTCCTAAAAATCTCCCCTCAGATCCAACATCAATATAGAACTAAACCATGTACCCACCCACTCACAACAACTAACAACACTAAAATCTATCAGGGAAGGTCATTAACTTCGACATTTGGCAGTGGGAACTGGAATATTTCTAGGTCCCTGGCTCAAAACCAGGTCAGTGCAGTAGGGATTACAGGTCACACAGATTTTTATCTGCTATGCAACCTGTATGAAAGACAGGTTGCCACCACCTTGCAATAAGATGCCCAGACTACTACAATGTGCCTGCTTTACCTTACTTTACCAATAAAGAGCATCCCTAAACTCACTATGCTCTTGGTTTTCTTAGGACGCAGTATCTGCTTGTTTTAACTCCCCTCACTGCCTTCAAGTCCTAAGATACAGTTTAAAATTCATAAAGACCTTTGGTAGATGATTAGATTTATATTAAATAAATATGGTTTATTTTCAGTTATAAAGCTCCACATTATTATAACTTTTCCAGTCTCTTGGTTTTTCTCAACGTTCTTTTTTACCTTGTGACAACAAGCCAGGCAGGGAAAGTCTTCGACTCCCTCCTTCAGATTCCTCCTCTCTAATGTCTACTAAACTGGAACTCTTCTTCCCCTGCATGGATTCCAGTTTGACCTGCTCTTCCCGACTGTCTTTCAGAGCTTCAGGCCCTGGGGAACCACCACCAGACTGAGAACCTGGTTCACTTGAAGGTGTGCCATAGAAGTTCATTACTTTCTTCAGAGACAATGCTCCAGCTTCATATGTAGCAGCTACTCTCACACCAACTGCTGACGCACAAGAGGCCACCAAGCTGTTCAAGGCAGATGTGCTAGTACCTGGAGGGCCAGGGATACAAGCACTGAGTTGTTGTTCTTCTTGAGAAGGCTAAAACCAAAGAAAAATTGAAGACTATCATACCAGACAGTACGTAACAGCTGGATGATGATATACACATTCATTATTCAAACTAGGTGCTATACTGAACAAGACATTATGAAGAAGCTTTTTATACTTAGGTGTACATCTCTTCCTTAGAACCACATTTTTTTAAAGGTGGGACCAAGAACCATTTCTACATGGACTGGGCTTTGTCTCTTGCACTTGTCTTGTAGCTCATCCATAAGAGACCGTGGGTCTGGTATTTTCTTTTGTGTGGTTTTTTTTTTTTTTGGTTTTTTTTTGAGGGTTTTTTTGTTTGTTTTTTGTTTGTTTTTTTGTTTCTTAAAACCAAAAAAAAGGATCTTTGCAAACAAATATAAAAAGGGATTTAATTTTAGGCTTATTACCAACTTTGCCACCAATTAGAATGCATCAGTGAGCATGCTGTATTTACAGAGAGATAAGTTCTCCCTTTGATATGTTAAAAGGAAAACAGTTATTCATGGATTCCTTTTGCAAGGTCTATCTTAAGACCATCCTGGGCTGTGTGTCCCCTTACACTACTGTTTTATCCATATAAAGCTTCATTAATAATCAAGTCACACCAGGGGCAAACTGACTGAAGGCAATTATTAATACCAGCACATGATTACCTATAATAGCAATCAATTTACCCACCAAATAAGAAATAATGCACAAGATATTTGCCAAATAGTTTGAATGTTAGACCAAAGACAGCAAAGTCCCATTTTCACACCTAATACATAGTGGAAAATAATATTTTTATAAAGATTATAGCTCATTTTATCCTGCCAGAAGGAAAACTATCTTTGACTTCTCTTTTTACTGAAAAATTAGGCTAAAGAATTGGGATTGGTCCTATTTGCTTGTACTTCATTCCTATTTATAAAAGCCATGCCTCGCATTACAGAAAAGCAAACTCAATTTGTGCAGGAAAGCAGAGAGAAACAAAGGATTTTACTCACAGTGAAAAATTATTTTAGAGTCCTCATCTGCTCATCACGTGTATGCTCAATTGTGTTAAAAGTCAGTGAACAAGTTCCAGGCTTGTTTATTCCTGGAACTGTGTGAGGGGAACAGTACTCTGGAAATACTCCAGGAACAAGGATTTGAGAAAGGGAGCATGAAACTACGTGTTTCAGTCATTTCCTAACAGCAGGAGGTCTTGCACGAGTCTGAGAGGCCCGCAACTGCTAGAATGCATACGCATTAGCAAAAAGCAAAAGGAAGGACAACTGTGTTCACACAATGTTTATTCCTCCGAAATAAGTTTCTCTCAGAATAGGAAAACATAACTTGCTGAATCACCGAGTTACTGGACATTTTGTTTTGGTTTTAAAGTATTCCCCTGTCCCCCTTCTTCCAATCAGAGTTGATAAAAAAATCAACTACTTATTAGGCACCGTGGAATTTATCTCCCAGAACCATTGTGGAAAAACTTCTTACTGACCAATAAAAACAGATTGAAAAAATTGTTATCTACACAACACTTGAAATGACAAGAGAAATTTTCAGAATTCTGCTCTGAATTTTGTGTATAGGGCCACAGAGTGGCAGCTTTTCTTACAGACGTTACCTTTACCATAAACCATCCAGTAGGACAGCACTTACATAGGGACTGCCAGACCACACTGCAAGATTTTTGATTAGCTTTCTGTCTAATAGCTTTTGGGTTGTATCTTCTTCCCCCCGACCCCAAATAAGATTTTTTTCAAAATAGTGGAAAACATAGTATTTGGCAGGGAGCTGGGAACAGATCTTGAACTTTCATATCAAGCATTTACTGATGCTTATTAAGAAATTATTACTTTTCTGTTTTACCATAGCATCAAAACAGTGGTGTTGAACCATTTTCCACGTCACACAAAACAGATTAGTACTTATGTATTTCCCATCCCTGTTTATAAGTTTATGCAACGCCTACATGATTAACATTAGAAGCCTTTGGGTCAACGCTTTAACATCCCCTTTACAATCTTTACTTGCAGTCCAGAATTTTTAACTGATTGAGAAATTATCTGGTAATAATCTGATAGCCTTCTACGACGGCATGACTGGATGGATAGATGAGGGGAGGGCAGTAGATGTGGTCTACCTTGACTTAAGCATGGCGTTCGACACAGTCTCCCACAGCATCCTCACAGGGAAGCTTAGGAAGCGTGGGCTTGATGAATGGACAGTGGGGTGGACAGAAAACTGGTTGAAAGACAGAGCTCAGAGGGTAGTGATTAGGGGCACAGAGTCTAGTTGGAGGTCAGTGACAAGTGGTGTTCCCCAGGGGTCAGTACGGGGTCCAGTCCTGTTCAATATATTCCTCAATGACCTGGATGAGGGGATAGAGTCCACCCTCAGCAAGTTTGCTGATGACACAAAGCTAGGGGTGGTGGTTGACACACCGGAAGGCTGTGCCACCATACAGAGAGACCTGGACAGGCTGGAGATTTGGGCAGAGAGGAGCCTTATGAAATTCATTAAGGGCAAGTGTAGGGTGCTGCACCTGGGGAGGAATAACCCCATGCACCAGAACAGGTTGGGGGCTGACCTGCTGGAGAGCAGCTCTGTGGAAAGAGACCTGGGAGTCCTGGTGGACTACAGGATGACCATGAGCCGGCAATGTGCCCTTGTGGCCAAAAAGGCCAATGGCACCCTGGGGCGCATCAAGAAGAGCGTGGCCAGCAGGTCGAGGGAGGTCATCCTCCCCCTCTACTCTGCCTTGGGGAGGCCGCACCTGGAGTACTGTGTCCACTTCTGGGCTCCCCGGTTCAAGAAGGACAGGGAACTACTGGAGAGGGTGCAGCAAAGGGCTACCAAGATGATTAGGGGACTGGAAGACCTCTCTTATGAAGAAAGACTGAGGGATTTGGGTCTCTTCAGACTGGAAAAAAAGACGGCTGAGGGGGGACCTTATCAACACTTATAAATACTTAAAGGGTGGGTGTCAGGAGGATGGGGCCAGGCTCTTTTCAGTGGTGACCAGCGACAGGACAAGAGGTAGTGGGCACAAACTTGAGCATAGGAAGTTCCACCTAAACATGAGGAGGAACTTCTTTACTTTGAGGGTGGCAGAGCACTGGAACAGGCTGCCCAGAGAGGTGGTGGAGTCTCTGTCCCTGGAGACATTCCAAACCCGCCTGGACGCGTTCCTGTGCAACCTGCTCTAAGGTGAGCCTGCTCTGGCAGGGGGCTTGGACTAGATGATCTCCAGAGGTCCCTTTCCAACCTTAAGATTCTATTAGATTTGCGAGGGATTCATTCCACGTATAGAAAAGAAAGTTTTACCTTAAAGGTAAATTAGAGAAGTACCAGCTACTGCCCCACACAAATGGGAAACCCATGCTTCATAAACAGCTAGAGAATGGGAAACTGGCTTATATGGTTCTGGTACTGCGGACCACAAGAGAAGAGACTACAGCACTGTCAAGGCCGCTCACATTAAAGGCTTACAATTGAACAAGGATGGAGGACAAAAACTCCTCCACTTAAAAGTTGAGAACCATCACAGAGAAGAAACACTTCGAAACTCCAGAAACATCACAGCTACATTAAACTAACAGAATTTTTCATTTCTGAAAAGAGTAACATTGCCACATATACAAGAGGAGTTGTAGCAAATTGAGAGCTAGTGACTAGGTACCAACCTGCTCGGGTTCCGTGCAGATGTTTTTCTCCAGGCTCTCATTTAATGAGTTATCTGCTAAACTGATTAAGTACTCTTTCACTTCTTTTTTGTCTGGGAACAGAATATTTCCAGGACTAGAAATTCCACTGTCTTCCTGTCCATCATTGCTGGAAAGCATACTTGCTCCATCAGATTCTAAAGCAACAACCGTATGTTCTTCCACAAGTGGTTTCTGAAAGTCTTCACTTTGGCTACCTGTTATACTTTTTCCTTCTAGAGTCTCCAACGAGGGACAGAAGACATGATTTTCTGGCTGGTTATCAGACAGGGTTACACCCAGTGGGCAACAGTGACTATCTGAAATGATTACATGATCTTCCTTGTCCGTCATGGTAATGAGAAGTTGACTGCAATGATTGCACCTCTCTGGGATAGGCTTCATTTCCTGCACAGGGAGACATTGTACCAGAGCCAGGCTGTGGTAGGCTCCACAAGCAATCTGGAGCACAATACGTCCTGCCAGGTGCTCTACCTTCTGTGGCTTTGTCACTGGGAACGTTGTTGTTATGAGACCAAGCTGGCAGCCGCTCCCCCAAGCCCATATCTCTCTGCTTAGTGACAGTGCCAGCGTGTGTTCCTCTCCACATGCCAGCTGCAAAATCCTTACTGATAACAGAGGACTGGTTTCAGAATCAGAAATGCTGATGGGTTGTGGCTCTGGCACACATGGCTGATTAGCAACTGCACACTGGCCAGCAGAATTGTTGCCCCACATGTACACCACACCACTTTCTGTCACGGCTCCATTATGAAAGCTGCCAGCTGCCACTGTAATAACATGATGCCCAAGCAAAGTATTTTCTAAGATAGGACTATTAGCACATGACTCCTCTGGTCCTGATTTCCACGGCAGTTTTCCAAAACTGTAGACCTCTCCACCTGGGTGGGGGGGGGGGGTGGGGGGGGGGGAACAAAACCAAAAACAAAAACCTAGCATGAGTCTAATGAAGTTAAACCAATACAAAAATTTGAAGAGAGATTCAGATAAACATATACCAATTTTTAGTTTGCTCCAGGCTTAGCAAAACTGTGACTATTGATACATGACGACTGCTGGTTGCTCTCTGCTACTGCTGCTATTAAGTTCTATACCTCATGCTAATGTTACCCTGTGCATGCACACATTGTTGAACCAAGTAATGCTAAAAATTCTACTATATTCAAGTGTATTTATTGGTCCTTTCTATTTTAAGAACATACAACATACTAAGGACATACAACCATACTTAAAGAGCATGACAAAGTACAGACCTCATCTTAACATACAGAGATCTAGGATCAAACTGTACCGTCTGCCACCCTACAGTAAAATAGGATTGACCTAGGAGGTGGAAAGTGGGAGGGGTGGACAAATCTATCTTGCCACTGGTTTGATGTTATACTGCAGCATCTCCAAAATTTCATTACCTTTACCTGAAAAGACTGCAGCAATGCCAGGTCAAGTTATTTTGCTAATTCTAAAGAAAAGCAGAAATCTATTTTTAAAAGGAACAGTTGTTCTCACAGTGACAGAAAAATAGTAAATCATACCCACAAACAACATGCTTCAGGGTGCAAGGACACACGTGCAAAAAGTCCTTTTAATTATGAAAGAAACATGTTCAAAAAAAAAAAAACAAAGAAACAAAAAACCCAAAACACTGGAGCTCCATGACTCCAATAGACAGAGAGGTGCTTATAGCAGGCTCACCAATAACCTGGAATCTTTCTTTCAAAAACATCAGAGAAAAATCAAAGGAGCAACTTCCAATTTAGTCTTTACAACTGTACGCCCATTGATCAGTACAAGTAAGGAGCAAGCTATGCAAACACTTAAATGGACTGGCTTTTAGAAATACTTTGATTCACAGTGCCAAACTGCTCACAAATCAAGACTCAAATGCATCTATTAGCTACACATACTTCCAGAAGCACACAGAAACTAACGCTCTTACACATTAAGAGAACCTCTTGCTGTATTGTCTTTTTTGAATGAAAAATATCACAAGAAATGTCATTGTCAGTTAACATAGTTCAGATTACATTACCGTCTTTAAACAGGAAATCCAGAGCCATTGTTAAAAGATGAAAAAGTATGAAAGAATACACTATGCATATAATTTCTATTCCAACACAGTTTTAAGTAACTTATAACTAAGAAGGAAATACTGGCAAAGTTAAACATCTAACTGTTTAAAACCTGTATACGAAACAGATTGAAAGGAAAAAAAATTCTAAAAGAAGAAAACTTGACAATAACTAAAGTTTGTTATTGGCTCAAATCTTTACAATTAAGGTGCTTATTACCTTCTGTTAGAAGTAACCCATGATGTATTCCCAGGGCTGCCTGTAATACAGTTTTTCCACTGAGGCCTGGAAGCCTTTCTGGAGTTACAGAGCAGGAACCAGCCTTCCAAACATAGACCAGGCCTCTCTCTTTGGCTCCTTCTGCCTCTTCTGAGCTACAAAAAGATTGGAGGAAATAGAGAATCAGCTTGAAGTTTTCTGTGTTTCAGTAATGCATAGTTTGCTTTTCACATATGTAGAAAAGATTTAGTAGTTCGGGCATTAGTTTTAATTTCAGGAAATCAACATATTTCATTTGCAATTTGATAACCTTAATTTAAATGTTATTTAAATGAAAAACAAGTATCTTCTATTTGAAATCATTAGCTTTCTTTTTCATTTGTACTTTACTGTCTGAAAAGCAGCTGATCTTGTCACTAGTAAACTTAAATACACATTTATTCACAACTGATACAGCCTTTATATTATATATTATATTTGTTTCTCACAGCAAGGACATCAAATTCATACACAACTCTGCCACTGTATGCTAAGGGAGATCATGGCATCAGTTCTACACACATTTAAGCAACTCTGTCCCCATCTGAACAGTGATATTTATAATGTTAACTCTTCCTGTGTTAGAAAGCAGAAGGAATATTTCTGATTTATTAGGTTTTATTCATGTTTTGATTACTGAGCTTTTGGAAATGAAAATGCAGGGGAAAAAAGCCTTATAACCATGTTTTTATTAGTTACATAGGACATCAAGTATACTGGAAATACACATAAACATCTCAACATTTGCTTTAAAAGTAATTAAGCAAAGGATGTGTTGTGTGCAGATTTTACTGAGAACTGATTGCTCCCATTCACAGTGTCTTCAAAACATTATACCTGTAAGAACTCATCCTTTATACTCTCACTTCTACCTTTAGAGAGAAAAATGAAGTTCTGGTTGGGTTATTTTTCCACTTTTAATTGTTAATGAGTTTCTTAGATTCAAATGAGCCAGTCATTCAAATCAATTGAACCAAGAAAAAAAGGAAAAAAAAAAAAAAAACAAAACCAAAGATCCTGAAACACAATAGCAGTATCTGGGCTTGCAGAAGTGACTGGAACTATCCAAAGCTGGTTTAACACTTCCAACACATTCTGGTTTAAATGCTCAGTCAGAAACTGCTCCCATTCAGCACAAAGAAATTCCTCAGAAGTTTGACAACAAGCACAATTTTAACAATTTGTGGAATCACTTGATTGAAACAAACACAAAAACTAATTTTAAACATCAATATAGACTGACAGCATTTCAAGTTAAGAGTTTTCTTTAAATTGATTTAAAACTTTATATAGAATAGATTGTTATCCACCCTGCAGGAAAAAAAGGAGGTTTAGCTCCTCATTTCTCACCAATCAAATAATTTACTCCCCATATAAATCAGTTCTTGCAGCTTTGCATGAACCTGTGAAGCTAAATACGTAAGGTAGCAAGAAGAGCTTTTGACAAAATGGCAATCTTTGTCTAGAAGAAAGGGCACAAAACCCCAAATGCATTCCCATACTGAAGCAAACCCAGAAAAAGCTGGTCCGATAGGCTGCATTGTGGACAACTTATGCAAGTAGCACCTTCAAAAGCCATAAGGCCCTATTCATGCAGACTCATTTTTAAACTAAAAGTTTTGCTAGTTTTGGTGCGTAGGACAAACAATACCTTTGCACTCTCTGCCTCCGAAACATTCAAAATGCAAATAACTAAGTGATGGAATTATGTGTGTCTCAGCTCCTGTGCTCAGCCCCAATCTCTCTTCTTTTCCCACATAACAGAAGAAAAACACAACAAAAAGGTGACAGTCAAGAACTGTTATGTAATTCACAGAAGTAATTTAATCCAAACAACATATATAATATTAAAACACAGGGTCAATCTTGCATTTTAAATACAAAGAACTTGTGTTTAGAATAGAAGTAAATTAAAAAGAAACCAAATGAGTAATATATAGGCCAGGAAAAAAAAGTTAGAAAAATCCAACATCATAGGTAGGACATTTAGCTAAAAATCAAAATCCAGATTTTACTCAGATGGGCAAAGCACACCAAAGAACACAACCTGATAACATACTGTGCCTTAAATTAAGTCCAAATCCTAATAAGTCTTCAGAGAACCGTGGAAGACAAATTTGGACAGTGCATATCTGGATTTATTACAAGACATTAATTTTCCACCTCCAAAATATGTGACCTCTGTCAGGTATCTTAGCAGAAGAAATAAGGAGCAAAAGAACAGTCTACTGCAGGGCTATTGGTCCAGAATCAAAATTCACAGGTGCAGGTAACAGATATGACTTACTGTTTACCAGAGAACGTTACTTTCGAGTTTACAGCCTACAGCTATCCCTCCACAAGTTTAAACAATCAACTTTAAAAAAAAGTTGCTGTTGTAGTAAGCTGAGTGTTCCAGACATAAATGAAACTCAAGCTAAGTTACTCCTCTTCCCTTTAGTGCAAGTTACATAAAGATTATGCTGAAACTACTTAATCATTTTACAGGATGATCATGAGCTGGCATATTTCAGGGAGCCTCTGTGGCTTCACCTAGCTGCTCATTCTCACCTTCTTTCCTGTGAGTCCATCTGTCAGTGGCAGCACTCCATCACCACAAAATCATTCCTCTTTCAAAGGGAACAATATAACTTCCACAAACTGTAAAACAGAAAAAACAGCTACTTAATTACAAATAATGTTAAGCCTAAAAAAAAAAAAAAAAATCAATAAACAAGCAGCAAAGCTTTAGATCCCATGTTAAATAAATAAGCAGTTCCGCAACACTAAAATGGTTGAAATACTTAGTGTACTCACACTGAGTTGGCAGACAAAAGCTAAACAGCCAGACTTGCCCTACCTACTCATCTGACAATAGGTCTATTGTAAGGACAGACTGAACAAAACCTAGTTCAAAGGCAGAAATTAACATCGATCTCTCTCTCTAATTCTCAGTACACCACTCAAGAAACATCAAAGCAGGATAACTGATCCATTGTCAGTCTAATATAAGATAGAATTCTATGCTCAAGCTAAATCTATAAGGTAAACAGATTTGAATGAGCAGAAAATGGTTGAGTTGAATTCATAACCGTATTCCTGAACCAAAGCGTGTATTACCGTTAACAGGTACAATTCTATTAAAGCCGGTGCAGAAATGCAAAAAGCCAATTAAGAGTTCAAAACATTTCTTCATCAAACTGGTAGCAGAGTATATATGAAAATATGTTAAGACCACGGAAGCCAAGGAGAAAGAAAAGTGGCTGCTCTATTTCTGCTTTTATCCTTTCAGATTTTGAATTTTGCAAGTTCACTTTCACAGCTTTTCATCTTCATGAAGATACCTTTGTATTACTTTTCTTGTAATAAAACAAAACTACATTTAATCTTTGTTTCTTATAATTGGTTTGGCTTTTTACTATTGAAATAATTCTAATTTTTCTTGATATACTGCCTTACTAGATGAAGTATTAAAAATTTTAGTTACATTAATGTATGCATGTAATCATATTTATCAAAATAAAATAAGTTTCATGGATAAATTCTTTAGACACTTTTGCTTTATTATAGTTGCTGTCCGATATCCACTGTAATAAAATCAGGAAATAAATTACTTAATAATGGTCTTTTAAAACAATATATCTCCAAGAAAATATCCAGAATGAGTAGACTGAAGCTCTTACATACAGAAAATAGAAATAAAACATAGCTGGTCTTGATTACGAGAGACAATATATGCAAACCTGTAAATTGCATGCGGAAGTTTCAAATCGCACGTGGAAATAGTAATCAAGTTGATAGATAATTGAAATAACTAACACAAATTCCAACACTTTCACTAGACTGCTCTGAATAATGAAGTACCAAGCAGACCTTTATAGACAGAAACAGCAACACATCACACCAAATGTTTTCAGTTTTCCAAATACAGGACACTAAAAATAAGTCATTTGGGCTTCAGGGTTGGCAAAGAACTTATCACAAAAAGATAAAGAGACACAAAAATATGAAATCAAATTAATATGATAGAATAGTATTGTGATAAGTCATATGCACCTTGCTCTTAAAAAAAAAAAATCAGAGCATACTTTCTAGGACCAGATATACACGAAGCCGCAGTTGTCACCAGAAAGATATTGCTTTGAAGACACTTCTGTCTCTCCTTCCTCAACTAAAAAAGAAAAAAAAACACAAAACAAAACACCACACAACTAAAAAAACCCACCTACAGCTATAAAAGTTAACTTTTAAAATATTAACAGAGGAAGTCTCACTAATAGAAGGAAACTGCCATGCAACACTTCAGTAACAGAGGTGTTGATGGAACATCAAAGGAAAATGGAAGCATATTTTTGGAACTTCTAACTTTGTGATGTGTTCTTTCTTGGAGTAAGTATATTTGAGCGGTTTTTTTAACCTACTCAAAACCACCTAACCCTACAATTCATTTTCTTGAAAATGCTGGCACTTCTCTGTGAAGAACTGTAGCTTCACATATAAATATCCAATGGATCGGTGAATCAGACAAAGAGATGGGAGTGTTGATAGAGTCATCAAAGTATTAAACATATTTACATCGTATATACTTATTTAAGATCAGGGAAGTGAGGCTTAAAGTTCTTGACTTCTATAATGTAGGGATTTTTAAAATAATTTTTATTATTTTTTTAAGGGCTCAAAGAATTTCTTACATTTTCATGAGCTTCGACCGCACAAAAATTCACTATAATTCTCATGAAAACTTCTGATTATAACAAAACAATGTTAAAGGCAGGCATCTGATAAGCTGTTCTGCAAGATCTTCCTTGAAGGCCCAATTGAAAAATTAGTGGTGTAATTATCAAGTAAGAAACCTGCAATACTGGTGGACTAGAAACTAAGAGAGTGATATGATAACGGAGACATTTTCTTCACAAAAATCACACTTAAGGTTGCATTGCTAAGCATTTATGTATATGAGGGAAAATGATAGTCAAACTGTTTTCTTTTTAAACTGTTTTTTTTTTCAAGTTCAGTGCAAGTTTCCATTCACTCCTAGGACAGCACAATATTACTTTCATTCACAGCTAATACAGCTGATACAGGTCATTTGGTCACAGCTACAAACGAAGTACTTAGAAATAGAAAGTTTCTTCCTCCCAATAGGAATATTTCCTTTTCCTTCACGATCTTCACCTAATTTCATATTTATATAATATTACATTGCAGCATTACATATATGTTATTTCTTTTCCACTAAGATTACCTGAATTCTTTTTAGGTTTAATGTTCACAAGAAGTGAACAGCCAGGCAAGATACATCATTCTCGTGGTATGGAAGATGAGTATGATAACAACAGCTGCACTGCATTTACTTTCTACACGCATACATTTACTTTCTACATTTTTGCTTCAACACTGCAAGAGGAAAAAAGCAAAGAGTGCCAATAGTGCCAAATTATGAAACGGATTTGTGTTACAGACAGATGGTCACTAGCATGACGCTGATGTCATACTTTCCACTTACAGAGTAGAATGCTAAATCAAATTCTCCAGAAATCAAATACTACCACACCATAATAACTGCTATGGCAGGGAATAAAGTGGAGTAAACATTACTCTTATTACTATGGGACTGTGTCCTTCACTGGACATTGACCAGTCAGTAATAAGCATCATAGGTATAAAAGTAATCTTACATTCAATACCGAACAGGAACAACTGGCGTGCCTCTGATTTTCAGAAATACTAGAACTCCCACCAGCCTCATGTGCTTATTTACCTGCTACAGTTAATAAATGCTACAAATACTTCTACAACATGTTTACTTAAATATTTAGAAACACATTTTTCCTAAATTTGTTGCACCGTATTTAGCGATAACTTACACTACCAACACCACAAGTTTGTTATACAAGTTATCTATTCAGGTTCTGAAGGAGGTTACTTCCAAACTTCCTAATTCAAAACAGGTGTCAACATTAGTCTTGTCTACATACATATCATCATTTATTATTACTAACTATGGTTCACCTGTTCAAGAAGACCTTGTGTTTTGGTCAGCAGTGACTAGGTACAACCACTGTTTGTACCACTGTGTGATTAAGATCTGTTCAGAGCAGAACAAAACAACTTGCTACTGAAAGACAGCAGCAATCCCTTCAGGTGAGGCCTCAAAGCTTTTAATTCCAGTTCCACTAGATGAGTGACAGTAGCAAACAAAATATAATAGTAAAGGAGTCGGGAAAAAGGGCTTAGTATCAGCTAAAAGAACACAGCTGAAAACTATCTGCTATAGCATGTAATTAATAATTTAAAATTTACTAAAGTTGTAAGAGATTAAAAAATTTCTTAATATTCCTTCCTCCTTTTTCTTTTGAAATTACATCTTCTCAATTTAGCACATGTCCAGGTGCTTCCCCTTCTGAAAACAGTTAACTCCACTGAAACTGAGAGATGATAAGTATAGCTTCTGTAAGTTGCTGCACTACAACAGCAGCAGCAAACTCTTGACAGCAGAGATCAACTACCAGTCATCTACCACTACTCTAGTTGCTCCCCAGCATCTCACCAAAACACATTTGTGCTGGAAGAGGAAGTCTGCGAGAGTGACAGCATGCTACGTCATCTGTAAACAACATTGCAACCACGCTAGGATTTTCACTCAATAGACTCCAAAAGTTGAAACAGCATTTGCTCACAAGCAACCAAGTCATGCAAAGAGAAAGGACTTTGAAACAAAAGTGGAAGGAGATTAAGGGCGTACTATTTAAAGTTCAGGTGGTCTCTTCCCATCAAAAGGGAGGAGTCCTTTAGGAACCTACAGAAATAAACCTCAACATCTCTGCCCTACCAGGCTCTCGGAGAATGAGAGGAGTCGGACAGCCAGCACCTTCAGAGCTGTCCTTTAGCCTCTCCCTAGCTCGTCAAGCCCAGCCCCTAGGCGAGAAGAGGCCTGTTCCCTGATCACCAGTGCGGCACAACCGCACACCCCCTCCCGCCACAAAGCTCAGGTGTGGGAGGCCCAAGGGCCGCGACGGGCCGGCCCAGAGCTCTCCGGCCAGCCAGCTTCCCGCCACAGCGCTGCGCCCCCCGTTTCCCGTCAGGGCAGGGCAGCCACTTCCCCCGCTGCTCCCCTTAACACCCCCCCCAAACTTTCCCCACCTGTTGCCCTGCAGCCAGGGCAGCCCCTGCCCTGCCCGAGCGGCTCCCAGTGGGGAGGCCTGAGGGCAGGGATGCCCCAAGCAGGAGCCGGGGCGGGGGGAAGCTGTGAGAGGCCACTGGCGGGCTGAGGGAGCGCGCGGGTGACTAACGGCTGCGCGGGGCCGCTGCGGGTCGGCGGAGGGTAACGCGTCCCCGCGACACACACCCCCCGCACGGGTCGACGCACCGCGTGACTCATGCTCCGTGCTGCCTGCTGCCCCTGCCTACCCACACACCGCCCTGCTCACCCCTGGGCCACCTTCCGCCTCACCCGGCACCGCACAGGATCCCGCCGCCGGGGCGCAGATCAGCTGATTCACGCGGGGGCGCGGGGCGGGGCCTGGGCCCTGCAGGGGGCGGAGCCCAGCGCCTGCCAGTGCGCGCGCGCGCGGGGGCCTTAGGTAGAGAGGCCGCTGCGCCCGGGGGGGCGGGTCCGACGCCGGCGCCGACGGGTCCCTGCCCGGGACAAAACAGGGCGAGACCCGCCCGCGGGGAGCGGAGCGGGACTGCCCGGCCCCCTCCGCTGGCCCAAAAGGCGGTTGGTCGGCGGTGGCTGTTCCCGGCGCCTTGAGGCCAGTAAACAGGAGCGCGGGGAGGCTGGTTGTGCGCTAGCGCCAAAAGTGCAGGAAAGGCCTCATGAACTTCGTGAAATTCAACCAGGCCATGGCAATCCCTGGCACAAATACAGGTTGGGCGGAGAATGGCTTGAGAGCAGCCCTGAGGGGAAGGGCTTGGGGTGCTGGTGGACGAGAAGCTCAACATGGGCCAGCAATGTGCACTTGCAGCCCAGAAATCCAACCACATCCTGGGCTGCATCAAAGGAAGTGTGGCCAGCAGGTTGAGAGAGGTGATTCTGCCCCTCTACTCCGTGCTGGTGAGACCCCACCTGGAGTACTGCGTCCAGCTCTGGAGTCCTCAGCACAAGAAGGACATGGACCTGTTGGAACAGGTCCAGAGGAGGGCCACAAAGATGATCAGAGGGCTGGAGCACCTCTGCTATGAGGACAGACTGAGAGAGTTGGGGTTGTTCAGCCTGGAGAAGAGAAGGCTCTGGGGAGACCTTACAGCAGCCTTCCAGTATCTGAAGGGGGCCTACAGGAAAGCTGGGGAGGGACTCTCTATCAGGGAGTGGAGTGATAGGACACAGGGTAACGGCCTCAAGTTGAGAGAGGGTAGATTTAGATTGGATATCAGGAAAAAATTCATTACTGTGGGGCTGGTGAGGCACTGGAACAGGTTACCCAGAGAAGTTGTGGGTGCCCCATCCCTGGAAGTGTTCGAGGCCAGGCTGGATGGGGCTTTGAGCAGCCTGGTCTAGTGGGAGGTGTCCCTGCCCGTGGCAGGGGGGCTGGAACTAGATGATCTTTAAGGTCCCTTCCAACCCGAACCATTCTGTGTGTGAAAGGCACCTGAAGATAGATTTTTAAAACATTAGAGGCACAAGTAAAGAAGGAGGCTGTGACCTACACAGGAAGCCTGACCAATAACTAGCAATAATACCCAGCTGGCCTTTCTTGCTCCATAAACACACCAAGGTCGGGTGCTGGTTTAAATGGGAGCACCATGGCTTTCTGAGAGGCTAATCCAGAGCTTTCCCACAGGACAAGCCACCTCTAAATCTAGAGTTATGAACATGGACATGTACATACAAATGGCACACACACACATTTTATACATGCATAAATTTTACAAAATGTGTTTACAATATGTAAATATATGTTTACAATACGTAGATAGACCTCTATCTGTATATGTATATACACGCTATATATGCTTCCACGTGAACAAATTTTGCAAAATGTACTTCCTGTGTTATGTCAGCAATGAGTAGACTATTTCTTACCTTGCCGGAAGCTTTCCTTTAAGAACTGTGGTTCCAAAGACAGGTATAGACTCTCCTTTATAAACTCTTACATTAAACATTTACAGTATTAAACATTTCTATTGTAGCATTTCCTCTGCTAACTGAAATGAATGCTTTTTTTCATTATTTTTTTTTTCAATTAGCATGCTTTCTTCATTTACCAGCTCTTGCTAACTAGGAAAAGTTGGATGATTTTTCTTTGTAACGGAGTAATTCCCTCCTACTCCCTGACACAGAATGTACCTATGATAATAATCTTCATAAGAATTAAAATGTAAAATTTTATTTTGTGTACTTCTTGTGCATTTGTCTTTCCATTCCTTTAAAATGCAAGTGTTATTTATGCTTAAACACATTTTTAAAGTCCATTTGTATAGATATGGTCATAACAATAAAAAATATTTTCCAGAATAAGAAACTTTGTACAGATGTTCAAACGATGCTTGCAAAACCAGTTTATTACCAAGTATGTTGCATCTAGACGACCTTTCTCATGCCTGGGCAGCACATCCAAATTCCTGCTGTATTCTGATGGCTCAAAGAATACATGGAAAATAAATAGAAGACTGAAGTCCATGGTGATAGATATATAACAAATTATGGCTAACTGGGCACTGCAAAAGAAAATCACATAAAAGAAATCAAGCCTTTCGGGTATGTTAGCTCCTTCTTCCCATGCAAAGGCTGCGTAATTTGCTTGCAATAAAACAGAGGAATTGTTCCTGCCTTCCCAGCACATTTTTGCTTAAAAAATCCCTTTGCTCAAAGAGTATTATTCTTAGCCACCAAAACAGTGAAGCAAAGGGAAGGTTTCACCATCATGCATTCAAATGACAACTAAAGCACCTCAGGGGTCAGTATAAAAACTCCACAGTACAACGCTTGCTCCCTCACCCCTTGCCAGCATTTTCCTCAGCCCTTTCACCGTTACACTAGTGTGAGTTGGGGGTTAGTCCTAGGAAGCTGCTCAGCGAGTCCCACTCATGGGGGATTGAAAGGAGGGGACTTTTATCTGTCCACATTGGCACAAGCCCATTGTGTGTTGCCTAGCCAGTAGATAATTGATGAAATCTATTTTGGGCTGGATTCATCAGATGGCTCTGGCTATTTTGACCTGGCGACAAGACTACTTTCTATCAGCCTCAACTCACCGCATCCCTTAGAGAAGTGATTGAGCAGGGACAGAGGGCTCCCCACGCTGACACCGCCACCAGATCATGGCTAAGGATGTAAATGCTGAAGCAAGGACAGTCAGGGTACAGCTCCAGCTCCTGCAGAAAGCATGACTCAGCCACGCTCGGACAGCTCAACTTAAAGCCTAATGGCATATAGAATAGTAACTGCTATAGGCATGGAGGGAACTCAAGGTCTGTTTCTGTATGAAACCTATCACTTCATTACCTAACATCTTACACCAAGAGTTGCTTAACTGAAAGAAATTTGTACGCGCAGAAAGTTTGGATTTATTGCTTAATTCTCCAACTTTAGGTATGAAAAAATGCTGCCTGTTTTTGGAGGGCACGTGCGAAATGAGCTGAAATCAATGGAGCTGCTCCAGAGGTGAATTTGGATCACTGCGTGTTGGACTTTCAAAGAAAAACTGTAGAAATCACAAGACTGCTTGAGGCAGAGACCTCATGCAAGTCATATGAACTGTTATTACAGACAGAGGGATGAGGAGGAGCAAAGGAGAGAAGAAGAGATAGATTTTAATCAAAACAGGACAACATGGGAGACATGTTGTGCATATGTGCTGTCAGACCAGAAAGCTGCAGCAGCTGTTCAGAGAGAAGGGGATCCCAACATATCCTTCAGCACACGGAAGCGGCATCTACAGCAGAGGTATTTAATATCACAGCGTGATACTTCTGCATTGAGGCAGGTTAAACCTGGGTTCTTCCACTTCGTGTGGGAGTGCAAAACATTCATATTTGCTTCTAACCAGAGAGCATCAAACTTTGCAGCTTCAGGCTTGTGCAGCTACTGAAAGAGGACTCGGTGCCTTAGATAACAATAAATGCCTTTGATGTGATGAACAGGGAGAAGATTGCACTCTAGCGAGCTCTATGCCAATGAAGCATTGTAAAACAGGGAGGGAGCCAACTACCTACAGTTCTGGAGGAGGCAGAATGCCATAGATTGCAAATCCTGTTACATTTGGGTCAAATGATAATGCAGGCACCCATCCAACGTAGCTGCTCAGGAGGAGCTTGCAGGCTGCCTGCCATTCATTACTACTATTTTTATAGTTTATGGCACCGTTATGCTCTATGGGCCAAATTAACAGGCTGTGTAAATTATACAGTGGTGAGGAAGGGGGGAGGGGGGGTTAAGGAGGAGAAGATATAAATTTAAGCTCCCTGAAGTTTCACTCCTGCATTTGGTTTTTAGTCCCTGCCCTAAAAGATTGCTATCTAGAGACGAATAAATCAACTGTAAGAGAGAGTAACATGCACTTAGAATTACACTGGTAGAAGCATCCTCTGCAGTTAGGGCAGTTTTATCTTCACTTCTTCAGAGTAAGCGCTACCATTTGCCAAGACAGGAACATACAGACAGTTGCTCCCCTCACAGACAGAGCTGAGAAACTGTACTGGACATCCGTCACTGGCGGGGAGGTAGATGAAAATGATGTGAAGTGCCCAAAGGCAGGACAGTCAAGGAGAGAGGAAAGAATCACATCAGTAAAATGGTGGTTTGCCAGTGAAATAGTTTGCCTTCTTTTCCTGTGCCAGCCGTTGGGTGTAACCAGAGCATCCCTTCCTCTACCCTCACTGCAGCCCCCGCGTCTCCACACCCTTCGGAGCTGGAGGCCTTGGAGTTATGCTGATCCTTTGCAGGAGCAGGATGGTGTGGAGAGGTTCAAATGGGTGAGTGTGCAGCAGCCATAGAGGCAGACAGGAGACATTTCATCCTATGATTATTCCAGCCATGAATCAGTATTTAATTACTGAATGACATGCCAGTAGCTTCTTGTTCTACCCAGCAATCTAAAATACATATAAATTTCTCCATGAAGCAGAGACGAGGCATCCCGTTTGGAGCTGCCACATCCTATGTACATCTGGAGAAGCTGTGTGAAGGATCCTGTGCAACTGTGTACAAGGGAATCAGCAGGTGAGCAAGTACCACTGGTGCCATTATTGCCTTCCCAGTGCCTGCTGAAAACACCCCTTACAGGAATCCAGAAGAATGCGCTTGAAACTGGGCAATTCAGAGTACTTACAGAAAGATAAAGGCAAATCAAAACCCCAGTTTTGTCTTTAGCCAGGATATTCACAAAGCTCCATCCAGGTTTTTCAGGGAACTCCCCCACTACAGCCATGGAGGCTCCACAAAGACACTTTGCTCCACATCAGCATGCCATGAGATTGTCTGCACCAGCGAGGGAGTGAGGGTTTTCCTTGGAATGAGGGATTGCTGCATGATGGCAAAATTGGAGGTGAGGCCATGCTGCCGTCACATGGGGGCAGGAAAGCTGTGAGAGGGCAGGGTGGGAACACTGCCCAAAGCCATGCTCTAGCAATACCTGGTCAACAGAACCATGCTACTCTGTCCAGGCGGGCTGGCTCCTGTTTCCCTGCTTATGAAGACAAGGTGGAGGTGGTTTGCAATTCCTTTCTGAGCTTGGCCTGGGTGGGGTGTGAGCCCTAGAAATTTTGCTTGGGTAAGTGTGGAGCGCCCCAGGAGACTGTTAATGTTGTTGTCGTGCCAAGCACTGAGGTGCTTTGTGTGACCTTCCACTCTGACCTGACAGGATCAATGGCCAGTTGGTGGCATTGAAAGTGATCAGGCTGGAGGCAGAGGAGGGAGTGCCCTTTACAGCCATTCGTGAAGGTAAGCCATAAAGAGCTTCTTCAAACATTGGTGAAGAGCAAGGGACATGACTCTTGAAGAGCGTTTGTTTAAACCTGAAAAAGCTCCATGTGATGTCTTCCTAAGTCCTTTCTTGCCTGCTTAATGTGCCAGCTGTCCTTCTCCCAAAACTCTTGGTTTCCTTATCCCTTCATGAAGGAGATCTTTGTGCTGGGCTGGGTGAGCATCTGATGGGCAGAGGGTGAACCTGCTGCCTGGTGTATTCCCTAGTGACAGATGCATCCGAGTTTGTGATAAGGAGAATGCCGTCTGCAGCCAGAGCACGTCCTTTCTAGCAGCGCAGGACCCTCTTACACTTCCTGCCTGCCGCCAGCTCTGTGGTTGCTTTCTCACTCCCGTTTCTATGCACTAGCCCCGCACCACAGTTTTTGCTGCTGTTGCATCGGGCAGTTGTGGACTGGAAGTGCCCTTTGCACCAGGGTGTCTGCTTGCTGTTATTACAAACAGTGACACTTTCCTGTGTGATGGCAGCTGATACCTGAGCATCACAGATCCCAGCCTGAAAAGAAACACTTTTGATAAAACTGGTGTTTAATACCATCTATCATTGCAGTCCAGTGAGAAATTCTTTCTATTGGTCGACTTTGTAGAGCACTGGGCAAAATGTCTGCAGCTTTCTCAGTTTCTTTGAGAAAGAAATGTTTTTGTTTAAGTTCTTGATTTTGGCTGAATGTATTTATATGTCCCTACAGACTGAGTTCACAAACTGCCTGGTTTATTAAGGCTTCTATTTTTGTCTGCTCTACAATCCCAAGAGGATCGTAATCTGGTTTCTCCCTTACACAGAAATATGCAACCTTTGTGCCAGTCTGTTGTCTGGTATTTGTGAGAGCTATCAATGTAGGAGGTCACACATATTTTGTTTTCTACTTCTTACTGCAGTTCAAAACTAGGGTTGATTTTGTCACCACGGGGATGGAGTGTCAGGGACCAGATGTGCCAGCTTTCACAGAGCAGCCCTAGCACACGAGGACTCTCATACCCGTCAACTCAGAATAATGAGAGAGGGCAGTGGATCAACTCCAGGTTTATAACAGTGTAATAAAGATAAGAGAGTTTACAAAGTCCTTAGTCCAATTCTGGGTGAAAGCAGAGAGATACCTAAATATGCCTATCTACAGAATGGCTTGTGTTACAGTTTCCTATACACTCATTTGCTGTGGTGCTTTTGCTCTGCATTTACATTTGTAGCCCACCAGTAAAATAAGCCTTAAAAGCTTTATCTGCATAGAACTAATGATGCTCTAAAGATCAGCACCCCTTTAACATGCTCTACTGGACAGGCTGAGAGCCTTAACTTCATTCATTATGGGAGAAAACAAGAGTGATCCTATGAAGGGTCTACTTTAAATAGATCTTTTGTGTACTGCTGCTCTTTGCAGCATCTGACACCTCAAATTTACAATGTAAGTCAGTAGCACAAACAAAGCACAAGATTTATTAACGCAGCACATTCTCTGCTACCCTGGAGGAATGGAACTCCCCTGACAAAGAGCCACTTCACTCCAGGAAGCGCCACAGAGATGAAATGCGTTTAAAGCTCAGTTCTGGCTGTAGCACCTGACACCCCAGCAGGGGGTCGTAGAAGCAACCAAGTGAGGAGCAGTTCCCAGAGGCCTGATTCGGGCACAGGGGCTGAATTCTCCGTTATTACTGTGGACCCTCTGTACTACTCCTCTGGAGCAACAGCTCTGGTCATATGGGATTTCTGAGGTATCACAAAGACAGGTCAGCAGCCCCTTTCCATAACAGATGGGATCTAGCCAGAGCATCTTTACTGGGTTCACAGGCCATTAGGTGCAATGCGGAGCATGTTTAAAGTTCATACTGCCATGGACCGGAAACATACTGGTGGGAGCTAAATGGACTAGCATCAGTACTAGAGGGAGTTTAGCTGCAGCAGCACCAAGCTCTGTGCAAGAACTAATTTACAATTTGTGCTGTTTCCAGTAGTTATGCTGAATTGGGCATCGCTTACTGCTCAGCAGTCTCAGTATTGACATACGCGTAGGCCATGGCTGTGTAATACAGCATATCTGGCTGTAGGTCTTTTAGAACCAGGTGAAATTGTTATGGTCACAACAGGCAAAGTGCTAATCCAGTATAAATTTGCTTTGCCAGCACGAAACTCTTCAAATATCTTTTGCAGATTGTTTGAAAAACAAAAAGCAGCTTTTATCCAGGACCAAAACTCATTTGGCCTCCCACGGCCAGCGCAAGCTCTGTATTGTGTGCTTTGGCTAATTCAGCAAAAACAAGATTGTATGGTATCTGAATGAAATTTGTAGCGTTGTGTGGTCTGACAGTAAACTAATTTGGTTTTAATCAGCAGGGAAAGGCGAGTCTGGAGCAGCTCTGAGGCTATTCTGCTGTCAGAAGATGAACTAAAATCTGGAGTCAGGGACCCCTGTTTTTGTTGAGCTTTGGGGCTTCAATCTGTGCATGGTTTCGGTATAACAGCTGGCTTGGATTCTTCAGTAGTGCCAGGGATCTACAAGCAGAGCAATCCCAGCTCCACCACTTCCTTGTGTCCTTCCTCTGTACGGAGCTATGGCAACTATTGTCTCGAACCTATGGTAGTAAATGATGAAGCTGTGCAGGCTCTTCCCCCATAAAGGCTGTCTTTGAGTCCTTCTGCTGAGAAGCTACCTTCATGAACGTGCTGGTGGAGCCTGCTCTATCATGAGAAACCTAACACAAGGCTGAAAGGCTCAGAAAGCTGTAGCTTTTGCCTTCGCATCAGTCAGCGCTCTGTGGTCTATATGGAGGCAAAGACTCTTCTATGTGCTGGCCCCTCCATTATCACACTCTAGATGTGCTGAGGCTTGGCGAAGGCCCGTCAGCACCTAAGGACCAGGGCCACACAGTTGCAATTATGCTTTTAGATGCTTAGGCTGAAAGAAAAAATGTGCCAAAGTTATATAAATACAAACAAGTTACTGTTCACTCAGTAACTTCATCATCTCCGGTCTTTGAGTTTTAAACTGTAGAAAGTAAGCAATATGCTTTATCCAAGCTAAAAGCACAGAGCTATATTCAGAATTCAGCTTAGCATCTAGAGTGCTTTCTTTTGGCAAATTTTTACATCCTGATATTGTGAAGCTGGGAGCTGACAGAAACTCAGCTTTCCCCAGAAGTCCCCTAAGGGCTTTGCTGAGGGCACGTGCCAGGAGGTGGACGGGAGAAGGATGGAAAGCTCGGTGACAGGCCAGGGGTTGCTGCATTCTGGCTCTGGGAGCTCTTGCCTCTCGGCATTTGCCTTGAAGAAATTATTTCTCCTCAGTTGAGAAGCTGACAGCTGGGAACTGGGAACTGCTATTTCTGACAGAGGCAAGATCCCACCTCTGAGAGATGGACGGGTTCCTGCCAAGCCCGGAGCACTGATGCTTGCTTCTCTAAGGAGCTGTTCCATCCTCCTCGACTCGTAGCTGCTGCTTCTTACAGGACTGCCAAGTTTGGACTATTTCTCCCCAGTTTTTATTTTCACTGCCTTGCTGTGTGCGCTGTCTCCTTCCACTTCCAGCAGCAGCAGCAAAGTTAATCTTCCTTTTGTGTTTCCTCAGCTTCTCTTCTCAAGCATTTGAAACATGCCAACATTGTACTGCTTCATGACATTATCCAGACCAAGGAGACACTAACATTTGTCTTTGAGTACATGGTGAGTTGATCTTTTTCTAGCTCCTGTGGAGCTAGTACTGGGAAGTAGTGGGAAGTGGCTGCATAACGAATTTACTTCATTATGAGACATCTACAAAGAAAAGAAGTTGTAATCCTTTAGTGTAATGATTTATTTTCCTTCTTGATCTTCTGCTGTCTAGCCACACAGCCTTACTCTTTTCTTTCTGTATCTGCAACAGCTGTATGCAAAAATGATTTCACATCTTTTCTCCACTAGGGTGGCAGACGCTCTTTACTGCCATTTCTGCCTTGACAACACAATCAAAGTACTGTTCTTGAGCCACAGCAAGGATAGGAAATAATGATATGAGCTCACATCCCAGTTGGGGTCAGATTTGGCACTGACCCCAGTGGCTCACCATGACCAAGCTGCGCGTTGCTCTCATGGGGAGGGCAGGATGCCAGTAAAACACCTCTCAGCATGAGTCTTGCTACTTCTGTTGCTTTTGCTGATAGCTATCAACCAAATTATAAGGAAAATAGAGGGGCTGTGTTTTCTTAATGCAGCTTTATGATTAATTCTGGCACAAGTACGAATTCTGTTAACTATCAGCTTCGGGTCATAAACTACTAGGGTGAGATAACAGGTCAGCCAGGTCCCTGATTGGACCCAGCACATAAGCACATCCTTGTGCACTGCATCAGATGAGATGTTCGCCAAGGTGAGAGACATCTTGGTAGTGGTTGCACATTTTTTCCATTTACAGAAAAGGTGTTGTTGGTAGTAACATTTTACACTAGTAGCTTTGCGTCAAGTTCTCCTCTTTTGTTTAGCACACAGATTTAGCACAGTACATGGGCCAGCATCCTGGAGGACTTCATTCATGCAATGTTATGGTGAGTTCCTTAGAAGCCTAGAATCCCTTAGTTATTTTCCACTATGTATGGTCACTGTAAATTGCTTACAAATATTTTTTTGTTCCATATATGAAAGACACTTTGGAGAAAAGCTGCCTTTGATAAATATGTAACAACCTCCCTCTCAGCCTGCAAAACCTTTTTTCAGTTAGTCCCTCTTCCCATTTTCTGAGCCCACAAGAGGACATTCAGCTTTTGTGAACAATGACATCTTGTGGCAAACAAATCTGTCTCTACACAAATTTGTATCCTGTTATCATTGGAATACATTATTCATCTCTCTAGTTAAAAACTCTCAAATCTCACTCTCTCCTCATCTGGAACTAGCTTCATATTTGCAGTCACTTAAATCCCTTTTGTTTCTACTGCAGCTTTTTGGGATTGACTGGACCTCAGCACAGCTGAAGATGTACCCTTACTTGATAGATTGATGTTCTAATAGTCTTCTACTCTTCTTTGTACACATCTTCACATTTAATTAACTTTCAGGATTGTTGCTGCACACTGACTTAAGGTTTCAGTGCAGATGTCCTCTGTGAATGCCTGGGTCCTTTTCCTGAGCAGCTTCAGTTAATTTATCTTACAGCTGTCAACAATAACTTTGTATCTTATCAACCCGCCTATTCATCTGACTTTGTCAGATCTCTCTGAAGTTCCTCACTGTCACTTCCTATCACGGCTAATCTAAATACTTCTGTCATCTTCAAATGCTGCCACCTTGTTCACATCTTTTTCCAGATAGTTGTTAAGCAACACCAATTCTAATGAAGTTTCTTGGGGGCCCAGATTTTAAACATCTTTAAAGCTCAGATATGTCCAAGATGCAGTGTTGTAGTCTTGGCACAGATCTCAAGGGCTCTGCTACCAGGCGGGCTTGTAAAGCACATGGAGCACATGGCTCTAACATGTACTCACTGGCATTTCTGTGAGTAAACGCTGGCCAGCTGCTCCGCTTTCCCGTCTGAAATCCTCGTTGTCAGCAGGAACTGAACTGCAAAATGATTTACTGCTCCTTTAGGAGGGTCATCTAGCTTGCTTCATTTTTGCTGGCAAACGTTTGTTTTTTCTCTGAGTGATTCCTATCGAATGTGATGCAAGTACGCAGAATATTACAGGGACACTTTTCTGGTACAAAAATGACCTATGGGTGTCACTGTTTTTCCTCCTCTTCAGATTAAGTTTCTGGTGAAAAATACTTTTCTCTGGTGAAGTCTGATTGCTTTTGCTGTGTTTTGTTTCCATCCACTGTCCGATTTCATACCTTGTTTCAGCCCAATTTATTTTACCCCAGGCTTATTTACACTGCCATGGTGGTGGACATCAGGTATTTCTTGCTTGCTTGCTTCATTCATCATATCTTATTTGCTGTATCTGTTCAAATCAGGTCCTTGTGTTTTCTCCCAGCTTGAAGATAACTCTTCCCATTGTCAAGTAAGTCAGTTCACTGGTCCAGTTCACACTGGTGGTGTGTACAGCGGCCGCAGAACTCCCTCTGCTGGTGTCAGCTGGCTCAAATGGGAAAAACTTCCAGCTCCTTAAACCCTCATTTTGCTGGGCTAGGCTGTATGTCTTTGTCTTGAACACTGAAATCAGAATACCTGCTGTTCTGAAAGGTGGGTCTGTGTTTTGACAAGTTGCGCTTGCTCCTGCAATCAACAGTCCATTTCTAAAGAAAAGTTAAATTTCCAAAATGCACACTGAGGGACTGCACTATAACTGCCCTCATGGCGAAATATTCCACCCCGAAAACCTCAGAAAGCTGCAGGGCAGTCATACCCCACTGCAGTTTTTCTCAGCCAGCATTACTCATTTTTTGGATTTTTACTGGCTTCTTACTCGCTTTGTCTCTGCTTTGTTCCAGGAGTTCTCCTGAAGGTCAGAGTTAATGTGTCAATGCAAAGTCACACAAAATCATTTCAGTTTTTTGCTGGCTTTTTCTAGCTTTTCATGTTCCAGCTTTTGCGCGGCCTGGCTTACATCCACCAACAACACATTCTTCACCGTGATCTGAACCCCCAGAACTTGCTCATCAGTTGCCTTGGTGAGCTCAAATTAGCTGACTTTGGTGAGTCACAGTTTGGATACTGCTAATATATCTGCTCAGACCGAAGCTTTAGCGTGCATATAGATCTGTATCCTCAGCCAATTAAGGCATAAAAGCAAAACCTCTAACTGAACTTCAGGAAACTATTTCTGTGGTGAGTACAGCCTTTCTTGCCTTTATACTGATAGGTGCAGGGAGTAACCTCATTTAAGTCAAAGCAATTACTGCCACATAAAACTGGTTCAAGAGAATTGAGAATCAGCCCCTCCCTCTCAGAAAATAATGTAACATGCCGAGTCCACAGCAATGTGCTGAACCAAAAGGCTTTCTTGGCATTGCTTCGGGATGGCTGCTTCAGTCACAAATGGCTAAGCCCTGCAAAACATAGCATATTGCTTGATCTCATCTGCCCCAGAGGTATATTCCAGACCCACTTTCTTTGTCAATTGCTTTTAAACTGCATTGGGATTGCTTGTGTTTAAAGATCCAAGATAATATAATGTCTTGTTTCCCATTATTATCATCTATGCATTGTACAGGTAGAAGAACTATCCTAATATAGCAGTCTTCTTTTTTTTTTTTTTTTTTTTTTTGCAGGCCTTGCTCGTGCCAAGTCCATCCCCAGACAGACGTACTCCTCTGAAGTGGTGGCACTCTGGTACCGTCCTCCTGATGTGTTGCTTGGAGCTACAGATTATTCTTCTGGTCTAGATATCTGGTACTGACCAATTTCAAAGCATCTGGGGTCCCGTGGGAAAAATCATCTTTATCTGAATTAAATTAAGTCAACCAAGTTACAGCAGATACAGTTGTAAGTAGAGGAATTAACACCTGAGCAGTGGGGAATTTTGTACTCCTGGGTTCACAGAAGTTTTTATGAATGATGTCACTACATCTCAGATACAGATTTATATAAACTTCATCTGATAATATTTATGAGATATGTACATCTCATTTGGTAACATTTATTAAGCATTTTCAGGTCTTGCAACAGATCACCTTTGCTTAATGCACTTACTATTTTGGATCTATGTGGTCAGCTGAGTCAGTGGTAGCTCTCTACAGCAATGGCTTTGTGATGAAACAATGGATCCAGTCACAACTGCACCAACAATGACTTTGGCCTTGGTAACAAAAGGTGGCACTAAAGGGTTTCTGAATGGGTCTGGAGATAGAAAGGTGTCGGAGACTTTCATTATTTCTGTGATACTTTGCCCTTCTTCTCAAAGAACATGTCTCAGATGCACTCTGCATTTCATACAGGAGAAGGGCTATGTTCTGATAAAGCCTTCTTACCTTACGAGCTCTATCCCATAGAACCATAGGGTTGGAAGGGACCTCTGGAGATCATCTAGTCCAAGCCCCCTGCCAGAGCAGGCTCACCTTAGAGCAGGTTGCACAGGAACGCGTCCAGGCGGATTTTGAATGTCTCCAGAGACGGAGACTCCACCACCTCTCTGGGCAGCCTCTTCCAGTGCTCTGCCACCCTCAGGGTAAAGAAGTTCCTCCTCATGTTTAGGTGGAACTTCCTATGCTCAAGTTTGTGCCCACTACCTCTTGTCCTGTCGCTGGTCACCACTGAAAAGAGCCTGGCCCCATCCTCCTGACACCCACCCTTTAAGTATTTATAAGTGTTGATAAGGTCCCCCCTCAGCTGTCTTTTTTTCCAGTCTGAAGAGACCCAAATCCCTCAGTCTTTCTTCATAAGAGAGGTCTTCCAGTCCCCTAATCATCTTGGTAGCCCTTTGCTGCACCCTCTCCAGCAGTTCCCTGTCCTTCTTGAACCGGGGAGCCCAGAAGTGGACACAGTACTCCAGGTGCGGCCTCCCCAAGGCAGAGTAGAGGGGGAGGATGACCTCCCTCGACCTGCTGGCCACGCTCTTCTTGATGCACCCCAGGATGCCACTGGCCTTCTTGGCCACAAGGGCACATTGCCGGCTCATGGTCATCCTGTAGTCCACCAGGACTCCCAGGTCTCTTTCCACAGAGCTGCTCTCCAGCAGGTCAGCCCCCAACCTGTACTGGTGCATGGGGTTATTCCTCCCCAGGTGCAGCACCCTACACTTGCCCTTAATGAATTTCATAAGGTTCCTCTTTGCCCAGATCTCCAGCCTGTCCAGGTCTCTCTGTATGGTGGCACAGCCTTCTGGTGTGTCAGCCACCCCCACCCCCCCCGCCAAATCTTAACATGTCTGGGAACCACAGGAAACAAGACGCATTTTGGCAGAGCTGAAGGGAGAGGGGTCTCTCAGAGCAGGCAAAAAGCAGGAGAGAACGAGGGCTTCACAGGGGTCCCACTGCTACTTTGGGGTTGGGCCCTAGGGTTCATCCACCTTCTGGCTCACTTCTGCACCAGCCTGAGCCCACTTCAGGAACACAGTCCAGACTTACTCATGGACAACATGAAGCTCATGAAGTTGCAGGAGACCACCCTTATTCTGGGCAATTTTATGTGTGTAAATAGCATTGCTGCTTCACCCCTTCTTCAGATCAGTTAATTTTCTGCCTGTGCCTGTCATACCAGGACTTTTCTTAACTGCTCTGCAGAGTCAAAGGCTGGGAAAGGGTGGGAGCACAGCAGGCTGAAGAAAGTGCAAGAAGAGGGCTGGGTAAATTGACAAACAGCAAAGCTCCAGATCTTCTCACGTTGTATCCCCCTCCAGAGATCTGCGGCTTATCAGAGATTCCGATGGCCTAAGTCTGGAGGGCAGTTCAGGGAAACAGGAGTTTTTAGTTTGTTTACTTCCCTAGACCTGCTGCTAATTTAATTGCATAAAGATTTCTCCAAGGAGGAAAACCTTGCTAAATTCTAATGGCTTCCAGCTGCTAAGCCAGTCTAAATAGTCCTGTCTTCTCTCCCACAATACCTGTCACCTCTCCCCTCCAGACAGTCTCTCAGGAACGTCTGCTGAGTTTGAAGAAGATGCCTGCCTAGCAGATTGGACAGTCTGTATTAGGCAGATGCTGGTATAAGCCTGTGGATTTTTTTTCCTGAAAGCTGACCTCTGTCCAAAGCCCCAGCTACGCACAGACAGCCTCGCATTTCTGCCTGTGCAAAACCAACATCCCCACTACGTAACTCTGCTCTAATGTAATGAATGGCAACATAGGAGTAGTATACAAAGATCCCATCCAGCATTCTGACCAGCTCTAACAGCACAGTACCCTCAGTCCCACTGAACTACATTCACACTATAGGCACCTTTGTTATAACACCTCCTTATAATAACATTCAAAGTGTTTGCCCTAAAGAAAGATGTCACGCTGAGAGAATAGAGAGTACTTCAGTGAGCTCTATTCAGTAACTTCCTCTAACAAGAGTCATTTATTATCTTGATGTACACTGCATTTAAGTTCAATTTTTGTCTATTAGGAAATAATGTGAATTCACACAGATGTTACTTGTCTATTGGGAAGAAAGGAAAAAAAAACCCTGTGTCTTTTGGATGCTGCAATTTACATGAAGGCAGGTCAGAATGCCCTTGGTAATGGCATGAGACAGTGGGTGTTAAAGCCTTGGTTTAAAGAAACCAATTATAACAAAATAAAACATTATGGCAATTCATGCATAGTGTGCTTGAGCTGCAATACTGTCAGTGGGAGGCACATGGGAAGTGAATGAGGTCTTGAATAGATGAAGAAAGAGATATAGAAGGAGACCGACTTGCTCTTGGACTAACTAGAAAAGCTGCTTTAATCTCTCTGTATCTTTTTTCTTCCTCTTTCTCCCTCACTATCTCTTCAGGACTTTAAAAGATTCAATTAAGGGATTTCAGGGAGACTAACATTTCAGGGAGATTACACTGCATATCAGAAAGACTTTTTTTTTTTTAAACACCAAGTGTTCTATGCACGTGCCGCACTAGTAGCTGCTAACATCATGAGGGCCTTAAGTCACGTCTTCTTTTCAGTCAGGCTTTCCTTGTATAATCTTCCATTAAAAAAAAAAAGTCACAGGAGTCTTCCCAGGTAGATTCAGGAGTTCTTGTGCAGTCATTTAACGTGGACCTGCCAGGCCCACTACAGCCTTCGCCCCAGCCTGGTTTGCACTGCACCACTGTGCCAAACTGGGAGATATAAGCTAAGGGCTTCATTATACAGACCACGCTTGGTGAGGATCAAGAGAAAGGATGTATTTCTGGTTAAATATAAAATTGCAATCTCCTAATGCCAGAAAAACTGTCGAGAGGGAACTCTGGGATTCCGCAGAGTCATCTTAGATCTTAATCCTGATGAAGCCGTCTCTCCACTGTGTGATGCAGGACTGCAAGCTGAGGAGCAAGAGCAGTGTTCAAACCTGCCGCAGGGATTGCAGGCAGAGGCAACTGTGCTGTCTGAACCAGATCACTGAAACTAAATATCCTCTAACCAGTTACACCTCTCCTATTTAGCAGTCACTGCCTTGCTTCATGTGCATATCTGGCACATGCTGAAACATCATGGCTGGGCCTCGTCCTGAGAGAGCCCTCCCTCTGCGCTGGCTCTTCCCAAGGCAGCTATATGGGACTGAAACCCTCGGAGAAACTTGTGGACTTGAAGGGCTAAAAAGACCTCAGAAATGAATACCAGCGGGGTAAGAAGGAAAAGGGGAAAGCGAAAACAACACTAGGTCTAAATCTTTGGAAATATTCAAAAGTAAATGTTTTTGAATCATCCTCATTAACAGAAGTACCCTTGTAATGCTGTCAGAGCAGTAACTAAATCCCGTATCTTGGAAGGAAAGCTGAGGCCTCTACTGAAAGGCTGATATGATGACTAGCACTAGTTTCTAAAGTCCTGCTTTAACAGGTGGACAAAAATACCTGGGAAAAAAGGGGGCTGCCAATACGTCAGTTTTTCTAGCTACTTCTGGCCTTTTTTTTGTCAAGAAAAGCGTATTTCATCTGGAAACATACAGAGATATAAACAGTTGTAATTGCCACTGGTGAATCAATACAGTATCAAGCAGGCATTAAAGGCAGCTGATCAGCTGAGTCTCCCTCTCTACAGGAAACAAAAAGCCCTTTCTTTCCAGCAGTTGTGTTGCTCTGATAGTTTTGTCTTTATTAGAGACACTGAGGTTTAAAGGCTTCTAGAGATAATGAGAATAAATCAGGAATACAAAAGAGTGCTCTCCCAAAGGTGCATTTATGACAACAACCCACAAGTTGTTCCTCTCCTCAAACCGACAGCTTGTCCACTAGTGAAAAGACTGTTTCATTAGATTTGAATTTTTGAACTCTTTGCTCATGAGTAATTCTTAGCAAGTGCTAGCTGAATCTAGGAAAAAACCCAGCTTTCTCATTCTTACTTTCATTTATTGCTCTGTCTGGATTTCAAGCCTTCTCAGCAGTAACAGAAACCACAGCAGATCTGGTTTTCTGTCTGCCATGAACTCCGTTGCCTTAGACCTTTGTAGCGGAGCAGTTACGTCACAAGGACCATGTTTATAGGGCACTTTCACTGTTACTAGCCCCTTTTCCTTAGTAACTGCTGTGTACCTCCAGTCCCCAAATCCTCAGTGTCTTAAATTCAATTTAGGAATCAGCACAGCCAGCACTGTTCATTAGAAAGAATCTCTGTAGAAGGTCTAGTTGCATCCGTCTCATTTGGGGGCTGTAGTGAGTTCATACGAAGTTTCTGCTGTTGCCAGTTTAATGTCCATTCCTAGCTAGGATATCAGAACCCAAACTGTGGGTGAATGTCAGGATCATTTGCTCCAAAACCACATAGAACTGATTCTCTTCTCCCTACAAATCAAGAGTACCTAAATCGCTTTGACCACATACAGTTAAACTTGTGCAATGGAATCAGTGGATTACAGCAGTCCCTGTGATTGCAAAATAGGGTGAGCCAATTGGGCACATACATGGGCTGTGAAAACAGAGGGTTGGTATGACACCGGTCTCAGCAGAATCAATCTGTGGGCACCAGAATAATATCTAGTGATGTGGTAGTGCGATGAAACACAAAAAATCTAAGTTGCAAAAGCTGTGGTTTAAGTTTCATGATGCCTGGACCCTGTAAGAACATACTAAACAACTAAACAAGCTCACAAGACCCAAGGTTAGGGTACAGGACGCTAAGGGAAAGTGCAGCATAGATGTTTGTGAAAACAGCATTAGATATGGATCTGCAAACAGGCTTGGCGTCACCTGATGCGCAAGGATGACCAAAAGGAATACCGCAGATTAGTTGCACGTCAGGCTTACAGCTGACCACAGCCAGGTGGGAAAAGCATGTACAGTATTGCAAAAACAAGGTGCAAGGCGCAACATAGCAGTACAGATGACCAGAAGAGATTACTAGTTGCAGCTTGGCAAGTGAAAATAATACTTTCAGAGTCTGTTAGACAAAGCTGGATTTTCAACACTTGAGCTAGAGGACTCAAATTTGCTATAACCAAAGAAGACTGAGACTGAAACCTAAAAAGTTGGAATGGGGCGTACAGGGAAGACATGAAACCTAGAAAAAATCTGGAGGAAAAAGATTAAAAAGTAAATGAGCAGAGTTTTACACCATACAATAAGAGATGGAAATACTTGCAGATAGGTATATCTACCCTGACCACAACTATCTCATCATTATTGCCAGCAGGACTAATCCACCTTAGTAAAATTAAGCATTTTTTACAGAGTTTGGTGGAGGTTTTTAAGCTGGCTGGTTTGCTTTGGCACAAATGCAAAGCAGGGGATGGCATAAAAATAAGAATACTTGCCATTGTCACCAAGTTCTTTATGCTATGAAACCTTGCCTTCAGTTTTCCAGTGAAGAGCTAATTGCTTCTGAAGGAAAAACTGCTCCAGTGGTTAGTGCCACAGTGTTCTTTCTGCATCTACTGTATCCTTCAACTACTGTATAGTAGTTCCCTGTTTATCTTCCCTACTGTTATCACTCAAAATTTGCACCTTTTTCTCAAGGAAAACAACCTAGTATTCCACAAGCTTCTGCCACAACTATCTTTTTTAGATGGATTTGTAATGGGATAAATTGAAAGAGACCTGAAACAAATTGTTTGATGCTGGAAAAAAAGATGGTGCCTAGTGAGTTTATTTTTCAAGGATATCACCTGTCTTGTCTTGCTTGTGAAGGGTGGGGTTTTTTAGTGGATGGTACTGATGAGAAAAGGAGATGGGAACAGACTTGTATGGAGTTTTGACTGCTTTATTTTTTTCTAAAATCCTGGAGGGATGCAAATGTCACAAATCTCTAGTCTGCTCCCACCTTATTTGACATGTCAGCTTTTCAATTCAAGTGTTTCAATCTGTAGAACTTGGATAAGGTTAATGATATTACATACAGCTTGCAACACGGGCCAGCTGCAGGTGCTTAGAACAATGCTGCAAGACCAAGGATGTGTAAGACGGCCCTTCCCAAAGGAAACCTTCCTGACTTCCCACAATCAGTAGGGTTTTTTTATAATGCTACATGCTGCCTACCACCATACTGTAGAGGTATATCAGCCTTTACTGATGCCTGTATTTATTTACGTATATACAGACAACCCACATCCTGTGCGCACTCTCGCTAGATGACATGAGGTGGGTATACAATACCTACACATCAGACTGGTACTTTTCAGACTTGAGCTGCAAAGTATATAGGATTTACAGCTTATGTCGGGATTTCCGCATTTACAAATCAGGATTTCTAAATTTCTATTCCAACAATTACCTACCTCTCTTTCTCCCCTGCCCATCCCAACAAAATCATGTTATTTATGTCAGGTACATGAATGAGTTAATACCTTGTGTTTCTTGCAGGAGTGCAGGCTGTATATTTGTTGAAATGATCCAGGGCCAGCCAATATTTGCAGGAACTTCTGGTACAGAACAGCTGGCGAAGATCTGGGCGGTGAGTAAAATATACCATGAAATGGGAGAGAAAAAGAATGTGTTACTCCAGCCCCCTACTTAATTTTGAAGTCCTAAGCATAGGTCCTGTGAATAGCAGAAATAATTTGGTCCAATCTGACAAATTCATAGGAGACTTTGTAACCCATGTTATATTTGGCAACTTTCTTACAGGCACACGAGTAAATCAAATGACTTCCCTTTGATGTTTGTCATCTCATCAAAAATTTAAAGCCAATTAAAGTGACATCAAATTGAAGAAGGCATAAAAGGTGTGCAGGTACTGCAAATTCTGTTCCTTCTTGTTAAATCCTTTACTTACTGTAGGATATAGCACACCATATTCTCACAAAGGAGCTCTAATACCGCTCTTAAACTGCCTTGAAAACGGCAAGACCCTGAGGTTTTTCAGAGATCCTTCTTCATTTTAACTTGGAACATTTTGTATCATCCAGTTTATGGTGCAGCCCTAGAGACTGCTTTGGCATAGTGGAAAGTGTGAGATTACTTTATAAAGGCAGCAGTGAGTGAGAGCAGACATATTCAGGAGCCTCTTAAGCCATTTTTTCTGCCGGGGAAACTGAAGCAGAGCCACATCCTTAGTGCAGCTCGTAGAATTGAGGCAGTTACCAGCACTAGCGGATTCTGTATGTTCCTTACTGCTCACTGCTGACCCTTTTACTGACTCTTCAGGAAGATCAGCCTATAGATTCCTATTGGGTTTTGCTGTAGGTGTCTGCCCTTTCACATCTCCTCCCAGGCATTTGCTCTTCTGCACAGAGTGTTTCCCAAACATGGATTTTCAAAGGATAAAGCAGAGGAAACTGAAATTTGGAAAGTGGTGAGGAAGAACTTTATAGCCTCAAATCTGTGTAAGTCAGATTTTTCTTTCTTAATCCCTTCATCCAGAAATACTCATGCCTGGTAGGGTTTTGCTCTCTGCTTTTAGCTAAAATGTTATAAAAAGACAGACAAGTGGGTCCAGTTCTTAGACTTGAGTTCAGTCCATTTAAATAAATGCTGAATTTCTCTTTCTTAGAGTATGAAAAAAGAAAAGAATTATTATAGAAAAAAAAAAAATCCATACTTGGACAATTAACAGGGTTCAAAGCCAGGGCAGGGCCCAGTTTCCCAGAGTGTGAATGAAGGGTATCCTTCCACTTACAGCTCTGAAATCTCTGGATACATTTCCTGTGGTTTTGCAGTTGGAGGGTTATAGCCCTATCTTCATTTCTGTGGTATTATAACTAATACCGTGATTAATAGGATTTGTGCTACAGAAGGCAAAAAAAACTTATTTAAAAATCATGAGGAAGCTTTAAGAGCCATGAAATAATTAGTGCCTTTCACAGAAGGTTTTATGTTATTATACAGCCTGGAATGAGGCTCTGTGTTAGGCCAAGATTTCAAAGCTCCTTAGAGGCTTTCGATGCCTAACTTGAGATATTTTGCCAAGTGTGAGGTTCAGAACGGGGATTCCTACTGTTTTCTAATAGTCAGTTCCTTTCATGTACTAATAATAGAGGCACCCTGCTCTGGTTTAGAGACCGTCTGCATTTGTGTGCATAAGTCTATATCACCCAGCATGCTTATCTCCATGTAGGACTGTTGGTTTAAACACCGCATAGCTACATAGCTGCAAAATCCCCATTCTGTGAAATGTGTTTGTCCTGTTGAATCATCAAGACTGGCCAACTGTCATTTCACCAGCATTTCTTCTAGAGGCAAGTGTCACCCTAAGCAGTCTCCATCCCCTGTCTCTATGCCTGGCTGCTCATTCCTTCTCCTGTGTTACCCCCCACATGTGGGGCTATGTGAACTGGGGAACCTATAACTTGGTTTTCTCCCTGGGTTACTCTAAACGACAACAGTTTATTTACCCAGTTCATCATCTGGCTGCACAAACAGTAGCACTAATGACCGGTAGTACCCGTGAAGGGATGACACAGGAGCAGGACCAAATGGGAAGGGGGTGAAGAGGAAGGCGCTACTTAGGCCAGCAGTGCTGGTTATGGAAGTGTGGCCTGAGTGAATGTGAACTGCGGTGTCTCCAGTTCTCCCACGGCATGGAGAGTAAGCAAACCTGACAAACATAAGATCCATCATTCAAAGTTCAAGAGATAAGGCATAGGTTTCACATTCAAAACCTCCACCTAACGTTAACATTGTGCTGAGAAGGACTTCACGTGGGCGGGATTAGGCTGCAGCATGCCACCAGTGTTCTTCTGTGGCTGAGCCGAACACGTGACAAGCCAAACGAATGACTACAAGGCGTTTCTCTACATAAAACATAAAATATAACTTCCCAACAAAACTAAGCAAAATCAGCTAGGTTGATTCCTTCAGCTGGTTCATCACAGGAGAAGCAGGCAGTTAGAGAGCAGAGAGAGAGGACAATGATTTATACCCGCTTAAAGCGCTTGCTGAAATACGGCCATTGTAAATATGTTTCTGGCTGAAACTATGCCTCTTCCAAAGTGGACTGAACTGAGCTGCACCAGGACCTTTCACTAGAGTAAAAAGTGCCTGCTTGGGGAAGCATGGCAGAGCAGCAAGTATAGAGAAGCTGGTTTGCTTTGTCTGATGGTGTGGACCAGAGAGTTAACAGCTAAATTTAGGGTGGCTACACAACAGAAATATACTCTGGGGATTGTTCTAGTTAATTGAAATTAATTATAACTCATTGTCTGATTTGGCAAGGAATCTCATTACAGGTCAGGGGGGAGGGAAGTTAAAAAAAAAAAATCATCTGCCACATTACCTTGGAAATTCAAAAATAGATCCAAATTCATGGGTTGGAATAGCATCTTTTGTAAAGAAAAGACTCAAAAAAGATAAATATAAAGCCATATTCATATGGAATTTAGTGATTGGTCCTCTGAATGCTTTCACACCTCAACTCAGCAAAATTTAAGCATTTGCTGAAAAACCTTATGTAGCAAAGTACAACCCTGCACAAATTACTATTTTCTTAAACTTCCAAAGGAAGCCAGAATGCTGAGCTGACCCTGGAGAGTATGATTTTACTATGTACTGAACTTCCCCAGCTCCCTCTGATGCTTTTAGGACTGATGCCCGGTGGCTCATAAGAAACCTTGAAGAATGAGTGCCCAGACGAATGCAGGCATGGCACTTCAGAACACACACATGAATTTTCAATGCAGAATATTTCAGAGGTTTTGCTGTGGCTTCCTGGAAAACTAAGAGGATAGCAAAAGAGAGTAAATTCTGGACTCAGATTCAGGTTCCGACTCTCTCTTTCCTGTGCATACAGTTTGCTTTGGGCAGACCTGCCCCATTTACATGATACACCAGTCAAAAATGTGTCCTCATCCAGACCTGTCAAATTACCCTGAGTGTAAGCCACCTTCCAACATCCTCACATTGGCTGAACGCTGCAAGACACCTTCTCTTTGGGGGGCTTTCAAGCTTCCAAGACTGATTTTACAGGTGAGCAGAGACAAAGGTCCTACCCCTTGGTCTTTGCTGTGGCAGGCTGAGTCCATAAGCAGTTTGGAAACATGGGCCACAGCAAGCCACCCTGGCTTGCTTCCCCCCACAGACCACCATGCTAACATGTGCCAGCCACAAGATGTAGTTCCTGCTTGTGGCTGTCTTCTCCAGGTATAATTGTCCTCACAGCTGTTTCCCAACTGTGAGTGAGAAAAGCAATCAGCTACCAGATGCATAACCACTGCAACACCCAGGCTTTATATTCATTCCTTCTTGAATGTATTTTTTTTACTGATGCCTGTTTTCTTGCAATCTTATCACAAGTTTCTGTGAGACCAAGTTCCCCATATCCTAGATCTCAGCTTTCATTTTAAGGAAAAGGAATTGTCTATCATATGCAAAGTGTAACTAATGTGAGACAAATCTAACGTTGAAGAAGAGAAAGTGAATAAAAAACCCTGCCATTTTTCATGTTGAAATTTCACATTTTTTTAAGGAAATCTGATAATTTTGGGGGTTGTCTAGATGATAAGCTTTGAATTCTTGGAGTCAGCAGTACTGATTTATAATACCATATCACATGCTGTGAACTATTCTTAAATATGTGGCTTTACCTCTTTAGCACAACTCATCCGTACCTATAGGCACAAGGCACTTTGCATGTGGCAAGTAATAATAGTAACACTAAACATCCGCAACTGCAGCCGGCACAAAAATCCAGATATGCTTGATCTCACACATTTCAGCAACTAAAATGAGGTTGGAGGAGGCTTTCCTGGCCCAGACTTTGCTCAGTGAGGACCCGCTTCTGAAGCCCACAGTTCACAATAACGGCCAAAGACACTGCTGAAGCTCTGGACCCTCAGGATGAGACACTGGACTGCTTTCTGGCACCTGCCAGTAGACCTGTCTGCCAGTTTTTCACCTCAGAATGGCAGGGGTTCTATCGCAGCTCTCAGCCTGTGCTAACACTGCTGCTTGCACAAGTGGGCTTACTCTGCGTCCCCAGTGCAGCTCTGGCACAGGAGGACAAATTCAGCGGCAAAAGGGGCAGAACAATGTGACCCCTGGGCTGGCAAACACATGCAGGAGTGGCACCTGGCAGTGCAGTTGCATACGCCTTCACTGATGTTCCCAGCAGCAACAACATTCAATCTCAGCAGGATTTCCTTTCTGCTACAAAATCAAATGCTAAAATGTCAGTGTCCGTTATGTGCAGTGGTAGATCCAGCACCAGCCAAGGCAGTGTGAATCTGCGCTGATATACAGTAAAGGCCACAGTCTCTCTCTGTTGAGAACAACTCCTCCAGCTACAAACCAAGGCAGGGCATTGGCCAACAGAGGTTATTGCTCTTCTCACTCTCTTTCTTCTTTTGACAGGTATTGGGAGTCCCAACTGAGGACACCTGGCCAGGACTTTCCAAGCTCCCCAACTATAACCCAGGTAGGATTTAACTCACAAGAATGCCAGCTTTTTCTCTGAGGCACCAGCCACTTAATTTTTGGGTCAGTAATCCTCATTATGAAAAATCCTGTGCTTCAGTGTTACTAAATCCCTTGAGCTACTTAAGGATGGTGTTGTTGTAGGACCTACAACACTGGGATTGGCCTAGGATACAAGCAAAGGTACATGCACGGCAAAGTTGCCTCACTGCGTGCTGGGTGTATCTTAAGCTGATGGAAGATTTCATTGCTGCAAGCGCTGACAATTTAGTTAGTCTCTACTCCTCAATGCAAAGGACTGATCTTTCCTGGTTTAGACTGGAAAAGCTGACAGGTACCTGGAGACACAGTTTATCTGAACTCTCTGTATTTTTATGGAGATTGGTTTGGGGGCCTTTAAACCTCAGTTTTAAAGGTCACTGTCCCTGATTTTGATGTGGGCAAGGTGAGAAATCTGTGTGATTTATAAAGCTGGCTTCTTTTATTTCCACATGGGCTGGTAGAGAAGTCTGTGTCCTGGACTTCAAAGGGCCAGTTGTCTCTTATTTTGATGTGGGCAGGTTGAGAAGTATGCTTTGAAAAGCTAGCTCAGTCACTCTCCCTCTCCCCCCTCTCTCTCCCTTTCTCTCTCTCTCTTTTTGTTTAATGTTTTCTCTTGGGAAAATATATTCAAGTGTCAGTGAGGGGGAAATGATGAGCACTGATTCTCAGCCTCTCAGCAGGATCATTCTCTAAGAGAAATATAAAAGTGAAATATTAAAAACCCTAGAATGTGAAATCCACCCGTCTACAATCTAGCTATTCTCTCTCGCTTGTACCCTAAGAGAGTGGTGGGGGGAGCCTGTCTATCCAGAAGGGGGGAAAAAGAGCAGGGGGGAGAGGAGGAGGGAGAAGATGTGCTTTGAGCAGGAGGTTTACAGGTTTAGTAGAGCATAGTAACATCTTTTCAAAGAAGTGGGTGTTGCTCTGTGACCCAGTCCAAGATGCCCCTCCTTTGATTCTGGTGCATGAACACTAAACAGCCTCCATTTTCACATGGTAGCCACGATTGGCTGAACAATAACCTGGTCTCACAGCCAAAAGGACTGGAATCCTTCACACAATTAGCTGAGACACATTAATCAAACCAGCGTGAAATGGGAATGTGTCGCTGTCCACAGCAAGTTTAATTTGGATAGGGAGCAAGCACAGAGCAGACAGCTGGAGGAAGCACTTTCTTCTCTGAGTTGCCGAAGGCTTGGCTGGGTAGTCTACAAGTTGGGAAAGGTAGTCTGGGAGGAAAGAAATGCTTGTGTTTGGGACAAACTGATCACAAAGAATTTTTTTTTATGCCAGTCATCTGCTCATACAAGGCCAAAAACTGTCAGTGATGATGATTACATATCCCAATGCTATACAGAGGGACAATCTAAAAGCGCAAGCGTTAAGGCTACACTAGCAAAGAAACTAGTACAGACGACAGAGAGTGTGTGAGTGCCCAGAACTTCCCTGAGCAGCGACTCTGGCTTAGCTCTATTTTTTCTGAGTAACAGTGCTGTCCTCTGCTGCTGTGGATGGTGCCAGTGGCGGGGCTGGGAGGGAGAGGACAGGCACCTAGGCAGCATGGAAATAGCTCCAGTAAAGACAAGTCTAGTCATCATAAGCAGTTTTCAAGTCTGAGTTGCTTTCAGGTTGATAGAATGGACTCCAGCGGGGCAGAATTGACCTGTGCTGTGCTGTTACCCTGTGATGCTAGTGCCTTTTGTGGCTGGAGCAGACAGAAATGCAGGACTCAGAGGACACCTTCCTGTGGGAGCATCCCACCATGCCAGCAAACAATGGAAGAGGAGTGCTGAGCCAGTGCTGGGGTCAATAGCTGTGCCAGCTGGAGACGCAACATCCCTTTCCCCACCTCAGAGCCTGTCTAGGGGGTCTGAGCTGCTTCAGCCATGTATGAACCAAGCATTTAGCTCACACCTGGATTACACAAACCAGTCTCGATAGAAGAAGGTTAGTCATATGAGGTTGGACTATTTGCCCTAGTCAAGAACTAAATCAAGTCAGTTTTTGAGGGGGCTGCTGGTGAGAAGGCAAATTAGTCTCTTTGTTTAAAGCTATTTGCCATTCACATGCTCCTGCGCACTTCCCCTCTCTTCCCTGAAGCACAAGTGCTGTTTCCCCCCTCCAGGACATGCTCAGCCCGAGTGGAAGCTGTGGAGTCTGCCTGAGAAAACCATCTCTCTTGAGGTTATTTCCAGCCCAGTTGTGTGAATCTGAGTGCCTGGGATGGTTCAGATAAGCAAACAAACTTTGGAGCACTTCCCCAAATCTGATGGTTTGAATGCTTTTAGCTAGTCCTATTGATGTTCGCAGTGAGCGCAGGCAGCAAACAAACAAACAGGTTCCTGCCCGAGGCAAGGAACGAACACGGCAAAACAAAGCACTGAGGTGTGATCCTATTCTCATTGAAGTTGATGGCAAAACTCCCACTGGATTCAGCAGTGTAGGCTCAGCCCCAGACTGAGGTTGTTACTGGAAGGGTTCCTGGGCCAGGTGGGTTAGCAGGAATCTTTGAAATGAAAGCTGGAAACCTTTAGATATTTTCCTGTCACTGCTGAGGGCTCAAGCACATCCTACTGCAGACTCTGAAGAGGAGATATGGCATGGGCTGTAGGGTCTGAGCCAGGCACACGCAGGGCAGCTGGGGGAAGAGCAGCTCCCCTGCCCCCTTTATGAGCAACTGGCAAGGGGTGAAATAGGCAAAGGAATATTTGTCCACCCTATGCCCCTGTGTCTTCTTGCACAAAGAAGTTCAGAAATGGGCCTCATCCCCATTGCCTACAGTTTGCCAAAGTCTCAGCCTGTGCCTGACCTGGGGTGAACAGGAAGGATGGGTGAGCAGCTCTTCCCTCGCCAGCCCTGCAGCTTGTGATCTCTCCCCCTCTTCCTGGGGGTGAGACGGTTGGGGTAGGGAATTACACACAGCTGTGGGGCCTGAAAGCACGGTTTTATCCCAGCCCTGGCTTGAGAACCAGTTCCTGCAGAACATGAAGGGCTGGGAGAGCTCCTGCCCCATGTCTCAGCACACTCGCTGGCCCTCTCCCTAGCTCCCCAGGCTTAGGAGCCCTGCCCGTAGCGACAAGGCTTTGCCCTGTGTTTGTTCATTTGTTCTGTTCCCCTCATTTTGCTTCCCCTGAAAGAGGCAGTTGTAGCTCTGTTAACACTATTTTTGAAAGCTCTCATGCTGTGTGAGCTCAAATCCTTGCATTAATCTACTGCTGTGTTCATTTCACTGCGCTGAAAAGCAGGGAGTTTAAATCCCCTCTAAACACCATTGGTGACACCAGAAGGCCAGTGTTTTGATCCAGCCCCATTAATGGTTACAAGTTTGAATCTAGACAGCAGGGGTCAAGGGCAGGAAAGGATTAGGAATCACAGCCCATGACATTAAGCTAGTGCTTTCGCCAAACTGGGAATACTGGAGCGCCCAATGCACCGAGTTGGTTTTTGTTTCCTTTTTCTGACATTTGGGTTCCAAAGAGTTGGGGACAGTGCTTATTTGTTTATAACGTGATGAACTCACTATAAGTGAGCTTTACTCCTCGATTTATCACACGGGCTAATGAATTTTCCTATCGCAGGTAGTATCATCTCACTTAGCAGATGCAGGTTTTACACTGGGCTTTTTCAGATGCAGCAATGACTTCTAAATTAAGCCTAGTTTTTCACATACCTGCAGGCTTTGCTACGCTGAATGAGTTTTAAAAGCTTTCTAGAGTCAACTTCTGCTCCAGAGTACAGATTTTTTGTCTCTGTTGCGCTTCCAAAATGTCACCAGCAGATGGAGGCAACAAGCAGCAGGCTCAGAACCTCCAACTTTAAATGACATTTTTGAGAATGCAGAAGTCTGCACTCTGAGTGCTTTTTTTTTTGCCTTTTTTTTTTTTAATCTCACTTTTTATGCTGATGTTTCATTTAAAAAATGGGATGGTTTGAAACTGAATTCTAAAACGATGAAATTTTTATTGTCATAGTAAACTGCATGTGGCTTTGATCCCAAAGGGAAGAGCAGCACTGTAACTAATGCGCAGTATATGCTGTCCAGGCTGCAGGGAAACTTCCTATCTGTCTGGCACTGGGCACGGACTGCAGTTTCCAGCCTGCCACACAGGCAGAGCTCTGCTTCTGTCCTGCAGCTACAGAGATTTCACTAATGAGAGAAATTTTCTCTGCAAGCCTGCAACCCCAGTGCCTCCATCCAGCAGCACTTGGCATCCTCTTTCTCTCTATTCATCAATTAGGAAAGTTTAACTTTTGTCCTCTGGCTTGCTTGCCTCATTATCAGTTCATTAGCCACTTCCACCTGGGTTTCCATATAGGAAGGTATTTCCTCATTAGCACACACTGCCTTGCATACCGATAGAAAATAACAAACCCAAGTGCTACCTTTCAGATCTACTCGTATTGTTAAAAAAGCCAATCAGCCCTACACAATCCTATCATTTTATGTCTATATCAGCATTCTGAGATGATTAAATCAGTAGTTCATCCACTTTTTGGAATGATATCCAAATATTCTTTATCTCCTACCTTTAAGGAACAGCTGCTTACATTGTTTTACAATTTTAGATTGGTCCTAATTTTTACAGTAGAGAAAATATTTACTGCTATGTTCTTACCCTGCTCGACACAATGGGGCCTCAGCATTCTCTAAGGGTTTGTCTATATGGGGTCAGTCAGGAGATTAATCTGAACTGATTTAAAGTGGATTAGTTAACTGCATTAAATCCTTGAGCAGAGACACACTGTTTTCTTACCCATATCTTCCATTTATAATCAAAGCTTTGTATACTGAAAGTGGCAAGTTTGGCAGTCCTCACTCAAGCAGAATTCTCCACTGAGAGATGTGTTTGGACAGGGGCAGCAGTAGCTGGCTCACTGGCGCTTACACTACCTCTTGTAGATAATTATTAATCTCCATGTTATATAAATGAGAAATTCAAGTCAAGAGACTTGCTCGAGACAGCAAAGACTATAATTCAGGTATTCCCTCCAGTTCCATAAGCAAGCTGATATTTCTATCTGTAATGTAAAGAAAATCCTATTTCCTCTTTGGAATGTTAATCCTGAAAATGCACTCCACAAAAACAAAGTGACATTTCAGTTAGATATCATTGAAACATTTTGCCCTGCTGTTATCAACTGAACGTGCATTTTTTAACTTTTATGTTAAACTCATTAAAGAATATTAATGTTAAAAGATTTCAGTAGAGTTAAAGTACAATATTTAAGTCATCTTGACATTTTTATTAAATATTAAAGGAAATTGAATGGAATGTTTCCATCTCACAAATTGAAATTTTCTGGCAGAAAGTTACAACATCTGAAAGTTTTTGGCCAGCTCTATTAAGAGGTAAAAATTTCTACCTCATACAAAAAAATGTTATGCCTTTCCAAACCATTTTTTAAATTGCTTTTCTTCTATTCTGCCTGGAAAATTTACAATTCTACTCAATATGGACAATTTATTTCTACACTTTTATTACAGTCGAGGGGGCAAAATGAAGGAAAGAGGATCCATAGAGAATGTTATTAGTGATCCAAGAGGAATGTTCTGGAAGAGTTAATCTCAGTGACTGATTTGGGAAGGGGTTATTTGAGATACTAATATATAACCTCTATATATTGGCGATAATTTCAGTGCTCTGGCACTTAAACAGTCATGAGTCCCATCCCAGATTATATTGACATTTATTGCTTTAGCAATTACCTTAGTATTTGGGTGTAGGGCAACACTTCAATTGTGAACTGTTACTTACCCGGTGATAGACAGGTTTAACAACCTGCTTGCCTGGCTTAATGGTGAAAGATTGCTGTTGGAAAGGTTAAGTACCGAAAGTCCAGTCATTTGCACTTTTTCTAATTGTCTGTGCGTCAAGTCAGACAATGAGTGACCGAGCCCCAGGGCCTGGCACTCTGCAGATGGCTGTGCCAACGAAGGCAGAGTGGACTCACACTTTGCCCACAGACGGCAGCTTCTGTCCCTGAATGATGTGGCTGGTGCTCCCGAACAGAATGGGACGGCAGATGCTCTCGGATGGTGCAGCTTAAGCCCCAGCCGAGTTCTGGATCTACTAGCAAGAGACCAGTGGCGCTTGCCTCCTGGTGGTCTCAGTGCCGCGGGGAATGCTTGTCCAAGGCTGGGCTGGAAGAGAAGTCTACACCACCCTTCCTGCTCTCCTTTCCATGGCTAGAGCACCGTTCATCTCTGCTGTCAGAAATGGTGCTCAAGAAAATGTAGCTGGGTAGAAATTGCAGCCTTTCTGATGCAAGAAAATGTCTCCGTTGATCAGCTCTAAGGGGAAATCTTCCAGGCTTAAGCCGTTCATTCATATCTAAGCCTGAGAAAATTCATGCTTCATAAGAAAACATTTAAGGAATGTATTCCTCTACATTTTCCACAATGTTTAGAAATGTGTCCTTGACAAATGGCAACAACAACATGGCCTTCCCAAAACTGCGAGCTCCGCAAAGTTCCAGTCTGGTAGGGACGTTTGAATCAGTAAGTGCAAAGGGTGCATGAAAATGGTTAACTTGATAAACGCCAAACTTAGTGAGGGATTGACAGCAAGAGCAGTGGGCAAGAAGAGAGTAGGACCCAAGTGCCTTTGCTCCGTCCCCAGTCTTTCTGCCAGATCCATACACAAAAGCCCCATGTGCCCACAGGGCAATACCCAGGGCTCCGCAGCCCCTCGGTAAGCCAAAACAATTGCTGGGAATTCAAGCCTGCAAACCTCTTTCTGCTTCCTTCGTGTGAAGGCTTTAGGGACTGATGCTGCTTTTATTGAAGTCAAAGCAAAGACTCGCACTGTAACAGAAGGAGGCCCAAGGCCTATATTCACAGATGCATGAAAGGAAAGGGTTACAGAACTGGAACAGCCTTATTAACATCAATGCTGGTGCTCAAGTCCTATAGGAATAATGTATATTTATAAATACTAAGATGACAGATTCTATAGGGCCCTTTGAAATTCCGAGCACGTGTCTTTTGTAAGGGCTCAAAGAATGGGGTTTGGCTTGATTTTCATTTAATCCTGTGATTGCATATTACACTTTCTAGAACTGGTTGCTTCCAGGAGACCTCAGAGACTCCGAGTCATCTGTGACAGGTAAGCTACCTGTAACGGCAACGTCAAAATCGCCTCTGGGTTTATTTGTTTCTTTATGCAATCATTTAACTTGAAATGAGCTCTTTTGGCACGCTCAGGAAGAGCTGGGTGGCTCTGTAGTAACAAGCAGATCTAACATCAGTTAAGCAACTGATTTTGAGAGATCGCAGCAGAGGTAGGCATACAGTGGGTTTATTATTCCCAGAGGAGTAGTGATTATTCTCAGATAAGCGGTGATTCAGTGACATTATGGGCAGCTTTTTGCGGGGCAGAGTTCGCTTCAGAAGGTTGTACTTTCCCAGGGCCTCTTGCCCAGACTGAAGACAGACTTTGCACTGTCCCAGTCTTCATTTCTAGAAACAGACTGTAGGAATGTTGCTCAACAGTGGTAAGGAAGACGTGCTAGGACAGCATTTTTACGAGACAATGAAATAATCTTGTGATTAGTTACGAGGAGAAAATTCACATTCTTCAGTGGCCAAAAGCTATGAGACTAGGGCCACGGTTACATACCTCAGCTTGACCAGGCACACCAACACCACCCAATGGCTCCCTAGTGTGCTAAGGGAAGGGAGTATTTTTCAAGCATATATACGTGTACACACACACACACATCATGTATATATGTATCAGTGAAAGAAATTTTTAATCAGGTAAAGTGCCCTAACCTAGCTCAGAGAGCCATTGAAATTGAATCACACACACACACCCCCAGTACTGATTTTAAGGCACACAACAGGCTTTATAGTTACGTAGGAAAAGACTAGAAAGGATTTGTTCTCAGGATTGTATTCATGCACAGGTCAAGAATCAAATATTCTTTTGAGGAGGTAACCACAGTTTTCATCACTGCTGTTTATTATCTCTTCAGCACATTGCCTGGGATCCAGGCCTTCTCAGAGGGAAGCGTGCGGCCCTTCAGAGCTGGGTTTCTGAATGGCTGAACAAACATGCTGAAGTTTTCAGCAAAGCACAGGTTGCTGAAATGCCAGCCATTGTCATGCACGTCTTCAGAAACACACAAAGGCTCAGCAGTCCCAAATCCTGATAACACAGGCCCTGGAAGAGAACAAATCCTCTCTCAGCCTGAACAAAGAAATAACTATATTCCTTGCAACTCTGCTGTATTGTACTTCTGCTTTTTGGCTAAAATACCTTGACAGGCCCCATTACAGCCCCATACCGACGGGCTGGTCGAGCCCTCTGTGGCAGAGCTCTGGGCTGCACGTGGGCCAGCTCCAACTCTGCGTTACAGAGTCCTTATGCCAGCATGGCCAAACGGCTGCCTTGGCATGCTCGGCTCTTGAGAAGGAAAGAGCTGCTTCATACAGACCACTCAGCCATGACTCTCCATGGCCAATTAAGAAATCAGAGGGGAGCTCTGTGCAGAGCTCAGCCACCACCAGGAAGCCTGAGCCATGGTGGGAAGCACTGAACCATGCTGCTGCCCAGTGTGGGTGCCTGCAGCATCAGGGACTGAGCGGGCAGAGGGGCTCCAGTAAGACCCTGCCATGGCAGGGGCAGCATGTGGTGCAGCCCTAGCAAGCAGCCTCAGGCTGGATGCTTTGGCTCCCTGTCCTGTCCCTGCTCCCCAAAGCAGCAGGGGCTTGAACCGTTTTGCTGGAGGTGAGAATTCAGCAGTTACCTACTGCAGTGAGGCCAGATACCTTTTATAAATCTGTTTCTCAGGATACCTCTCTCTCTCTCTCTGTGTTTTTCCCTTCTTTTTTTTACATTTTATCGCCTCAAAATGAAAATGTCAGCATGTCAAATGTCCTGTGTAGGGAGGGGGAGTGCAGGGGAAGGGGGATACCGGCGCCTGATGTCACTTGGAGGGGAAGCACTGGTGGGGGCCGAGGGAGGAAGCACAACAGGCTCTGATGGGCCTCCTGATGCTGAAACAGGATCAGAACAAACAAACAAACTAAAAGCTGTAAAACTAAATGACTATTTTTATTTGTTTCCTTGTTGGTTTGTTTTCTCTCTTCCACTTCCTTGTCCCCAGCTGTTTGCTCCTCTAGAAAGCAGCCACTTGGCATTGCTATTTGCTAGGCATGGAGCATGTGTGTATTACATCTATTTTAAGCACTCATCCTGAGAAACAGATTCATCTCCATGAATCCCCAACACGTTTTACAACCAGCTGCACTACTGGTACTAGAGTAGGAAAAGGGGAAACGGTATTTCCTTTATTTTTTTAGTTTTGATCTCTGGTCTGCTCAGTGGGCCAGTCAGGTTATCTTGTTCACTTGCATTGTCACTGTAAACTGGCAACCCCAACCTCTGATATTCCAGTTACGACATATAAAATACAGTCTTCCCAGCAGTTTTTTGCCTTTTACTTGCAACCTTCTTTTTACAAAATAGCAATTTATTTTCAAAATTCCTCTGAAAACATAAGTTTAGGCTGAGATCCTGGATGCATCTACTCCAACATAATCAAACTCACATGGAAAAGCAAAAGTCCTGGAAAGCTATACAGCTGGTATGGGTTTATCCAGCTCCCCTGTGTCCCTCTACTATCTCTGCCTCAAGCTCTGAGAAGGGCTGGGTCAAGTTCTGGTTCCAGCTTTCTGGCTTGTGCTCATCTCTTACGCTATTTTTCCTCCTGTTTTCCTAGGCTGAGCAGGATGACAGCAGCAGAGGATTTGGCCTCCAGGATGCTTACAGCCTTCCCTCGAGGCCGGATCTCTGCACAAGATGCGCTTCTTCATGGCTTCTTCAGCCCTCTGCCTCCTCAGCTCTATCAGGTTTCTGCTGGTAAGTTAACTCTTGATTTCATCTCACCAAGAAAGCGCTAATTCACATGCCAATTATTATGGGTTTCTTCTATACTTTGAAAGTCTCTGACATTCACCCAGATCTCTCTCTCTTTTCTGCCTGCCCTCCCTTCTCACTCCCATATGCTGCAAATACATCCCATTGCAAATTTGACAGCTTGTTTTTCTGTTTTCTTTCACTTGACCACGGTGTTAACACTAGAAGGGGACCTGGATGGGCTGCCGCCCTGGTACATTTGCAAAGCGGAGGTGTATATGCTTTGACAGGTCGTTTCTCCCCCATTCTGTAACCCCAGGGGCTCAGAGCTTTCCCTCAGGCTGGCTCACACTGTATATTCAGTGTAACTCACATGCCAGTCCCTCCTGATGTCCTGAATTCCCAGCTGCTCAGAATGATGTGCTAGCCCCAATTCCCTTGGACCGCTCCTCTTGCTCCCTTTTGATGTTCAGAGACAACAGCTGTTCCCCATACCCTGTCGCACCAGTTCTCCCTCAGTTTTACCTGCTTTATTTTCTTCTTCCCTTGCTCCCTTCTCTTTAAGCACACAGCTGCATACACACAGATCTGCGTCTCCTGCCCTGAGCTGACAATAAATACCAGGTCTCTCAAGCTACCGGTTCTGTTCCTTAATGGAAAAAGCTCCCTCCTATTGGGCAACAGGCCAGAGAGCCCTGATACTCCCCATTGCCTCCTGGGCACCCACTACATGAGTTAGTTTGTTGGGTTTTTTTAAGATAGGGGCAATTAAGAAGAAGCCTTCTTGCACTGTGATGTCAAGCTATTTGAAAACTTAATTTCTGGCTCCTGCGACACATCCCAAGTGAAGGAGCAACCAGCTAGCATCTCTCCCAAACCGCCGCCCTTCAGAAGGTGCTCTCTGTGCGTATGTGCATGAGTGAGAGACATCTGCATTCCTTTTCTGTTCACCCAGCCACAGAGCACAAATCTACTTTGACACTTTTAGAAAAATGAAAAGATGGAATCTCGCAGGAGCCTGCCTGTGCCGGGGGGGGAGGAGGGGAGCACGCACAGCAGGAGGGAAGTTGACTTTTCTTTATACATATAGGGTTTTTTCCATGCAGAGTTTAAATTATGCCTGATAAAAGGAGTTTCGTGGATGTTTCAGTTCTTTCAAACCCTCCTGGCTTCCTCCCAATTAAATGAGGTTTGTCAAAGCCACAGGGCTCTGCTGCTGCCGGAGAGGCGGACAAGCACTTCCCGCAGTGACATCTCCAATCCCCAAGGGAGAAGATGAAAGTGTCAGTGCTGAGAGAGAGAGAGAGAGAGAGAGAGTGTGGAAAAAAACAGGTACAGAGACAGACAATGTGAGAGAAAGGGAGAGAGTGAGGAGAAACAGAAGGAATGTGAAAACAGATTGGCATAACGTGTCAATCTCTCCAACGTGCTGCCAGAGAGGGGACAGATTCATTTCACCTGGGTTTATGCACCAAGCCATATTTATTATCCCCCATATTGTGGCGAGAAGTACCTTGTGGACAGGAAACTCCATGGTGTTATCATAGCAACCAATGTGTTGGGAACAGAATCAAAGTGCATAGGGCTGAAACAAGTACAGTATGATCATGCAAGACCATATTCATGAGTGACTCATTAAGCCTGTAAAAATTAGGCAATTCTGAATAATTTCCCGTGTAGCCATCCCTATTCCTGTAATTGTATAAGACATTTGTTCTCTTGTCATTTTGGCATCACACTATTTTGGAATTTAACTGTATAATTTTAAAATTCTGGTTGCTATGATAACATGGTGCAGATTTAAAATATATTCTGTTCCCACTTTGTTCTGGAGGATGCTGGCTATCCTCCTCTGAAGGAGAAAGTTAAAGCAGAAGGGCAAAGAATGAGCTGGAGATGAAAGGTGAAAGGAGGACAGGGTTGATCCCAAGGTATGTGAGAGAGTAAGTGGGAAACAACATTTGGAAAAATAAAAGGTTCCCGTAAGAAATTTTTTTCTATTTTTATGAAATAATTATAGCCATAACTGCCCTTTTTATAAGTTGCTATGACAAGCTGGAAGCCAGAGGATGTTTTTCAAAGGTCAATTCCTGGGAAAAAATAATTGTAGAAATCAGTGTTTCAAAGATACGTACCCCTCCAAATAGCATGTTTCTGATTACTAAGGGGAATGCTAATGACGAGAGGCTGGCTGCTGCCCCTGGGAAGGGGGAGAGGGAACAAGGGGCTCTTTGCATCCTGGTGGTCAGCTCCTGCAGAGGGGAACAGGCTGCTGTTGCTTATGCCCATCTGGATGCAAAGCACTAGAAAAAAAGAGTAGCCTGCACTGCAAGACTCTCTGTTCCCAAGTGTGGCTGATCCAGAGATGGGCCTCTCCTACAGCTGCTCGCTCCTGTGCCTCTAGTGCTACAAGGGACTGCTAAGGCCTAGGTTCAAACCCTAGTCATCAATTTGGTGGCCTTAATTCTCTACACGCCACCAGCACATCTGGATATGGCAACGAAAGAGAGGAGCATGGGACTCTCCAGTTTCCTTCCAGTGTGGCTAGTAGCCTAAGGGGTGGCAGTGATGACCTTTTGTAAAACTGGAGCATTTGCTGTCCTTTTTCTGGCCTAAGCCAATCCTGAGACAATTATCTTTGTGCAGTGCAGCCCTGCACTACAGCCGCTCTGATAAAACTTCAGTCTAACCCTTTGCCACCTGCTAAAGCAGAATGTTTTCTGTCCAATTAATCACTCCTGGAAGAAAGACGAGATCCTTGAATCAAGGAAGCGTGAGCTGTGCTCTCAACTCAGTGTCAGTCCTGAAGTGCAAAGGGCCTTCTGAGGAGGTATCTCACTCTGCTGTCAGACAGGTCAGACACAGTAACAATTGCAGCTTATTATTCTTAGTTATAGATTTGGTTTATTTTCCCTCTCTTTTGCCCTCAAATGCTTTAAAGCAGGCTCGCAAGCAGGGAAGGTGAGCAGTGGGATTTGGGATTAGTATCAGTGTGCTCCCAAGAAAACGTATTGCAAGAAGAGTTCTGGCCAAACAACCCCAGCATGTGGGCCAGGGATGCCTGAGCTGGCACCTCAGATCCTGTCCTCACCGGACTGATGTCCAGGCACAGTATAGGCCTTTCTCACAGTTCAGGAGACATCTGACCCTGGGCATACCATCGGCACAGCAGTTAGTCAAGTCCAATTTGTGCTCCGTGAGGAGGATTGTGTGTTGAGTGAATGTGATCCTGGCTTTGACTAGGAGAGACTTACTCCTTTTGGGTACGGTTGGTCTCTGGTTGTCTCTGGTCATCTCTGGTCTCCCTCCAGCAGTTCAAAACCAGTGTGCCAGGTGGTGATGACACTGTACTGTTTCTCCTAAAACAGCCCGCTATTCAGCTTTTCAAAGACAAAGAGGAGGAGGGAGGCTTGGTGTTGACAGAGCACTGTCATTTAAATGCCTGTTCTGTCTAAACTAATGCAAAGCGAATGTAGGCAATGCTGAGGTTAAGGCTGCAAGCCATTGCCTACCAAAAATCCCATAACTGCTGGGATTAGCCAGTGCTGGTAGATGTTATCACAGGGCACATATAAAGAAGAGATGACTTTCATGGACATGTTGTTTGGGTTGGCTGCTTTCCCTAGGTTCTCCTACATAGCTAAAAGGTTTATATAGTCACATTTTTTTACCTCTGTGCTTTGCCACGTCTGTATACAGCAAATGGATTTCCTTCTCTGCAAATCAGATACAGACACCTAGAAAGTGAAGTTCCCACCAGGTGTATGAATCTGGTTTATAATGTGTCTTAATAAGGGAATAAAACAAAGTTGGTGTGGAGCAGCAAATCAGCTGTCATTCCTGAACCAAAAGCAGTCTTTTCTGTGAGGTGATAAAGCACATCTTCACTTAACTCAGGAAAAACATCCCTCACTTCAGCTGGCCCAGTCTCCACCGTGGTGGAAGGTCTGCTTGTGTAAATACTGACAGGACACTCAGATTTTGTATTATGTTATTAAGCCACCACCCTAGGAAAGAGCCATTGCAACATCACAGTGGATGAGTGCCAAGGGCACAGGCCTCTGGAAATGCTGCCCTGCTTAAGCTCTTCCCCTGTCGCTGGCCCGGAGCAGACATCATGCTCGCAGGTGCTGGGCCCATTTAGGAGCACAGGGCAAAGGGGAAGATGGGAAAAGAAGGAAGGTTTCCTTTGCTCACTCCCCAGCTCGTGCTCTTGCAAAAGCACAACTGGCGCAAAGTTTGTCCCACATGACTTGTGGAAACAAAGTCCTACAGACATGGATCAAATGCTCTGAATCCCATTGATCTCAGGCCAGAGGATCTCTATAAAGGTCTTATTGTTCAAGGAGATGAACTGCTCTTGGGGGGAGCGCTGTTAACACCCTTCATGGAGGCAGACGTTATTGCATCAGAGGTTAGCAGACATTTTTCCGTATTTTGTCTAATTGCAAGTTATATCTGAGGTTTCTTTAACTTCCACTTTCCCTTTAACACTCTTAAATGCAAATCTGAGAAGATTTAGTTGTCTTGTTTGCTGTGAAAGACATCTGGACTGGAACTCCCCTGTAGTCATTTGCCATCCTCAGGTGCACTTCTGCCTTCACCCAGTTATCAGCAGAAAAGAGCAAATAGGGATGTAGTGATCAGATTTCTAAGGCACAAAAGTTAAAGCTAAGTTTGAGATTGTGACAGCAAGCAACCATGAGCCTAGGAACTCAATTAGCCTGAAAGACAACTATCTCATTATCTTTCCTAAAATGATATAAATACATAAGAATATAAAAATTTAAAATAAACTCTCTCTCTATTGACTGTCTAGATGACTGAATTTCACTGCTCAATTTCTTTAAACACCCACTTTAGTATTTATTTATTCTAAGCGTGAAGCAGCTACGATAATTAGACTGTCAGATTTGGTAAGTTAATGAGGAGTCACTGGAGTGGAAGGTTTTGCATTTGTGAGATTGCTGAAGGAGAGAAGCTCCGTGCCTTCGCTCTATCTCTTTTTTCTTTTTCTTTTTTCCCCCCTCCACTGGGTGGGAAGGAGAGAGCTTGGCAGTGCGTAGATCCATTTGAATCCTTTTGATTAGTGGGTTGCATTCCCACCACCGTTCTACCAAATAATATTTTGCTGGTTGCTCCAAGGAAACGAAAAATAAAAAAGAAAAGAAACTGTAGATGAGATTTCTAGAGAAGGGTGCCTAGATTAAAGAAATCATTTTCCAATAAAAATCAGAAGGAACAGAGCTGTGAGAAATAGGATCCTTTATTAGTTTATATTGTGGCTAATGTCACAGAGAGCATTCGGAAAGTAGCACAGTGAAGGAAAGGGCCGTTCTGCAGCTTTCTCTTTAACCTGATTTTTCCACAGGACAATCAGTGCTCACAGTTCCAGGAGTGAGACTGCAACCTGAAATCTGTGACCTGTTTGCTTCTTACCGAATAGGCCATCTCTCAGGAGGTTCAAGCAAGTTTTGGTAGAAAGCAGATTGACTAATTCTTGGGTAAGCATGTAGTTCCCACTGTCAAAGCTGCTCCTGTCATCCTTAGCACATTAATTCCTTTTTGTATTGAAGATGGGAAAACAGAACTGATACCCAGGGCTGGATGACCACATCCCAGGCTGTGGACAAAGTGGGAAATCTCACATTCAGAGAGAAGAAATCAGCAAGCCAGTGGCCCTCAGTGCACAATGCTCAGTGGTATCATGAGAGATTTGGGTCTGTTTCTTCATATTGCCAAGCCTCAGACCACTGCCCTTTCCTCTGATGCCTCCACAGTCAAAATATTGCTTCATTTCCCCGTTGCTTAAACTGACAAAATTGCTTTGTTTGCCTTTGTCCTTGTCTATTGAATTCACATTTTATAGCTTGCTTGTTTTGGTTTCACATGCAATGGAACCTAAGCAGAGCTAGGCAAAAATCTCCTTAGCTTGTAACATCCTTGGTTTTAATTAATCAGTATTTTAATAAGACACACCTCAAAACGATGCTTCAGCATCAACATTTTCCATGTCCTTTTTGTTACAGAAGACCAAAAGATCACTTAAAATCACTGTTATTGAAAGAAATTACCAGAAAATATTCTTTTATTATATCCTGTCTCTTTGTTTACTTTGTGCATTTGTTAACAGCATGTGTCCAGTCAGTGTCACCGGCTGGGTCTGTGCTTGCAGGGCAGACTTAGAAAGTGATCTTGAGGCCAAATCAGTTTGACTGTCTTATTGTTTGCCAAGCTAAGAGGCAACCTAGCTGTGATAGCAGGACAAACCTCAGCTTCCCGTCTGTGCTTTCAAATGCGTGTAGATGGCATGTATCTGCTATAGGATCAGGTCCCAGCACTCAGTGCCTGGTCTCACAGCCTCTCTCTACCCCATCTGTCCTCATCATGTAGACAACAGCAGGCAGACAGGGCAGCCTTGAGTCCTTTCGAGAAGGACCTGACATTGCCAGCGCTCTGGCCAGATTGGGTTTTGGAGGCAGCCCGAATACATTCTCTGCTCACCTGCTCAGCTAAGTGCAGACAGGGTGGCTGCTCCCTCTCTGTCATCAGAGAGGAACTAATCCTGCCAAAAAAGCTGGCTGTCACTTCCACTAAGGCTTCTGGGACAACTCAGTTGAGGAGGGCACTCATGCTTCAGTGTTCAATGAACTTCGATTTGGACAGTTTTAACTGATTTTGAGAGTATGTCACAAATATATAATTTAAAATAGTGAAACCATGGAAATAGCAGGAGATACTCTTAAACATTTTCTTTTTCTTTTTAACATTAACCTGGCCTCAAAGTGATTGTGTCCCTTTGTTTAAGCTGCTTACAAAACATACTAAACAAAATGTCAACTCAACATTTCTTCTGCACTTCATTACAGGAAAAACATTCTATAGTGATGGTGTTCATATTATTAATTCTCTTTTTAAAAAAGGCATCTGGATTCAGACATGCAAGCAAGGTTATAAATGAAACAGTAATTTTTTTGTCATTTTAATAGGCTACCAATGGAAAGCAGGGGGTTATGTATGTTTTTTCAAGTCTAATCAGAGGTAGATAGGCATCTAAAGCACAACAGCCTCATGCTGGCACATGAGAGAATGGAATTTCCTGGGAACATAATGAAACTGGCCAGCCTTCCTTCATTGGCCAACCTGAGTTAAGTTACAAAAATAGACAAAACCAAAAAACTAAACATACCAGGCTCAGCCATGAATCCATGGGCCTTAAGTGACATAGCGAGGAAGAAAACATCATTACAGTCTCCTCCTTGTTCTCCTTCTGGTTTCAGGAAGGAAAGAGATAGTGCCAAGCATCTATCCCAGGGTGATATACACTCCATGCCAATACTTCCATTTTCTACCCTATTTCACCTCTTTGCCTCTACCTGCTGAGGAGGAACATATGGATCATTGGAATCTGCTTCCATTCTTCTGCTGTCTCTCAAAACGTGGATAAATAATACAGGGCCTCTTATATGTACCTGCTGCTGTACTAGCTAAGTGTAGTTGAATCTACAGGAAAATTAGAGCTTGTTTTAAACCAACTGTTAACAAGCAAAGTAACTGAAGTCACTAGCCCTGCAGAATATTTGGAATTAGGATTTATTTTTCCTTTTGATTCAGAATTGAGGCCACGGATTTTTATCCTAACAGAACAGAATTCTTTTGCAACAGCAAAATCTTTGGGAGCATAAAACAAGGACAGAATGGCGGGGGGGGGGGGCGAGGGGAGGGGGTGGACAGACAGTATTTTTAAAAATCACCTTTCAGCAGAAGATAATGAAATGGTGCAGATGTCCTGCCTTTTGTTTTTCAGAAAGCAATGTCAGAAAGATTGACTTAGCAACGAAGATGTAACAGCACAGTCTGGACACTGGACTTGCAGAATAAACTCAACCATGTGTCACTTAATAGAGAGATCCCTGGACCAGAAGATCGATGTACAAACAGGACAGATGGGGACTGACAATTGAAAGAATGTAGAGGCTGATCCAAGGCTTAGAGAGACCTGTCATTCCTGGGGTTTGCCTACAATCTCCTTCAACAAAAGAGCTCCTGAGGGAAGGAGGGATTAGTCAAAAGTTGAGTGAAGTCTCCAGGGAAGATGGTTTCTTGGATAAAGTTGTCAACAAAAGGAATTGTTTAAGACTATTTGTTATAATTTCCTAGAGGGAGCTTCTGCCATTACTAACAGGATTACCAGCATACTGGTTCCACACCAGCAGAGCATTAGACATGTGCATTGCAGACTGGTTGCTTAGAGCTGAATTCAAGGGTCTTCTTATACTGGGTCCCAAATGTGTGCAGGTGTTGATGAGCAGAGGGGAGATGGCAAAGAATTAAGATGCAGACAAACACGGGCCATTTTTAGTCCAGCTGTTGCAGAGAGTACTGGCTCATTAATGAGTTACCAGGGTGTTTTAATCTCCTTGATCTCAGGGCTGCTGACAGACTATGAGAAAGCAAGCTAATCTGAGGTGAGTGCTGATCAGGATACATGGGGAAATCAGAGAGCTCTTCCCAACTACAGTTACTGTGAAATTTCTCATTGAATTTTTCCTGGAAGAACTGGGAAACCAAGTAACTTACTGTGTCCATGTACTAGTCTGATTGGTTTCACTTATCTGTGATACTTTTTCTCAGCTCTGGGACATCAGAAACCAGAAGCCTCGGTGTAACCTTACAGTAGATCTGGGAAGAAAAGGAAGATAAAGATAAATCATTAAGGAGCAGGCATGCAAACCTTCTTGAATAATTCTTATTCATCCAAGTAGCCTCACTGGCATGACTGGGAGAACGTCTCTGAGCAAGAATTATGCAGAGCATTGAGGCATTGGAACAAAACCAGTCATAGAGCTATGGGGAAACACCAGAGAAATGGGCGGCAGCCATAGAAAGACTGGTGAGATTTTAGTGTAAGGGAGCTACATCTCCAGCCCCACCCCAGTCCATTGTTTGCTAACCAAACACTGCAGATCTGGACCTGATCTGGACGGGAAGCAGCACAACTGTTTATATTCCCCTTTGTCCTTGCTATAGACATAACTGCAGTAACATATGGATTAGCTATGTAAAAGAACGCACAGACTATCTGCAGGCACTGCTCAGTTAAGAGGACAAGAGGTACTCCTCATATTACGTGACAGTCCTTAAATTTCTCTGCCTTGATGAAAAGGCAACCTATGTCCCAAAAGGCTTTCTACCTCTAGATTGAGTGGTCCTAGATCTCCCAAACACCAGCCATCGTCAAAGTGAGTGTGAATGCTTGACCTCCCTTTGCAATCCTGAACAGAAAGTTGTCTCAATATTAGGACCTTCTGCCTTTCATTTGCTCTGCAATGAATCTGGAATAATATTACAGTGACCTCACAGCAGTTTAAGTGAGATCAGAGTAGAGTATCCTGTCGAGTTCTATTTAGGCGTGTATATCTGTGTCAGCTTCCCATGTGCAGGTTTATTTGTGGAGAGAAGGGCATTTGGAACCCTTTTAGGAGAAAAACAACAGTTCTTAAGCATACTGTCACTGGCTGTTGCATTGCAGAAGCTTCTAAGAACTGGTACAAATAAGAAGCTTTTATAAAGTGAACGACTGTCTACATAGGTAGAAGATAGCTCTCCATTTCTGAGTTACACTGCATTGTCATATGCATGTTCAGAGCATGATGTCCAAGTTAGGACAGGGGAATTCTGCATTCCTTTTGCACTCTTGGAGATGGCTGGACTAAAAGCTGAGAAGAAGCAGGATCTCTAATGCCTGCCATGGGATGGTTATGGCTGTATGTCTGCTCCTAATTGGGAGCCACTAAATGCTCAAGATATGTTAAATGAAAGGATTTGTTATGCATGGGCAATGAGGGATCTAATGATGGGAAATGAGTCACTTTCCTCATGGTGTCTATCCAGAACACCAGTTGTAAATTTCTTCTGCCCTAGAGCAGCAGAGAGAATGGCTGCTCTTTTACATAGCTGCTACCCCGTAATGGCCAAAGCTCTTATGCTATATTGCCAAATGGCCCAATGATACCCTCTAGCTCTGTATCTGGAAGGGCAGAAAGCCAGGAAGACCCAGGTGAAGGGATGTGCTACAGTCCAGAACTCCTCTGTTCATTAACTCAACATTGGAGGCCTGATGCCTTAAATATGCCAGATCAGAGAGAGAAATTGCCCCACAGCCACTCCTCTCCCAAACTAAAGGGAATACTAGTTACATCAGGAGTACTGACTCAGGAGATTTTCCATCCTCTGGCCTGCACAATCTCAGGGGCAACAGCTCTCAGCAAGAATGGACGTAGGGTTGCAATGGGTCAGGAAGACTAGGTAACAAGAAACTCATCTGAATTCATGTACCAAGCTAGTGCCGCCCAAAAAGGCAGTCCTGCTTTTCCATTTCCCTCCCTGCTTCCAGTTTCACAGTCTCTCTTTTGCTTTCTGGCACTTTTCTAAGCCCTTGATGAGCTGATTTAACTCACTAAACAGGTGGAAAACTATTAACTCTTTTGTTTGGTTGGTTTTTCATTGCTTTAGTAAGCTGAATCAAATTATGAAGGGGTCAGAGAAGTACCAGACTTCATGCATGGCTCAGTGCGGAGTGGGAAAGGAGGAGCAGGAAAAAGCCATGAAGTTCAGACTCTCTTATCTCCAACCTGCTCACGTCTAGTTCATGTGGGTGGTCATGCCCTGTCACATCTGGGTGTTTGATATTCTGTTTTGAGGTAATAACGGAACAGGTTCTGGTGAATAAGTGCTCAGTACTGCAATCATGTATGTGGGCCCATCTCAAATCTAGGTGTTTGCTGTTGAAGACCTCACAAAATATCCCAGACATTGGCAGCGAGTTGCAGGACTGACCTTTCCTTTTTTCCAGAAAACACTTTCTCTTGGCAGAGGTAGGATGCCTTGGTAAAGCAGGTAAGAGTTTATGAAATGCATGTAAATGGAGACCATTGTGCTCGAGGGTCATCAAACTATTTCTTCTCACCACCTAGTAAAAAATTAAAAACAAATCTGAGATTTTGGCGAAATCCTTTAACATCCTCTTTTATGTAAAGAGAGTTTAACAGCAGACTTAAATATTTGCTTTAAAAACATCTTGAAGTAAATGAAATAACTTCTTTCCCTGGCCAAGATTCTCTGTTTTATTTCATCCCAGAGCAAGTTTGTTGGCCAAATTACATATCCCCAAGAAAAAATCCAAGGACTTTTAATACTTGCAAACCCCTGTCTGTAATGGCGCAAGCGGGCAATGCTTTTTAAAGGGGGAAAAAAGTGCCAGGAAAATCCCCCTCACGAGCCAGAACTGCATTTGGGGAGCCCAGATGAAAGCCCTGATGCGGGTCATGTGACAGGTGTCACTTCAGTAATGATATTGGGGCAGAGATAAAAGTCCTCGCCGGCTGGTCATGTGACACTGCTTCATTACCGGCACAGCAGGTGGTCGGAGAGTCTCAATGCCTTTATTTTTTTATTATTTTTTAATTTTTTTTTTATTCTGTGATAATGAGAAAATGTTTAAACTTCCATCCGTGTGTTTAAACACTTCTTCATGCTGACAGCAGCAGGAGATCCCTTGATCAGCTGTCAGATGGGAAAGTGCAATTTTTCTGGAAAGTAAACAGCGTGTTTGCCAGTTGGAAATCATTTTCTGTTTGTTGGGACTGCTAGCCGTGGCGTGATGGAGCCGTGTCACAGCATCTGACAACTTGGGAGTGAGGAAGAGAAAACAGGCTGAGAAATGGGTTTTAGACTCTGCCTCTGATAACAGGAGCTTGAGGTTTTTGACACTTCACTATTGTTATTGTGGGGAAAAAAAAAACACCACTCATGGATTGCTTATGAAACTTTTAAAGCAGCGGCTCAGTGTTAGTGTGGGTACGTTGGACCTTCCAAAAGAATCTCCTGCATTTTAATAGAAACTTTCCTAGGAGAAAAACAAAAGGGACACACAAAGGAACTGAGTGGGTGTAGAGACACGTGGGGGCGAAGGTGGCCAGATCTCATTCCTGGCTGGCAAGAAAAAACCATAAAAAATATCTCCTTATAATTATATCAGAAAACTTTTCATGGCTCTAATGTCACATAGGCTTGGGGAACCCACGGGGAGTTTCCGGTGAGACAAGGAAGGCAAATGTGATCACAGGGTCATGCGAGAGAGCTCAGCCCCGTCCCAGGACAGACAGGGCCTGGCTGAAATCAAAGCTGTTAGGCTCTCCTTCGGAAGTACCCTGGAACCCCACTAAGTTCACTTTACATGCTAACCACGTTTTTTTGTTTTCCTATTAGGCAAATACCTTCTCAAACTCAATTCCCATAGAGAACAAGAGATACAGCTGTAATGCACATAATTTTAATTAAAATTAAGGTTTGAATGTGCTTATGCAGAGGCATACACAGCTTTTCTCCTATGCAGACATAGACAACATCTTCTATGCAGAATCAACAAATCAACCTGATTTCAACACTGGGAAAGTTAATTACTCAGAGCACGGCCTGGATTGCATATTAGCTATTTGCAGCAATTATGTTACATGAACTCCTTGGTAGTCTCCTAACAAACGCCTTCCTCTGCTGGCTGCACTGCACCCTTTTCCTGAAGATCCCCATTAAAAGCTTCCCGCCTGTTACACCTCATGAAGTATTGGCTCATTAAGGCGGGAGTTTTGATGCCCAGCTGGTATCTCGCTTGCACCAGGAAAGCCCTAGGGCCGGCGCTTCGGTTTCAGCTCCGCGCTGTGGAGCGAGGCCGGGGTCCGCGGAGGCCGCTGGAGCTGCGGGGGCAGCTGCCTCCCTCCCCCCCGCACGGCGGCGATTAGGGGCAGGGCTCGACCATCAGCAAAAATGATCCCAAGCGAAAAGATCAGATCAGAATCTGGCCCTTTGTTAGCAGTCATTAAAAAACATTGCACTTTTAATAGGAGCTTATTCAATTAGCAGACTAACAGGCTCCATCAGATAAGCTGGGGATTTCCCTGGGAATCTGAGTCACACACTGCCAAAGCGGCTCTGCACCCTGTGTTTAACCCTCTCTGCACAGGACCGGAATGAAGAAGCCAGATCCCAGGAAAAAGTTTATTTTTGTATTCTTAAGGGAGAAGGAAAAGCTCTCCACTGTGCCTTGAAACCTATGGGGGTGCCATTGCCGAGTGTGAGTCACACACGCTGGAGGGACCCAGGAGGATCACGGCACCAAACTGCAGCTGCTGGAGGCTCGCCTGATCTCTGATAAACACGCTGACATTTGGCAGCCTGACAGCTTCACGGTCCCAGAAGAGGCTTCCTAATTAGAGCCTGGGTGAGAAATAATCCACAACTCGAAGTTTGTCTCTAGCTTCCTTGCTGTCCTTTTTTTTTCCCCTCCCTTTTTGTGCCTTTTCTCCCTTCTCAGTGTTTTCTCTCACACGTTCTCAACACATCCCCTCCCCGCGGGCGGAAGCTGTTTGAAACACCAAGCAGCAGAAAGGGTCATTTTTGCTTGTCCTCTCAGCTCAGAACAGCTCCCAGAAAAAGCACCCCTCTTGCATTCCAGCGTTGCCCTTGAAGGAGACGTGGAGATAAGGCAGAGGAAAGGACAGCACATGGTGAAGTTTATAATGAGGCAAAGTACGACCGCTCTGGAAGAAAACCAATCCAGTCCCATTTATTCCTAGTCAAACAAGTAGGGAAACCTAGTGCTGCTTCCAGCAGCGCGACAATGGGGACTCTGGGTCTGGATCCAGCCCTGAATTTTGCTTTCCTCTAGAGCAGGCTGGCCCCAAACAGCACATCGGGACATTCTGAGTCTTTTAGTTGCAGCCAGGGTCTGAATTTAGCATTGCCTTCAAGACATACAGTACTGTGATGCTGCTGTATCAAGCAAGACATTCATCCAGCTGGTCATAAGATGAAATACAATTCTCAGAGATATGTACTGTTACAGAGCCAGATCTTTTAAAGCCAAATCATATTCCACCCATTTACGCCATCACATGCATATTCTCTGAATAGTTCCAGAAAAGCTCTTCAAATGCAATAACCTCTGAATCTGCAATTATATCAACAAGCAACATCTGCTGAGACAAGGATAACTCGTTTACTGTATTTCTTTCACAGAGGATTATTTGCTGATAGTGGGATTTACTGTTCTCTATTTAATATCCCAAAGTCTTTTTCAGGGTAATGAGGCAGGTAGCAAAACTATTCAAAGACAATAGCCTTTGTATACCCTGCAACAGCTTGGATACAAACACCAGAATTCATTTTGTGTTAGAGGATTGTTCCCCTTTACCATCCACCTCAGTGAATAAATACCATATTCCCTGGATAGCCACCGGCAAAAGCCAGAAACTTGGGATTCTGCAGTCTTGGCCATGCATTACATCAGACAGCTCTGTATGTTAACACCATTCATAAGGATCCCAGATGATGACACGGGACCAGCACCTACAGGTATCTGACCATTAGCTCTCTCCAAACCAAAGAGATTTCATTCAAAATATGCCGTTGAAGCTATTTTCAGGATGAACATATTTATTGCTGATGTGCAATAGAAGATCTCCATCTATTGCCTCCAGAGTTCGATATGAGTCTTACTGAGAGGACTGGGGGTCCTTGAGGAGTGTACTTTTTTTGAGGCTTCACTTTGTGGGCGTCCTTATGATTGCTGACACCCAAGTGTTTCATGTGCTGCAGATGTCTATTTATTGTACAGCTATGAGAAAAAACTGTGGACCTACACCTTTGTACTGGGGAGAACAACCCTGTGTTAGGACTGGGAAGACCTGTAACATCATCCTCATGTGTAATGCCTGTACTGCTAAGATAGTGAGACTGAGAAAACTGTTTATTGAACTGATATTTCCAACAAAAAGATGTCTATGAAGTAAGCAGATCTGCTCCCTGAGGTTCTAATACTAACAAATTCCCTGAATAGATTGTAGCTGTGTGTTTTCTACCATCCCTCTCTATAAACTGGAGTATGGATTAGTACACACTATTTATGGAGTCCAGCCCACCCACTTGCCTTAAGCACCCCTGAAGCTGAGGGAGATGTAGCTGCATTCGTAGCCAGACACCACCCCCTGGGTCCATGTAATGTCATATCAAAATTCTGCCTTTCAGCATAGTAGAAACCTTGGAAAAAATTAAAGGTTGTTCTGGACCTAAAATATCTGGCTCCATCCCTGCCCTGATTTTTTTTTGCATGATAAATGAGTACAGACATGAAGAAGGAGGAGAGCATAGACATGGGGAAAGCTCTCCTGGAGGACTGACTGTAAAGGAGATGGCGCAGTGCTGGCTCTGGTGACTCGCTCCTCAGGTGCCTGCATTCCCTGTCACTGCAAAGTGGGCACAAACGTCAGAAGAGCAGCATTTTACACACACATGCATATTTGATATGAATCATTTTAAAATTCAGGTGAGTCAGATGCCACGAACAGGTGCGATACCACAGGAGAAAAGAAAAACGTTGATTCTTTTCAATTAAATGCCATTTTTTCAGGGTTTAGAATTTCAGTCATTTAAATCCATTTTAGACTACGTCTTAGAAACAGAAGTTGGCAGCCTGGAGGAATTAATTTTTTTATTATTTTATTTTAAGGGATTAACTCCAGTTGATAGATTTAGAGCATTTTTTAAGTTTGTTGGTTTCAGATGTTTAAAAAGAAATTTAAAATAAACAAAACAAAATCCAGTTGAAAATTTGGCAAGGGCTGAATCCTTTGGGCAAAGTTTTCCCAGGAGAAGCATAGATCTCTGATAAGCAACAGAGGAGATGCCGTATCTCACAGCTGCAATGCAGATCTGTGGTGTCTCCAGAGACTCCCACACACCAAACAGGGATTTCTTTAGTTTAAATGCCAGATCTGCTTTGGTCCCAGTGAAACTCCAGAGGGGCATTATCTAGGAAAACGTGGCATGTTTAATCCACTTTATCATTAATGCAAAGAATAGTCTCAATATTTGTGAAAATGAAAACCATGTGTTATGGAAGGTCCTTCTTATCTCGGGTAGATTAAACTCCACTCATCAGCCTCCCCTAGGCAGTTGGACCACATTTTGTTTGTAACATCTCTATTTATGATATACAGGTCTTTCTGGGTCTGTGATGAAGCAAGCATGAGCTAGACCGCTGGCCTGACTGGGCACTTCCCTGAAGGATGTGCTGGAAAGCTTAGGTTGGTGCCACAGGTGACAAAGGAAAATAACAGCTCTGAGCAACACAGTCTGACTTCGGCTTCGACCTTCTCATCAGGAATGGTTGTTGCATTTTTCTCTGCAGAACCTTCTCTGCTAGTGAAACATCAGGCCATTTGACATTTCGACTGGATTTAAAATAGAAAGGATGAAAAGATTCTATGCCACTGAACACGGCTCACACGCATCATGTGACAGTACTGCCAAGGCCAACTGTCCCCATGACGAAGTCTGGGAACGATTCTTGTGAGCAAAAGACGATGCTGTTGCACAGGTCTCCTCCTAGGTAAGCAGTTCCTGTGCTGATGCTGGTGAGCTGTGGGCTAAGCTGCATGAACCTGCATGCTGCAGTTGGTGAAAAGCTGCAAGGCAAACGGCACCATGCTTTGCTGGGTAGGTGCTGAAGGCTTCTCACCTGGTTATACATCTGTTTCATACAAAACCCTCTCAGAAGCCATTCTGCTGCACACAGACCTGAAAGACTGAATTCAGTTGAAAGAAAACTGTTTGCAAGGGACCTGGGAGCAGGGATGCTGACCATCCCACTGTGGATCCTGTGCAGAAAGAGCCAGGAGACAAGCTTGGAGACAGCTATGAGGCCCCAAGCTCAGGACCATCTTTGAGGCTAAATGAGGTTGTCTTGGGGGCTGAGTGAGGAGGCAACCTGAGAACCATAAAGTCTTTGAAGGTGACAGAGACAAACCCAGGAAAGCAGCTGCCCAGCCAGCAGAGAAGGGACTGTTATCGCCCAGGCATGATGAATGAAGGCAGACAGGTTGCTAGTTGTCCCCATGTTTTCAGGGAGCTGCCCGCATGCACCAGGCTGCACCACAGCCCCTGCTGGGGCAAATTCTGCTCCACTTAGTACAAGTGAGGAAAAAATGGCCAGCCGGGGAATGAAGCATGCTCTGAGCACTGAGAGCCAGCCACTCCATACCAGACAGCGCCTGAGGCAACTGTGGAGATGTCCCTGAAGGGGCTGCCCTGGGGCCCTGGCCTGGGAGGAAACAGCCCCTGAATAGGACCTCCTCTTGTTCTGCCCCGTCACAGCAGGCACAGAAGCTCCTCCCCAGTTGCGGGTGTCTCTGGGCCATGCCCATTCCAGCGAAGACTATAGCCCTTCTGTGAGCCGCACACCCTTCAGAATGAACAGCCGTATCATCCCCTTCTGTTGTACCTGAGGTCTCTGCTTCCTTCAGGCGGATCCTCCAACTGACACTGAGGAGGAAAGGCAAGCCTTGGGCAGATGTTTGAACCCCCCAGCTTGATGGCCACATTTACCAAGCATCCAAAGCACTTTTAAGGGTCTGAAGATAGCTTCCATTGCTAGCATAATTACAGCTCTAATGAGATTTGAAGCAAGCCATTTCTTCTAAACAATGGTGCTATCTCATTCTAACCCATTTAGACGATAATCTGCTCTTCCAGATATTAATATTTTCATATTAATGTAGATCCTTTTATCCCGGTAGCTTAGCACTGGGTTCTGATTTATTAATAGCTGGCTCCCTCTGGACTAGGGGAGCAGGATGCTGCGTTATGATGAGCTTAATAACTCACTGCTCCCCATTAGTAAATCACAGACTAGTGCTTCAAATTTGCAGAGAGAATTGGGTTGACTTTCCCTCATCCCTTGAAGCATCTTAGTCCTGTTGTGCAAAACTACCTGCTAACAATCTTTTTTAAATGAGCCAAGTGCCCTAATACAGGTTCAGCCCACCCAACTGAACTTTTAACAGCATTTCAAGGAGCAAGGGCAAGAGCAGAGTTAACAGATTTCACTGGCTTTTCCCATCAAATGGTGCCAGGGCACTTTTCTGGAGGCACCAGCAATATAACATCCAGCAGAATTAATGTATTTATTATTTTAGAAGAGCTCATGTTTTTTTAATGTCTCCTGGTTTGAAGGAAGGGTTGAAAGTAAGGGCAGCCTATTTGCATTGTGAATAAAGTTATCTGCCTCCTCCGCCCCCCAGAATATGCAGAAATAAATGCCTTCTAATGAACCCTGGGGGGCTGAAGCTTTGATATGGATCTTGCTGGTGGTATAGTGGTCGGGAGAAGTTCTCGCCAGACTGAAACCCAGCATGGCGAGAGGGGGGGCGGGGGCGTGTAGGCAGGCTTCCTCAGAGTGCGAGAGAAGGGAAATTGGATTATCTTGCTAGCAGTTGGTGTTTTTCTGTCTGCAAGAACTTACAGATGAGAAGCCCCAGTTGTGAAGTTAAATTCAGCCCTCTGCAAACAGTAATATCTTTTTTCCTCATCTAAATGAAAGAGATGATGCCGTTCAAGTTCTGGAAAAATTCTTCTCTTGCACTGGCTGGGTGCAGGGCAGGTGGGTAGGGAAGTAAAACTGCAGGATTTGAATTTTAGTTTGGTGGCTGCTGAAAGTGTTGAGTATGTGTGGCCATGTGTTTGTAAACACAGATTACTCTTTGAATGTGACATCTGGCTTTCAAGGAGCTCCCACAGCAGGCAGAATCACAGCAGTACACACTTCAGTTCCCTCAGACAAATATATTGTAGGACACTGTTTTGCAGTTTACAGCACACTGAATAAGCTCAAAAAACAACAAATGCAGCTGAAGCCCCTTAATAGAGAAAATCTGGTTAAATGGGTTGCTTTCTGGGAACAAATTGTTGAATAAAAAGAACACCCTGGCAATGGGAAAGTTTTCTGCACTGCCAAGAGATTCCACAAAAAGACCATTTTATAGTGTTAACCCATTCCCTATAGAAGCCGGAGCATACCGCAGAGGATCACATGCTGCCTGGGAAGCAGCAGCAGAGAGAGATGAAATACAGCAGCCATTGACAGAAAGGGCGTGCAGCATCCAGGGTGGCTGCGCTCACTCCCTGGGTAGCGGCTGGTGTGGGTCGGTGTTATGGGGATTCCACTAACGATGCCAGACCAAGCAGTTCTACCTTTGGGGTGCAGACACAACGCCTTCCTAACAGAGAGGGCAATACCAGGAGCATTGAGCAAGCTCCCTGCCACCCAGGATGTGCCGAGGAAAGAGCAAAGGGAATCACCAGATTTTTCTCCTCTTCCAGAGGAGAAGGATAGAGAAGAATCAATTCTGCAAGAGAGCTGGGATAGACAGGAAGGAACCAAGAGGTAAAGTGCTGCTGTTGTTTTTCAGGATCTGGATGCCATACCAGTAAGTTTCCTTACTGGTTGCAGCATCCTTATGCATCAGCTGCAGAGTCCCCGTGGCAGCATTTTGGGATAATTTGCCCTAATTAACTTGAGAGTTTCTGCAGCTTTTTTGAGAGAGGCATTTGTCCCCCCTCCCCTCTTCTGTGCAAACTGCAGGCCAGCCCTGACGCCAAGGAGAGCACTCCAGGCAGGCTCTGGTATCAGGCTGTGGTTGCATTTTTGACAACAGTGCTGCTTACGTCAGTTTAAGCAATCCTGCTCCCCTTCCCCTCCCCATTGCTTCCTCGCCCATACCCTGCACCATCAGCTATACCAGCATGCTGTCTGTGTAGCACATGGCAAGTGAGACCAGAGAACTGATCCAGATAAAAAACAACCCGAGGGAAAAAAAATGTTTATTTTTCAGCTGGATTGATTCCTGCTTTGGGTCACTGCACAGCAGGGCAACTCAGGGATGAGAGCAAGTGCCGAGGACAGGGTCTGTAAGCTGTCAGTCAGTAAAAGTTCCCGCCATCACCACCCCTTTTTACCCCTGTATGTGTTGGTTTGGACTTCATTTTCTGTAGGGCCTTTACTTGAGATTTCTCCGCAGAGATGTGATCCAACATACAACAACAACTTGAGACCCTTCCTATTTCACAGAATAGCCTTGGAGTGTCAGGCTACATTTCAAAGTGCAGCTCGCTGCAAGGATCCTCAGGATCTCCTGCAAATAGACTTGTCTGTGCATGTGGCACCATCCAGCACCACCAAGTGAGAGCAAATCCGGTCGCAGGAACAACGGAGCTGTGTTATTAGCATGCTGCACACTGCATACTTAGCTCTTTCCTTCTCAGCATGTTTTCTGGTCACAAGGATGTAGCTACTCTGCTCCTGGCTCTAGGATTAGTGACTTTTGGGCAGGCAGAGCCCCACGCTCCACCACAGGCTGGTAACGCACCCAGCAAACCTCATGAGGCAGCTTCTCTTTCGGCTTCACGAGGCTTGTCTGACATATTGCAAGTGGGCTAGTTTTAGCACCAACCACTTCAGTACCAAAAGGTGTCATGGAATTTTAATGACCACAGATGGCCACAGCTTCTGTTTTATGTCTAATCTGAGCTCCCCCCTGCCCCAAAGCACCACCACAACAGCACTGTGCTCCCCCCCCAACAGGCTGGGGAGAGGGTGGACTCAGGTGAGTGAGTGCTGCCAGTTCTACACCTCTGCTACCTGCTGCTCAGCCTGGATTTTCCTTACCCATTACAGAATGTGTTAACTATATGTAAATATGATGGAGTCAGGCAACAGAAAACTGTAGGTGAATGTCGAGTAAAATACTTTTGATCCACCTCCTCTAAAACATTCCAAATCCATATCCTCAGGGTCTTCGAGACACGTATTAGCTGGAACACCTTGTTTTTGTACTGGATGATTAGATTCCCACATTTTTCCACAGGCGAAGGAAGCATGCCCAGATACAGTTCATAGCAACTGTGCAAATTCATTGTAAGTAGTGGCCAGATGTTGGCAAGAAGAGACTAAAGAAATGCGCATGCTATTTTCTCATTTAAGTATATAGGAAAATGGATCCTCCTATCCAGCTGTGAGCCCTTCCAGAATACATCCTGGAGTACAGCTTATGGATGTGCCTCCCACAGCCCATAGGGTTTGGTGCCATTCCAGGCATGCTTCATGGGGAGTATTCCATTCAAAATAATTATCAACTTGAATAGAGTAAGTACCAATCTATGCAAAATCTGCTTTGGCTGCTGCCTGGGAATAGATTACAAAGCACATTTGGCTATTGTGTGCATGCTTGTAAATTTTAAAGTGCTGGGTGAGATCTCTGAGTCTGGACAGCATCAGAGGATCCTGAAAACACTAATGAATGGTGGAACCCAAATCTTTCTGCTTCTTCCTCCCAAAGGAGTTCCATACTGTATTCGGTAAAAGTCACCACAGCTTCAGTAACTCCTAATAAATCTTACACTAGCTTCAGATTTGGGGAACCCACACAGGAAAAACCTGCTCCCACACTCTCATCTCCCATCTTGCTTACATTAATTTCTCCTTGTAGTCTTTCCCTGACATCCATAATGCTCCACCTCCAGTCCAGACAGATCAGAGTAGTGCAGATATGACTCATGCAGCATTGCCACCACATCATTGCTCTCTCTCAGTCCCTCCGCTGTGGCACCCTTTCCATCATACCATGGAACAGGGCATTCAAGCTACTCTCTGACCCTGCTCTTTTTTATTCACCCACCACATCTTCTGTTACGCTGCCAATAGCATGCGGCTACACACTTTGCTCCTCCAGTGCTAGTTGCTTATTTTCTTCACTGGCCTGCATTTCCAGCAACTGCCTTCTTGTTTCCACCTGCAATGCCTCCCCTCAACACTGGCCTGCCTCTGAAGGTCTGCACAATACCAGATCATTTAGACCCCTCCTGAATACTAGTATCCTTTGCAGTGGCCACAATAATCTGCCTAAATCAGTCCCAGGCTTCTATACTTCACTTCTCCATGGGTTTTCCTTAAGGGAACGAAGACATTGGCTTTTGGGGTACATCTCAGTGTTAAAGACCCAGAAGGCAATGAGACAATCTTATGTGTAATTTAAGCACACCACAGACTCACTGAAGACACAGTAGGTTAGAAAAGTCTCCACTGTGCCCCGAACACACAGCCAGCTGAGGTGCAAGTAGAGATTCCCCACATGTGACTGAGGTCTGCAGTCTGAGCCACAAAGTCTCAAGACAGGCTGCGGTTTGATTATAAAATAGATCTGACTTTGTGGTTCCCAGTATTAGATCAAAATGCCACAGCCATATGACATGAAGCATGGATCCAGCATAAACTCACTCCACCAAGTTAAATGCATTTAGAAAATTTAGACAAGTCAGTTTTACATGGCAAGGCGTTGCGGTAGACCAGGTACAGTCTGCCTATGCCGCCCTACTTTCCTGCCAAATCAATTATAAACTGTCCACCCCAACCAGCCCAAAGCTGACGTAACAGCACAAAGTTGCATAAACTCTGTGTTGTGTGCTCGGGCTAGTTTGACAGAAATGCAGTTGTGCGTACAGGACTGATCCAGGTTAAATGGGGACTGCTGGGTGATCCGTCAGTGCCCAGATCCACAGTGCTGGTGAAACTTGGGCCTTCAGAGTATTGTGGGGTGTTTCCTTCCAGGACAAGGCAAGATCTCCTGTGTTTGCAGCTGCAAAAACTGAAGCAAAGAGGTCTGTGTGGGCTCTAGGCAACTCTAAGACTCCAATAAGGATATTGGAGAGGGCAGCTGTTAACACTGCCAAACCTCTCTCTGAAATGAAAACTCTTTGCAGGCAAAGACTGGCTGCTCTAAAGCACATCACATATTGTGAGGGAAACTGTTGTGCCTGTAATAGAAGCATATTGGTAACCAGTCACAAACACAGCCAAGGGTGAGAGTAAAAAAGCCCAGCACCAGGAAACAAGCAAAGGCAGCCAGAGGGGATGCATTCTAAGTATGGGAAGGCAGGTGGGATGGGGTGCCTGGGGCCAGGGGCACTGGGGAAGCTGGAGGGAACGGGGCAGACAGGGGGAACAGGCACTCAGGTGGGATGGGATGCCTGGGGGTATGAGGCTCCAGGGTGGGATGGAGCACCCGGGAGGAATGGGGTGCCCAGGAGGGACAGGGCACTCCTTCTCCGTCCCCTGCAGCCTGGGAGAGGGCTGCAGAGAGGCTGCAGAGCAGGGAAGGGGTTAACTGGATTCGGGTACCCCCCTCTCTGTTGAACTCATTGATTCATTTTCTCTGTTCCTATTTCTTTCTCTCACTTTCTTCTTCTCTCTCTTGCAGACTGATTAAAAACTCTTTGAGTTTGAAGGTTTTTGTGTCAAAACAGCTCAGCTGCCAGCTGGGTGCCAAGCAGTGAATATTCATGGTATTTAAATGTGACAGTGCGGTGGGGGCTAAAGGACGGGCTAGTTAGCTCTTTTTAGATGGAGATTAGCTGCCTCTTTGCTCCTAATCACCACTGTTGTTGAAATATTACAGCTTCTGTTACAACTATTAATGTCCTAAATGAAGAACAGGCTCCTCTGAATAACATCAAACACGAAATGGTCACTTCCAATTTCAGCCTGTTTCTCTCCTCTTTGCTAATGTGTGTCTTCATTTTTAGCTGGAGACCTGCCTTGGTACCCCAGGGTTCAGCTTCAAGCCGTGCAGGATGAGAGGAGCAAGCCTGGCTCAAGGGAGCCGAAGGAGCATTCGCCTCTGGGCCACTGGTTCAAGAGAGGTCAGTAGCTGGACAGAGGTTGTTATTTACCTCAAGAGGATGATGGCTGCTTGGAGTCAGGAGTGGGTACCCAGCTCTAGGTCGATCCTTCACGGGTGAGCTTTCAGAATCTGCTACTGTAGGTGAAATCCCTGTTACCTGCACAGGATGGAGGCAAGTAAGTTATTTTCTTGCACCTAGCAAGGGTCCAGGCAAGTGTGAGCTGAGGCCCACCACAGAGGATGTGCAGCAAGGCACAGTGCTCCATTGCTCTATGGGCTGGTATTTGACAGGGACAAAATGAAAACCGCAGCCCTGGGTTCCACCAGGAACATTATAAACAGTGAGGTAAGCTGACAGGCTCCTATTTGAGCTTTACTCAGATAAAACTCCCACTGAAGTCAGAGGCTGGATAAAATCTGTGACAGGGTGGTGTGAGATGGTCCTTTCACAGCAATATCTGGAGGGGAGCCTGATGGAACATACTTTGCAGAAAAAACTGCCCAGATGTCCGATGCGTGTTTGGCCATTTGGAACCTCTCCGCATTCATCCACAAGAGCTGCCTGCCGTTATCCGAGAGCATGCCTGGCAGTGTGATGAAGAGGAGGGAAAACCCATGTGTGGTCCTTAGGCTCTGGCAAGAAATAGCAGAGCAGAACACCAGGCTATTGATTTCATGTTTGCTTTAAAAACAACCTAAGTGCATTCCTGGAGCAAGGCTGGTCTGGAAGCCTAAATAAAATAATATTCTTCAGCCTTGAAAACTGACACTAGACTTCAATGACTGCTTTAAAGTCCTGTCCCCCAGACTAAGACCTGCACATTTCCTAAGCTCTTGTCTACACACAAAAATGGTGCTACTTTAACTAGACCAGTGTAGCTAAAGCAACACATCTCTCCCCTCTTCCATCCCTTTCTCCTTCATTTTGTGAAAACTGTTAAAAAACACCCTTATTTTGACAAAACCTTCCTTATTGAAGGCAAATATGTTTTTACCAATACGAGGCTTATTGGTATCAGCACATCTAAGTAGGACTAGTAACAGCATTACTGTTTTGGCAGCAAAAAATCATACCCATAAACAGCATATTTAGACTATCTCAGAAGGGATGCACAGAACAAACCTATGGAAAAAGGCAAACAGAAGAGGTCTGATGCATCTTCCTGCTGTCAGGACTTACGTGCTGCACTCCGCTGAACATGAATGATCCCATCTGAGATAGTCAAGGACTTCTCCAGCTCTCACCAGGCAGCACAGTATCTGGTTAAAATGTGTGCACATTATTTATGATGTACAGGCAACACCACGGAATTCAGACCTTCCACAGCATAACACGATCAACAGACACTATATATTAGCTAAGTTCACTAAAAAACAAACAAGCAAATCCCTAACAACCAAACAGAAGCCACAATGCATTATCAGATACAAATAAGATTTGAGCACTGTTTTGTTAGAAATGCTAGTTTCCACAGATGGTATCAGAAATATGTGGGCCTGGCCCTTTAAAATTCTTGCCTCTCAAGGAGAATTGCATTGGCTAACACTGAGCTCCTGAAGAAAAAGGCAAAAAAAATTATATAGGATATACATATAATCCCTTCTGGCAGAATATCAGGACTATAGATTTTGACAGATGGCATTTGATATTCAAGATGCTTGTGAGCAATGCAGTTGTACAGGAAAACCAACATGATTTCTCATTGGTACCTTTGTAAAGGCATCTTGGTGGTGGTGGTAATAATAATAATAACAACAACAACAATAACAACAACAATAATATAAAACTCCTAACTTCTGTCTTGATACTCTCACGATTTTCCTGCATCAACCCTATTACCACTCAGGCTGAACAAATTCCCAAGGTTCTAAATGCTGTATTTAAAGCATCACCAATTCTAATATTCTCAGTAATAAAATCAAAGCCTTCAGGTGTCTTAGCCATTGAAGTTAGGATGACCTGAATTGCATTAGATTTTCCCTTGAACAGTGGTTGTTTCATTCTTTCTAACTAAATCAGATGGTACTTAGTACATACTTCTGGAGGAAGAAAAAACAAAAGACAGATGGATGTGGCTCCCAGCAGGCAGCAGTTTGAAAACATGGCACCAAATACATCAATAGTCCCAGTCTGTTCTTTGACATATTGGAGTGCTTCTTGCCTTCCTCAGATAATTTTCTTCAAAAGTGTTCAGCCCCCATAAATTCTGAGCTCCAAAGTTGTGTGAAATAGGAATATCCCCAATGCAGCCATAGCGGAAGCTGCAAAGTGGCATAGCTGTACAGCCAGAAATACAAGAATCCCCCTAATGCACTAATGCTGGTGAAAGTCAGTGTGCAGGCACTGTTTGCCAGCAAAAACGAAAGTAGCAGCAACCTGGAAAAGTTCTTCTGGAATAGCCCCTCCTTGCTGCAGGTTCGGGAGCCCCACACTAAGGGGTTGGACCACATCAGAGAGCTGCGGGTGTCCAGAGCTCTCTGTCCCCAAAAGGAGCAGGTACGCCAACAGCTGGTTAGCTAAACTGCAGCAGGACAGGAAAATGTGGGAGCAACTCTCTAGGCCAAAAGGAAACTTGTCAAATGGGCACACATTTTGAGAGTAGACAGTGTGTCACATTCCAGCATTCCCGCTCGTTAGCCAGGAACCAGAAACAAAATGATAACCTACACTGGCAGAGCAGGGGCTACGAAATTCCTAACACCTTTCCTTTCTGACACCAGTGATCACACAGAAAAAACCATCCAACTCTTTGATCAACTGTCCTGCCTGCCAATAGTCCCACAGGAAGAAAGGACATAGAGCAGTAGGCACTACTTCTCTTGGTCACAAGAGTCTGAAGGCATTCTCTTTCCTTCATAACTCTGTTGTTCTCGTAATTGGGGGTTGCTTACGCTTGTAAAGAATAGTGATTTCTCAGCTACTGATTGTGAGCAGATGAACTGAACGGTCATGTTGATCTCTTCCTTTCACTGCGTCCATAGAATCTCATTTTCTCTCCACTTTCTAGTTCACCCAAACCTCACCGGTAAAGTTGCCTTCCCTGCTTCATTACAAGTGTCACATCTTCCCTCTCTCCCCTCCATCTGTCCTTCCTCTTCAAGACTTCAACTGCTGACCCCATGCTTCCCTTTCGTGCTCCCTAGCTCCCTTTGTGTCCTTTCAGCTCTTCTGTCTTTATCATGCTGATCTCCCCTCCTCAGCACAGTTGCCCACTTTCAAGCCACAAAGCCTTCCCCAGCTCCTCCAGGGGCACCACTTTTTAAAGCAATCCCTTCTCATCACCAGTATCTCTCCATTATCACACGCCTCTTGTGTATTTGTTTCACCTGCCTGAATTGGTAGGTGCAGACAAGTTTGCAGACAAACATCCAAATTTGATTTATGAAATGATTGATAATGAGGATTTTTGTGCATGGATGTATGCTACAACAGACTTTCACAATTGTGTCAGGCCCCACTGTCTCCTGATTGTCCAAGTAACCCAGATAACAAAGCCTTTCCTGTCCTGTTTAGCTAGGAGGTAGATGTCTTCTCTTTCTGCTCTGAAGTCTGCTTCAGACCGGGTACCTGCCTTGCACACTTCAAGCCCACCAGGGTGTTGGCTGAAGCAAAAACCCAGCTCAGCTGGGAGAATTCACGCAGAAGTCCCTGAGCTCATGAGGAGCATGGTGTTCCTGCACTGGCCAAGCTACAAATGGGCTCTGAGGAATACCTCAAGATTCATCTCATTAAGTCCCATTTCATTTAGATCTTGCTATCTCTGAGACCGTCTCCTTTCCAGCTTTCAGAAGTAAAAACCATTTGGGTGACTTCGTTAACAACTGCTGGGCTACTTTCACATCTGACTGATGCAAGTTAAAGCAAGGACTGAGAGCACCTGATAAAGGAAAGTTTTCCATGAGAAAAGCTGGAGGTAACCAATTTCTTCCTAAAAATGAGAGCAGACTGAGAATGAGGTAGTAAAAATACAAGCATCTCTCCCCTTTCCCCACAGCTCAAAGCATCCAGTTGCCTACAACCCTGCTGCATCCCTGCTAATGCTGGCATTATGCCTTCTCCATGTGCATCTCCAACGTTCCTGCTCCCAAGGATATTACTCCAAAGTGACCTACTTTCCGTGCACTCATTTTTAGAATTATTTACATGAGAAATCAGTAGATAGAGGCTAATCAAATGAATGCTTCCAATCATTCACCTCCACCATGTTTCAATTTTCTTGCCTTAATCACTTTGTGCGTATCTCCTGTTGGCTGCCTGGTACACACCCTGGTACATCACAGCCTGGGGAAGGCCGAGGCGAATGCTTCCTCAGTTACAGCTTATCTGAGAACCAAGAAAGGACTTTTTAAGATTAAAGTACATAAAATCTGCGCTTCTGTCTTGTCCATTCACCAGGACAAACAAGGGTACATCTCACCCCCAAACACCCACCTGGTAGTCTGTGGCAGGAGGCACAACAGTGACAGAAGTGACAGACCTCCCTGGCTACCAGGTGCCTGTTTGCTGTCTCTGCTAGTGTCTGCTCTTCCCTGTGCATGAACCCTTAAGTCTGGCCCTTCACACCAAGCCAGTGTCCAGCTGGAGAATGCACATAATTTTCCACCTTCATTTTCCTCTTGCTCTTTCTTTCTGTTGATCAGATCTCTGTTTGGTTACTTCTAAGCTTATTATCTGAATTTTTTAGCAGAGATCATTATATCTCATTATCATTTTGTTTATTAAAATGATCTGCATTTGGATGGGGAGGGTTAACTTCTCGAGGCACTGCCTTGCTGCTGATCTGTCATGCAGCATCAAGCACAAGGAAGAAATTGAATACAGGGTCTAGGTTCTTTTCACAGAAGCAAAGGCCGGCTTTCCTCCAGGAAAGCAATGTCTCTGCATGTCCCCTCTGCCAGCTGGACCCACAGTTCGGCTCTGCAAGAAGCTCTGAGTGAAGCAGCCCTGCTAGCAGAGGAAGCGCTCTGTAATGGCACAGTCCCTTAAAGTAGACCCAGCTTCAGGATCTAAACCCTGGACAGGATTAATTACCCAGCAAGCGGCTTGTTAGAAGCTATGTTGGCACGCAGATAAGGGGAACTGTAATGGAATCAGCCAATTAACCAGCCGATGGTGCTGAACTAAATGTGACCCCATCGTTAATTGTGGTTGTTTCTCAGCAGCTTTCTCATCACATTGGGTGCTCGGGAGAGGAGAGAGAGAGAGAGGGCTTATCCAGGTGCTTAATTTATTTCTGCTCACAAACAGGAATCACGGGATATAAACTTCATGACAATTACATGGCAGAGCTTTAAATATTATTACACCTACTCTTCCTGAAAGAGAGGGGAGATGAAAGTCCTGGAAAAGCAGAAAAGAAGGCCTCCTTGCACTCTTCCGCAGAGTAAACAGCTGTCCAATATAATGAAGCCTTCTTAATGTAGTTTACCTGAAGGTAAATTTTCTGTGTGAGTGGTGTGTGAGAGGAATTTGCTCTATCTGACGCATGGCCTGTGGCCCAGCTGCACCGTGCAGAACGGAGCCGGCGCTCTCAAAGAAAGCTGACATGAAAAGCTCAGGATGGCCTCAAGCTACAACTGTGGATCTGGTTCCAGACTTCCCCTCGGTTCAGAGGTGTTTGAATATCAGCGCCTTGCGGAGCTTTTGAGCTACATGGAAAATCCAGGAATGAGTTTCCTTAAAGTTCAAGAGGGTTCAAGAGGTTTTGCTTTAAATCCACCTCTGGGGATGACCTAAAGCAGCCAGTGATGCAGAACAAAGGTCTGTCTTCTTGTGGCTGCTCCCCTAAAGGAAATGGTTGGACAATTCTCTGTTAGGAATTAATCTCACATGCTCCTGAACAGCTAACCCCTCCCTGGAGTAGGGCTGTGATGAAAGAGCATCGGTCACAAAAATGAGTGCATTAATTGCTAAGTGTGGCCTTGCTTCCTGGAGGACGTGGAGTCTGCGCTGATCTAGCCACAGCTAGACCTGTAACGCAGCCTCTGCCATACCTGCCTTGGACTTAAAGCCCATCTTCTTCTGCATCCTATCTGGCAGTAGCCAATGTGGCAGCTTAGCGCAAAACACAGGAGAGGAACAGGATGGAGATTCTCCCAATTTCCTGCAATTTGGAGCATAGAAACTTCAGAACCGGAGGTTGCATGAACAACCCTGAATTAGGCACCCCTTTTAGACTTTACTTTCATGAGCTTCCCAAACCCTTTGAACTCATCTATAACCATGTCACTGACTTGCGTCCTGTGGCAATGAATTCCAGGTTTGGCTATGCATCGATGAAAAAGCAATTCTTTTCACTTTCCTTCAAAACTTTTGCTGGATAACTTTGTTTCCTGACCCCTAGCTTCCATGCTGTGATAAATAGTGAATAATCATTCTCACTCACATCTCCATGCACATCATGACTTGATGGATCTCTAGCGTAACCCCCTCAGCTGTCACCTTTCCAAGCTGAAGTGCCTGGTTGGTCTCCCTTCGTAAGGGCCTCATTTCATACCTGTTGCCTCTATGCTTGTCACTTCTGACCCACCCCTGTGGCTGCTTCCAGCTCTGTCCCTGCCTCTCACTCCCAGCCAGAGCCCCCTGTCACACTGCAGGAGTCCTGCCAGCACTGCCACACTTTTTCTCATTCCACTACATCCTCTCTGGGGACCAAGACTGCATGCAGCATTCAAGACACATATGCACCATGGATTTATACAGCAGTATAATGATGTTTTCTGTTTTGCTGCCGGCTCCTTTCCCAACCATTCCCTCCCCCCACCTCCAGTTTGACTGATGCTGCACAGTTTTCCTCCCCAGGATGACTCCAGATCTCCCTTCTGGGTGGTAATAGCTAACGTATGTAGACATCCACTTATCATTGTTTTTCCCCACATTACTTCTACGTTTATCAACATGGAATTTCATCTGCCATTCTATCACCCACTCACTCTGTATCCTGCAGCTCTTTGTTCATTACAGCTTATTACAGCAATCTCATGGAAAAACAAGCTCATTACAGTCGAGAAACTCACGCCTTATTCCACTGACTGAGGGGCTGCCTGTGTTGGAGGTGGTGCTGACTGCTTGAATTTCTTCCCAGCTACTAACAGAGGGCCCAGTGTGCACTCCCATCCCCTACCCAGAGGGGCAGGACTGATTGAGGCTCCTTCATCAGCCAAAAGGGCAAAGGATCACATGCACAACACACCATTATTTCCCTACTCCTGGCAACTTTCTCCCAACAGACTGCTAACGGCAGTCACCTTCCCCACATTCCCTTCCAATGCTACACTTTCTCAGCACCACTGCTTCTCAGTAGAGGGGGAGAGATCGGCTGAAGCAAGACCCTTCCCAGCACAGCCCAAACTTGTACGCTAAGGATACAAGTGGAGCAGAGAGAAGCAAAGTGCTTTGGGCAAGGCTATCAATATCTATCATAACAGAGAGGTAAAGAACAGAGCAGGGAAACCCAAAACCTTACTGCAGCAGTTACTCAGACCCATTACCATGGAAGGGATCAGGGCCAAGGATGTTTTCTCCAGCTGAGTATGCCATGCAAAAGCACTTCACTCCCCCTCTCTCCAGAGGAGACTTGTCTATGTGGTACCCTAGGGAAGAATGACCTAATGTTAGCGTCAATCCTGTTTCATAATTTTATCTAATTATTGCTGGTTATAGCTTATATAGCCGCTTAAATTACTCCACTTCCTTGTGGAACTCACACCAGGCAAGGTCATGGACATATGTAATCTCATTTTCTCAGGCTCCTTGTTATCTATGTTGCATTTGTTTACTTTTTTTTTTTCCTCACCAATCAGCCTCTCCAGTCCTACAGTACATCTCTGTGCCTCTCCCTGAATTCTCACAGATTTACCTATACCTTTCTGCTGTGATACTGCCCAGACCCGAATGCAGTATATTTTGCTTGGGATCTCATCAGAGGCACTGAGAGGAACTGGTGCCTCCCTCAGCCATGATTTGATGCCTTTCCATACATAGATAAGAATCTCATTAGCTACTTTCTCTTGCTACCGTAACACACTGTAGAGTCACACATGATATTCACTTTGCTGTCTACCATCACATTCCCATTTCCTTTGGCATAACAGCTTTCTAAGTCCCTCTTACACTCAATCACTATGGGGCAGCTGACCTAAATGGAGTTCACTGATTTGCACCAGTAAAAGATTTGCTCTTTTGTTTGGCATAAGTCCTCTTTAGGCTAAACAGCCTTCTTTAATCCAGGTCAGATCTCACATTATTTCTTGCTCCTATTGCTAATCTTTGCAGTTTCTGGAGGATTTTTCTCCATGAGAACAGTCATAACTCTTTCTTCTCTGGTATCACTTGTGTATTTCCACCCGCGCAGTCCAGGAGATGACTGAGTGCTGTGCACCTTTAGATACTTTCCCCCTCAGAATACTGCGTTTCATTTCCAACTGTGTATACACGGTCTATACATGGTATACTGCCAGCCAGCAGTCCAGGTATGAGAATTCATTTCCAGAATGACTGGAAATGTGTAGTTCAAACAAAGCTGTGCCTGATTTTCCACTTCTCTACTTCTGGTTTCAGTGGCGGCCAGACCAGCGTGGAGGCCGAGGCCAGGAGTGCCACAGCAAGGTCTGTGAGAGCTGCTCGGCTGCCTGCCTCACAGGCTTTCCGGGTTTCAGATTTCATCCAGTCCATACAGCAGGGCTAGCTCCTACAAAGCCCTTCCAGAACTAGCTCCTACAGTGCACATGCCTTTTTGCCAGCAGCTCAAAATGTTGCACAAGAGTTGTAAGGATTTAGACCAAGATAACAAGACTGATTTTGGCCTGCATGTCCTTACCGGGAATGGGAGGTTTCAGGGAAGTGGGAGACTTGTCTCATTGTGCTGCTGACTACCTCTTTGTTGCCATTCATCCCACAAAGGATGAGATGCTATTGCGGGTCTTTTGCTTGCTCTTTGGAGAACTGGCATTCACAGCTGCAGGGAAATGTTTGGTAGAGCCTCCTAGCCACACAATAACCAGATGGAGAGCTGGCTGCAGCATGAAAGAATAAGGGCGGAAGACAGAGGGGGCAAGTATCTAGCCAGCTTCTTACCATGCCGGCCCTGAGAAGCAAAAAGAGAGTCCTTCCCAGCCTGTATCAATAGCCAAAGATGTCCTTCCCCCTCTATATTAAAGAAACACCCCATCCTGTTCCCACGAGCTCCAAAACTTTGGGTCCGTATTGCAAAACAGCCTGTGCGGATTTAACAAAGCATGTGGGTCCTGGGAGTGCTGGACAGGCAGAGGAGTGAAAAGAACCAGTGACATGCGGGGCTGGCAGGGCAGGGCTGGGAGCCCTGGCAGGGGGCCTGCAGGCTCTTCCCCCTGAAAATGAGGGTTGAACGTACTGCGGTTACCGCTTGCATGGTTCCTGGGGAGAATGTCAGCTGGCTTTGCAATGAAAGACCTGAGGGAGGAAAAATTTCCTTCTCTAGGTCTACTCTTTTTATCCTCAGGGCGGCTGTGTTTAAATGCAAGTAAAGAAGTCCATACAGATGGGTTTGCAATGCTAAGTCTGGCTCTTCATGAACAATTTAAACCAGAATAAGGCAGCACAAGTGGGGATAAAGGTGCTTTCACACAGTCATATATTCCCCGATCAGTTCTTAAGCTGTCAGGAGCTTTCTTGGTCTCTGCTGAGAGTTAGGGCCAGCAGGAATTGATCTCATTCATTCTTGACCTACCAAAGTCTCCACAAGCTCTTGTAAACTAAGCAGCACCTCAGCTATATTTGCTATACTGGCAATTTCCAGAGCAAGTCAGCTGTGTGTGCTTACCAGGGGATTCCAGAGATTCCTGTTTATAGCAACATTAAAATCCCTTTAACAACAATTAGCACAGATAAGGCAGGTAGTGTGGCACAATAGATTTCCTCCACAGATTTCCTTTATCCTCTGCAAAAGGTCTGGTAGACTTTCACACCTCAGCCTACCTCTTTGGTCTCTTCTCAATATCCATACAAAGACAGCACACAGTGTTACTGCTGTTTGCAGCAGCTGGGGGAAGGCCCCCGCAGCCTGTGCCATGAAGCTGTTTCAGGATCCAGACACATCACTCTCAGCCCACTCGGACTGTGGCTCTAGAGGAAAGCAGGTTCAGCTGGAGGGAGCCAAGTGCCAGTTCAGTATGAAGAAGCACTATATATATATCAAACACCTGAGATGTCACTTGCCTGCTCAAATTTACTCAAAAAATGGTAAGGAGGGAACTTTGCCCTTGCAGAGTTGATGCTCGATCAGGTACCACGTTATTTTCCAAACCACCTTCTCCTCCCTGCAGCTGACAGAGGCCAGCACCATGCACTATGCAATTCAGCTGCCTAGTCAGAAAATAATTTGGGCTCCCTCCTGATGCGGACCAAAGTCTTGCAGCCTCAGGAGTCTGCAGGAGAGCAGAGATCTAGCATTAAAGAAGGTACAGCCATACTTTTAAACTAAGCACCTACATGCTACGCAACTGCACCGGGCAGCTTCCTCCCCCCCGCTCCCTAATGTCCCCAGTGTGTGTGATTGCTTGGTAGCAATGAGGCGCTTCATCCCCTCCACGATCTGGCTCCTGCCCCCCAGGGGTTTAGGAGAACATATTTTAAAGACCCTCCCGGGAGCTCTCTCAAGCTCTCTGTTTACACAGCAGATTGGTGGCTTCTTGTTTGAAGTCAGGATTTAAGCTGTTCTTTCTAATTACAGAGAGACTCTGAAACCTGAGAGATCTCTGCTGTTGAAGACTAAGCACAGAGAAAACAACCCCACAGTTGCATAGGTAGAACAATACTACATCCAAACCCTAGAGTTTTCTTTAAACAGAAGGCCCCTGCAGCAAAATAGGATATATGCTGTTATTCGTCCCCTATAGTCTCTTTTCATCACGCTATTTTCTGCTCATCACCTCTGTTCCTTGCAAGTTATCACCAGCACTCAAGGACATTTGTTCCACTTTGTCTACTACAGAGGATGGGGGATACTAGAAAATATCTGAATCCCAGCGAACTCCCCTAGACAGACAAATGAAAGCCAGGGTATTTCCATCCTCTCCAAACCGACAGCTGCCATGGGATGTAACTACATTACCAGATTACACATTGAAATTCATTTGAACTGATCAGTCACTAATGTTTCTGTTAGGAGACTAAAAGGGAACAAAATACCACCCCATTTCAGAAAGGCACTTACAGTTTTTAAATTATTCTTTAGTAGCTCTTGTGTTTCTAAGAGCCAGAAAGTGCTGCTCCAGTGCCCCAGTTCCTGTGCGGGTGTCAAAGCATTTTACGTGCTCATCCCTGCAAGGAGGACAGAGTAGAAGAGAAGATTTGGGGCAAGGTGGGACAGCAACGTTTGCTGCCTCCCAGAGTGCCTTGTCTTTCAACAGTGTAAGGTTTCCCATGAGTAGGGCTGGTTCTTACAGCCCTTCACATGACAGGAGCCTGCCTGGAGCTTCCAGACACGGCTATCACCTGTGGAAGATGGGACACTACCTCGACTCCTTTGCTGTCACTAGCATGTGTGATGTTTTGGCAGTTGACAGAGGAGGCAGGAGGTGGAGGAGGCAAGGTGAGAAAAGACTTTGGGAACTTTCCCAGCACATTAGAAATAGTCCTCCAGCAGCACAAACACACAGTTGACTGGTTCCCAGTTCACTTCGTGTGTGTGAGACAAGTGGGAAATACATTAAATAGAAGGTGAAAAGTAGCATGTCTGAAACAAGCTGAAGGACATGGATCTAATCACAACCCAGAAGCAAGACCAGTCCTTTCCTCACCTGAGTTTCCTTTGCAAAAGAGAACTGCCCTCTGTCAACTCAGGGCAGTGCCTGTCCCCGTGGCTCACCCTGGACTGAAAGGCTAGCACTTCAGTAGTCAGATTAAGAGCCTCAAACAGCAGTTGTGTTTGTTATCTGAATTAAAGGCAAAATAATTATAAATGATTATATTCTTGCAAATTGAAATACTAACTGCTTCCTCCCGATTTCCAATTTTTGCCCTGAATTTGCAACATTAACAGCAATGAATTACTGATGCTTGGATCACAGTGATCTGTGCAGACTTCATAACATTTACAATCTCTTATCTGAAAATGACTTAAGGGAAGGGGGCCATAAATCCCATTGAAAGCGAATTCCTTCCAGTATTATCCACTATTCAAATGGATATAGGCTGAATAATTGGACCTGATTAATTAAAAGCTCCAAGGCACCAGTGGGAAAGACTAATGTAGGTCTTCACTGAACAATCCCTCCAAGTTTTCTGCATTATTTTAAAAGACACAACCCCCCCACTGCCCCAGCTTCATTTGCTCCAGACCAAGTGACATGAGACTAGGATACCTGCGAGCTGTGTTATGGCTGCCGTGTTCCTTTTGCCCCGCAGAACAAACACAGCTATCCTCGCACCCCTATGCTAGCACAACATCCTAGCATGGGCTCCTCTAGGCAATTTTAGGGACTCCCTGCACATACAGCAATATGCTTAAACGCTTCTCCTCCTTGGAGCTTCTAACCAAAAATCATTACTTCAGCAACAAAAAAAGTTATTACAGCAGCTTATGTTCAACGCCCCATGACACAGAGGAATGTAATCCCTGTTTGAAGGTAACTAAGTTGTGGCTGACCTAGGGATCCAGTCCAGATCCCATGGTGGACACAGCCGCAACACCATCTTCCTGCCCACTGATACAGCCTGGGACGCATGTGTGCTGCAGAGAAAACACCACATAAGTGTAATGGTATTTATGTGGCTGAACCAGGGTGTGATGTTGAGATTTTGATGCAAATTTTCTGCCCAGTGTTCCCAGCTTCAGTGATATTTGGGCACCAAAAACCTCAGTGAAACAAGGCAGTGCCAGAGACAGTCTCTACAGGCAGGATAAGTACGATTTGATGGGAAGCAAATGAAAACTACCCCAGTTCTCACAATCAGGATGTTCTTTACTTCCATAAACACTCTCCCCTCTTTCCCTTTCACCCACTGGACCAAATCTCAGCCAGACCTCCCATGGGTGTTTGATGACTTGGCAACAACTTCAGGAGCTGAACCCTTCAGGATTTGATATTAGGAGCAGAAATCACTACTGTGAAATCTGAGATGGTTTTCACACACATAGCAGGAAGAGAGGAGCGCAGGCAGAGAGAAGCTTTACCAAATCTGCAGTGTAAGTCATTCTTCTCCTGTTTCTAAGTTAAAATCACCACCTTTCCAGCTTGAATATTAAGCATGGAGCAGCAGAGCAGCAGTGAGACAGCTGTGGTGATGAATTTTTATTCCTTTGTTAATGGGGGGATACAGACTCTGAAGGAAAAATAGTGAATACGAGAGGCAGGGGAGAGAGAGGGCAGAAAAAGCTAATGGATGTTTCTAGTGCTGGGAAAACTGCTCATATGGAAATTAACAGTGTGAATTTTATTTCAGAGGAGAAAAAGCAAAATTACATCCATTCATAACACATACACATTTCACCACAGCCACCCTCTCCCTTGCACCGAGTCTGCCCACACGAAGGGAGACCCAGGGACTGTGGCTGAGGTGGGGGACCCTGCCGCAAAGAGCAAATAGCACTGACAGTGCTGATGCTGGGCAGCTTCTCCATGGGCTCCTGAGTCACACACCACAGTGCAGTAGCTTCTGCTGGGGTAAAAGAGGCTTGTTCCCTTGCTAGGGGCTTCTCCGCTCCTCCTTATACATATATGTATATATATAGTCTTTGCTCTTCAACCTCCGGAGAGTCTTTCTCTAAAATGCCAGGCAGAAGCAACAGCTGGTTATTCTGCTGCATTTAAGGAAACAACAGCATTCAAAATGACCCTCAGCTCTTTGGGTTTCCTGAGGTTTTTCTCTTTGTTTCTCACGGAAAAGGATCCCCTTTAATAAAGTTAAAGCGAGGCCAGTTATCAACACTTCTATTAGAGTACCACCTGTGTCCCATCCCTGCCTAGCTTGGCTTTAGCTCACTGAGAGCTCCTCAGACTAAGAACTATGTTTTCTCCACCTGCATGTACTTCTGGCGTTCAACAGAATAAATCCTCTGCAGTGACACTACGGTGAAATCCCCAAAGCTAATGATCTTCATGTCCCTTGGGATTACTGATTGAAATCTACAGTTTAGTAATGCCCTCTGCAACTCTTGCTTGTTTAAAATCTCCTAAAACCAGTTTCTGCCTCTCTCTGCTGCCATGCAGAGTGATCAGACACATCTGAAGAGGCCACCAAATGAGAGAATTTAGGATGTACTCACATAATATACTGGCTTGGCAACTACACGGATTAAGAAGTTCCTGCCCCTCTACCTCTTGTTGTTTCTTCCCAGGCCATGTTGCAGCTCCCTGCCTCCTCAGTTCTGCCAGAAGAGAAGAGTTTATAGGCAGTGACGCAAATTGGGCACAGAATGATCTGGGCAAAAAATAACCCTTTTTTTCTTCAGTTATTTTTCCACAATGAAGTGTGTACTAGAAGATGGAAGTGACTTTTTCCTTTGGGTTAATACAGTTTCCCTGCACTATTGTTAGCTTGACACAATACCAAACTGAAAAAAAAAATCCACTGATTTATTTGAAACTGTTTTTAAGTCTAGAGAGTAGGAGGGACAGGTAGGCCATCAGAAAATGCCAGCTATACAGCAGACTCAATGAGAGTCCTCTTTGGGTAAGGACTCCAGAGCTGGATTCCCTGGTTTCACCCAAACTTGCTACCGATTGAATAGTAGCCCCTTAAAATGATAAAACAAATGCAAAGCTTCAAGCTTTAAGCTCCTTGGAATCCTAGTGGTGATGATTTTTCATTGTAAAAAGTGAAAACCAGAGAATGACTGGTCTCACTCCAGTGTCAGGCAGGCATCCTGAAGGTTTGTACCAGGTGAGTGCTTATAATCAGGTGTGGTCTCACACAGACGCACTCTGCGCTAGCAGCCCCCGTGCCATGACTAGGGCCAGCTTCCCCCTCCCCGGCACTTCAGAAGGGAGCCGTGGGATGGATGGCAAGCACAGGGCAGACAGAGCTGCTCTTCCCCAGACAGTCTCAGACCACATGTGAGGAACTGCACAGACTTCAGATGACAAGAAGAATCGTAGAATCATAGAATCATTTAGGTTGGAAAAGACCCTTGGGATCATCGAGTCCAACCATCAACTCCACTCTACAAAGTTCTCCCTTACACCATATCCCTTAACATCACATCCAAACGAGTCTTAAACACATCCAGGCATGGTGACTCCACCACCTTCCTGGGCAGCCTATTCCAGTGTCTGACCACTCTTTCTGTGAAGAATTTTTTCCTAATGTCCAGCCTAAACCTACCCTGCTGCAGCTAGAACCCATTCCCTCTTGTTCTATCACTAATTACCTGTGAGAAGAGACCAGCACCAACCTCTCTACAATGTCCTTTCAAGTAGTTGTAGAGAGCAATGAAGTCTCCCCTCAGCCTCCTCGTCCTCAAACTAAACAGTCCCAGCTCCTTCAATCGCTCCTCATAAGATTTATTCTCCAGGCCCTTCACCAGCTTCGTTGCCCTCCTCTGCACTCGCTCCAGCACCTCGATATCTCTCTGGTATTGAGGTGCCCAGAACTGGACACAATACTCAAGGTGTGGCCTCACCAGTGCCGATTCCCCAGAGTATGAATGGGTTGGGGCAGGGGGGCTCTATATAAACACTAAAACAAGGTCACCTGCAGTTTAGGGAAAGGTAAAGCCACATCAGAGCTGAAGGACAGAGAACTGTTGGTCCAAAGAGGATCAAACAGAAGCAGAGGAGGAGTACTCCACTCCTCCTTGAGAAAGTCTAAGGCAAGAGAGTATGTTGAGGACAGAGCTGCTTTGCAGAAGTGTTCAGAATACCACTCCTTGCTTGTTAGAACAAGCACTCCTTGCCTTTCTAACAGTGTTCAGGACACAAAAAGTTGGTATAGAAAAATATATTCATTGTACCTGCACTGTTAAAGTTCATGGACTACACAGACTGAGCAATCTGGAGATTGTTTGACCATCCCTTAAATCCTACAACACGTCTTAGGAAAGAAAGTTCTGAAGCAGAGAAGTCTGAGGCCACTGACAGGAAAATGAAGAGGTATGCTTTTTTCTGAAGGTGATAACATGAAGTTAAGAGTTTTACAGGCACTGAATTTTGTCACAGTTAAAACCAAGAAGCCTTGTAAAATGAAAACGAGTCATGTAGCTGTGTGCCGTGTGGCACTTGCTGAAATAAGGACTTCAGTTATTTGTTTGTGGGAAGGGAAGTCACAGTTACTCTGTTCTCCTGCTCTGTTTGCTTAAAAAGTCCAGGGCACGTGATCCTTTCCTATTTAATGACTCTGAATTTCCCTTTCCACTAACACTGTAACCAGCCTCCTTACAGGGGGAGTCCACTTCCAGCTCAGGTATTTGTCAATTTGTTCTTCCGAGGCTTGCAGTGAAGGGCCCACTGACCTGCTGGAGGAATATAGAGTTGTATAGATGGCTTTGCAACCGCTACAGCGACAACAGGGCCCTGCCACCCAGCTTTCTGGCTCGTTAGCTTCAATGAGGTCTGTCGCTCTCTACTTTGGGAGGGGAGAGCATGGAGAGTATCCTGAGCCTCTTCTTGTAGAGTAAGAGAGCATATGGAGCACTGACACAGAGAAGTGGAGGGGAAATCAGTAACCCTAATATGGGGGGAAATAGAGGGAGATGGGAAAACAGTGTACAGGACCTCATGGAAGGATACAAAGAGCTGGAAACTGTTAAAGATCTCAACAAGAAGTTCTGAAGCAGGTATCGCCCCATTTTACTCCAGAGGGACACCTCTTCAACATTGTTGTAGATCTATACAAACACCTTAAATGTAGCCAGGAAAACTGCTCCCATTTAGGTAGATCTTTGACTCTCCTCTCTGAGGAATACACATGGCTAAGGTCTCAGTAACCTGGCTTTAGCCTGGGAACACTAGGTTCACCTCCTTCGCAAAGGCCAGAGGGGCTTTTCAATCACAGTGCAAGAAACCTACGTTCTTAAATTGCCAAATGGAAAAACCTTAGGAGCTTTGTAATGAGTTCCCATACAACAGTTCCCATTCTGCCCCTCTACTCTGCTCTGGTGAGACCCCACCTGGAGTACTGTGTCCAGCTCTGGAGTCCTCAGCACAAGAAGGACATGGACCTGTTGGAGCGAGTCCAGAGGAGGGCCACAAAGATGATCAGAGGGCTGGAGCACCTCTGCTATGAAGACAGGCTGAGAGAGTTGGTGTTGTTCAGCCTGGAGAAGAGAAGGCTCCAGGGAGACCTTATAGCCCCTTCCAGTACCTAAAGCTGGCCTACAGGAGAGATGGGGAGGGACTCTTTATCAAGTGTAATGATAGGACACGGGGTAATGGCCTCAAATTGAAAGAGGGTACATTTAGATTGGATATTAGGAAGAAATTCATTACTGTGAGGGTGGTGAGGCACTGGAACAGGTTTCCCAGGGAAGTTGTCCATGCCCCATCCCTGGAAGTGTTCAAGGCCAGGCTGGATGGGGCTTTGAGCAGCCTGGTCTAGTGGGAGGTGTCCCTGCCCATGGCAGGGGAGTTGGAACTAGATGATCTTTAAGGTCCCTTCCAACCTGAACCATTCTGTGATTCTGTAACAGCAGAAAAACACCCTGATCATATTCTCGTGAATCATCTGCAGTCACCTGCAATCCCTGTGCTGTGCCCCTGTGCAAGAAGCAAGCAGTGCCCAAGTGTAAAACTGTGCCAGGACAAAGCCCCTGCCCCCAGAACCGACCCTCCAGGACGCCCTGTGCTGAGGGCCAGGCAGAGATGCTGGGTTACAGCGACTGCACCGCAACTGCGCAAGGCCGCAGCGCAGCAGAGAACAGGGAGGCTTTCAGAACACACAGGAGAGACTGAGAGAGGCAAAGCAAACCATGAATTAAGGTAATACATCTTGAAGGCGCCCTCCAGAAGCAGTTATCAACAATAAAGCTACTGAGGTTAAAGGGGATTTGAGTGTAATTTGCAACAGTGAGGTAAGGCTAACCTAGCAACCTGGATCTGCACACCTGGGGCTTGTGGAGACTGATGGGATCAGCTCATGCAGAAACAATTGCCAACTCCTCTTTTTAAGAGTAAGCTTTTCTGCCTCTCTGAAAGTGTAAATAAATTCTCATCAGTGACAATAACATCAGGAATTAACACCGCAACATATTCGAGTCCCTGGATCTCATTGTGCTAAACATGACTCTGCCTCTTCAGCATGTTGGCGGCTCAGCAGACTTGGCATAAACAATTGGCATTGGTGGGGTGTCACAGTAGGGCAGCTTGTTACTGCTCATCAAATATCAGCAGCTTCCACTGTGCGCTGCAGAAGCAGGGAGAAAAGTGTCTCATCTCATCCAGTTCTCGTGTGTGATTGTATCAGCATTTTTCTGAGATGCAGTTAGTTGGGTTCTAGTACAAAACTGTCACTCCACCTTTGAACAGATGATAGTAACATTTCACCTACCCCCAACGAAAGAGACACTTGATAGAGATTAAATCATAAACCCTGTCACCCTCCACCAGTTTTAAAGTGCATGAAGTAATAAACCCAGCAGCTCTCTGGCAGTAAACAGCATGGCAATTAGCGCAGAAAATTCTCCCTGAAATACTTCTTGTAAGTGAAATACCTGGGACCTCCCCTCAGACTGAAAAACATGACAGCAACAGACAGGAAGGACCAAGGACTTTCCAATGACACTTTCCCACCATCTCCACACAGCCCTTTCCCTACAGACATCGGAGCTGGAAGAGCGCTGGGGCCCTGCCAGAGAAACCCTTTGCAGTGCTCTGTGCCCCAAGCAGAGGAGAACAAACCTCCTGTGAGCTACTAAGGGACCAAAGACCCCTTTGATTTTGCTGAGGGAAATGTGCTACCTTGCCAGCTCCCATGCATGCTACAAGTGCTGCGCTGATTTTCCATCAATCAGATAAATAAACACCAAAACCAGGCATAGCCTATTGCTTCCCACTGCCCTGGGCACAGCACAGGCACAGCTCGCTTTGTTTCCCCTCACAGTGCACATGGGGCACTGGATGGTATCTAGTTCCTATTTCCTCTGATTTTAGTCTTTTCAGTGAATGATTTTTTTTCCTCTTCTCTCTTTTTTAAATCAGCCTAACCCATACAAGACTTCATGCTTAACACTGAATGACCATTGTGTGTTTCTCCATATTTCCTTAACATGAGCTACATCATCTTGGTGGACTATTTCTTCTACCCTTATTATTTCCAAATCTCGGTATAATTGTCAGCTGATGAATATACTCCACATGCTTAATGGCTTCAGAGTGAGACAGGAGACAAACTTCTAAATATGGGTTTAGAAGCCACCTGGAAAACTGAGTAGCTATTTTGCAAACCAGACTGAGCTCTGTAAGTCTATAGACTTTTGCCTTCACACGAAAAATATGCAAAGAAATAAAAAGAATTAGCAGTAGTGACTGGAAGCAAATTCCAGAAGCTGGAAGCAGGCGACTTGCTGTGCTGAAGTAGAGCATTCCCCCTTTGAGGACACTATTTCTAACTTATAACATTTACCTTTGACACTGCAACAACTTTTAGCTCCTAAAAATTGTGGCTAGCATCTGAGATACCCAAGTCTGGCAGCAAAGAGCTGGGCAGAAAGAGCAGAAAAGTGTTCCTACAGTGTGTGTCATGCAAATGAAACAATTCCCAAACTAGAAAATACATCAGCAACATGTATGAAGGATCAGGGTCCTGCCAATGTCACTGTCACATGGCATCTAACCCCCTTTGCCTTCAGATACAGAAAGAGTGGTTCAGCCCTGGGGTGCTGAGGGAGCTGAGAAAATAATCAGGAAGGCAAGGCTGGCTCCCAGATATCCTTCCAAGTAACTTTCAAGAAGGTGAGAATCAATTAGATGGATGACGGGTGCTGTAGGGATCTACTGCAGACAAAAAGAGAGAAGGCTACACTACACACAGATGTCGTCTCAATAGTAAAGTATTCGTCAATGAGAATGGTTTCCCTTCTTCTCATCTGCTACTCTCTACTTTTATTCCTGCTCCTGTTTCCCAGCTCATCCTTTCACAGCTAGCCATAGCTAGCCCTCAGGCTACCTGCCAGCAGGCCATTCTCATTCACAAGGAGCTAAAAAGAGGGCACAAAGCCAGCCAGTCAGAAGCATATTAACCAGGCCTCACAGGCAGCAAGTCCCTTTCTGCCTTCCCTGAGTCCATTCAGGGCATGGATTCTTGCTATGCAGAGAAAGACCTTGGATATTTCAAAGCAGGAAAGGCATCTGTGCTTGCTTTTGTCTGGGGATTTAAGCACCAGTTATGTGTTTGTCCCAGAAGACTTAGTCAACAAGAGCTTTAGTGAACAAAGAAACACAAGTCAACCTGGACTGGAATGGGGCTGGAAGGAAAGCAGATCAGGTTTCCAAGGCGGTTATATAGGAAGCCACCATTAGATGCTGAAAAGTGCTCTCAGAGTTTCATGTTGGAGCTGAACTCAATATAATCAATACCAGCTGTTCTGTCATTTTCAGTAAGATGCTTGTCAGGCCCTTTGAGAGCAAACCATAAATTGGCACCAGTTCTCCCTTCCTGAAAGGAGCTGATGCTTTTTTTCCCTTCTAACAATGCAGGTTCTCACTTTCTGATGGATGTTGGGCTAATTGCAGTATTCTGATGGCAACTGGTCTGTAGGAAAACCTAATAAGAAACAAAATAGGAAAACCTTGCTTTCCACACTGATTACTCACAAGTGAGTTACCGAGACTCAGGACTTCAAGCAACGCACCTGGTTCTCAGCTTTTAAGAAGCTACAGTGGGTGCAATTCCTTCTGCCACGCAACAGCACTTACAGTAGCATCAAGGGTACTGGAGATGAGAAGGGTGGTATCAGCAGGCTATCAACCAAAGCTGGTTGGTTTTGAGCATCCTTTCCAGGACGCTTAGGCTATACTGTCTTTGTTACACATGTCATGGAGTGGTCCTGGTCCTTGCTAAGTAGGGCAGGCTGCCAGGACGGTGCAGAGCTTCCATGCCCTGCACTCTGATTTCCCTGCCGAGAGAAATGCCTGGTACCAGAGTCTGGGTTCAAACTAATATGTAGGCAGTGCAACTGTTTGGGGCTGAGAGGCTGGAGGGGAATATTATGGATGCACTGAGTCATCCAGAATACACAGAGGTAAAAGCAATGTTCTTTGCTTGAGCTGCAGAAGCAGAGGGACAGATGCTCAGCCACACTCCAGCTCCCCTAAGGCACAGAGAGTTGGAAATACAGTCAGATCTCCATTCTTGGGGGAAGCCTTTAGGATGGTGCACTGCAGCAGTGGCTCTAATACAGTGTTTGACACTGGCAAGAGGTGCTGTGGGGCAGAGGAGAAAGATACATGGGGTAGAAGGAACCAGTCTAAATCACCTCTGTAAAATCCAGCCATTACTGGCTTCCCAGAGCAGGTTTTTGGACGTGGCTGTGATAAGGAGTGGTTTATAGAGTCATTCTGAGACTGTTAAATGACACTAGGATTCAGGAAAATGCCCTGCCTGTGAAATCTCTCAGCTTCCGATTAGGATGACGCTGAGCTCTTACCCCAAGGAATTCTCATTGTGATCCTCGTAACAGCTTTTGTGAGTGCCTTTCCACACAGTCTCAGGGATTTAGGCACCAGCACTATTACAGGTGTCTTAATTCCTGTGACTTTTGAAAATCTCAACCACCGTGCACATTTGCAATGTCATACAGCACTGAAAAGCACGAATTAATTATACAGACAACTTAGTTACATATACAAATGATATTTGATGTTTCAGCCAGGAGACTGGGCAGTCTGGGTTATAAAGGACTCTGAAGAAGACCCTCACACCTATTTACATCCATCCTGCACAGTTACAGAGGCCTTTGAATTTCATGAGACAACAATTTCCTCTCACAAGGCTCCGAGTTTCACAGTTCACGATGGGTGTTCATCCGGTGGTCACTGATTTGGACAGAAGGGTGTATGAAATGAATCACCCTTCAAGCCAAGGCATTCAATAAGGATGGATCAGTTAATAGGGATTTGATTGTATAATTTAAGGCTAGTTTGCTTTTCAAAGCAGTTTTGTCACTATGTAGTTTAGAAGCCACTAACTCTTAATCTCTTAATATGAGCAAACCTTAAAATCCTCTGCATAAAAAACTTTGTGCTGGTCCTGGACTCTTTGCTTTCCCAGGGCGCATGTCTGCTGCTGAGCCTTGCGCCAGGGAAAGAGAACTAAGAAAAGTAGACTTAGCAGGGTGCCAAGTGCCACAGCCAGAGAAGATGTTGGTTCCCGACAGGCACGAAGCAACTTGTACACAAGCTGGCAGGGCCCAGCTGCTGTGCCAGCTGCTGAACAAACCCTCTTCACTTCCCTCCCCTCTGCCGGGCTGCCTCCCACACGCTGCGCTGACAAGGGCTGCATTGCCGTGTCCGACACTTCATTCCGTGCTTTGAAAGTCCAGTCTAATTGAGTGACAAAGTCATTCTGCCTTGCATCTCAGCAGAGGATTTTACTCTAAAGGCACTTTCATCTTCTGACCTTCTCCTCTTTGCCCTTCCTGAAGCCTGGCTAGTCCAAGAACCAAAAGGGCACATGAAGGGGCAGTTGAAACTTTCCAAAGACACATTGTGTGCTCTCCCAGCCTGAGCCCTGCCACTGCAGCTGGTACTTAGGGGAAGCATCTGGTCAGAAATCAGGAGAGGGAACTGCCAGCACAGCCGGGCTCCTTGGGAAGAGCCCAGCCCCTCCAGAAACACAATGCCATGCAAGAGCCATCACTATCCTGCTCACGGCACTTTCCATCAAAGGACAAACTCTTCTCATGTTCCACAAGCAGGCTCTGGGTTACAACCGCTTTGACCAGTGCTGTTCCCCAAAGGCTAAAAAATTAGGATCAGGGCCCTCTTGCACAAACACTGCAAAAAGATGACCTGGTGAGGTCCCTGCCCTTGCCTGCTTCCAGACTAAATACAATGTAAGACAAGGGTGGAACAAAATGTGGATATGGAAAGGATAAGGCTTCCAGGAATCAGATAATGTTACTCAGGCTGGACATACAGATGAGTGTTACATGAATCACCTGTCCAACTGCGTAGTTCTGATGAGGCAATTTCTTAGAAGCAAAAAGCAACCATCATCAAGAATTGAAATAAGGGCAATTTAGTATGGTCCTTAGGTATATAACTCCCTGAATTTAGTGTTAGTGCCAATCTTGTCAGAAGAACAGTATATCAGACTCTCTTACACTGCTTTGCTTTCACAAACTTTGTCTTTAAGTTTTATCATTCCTATCACCTCTGCGGAACTCTCCTTGCAGTCCCTTTTGCCATCTGCTCACATTGAAGGGAGACAAAAAGCAGGAGAACTGTATATCCATCATGATTCCCAGTGACAGATGCCGAAGAGTTATTTCCTTAGAAGGCATGGGTTTTCCTTCCTATTCTGCCCAAATATCCTCTTCTTCCACTCACGATCCCCAATCCTGTGGGTGCCCACACCAAAGCGCAAACAAGCAATTTCTGAGACACTTCACAGTTGGGATGCCACTGATTCAGTATGTAGTGTTTTCCCTCCACAATACACAGATAACCTCAGGAAGTGTCTTTTTTTCAGAAGAACTGTCAAAATGCCCTGTTAAAATTCTCGTTCCAATGTGGGTCATTCTGCTCTGCCTCCCTGAAATCCCCCTGCTATCTTAAACTGATGCTTTCTTCTCCACCTCTGCCCTAACCATCACAATCCGCCCTGTAAAACATCTATCCTCCAAGATGGTCCCATCTGTTCTGCCACCTTTCCAGAGAAGGAGGGGGGAACTGCTGCTTGGGCAGCGTATAGTACGTATCACAGGAGTAAAGGACCGGTGCTCCCTGTGCCTGTGAACAGCTCAGCACTTAAACTTTTCTCCATAAGGGAGGAAGAAGAGGCTGGTGCCATGTTCCTTCCTATGCTCAACACAGAAGTCAAGTACTATTATACTATTAATTACAACCTGCACGATGGTCCCAAAAGGGAGGCTGGACTTGCCCAACCTCAGCTATTAGAGATGACTATGAAGTAGTGTAAACACTATGTTAATTCCACACCAGAAGTGGCTTTGTTTCCATGGAAGACATTATAGATTTTACCCTTTGCAAATCTCTATAAACAAAAGCACGGGATAAATGTAAGTATAAACTGCAATATATCCTTACATTTATGTCTTATGCAGCACTATATTCATTGTCTAATAGGGATGTACACATATATACATATCTAATATCATACAATAATAAATATTAGAGAAAGAACCAACCAATGTATAGAAATTACTTTTCCAATGAAGCTAATTATCATCAGGTGAAATGCAAGGGGTTTTTTATTAGCTTATACCCTTCTGGAACATGGATTTTAGTCTAAGAAGCAATGGCAGGCTCTGTTCTGAGGGTATAAGGGCTACTTTGCTCCTCATACTTTATTCTGTGTAAGCATCCAAAAGGAAACCATCTGGTCTGAAAGATGGCTATGCTATCAATTATCTGTGAGGATGCACTTTCAAGGGAAATGAAATTCTTTCAAGGTTTGGCTACTTTGTTTAGGCAACTTTACCAGTGGAGAATTTTCTTTTAGTTGCCTTAAGCGTGTAAAATTCCAAGACAGAATATTTTTGAAATAACAAAGTTAAAAAAGTCAAACAGGAATGTGAAAGGCAAGCTGGCTATAGACTGTGCTATCAATGGCATACATTGTTCTGCCAGAAATCACTAACTAGGAGGTATTCAAATCCCTAGATAAGTATAGAGAGAATGCCACAGAGAAGGAGACGTCACCTGATAAGTTTATGGAGTGCAGAAGCCAACAGGGCAGATGGGGGGGGACTAACGGAGGAAAAGGAGAAATAAGGATTCTGCTCCTGTGTGCACCGCAGGAAACTACTCATCCATGAAGAATACAAGTGCCCGTACAGCCTCTGGATGTAGCAGCCCAGAGACAGCCCCTCTCTCCAAAACACGTCCAGCCTTCGCTCTGGCATTTACAGCTATAGCTGAATGATGTGAGGGGAAAGAGTATTGCGTATACAGTATTGAGTGCTGATGTCTCTACGTCTCTCCTACCCTCTTCTGAAGAACTGGGAGGCTAAGTGTGATAGACAGGAACAGCTGGCTTAGCCGGGCTAGGTAACACTTTCAGAAAAACTAGAAGTTTGAGATCAGGAGTCAACTTTGCATGATCTCCAGGGTGCCAGACCTGCCTGTTGGAAATTCTCCATTATTGTCAGTATAGCACAGGCAATATAATGGTGAATATCTGCATCCATTAGTAGAATAAATAAGGCTTCTTGGCCTGAAGGTAGGATTCCCGAGAAGTGTTCAGCTGAGAGGAAATAACCAGTTCTCAAGATGTACTTCCGATCTCTCACAACTTCTGCCAGGGTCACATCCATTTCACAATACATTTCTCGTTTTGCACTTGGGCCTCCCGTTTAATGTTTAACTGCTTGATTTTATACCTTTATAAAACACTGTTGTGAAGGCAGTTTCCTGAACGGGCAGTTGTTGCATTCTTTCCATACAGTTAGAATAAACTGTTTCAAACTTACACTAATTCTGATCTCTTTTTTGGTTTGGTTTTTGTTTTTTGGTTTGGTTTGGTTTTTTGTCATCATGCAACACAGTCTTCAAAACATATTATAGCCAAATACTTCCATTTGAAATGAGTAACCCGATTCTTAGCAAACATTTACATTCTTATGCTCCACACATTTAAGGAACTCCACTAAAACTGATTGACATGACTACCATCTTGCTCACCACCAACTGGATTAGTCAGCTGAAGCTCAGTTCCTCCAAAGAAGGGTGAAAAGCAAGAGTAAATATCAGTTGCAAGCACTTAATGGAACCAGGAAACTATTAAGTACCTCTAATTACTGATACGTGTTTTTACCTGCAGCTATTAGTTACAGCTATTTCTCATTCTTGTGTCCGGGAAAAACTGTGCTGCTGCCATCACCTTGGAAAAGTCCTGAACAGGACAACTGCAGCTTGATAAACCCTCTTAAACCTTTTGTGATCTACCAAGAGTTTTACTTGAGACCTTGCTGCAGAATATACACATCTCTTTGTACTAGCATCAACCGTTCACTCCATCCAGATCTTGCAAGTAAAAAGGACAAGTTCTGCCTGAAGATCTCTTCTGAGTGCAGTCAGATACCTACCTCAGCATTACTCCCAGAATATAGAAGCGCACGTGGCTTTGGGGCTCTGGACCAGAACCACTGCAGCCACCTGACCTAAGATGCTGATCTCATGGGAGTTTACTCTTCAAGCTCTAAATTGATCAAAGAATTGTGCAGGCTTATCTTTATGTTAGCAAGCTTTATGCTGGATCAGGTACTTTTGATTCACACCACTCTGCCTTTACATGAATCAGGTACCATCTCTCCAGAGTAAATCAGGGAAAAAATATCACCAGTTCAGTTGGGTGGCACGGGTGATTTGGATGAAATGTGTACTCTTAGGTATGGAGTGAGCAAACCAGCAGCAGCAAAACCCACCATATTCGCACCCTCTGCCCTAGCAATGTCCTCAGACATTGTTCCCAAAGACTGAGATGTAGTTATTGTCCATGGTCACCCAGAGCCTGTCCTATGGGCTTTACTGCCATTCTACCATGGGGTTTGTGTGGTTAGCTATTGCTACCAAGCAACCACCAAACACAGGCCTGTTTGGGCTGATCAGCTTGAATGCATCCCATCCCCTGCCTTGAGTCCCCCGTTCATTAACGGGATGCAGCATCTCTCACTCAAATCTTCAACCAGTACATCAGATCTGGTCCGTACAGCACCCGGCACTGACCTTCACAGCATGATGAGATGCGGCATCCACAGCAGGCAGGAACTACAGTATCTTACTCCTGGTTTGACACCAACTCATCAGATCACCTTGGGGAAGCCATGTCATGCCTCCTCGCCTGAGTTTTCCCAGCTGTAAGATATGGATAATAATGTCCTTTGAAGTCTATCCAGATCCTTTGATAAAGGACAAAGATTTTAAACCATTATTCTTGACTGCACACTCTTCAGGACATGAATTGCGTCCTTGGCATGGGAAATCCTCTAGCACACCACCCATGCTAACACTGCCCCAAAGAGAAAACAACAAAACTCTGCATCGGCTTATCATTACAGGCACTGGAAAAACACACGCTGGTTGCTGATACACTCTTGGATTTTGGCAAGTCTGTGTGTTATTTCTGAACACAATCACAAATTGCTTTGAGTTCAAAGAATTATTCAGCACTGCTTAGGGTTATCTAGGAGGCAAGCCAACCTCCGGCTGTATCACCCTGTGTCCTTGGGAATATTCCTCTGGTTTGATCTAAAGCTGAGTGGATCATGAAGACACACAGCTGGGTTTCTGGACATCATCTAGTACTATACATGCTCCCATCAATGTATTTTACTTGCCAGGGAGAGTTTTAATTTTCTTATTTAGAAGAACAAATGGATGTAATGGGCATTTACATTGGCTCTGTGCAATCATTTTTTTGTTTTCTTCGCTTTGCTTAAAGATCATATAATATTTGTACTAAAGCAGCAATGGCTGAAGGAGCATACACAGCCCCAACTCAGAACGGGGAGGGTCGTTCTTATGTCACTGCTGTCAGCTTAGGACAAAAACTGTGATGAATAGGAAAAAATAAATAAATCTTTTGTTTTCAAAGCTAAATAGCCAAAAATGCAGCTAGAAAAGCTCCATAAAGGTTTAGCTTTCAGCAACACATAGTGGAAACAAAGCTGATTCCTCCTCTCGCTGTGCCCCCTGACCTCAGAGTTTTATATGTCACTGCCTAGAAGGCCTCTAGTCACGGCAGCCTCTGTGCATGGCTTTCCCAGGACTTTCAGGGTTTTCCTCGGGGGATGCTTGAGTGGGGGAGAAAAGGGCTTTAGCAGTAGCCTTCGATTTAAAATAGCAGGGGGAGTTTACTGATTAATATTCATGAGGAGGGAACAGTCTGCTTTTTGTTACCCCAGCCGTTTCCCATGCAAGGTGGGTTGAGAGGGAGGAATACATTAAGGAACATATCCTACTGTCACAACTACCACCACCTTTAGAGATACAGAAAATCAGGAGCCTAAGCAGAGCTCAGATGGTAAATATTTAACAGGGAAAGGACTTGCCTCCTCTTTCTGCCTGTATATATTAAACTCATTCTTTCATTTTAACAAGGGAACTGTGTTTTCCTGCGTTCTCTACCCCCACTCCTGCCCCCCGCTTAAATCCTGGGCCTAAGTGGATAGTTCACAACATGCTATAAATCCCCTCCACCACTAACACAATTGAATGTATTTCCCTGTTTGGTTGGTTTTGAAAGTCCTTCTCTAGTGGGAAATGTTATTTCTCTTCACTGGGGCACAAGGAAGAGCAGGACTGGTTCCCTTGCACTTATACCAAAAATTTCTGGTATATATAATCCAGCTGAAACCCATGATTCTCATACCGGTCTAAAGCTGGCATATGAAAACAGCACAAATGAGGCAGTTTTTCAAATGCAGGTGCTGATTTGGGGTGCCTCTGAGTTGTGGGCATTCAGCTCAAAATATACTGCCCCTCATGTGCAAAAGCACAGAGCATGGTTCTTCCTTTGACTTCCTCAGCCCTTCTGGCATCCCCATCAGCATCTGAGTTCAGGGATCCCAGAACCAGGGGCAATTTCTGAAAATTATAGTGAACTGTCCAAAGCCTGTCCCCTGAGGATAGGCAAGGACTCCTTAATTTCTGTGCAATAACTAGGAAAATACACCAGCTCATTTGGCAAAGTCGGCTATTATTTAATAACTCCTGAGAGACAAGAGATTGTAAGAGCTGTGGTACACCTCCATTTCTGACACCAGAACTGGATTCGGGGAAGAGCTGATAGACCTCTACGACAACAAATTTATGCTTATGCTCATGACCCTATAATAACAACGTAGGAGCAAAGTAGCTGAGCAGGCACCTGAAAGAATTACCATTTGACATCTCCTGCGCTTTGTGAAACAAACTGTGCTGGCACAACCACACTTCAACTGATACGACTGTGTTGACTGACTGAGCACCAGAGCAGCGTACACGGGGACTCTCGGGACTTTTCAGATAAAATGAACCCTGTGAACTCATACCCTTGAAAACGTTGATCTGAGCTGATCAAGAACAGACTACAGCAGCGCACAACTGAGACCACATCTGGATGCCAAGAGAGCATCACCCTTCTTACCTCCACAGAACAAAAGAGCATTAATGGATCAAAAATGGCAAAGCACATGGCCTGTGTAGGGGCCTACCTCCCACAGAGGGCAACAAGGGCTACGCTCTGACAGCCAGGTTAGCTCTGCCACCAGCTGCTGGCAAAGCCTGGGGTCAGGCTGGGGCTGGATGAATTGTGATCCCAGATCAGCCTCACTGTTTTGACAGATGTCCTGAGACTAAGTGCAGTTAAATGGATCAATACAGACAATTCACCAGGGGGGGGAGGGAGGGATGAGGAAAGGAAGGACAGAAGAAGGAAATGACCGGTTTCACCCACAGCAGCTGTCCCTGCCCCAAAGGCCCTTCACCAGTGCAATATCCCTCTATTCCTTCAAGATCCAGTTAGGAACTTTTGCCAGTGGGTGGAAACATCCTGGGTTTGCACTTTTACAAAGATAAAACCATGAGGTAGCTGTACCGACAGAAGTAGTTTTGCTTGTATAGCCTCTGTTCCCCGGGAACTGAAACATGTCACATTGGCAAAGGACATCTTCTACCACAAGCAGCTTCATTTCCACTCCTCAGGCAACAGAGCTGCTCTAGTAGTGCAGATAAAGCAGATGAGAAAGCCCAGAGTTTCTCGATGAAACCGGAGAAGAGAGGTTAAAATTTCGTTTAAGGATGGCATGAAGCATGAGTAGACACTGCATGGAGGTAAGAGTAGGTTTTATCACCATGCCAGCCAAGGCTAAGAAGAAAGAAACTTTCCAAACATGGCTGGGGAGAGGAGGGTACCGTGCCCCTCGCACCATCTCCCTGACCTTGACTGCAGCACACTCCTAGCCCGAGCAGAGTGCTTCACCAGAGCTCTTGCTTTGAAGAACTGCGCCTGACTCTGAGCTGATTGTGAATGCAGAGCATGACTCATTTTAAACAGGTAGGCCAAGAAAACCTCCATCTCTCTGCCTTTAGGGACCTGTTTCAGAATACAGAGGACTTACCTTGAAAATGTTTTCCATACTGTTTGATGTTGTGGAACCGTCAGTGGGAATACTGAGAGCATTAGATGCCTGGGTGGCTTATTGATTTGTTCTAGCGTTATTAAATTGGCTAAAGTTCATTCCGAAGTTTCCCTTCCCCACACTCAAATACTTATTCGGAATGCCACCTTGAGAGGGGCAAACAGGGAAAAAAAGCAGAAGGGAACTTGAAAGTTGAAAAATTTATCTAAAGAAACCTGTGATGTGAAAATGGACTTCATAAAAAGTATATATTATTTATATCACTAACACAGTCTTCTGGGTTGAATATTTCTTCCTCCTCAAGTTCTGGGAAAAGGTGGGTTTGTGTGTGCATGATGTTTCTAATGACCACATGCACACATACATGTGTGTGTCTGTGTACAGAGGGAGGGAAAGAGACCTGAAGAGAATAAGAATGCATCTACCACAGACAGTAATTTTTCTTTTGTCAACCAAAGAAATAAAAGAAAACTTAGACCCTTTTTTGTGAGTAACAAAGTTGAGAATTACATTCTTGGTAACCTATACCCATGAAGTAATGACAGACAAATTAAATGGCTGAGGTCACACAAGACCAGTCCAGACTTTTCCCCTTCCCCCAACGGTAAGATTAGACACCCTGGGAGATTTCTGAGAAACTTCAGAAATTGAAGTAGAAGCTGTGAAAACTGCCAGTGCTCAGCAGCTCAGAGAAGCACCCCAGGATTTCACAAGGGCAGGGTATGTAGGGCTCAGGCCTGGCTGAAGGAGCATGGAGAAAGAGGGGCAGCACTGGTGCTGTCAGGTCCTGAGCACTCTCCCAGTCCAGGTGGGACCTGCTGCCAAATGGGTTTGGGTCTGGCCGGGGGAAACTGAAGATGGAGAGATAAGGCCTAGGTATCTCCTAGGATCTAATTCCACATTTATCCATTCTGATGTGACCCAGAGATAACTGTCAAAAGAATTACATCTGTCAGAACAGGTGGGAGACCTGAATTTGATCCTTCTCTTTGCTTCTTCTATTGCTGAAACAGAAATTCATTTCCATGTTACTAACCCTAATGATACTTAACTTTTGTTATGGTCTCATTGAGAGAGCAGGAGAGATTTGGAGATTTTTTTTCCTCAAAAAAAAACTTTCTCCACCACCTCTGGTTCTTAAGAAAAACACCACAGATTTCATCCGTTACAACTTTACAATTTTTCTCTGAAAAGTAGTGATGAAACAGCTTATTACCCCTCAGCAGATCATTTGAAGGCACACGTAGGTTAAAATTTATAATTCTTCCTGCTGTCTAATTCTGAATATATTTTAAGATGCATTTGTGTTTGAATGAGATCTTTTAAAAAAATATTAATTGAAGCTGTCTGGCTCTGTCATCCTGCCCTCCCATTCTCCACCCAATGAATCAGTAAATTGTAACAAGAGAATCTGGCTAAACAAGTTCCTAATTCAAACGCCATCTTATGGACAAAGAAGTCTTTGAAAATAGTATCCGTCATCTGGCTCCTTGCGATGGAGTGGAAAGTTGTGTTTTTACTGTTCACGGAATTCATCTCTCCCTTCAGCGCCGTCAAATGTCGAGTGCAGTGCAGTATGAGAAAGCGGATTTCAGGGATAGGAGAGGGAAGGGGGAGGCCTCTGTCAGAGGATCCCAGGGCAAGCAATTCCCTGCCAATTAACACAGAGCTACTGATAATATTTCTCCCAAGAACAGAGCTCCAGATAAGGAGAAATTTTATATTGGTTGATTCCAGGTTACTGATAGAGCTTCCCTTTCCAAGGTCCAGTCGTCTTCTTGTTCAAGTGATCCGCTTCAGTGCGAGCAGTACGGGGTCTCAGAGTGCGTGCAGGCCAGGCTTGCTTTGATCACAGAAATTAGATGATTGGCAGAAGAATCCCACTTCCTAACAGGAGGAGATTTCAACAGCAGCCTCTAAAGTTGAGTGCACAACTTGTCACGGCTGTATTTGTGCAGGCATCGCTAAGCTGTAGCTCTCCCTGTGAACCCCGTTTGCACTCACAGGCAGTGTTGCAAAATTCACTCTACAGCGCTACAAAACTAAATTAATCTGTGTAAAGTGGATTCAGAGCCAAGCACCGTGCTATCCACGGTAATAAACTAACCAAACAAAATAATCCCGACTGCTAGTAATCTATAAAACTGATTTCAAACGTGTCCATGAATGTCCTTATAAAGCAACCTGCTCTTGGCATGTGTGGCATTTTCAGGTTTTTTGCTTTTCCTTTTTAGCTGTTGGAGTACCTGAGAGCAAGAGAGCACAAGGGAATCAGAATAAAAGACGTTTGTCCTAAGTATAAATGCATGGGGCATTTTGTGTGAGGAGACCGGACCCTTTTCCTTTACTCTTCTGCATCTTGTAGCTTCTTTGAGGAGGCTGGTGGGAAGAGGTTAAAGGTTACCTAGAGCTGCCAATAAGAGTGAAAAATGGTGGATAGTGCCCCTGTTCTTGGCTGCAAGTTCCTTTATTTCCTTTTGTCATGGCAATACCTTCCCAGGGAAGGCCTGAATGTTGCAAATTAGTGTTCCAACTTATCCAACTTATCTTTCTAATTACCTCTTCAGGTGTAACAGTGAGACAGCTGCTTGCATGAACAAAATAAACTGCTCAGTAGTGTTTTTGTATTGGCATCTGCCGCAAACTTTTTTTAAGCTTATCAAGTATCCGGCTTGTTATTAAACAAAAACAGTAACAGGATTTTTCCCCTTTTCCTGGTGAAGTAAACATCTTTCCCTGACAACTTCGGCCCAATACAAAAAATTCTGGGAAGAAATCTCACCTTATACCAATATTTCTGAAAACGACACAATTAGGAGAACATCTGATAAAATCAAATATACGAGCTGAGCTTGAAGAAGCAGGAATTGGGCACTGCTAAAAATGAAAGAGACAGAACTAGATCCCTGAACACAGGGCTGGGGAGGCTGACTTCTGACAGTCATGTGAACAAGAGCTGCAGCTTTTATTTTCTGCCACATGCTTCTTGGGCACAATGGAAAACTCCCTCTGATGGGAAAGGACGATGATTTTGGTGACCATGCATGAAAGAAGTCTCAGGAGAAACGTTCAGTCCTTGTGCTTGTTCAGAACAGAAACCTTGGAAACTTGAAACAAATTCCCAGGAATGCTGTTGTCTGTCAAGCACTCAGGCTGCCTCCAAGTACACAACTCTTCCTGGGAAAGAGGGTGCTGCCATGGAAGATTCCTTCCAGGTGAAAAAAGCTGTGGTGTTCTGCAAGAATTGTCACCAACAAAGAATTGCGGAGACTCAAAAGACAAGACAAAGAGATAATAGATCATCGTTTAGGACTTTATATGTAATCATAGACAATACAGATTGAGCAGGATACTGAACCCATCCTGAAAGACAATGGTCCAGCCTCTGGCCAGAGAAGAGAGATTAGGTTAACCCCACCAAGGCTGACCTAAGCAAACTAGCTTGTAAATCAGGCTGGCACATGAACTAAGGCATGAGAAACTGATTCAAAGTCTACTGTGGAAAAATCTCTTACTGACCACCATCAAAGCAGACTGAACTCTACTAACAGTATAAATACACATACAAAAATATATATTTGCATGGGATTTGTGGCCAGACAAGGTCCTTCTCAAGCTATATGCAAGTACGGAGTGAGAGCTGCAGTGAGGCATAAGAGCCCAGTGCAATGGACACAACAGGGCTGTCTTTGGTGCATGGCTCTAAGTAAAATCTGAATGGTTGAGTATCTGGATCTAGCTAGAAGTCTTGACTTAATACACCTCAGGTTTTTCTGTGAATATGGCCATGAGAGTGTATGAATTTTCATTTTCAACACTGACTGGGAAATCCTGTCACTGTGGAACTGTTTTCAGAAATAAAAAACCTGCAATGGCATGTCAAAAAGCCCCAACCAACAAATAAACCAAAACAGCTTCTGGGTAACAGATAAATGGAAAAACCTTTTTCTTTATTTTATTTGTGTTCCAGTGGGTGTGTCTGTTAGTATGGTGGTCCACAACAGCAGTAAAGCCCTGAAGCAAATGCAAATCCCGTGAGCATCCCCCACTTAGTAGGAACTGGTTTGCTTTGCAGAGTGGTTTTGGTGTGCATCAGCTTGATTCCTTCTGGAGGATGCTAAGCCAGAACTGGTTTGCATGCGACCTAATGAGCTCCAGTCCATAATGGATACCTGAGAGTCTGAGTCAATTCGTGATCCTTCGGAGAGCTTCAAAACACATCTTTGGTGGGAACATTTGGTTCAAGCAACCAGATCATCTAGTCCAAAAAAAACCTCCCAAACCACTGACACGTTAGATGTAGGGGTCTTGACACCAAGAAGCTTCAATGTAGTGATCCACCCATACTGTAGTAAATTACTTTAGACACAGCCTAACTGACTCAAAAGATGCCAAGTGTTTACTATTCTCTAAGGAAGAGCTGCAGAGCTGTGATTCCAGCTCATAGCAAATGATTACAGCCAAACTATAATAAATAGACCAGTGTTTATGCCAAATCACAGGAGAAAGTGCAGCAGATTAGGCACTCATTAGAGATTAATTTCCAAGCTATAGATTGAACAAAGGACAGGTGCGATACAAAAGTTTTCACTTAAACAAACCCAGAAGGTTCTGGTCATATTATGACAACAGATAATACATTCTTAGTGGCTTTTCATGTTTAGCTAATCCTGAATAATATTATTAAAATTACAGTTTCCCTGCATATTTTCTGTTTGATTGATAGTTGAACATTATCATCTTGCCACAGAATAAGAAGGAAAAGGTGAAATTCAAAGTGTTCTCAAAAGTTGATTTCAAAATCACCCATGGAGAGCTCTTTGATGGGTGCTGGTGTTGTGGCATCAGAAGTAATTCAGGCACCAGATTAGTTCATTCAAGACCACGTTCAGACAAAATGGTTGTTCTTCCTCCCTCTCACACCTTAGACTTAAAAAAGTCACTTGTCAATGTCAGGCTTTACAGATAAAAGGTAAAACCTTCTGCACCAGAGACAAAAATGTTCTTCTAGAAGGCAGAGGACTTTTTTCCAACTATTACATATATGGGATAACAAAGACATCCTGGAAAATTCAGATAGCTTCAGGTATCAATAGCACTTAATACAAAATACTGCAAATATTTACAAATATTTCTTCAGCTAATATGTAGCTTTTCATCATACGCTATTTTGTGTGTTCATACAGTTCAAGCATATACGTTCACATCATGTGAACAGAGCTGATGCCCACAGTGTGAATTTTCTTTCCTTTTTTGCATGTAGGATTGTTCCACTTGCTAAAAGCCAAATTCTACTGAAGATGACCTATATTAACTGCATTATTTACAGTATCTTCCCTAGCACTTTGCTCTTAGAAGTCTGGGACATTGCATACTATATGCAGAGGTATGTACAGGTTTAGATTATAAATTTCAGCAGCTTAATTTCAGTGATAGAGGGTAACAGAATGGCGGCCAGGTAAGAGTCCTATTAAAAGCATGTTACTTGAAGGATAAAAAAATAATCCTCCTTTTTCTTTCAGTTTCAGGGAGCTGGGGACACAATCTTATTAAGCTACATACAGTTACTTAATTTACGTGAGACTGTATGTCTTGATACTAAAGAGCTTCCTCTTTGGTGAAGAACAGCTCTATGTCCAGCTGATTTCAACAAGCACAGCAGGGGCTTTGCATGTAGCGGGCTCATCCAATGGCCAGCAAGATGATGTGAAAATGGACTTCTGGAGACCATAATGCAACTTCTAAACCAGGGGCTGCCCTCCCCACAAAATATAGTTAAGGCAGGTGAATTTTTAATACCAATTTTACACAAAGATGAGAGAAGAGTTCAGATCTTGCCTTGTTCCAATTCCATATGCTTCTGTAAGAGGGTGGGGATCTGGCTAAGCATTTTGATTTTCTGATTGGAAGGCCCCCTCCAGTGAACTGCTCCTCCATCTCTTCCTGCCATCAGTTACCTCCACCCTGCTTACAGAGAGGAAAAGCCGAGAAACAAAAGGCTCTGTTTCCATTGCCTTAATGCAATTACTAAGCAGCAGGTTCACCATCCGAGATGAGCCATCAGCCACAGAAGAAAGACAGAGGGTGAGTAAACGAGGCAGGTACAGAATGAGGCTGGCCAAACTCCACCAGAAAGTAATGTTTACACCTAAACAGAGCCGTGCAGGGAGAGGAAGTAACATAGGGAAGGAGAATCCTTTTCAAGCCCGGTCATTAACTAAGTCTTGAAATATGATTTTTGCCTGTCTTTGAGAGTCTAAGGTGCTGCGTGCCTCTGTGCCACGTTGCCCAGAGCCATCGGAGAGGTCCAGGTCAGAGGCCCCTTTTGCAGCACCCTGGCAGGAGGAGCCAGGGCACCCCAGCTCTCCCCAGACCAGCTCTGAGCAGCAGCCACAAAGCCAGGCTCTCCCCTTCGGGATGGCAGACGCATAGGTGTTCACTCAAGTTACTGTGTTTATTCAAAGCTCCAGCTGCAATCTGTATTTCTAATGTGGGAGAGTAGTGACTTCCACAGCCGTTTAAAACAGGAAATTCTTCTTTGGCATATTTCCTGGTAGTTTTTTAAATTTTGGTAGGTTTGTATGACGCTGCTTATCTGAGAGGACACGAACAGGCATTCCAGCCCTGGGAAGGTATTCGCCCCTCCTAGTCTCCAGTTAGGGCTTTGGGGAGCCTGTAGTGATGCCCTGTCTCCAGGCAGCCAAGTCGCTGTGCAGGGCTGCAGGCTGCCTACAGAGAGAGAGTGAACTGGAAATGTTGAAATTTATTTGTTTTCTTTTGTTCAATTTGCAATTTCAGCAGCCACTCTGTAGCTCAATCAGATCTCCTTCAGTGCCTTCCGATCGAGCAGCCATGAGCTCAACCCTGGAGACCAGCACAGGCAACAGCTTTCCTTTTTTCCCCCCGCACCCTTCTCCTTTGGGGAAGTTCGAGATCAGGTTGGTTGGCCTGACCCAACCTCCTGGCTACTTGTGACAGACCATATTCAGTATGAGAATTCAGATAGTCCCAGATACCATGAATCTAGCATAAGTGCAAATAAATGAAACTGCTACACATAGATTTGCCACTAAGCAAACACAATGACTTAAGAGGAGATTATAAACTGGGAAAGAAAAGAATGTGGAGTGTAAAAAGTACTTCAAACGTTGATCCTGCGGAGAACTTTACACTAATTACTTTTGAGAAATGCTGAGAATGAAAGGCTGTACCAATAGGCTAACATTACTCACAGCAAAGTGTGGTTTTAGACTGCCACACCATTCATCTTCTGCCTGATCTCTCTGCTTCTTGCAGACATCCAACAGACAGATTAGAGCACGGCTAACACGTCTGGGTTTAATTGGACATGCCCTCTTCTGCCCACAGATTTTGTCTGGAAGGAAGGGAGAATCTGAGGACTTTCTTTACCTTTATGTGGGATTTCTGGGAGTCCAATGGCCCATCTGGAAGTACTACGAGGTAGCAACCACAGGTTACTCAGTGTCCAGAAACCCCAGACATTTCCACAGCATCTGCACAGATCAGCTGCAGAGAGTCTGCAAGCGAGTCCAACACTTCCTGGAAGTGTCAGAGGGGCTTGTGGTGCATGTTGGAATCAGCTGTGAAGCCAGGGCAGAGTAAATTCAACACTTCCCAAAGCACTGGATTTGTGGTGCACGTGCAGACCATCTGTGCAATGCACAGACGATCTTTTGGCACCACCTTGTTTTGTTTTTTCCTGACAATGTCTTTGACAGCATTCTGCGGAAAGAAGTATAGCGTCTCTGGACTGGAAAAGAAACCCAAGGAAAAAGATCTGATATGAACCCTGACAACCATTTCTGCTGTAATTAGGAATAATTTTCTGAACTTGCCTCCTGACAGCTACAATGCTAATATACATGGACCCTGAAGTGCTAGGAGCTCCCACACTGGCACCATGCAAGCAAACTGTTGGTATGAAGGCTGCAAAAAATATCCTTCTGGGAATCAGTTTGGGAGGGGTAGGGGATGTTCAGCTGCTGGATATGAACAGAAAGAAAAGGTTACTAAGTTTTACTTTGGTTAGAAAGTGAAATGCAGCAGAAACTGATTTTTGGTGGACATCAGGGTAAAAAGGAAGATGCAACTAAACCTTTCTAGCCTCTTTCTTGCTTCTGAAATAACTCAAAAAAAACCTAGAGAGAGAAGAAACTGCAGTACTTTTAATCATCGCCAGCAGGTCTTTAACCTCACAGGAAACAGAAAAGGAGGGACAGATTGTAAAATATCCAGACAGACTAAAGGTCATTCTTCTTTCCCTTGGGATGAAACATTGCATCTCGCCTTAAGGACAAATATGCATCTACTATATACATGCTGTCACACAGAACATCCACATCTCTTCACTGTCACTCGATAGTGGCACACCAAGTTTACATTTGGAAACAGAGATAGGCATGGCAGCGGTGAGCAAGCGAGCAAGTAACATGATAGACAATGAAAAAACCCAAGACACTTCCCCACAGTGACAGAAGGATTGACCCAAGCCAGACATATTTAGTGGCTGAGTAGTTAAAATTATGTACATTACATCAAAAGGTTGTTCTTGTGGAGCCTGAGTTGGGAGGTAGGAATTTGGTCTGATGAAGCAGCCCAGAGCAGAATTTGCTTCCTAGAGCTCACTAGCTCTTCCCTTCACAGATTTTGGGCAGCTCATGAAGCCCGCGGGACACGTAACAACAGCAGAGAGCTAACCAGACTGGCTGGGATGGTCACAGAAGGCTGAGGGGCAACCAAAGACGTGCCACCCCTGCCACACCTTTTCACCAGGGTAAAACACCTTGGCTGAAGGACAGCTGGACACTTTCCTGCCTGAACACATTCCTTCATGCAGAGACAATTTCTTTAGGTACTTGCAGTCAGTTGTTTCATTTTCCAGCATCTAGCCTAAGCCCTGCCAGGGGATGCTGGCTGACAGTATGGCTGCAGAGCTACCACTGTTGGTAATTTTCACATTAAGATGGGACCTTTTCTCTCTTGAATGCCTGGGGGCCAGCAAGGGGTAGGGGGTACTCAGAGCTGAATGCTCATTCCCTCAGGACTCCACTGCAGAAGGGACCACTTCACTGTCCACTCTACACAGGACTGTTGGGATCTGCTTGCCCTTCCCAGGCCACTGTGTCACCCAGGGAACCAGAAGGGCTCCCACTTTTCATAGCTAGGAGCACAGAAGAGGGAGATTTTCATCTTCAGCTATTTGTGCCTCCAGAAGGAGGGTGGAGATGGGCCTTCCAGCAACGCACCACTACTGCTAATGAGAAGGCAGAGGGGGAGCTGTGGGCAGAAAGGAGGAGGTTGAACACGTGGATGGTTCTTGCTGCAGTGCTTCAGGACCTGCTGCTTACTCTTATGTGCTGGTAATATCCTTAAGCAGCAGGAAAAGAGAATACTCTGTAAAGCTTCTCTTAAATGGGACATTACAACAAACACACTTTCATTATAACCTTTAAAGGCAAACAATAAGAAATGACCATTTGGAACCATTAAATGATCAAAACCAGTCAAAGGTGCTGTGCTCCCTGTTGCAGGACCAACTTTCACACCCTCCACGCCAAGTTCTGTGCAGAGGTGTGAGGGTAAGTGGGCAGAAGCAGGTCACACCACACTTACACAAGGAGATACGATGAAACTCTGGGTTCCCAAGCCTGCCTAAAAAATACTTGAAATCCTTGAGCCTTGCCTTAGCTTAACTACCCAACATATGAACATTTCAAAATATAAATTGTCAGTAATTCCCTTGTCCGAGGCAGGAATCTGCATGGTCTTTGCTGCTCTCATGGATAAAGTGCCAGGACTCACCTGCACACCCCAGGAGCAGGGAACCATCTACGAGAGATGCTGACAAAGGCTAACTTGAGCAGCTGAGCACAGGGACAGATGCCTTGTCAGGGCATAAATATCCCGTACAGAGATGCTGCTCTCTCTGACAGTGCATACTCCCTCGTGCGGCTGCGGTCCTTTCCACAAAAGGCATCCACCATCAGGGCAGCTGTGTCAGGGAGTTTGGAGACAGCTGTTCAGGTGAGCCCTAACATCTAGGGAGAACGGCAAAACCCATTCAACACCTCTCTGTCAGAGTGGAGAGGGCAGCTCCCTCCTCCTGTAGTTCCTCTCCGGCAGGATTTACAGCTTAGGTAAGTTCCTTTTGTACTGTCTGAGAGAGTTGAACTGCTCACCAAGGGCTTTCAGGGAGGCAGAACCTGTGTATGGGCCGGGATGGAAGGACAGGGCCAGGGGAAGGGATAGAGGCAGTGGGGTGCTGTTCTAGCAGGACTGAGGGGCTGGGGTGGCTCAATGCACCCTGCCCCACTGCACCCCTCCCTGGGAGCCACGGGCTCAGGGGCTATGGGGATGACGGTGCCACCCACAGCCAGTGCCTGTCGCTTTTGGAGGCTGCTGCCGTTGTCCCAGAGGAGACCTTTGGCAAGGACTGGCACCGAAGTTGTTAACTCTCCCTCAGGGGAAAGCAAGCTGGGGATTTCACATCTTGAGGAGGCTGGGCTTTCAGCAGCCACACTGCAAAGGGTGCGGGACAGAAATCCCTTTAGAGAGAGCCTGAATTGCAGCAGCACTGAACAGCTTGAGCTGCAGAGGGGCCAGAGGAATCTCTCACTGCTCCACACCCTGTAAATCCTTTGCTAATTGCTTTATTGCCGTTATTTGTGAAGATAAAGGAAAAGGATTAATTAACTAAGAGAGAAGAGCACACATCTCCCTAGATGGGCTTCATTAATTGATATGGGAGGGAGAAAAATCAATTAACAAATTCCTTTGCCTTCCTGATCAGTCTGGAAACAGAGCTGTGGCACTTTTTGGGGAAGATTGTGAATGGTAAAAACCAGCCGGCTCCCCCAACCAGCTGCAATTCATTCATTCAGCAGTTTGCAGTTTACACCACTTAACATTGGTGGTGTAAAGGCTGTGCTTTGCAGATATTTTGCAATTCTATGACAACAGACAGAAACATAACAATGTCAGTGAGGTAAAGCTTCTGAGCACTAACTCTCTTTAATTTTGATGCTTCACTCTCAGCAGAGAGCTACTTGATTGTGGCAAGAAAATATAGCTCTGAAGATAATTATAACATGGACACTGGTATCCCCTGACGTTATAAGTCAGCACATGATTTTCTGCAATGCATGAGAAGGAGCAAAAGAAGCAGAATGGACAAGAATACCACATATTGCATGTATTTGTATCATTCCTCTGTCTTCTTGAACATTCATACAAATTCGGAGCTAGACCCAGACACAGGACTCTACCCAAGATTCCTTTCGTGTGGCATATTGGTTGAAGGAAATGAATGGTCCCCCGGGATAAGGCCTCAGAGGAAAGGAAGTGTTTGATGAATGAGGTTAGAAAGGTCTCGGTGTAGCTGTGTCATGCCTTGGTAAGGGCTTCTCCAGACAAGAATGATAGTGGTTTCCATCGCCTACACAAACAAGGGAGGATACTCAGCATCTGTGTTGCAATGTATAAAAAACAAACAAACAACAACAACCATCAAAAACCCAACTCACCCTATTTCTACAGTTTCATCTAAAGCATTTGGAGTAAACCAGATGTAATATATTCAATTGTTTAAGCGCTATAAATCATTACTTTGTGTTAAAAACACAAATGGGGGGAGAGTTGTAGTTATCAACTGGGAATTACACAATTTGAATCTGATATCTTGGGCAGTGATTCTTAAGTTTCACTGTCACTGTCTCCCAGGGACGAAATTAGTGAGTAAAGGAGAAAAAGAGAGCACAGGCACTGAAACAGGGAGAAAAAACTGCAAAAGAGGGACAGAGCAAGCTAATAAATAAAACAAGAGCCTGAAGGGAAGAGCTGCTTTGTCAGAATATAAATATTTCCCTTCCCCTTTTATCTTTAATGTGGTGCGAGGAGCTTATTAAGGGGAAGTGCAGCTCTGTCCCTGGAGTCCATCCACATAACCATGTCGGGAGCTCGGTCCAACACAACCAGCGCAGCCACTCACACATAAACTCTTCTCTGCTGGAAACAAATGTAATGTACCAAGTAATAAAAGGGAAAGCGGGAGCCCACAGTGGTCATTACAACTCTTATCTTGCTGGCCCTGGCGCTGCTTTACATTAATGGGCGGCAGCGCTGCCAGGGGCCCCGGCCAGGGAGCTCTGCTCTCCTTGGGTCTCAGCTGCAGCCCGGGATGAACAAACCCTGTCCTCCTGGTGCTGCAACGGCTCTTTTGCAGGGAGAACCAATGTGGCAGTTTATAAAGAAGACAAATTTTGGGTTTGGGTGAATAAAAAGAGGGAGTGTGTGAGAGCATGGGTAAAGAGGGAAATGGAGCCCTGTAAAGAGACCATGCTGCGTGCTCAGCACTGAGGAACAAGCCCTTCCTTTTAACAATGGCTCAGCACAGGCGTCGCTGGCGGCCAGGCTAGGCCTTGCCTTCTCCTGGTGCCACGCTGAGTCCTGTGCACAGAGAGGACAGTGAAGCATGAAAGCGAAATTCTGTATTAATGGCTCCTCTCTCTGAGAGATCTGGTTTCCAATAACGACTTGGTTTCCCTTCCCAGTGCTGGCACCAGCACCTCTTTGCCGGCCCTTCAAGATGTTCGACCATATGGCTGCACAAAGCTGCACCATCAGTCAAAGCCTCCAAGTCAGGAAGGGGGACAGTTTCAAATTGCTGCCAGCAGATCCTTTCCCACTATTTCCCTTGCCTGAGCTGTCACAGATACAGGTGTCAACCTGGTTCCTTTACTGCCTCGCTCTTTTAATCTACCCTTAAAATAAAAAAGTAAAAAAAGAAGAGAGAGAGCGCAAAAAAGAAGAGCTTTGCATTTCCTCTACTCAGGCCTTAAATTGGAAAAATGAAGGGAATTCATTGTTGGGGCTTGCTGATCCCTCCACCCCTACTGTTGCACCACTGTGGCCCTTTGAGCATGACAAAATGAGCTCCCCAGGCTTGATTATGCAAGCCACTAATTCCTCCTCCAGTCAAGGGGGTGCCTGGGCTCGGCAGCTATACAATTTGGGTTTACCCGGCTTTTGTTTTTGCTTCTGTTTATAGAGATAAATGCTTGGCATTTTTGCATTAAAAATGGACCTGATTTTTCTTTTAACTGTATGCTCATGAATAGGAAGAGATTGTCATGTACAGTCTTTTTTCAAGTATTTTTCAGAAAAAAAATATCGGCATGATGTACATTTGGGGTTTTCCCCCCATGGTGTTTCCACATGAGCTCCTATCCCAACCGTCATTTTTTTCATCATGTTTGAAAAAGAGATTACTTCAAATACTATCAGTAAATTTGATTTTCTTGGAAAAGTTTTCAACAAACAATTCTTTTCAAAAGTGATTTTGATAAAAATGTAGTGAAAAAATATGTAACTTCAAATCAATACTTTTAAAGATGGACAAAAGCAATAACAAAGTTTTATACAAACCCCACGCCAGTTCTGGGATTTTTTTAGCTGGCCCTGTTAGGAAACAAGCCCTCAGACCCTAGGGAATTCATCTAACAAAATACTGCTTGTGCTGGTTCTCGGCTGCCTGGCTTCAGTTGCAGATTGCAAGCAGCTCCCTGGGGTGGATCAGTGCCTCTGAAGAAGCTCAGAAGCAGCCTGGGTCTCCTCCCCACCCAAGGCCCTGGTGGTGGGCACCCAGAATCTGAGAGCATCTTAAAGAGAGACTCAGTCTCACTTAAGAAAAACAAACAAATCAAAAAAAACCCCAACAAACCCAAGCAGCTTTAAGATATGCTTTTGAAACAAAACTAATTTTTAGATTTTTGATCTTATAAGCACAAATGCCTTAGAAATACTTGGAAAACAGAGCCTTTCTCTGGAAAACTGTTGAGCAAATTTGGAAGCTGGTGAGTAGCCATTACTCAGCTGCTCAGGTTGCTTCAGAGAGCCCAAACTCACCATATCTGCACAATATCTAGGGACCAACGCCTATAGGCTTTACTCACAAAGAGCTGACCCTTGTGGTCAGGGAGCGTGTTGAGTCACAGACACAGATGAAAATCAGATGGCTGCAGCAGCTTCCACCCCCTCACCCTGCCCTGCTGCTCTCCTGCAAGCGGCTGCCCCTCACACAGGCTTCTCTGGGCCAAAAGTAACGTTGCTCCAGGAACCGCCTCAGTTCGCAGCGCGGAAGGGAGAAGTAAGCCAGTGACAAATTTGAACTGCTCTAACACAGTGGACCACCAGTTGGGGCAGTTCTAGAATGGCTTTGAGCCAAGAGCAGATGTTCTTGCCCTGGAGGAAGGGATCCCTGGCACACGGCAGGGGGATCGGCTGGGGACAGTCACCACTTCAGCTGTCCTACTTTGCACAGGCTTTCGTGAGTCAACACCCTTCTCCACCACAATGAGAATTTGCATGAATAAGATCTCACTGGGCAGAAAATGCTTTTACTGTTATGTCTAGGAAAGCACCAAGGATCACACTGCACTTAGATAATAATAATGATAACAATAACAGCACATTTTAGAGGCCTGTTGCCTCCCTAACCAGGGGCCACTGGCATGATGCCAATTTCACACAGAGATGGAGCTCTTATTCAAATTCAAGTAAAACCGATTTAAAGCACCTCACAAATGCCCACAGATCACTGACCTTAACAAAATGCTACCAACATCCACACACAGTTTCCAGGATTAGCGCTCCCCCACCATTGCCAGTGCACCATGTGAGGCAGCTTCTTAGATGCTACTGGAGGACTCGTTTACTTTGCCCAGAAAGTAATTGTTTTAATATTAGATCTAATTTTCCTACGTTATCCCCCACCACCCGCAACAGCCTTTACGAAAATTAACCAGTAGCAGTTTGGCAAAGACACTGGCATTAACGTCTCTACTTCTGCAGTTGCACTTTAATAGCTATCAGCAGCTGGAATTTCAGCTTTCACACCCCAGGCAAAACCCTGCACCTACAGCAGCACGGGGCTGGGAAGCAGGGTCAAACAGAAGAATGCCACCTATTGCGTTCCCAGCATCACTTCCTACACCGCAGGTCTTGCCGTGACGCTCGCTCCTTGCCTCACCGGCGAGACCAGCCCCTGCCCAACCTGCCCAACTGCCCCGAGCACGGTCGGAAACAGCACTGCGGGGCAGACGCACGCCGCGGCCTCGCCAAGCCCAGCGCACGCCTGCTCGCTCACAGCAGAAAGAAAGCAGTAACCCGCCGACATTTACGATTTCCTTCAAAATCGGATTCTTTTTTTTTTCTAGGAGCAACTGCTGTTCCAGGCGAAACCCTCAAACCTGTTCGTAAACAATCTTGAGTAGCACAAGCTTTGAACAATTCAGAGTCCTACAATATTTATGTTTTCAGATTTTTTTTATCTTTGTAATTTTAAACACTGTTGCTTTTTAAAATGGCTACTGTACAGTCCATTAAATTGTAGTATGGATCCCTGTCTATTGAAAAATGCAGCATAAATATAAGAAAGTTCATCACTAAAACCACAGCTTTACCATACATGTGTAGCAGCTAAACAAAATATGGCTTTATGGCTAGCTCCCAGGTCAACAAGTTACCATCGAAAGAAAATAATCTCAACCCAATAACATGGTTCAACAAAAGCCCCACAGCAAACCGCATCCAGTTGCACTGGTGTGAGCAAAGCAAATAAGAGACAGAAAGTTAAATTTGAGTTGGGTGCTGTATGTCTCCTCTTGAGGTGCTGAGAGTTTCCAGTTATCTCTAAACTCGAGGGGATGATCTGTGGGAGCAATCAGAGCAGGACATGCTATTTTTAGAAGTCAGGAGTGAAACAATCTACCACATGAAGCACGTAAGAATTTGGCAGCAAATTAGGATTTGAGAGCTCTGAGTACCTTCCTCAGACTGAGCCTGTGCATGACAAAAGAGCGTAACCATGTCTTAAGTCACAAACATTTCCTCAGCATTTTAAATCCTTTAAAAAACAAAACAAAACAAAACAAAAAAACCACCCCAAAGATTGAGGGAAAAAAAATCAAACCAAATATATACACATTCACAAAAAGAAGCTGAATCGCTGTTGTTCTGAGGTCCAGCAAGGAAAAGAAATTGTAACTGTGGTACAGAAAAACGTAGGGACTGCAAACACCATGTGGTATTAGACCGAATTCAGAGCAGAATTACAGACGTTACTTTGAATTTCCCAGCTTTGGTAGGTGCAAACCAGACATATGATGTTATTTCTTTTTAGTCCATATGAGAAAATGTTACATGCAGCGGAAATCTATTTCAGACAGCAGTGTTTCTTTAGCAGAATGGGATTTCTCTGATGCTTTGCTTTGCTCCATATGCTTCTAATTATTGCTCAATTCAAACAGCTATTTCTGCATTGACTTGCAGGAATCTCAGAAGGCACCTTCTACGTAGGCAAGAAGCATAGCCCATAAATAATTTCAAAAAGTATTAAAGAGGGGAAGCTTCATAGCTTTTCATTCCAATCTGACTATGTGGTATTTAAATAAACCTCTGTGGCTTTCCAGTAACATAGTAGGAACTCCCAGGTGGCAGGGCTGGGGGAAGAGAGGGAGGAGAGCACTAAACATACTAATGAACATGTAATTAAGAAAATGGGCCCTCATTCCCTTCAGAGACTCCATGAGGAGGGAACGTATTTGAAGTGCTGCTTTCTGGTTCCCCTCCCTCCACAGAAGGAAATCAGCTTAATATCTCCAGCGCCATTCGGAGTACCATTAGTCCCAGCTCCAAGAGACTCCACTCAATGCAGGCTGACACTGAGGTAGAACTCATAATTTAGAAATGACTGGTTAAAAAATGGTAAAGGAGAGTGTGTGATGCTGCTCCACAAACCTCAAAGCCCCCATTTCTCAGGAGAGCTGTCTGTAGGCACTGGGGTTAGCCCTCTGCCCCTTTTCCTTAGCAGCACTGCTTCATTGAAATGCACGTTGGGTCACCACTGCCTGGGGGGCTCTTGTGGAAAGGGAAATTCTCCACCCAGCAGCACCGCCCATCTCCTGGGCTTGCAGGGACACAGCAGGTAGTAGCTCCAGACAGCTCCAAACTTTCATGTGGCCTCAAAGCAAGGAAGCACCTTGGCAAGCGGGTCTCCAGGGCATGATTGGGACCAAAGGAAGAAACAATTCTGTTTAAGAGTTTAATTGTAATTGTGGAGGACAAGGGTTAATTTGTGTAAGCCCATCAGGAAGAGGGAAAATAAAAATAATTAAAATGTTTGTTTCTCTTTCCAATCCAATTTTGGAAGTGGAGTCGGTTAAGGAAATTTCACCCTAAACATAGGATGGTAGCAGTGATTGGTAATTTAAGCATTCATGGGAGGAGGAGAGAGAATTTTGTAAACAGAGGCTTAGGAATTCCTTAGCCTCTTTAGACATCTGGCAAATTCTGCATTGAATAACAGCTCTTCTTCCCTTGTTTTCTAAGCTTTGGAAACAACATGTTTCTGGAGCTGCACTCATCTTTAGTGAGTCTTAATCAAGCAAAGATAAACCATTTGTTTGAACATCAGGCAGTGGCTTCCTGCCAATATGATTGTTAGATGGCAGAATCATGTCCCAAGAGAGATGGCAATAGTCCCATTATTCAAGGCATTTAAAATTAGACTAATTATACCACTAGGATATATAATAGCAGGGGCTAAATGATATAATGGGTCTTTCCCGTCTCTTATTTTGGGCTAAATCCGGTTCTTCTTCCTACATAAACAGAGTTTGAGGCTTTGATGAGTATCCTGCTCTGTTTCTATTGAAACAAGTGAAACCTTACCCATTAACTCAAACAGGACAAGTGCAAGCCTTCATCTGTGCCTTAAAGAGGATTTAAGATACAATCTCAAATAGATGAGTCTATAGAAAGAAAAAATTAAAACAAGGTTGGACATAAATGACAAAAGACATAGCACAATGCATTTAACCATCGCATCCCTCGCAATCGAAGAGTATCAACAGGAGAGTGATCACAGCAACCAGTCACTATGTCCACACCGGCCCTGGTGCTGTGCTGGAAGCAAAACATAATTCAGTGTTCACAAATATTGTAGCACCATCTGCAATGAGATGAGAAATTTATGCACAAACTTGGGAAACTTGGCTGGTTTTCATTAAATTGTTACATACCTCAGCTAACCTTACATTGCTAGAGATGCATGCAGAAATGCTCCTGGATAAGAGACTGAAGTCACCTCAATGGCAGCTACGCGAATGGGACAGCTGTATAGAAATTGGCTGGCTAAAGGAAGAAGAAATAGTTTCCTCTAGTTTTTCTGCAGACAGATGTGCTTTTAATTGTGCAGTTCCTTCAGGAAGGACCTAGAGATCAGGTGTTAGCATTTTTCTTCGGCCTCAGAAACTGAAGGGGGATTTACAGAAGTGGGAATCACACAGAAGGAACAAAATCACTGGGTTTTGGAGGAAAAGGGATGTCTGACAGAGTCCAGACTAGGTCAAGGATCCATGGTGTGGAAGAGAGGTCTGGAGGAACATAGTTCTGGGAAGGGGAACTTGAACCACAAAAAGACACTAGCCGAATTCCTGAAAAACATTCCACAGTGTTGACAGCAAAAAGAGAAGGGTATATTTATTTTTGTTTGTGTCTGTGATACTTTTAGGGTTATAAAGCAAGGAGTAACTCTGGTAGAGACCTTTGCAGAACTGTGAGTCATTTTCACAGGCCCCGGGAGAAGCTCAGGATAAGCTGGAGCACCCATGAGACTGGGACTCCTGCAGCATCCAAGAGAAGGTGGCTGGCCTAGAGAGCCTGAGCCTCCACCCCAAGTGGTTCTGCTCACAGTGCTGCCCCGGCTGATAGGCCACATATCCCAGTGTATATGGAATTGGCCAAAATCAGCTAGTGCAGTCAGTCTGGGAAATATCCAAGAACCGTGCCAGGACAGGAGCACCTTTTAAGATTTAGAGGACCAGAAAATAAGTTTGCACATGCTTATGCTACATCCAGATTCTCAGAGCAAGATCTTCCCCACTGATGGAAAGAGGACAGCAGACACAAATGTCATCTTTTCCCACTGTCTCTGGAAGCTTCCCTTCTTCATACTGCAGTATTACTGCACTCAGAATGATGACAGGACCTGGCTGATAATACTGTTGCCAGCAGAGAATTTGTCTTGTTAAAAAAGCATCTAGCTTAAGAATGTGAAACAGGGAGAGATTGTCTGCATTTCATTACCAAAGGGCCTCTACAACCCTAAAATTGTGAGAAAGCAGATTAAATTCACTTTAAAAAACAGGGGAATTCAAAGTGTCATGCAAGGGTTAAAATGTAACTGATGTCCTCACCGAACTGCTGAGTGGGGTTGAGCAGATCAACTTCAGGTTTTGTTTTCTTATTCATGGATCTGGGAGATGAAAGCAATCATCAGTCTGATAGCCCATCTTTGTCAATGTTTCCTAATGTTTTCTCCAATTTGATCGTAAATGTGGAAGGCAGTGGAGCTTCCCTGTATCCTTTGGGATACTACTTCATAAGCTAATAATTATCTTACAAATCCATGATGCAACCAGCTTTTTACCTCTCTCACTGTGGGAAATCACATCCCCTCCAGCAACATCCCCTTCCTTTTGTCACCTGTGCCCTCCCCATATGCTCTTTTCAATCAGTTTCTTATGTCTTCAATCTAATTTCAAATTAAGGCTCCATGGTGGGGGGCAGGGGCTTGCCTTCCCCACTCCCTGCCTGTGAAATACCAGGCTCTCGCATCTCCTTACAGAAAAACCAGAGTTCTTTGGTGAGCTCAGACAAGATTCAATTTAGAGTAATCTATCAGACTGATAGAAATGCAAGCAGATAGAATGCTGTGAACTTATTTTATTTCTAATTATACAAATCATTATGTAAAATAGGCAAATGCATCATTTCCCCCCAGGATCCTGGCATTTCCCCACTAAGCTTTAGGGAGTGCAAATTTTGATGTTCTTTGCTCGATAGCCTGCCTGATCATGTAAGACTGTATGTAAGTATGCTTCAAAATGTTGAGGTTCAAAGCATCGTGGAAGTTATTTACTAAAATGTAACTGGGACAAGTCTCAGTTCAGGTGTTGGTATCGCGGGCGTTGGCAGTGCCAGTTAACAGGACAGCCGGTGAGGCCCAGCAAGTTTACGTGAGCTGCTGGAAGGAGAAGGGGGAAGCAATGGCCTTTGTTCTTCTGAGGGCAACAAGGAGGACTGTAAGCCTTGCAACAGGTAATCTGAAAATGTTCACCCTCCGGCACCTAAAATAAGTGGTGGGGTGGGGAGGGGGTGTTTTGTTTTGATTTCCCTCCCCCCATGGGAAGAGTTCTCTATCAGATGGGATAGGAAACAAGGAGAATTATATTGGCACTGTTTAAGGAGGCTTTAAAACAGCAGGAAAAGACATCATGTTTGGAAGTTGAACTGGATTTATTTTTAAATGTGTAAAAAGACAGATAATCATTTGTTCCTAACAATTCCCCCCTATGCACGGTAGTCCAGTAAGACAGCTCCAGAGTTGGTACCAATATCTGAGACTGTAAATTTATTTTGGTATCTCAGACTTGCCAGGACTTTGCTTGTGAACATTTATTGCTGAAAGACCATGCGGCATACTCAGAACACTAGCTGTTAGGAGAATTTTGGAGAAAACCTTTTGAACTGCTGTGTGGTAGCAATAGGCAATTTCTCAGACGCTGCAAAGTCTTGTGCAGCACATTTGTTCTGGGTGGCTGATAACCTGGCTAACGGTAGCTGCCTGTGCTTACGTGCTGATGAGAATCCCTCCTGTTGTGAGGAAATTCAAGTAATTTTGCAGGCTAACACTTGTGAATTTAGATTGAGGTAGAAACAGGAGACAAGCATGAGTTTCCTGCCTTTTGAAACGTGTCTGATGCTACTTACAGAGGTTCTTGATGCTTTGGTGTAACCTGAGTTCCAGAATCTTGGATGTTGCTGTTGCTTTTCTCTTTCCTGTCTTTTTTTTTTTTTCCTATTGTCCCCCAAAGGTTGTAAGGATGTCCTAGACTGACTTAGCAGCCCAGGATTTTCTTAGGCCACAGTCTGCCATTTTGAGGGTGCCATTGCCTCTCTCAGTGACTGCGTCCCATCTCCCACTGGGCCTAAATAGGAAAAAAACCTCCTTGGAATTGGTAACATACCCAAGAGACTTTCTTCCTTCATCTTAGTAAATCCTGTTGCACATTTCTGCCACCTGGGATGGCCTAGCAGCATCATTCCATGTGATAAATTTACTCCCTCCTTATCTCCTTAAGAAATAATCTAGGATACAGCTTTCCTTTCTTCCTTTTGCCTACTCTTACAACTCCTTTTTCTTTCTTTTGCTTTGCTCTGATTCTACATTATGTTCAACGTAAGTGTAATGGATTCACACAGCTTTTATAGCACGTACCAGAGTTCCCAGTCGTCTTTTCATTTGTACCATGGTTCGGCCGAATGACTCTAACAAATGGGACCAGAGGAAACAGGGGGAACCACTGATGCCATCTGCTCTGCCTTGTAAATAAATATCCAGTTCAAGTCTTGCCACTTGATTTGACATTCCTTACTCTGAGTAGCTTCTGTCACTGTCTCCCTATTACTGAAAGATAGTTTCTTGCAATACCATTTTACTAGCTCTGAACTTGTCTCTTGATGTACAGAAATCTGAATGAGTGATGCATGGGGCAGAAAGTTTGCAGTTGCTTTCCTTTCTCTGTGTTGCCATTGCCTGCCAGTGAAATATCTCCTTTCATCCAACGTTTTTCATAATGAATATCACAAAATGCTTTGCAGGTGAAGTCAGTCATATAAGCCAAAGTGAAAAATGGAGGCTTTAAGGTGATTATTACAGATAGGTGACTCAACAGTTCATCGAGTGTTACAGAAAGATGGGATGGGGAACAAAAAAAAAGAAACAACTGGAAAGAATAATATCTTTGAAGATTACTAACAGCCAAAGAACAAACAATAGAATAGACAAGTTCATGTAAGTTTGTGCCATGGAAGCGTATTTAGATGAAGAGTATCACAAAAACCTGTTTAGTCTCTAGGTGTAGAAAAGTAAGAAATTCAGGTAACAAGCCTTAACAAACTGAAGTTCCTCTAAGGCACTCTCAAACAGCTATAACCGAGAATGTAGAAAAGACTTATTTCTTTTCCAGAAGCAACTGTTGCAGCCATGAGTAGCTAGTCCTGCCCATACATATTTTGGAGAGCACAGTATTATTTTTAAAAACACGTCCACTTCTGGAGGAGTAAATTTATTTTAGTAAGTCTGTTTATAACTGTCAACTTCTCTTAAATGTAACAAAAGCTGCAGCTCCATGGTTTTACTGGCATGAGGACACATTTTTCTTGAGGAGAGGATATGGGAAACATTTGTCCAACAATTGCTGTTGGAGTTCCCTGAGCCAAACCCTGCTCTCTTGAACTGCCCTGGAGGACGGTACAGATTGGTGTATTTGCTTAGTCACTAATAGGAGCACAATCCTGAGTAAAGGAGAAAAAGTAAGAATTTGAACACTATAGTTCAGGGGACTGCTGTCCTCAAAGGGAAGGATGGGGTGGGTTGAATACTTGTCCCTCCCCTGTCTTTGACCACAGGCTCTCCTAGGCCAGTGTGAAGGAAAAGCAGGCGCTGTTGCAGGGCTTTTGTCGAGCACACCCTTTCTGTGCTGCAGAGGACAAGCTCTGCCTGCACGTTCCAGAGGCTGGATGGTTCCAGGAACCTGTGTTTGGTGGTGCGCCTCAAAACACAGCTATGCTGCAAACCCCACACTTCTGTTCCTTAGATCTCCTCAGCATCGCCTGACAGGCCGGTAACAGCCCTCTCCCAACCTATGCCATTTTCTCTCTTGCAGGCAGGCCGGGCGCTTCCACAGAGGAACTGCTGCTTTTTTACAGCCTTTTCGAGTTTCTTAAGGGGTTGCAGCAGTGCAGATGGGGATTTTAAATCTCTCCTCTTTTCTTAGGTAACACTGGACGTTTCAAAAAAAAAGCTGCCTTCCCCCAGCTAAAGCTTAGATCTGCATGAATAAAGCGTTTATTCTGCCAGCAAAAAGCAACGGTCATGCTGCGATAACAAATCAAACCCCCCACGCTGGGGGAGGCGATGGCGCACAGACACGAACATCCCGACCACGCAATCAGCTCATTCTGCAAATGTACCCGGGCGCTGCTTTCCCCCCTCCTCCCCATTTTTTTTTCTTCTTTTTTAATAACTCTGGGCACAGGCAGCTGTTTGCATTTTCAAAGCCTGCTCAGAAAGCAGCCAGTTAATTTTAGGTTGCTCGGGCCACCCTGAGCGAGCTGGCTGGGCCACCCCCCCTTCCCGGCTCTACCCTGCAGGGCGGGGGGGTTGGGGGGGCCCCGAGGCGGCTCCTCCCGCCCCCGCCCGGCCGCCCCCGGCCCGGCCCGCCCCGGCGGGGATGGGAAAAAGTTGTTCGCAACTTTTTTTTAACCTCCCCCGGCGCCGGCTCCTCCCCCCTCCCCTTCCGCCCCGGCCACGCTCTAGCCCCGCCCCCTGCGCGGCGATTGGCGGGCGGGCGCCGCGAGGCCCCGCCCCCCAGCGCGTTTGTGAATGGAGCCCGGCGGCGGGGGCGGGGCTCCGCGGCGCGCCCGCGCGTATATGTGTCTTTTTTTTTTTTTTTTTTTTTTTTGTGCCGGCGCGGCGGCGGGCCGGGAGCTGTAGTGCGGACGGCGGCGGGGCTTCGGGCGGAGTAGGAGCCGAACCGGGAGGCGTACGGCTGCCCCGGACGCACAGCCCGCAGCGGCGCCCGTCGGGAGCGCAGCCCAGCCAAGCCGCCGGGGAGGATCGCGCAGTAATTGGATTTTAAAAGTTATTTAAGCCCCGGAGTAAAATACACGGCTCAGCCGGGCGCGGTAATAATCCGTTTAGCCGTAACCTAAACCCCCGGCGCCGGGGCCGCGCAGCCGGGCGGGGAGCAGCACCTCCGCCTCGCCGCCGCGGGACCGTGCGTGGAGCTGGCCAGAGCCGTCGCTGGGCTTCGCGCGCGTCTCCTGTCTCGCCGCCGCCTTCTCCGGCGGGAGCAGCTCCGGAAACTTTCGCCGAGGGAAGAGCCGCCGCGCTGCGAGAGCCGACCCGCCGGAGCCCAGGAAGAAAGTCGCGGAGGTCAGGCGCAGAGCCGCCGCCGCGTCCCTGCCCCGCGGAAGGGGCCCCTCCGCCGCACTCCGGGCGCTGATGCCCCTGGGGCGCCGCGCCGCCCGGCTCTGAAGGACTCCCCGCGGCTCCCCGGGCCCCCAGCCGCCCCAGCGATGCGGGCTGGAGGAGGAGGAGGAGGCGGCGGAGCGGCCGCCGCCAGCTGCCCCTTGCTGGGTCTGGCCGCGCTGCTGGCCGCCCTGCTGGGGACCCCCGCGGGTGTGGCGGCACAGCAGTACCACGGCGAGAAGGGCATCTCGGTGCCGGACCACGGCTTCTGCCAGCCCATCTCCATCCCGCTCTGCACGGATATCGCCTACAACCAAACCATCCTGCCCAACCTGCTGGGCCACACCAACCAGGAGGACGCGGGGCTGGAGGTGCACCAGTTCTACCCGCTGGTCAAGGTGCAGTGCTCGCCCGAGCTCAAGTTCTTCCTCTGCTCCATGTACGCGCCGGTGTGCACCGTGCTGGAGCAGGCCATCCCGCCCTGCCGCTCCCTCTGCGAGCGGGCCCGCCAGGGCTGCGAGGCCCTCATGAACAAGTTTGGCTTCCAGTGGCCAGAGCGGCTCCGCTGCGAGAACTTCCCCGTCCATGGCGCAGGTGAGATCTGTGTGGGGCAGAACACATCGGACGCCCCACCGGGGCCTGGCGGTGCAGCAGGCCGGGGGGCCACTGCCCACCCCACGGCTGGCTATCTTCCCGACTTCCTCACCCCACCGCAGCCCCCCTCCGGCTTCTCCTTCTCCTGCCCCCGGCAGCTCAAAGTGCCCCCTTACTTGGGCTACCGGTTCCTGGGGGAGCGGGACTGCGGGGCCCCCTGTGAGCCAGCCCGGCCCAACGGGCTCATGTACTTCAAGGAGGCAGAGGTGCGATTTGCCCGGCTGTGGGTGGGCGTGTGGTCTGTGCTCTGCTGCGCCTCCACCCTCTTCACCGTGCTCACCTACCTGGTGGACATGCGCCGTTTCAGCTACCCAGAGCGGCCCATCATCTTCCTCTCAGGCTGCTACTTCATGGTAGCAGTGGCCTACGCAGCAGGTTTCTTGCTGGAGGAGCGGGTGGTGTGTCTGGAGCGCTTCTCCGAGGACGGCTACCGCACTGTGGCCCAAGGCACCAAGAAAGAAGGCTGCACCATCCTCTTCATGATCCTCTACTTCTTCGGCATGGCCAGCTCCATCTGGTGGGTCATCCTCTCCCTCACCTGGTTCCTGGCTGCTGGCATGAAGTGGGGCCATGAGGCCATCGAGGCCAACTCCCAGTATTTCCACCTGGCTGCCTGGGCTGTTCCTGCTGTCAAAACCATCACCATCTTGGCCATGGGGCAGGTGGATGGGGATGTACTCAGTGGGGTATGTTACGTAGGTATCTACAGTGTGGACTCGCTGCGGGGCTTTGTGCTGGCACCCTTGTTTGTGTACCTCTTCATTGGCACTTCCTTCTTGCTTGCTGGCTTCGTGTCCTTGTTTCGCATCCGCACCATCATGAAGCATGATGGCACCAAGACGGAGAAACTGGAGAAGCTGATGGTGCGCATTGGTGTCTTCAGTGTCCTCTACACGGTGCCTGCCACCATTGTCCTGGCGTGCTACTTCTATGAGCAGGCCTTCCGTGGCACCTGGGAGAAGACGTGGCTCCTCCAGACCTGCAAAACCTATGCCGTGCCCTGTCCCAGTCACTTTGCCCCTATGAGCCCGGACTTCACGGTCTTCATGATCAAGTACCTCATGACCATGATTGTTGGTATCACAACTGGCTTCTGGATCTGGTCTGGCAAAACCCTTCAGTCCTGGCGACGCTTCTACCACAGACTCAGCACCGGCAGCAAAGGCGAGACGGCAGTATGAGACCCCCGTGTCCCCTCTGGCGCGCACACACACACACGCATGCATGCACACACACAGAGGAGAGGGGTACTCGGCAGAAGAGGAAGGCAATGGCTCCCTGAAGAGGGAGGAAGGGAGGCTTTTCCAAACTTTTTCTTCCTTCCAGAGGGTTTGAAAACAAAAAAAATAATTAATCTTTGCATAAAGGATCGGATGGACTCTGTCCAGTGGTGCTTATGCCCAGATAAGTGGAAAAGCACAGAAAAAGAGGCCACTGGCAGGATGGGAGAATCCTTCACCTGCAAGAAGTCCCCCCCTTCTCTCTCCCACTACTCCTGTGCAGGAAAAAAAACACAACCCAACTAAAACCATCCTGCCTTGCTTTGGCCGAGAGGAAGGGGAAGCCAGATCTGTTGAGCTGCGCCTGCCGAGAAGCAGCCAAACCCTCTCCGAATTGCTGGGGTCGAACTGCAGTGCAGGCCCGGTAACTCCTGAGCCTGGGCTTACGGCCGGCTCCTTCCAGCTCAGCGGAGCAACCACGTGAGTAACTGCACGGCCAGCGGCAGCCCGGGTCGTCTGCTGGTGAGATGCCTCTGTTCTGTCAACTCACAAGTTCCTTTTTACCTCAGTGATACCTGTTTTAATTGTTTTAAAGTGAAAATTCGGTCCTCGGTCTGTTGTTCTTGCTGCTGTGGGGAAGGAGGGGGTTGCTATTCCACACCCTGAAAAGAAATGACTTGTTGCTTTTCAGCAGAAGGCTTTTCCCCCTTGCCTTTGTTCTAGGAGACAAAGGGGGAAACAAAAGTGTTTTCTATGTAGAAAGGCATAAGCATGGGATCGGTTTTTATGGGCAAACTGACAAAAAGAAGTCGTTGAGGTTCACCCTTGGATGTGAGGAGCTCGCAGAAATAAACATTCCTTTTATGAAAAAAGGAGGAGGCAGGATGTTTTTCTGCCGTTCAATATGGGTCGCTTTTCTAAGCTGAAGGAAACGCAAGACTTAGAGGGCATGAAGAACATAACAAAGAACACCTGCCAAAACAAGAGCCATTAAAATACGTAATGTAAAGATACGATTTTTTTCTTTCCTTCCCCTAAACCTGCTTTCTCTCCTGCTTTGCAGTGAGCTCGCTGCAGGTAAAGTCAATACACGGCCGGCTTCTGGGGACAGGAGGAATCCTTTTGGCTCCTGGTGGACCCTTTGCCTGCTCCTCGGGTTCCCTGCCCTGCATGGCAATGACTCCTGGTGCAGCAGGGAGTTGGGGTTGGGGTGTAAAAGCAAGCAGGTACCGCAAGTGAGGAGCCTTCTCATTTCAGCTAACATACAGCTGGTTAAGTTTCCAGTGATCATGTCTTGGAAGGAAAGACGTTCAAAAATTAATCATCGAATGCATCGTTTTCTTTTTGAAATGTGACAGATTTTTCTATTCTGAAATTTTTATGTTGACTTGTTCATATTTTATTTTTTGCATACTACTTTACTTTTATATTCACTGAAGGGTTGTTTTTATAAGTATATGTGTGTGTGTATATTCTTGCCTAAGGACAAAATAGGAAATTCTGGATTTTTAGCAAGTCTCCATGCTATAGCTGCTCTTCATATTTTGGGAGGGAAAAGTGTTTGGAATGAAACTAAAAAAGAAAAAACCTGTTCGGGATGAGGGGGCAGACTGCTGCTGTCTGAGGGCGAACCAGTAGTCGGGGCATGAGGAATGAGCCCATCAGCCAAATCCTTCAGAAGATCTGATTTTAGACTTGTAGGGCTTGGGTTTTTGTCTTTTATAATGTGCACGTGGAAGAAAAACAAAAACGTGTAAGACAAGTGCAGTATGTATATTTTGTAAATCTCGGTTTTGTAAGAAAAATATGTATTTATGTTTTTACTTGATTTTTTTTTTGAAGGTCTGTATGAGGCCCTGCTTCATCCCATGTACAGATCACTAAATAAATAATTTTTAATACAAAGGCTCCAGTGAAGTTCTTTCAGTTTTTGAACACTCAGCAGGTTATAGAAAGGGGGGGGGCAAGCTCTGTGAGTGGCGTCTTCCCTCCCGCTTTGTTGTGGGAGATGCAAGAGACTTTAGGGTGAATGTACTGACCAGAAACTCAGCTGTGACTTGAAACTGGCCTTCCTGAGTTGGCCACTCACACTAGGAGGTCACATTTTGAGACCGTTTCAAATGTTTGCCCTCACTTGAGGCACTTGCATCCTAGCCAAGTTTTCTTCCAGGCTCTGCCTCTTGCTGAGGGCAAGCTGATAAACCAGTTTCCTTATCTAGAAAATAAGGATAATGCCCTCTTCCCCTTCCAAAGGGACTTTATACTGAGAACTGGTGGGTGCTACAAGTGCTGTAAATTCAATCCTTGCTTTGATGGGTGGAGTGTTTTAGGGAAACACTAAAGACTAAGTCCTTTTCAATAGCTTTCGAAGGGCAGTGTTTTGAACTAGCTTTTTTTTTTCCCCCAGCACCTTTGCTATCTACAGTTTTGTTCAGGTGAATTTTAATTTAATCTTAATAGCTAGCCTGAAGCCTACATTCTTTCTTATCACAGTCATCTGAAAGCTGATAGCTTCAATGGAATGGTCTATTTTATTTCATTTTTTAAACTGAAATAAATGTTTAGATCTCAAGCTGTGTTGCTACAATCATGGACAGTGCCCCGGCAAACAGAATTTTACACCTGTGAAATGATAGTTTCCAGCTTTTCTCTCACAATGATTTCAGCCTATTTATTGGGTTCATCACCCTTCCTTTGCCTTAAACTATGGCTATGCTAAAATTTAAGTTACAGAACAGAGATCTAAGATGCCTTAGCTGGATGCCACCATGGTAGATGTGGTTGCACTGCAATATTGTTTCATTTACTGAGCACAGTGTGCGATAGTTGCAATTTCTCTCAGGGCACTGTTTTACTTGGACACTGTGCTCTCAAACATAACCTTTTACATTTACAGAGTATGAATTTCTGATCTAAAGTTCTTTTCAGAGCTAGCCCCATTCACACTGCCTCTCTAGAAAAGTCACATCTTTTATTTGAAAACACCTCTAGCTGCTCCCCAGAATCGCTCACTTGTCATGTTTCCTTTTTGAAAAGGCCTTTGCTTCCCTGCAAGTCAGGCTGCTTCAAACTGCTCCATGACATGAGCTTGCTGATCACTGCTGGGGGGGGGGGTCGTTCATTCCACTCACTTTGGAAACCTGAACCTTTCTATAAACATTTCCTCCCATTAATCCATCAGTGCCGGTCGGAGCGATGGAATGGCTGAAACGGCTCGCGCGCTGAAGGACTGGGAAGGGGCAGGAGCAGTGGTGTGACTGACACCCCTGTGCTGTGCAGCCACAGCTGCGTCGCTAAACATATAATTAATTCTTAATACATCATGGACAGCTAAGCCCGCAATTCATGCGGGCGGCCTGTCCCCCTGTCTTCTCTCCACTCGCTACCCATCCTCACTGGCTGGATGAGAATGATCACTACTTTTTTGTCCATATGTGGAAAAACTTAAAATAGGCTTTTTTTTTTTTTAGTTCATGAGACTTTCATATCTAAAAGGAAATGTCTCTGTTTCTACCAGAAACCACTAAAGCTGAATACTTTTATTTCAGCATTTCCTATTAGGTACTGCTGGATTTAAAGTCACTTAGGAGAAACTATCCAAATCCTGGGATTTAAGCTGATTTTTAAAATTTGAGATTGTAGGTGAAATTTGATGCTGGTGTAAAGTAGAAGCAACTGCTATTGACTTTTAAGCAGATGTGACTCACATCAAGACTGAATTTGCTCACAGTGGAAACAATTTGGAGAATTTCAAGTAGTGATAGCATCTGGCCTTCTGGAATAAAAATCTCTATCACCATTCTGATAACAAAGTAGCAGTTACTTTCATAATGGAGTACAATTTAAAAAATCTCTTTGTGAAGCTGTCTCAAAAAGGAGGAAAAATAAGCCTTTACTAACCTTTGCTAATCACTGCAAAACTATTTTTCTGTGACTAATGTTTAAGTCCACTTTCAGTTAACATTTTTTTTAAGTTTAAGAAAAGTTTCCTATCCTTCACCTTTCGCTCACAAGACCTTGGCAAGTAATAGTTATAATTGATCAATATCCCTGTAAGTTTACACCATATACTACATTTTCATGAAAATATATAAACACTGGTTCTTAAATTTCAGAGGCGTTTGTGTTACTTTCTAGAAGAAAGTAGTATTATTTCAGGCAAGTTAAACAGCAAGCTTTAACAGTTCTAGAGTTCATGAATAGAAGCAGCAAATGAATGTTTGTCTCTGCAGAAAAAAGTGCTTTTATAATATGTCAGTGTTTGTTTGGGTTTATTTTTAGTGGAATACCCACACCAGCGATTGAATGTTTTTGTCTAAGTACTTCACCCACAACCAATAGCTTTGCATGCAAGTAAAAAAACCACACATCTCTGTTCACCAACTGGCAACAGTAAACATTATTTATAATTTCACATGGGTTTAGAAACCAAATTACTACCTCGTGTCTTAGTCGTCTTTTTTTCTGCATCTCATTCTTTCTTCCTTCTAAACCTTGCAGGTTCTTTGTATACACCCTGCTCTCTATCCTTGCATTCTACTCCTGTTATTTTTTAAAACCATGAATCCAGCTGAAAGAAATTTAGTCTGTTGCTTGGAGAGGAAAAGATGACTCTGAATCTTTCAGCACTATGACTGTTCATTGAGATAGACTATTGCCAAGCCTGTTCTATATAAACCAGGATAATTGTTTCATGCCAACATGAGCGTGTGGTTTTGGCAGCTACAACACTGCACAGGATAATATAGGATTGGGAGAATAAATACAGTGCATGGCAAGTTCCCAAATGCCCCACTTAGAACCAACACATTTTGACTAAAATGATGCCCAAACCATAAAACTAAAATACATACATCAGAGTATAATGCTGCTCAGACAACCAGTTTGCGCCACAGGAGGACAGGAGGGTTTTGACACTGTTTAAACCCGAAGTCCAAGGTTGCCTGGTTTGTGTGGCTGAGTGTTGCTTGTCTCTAAACCAGATCAGTGTAAGTAAGGCACAGCACTTTCTCCTAATCCAGGTAAAGACTGGGCTCAAGCACAGCGTTACCACGGCTGCAGCCAAATAGGATTCAACTGAATGATGTACAGTGAGAACAGACGGGCCCAAACAGGGTCATGAGCGTGTACTCCTCTACATCGCTTGGTCCCCTCTGTATGGCCAGCCTAACCATGGCAGGAAACTATGGGACTGGGACAAATGAGGATATGGATGAAAGCAGGAATAAGCAGGGCCTAGAGCACATTTTTAAATAACAATTGTAAATTGCGGGGGATCAATTATCCATATTAGTCAGGAAATCCTGCTAGCAACAACTTGTTCATTTTGGCTGCCCCAGCTGTGTCACAACTTGGGTTGGTTATATACAGCCCTTTGCTTAAGCATGTTACTCTTACAAATACAGATTGAAAATCTGTGTGTGCTGCCCAGATGAGTAGTCTATATGAGTAGGCCTTGGCTGCACGGGTCTTGGAAATTAACCCCATCATGTGGCCACCAAGGTAGCCATGAACCTTATTATTAACACCAGGTTCCCAAAGGCCAGGATGACAACTAGAAAGAAAAAAAAGGAAAAAAAAAAGAGAGACTCAGTTCCCCCCTACTTCCAGCTTTACTGGAGGTATTGGCAATTCTAGCATTGTTCTCAAATCAATCTGCAGGAAAGCAATGCTGTTCTCAGGCTAGGCAAGGAGTAAGATTATTCCCACCGTGCTGTCCTTTTCCTCAGGCTAACATAGAGAGGGGCTTCAGAAAAAGCTTGTAGTGAAAGGGGAATTCTGACATGAGTTGTAGCAGAAGAGAAATATGTTATCTGTCTCAGATGGACACAAAAGGCTGTACCAGCAAATAGGCACTAACCTAGGATTTGGAAGACAAGTGCTTGATTACCTGCACTGTCACAGATGGTGGACAGATTACTTACAGCCAGACTTTCAGCAGTATTCAGGCAGCTAAAGATGCAGGCAAGTACATGGAAAACACTTTTCAGAAGTGCTTAAATTACCAGGTGCATGTCTTGGTAATTGACTGGAAAAATCTCATCTCTGTCTCTAATTCTTTGTCTATAAAATTGGAACAGTAGCATTTCCCTATATTATAGGAGTGTTGTGAGAATAAATACTCTTAAAACCAGAAGAAATGAAATACAGTGACAATAGGGTTTATATGAATACCTTTGTCAGATCTTTGTCCTGTAGTCCAATGTTTGCAAGTAGGTTCCATTCTAGAGAACACCAAATCAAGACTACCAGCTAGAATAAATTACTTGAATGTTTTCCAATATCTTACCTAAAACTAGGCAGGCTGAGCATATTCTTTCACAGAGCTTCCATTCTACTCAGGGCTCATAAATATAAGGTGTGAGAGTGTATAAAGACACAAGCTAGGTAATTAGAAAATTACACTGAACTGCGTACACATGAAAATCAACATCTGTTTACTACAGTCAAAGAAAATGGACTTGTATTATCCTGGTGCTTACAGAGATAAGGATTTGGGCCCATCTGTGCTGGTGCTATAGTGTGCTTAGCTCTTCCAGTACTCCTCAATCACTCATTTCCTATACGCTATAAACACAGTTATTATCAACAGACTCCATTCCACCTCTGCTGTCCCTCTCTAAATCATTACAGTTCACCCCAGCTTGCTGCAAGCAGGATCTAAATCATAGTAAGCAGTAGGCCTAAAGCAGAGTTGTCCAAGGTTTTGTCCAAGCCCCTAGAAGTGGGAACCCACCTTCCTGCCACGTTTGCACTTCGTCGCTTAGTTCCTCAACAGTTTTTTCTGTTACCATGACCTCCAACATTTTTCTCTTTACTAAAGATGGCCAAGTAGAAGGATTAGTTGGCTGTTTGGACGTTTTCCTGCCTTAACAACAGGGAACAGCATGAGGCTACTATACTTCTTTCACTGATGAAATACAGAGGCATCTAATCTGACTGGGGTAAACGTTTGTGTGTTGCCCTGGTGCCAGCCTTTCCTGTGGGAGACTTTTGCACCCATTCACCTTCATCATGCATCAGGTTTTTGTTGCTAAATAAAGTAAACCAACAAACCAAAAAGGATTCCTGAATACATCAAAGCATGCTGTAAGTTATAAATCCTCCCTCAAACAAACAAAAACATAACTTAAGAGTTTTTATGGAAGACAGTCAAAGGGAGCTACTTCCAGAAATATTTACCTAAAGCACAAATCAGATCAGTTGCCTGACATGGCTTCCTTCCACAAATTTTCCATGCAGGGGGGGTGCGTATATGAGTGCGCGCATGTGTGTGCACATGTAGCATGAGTGCATGCTAGTGTAACAGCTATGAGTTACAACTATAGGTAAATCTCTCATCAAAAACCTAGTGAAGAGAGAAAATCAAAAGGCCCTTGCCCAGTGCAGCTGTCTGCTAATTAAACACTGGTGTTAATTGCAATAGTGTGCTTGGACCCCATTCCCCATGTTTGTTGTGGTGCCTGCGTGAGCTCTGGATCGCTCAGAACTTTCATATTCTCACAGAAAATGAGACCATCTATAAAAGGAATGAAAGGCTGTGATATGTATATATATCTATAGGGCTATTTTTAAAGAAAAAAAGATTTTTTGTGTGAACTAGTTCAAAGCAAGCTTTGATTATCTAAAGCAAAAGTCATTCTTTAGAAAGAGTAAAAAAAACTAAATGTAAAGATGGAATCTTTTTTATTTAATCCAGGATGAAAAGAACATTTCTTACTTGTAATGCTCTTGCCTCTCGATTTTTTATTTATTTATTTTGTCAATTAACGGCAAAATGTAAAAGTTTCAGGCAGCAATTCCCGTCCTTACTTTACGAGATGTGCAAAGCAGCATTCCATTAGGGCCAACAGCCAGTAAAAGGGATGTCATTTGACACCCTTACACAACTATGCATACCAGGCTGGAACCGAGCGGGATTATGCGAGTGGATAGAAAGCCCTTCTAGAGACAGGATTTACTCATACTGTTTTTCTTTACACGTTCTGCTCTCTGAAGACAGTAAATCAGCTATTGGATTTACAGAAACAACTCTCATGACGGCTAAAGAATTCAGGCACAAAGTAGATGAAGGGAAAAATCTGGTCTCTCTAAAGCAGCTCTCAGCGACCGCGGGAAGAAACTGAACTGCATCCCTGTCCAAAGGGGCTAAACAGTGCCTGTGCCTGCACCATATTCCTCTTCTAAGCCAGGGGCAGGAGGTGGGCTGGGTTTCCAGAGCCCACGCCAAATCCCACAGCAACTTTCTGTTTTTATGGTAGGCTAAACTAAAGTCCTGGATCTGAATGCTATAAGATTTAAAAGACGGTACTTCACAGTTACTGTGAGACAGAAACTGTCTTTTCTGGTAAGAAATCCCCTGTCTGCAAAGATGAATTAATCGGTGGATAGTTTTGCTTTGTTATGAAGGCACAGAGCTTTGTATCATGGCCCACAGACAGGGATCTTGTTTTCTGTCTTTGAGATTCCTTAAGGTGTTTGCTGTTTGTGTAATAGAGTCAACATTAACTAACAGAACTTAGATTTTTACTCCATGTCTCTCATTTTCCTCAAGATCTTACTGCACTGAATTCTGAATCAAATCTTAATCAAAACCTCTCAACACAAGAACTGAAAATAAATATTTCTCAGAAAACAATCTCAAGAGAGTCAGCAATTTCACTTAAATGACTCTTCCGTTTTGCTATCGATTTTCATTAAAACTAGCTTTGTTAATAAAGTGTCCTTTGGTCAGCATTTCACCACTGCCCTCAGACTTTATACATTACTTGAACACAGACATTGAAGGTGTAGTAAAAGGTTACATGCATAAAAATAGGCCTGTGAAGGACTGCGTCATGATAACCGTTATTTGCACAAGCTCCACCTCTCAGCGTCATCCCTGGCTGCATCTTATTTAGCTGGTAAAGTTCTTTGTACCAATACCAGCCTATTTTATTTGTTCTTAAATGTAATTCTGCACAGACAATGACATTTTTATTAGTAAATGAGAAGCAGTGTGTGCCAGCAGACAGGGCACCAGACTAGGGGTCAGGAGACTGTCATACTTTTCCCAAACTTGCCCATGGTCTGCAAATTCTTCCAATCATCCTTACCTCCATTTCTTTTTCGTCCCTTCTCTAAATAGGATCATGCTCTTTGGGACAAAAAAATGTCTCTATTGTCCCCATGTATGTGTTGGTACTGTTCCCATCTTGCTAGAGCCCTGATCTTGATGGGGGCCTCTCAAGATTCGGCACAATGCAAGAGGTTCCAATTAAAAATAATTGATCATTAAGAGGCAGAGAATGGTAAAGAGTGAGCTGGTGCTTTACTTTCTATGGGGAAATAGTCAAACACTAGTGGCAAAGCAGAGACATGTGTGATGACACCGAATCTTCCCAAAGAAATGAAAGTGGGAAATGTCACTCATCACCTTTTGGGCTTTTGTGTAACATGCGTAAGGAATGTTCCCTTCTCTGAAGAGTCTCTGTGGACTCTTCAGATGATGGGATTTACTGTCACATGCCCTCTTCTGCTTGTCTTTTTTTGGTTGTTGTACAAAGTGTTGCCATGTGGGGTCTGTGTGATAGCACATACTGCAAAATAACTCCAGCTGAGTGGAATTGGTGCTGGCCAGTCGAATTGTTTGTTGGCTGACTATTCGCTAAAAATGAAAACCAGACACTGAGGAAACTATCTTGTTCATAAAAGGAAAATATTTATCTGCAATGAAAAAAAAAACACAAACCCAAACCAAAATAACTGGCTGGATATTTCATTAAATCATCATTAGTGAAGTGATTAAATAATTGAGCAGCAGAGTAAGGAAGAAGCCCACTACTTCCCCACACACCTCCAAAATATGGATTTGAATCAAGCACAACAATTTTCCACTTCACTCTGAACTGCTTCAATTGAAGAAGAAAACAAAGGGGAAATGTCTGAATGTTTTGTTTAAATGCTTCCTAAATGAAGCAACTCCAAGTTTGAATTGGAAATGCACCCAAAATGAGTGAAAAACATTAAGCAACCTTATGAAGCTCAGCTGGAGTTAAGGGGTAGAGGGGATGAACCAAGGCTAAGACAGACACGTGATGGCAGGTAGCTCGGCTTTGGAACCACGGGGAATTTGAGAGAGACACACGAGTTGGTTTTGCCTGCATCTTGCCCCATATCATTGAGAAAGTCTAATCCACTTCACCTGCACCACGTAGACCTGGTAATAAGGGACATAAGGCAGCAAATGGAACATTTTGCTTAATGAGATTAGAAATGGCACACAGGGAAAAGCATTTGTGGAGACCTGAGAAAGAAGAGAGCAATAAAAATAACTGAAACTGAGACACAAGAGGTGTACGGGCACAGTTACAGCTACATGGACACTTGCTTTGCTTGGGTTTCAGGCTGTCCAGAGAGAAAACTATTCCAGTGCAAAGCCATGCTTCTGTGCCTGCTCAGCCCCATGCTCATGCTAACTGGCCCTGCCTGCTGGCTAATGCGATGGGCTGGCTTGTAGCCAGCCACCCCAGAGCCCCACGCAAGGCAAACACGTGACTGCCTGGCCCCATCTAGGCGGGTGTTACTCTGGGATTCCTCATGCTGCCTTTTTAACAGGACTGCCCTCCAAACATAGCAAAGTACTGCCTCTGTCACCCGATAATTGTGGTGAAGTGTTCAGGCTGCGAAGGAGCACTTAGTCTTACATAGCTGCAGTAGCATCTCCAGGGCAAACTAATTGCTGACTGCAAAATGCTGTGATCAATGTGAATGCTCACCAAACGATATTCCTCCTGTAAATTTTCAAAAGTAAGAAGTTTACTGACAAAGAAATTCATGAAGGTTGCCAGGAGCATAGAGTGCCTTTCTGGAATGTCAGTCCTAGCTATTCCCTTGGAAACCAGTAAATAAAGAGTTAAGGTATGAGCAAACACAACCTTAACTGTGCTGTTTGAGCCATGCCCCAATATGGCCATAACACACAGAGCCTGTGCTATCTCAAAGGCAGAGTGCAAACATTTGGGGAATAGGGCACATGACCACAGGACAGAGTCTAAAGCCTTCTTTCTGTGAGGGAAAACTGGTCTGTACCAAAGCCGTAGGGACTCGGGGCAGGGGGAATGCTAACATCAACCTCACCTGAGAGGCAGCTGGTTTCTTCCTCAGGACTAACACGCACTTTACAACCCTGGCCCTCACAGGCCGCTACAGGACTCCTTGCTCCACCCTCCAGCACTGAGCCCACAGACCATCCTGCCGGCATCCTTTGCGCACTTCTGCTAATTCCCCTGGGGAGGAAGAGCTCTAGGCACTGTTATTACCACAATTTACACAGTCAACACCAAAAGGAGACACACTGCTGAACCACACATGTGAACAGAGGAGGCAGGGAAAGGGGCAAGCCACCTTCCAGAAGGACAACTCTTTCTCATGTCAAAGCCCAGCAGTTTTCTTGTGTCACAGCCACAAAGCAGCCAAGTGCTCCAGCTCTGCCAACTGGAGCAGGGAAGCTCCCACAGTTGACCTGCATGATCCCCAGCAGTACAGCCAACCCCAGCATAGGGAAGGTTATTCAGGCCCTGATTTTCAAAAGGCTCATGGCTCACCACATTTGCCAAGACAGAAAGGTATAAGATGCTAACAGACAACTTCGCTGCTGTGTCAGTTCAGGCTTTCTTTTGGCAGGGGGTAGGACAGCAGAGAGAGTGCCATCTCTGCTATGGCACAAACACCGCACCAAAATGTGTGGCCAAAGAGAACCCCGCTCAAACATTCTTTACCATGGCAGGGGTATACTCAGAAGTGTTGCGCTGTCCTTCTTCTCTGTTTATTTCTCATTCTCTGCTCCCTAGGAAACTGAGAATCACATTACCGTCGTGTCTCCCTCCTTTTTGTCCTACTTGGAATGCTGAGTAGCTAGCACCCGTTATTCTGTGACAATGTCCCATCTTACTGACACGTCTTGAATATGTACATTTTTATACTGCTTTAATAGTGCTATTTTAAACTTTAAAGCCTGTCGCTTGTCCTCATGAAAGTCAGATAGAAAATAATGCTATTCTCATATTTTTCTGGTCTTTCCATCCAAAGCAGCAGTCCCCAGAGCAAGCCTCTGCCCTCCTGTTGGTACGAATTTCTGTAGCCAGTTTGCACAGTACTGTCCTGCGACTACAACTGAAGGGCAAATCCTAGTGCTACAATTACAGCACATCTGCAACATGTGAGGGCTTGCTCTGTGATCACTTACAAACCCTTGATTTGTAGTTTTGGCTGAGCAATGAATGCAGTACCAAATGAGAAATAAATACAGAAGTCAAAGACTACAAAGCTAAAAACTGTAATTATTCCCACCTTTGTATGGACACAGGTATGTACTCCTAGCAGTACATTAGTATGAGATCAAGAGGTGGACCACAAAACTGAGTCTTGAAACCAAACCTCCTCCAGTCCCTGAGGCCCAGACTCCAGTCACTGAATACGGGCACATTCCTACAGTTTGGGTTTTCCCAAAACGTCTCATAAGGAAGAGACTTTTTATTACCATCTACACAGAGCCAGAACACAGAAGATGTCCTGCAGCAAGCTGACAACAGCATCCTTATATTCCTCAGAAATACTCTCCTGACTCAGGGGTGAGGTTGCAGGGCTGCAGACCCCATGCTCAGACCTGAACGCTCTCAAGCCTTGATCCCAACCCCTTGGTGCAAAAATCATCCGATTGGCTCAGAAAATCAGGCTAAGGCCTGTTCTGCTTGACACAGAAATGCCCTGTGGCAGACCTGGCTAGTGATAACCAACATAACCTGGCCACATTTCATGTGCAGGGAAAAAAAGGCTAGTGAGGACTGCACGGTGTTGAGTCCTGGAGCTGTCTTGTCCTCTTTAGTGATAAGCACCACATTTTCATCAGAGCATTTGTCACCAGCAAATTAAGAGTTAACCGGGAGGGTGGACTGAAGAGCATGTATCTTATTTGTCTCATCCTGTAGTTAAAAAAATCCTCCTAGATTCAGGTGTAAATGTCCCTTTTCTTGACCTACAAGGTATTTGCCATAGTGTCTGTCTCTAGGGTTAAAAATCTCCCTGGCAATAAGCGCTTTTGTAAACACTCCCACTTTATCTGCAGAGAGTGAGAATCCCAGCAGTACTGGAAACAGATATAAATGGAAACTGTTAAAAAAATTAATAAAAAAAAATAATCATACCGCATATGCTAAGAGTAGCAGTGATTTCTGGCAAGAATTAATTAAACCAGATGAAACACTTCTGATACGATTTGTGCTATCAGATCATTTAATTAGTTCTGGCTTTTAGTTCATCGTAACAAGCTTCTGTGAGGGTGAAGAAGAAATAATTGTTTATTCAAATGGCAATAATTTGGGTTTCTTTAATTGACTCCTAGTGTGAAAGCATTGATTCCTGCTGTTTTCTTAAATGCTGGGTGGAAAAATTCCAGCACAGTCTCCAATTCCGGAGGCTACTGCGTCCATTCCTCACTACAGCCTCCCATCTGTGATCTAGCCCGCTTCAGCCTTATCGCTTCTCCTGGCTTGTCTGTACACTGCCGAGTGTCGAGACAGGGCTTAGCCTTTCTCCAATGCTAGTGGGCTTATGAAGTATTCCTATGCGAAGCTGATGATGTGCTTATAAATAATATTGATGGGACTGAAATACATTTGCTTTCTAGCAGGCTGGATATTCTGGAAAGGAAATGTTTTATAAAGAAAAAAAAAATTCAGACACTGAAAGAGTGTCTAAAAGGGAAGAGGTTTTAGCTAATACAAATCTTTCTTAAAAAAAAAAAAAGTATTTTTTTCTATAACTAAACTTAATTCACCAGTCTTTGCCCAAGGACAGGGGAGGAAATTGATTTTGCTTCACTATCAGGATACAACGAAGAAATGTCACTGAGCCTACAAAGACACATGCTAGCAGTTTTAAAAGTAGGGCTGGTAACTCCTGTTTCTGCTGATTGCTAATTTGTTGGGTGCCAGTCAGTAAAAAGGTCATATAATTCCTGCTGGGTAAAAGGTGATACAGGACTAAGGCATGCAAAGGAAAAAAAAAAAAAAAAAGGCTTTTCTGCAGTTTGAAACTCCATGGAAGCATATTGCAGATTTATGCCTAACCCGATGCTGAATTATGGGTCACTGCTGTAAAACCAGAATTCCTTACATTACTTAATCTAACGAGGTCCATGAGAGAAGAAAAAGGCCCCAGTTTGTAAGATCTAAGGGGCTGAGACCTTATCTGCACACTTTCCTGTAAAGCTCCAGGTGCACTGTGAGATCTATATCATCAGTTCCATGCGAAAAAACTATGTTGTTTAAAACAAAACAATCAAAGGCTGAAAAGCGAAGCTCTCAAATATCACGAAAGAGCAAAGCAAAGGTTGCCTAATGTAACCTTCCTTCTGCCTCCGGGTTTATGGTATAATACACTGTTTCAGTCTCTGACCAGGTACTGCCCCCACATTCATTTTTTTGGCAAGAGCCCCGGCTTCACTCCAGGCACAGGACTGACAGTGCTCTGCATACAAAGCAGCTCCTCCATATTCTTTTTAATCTTGGTTCTTCGGTGCGGGGCTCCGGCTTCATCTACTAGAAACTGTCGCAACACTGCATGAACAATGATACTTTTTCATTCTACGCTGTTTTTTCTTTGCTGTTCAGCCCCATAGCCCCAGATGCTTTGCACTAATTAACACGTTTATTCCCAAAACATCCCTGTGAGGTGAGGAAATATTATCCCTAATTTAGAGAGTAAGATTGAGTTACTTTCTACAGAAAAGTAGAAAAGGGGCAGGAAAAGCGACCAGATCTCTGGAGTCCCAATCAACCACCTAAATCATCATTTTTACAACAGGCCTCTGGCCTTTATTCACACCACACAACTTCTGCTAGAGGTTAGGCAGCAGTGCCAGAGACATAGCCCCATTCACTGACATAACATAAATCTATTGCCGTGACTCCAGACCAATATATTATATGACCCTGCTCTAGGTTTACTTAGAGTGAAATTCAGCCCTGTGCAGAGGGCCAGCATTTACATCCTTTCTCAAAGGTTTGCGTATGCAGTTGTGTATACGCCTCACGCTTACCCTCTGATCTTTTTTTTGGAAAGAAAAAAGTTATGCTGTTTATCCTCTAGACACTGTGATCACATAATTAGAGGCACATGTGTACAGACTATGATTAGAAGGGGCAGAGTAAAGATTACACTGGCTTCTTGAAAGCACTTTGATAATCTAAAAAGTAGGAAATTAAATAACAACGCAAACTCTACAGTAAAAGTCATTTTACCCAATGAAATAAGGAACAAAATAATCTCTACCTTTCAGTCATCATCTATATAGCAAGAGTGTGTTCTGTACACTTGAACACCTTCAACCTGCAAATCAAGAACCTTTTATCTTATTTATATGTATGTCTTGCTATGTGAAAGGAAAGGCCTCAGATTTCTTCATGGAGGTACCTGCTCAGTTATGTGAAGGACTGGACTTGAAATGGCATACTGGTCTCATTCCTTCTGCACTTTGCCAAGTTTACATATTTTCAGCTATCCATCTGCATGGCCAGCGGAAGCTTGTGAAAACCCCTAGCAGAGGAAGTTCCCTGTCCCTTTATATCTGCAGGTGATTCCCAAAACTCCTTTGTTCCCGAGTTCATGGCAAACCAGCGTGCAAATAAAAAATGTTTGCCAAAATCATACCTAAACCAAAGCAAGGCTGTTTTTCATTGAAGCACTGACACCTACCAATTACCCAGCTGAAGTCACATTTTCATTGCCTGCTTTGAGACCCATTTATCAGTCAAAAGGTCAAGATTATCAGCACAGCAGAGAGAGTGTAGCTCCTCACACGCATCTACGCACATGCACTTCCCTGGTCTTTTGAAACATTCTGGGAAGGGGAAAGCAACAACAGCCCCCACACTAGGCCTCTAAAATATATTTACCAAATCAGACATTTAATGTTCAAAACAGGTTGTTTTTACAGTTCTAGTACCTGCCATGGGCTTCTTTTTCACTGACTGGGTGTTAATAACTTTAAATAAATCTAACTACCAGTTACAAGTGACTGAAGAAAACAGACCTACCATATTCAGAATGCCATTCTTTGCTGCTGTCATTTCTAATTTCAGCTTTTGAATTTCTTCCTTTAAAATATATTTTGTGCTTAAAAACATACAAAGGCTTTTCAGAGTGGCTTTTAGCCACGCAGCTACTAAGCACCTCTCATACATTAAGGATTTATCTTTGTAAGAGCGTTCTGGCTGAAGGGAGAATTTCAGCTTTGCAAGTTGTGCAGCTACTGTACCCTTTTGGTCCCATAGCTGTGCCTGTATGATGTTACCGCATTCCAGTCCCATGCGTGTATTACTGTGGTATCTGGGGGAGCCAGGATGCTCCTGGCTGCAGCAGTGTTGGTACAGGGAGGAAAGGCTGCACCCCAAGCAAAGACCCTGCAGCTGGACTGAAATGGTGAATTGGACACTTGGAATTCAAGACAGAAGAAGCTCTGGGCACCTCCTCTGTGTGGGCAAAACTGAGTTTTGCTACGCTAGCATAAGAGGCTAGCGCCAGCCCAGTGCTGGGCTCACAAAGCACCTAGAAATGATCACAGAAAACAATCTCAGAAAGTCTATTAATACAAAGCCCCAGTGCTGGCTCAGGAGCCCACTGAACTAATTGCTAGAGGTGCAGAGTGAATTTTGGAGAAGACTCCCCTTAGGTTTGCCCTGCTTTTACTGCTCTTCCCTGGCATCTTTTATTAGTCAGTGTTGGAGACTGATTATGGACTTAGGCGTGTACTTCCTTCATTCAAATTGCTGATGCTCTGCTCTCCCCCGCTACGTTATGTCAGGGCATTTCAGCCACTGGGAAAGGCTAGGGCAGAGATGGGAATAAAAGCCGGGGACTGAGCCTTGCCGAGATGAGGGGGCAACAACAGCCACGCGCTACCCTGCTGGCTCTGCTCTGCCCTGGCAGCAGCAGCTACCAAGGCAGCTTTCCCTGGGCTCTGCCACAGCCAAAGGAGCCACCACAGCTTCACTTCTGGTTTGGCTGCCCTTGGTAATTGGCTATTTTGCCTATGTCCAGACCTTCCCAAGGCCACACAGAGGGGGAAGCTACACCCGAATTCCAAGTCTCAATATAGTAGCTTAACCACAAGACTGTCCTCCCTGGCTTTTTCTCAGGGCGCACATTGCCTCAGTCTCTCTATGCCTAATACAGCACAGTCTCTCACAAAACAAGGTTTCCTTCTCCCCTCTACACAAATTCAAAGGGATATGTTCACTTACTGTTTTAAAACAAGGGATGCGCCCAGGGAAGAGCTCTATTGGGAGACTACGGTTTACCTTAAAACCTAACCAAAGCAGGCACAAATTCAGTCCAATATTCTCTGGCAGGATATTTCTGGGTATTTAGTCAGGGTATGACTAATGCCATGCTGCTGAAGATGTTATGTGCTCTCCAGCCCACATTCTTAAATCCATGTTCACTCTTGAACCCCACAGGACGGAGATAAGGAGGGGGTTATCTGGCCTGTGTGCTTTGCCTGGTAAACAAGTAACCACTGTAGCACAGATTATGGCGCGCACGCTGTCTCTCCTTGTGCTAACCCTCACCCACATCCCTGCTCTAGCTGCATCATTCCTGTGGAGTGCAATGATCTCTGACAGCATCCTCCAAGGTAATCTCCAAGACTAGGAAAATAAGGGAAGAATTTCTGTCTGCTTCCAAGTCAGTGAGAGCTTCAGTAATTCAAAAGGACAACATTTCTAACAGTGGACGCATGACGCAGGGTGTGCTAATGACCAAGCTTGCTGATCGCTCTGTACCCCAAATTCTGCCAGACACAGACAACATGATGGCTAGAGGCTTTCTCAACTTTCATGCAAACTCTGAATCTCCAGAAATCCCAACATATGTAACCATTGAGGAGGCTTAATGTGAAATCCTTGCTCCCATTGTTCTCCCGTTCACATGTTGGGAGACTTCTTCCTGCTTCCCTCCTTGTCAGGGGAGACAGCTTCAACAATATGGATTTTATTGTACACCCCCTACATCCCACTTCTGCCCCTTGTCAATAGCACAGAGGCCCAAACGCCAGCTCAGCTGCAAAGAGGAAATGACTATTCACAAGACACAAAGGTTTATGGATTTCTGCCTAACAAAAGATTATTTCTAAGCAGACTCTTCATGTACTGATGCCTCATCTCTTCCAGTAGGAAAGCAGACAGCCTCCAGTATGCCCAACACCAACAAGCGCACCAACGAGCGAGAGCACTCTCCAGGGCAGGTGTACTATGCAAGGTAGTCTCTTCATCTTCTCACATGCACAAGCGCTATTTTTCATACCAGCTGCATCTTAAACACTCGGTTAAGATGGTGATTAGTGGTGGTGGTAGGGTGTCACAGTGGGAGCTTTCTTAAGAAGAAAAGGCTTTGATTGAGCCAATGAAAGCTGTTGCCAGGGAACCAGATGCCATGAACACACCACTCCAGCAGCGCAAGAATACAAACCATGTGAGTGCTGGACTGAGCTTTAAATGCATTTGCTGGTTGAGGCCTGAACACACTATTAACTCTTTGAGTACCTGAAAGAGTTCACGCAATGAACCAGGAAGATGGGAATCTGTTACAAATGAAGAGGAGCAAAACATCTCCTGATATCTCTCTATTACACCCTGTTGATCCAAAAGAAAAACAAAGGGGGGAAACTTTTGACCTTTAGTTTTTGACTGGCAAAGGAGATTTGTTTGTTTTGTAAAGTATGTGAGGAAACTTCTCTTCAAAGTAACGCTTAGTTTTGCACTAATGTGAAAAGGAATCAGATAAGTGCGCAGATAAATCTATAAAAGTATTAATTTTGTCTTTGTAGGGCGTGTTACACACGAAGTTTAATTTTGTTTTTGTAGGGGGTGTTACACACGAAGTTTGATGTGCACAGTTTGTTCACCAGTCAGTTCCTCTGCAAGAGGAACAGAATAGCTTAGATTCCATTTTTCCCAGATCTGAGCTGGTTTCCAACACAAATGTTACCGATTTGAATTTTATCTGATCAGTTGCCAATTTGTTTCAAAGTTAACTTTCCACTCTGATTACTAAACAGCCTTGTACTCTACCGACAGAGCATTTTTTTTCCTAATGTAAATTCCACAGTGCTCTGCAACCCTACCAGTAAAACGCAGCTAAAGCTCTAATTAAAAATCATGCCTGCCATATGTCAATTCATAAGAACTAAAATTAAACTAACAAGGGGCTGTAACCAAAACTTTTTTTGAACACAAGAGCCTGCCTGATCCGTTTTGAAGCAGTAACATGTGGAAGCCTGGGTAGTTCTTGCAGGACAATGACTAGACCCAAACATTTTCATCTTTGGGCTTCCAGTTCAAATCCAGCACAGGTTCCTAAGTACAAAAAGCCGTTCCCACTCCATAGCCTGAGTGAAAGCCCCTCCACTCCTGCGTAGCCAGCACTGGCTGCGTAACTGCTTTGATCCGACAGAGTCTGTAACTGTGTTGAGCAAGTAACGCGTTGCTGGCAGTATTATACTGAACTCCCCCTGTCAGTCTCCATTTCAGCCTTTAATGCCAGCCATGTAGTGAGCTCTGAGTTGGGGTCCAGTGTACTCCTGCCTTTTTATGCCTCTCCCACAGTGCAGAAGGCCTGGGGGGAAAGGACATAGCAATACCATTATAATGCTTAAGTGGCCATAAAGTCCCAGTGTGAGTCCTAACAATCTGAACATAAGGGACAATAAACCTTGGGCCCCTCCAATTTATTCTAGGGGTTTGGCAAGAGTGGGTATAGTGCAAAGCTGATTTAAAATCTTCACGCAACTCCTGTGCCAATTCCTGCGCAACTTGGTGATGATGGAGAATTGGGCTCCCGTGTATCTACTGGCCAACCAAACAGGCACAGCATCTCACTGTCAAGACAACACTTACCATTCATCCCCCCAGAGCCCCTTGGAGTCCCAGCTAACAACACACGCACATATATGGCAAACTAAAATGCTGAAAAATGCACCACGTGCTCGTACAGAGCACTTCTGCCTCCCTGCATTCGGCAGTGATTTACTTGAAGGTCCATGGGCCTGCTGTGGGCTTGGCCCTGAGATCCTGCATTAGTTACTGTGTTGCCATGAAAGGGGCTGCCTGCCTGCTTACAATTTAACTTCTGGGTTTAATCTGCAGATACACATGCCAGGCTTACTGCAATTGTTCCCACTGCAGAGCCCCATCTCAGGCAGGACACAACCGCTCTTTACAAAAGTTCTTGCGTAACCTTCATAAAATAGGGAAAAACAACACCGCGTCTCAGCTTAGTTTAGCAGTGAGTAAGTGAAGAACTGGAAGAGATTTCTACAGGCAGAGCAGAGTTATCTAAACACAACCTTGGCAATGTATGAGGGCTAACAGCCCAGTTTTCTAATCAGTTCCATACAAAATCTCTAATGATCAGAAACAGTTAGTGTCTGCACTTTGTATTTTGAGGCTAAAACATACATACACACAGCTAGATACTGCACAGTGGCAAAGGAAGCCATTCTGCTGTGCTGGCTTAGTGGGACATCAGGATGAAAGTGTCGCTTACTGAACAAACATGGTTCCGTGGCATGTCAGTGACCTCTGCAGAGCTCCCGTCAAAGATCCCGCGCAGATGTGATCCTGCTCAGTTTGTAAGAGCAAACAGAACTGCCGTGCAAGATGGTATGTTACAGCGGCTCATAATCCAGTCCCTGCACTACAAAGAGGAGCAGATGTACTGAAGTTACCTTGCTGGAGAGTGATATTTAACACTGGCTATTGCAGTCCCCCTCCCACAATGTGTTGCTCAGCTCCTCAGAGACAATCACCCCAAAATATATGTATTCATTACACTTATACATACTTACTCATGCTGCTACATTAGAGGAACTTAATTCAATTTACAAACTGGAGCCTTCAAGAAACATGAAGTACAAGATGTAATTACCACATTTCCAAAATGTATTTCCCTCCTTCCAATACGCACCAAGATACAACTCTCAGTTCACATAATTGCATGCTCTCCCCACACCAAGGATCCAAGCCTCGGCACAAAGATTACACCTGCTCCATGACAAAAGTGACAGTGTCCTGTAAGACACTGATATATCCTTTGTCGCAGCAAGAGGAAGATGCATCACTAGGAGGCAGAAGACAGTGCGAAATGAGAGCTTCCTGGACAGAAGCAGCTGAATGCCACCCTGAACAACTGGACTCTGTCCCCAAACGTGGCACAGAGTGCCTGTGCTCAGTCCTCAGACCCCAGTCCAGAGCCCCCTGCCCAGCCCTCAGACCAACCTCCGCAGCAAGTCCATCCTTCTCCCCTGCAGCCCACGTATTCTTCAGCTTTGTCCCCATCCATCCCTCAGTCCTTCCTTTTCCCTTCCTCCATGCCCAGCCTCCCTGGGCATCCCCATGTCCTCTTCATCTCCTTGGCACTGGCAATAGATTTTCCATTTCCTTCCTCAGATCCTACTCCTGTTTCCCTTGCTCAAATTGTTTACTCCTTTGCTCTCAAGCCCACTTACATTCATCTGGTCCTATTTTGAGTTAGCCCATTATTTTTTTCCCGAGCAAACCTCTCATTAAAATCACTGTGTCAATAAGATACACTGTGATACTCACTGAAAATGTGTGTTTTCCACAGCTGTTCCATACCTACAGATTTGGAGAGTTCATTTCAATAATACATTATTCTGAATTTACACACATATATTTTAATGAAATTTAAAACAGATCTGACATAGCATTCAAGAGTGTAAAATATATATCTTTCTATGATATAAACTAACAATACTCACCAATAAAACCGACAATCATAAAAAGCATTGCCAATAGAGCCCCTTCCCACAACACCAATGAAATGTAATTAAGCACTGCTTAAAAACTATGCGGCACAGTGTTGGAGAAGAGCTGCTAAAGAAATGCGAAGTAGAGAATCAATGACAGGCTTTGGAAGTAAATTTAGATTGATATTCTCACCTAAATCTCTATTTTTTTAACTTCATTTATGTTTGGTTCAATTCATTATAAAGTCATGAAGAACGATCATGCTTGGAAGAAAATTATCCTACACTGGGGAGAATTTAGAATGGTTCTGCCACTACAGGCTCATTTCTATTGCTGTTCTGTTATGGAAAGTGTCATTTTTGCCAACTGAAGAAAGCAGCTCCTCTGTTTGAAGACATATTTGTTTTGTACATTTTCTATTGCTGTTTGTATATCGTAAAGCACTTTGAGCACATGTAGAGTGAAAGACACTGTATAAAATAAAGTTAAAAGTCGTAGTGTTGTAATATGCTGTAAGTCTTTGTACATGGCAGCAGGGGGCACTTCCACAAGACGATGCTGAAGCGCAGTTGACAGACTATCCTGGTTTCAAGACCAGGCAGAAGCGCTCAGTGTGTTCACATCCCACTTCTGAAAGCAGAGCGTGCTTGCACTGAACAACAGCTCCCTGCTCCTCTTGCTCCTACTAAAAATTCTCAAAGCAAGTTGAGTAGCTTAGTGAGAAAATTAAAGAAAAAAGAAAACTCTACCTTTGAACGAAGTATGAAAAGGGCAAGTAATTGAACACCTGAGCACTACAGGAAGTAAATATCTGAATAGATCCTGCCATCCCAGTGCTGGTGTCGAACAAGAACTCCATCACGGGAGTCAGGAACACAACCGAGAGGCTGAGACTCACGTCTTCCTCCACAGTTACCTAGGAAGGGTGACATGTTCCTACACTAAGTTTCTGCAAGAAAACAGTTGAAGAACGAGAGGAAAAAGTCATTCAGGTTACATAAAGACCTGCACAAACCCACAGAGGATGTGTTCTACAAAACAATCCCCCAAACTGGTCTCTTCCAGCTCTAATAACACTGGTTTTCTCCATCCTCAGCTAATCATGGAATTTGGAGGGTGCCACAAAGAACATAAAATAAAGCAGCTTGGGAAGAATAATGTTATTCTGTTACCTTGAGGTATTTACGGCAGGGCAGTCCATCCTTTAAATCTGAAACTGGCCCTTGAAGTATTTCTGTGCTTACTTGTGCTCTCCCTAGCTGATGTAAGGATCCTAATTTCTGTTTGCCACCATAGCAACAGAGAAACAACCCCTGATCACAATGAGGAGGGTGATGGTGGTGGTTTGCAGATCCCAAGATGTTGCAAAGCAACGAGAACAGAGAGAACAGAAGTGCACAGCACAGACAGGAGGGGAAAAAGTAACCGACTGCACCAAGTCTCCCTCACGCTTTTCAAAAACCCAGGACACTAGTGTGGCTTTTCTGCTATTTGGAGTTGCACGTTAGCAAGGCACGGAGTTATGAATTAGTGCATTTCTGAACAAAGAATCTGGCTGAGTGCTCTGACAGCAAGTTTGCAGTTCTAGGGGCAAGATGTGAGCTCGCTGATGTTCCTGAGGCTCAATGCTTAATCTCTCCCAGCTAAACTATGGCACTGGGCAGGTGGGGAAAAAAGACCAGGAGAAACTGGAAGAGCCTTATGAACCAGAGGTGAGTTGCTGTTAGAAAATTCTCCACAGTAGCTCTCAGGGATTAAATATTTTCCACTTCAGAATGTTAACTAATGTTGAAATAATCCCTTTACTGACAAATTATTTTACAGTATCTTCTTTGCAATGAAAATCAAAATGCAATAATAACCAATGGTATAGCATAATAAGAAATATACATGTCTGCTCTAGCTAAAACTGGAGAATCTTAACAAAATTATTGTTTGGGAAGCCAAAACACACAAGCAAGAATAGATTTTCGAAGGGAAAAATCATTGTCTCTGTGTTGTTAAATGTCAGATGAATAGGTAAACCTGTTAGTTCTAGGATTTGTGTATGTTTTCTTTAAGCCTACATCTGTTACATTGATATAAAATAATACTTTGTTTGAATAGCACATTCCATCAGAGTTTCACAGCAGCTAAAAGAACAGACTCATTTATATGATGCACTGCAGTGTTGTGATGAAAAGTGAATACACTAGCGCCACAGCCAGACGCAGCTTTTTCCTGTGAGTTCACACCAACAGCACTCTGCACAGTGGCCTTAACCTGACTCAGTGGATCTTCAGAATTATTTTTGAAACCATCATATTTTGATCCAGTTACACAGAAAAACTGAAAAACTAAAGCCTGCAGGATGCAGATCAGAATTTACTCCAAACTTTCCTCCCAGCTTCCGCACTGCAGTTCTGCTAGAGTTGGAGGGGCTAGGAAGAAAGCATCAGCTTTGTGTATTTTTCACCCTACCTTGAGGTGAATTTTGAATTTGATCCCACAAGAATCATGACTGTTCACCCTGTTCAGCATTGCTATCAAAACAGTTATTCTAAAATGTAACTTTTGGTCATTTTGTCATTGGGAGGCAGAACATGACATCCTAACTTTACATCAAAGAAAGTATGTGAACACCCCAATTAAAAGAATAATTTGGAAACCCAAACCCCTTATGAGTTGCATTCAAGAAACCAGAGTTTCCCTAGAGAAATGTTGTATGCTTGTATTACAGTTTTCTCCCAGTGACCCAGGACAACTGATGTATCAGAGCCCTTCTCAGGCACCTCATTCAAGGCACGCCAACAGACAACAGTCTCAAAGCCTCTATCTTATCTGCACCCTTTCTAGGGCAGCCATTCCTCTAACCTCTGAGTGCATGGGGATACATCTCAGGCTGAGATGGACTCCCCAGCTAAGACAGCATAATCTGTTTGAGATACGTGTCTGTTGTTGCCTTTCCTACAACAAACCATGCTAAGGTTTCTGAGGGAAATGCCAATTTTTTTAGAGTACCCATATTAAGACCATTTTGCAGCAACTCCCTCTTCATTGTGTAATTAATCTCCTCTCTTTGATGATGACTTAAGGGCTCATGTGAGGAAGAGAAAAATTTATTGAGCTAGAAGGGGCCATTACACAAAAGCTGTGAACCAATTCAAATGCTACAGTAACACAATTACCATCTCTATAGTGTAGCAACTACCTGTCCCACCTGAGGCCAGGGCCATGTTTCTGTTCACAGTACATCCCCCTTTCTAAAGAGTTAAATTATACAAAGAGAAAAGGCAAGGGGGAAACCTTTTAAACTGAAGCCGATAACAAGCTACATTTGCTTTTTATTCCTAAGACATTTGATCCCTTAGCTATTACATTTCAAATCCATTAATTTCCCCATAAAGAAAACAGCAAATGTTTCGCAGTAATAGTGGTCATGGATGAGATACAACAAACCAACACAAGTACTCCAGTCTGTGACCCACAGTCTTGAGGAACTTGTGTGATACAAACCGCATTGAATACTGATGTGAATACGGCTCTAGCACGCAGGCTTATCAACCCACATCTTTGTCACATTTCTTAGCACAGCATCGCAGACACTGCTTGTATGTAGAACACTTACTTGTAAGTGTTTTATGTGTTCAGTACTGCCCCTGCAGTAATTCCTATAGTTAGGGCACTTCTCAGATACAGTCAGAAGTATCCTAAAAGCACAATTGTTTCAATTTTTGTATTCCATAGCCTGTCAGACACATCAGACCCCAGGTAAAAACTGAAGTATCCCTGAAGCACTTCTAAATCGTCATCCTTTGTAAATCTGTAAATGCAGAAGACTGGGCCCAGAACTGTTCCACCTGCTCCTAAGCACTGCAGGCAAAACAGAGTGCTCCCAGGGCTGAAGGGCTGCCATAGCTGTGGGAAGGGGAGATGGATTGGCAGAGCTGCGAAGGGAGGGAAGAGAAGGCTCTGCAGGGATAGGCTTGCTGCTCCCGCTGTCACTAGGATAAAAGGAGGGATAAAAGCCACAACTGCCACTGTCAAATGAAACTCCACCCCAGTGACGGCAGCAGCAGCCTGGCTTTACATGGCTCTAGTTTTAGGCAAAGCATGCTGCTTGCTCACAGTCACTAAGCAAATGTTTGTGTATCTTTGTCTGGGGCAGGACTTGTCTGGACCTAATCCATAAAACCCTCTTGCAGTCGAGAAGAAGCCAATTAAAGTCCCCACTAAAGTCATGTAGTGTGTTGCCAGATTAAAAGTGGGCAAAATCTTGATGATTAATTCACAGCCTGAATTCTGGCTTTTCAATACTTCCTGCTGCAGGTGGTCTATTGGAGAACACCATGCCTCAGGTTCTAGCTGTGCTGTACAGTAATTTGTAGGTACAGACAACAGAGCTTCATTTGATAGAGTTGCTGATGACAGCAGATAAAGCCACAATGGTGAAAGCATATAAGGAAAGAATAATTTCCTGTGTAGTTAGTAAGCCACAAATCAACAAACTCCAAATTGATTAAAGGTTTTGTTTAGCTTTTTTCTCTCCGATGTCTACCCAACTTTTTTCCTTCTCTGTTTTAGGATTATTTTAACTAGAAGTCTCATGAAAGTTACTCCCATTTTAGCAGGACTTCAAATGCAAAGCACATCATGAAGGACTGCTTGCGGCTGTCTCTTCCAAGAGCCTACAGTCCAAGAATGGGTGCGCTGGTTCCGTACCGAGAATCTAGCTGAGCCTTTGTGGAAAAAGGGAGGCAGGAGCATGCCACAGGCAGAGAACAAAATTACAGATGGAGTTGCCCACCTTCCAAGATTTGACAAGAGCCATCTTGGCATATGAAGGAAAGCAGGTAAGAACCAAGAGATTACAGGAGGCCCCCATCTCTGTTCCTCTAGATGTTAACTACACAACAACTCCATGAAACCTCAAAAAGACCACTGCTCTTCCTGATGTTAACAAGCTGCTAATAAAATTACCCTGATATTCAAACATATTCTTTAGCATCATCTTCCCTATAACATTCCCCTCTCTCCTTTGAAAGTTATCAGCTATAGCTCATTTGTCATGATTAAATTTATACCTGTTCTGAGGTTTTAAATGGTGCCAACATGGTCTCTGTGCCTCCACAAAGGGTAAGTTATTTCTCAAACACATTGCCGTATGGAGAGTTGCTTTCTTTGAAGCCCACACGGAGCTGGATTTTGGCTGTCATGTCTGCTGGAATTTTGCCATCAGCATCAATGGAGCCAGTTCATGTGTGGATTTCGTGTCTATGAACCCTGACAAGGAACAAACCTTCTCTACTTCTATTCAAAGTGGAAAAAGTTTTCATGCTAACTAGCTGAGGTTGTTTTTTTTTTTTGACTTGGATAGGAAAGGAAAGTGTCAGCCATCCCACATGATACTCATCACACTGGCTCCTATATTTCTCGAGTCATGGTATAATATTCAAAGCAATTACATAATAACATTTTGTATTCTGCATAACTCATTGCCATTAAAACTAATAAGCTACACCCATGCCAATGACATGACTTTTTTCTGCAGTGCAGCAACTCTACTTTGAAAAAAAAAAGGTAAAAAGCACAATGAGGCTTTTTAAGAGGATGAGACTTATCCAGCAATCTCTGATTGTCTGAGATATCGTAGAGCTGCTACCGACATTTGTCTGGGAAGACTTTGCTTAACTCATTCTTGGCTCCACCATCAGTGATGTAATGAGTTCATCCCAAACTTGTGGCAAGATTATTTTTTTTTCCCAACATCCTACATCTTGATCTGTGCTATATATACACCCAATGATATGTTCACAGATGTCTACGACAGTAAATTCTCAAATTAAGCAAGCCCATGCTGTGCCACTTTCCTGATGACACAGGATATTAGTAAGTTAAGATTAATATCAGGTAGGAAGAATCCTCATCCAGCTTCATATATTTTCATATTCTCAAAAATGCTTAACTACTGCTTGCTTTTACATTGGAAGAAAAGTCAGAGCTGACCACACAGTTTAAAAACCAACCACAGGTTGCTTTTTCTCACAACCATTTCCTAGTAGTTGTTCATTTTGCTTTCCTATGACTCTGTTTCCATGCTAAATGTCAGAGACCCAAAGATTTGACATCAGGGTATGTTGTGCCAACAGTGACTACAGGACACAACAAAGACAAATTCTTTTCTCTTCATCTGCACTCTACTTCATGAATTAGGTACAGACCAGAGTACTGACATGGGCTGATGGATATTACATAGCTTTTAAGTACTGCAGCAGGCCTGATCGTGATCTGCACCCAGGTTCTCATGTGACAGAAAGGGTCATGCACAAATATGACTTGATGCCACCTTTGTAGTTCCTTGATCCTGGAGTTAAGTGGCTTAATCATCAACGGCACAACTTTGCTGCTGCCTAGCAGTTTCAAGAGAGCTAGGGCAGCTGAGGATTTTGGCAATGTCTTAACGTCTCTAACTAAATCCCTTATTCTTTGGGGAGGAGACTCAGGAGCTCCTATCTTGATTTTATAGCACTTCACTCAGGGATTTCCAAATACTGAAGGTATCCCTTAGGAATCAACCAACCTTGAAGGACAAATGTAACTAGACCTGTAATTTCTTATTCCTGCAGTAAGGTAAAAGCAGCACAGTAGAGCCAAGGATCTGCTTCACAGTGATTTGATAGGGTCAACATTTCCATGTTTGTTAGAGCACCTCTGCACTCACTTTCTGGAGCTAATATTGCAGTAGGTTGGTCTTAAGATTTAAATGGGGTGTGGGTTGAAGCTTGCTAAATACATTTTGGAAGCACACCCTGAGGATCTGGGCGGGCACGGAGGAAAACGAAGAGATACTGCCTTGCAGAGCCTGCCACTAGCAAAAGCTCTGCAGGATCCAGCTGACACACCTTCCGCCAGACTGAGGCTGACAGACCTGATGTTCAGAAACACTCTCAAACCCAGCTAAAGTCATCAACAGCTGCAGGTGTGCTGAAAAAACCCTGGCTGCACAGAGTAGATGTTTCCTGAAAAACAGCATTGGCAGGAGGAATTCAACTTCTAATTGGGAAATAAATTACAGTGCAACTATTTCCCCTCAAGTCTGTGGCACAGCACCTTAACAACCTGTGGTCACAGCCCCTAAGGCTTTCCTTTCCTTGGTCAGCTGTCTATCCACACTATTATTTATTCTGTTTCATTCAAGAAGAGTAAACACAGTCTCAGGATTCTGAAAGAGGAAAAAGGCACGCAGCATTCACAAACTGTGTGCCTGCATATGTGTGTATAGGGCTGTAAGGGTGGAGTACTGAAAATTTTTTTTCCTCTTTTGTATGTTAGCTGAAGTTAACTGATTTATTGAAAGTCACACAGAGCAGGGCATAAAAACACTGGCCTAGGATTCAGAAAACTTGGGGTTTAACTAAATGGTCACCATCACTCAAATACAGAGAAACCAGAGTTTTTGTGGCTCACTTGTGCAGCAGATCTGACAGCAAACAGCAAGTCTGTGATAAATCTGGCAAAACTAATTAGAAGTTAGTCAGCAGACAACTCTGCAGTAGAAAGATCTGGTTTTGTCTTAATCCTATGATATGCTGTTACTGTGACAGCTCACTAGAAGAAGCCCTGCTACCATCTTTGGCAGCCCTGGTAACCCTACCCCAAAGAGGATCAGCCCAAAAGGTTTTCCATAATTCATCAAATCCATGAGCACAAAGGGCAACCTCAATTATTTATGCAAGGGACACTCATGAAAAAGCAAAATCAAGGCTTCAGCCTGTCAACTATAAGACAAGGTACATCCTATATGGAATTTGCAATGAAACAGCTAGTTTGGGTTTTGGTTTTTTTTTTTTTTAATTGTTGAACAAGATTGAGATTGACTTTGGCACATAAAGGGTCAACACTCCCCCATGGTCTACAAGCTAACTTCAGAAGCAGTGTACTCGAGCTTAGTGCCCTCCAGAGCATGGCCTCCCTGCTAAAGTTTGTCAATAATTAAACAAACTATCTGTCCAGTGGTAACTGGACCAATATGACCACTTAATATTATGTTCCTATTTCACATACAAACATGCAAACCCAGGCCACCAACTGGCAGCAATGTTTAGCTATTATTAATCTGACCAGGCCAGAAAAAACAATCAAATCCCTCTTATGAGAACACTGACTTCCATACAATTTCTTAAAGCAGTCTTATTTTCTGGGTTATTTCTCATTAGCCTACAAAGTGTTTGTAAAATGATTCATGCACAAGGCAGTTAACTACAAAATACTCAAGAAAAAAATCTTGCAAATTCATTTGGAAGCTTTGACAGTTGCCTCACGGATGTTTTTATTTCTTGATAATGTCAGCTTATTATCTAGGCTCCAGAAATATCCAAAGACCTCATCCCCATTGTCCTAAGCACTATATAAACACATAATGAATCAACAAGACTTTCTTTTCAGAGCTTATAAATGAAATTGCAATCTTCACTGAACATCATGAGATATTTAAAGGCATATGCCAAAGCTTGATGTTATTTGTAGGTAAAACATTAGGAGGAGCCTCGAATATTTCAGCACTATCACAATCATGTAGCTTCGAGTGAACAGCAAGAGCAGTGTTTAAATCACAGGAAGCAATTTGGCTAGTCGTAATGATCTCAGATACCAAATATTCTGCACAAAATACTTTGTATCCCAGCAACCCCCAAATTGCTGTTAAAATCTTAATCCTACAGCTTTACATATGATATGAAAATTTGACCTCTTATACAAATGTAAGTGCATACTAATAACACCACCTGAATAGTTTGAAAAGTGCAACAAAATTCAACCTGTTCATATTCAGAAATGAACATTTTTAATGTTACTAATTAAGAGCATTTTGAAAAACATGCATGTGCACTGTATGGTCATGAATGACTGGACACACACATAGACACAAATATTTTTCAGTTCTAGCATTTGCATGAGCCTTAAGCTAGCTCTATCACGTCTTACATAGTAACGATATCTGCAGAGATAAAGAGTGAACCTTTGCAAAGAGAAAGCCTTTAATCAGTGTTCTAATCAGAGTCTGAACTAATGAGGAAATTCTCAGTGCAATCAAGATAGCTCTTGCTTAACTGCATCTGACATTTTGGAATAGATTAGGTTCTAATGGTCTATGGCAGAGCTTTCTCTTTAGAATCCTTGGGATGTCATTAATAAATATTGGCCATCGTATAGGGACTCCACACCTCTGTAGTTGAGACAAAACATCTTATAGGAAATCACTGCCTACTGTGTCATGAACCACATCAGTGAAGCCAGGCGCAACATCCATCAAAGATTAAAAGAGCAGAAAACGAACACTGCTGTGACCAAACACTTGAAATCATGTGCCGACTGCCACAAACAATTAAAATTCAGCAGGGGTATTCTCAGGCATTCACAAATCATGACTGCAGGAGACCTCAGGAAATGGGGCCACGATTAACCCATCCTGCTGTCCCCAGCCATAACAACAGGCTGTTATATGGAAGAAGCTGCAAGCTTTCTCCTCACAAAAAAAGAGACTCTTTTCCTAAAATCTCACCTTCCGATCAGGATGTGAAGAATAGTCTGTTATACATGGCAACTTAAAGTTACAGAGAGCAGGAAATCTGAGCTTAATTCTCCATTTTTTGAGCAAGGAGGGAGATCTGCTTTAGAGTTCTCATTTGGCAGCGAGGGGAACAGCTCAAAGGCTGCAGGCTTGGGGTCTCAAAGGAAGGCAGCTGCTCTTGTCCCCCACTGTCTAGCGACAATCTCAATGCATCTTTACAGAGCGCTGATAGCCTCCATCAGTTATGACCCATCTTGTCCTCATGCAGAAAGCAGATCACTATAGGAAGACAGGCTGGACAAGACATTTACTGATTCTGGGTGGGTAAAGGAGAATGAAAAGCCTTTCTAAGCACCAGAGCATTGAAAAATTGTACAAACTGTAGAATAAAATTCTTAGGTTTGAATAATAATTGGCTCACAAAAAACCCAAACCAAACTAAACAAAAAAACCCAAACATACCAAGGCCAAGCTATTTAGACTATTATGTCCATAGACACACAAAAATTATGGAAAGGCACCTCTTTTTTACTGCTTTTTATTGTAAAAAGGGTCAGTTGAATGTAGTCCTATATTCTCGGGTCCTCTGTAAGACTCCCTGAGATAGCCTGAGAACTGAAATGGTAATTTTCTCACCTGCTGTTTTAAAAGGACATAGCATTGGATTTTCACCAAAACAAAAACCCAAAAGGGCTGGAAGGGCTGGCTCTGCTGGCTAGCACAGCCCCACTGCCTCTTGAGTACCTGCACTGGCTCTAGCATTTATCCGGACACCACAACCTCCGGTGCCCCCACCCAAACATCTTTCTGGTGGCTTCTTTACAGCCTCGTTCATGTAGGCCCTCGTGCAGTGCCCCAGTAGCTGTAGCTGGATGTAGAGCTGTGCAAGACAGGAGCTTGCAAAGGAAGGAGTTTTGATCAGTCTTTGGAAGTTTTATCTTTTTTAATGTAAGTTCAGGCTTCCCGATACTCTCACATGCAGACACATTCGTTGGCAAAGGCCTGACATGCTGCCTGACTCCACCTCGAGCTGAGAGCACCCAGTACCTGAAAGTCAAGTCTTGCACCTTTTAAGAGGGCTCTCAGGGCTGGACAGGCTCAAAAGCAATAACCACCATTGATGTCAGTGCAAGTTTTCAACTGCATGGCATCAACCAGTTGTCTGCAATGGCTATCACTAGAAGAAATGACTGAATGCTGAGGAGAAATATATACAGAGATGTAGGAAAAGAATAATTAAATGCAGTAATTGGATGTAGTGCAAAGGAAAATGGACAGGCTTCAACATGCCTCCTATAATGTGAAACACTTGGGCAAGTACAGGGTGGCCTGTTGTGAGAACTGCCAATAAATACATTCCATGAATCTACACAAACTAGAAGATGACTAACTGGCAGACATGATTATAGTTTTATAGAATTTACAGTTTATGGAGATAAGTACTTTGTAGAGCTGTTATTCCTACAGTTCATTTATTTCTCTTCTAGTAGAGCATTTGATTTTCTATTTATGTCCTTTCAATTCTTTACAAGCCTGCTCACTGGGACATAGGGAACCCAAATCTTTCCAGGCTATGAAGAGTAACAGGTCTTCCAGGTTAGTATTTCATGAGCCACAGGAGTGACATGAGAGACACTCGCCCTAATCAGGGAACAAGTATGATACATTGCAGAGTACTTGAGATAAGGCACCAAGACCTCACTAACTCATTTTCAGTCCTCACACTGCACAGCACTGTGACTTGCTCTAATCATTGGCAACACACTGCACAGAGGCAGACCCTGGGATAAGGGCCAAAAACAGAGGAGGTGGCCAAAATCAGAATAGACTAAAAAGGTAACTGACCTTGATCATTGTTCTGTTAAATTCTTACTGGCTTAGCTGCTTACCTGTAGGCATCTTCATAAGAACATTCTGAGTTATTGATTAGAGCTTGTTAACTCATCATCAGCAGGGAAATGGAACAGACACAAACACTGAAGTCCTCCTACATGTATTACTGCTGCAGAAGGATCACAAAGGAACACCTTGGCACCTATACCTCCGTTTCCTGAACAAATGTGACAACCAGATTGATTGACCAATTTGCCCAGGCTGTTCATCCAAGAGATACCTCTTCAGACTCTCCTAAACCTGGGATCTTGGCATAATAGACAGGTTCCAGTGTGCAGGTCAGTGGCATTTAAAGTTAAATTAAAAAAATAATTAAAATTGTCTTTCTTAAAATAATTTTTTATACTTAAGAATAATGCAAGTGTTTCTGAAGTTATTACTTGGGGGGGAGGGATGTTGAAAAGAATCTGCTGCATTATATAGAGGGAGTCAGAAAAGGAGAATGAACATTCATGCACACATTCCTTCCTAGCCGCTTAGAAGGAAATTAGAGTAAACATTCTTCTCAGCAGGATTCACAGGATCTGGAGTCCAAACCAAGTTCCATTCAAAAAAGTGAACAGATTCCAGCAGACAGGAGTTTAATCAGACCTCAGATTATTCTTAATATCAATATACAATGTGATAGTACTGCATAATTGAGCCTCGTAAAATAATTTTACTGCATGTGAGACAGGAAAGGGACACAAATTTGGGACTTTCCAATTCATAAGCTCTCCCTTCTGTGCTCTCCAGATGCAGCAAATGAAGACACAGCAAGACATAAGAACTTGTATTCTGAACAAATCTGTGTTCCCCAGATTTGGGATATAAATTTTGTCTCAAAGCTATAGTGGATAGCCACAAAGCTTAGGTTTATGACAAAATTATAAACTTCTAGGCTATGCAGATAAAGTATTTTGTTTGAAGACAGCCTCCAACTGGAACCTCACTTTATATCATCTTCCCCAGTTCAGTGCCTAAACCAGTTTTTGTTAAGCTTTCCAATGGGTACACATTCATGTAATTTCAACTCCAGTGACACAGCTGAGCATGAACAGCTCTGCAACAGATACATTTCTGCTTTTACTGGGAGTGATCACAATAGTTTTAACAGTGTTTTGAATGAAACAAGTATATTAAAGAAAGAGCTGTATTAAGTACTTTCACTTTGTCAGATAGTTTAACAAAAACCTGTTTTTTCAGTCTATTGGGATATTTTCTTTTTCTTCCCTTCATGTTTTTAGCAACAAAACGAAAAAAGAAAAATGGGCGGGGAGGGGGGGGTTACAGTTTATTCTCTTTCAATGTCTGAGGGACTGGAATAGACCGAGGTCTTCAAAGTTCCATTAATCCCCCAACAATCTGTAAACACATACACTTTTATTTATACATTAACAACTCATTTTCTTCTCCCACGCAATCATTTCTCATCAATTATTGCCAACATGATTAACATTTTCTGTTCTCCAGCCTGAAACCATGTATCTCTTTCCTAGCAATCTATCCATTTCAGAGTGTATCAGGAATCCACTACTGCTTCAGGAATATTCCAGAATTTATGGGAATCCACTACAGGACTTGTCTGCTGTTCCTGAAAAATATCACTTTCTGCTTGTGCCACCATCTTTCCGCAATGAACTAAGTCAACAACTCAAAAATCTTTCAACAGAAAACATGATGTAAGTCTATTTAATCATAAAGAGAACGGAGAAAATAAATAGGCAGTTTATTTGCCATTTCTCTAGAACATGAAAGTGTTGGGGGACATTATACATTATTGTTAGGCAGATGGGAGAGGGCTGTTTTGTTGTTGGGATTTTTTTTTGTTGGTTTGGTTGTGGTTTTGTTTGTGGGTTTTTTTTGTTTGGTTTTTTTGGTGTTTTTTTGTTTTTGTCCTGTCCCCCCCCCTCCACTGCACAGGTTAGCTGTGGAACTCATTGCCACAAGATATGGAACCTCGAAATGCACTATTCAAAAAAAAAAAAGATAAATCCATGGAAGAAAAAACCACCAAAACTCTAAATCAAGGACTATTAAACCTACAGACCTGCTCAGCTGCTCCTTGCCAAGCACTGGGAGAATATCATAGGAAAGCAGTTAATATATTTCTCTCATTCCCTCCTAAGCATCCATTACTGACCACAGAGACAAAATGTTAGGCTGAAAGGACCTCTGGTCTGCCCCAAGCAAGGCCATTCCTAACCAAGCAGATGCCCCAATCCTAGCTGAAGCTGGAGGCTTCTCTTAACAGGGAAGCTGGCCTGCAGCAATAGTGCAAACCTGCTGAAATTCAGAGACTGTGTTCCAAGCCAAGGATTTCTTATATGCTGTTGAAGTAATGGAAAGGCCATATAAGCTAGAGAGTGTGAGGAAAATTCCCAGTACAATGTGCCTCTCCCTACATCTGCCTCAGGCTTTTAAAACTCATTTCCATAGTAATTTCCTTCTCAACTTGACATTGCTTTGCTCCTAGTTCAATGAATACCTCCCCTGTTTGGTGAAATTCCTGCTAGGATACAGGATGTGAGTGTTTAATACAGTTTGCATTCAAATTACTTTTCTATGCCTTCTTCAGGATACATAGTTTTAAATTCCAAAGTACTGGTCAACACCTTAAAGAAAAACAAAATCGCTGAAGCAAAACGCCACTTCCTGGAATACAGCATGAATTCTCAACTTGATTATAACTTAACCTGTGCTCATGCACATTCAGAGAGTAAACAAGAAGCTTGCCATGCACTGCACAAGAATCAAATCTCAGCTGCCGTCCTTGAGCACAGACTGCTGAAGCCCAGCCATATCAACTTCTTCATGAATACATAAACCAGCATCATTAATTTGTCAACAAATGCATCAGGATGGATAGAGATTCTTGCAGCCAAACCCACAACCTACTATTTTACAAGGCAGCATAGCTCTCAGTGTTGGACAGGGATGTAAACCCACAACTTTTCAACCTAAAAAAAAATTAGACTTGCTCTGATCTCCCATAGATGCTGCACTTCTGCTTCAGACCTCAAATTTCTGTCTTGTAGAAGAGAGTTTGTTTCTAAAGCAGCCTGAGGACAGAGAAAAGCTTGCAAAAAACTATGGAAGCCAAGAAACACCTGGCAGGAGGTACCTGTTTGGGCATTAGTCAGAGAATGGAGACTGGGGTCTGCAAAGGACACTGCCTGGAGCCAAACTGCCTCCTGTTCAAGAGTCCTTCAGCAACCTGAACTCCTTGTTCACTGCTCCACTTTGCTGCCACTCAGTCACATCCTGGCCTGCAGCTCTGAGTCCTCTCAGGCAGCCCCAGGACTTGTAATGAATGGGCACAATGGGGTTGTCTTACAGCAAAAATTGTGCCAGCATGTACTCTGGCTTCAGCACAAAACAGATGGCAGTCACATTGCTCAGCATACACTGAAAGGTGTTTAGAGACTAGAAACATCCAAAATCTTAAAAGAAAATAAAATGTTTGGGTCTCAGTGACTCTGCTGAGATGATGCAGAGAATGTAAGTGAAATTTATGATGTTCTTGTCTTAAAATCTGTTTCTCAAAACTGTAGTATTATTTTCCTAAGTAGTGTTATGTTCATTATTCGCTAGGATTGGAATAATACACCTGCTTATAAATAACGTACTGAAAACAGTTCTAAAGACTTCATAGAAGAAAAATATCTTGCACCAACATACCCATTAAAGTGTCACCTTTTAGGGGATCTCAATCTATTACATTGAAGTCAATGGAAGTGCTGTCAAGTGTGTCTTGAGACCAAGCACAATTCCTTGGCTAAATGGTATATAAACTGCAAAGAAAAAAGGGTAAAAAAAAAAAAAAAAAAAGGGGTGGGGGGTGGGGGTGTTTATCTATTTAAGCACTCAAGCTAGAAACAAAGAATAGGAAAACTTAAAACTTATTCCCTCTCTTACCCTTTGTGACTTCTGTGCTATTCATTTGATTCCTGGAAGAGTTGATTCAGCCCACTAAACCAGCAAAAAATCATCCCAGTCAAGAAACAAACATGTGAATAGAACTCAGACTGAAAAAAAAAACCCACTCAAAACCTGTAAAAGATCAGTTTGACTGGAAACTGGGTTTTGGGCTAAGCACAACTCTTGAGAGTGTCTGCTTTCTGCAGATCATTTCAGGTTTGTCAAAAATTAAGACTGTCTTCAAGTCAAATGACAGAAATTCAAAGAAAACATGGAAATCAACCCCAGGAGGGATAGAATAGCAAATTGTTCTGACCAGTGCTTCTACGAAAGTTTTCCTTCTCTTGTCTCCTAGACCACACAGCTGAAAGGTCTCCAGGTTGCAAAGGCTGCTATGGCAGAGCACAGGCACAGGAACGAGTAGAACTACACAGAAAATCCAAGGGACACTGAAACTCTAAACAAACCCACACAGGGCTTTGTTAGGAACATCACTTTCAACATCTCATCTTCTGAGTGAGAAATCCCATTCCACTTTCTATGGAACCTATTTCCCTGAAAGAAAGAAGCCCTACAATGATAAGAAATATGTTTGTGATTTTTTTCCATGCCCCATAGCAGACATATTTGTACTGAACTTGATGGATTCCTGAAGAATGACAAGGCTTATAAACACGTAGCATATAAGGAAGCATTGATTTGCTGGGCATCACTGGTACTGTTGGCTGTGGCTACAGGGCACAGGGAATGTCTCAAGTCAAGTATACGCAACCTAATCGTTATGGCTGCGTGGGGCAATGCTCCGTAGGAAGGAAGCTCTGTTGCAATGCAACACATTTAAAAGTGTCATGAGGAAATATTCCTCCTCCACAGGGGCATCGGGAGTGCAGTGCCTTTTTTCCATGATAGATTCAGTGGCAGGATGTCTCCCCATTGGAGGCACAGACCTGTTTTTATCTGCCATTCTTCTTTATGCCATCTCCCATTCTTTCATAGCTAAACAAGGATACACAAAAAGCCAAGATGTTAAAGTAAAAGGACTTAATGAAAACAGGGTTTTTTTTTCCCTCCTATCCCATCGGCCACAGGCTCAGAACAAGATGTGGTAATGGAGAAACATAGAAAGGTCATTTTTTTGGTTTGTGTGTGTGTGGTTTGGGGTTTTTTTGGTGGTGGTGGTGGTGGTGGTGTGGATGTTGTTGGGTTTGTTTTTTTTAAATGCTTCTGTATTTGGAATAGCTTATAAAATAGACTCAGAGTCATAACTTAAGCATGTGCAGAACTGAGAGAAACCAGTGGTCCATCTGGTCCAGGATCTTGTCTCTGACAGTGAATAGTATTTGACACTTCCCAGGAAGGGGCCAAAAGTGAACAAAATAAGAAATTATGACTGCTTAGTTAGTGGACTGCCTGTCCTTAAGGTAAAGGTCGTTCTTGAAAACCACTAGTTGGAGACTGGCCTCTGAAATCAGGGTCCCAGAATTAAAATATATAACGAATAAGTATATGTGCTTTCTTGGAATAGAGTTTGTAACTCCACAAGTACTTAATGTTTTGAAAATAAGGGGAAACTAAAAAGTGCATACTACTACTCCTTTAGAGCTGCAGACAGCAGCAAAATGCTGTAAAGGCTGTGTAGAGGTATCTGTAAGTTCATCCCTGGGGCTGATCTAGGCACCTGGGATAATGACATTTGAAATACAACAATAGTAAGTGGTGTGACTAGAAATATGCCAAGGAAAAGCACTTACAGCCCCACCCCATGCTATGAAGACGAGCAGCGTTGCTCCGTGACATCATTAGAACACTGTAACTGAGCTATATGTCTAAGGTTATATTCTTGTTAGAACATGATCAAGGTCCCAGCCATACTGCATATTTTAATCATGCTGTAATTGCACCAGGGGACAACAGTAGAATAACCAGGTCCTAAGATGCAGACATATTTGAGGTGGAGTCAGAGAGAGCAAGAGAATATCCATGAGTAGAAAAGACAGCACAGTTGAAGTGCCTTAGGGGAAAAGACTCATATCTGCCAGAAAGTCAGAATAAAATGGGGCTTGGATAGAAATCCCATGATAAATTTGTCAGTGCAGCAGTTTGATAGGTTTACATGCAGGTATAAATTCATTAAAACTTGCTCTGGTTAAAAATACACCAAACAATATGCCTTGCAGTGGAAACAAAAGAAGTATGCCCTAGAATAAGAATAGAAGACTGGTGAGACTTCTCAAAGTATGCATCAAAGACTTTTGGACTTTCCTTACTACAGTATTCCTCTGAAGAAACCCATGTTTCTATAGCTGGCTATTCCTTTAAAAGCACTGGATCAACCTTTACCTAATAGGCTGTTCCTAGTATACCGTGGTGCCACTCCTCTCCATGAAGCTGTTTCTACAGAATACAGTGCTACAGAAGGGAGTCAAATCAAATAACATAACTGTGCTTAAAAAAGGAACAGGGGAAAAAAAATGAAAAAAGAAAACACAAGAAAAGAGGAGAGAGAGGAGAGAGAAAAACAAACGAAAAAAAAGGAAAAAAAAACCCCAGAAACCAGAGAAACAGAAAAAATAAAGGAAAAAACCAACATAAACCCAGAAAAATGAAAAAAAAAAAACAAAACCACACAAAAGAACAAAACCAGAAGACAACAACAAAAAAAAAAAAGAAGAAAGATAAAAAGAAAAAAGAAAAATGAAAAAAAGAAAAAGGATACAGATATAAGAATTCATACTATGCAGGCTAACAAGGCACCCCTTTGGAAGCAGTGGAAATTCTTCAGGTGTTGGATCAGGCCAAATGTGCTTGCTTTTATTGTGCTGAGGGTTTGAAAAGTATCCTTATTCACTGTCATCTCTGTGGACCAGGTCCTTATTCATTAACTGTTCTTCTCTATTTATATATTTATCCTCACTCTAATAGCCAAAGGTTCCATTATTTACCAGGTTGAGATAAAAGCCAGATCTCAGGGTTCAATAAGAATTATAAATAGAGCTAATACATGACCAAACTGCAGTCTTGAGAATTATCTCCAAGTTTCAAAATATACAAAACATCAAGCAGGAAGGAGTACTGACATCTGATTTTCCTTCATGCAGCTTTTCATGTAATACACATACTATACAGCTACACTAAGAACTAAATCAAAGTAGTAGTGTTATTTATTTTTTTTTATGTTAAATGTGCAAAAGTGCACATATAGGATGCAGAGTGACAGAAAATATGTTGGCAGGAACTGAAGAGTAACCATGATCCAGCAGCAACTGCTAACTTAGGAAGCCCAAGTTCCTAAGCAGGAGAGCACTCCAATATGGAACTCTTTTCTCACATATAACATCATTTCTACTCTTTCCCTACCAGTCCATTATTGACCACGAACTGAGATTGATTACTGGGCCAAAAGGGGCTCTTGGTCAACCTGATACAGCCATTCTTGTGGTGGTAAGCAGTATTTACCTGGGTTTTACAAGAATATATAAAAAAAAAAAAGCTCTTCGCTCTACTGAACTTTTTTTGAACAAGACTACAAAGCAAGAAATAAAGATGAGCGATAATTCAGGGCACTTGACATCTTGGGTTTGCATTTTACAACAGATACCAGAAACACTACCATCTCAGAGGAGTCACGCAGGGTTTACAAACTCCCTAAGAAATATCTGAAACGCAGTGAAACCCCAAAGGAACTCCTGGTCATGCCTTCACTTGTTCAGATGCAGAGCCAGCTGAAGACCAGGACTTGGAAAAGTATTGCTGTAGAGAAGTAAGCTACATGCAAACCATCTTGTAAGGTATCTAGCCTAAGAGTGGAAGCAAGGGATTGCTCCCATCCTGAACTGCGTCCAAGCAGAGTCAGCTTTTGCACTCTTAAATCTGAAGCCATTTCAGAGCAGGTGTCTTAAATTGCTCACGTCCAAAGGTGTGTCAAAGTTCCTTCCTCAGCTGTCCATGTCAAATTAGGGTAGAGTCTTTCCCCATATTGGACAAACTTTAAAAAAAAATCCTATCAGATAAACCACCCCAAATTTCAGACTGCTTAGCCAAAGTTTGTCTGAATGAACGAGGTCTCTTTGGTAAGTAAAAACTGGGCTGGATGTCTTGCAACAACACCCTTTCTTGAAGCAATCAGCCATTTCCAAAACTTTTGCCCATCCCTGAACAGCATATGAGGGGAGCCATCTTAGAGAAGGTAAAAGAAGCATCTGGAAGAACCCAAAAACCAAAAGCAGAGTTATCGAAAATGATGAGCTATCATCCTATATACCAGAATCCCATTGCAATACTGGATAGGAAACAAAGACAATTCGTTAAAATGAGGGACAGAAGAAAAGGAAAAGAAAAGAAAAAGAAAAAGAAAAATCCAGCTTGTGGCCAGAGCTGCACCTATTTGCGTTGGTTGGAGCAGTCTGGAGCACCTTTATCTTGAATGCTGAGGTGTGGTTCATGTAGCTAGCACGCCATAACATGCAAGGCACATCTAGATTTGAGCATGTTGTTATCAGATCAAAATGGAGCACTGCTTGCTGGGACCCGTAGTCTCTGAGGGCCATATCTCTTTATAAAAAGACAGAGGGCCACAGGGCTCATCACAGAACACTGCAGATCGCATGTGGCCCTCCCACGCTTCGTTTGCAACATCACACGCTGCCAGAAGAAAGATCAGATTTGGGATCTGAGCTGCCAAGGCAACAAAGACTGAAAACGTTACAAAGACAGATTTCTCAACTTCGGCAACGCAGAGAAAGAAAATACCTGAGATAAGCAGGTCCTCCAGCAGGTACATTGCACTTGTCCTTTTTCCCCCCACATACTAAAAAAGCAATAGCCGTGTCTTTCATTGCAATAAGCATTGACACAGTACCAAAAAAGAAGGATGGGGAAATATCTTTGCTCCCTGCAAAACCAAATTGTTAATAGCCATCTGGTCATCTCCTCTTTTCACAACTAAAGAGTTGAATATCACCAGTCAAGAATGTGTGTCTGCCAGTCCTCTGGGTCATATTTTCATCTCAACTCCTGTTTCTCCAAGTAAGCAGGCCCATCACTTCAGCTCACCAACTGGCAGTATTAAGTTTTGGGGTTTTGTTGTTGGTTTTTTTTGTTTGTTTGTTTTTAAACAAGTCTCTTAAGAGTTAGATTGCATTTTAGATTGATAGCATGACAGCTTTTGGGACACGTTACTTGAGATGGCATAGGGGCTTTTTACTTGTTTCATGAATAAGAAAATAGAAATACCTAGGGAAAGTTTGGTTTGAAGATGTTTCTCAGCAATCACTGTTTAATGCTTAAATGCTTTTTTCCCTTTAAATGCTAAATTTGGAAACTATTCCTCTTGTCACTTACTTGAAAAAGCAATGACTTTCCCCAGTATACCTGGCATTAATGTGACTCTTGAACCACAGCTGTCATACAAAAAACCAAAACCATGACTTTGCAAACTAAAAACAGAGCGAGAGAGTTTTTCTGTGTGTACTACAGTCCTACCTTTCCCTTTAGTTCATCTCCTGGCCTCCCCAGTTTCCCCACTGCTGTGAAAGCCTCTGCTTTCACAGAGTTTTAGAACAAGAAGAGGCCATTAGGAGCCAGTAGGCCTGCCTGCATCTGTAACATAGGCCATAGTGTTTTGGTCTTGTGCTTTTCCTTCTCTGTACCGTGACTGTCATCCTCATCTGCCTGTCTGCTCAGGCTGACTTGTCAGCTAAGAGGAATAATTTTAATTTGGCTAATGACATCCACTCCCAGAAAAAGTGCACCAGATCAACAAAAAAAAATATTCACAGCTGCTTTCTTAAATATTTTGACATACTAGAAAAGGAAAGTCCAGGAAATAAGATAAAAAAAAATACCGTAGTATAACACAGGTTATCCTAATCATCAGCATAGTCACTGAATTTACAGTGTCACTTAAGAAATCTAGCAGAAAAACTCACTGAATAGGTGTTTATCACTCCACAATAACCGCAAGAGTGTCAGATATACATCTAGGAACAAAAATTACAGGCACTTATCCTTATTACTTTTGGGCTGGATTCCACACACGTACAATTCTTGATCAACTTTATGAGTTTTATTCACTTACCAGTATGAAAGAAACTTCAGTCCCATTAATAGTCATAGAATTTAGTAAAATGTCTATTACTGCTTAATGATCAGATAGCTGAGGGAGAAGAGAAAAACCTGTGTGGAGAAACCCACCATGCAATGAAATAGGAACAGTCACATCTACGTCACACAGGCCACACATGCAGTTTCCCCCCCCAGTTTCTAAGATTAGAACTGCTAAAACAAACATTAGCATGTACTCCTAATTTGACTCCAGCCTGGTGGGCTACCCTAGCTGTCAATTGCCAGTTCAGCATCGCATAAGGGTGAAGAATTAAGTTGTATTTGCCAGGTTCCTAATATCAAGAAAAATTTAAAGATGCCTCACAGAGCTATTGTGCATTCTGACTTTGCAAAGTCTAGTCTCCTCAAAAAAATACAAAAGAACAACAGGAACACAGCCATTCAGAAACTATTTTTTCCAAGAAACCAGTTAAGGCAATGAGCCACAAAAACACTGACTAGTATCTCCATTTAATTTACCTCCTTTACTCCAGGAGCTCTTTGTTACACATCCAAGCCAGAGATCAGCGGCCATGAGAACTTGTTGGCTCCTTCCCTGCATGATCTCATTTCTGGTCCAGAAGGTACAGCTAAGCAGCACCAGATGGCCATTGGAGGCTATCCAGACATACATCAAGGTAGCTTCACCCAATCCCCACAGACAATCAAGAGTTTGCTCTGGAGGAGAGGAAAGCAGACACAAGAAGGATAAATGCTAGCATGAAGGGCCACTACAAGAAAAGCCAGTCAGCCTACATCAAATGACTATGACTTACACCTAAATCATACTAACTTCATTTCAGTTGTAAAACTAACAAGTTCCTAACTACTCTCCACTAAATCTCATCCCTCAGCAAATGGCACCTGATTGCGAGCACATCCGAAATAACTTCCAATTGAAATATACCTGAACTGTGCTTTGCATCTATGTTTTGCACTGTTCACATGACAGCAAAGTTTGATTACCATCTCTGCTGCAGCATTAGTTCATAACAATGTTTTAGAAGCCTCAAGACAAGATTTTATGTATATATAATTATAATGCTCTCAAATCTTCGTTAAGCTGTGGCCATTTCTGATAAGATGTGGAAGACATTGCACATGCTTTTAACACTGTACTGTACCAAAAACTTCAGGGGAAGTTTCAGCAGAGAGAATGTGCAAACTGACCAGGAACTCAGCTGGAAGAGCAAGTGCTCTCTTTCCTAGTGCTCTGTATGTGCCCTATTGAATGGTCCAGTATCCCTCAGCATCACAATTACACGCAGTTCATAGCTTTTAGGAAAGATAAATTACAAGCAAAACTACAGCATTCAAGTTAACTCATTTAATTCTCTCTCAAGTGTGCTTGTGCTGCTATGCAGCTATTTATGTGACTGAAACACACACAGATTTTCTAGAAAGAGGTTTTTAAATTAATGGAAGAAGCCTATTAATTAATACTTCCTAATTAAAACTTTCTCTATAGCAAATAAGTTGTTTCTGGAAACGAAGCCCTGACGCAGAATATCCATATAGGAACAAAAAGTGTCATTGTGCACCTAATTCTTTACAAGTATGAAGGCGAGTGAGGCAGAAATTGTCTTCTATAAGCTAGTGATCAACATTAAAAATTCATTCCTCAACAGTGCACACAGTTACCCAGTGGAATAAGACAGAACAGTTATTTCTAAGAGCAAAGAAAAAATATGGTGTCTGTTATCATTTCTCAAAAGGATATTATAAAAATGTCTTTCTACATGTCCCTATAAATGCAGCAGCAGATCCATTACTTAAATTTTGTAGCAAAATCTCGTGTTCTGTACTTGTGTAACAAACACTAATTGAATTTCCTTTAAGTTACTACAATTGCTCATCTTTTCAGATTGATAATTGTAAAAGAAACAACACCTGAAAATGTCTGCAAAAATAAAGATTAATTAGGTGGCTATGGATAAAGATTACCAGTGTGGAAATCACAAGTTACCTTCCACATTTGTTAATTTCTAAAGGCTTTCTTTCGATTATTGTTTCTTGGTTTTTCCTGTTTAGAAGCATACCTATTTTATGCAGCATTTCATTATTTTCCCTGCTATGCCTTTTCTGCTGAAGATGATGAGCTATGTATCCAAATCAACATCCCACTGTTAGGTCTCCTGCCACCTATAGTTGTAAAGAAAGATCCAGAATGCCAGGAGAGCAGGACCGGTGCTAAAGCTTCCAGCATCAGCAATGTCCTTTCAGACAGCACTTCCAAGGCTATCTCTGTAGGGATTGCACATGGTGCTCTTCTAGAGGAACTAAAAGGTAAGTCACTGCTGTATGTTTGTTCTATGAAAGGATTCTACAATTACTGCTTTTGTTTAAGCCATAGAGGCTAGCGTGATATTTTTAGTAGGAGTCCTGGGAATTTTAGGAATTGTTTTTAACTTGTGTGCAGAGGGAAAGCAGGTTGGGGATTCATTTCTGTAAGTTCACGCGTGCCAGATGCTATTGAAAAAGCAGGAAAATGAAGAGGATTAGAACTCCTTTATATGCCCTATACATACGTATCTTTATATATTCCAATATTTCCATCAGGACAGAAGTGAGACCCCTGGTGAGACCCCACTTGGAGTACTGCTTCCAGCTCTGGAGTCCTCAGTACAGGAAAGACATGGACATGTCAGAGCAGGTCCAGAGGAGGGCCACAAAAATAGTAAGAGGGATGGAGCATCTCTCCTATGAGGAAAGGCTGACAGAGTTGGGGTTGTTCAGCCTGGAGAAGAAAAGGCTCTGGGGAGACCCTATTGCAGCCTTTCAGTACTTAAAGGGGGCTTATAAGAAACATGGGGACAGACTTTTTAGTAGGGCCTGTTGTGATAGGACAAGAGGTAATGGTTTTACACTAGAAGAGGGTAGATTCGGACTAGATACAATGAAGAAATTTTTTATGATGAGGGTGGTGAAACACTGCAACAGGTTGCCCAGAGAGGTGGTAGATGCTCTGTCACTGGAAACATTCAAGGTCAGGTTGGACAAGGCTCTGAGCAACCTTACCTAGTTGAAGACGTCCCTGGTCACCGCAGCAGTGTTAAAGGTCTCTTCCAACCCAAACTATTCTATGATTCTATGAAGTAGTAGGAAATCCAGTGATGGATTTGGGTCTTTCCCTCTTTCCAGTGCACAAGGCAAGGGTATCCCAGCCCCCAGCTTCAGCTCAGTGCTCGATCCCCTCTCTGTCAGAATCCAAATGCAACAGACCTGCCTGATCAACGGATCACAATGTGTCTTGCACACAGTGAGCCCATAAACGGGCCCATTGCTACAGGCCATCACGTGTCAGGTAAAATAGCTGGCACTTTTGGTGTGGAAATAAGAGTATTGCGTGAGAAGCAGGAAGCCTGAAAGCCAGCAGGGCTTTCATCCGCATAATGGATGAAAGCAGGGCTGATAAAAGCTGCCACATTCACTACAAACCGTGTAAAACTCTGGCACAGGAACTGATTGCACATCTAATGCTCAACGTGCAGGGCTTGGCAAATCTTGTCAAGAAAGCTAATAACTCACTGAGGAAAAACAACAGGAAAAAAAATTAGTGGTAGAACTAAACTCCAAAGATTTTGCATAAGAAAATGACACGCAGCAAAGCCACCACGTTCAGTGCAGCAGGCAGGTGTTTTGTACATGCCTATAAAATACATGCTCTTGTCAACTGGCAGCTTTGGATTCCAGGCCAGGCTCACCCCCAAAAACAATGGTCAGTTAGCATCCATCCCAGAACTCACTCACATACCAGAAAGAAGAGAGACTAAAGAAATATACCTCTGCTCAGGAAGTTTAGAGAAGCAGCAGGAGGGCATGGAAAATACAAATTAAAGATCCTATTTTGTTGACCACTTTTCATTTGCATATATGTTCAGGGGTTGTACTCATCACAGTTGTATTCATCACAGATGAAAATATCCTGTACATGAGCTTTGGAACTGAGCACCCAAATTGTGATACAGAGCTGCATTTTGGTAATTCTTGCTGAAAAAGACCAAAACCCAACGCTAGAGGAAAATAACCTGTACATTTGAAAAGACCTATCAAACTGGATTTACTTTTGTGCTACAGATCACCCAGCCCTTTTCAGCCTCATCATTCTCTAAATTACCAGACGACAATGTAAACAATTATATCAGGTGCTTCTAAGACTGTGAGAATCCTCTCTCTAAAAATATGCTTCTGTTTTGATAATACAGATTGCTAACACTGCTTGTTTTTATGTTTTCAAGAATATTATAAAAGCACTTCACTGGGCAGCCTCATCATGCTTCCTGATGATAAAGTAGTTTGTCTATCATTATAGGAGTCTGTCCATAATTCAGATATTTCTGTTCTGTTCAGCTTCAATCTAGATGAAGGTAAACACAAACAATCCAAAGATTAGTTTTCTTTTTACATACATAGCTCTGAAATCTCAGACAGTCTTGGAAAACTGAAGAACAGGACCCAGTCAACATTTTTCTCACCATGACAGAAACCCTTCTGCTCATTCAGTCATTTCTGCAAATCTCTGCACAGCAAGCTCACTTGTCCCGAACAGGAAAGATTGCAACACAGCTATAGAGGGGTTAGGGATATTGTATGCTAACAAGCGTCAAAGCTGCCTTGGAATTTGACAACTGTAAACCACGCGTTCCTTTCCCTTGCAGAGTCTCAGAAAAGGAAGAGGCAGCTAGTTCGTAATCTGCTCAGGTATTTCTGCTATGCGCCTCAGCTAGCCAACGCAAACCATCTTCTGACAGACAAGTTATGCAATCTCCAAAAAACTAAGTTGCAAGCTAGTTTATGGGAAAGAAGTAGGCCTTGTTTCTGGTAAGGGCCATCACAAAACAACATCCAAGAGCGACAAATGCAAACAACAACAACAACAAATAGAACTTGTGCCTCTCAGAACTCTCTTAGGAATAAGTGGGAAGCATGTTAGGATTCAATGACATGCAGCACAGCTAGCGATTACCAGTGCAGTAATGCAGTCAGTGCAGTTTGGGTTTGTGAAGCTTTAACAGGAAGATTACTACAGAAGCATTTGGCTGCATAATTAGACGTGAGGGCCAGATTGCCTGATCAAAGCCCACTTTGGCTATGACAGCCATGTCTGTCTGCAGGTCAGCCTGCACTGACTTAAGAGCATTGTGGATCCTACGTAGGACACAGAGACGGCACAAGCCAGAAACTCCCCAGCCCTTCAATCCCTCCTCAGTCTTCTAATGCCCTCTGCAAAAGCCAGGGCATGTTCAAATTGCTGCTGAGCTACAGCTCTACCCTCAGAAGCTGCAGGCAAGCAGGCAGAGGTGAGGCAGCCCTGCCTTACAGGGTATCAATGAACTCCTAGACAATCTGTAAGACGACAGAAAAAAAAGTAAAAAATATTCTCCCCATTTCTTTCCTTTCCTGGTATTGTGCACTATCCTGTTACTGCAATGACACATTCCCTATGCTGCCTTTTTTTATTGATAAAAGTTGCTCTGAGTTTTAACAGCCCAAGCCAGGACAGGTCATAGCAAAGCCAGCTGCCAGCAAAAATTATGTTTTCTCTAATTGTGCATTTTTCAAACTTGATCTGGTACCTGAACATCAACTGTGACTTTCATTTTTCTTCTATGACTTGCAGTAGCAAAGGTCTCAAAGGTCAAATTATGCCTCCAGTCACACATGCACAGCTCCACACAGCTCATATTCCACACAGCCCCCCCCCAACAGTACAGGGAAAAACTCAGTGGGGGTAGGGGAAATGGCATAGCTTAACAAGCTGTTCTTTGTTACTTTCTTGGGCAATGTGAAAAGCTGGCAGTCAGAAAGCCTTTTTTAACCAAGTTTCTTATGAGACCATTTACTAATTTTGCTATGACAAACAAAATTCTACAGTCAGTGACAGTCAACGTTTCCACAATTCACACATGACTTTTGTACATTCTTCTGTGTTTCTTGGGTATAGATGCATGTGAAGGATCAACTTTGCTTAGCTTTTTTATTCCATACAGAAGTTAAACACTTCTGCCCCTGCAGACTTGAGCTTTCTGGCTCCCAGTCAGTCTCGCTCCAGAGGCCTGACTCCACACACAGGGAAGAAGCAGGGTTGAAGTGAATCAGTATTGCCTTCCTTGGAGTCTGCTGAAGACAACTTAACCTTCATCTGCAATCAGGGACATCCTCACAGAATCGCTCTCCTAGATCCTCTTCCAGTGAGTTTCAGAAGCAAAGAGCAGCTTACATCTCCAGTACTTGATATGAGGGCCTTCTATGAGCTACAAACCAGCAACGCAGTTAATCACAGGGTACTTTTCCAGATAGAATGAAGTTTCCTTTAAATTCCTTTAAAGCAAAGGAATTAAGAGTAAAAGCAGACATGCTCTTCTCACCCCAACATGAGCATCTCAGCTCATTTCTGTTGCATAGATGAAGTCAGGCACATGACTGGGAAACACGCTGGTAGCCTCACTCAAACCTATTAGCATGCAGCCAGCCTTCCTTTAGGCTGCATAGGATGAGAACATACGCTGTAATTGTATTTGGGGGAAGGAACTTTAGTTCAGAGCGAAATATATTGCCCAGAAGGCCAACCATATCCTGGGCTGCATCAAAAGAAGCATGGTCAGCAGCTTTAAGGACAGATTCTCTCCTACTCTGCCCTGGTGAGACCCCACCCGGAGTACTGCATCCAGCTCTGGAGCCCCCAGCATAAGAAGGACATGGACCTGTTGGAGTACGCCTAGAGGAGGACCATGAAGATGATGAGAGGGCTGGAGCACCTCTCCCATGAAGACAGGCTGAGAGATTTGGGGTTGTTCAGCCTGGAGAAGAGAAGGCTCCAGGGAGACCTTATTGTGGCCTTCCAGTACCTCAAGGGGGCTTGTAAGAAGGATGGGGAGGGACTCTTTATCAGGGAGTGTAGTGATAGGATGAGGGGTAACAATTTTAAATGGAAAGAGGGTAGATTTATACTAGATATTAGGAAGAAATTCTTTACTGTGAAGATGGTGAGACACTGGAACAGGTTGCCCAGAGAAGCTGTGGATGCCCCATCCCTGGAGTGTTAAAACCAGGCTGGATGGGGCTTTGAGTAACCTGGTCTAGTGGGAGGTGTCCCTGCCCATGGCAGGGGGGTTGGAACTAGATGATCTTTAAGGTCCCTTCCAACCCGAACCATTCTATGATTCTGTGATACACATTTTGTTGTGAAATGTTATGTTCCAAGTTAAAACTTTTACAGAAGACAACCAAGCTTTATTAAGGTACCCTAAAAACAGCAAGAAAAACCCAAGAAACCTCCTAGCAATATTTATTTAGCAGAACACCTGTGAAAAACATTTCTTTTAAGAAGAGACTATGTAAGGCTTCAAACAGGGAAAACAATTGTAGCACAGTGTTAAAGGTGTCCCCTTCAGTAAGAAATGTCACATGCATGATGCTTTAAAAACACGTGAATGCAGACTGCATTAACTATTTCTTCTAAAAATGAAGCTTCAAGTAATACCAAAGTATGCCAAAGTAATACCTCTGCTAGCATTTAAACCATTTTGAACCATTATTAAAGCTAAAGGTGTCTGACCTCTGTTAAAATTATTAAGGTTGAAAGTTATTTTGCAGACAGCATTAGCGTTGCAGGATGTTGATCGAGACTCTCCTCTCAAAAAAAAGAGGCAGATCTTTGTCAGATATCTGATCACAGAAGTTAAGATTTCCTACAACTACTAAAATATTTTTAAATCATAGCAATAAACTATAACAGGATGTACCTCATTAAACTACTGAGATGTAATCCCAGGTAGAAAACCTACTCTGGACTGCAGTGGGAATTGGATTTGACCCTTCATGCTCTGAAAGGAAAGAATAAAAAGGCAAAACATTTTCTCTGATCACTTGTTAAGAAACGTCTTTAATAACTACATTAAACTGTAACTTATGCATTTTCAAGTATTACGTGCACAGAAATAGTGACAGTGGGGCTAGGTAAAGCATCCTTCCAGGAGAAGCAATCCTAAGGAAAACAGTGAGACAAAAGGGAAAGGAAAGCAATACTAATGGATTTTCTCTCTCTCTCCTTTACAAATGTCACTGGACTACGCAAACAGAAATTTCTCAAAGGCTTATAACTTGGCTAAATTTGAGGGACTTTTCACAGGAACAGCATGAGGCACACTAATAATAAAAAAATTGCCCCTTCTTCATCAAAAGACATCAGATATCTACTCCAAAGCACAAACACATTTCAGCTTTGCAAGAAATTATTCTAAGTTTTCTCTGCGTTTACTGTCAGAGACAACAGAATCAGTTTTAGGTATTGAAAAAATTACAAGCCACTAAAAACAAGGTTCTACTAATTTCCAGTTATAAGCATTATTCCTTTAAGTTCTGTAACAGCCAAAAAACCACTCCAAGTATACCAAGCTTTCAAGAACCCAGAACTTCAATAAGGAAATAATTTTGGAATGCTGAATGCTTTTTATTTGCTAACTTATATTTTAAAATATTAAAAGCTACATTTCAGATCTTTCCCCAAAACTACCAGAGGTAGATCAATAAATAACAAAGATGGAAATCAGCATTCCTATAATCATTTAAAATAAAGAACTCTAAGGTGAATATTTAATGTGGTAAAATGTGATAATATACAAATAACTGACTGGAATACTCTTAAGAGTTGTGTAGAGTTCACATTTTCTTCTTCATTATCAGATTTTTCTAGAAAGCAGTCTTTGTTCTGAGATAGAAAATTAACACTTATTATACTATTTGTCAATTAAGTCATATCTTAAAACCCAGTAATTAATGAAAAATAAGAATGGACAGCCTCCAGTGCATCTAAACTTGAACTCTACAATCAACAATTAACATTAATTAAATTTTTTATTTCCACAAATGTTTGTTCCCAATCTAACATGCTGTTCAAATTGTCTCACTCCTTCAGTCCTTTTAAGCACAATTATAAAAAACCCACAAATATTTTCAACAAAACCAGAGAAGTTAAACATTACAAGCTCAGGAACAACTAAAATACATAAGGCAGCATTTAAATAATTATTTTCTCATCAGGCAAATTATTCTTTAAATCCAAGCGATGGTGATTATTTTGGGAGAGCAAGAAAAGGCCAAAAATGGTTTTCCTTGCAGAAGTTATCACTAACTCAACAACTTTCATTCCAAGTTACCATAGGCACTGCAACCAAAGACCATAAAGAAATCTCCGAGCTCCACTTAGAGATCATTCACGAGAACGTAGCTTTCTCTAATCTTAACTCCCAGGGCAAAATCCTGGCCTCAGTGAACTCAATGGCAAAACTGCCAATGGTGCAGGAAGTCAAGGAGTTCTCTCCAGTAGCCCACAGGAGACATTTTGAAGCCAGTTACCTCTGCACCAGCTCCTCTTTGAAATGCACTTTTCTTAACATTTGCCCCAGCCAACACTCACCTCTTTGTAGGACTGAAATAGCTTAACTGTTACAGCTGTCTCTGGCGAGTTAGCCCTCTTATCAATGCATGTGTTAACAATCCATTCACACATGTTCCCTTCAGACTGCACTGATGGCCATGTTAGTGTCTAGCACCCAGACACCCCGGGATGACATTGCACCCTGAGTGACGCACACCTATCATTCAGAGTTCTTGCTTCATCTAAGAAGATTTTCCCTGCAAACAAGTGCCCATTCATGTGCTGTCTGTCTCCTCTTTTACCTGCACTTCAGAGGAGAGTCCAACTGAAGTGGGTTCTTTCAGTGTTCATATATCATCATACTTTCCCCAGTCCCCTGAGGTGAGACATTCCTGTCATCTCAGTTTACCTTCCTGTACGTTTATCTGCAGATCTCAGCCACGTTGGACCATGGTCAGCTGTTCAGTACTGAATAGAAGGCAAGTCCTCTGTGGGGGGCTTTCCACACTCTGTTCTACAGCAAGAAGCCACTCGCTTGCTGCAGGATTCAAAGACACCTGCAAAAGCAAGAATGTTTCCATTACTGAAAAGCTCCTTAAAAATGAAAGAGCCTTTCCTGCAATGGTCCCAACATGGAAGGGTCTTCAATGCCACATCTTAGAAATTAAAGAGAGTGGACAGATAGTACTTTCTGCCTTCAGAAACTACAACCGTTAACTTCTTAGGATGACACCCATCCCTGAGACAATGATTTCATGCTTGTAATGATATTCTTATAGTTTAGTAATTTTATAGAAGTGAAGACAGAAAGGAATCTGATTTTTATGTCAAACTACATCAAAAACAGTAATGTTGACTATTAACATGTATGTCAATATTTCAACTGAGCAAAAAAAAAAATCCTAACACATTTGTCAAGGAATAACAGACTAAGCTAGAGTCAGCAGCTTAAAATAATTGGCATGCAGGTTAGTCACAGTCTAAGCAAAGATTTTCTTCCAAGTTAGAATAAGAAAGCCTTTCCAATTTTATTTACAATTTTTAAGTATTCAGAAACAGACTCTACTGAAGAACAGTGGAGGTTTGGTTTTTTTTCTATTCTAGCCAAGAGATTCACAAGGGATTTATGAAAGTTTTTTTAAAAACAAGTAAGAGTCATCAGGTCACAGATGCCAAGTTGCCCTCTTACTGTAAAAATGTAAATCCTACTGGTCTACAAGAATTTCCTCATTGTACCACATATAAGGCAAAGTCTTTATATTTATTCTTATAGGACAATCAGTTACAGGGCCCTCTAGTATTTTAAAGCAAAAGCACATAAATTTTTAGCAGCCATTCTCTGGAGGGAAATTTCAAGGTGACTAGAACAGTCCTTTATATGGATAAAAATATGCTTATAATTAGAACAGGCTTCTTATATGATCATTTTGCATTTCTTATTCATGTTAGTAGATTGCAGAAAAGGTGTAGATACTTAAAGACACAAAACTGTAACTGATGTTATTTTAATTCTGTATTATAAAGAAACAACCTACATCATCCTGTTTAGAACTAAAAAGCTACACTGCCTCCTTCTTGAAATTCTGAGTGGCTATAGGGAGCTGTTAATTAGTAAGTAGGTAAAACCACACACAAAGTTCACAAGTTATTCCTGAGTTTCACAGCAGCACTTGAAGATTATCACACAAGATGCAGCAAATGAGGTTATGCAAGAATTTGAGAAGTGAGGATGTCTCAGATAAAAGGGGTAAGGGCAAGCTCTGGTCCGTGAATGTCATGTTAAAATTGACTATCTAGAGTTTGAGTCATTTCTACAGGACTTTGTGACTGTGACCCTGCTCTTGGTGCAGCCAGTATCTTAACTATGGAGTCTACCTGTCTAAGTACACTCAGGCAGCCACTAACAGGGGTCAGATGGAGATAGCTGCTTTCCCTCAGCTGATAACCCAATGTTCCAGTTCAGTCTCCCCAAGGAGAAACACAGAAGATGCATCCTACCCCCAACATTGCCTGCGTACACAGACAAAGGGGGCAGACCCTCCACAGAGTTCTGATATGCGTTTTTCATTCCAGCAATGTGAAATTAGCCAGACCCTGGCCAGTCTCATCCTTGAGCCTATCACCACACTACTGCCTCTGCTTCATTAAAGCAGCCTAAGATCTACATGGAACTACCCTGTCTTTGGGTATTATTTGCATATTAGCAAGTTTGTGTACCTGGGAACTGGCACTGTCCCCTTTCCAGAAGAGAGAAAACAGATTAATTTTTTATTTCTTGGGCTGTCAGTCTCACTCGCTTGCTTGTTCTGTTTGTGAGTTTGGTTTATTTGTTTTAAATAATAACACTATTAAAACTCACTCTATAAGCAGAGACAAAGAAAACTATATAGACCCTGATCAAGATGCTCTCAATTTCATTGCAGGAGACTCTGAATTACCTTTTGAAACTGAAGCTGATCTTTACAGATATTCACATGAAACCTCTTTGACTGAAGAAATAAGGTACAAGCCATAGCTTCTAATAAAATTCAGTATTAAGTAATAAACAAAACATTTATGGGAAAACATAAGCACGTGTTGCATTAAGTGTGTAGGTAATTAGCAGACCTGGAGAAGGGCTCGCAGGCCCAAAAACTTACCTAGTCTCGCTCCTCCCAGTTATGTTACTAAGTCTAATAAAAGAAACTGATTCTCCCTACAAATTCTCCCTTGCAGAAACTTGGACCTATTTTTTTCTAGAATGCTCTGGTCATTCCCCTCAGATACACCCCTTTGTGGTTTGAATAGATATCCAGACTAAGCCCTACCCTGTCACATTCAGGACAGGATGAAATTTTCAGTGAACTTGCAATAATAGGCAGTCTCGGAGACAAAGGATGCAACGACCACTGAGTCTCATCTGAGGAAGCAGGTTTTTTTCTAATAAAACTTGTGGATCAGCATCTAGCCAGATTAAACAGAGGGAGAATGCAGGACACCGGGCAAGGAAATGCAGGTTAAGGTAGAAGTTTAAACAGGAATGCTTACACTGGAAGATGCGCGTGATCTCACATAAGGGTTAGAAGATGGAAACTGGTCTAATTTACTGTAGAGGATAAAAAAAGGGGACAGAGCATGAGTAGTCTCTATTTAGGCTACTTCCCTTCCTTGCCTTAGGCTTGCTTTACACACTTGCAATTTAAAAAAAATATATATAATGAAGTTTTGAAATCAAGCATATGAAATGCCTCAGTTTTGCTACAAACTTTCTGATACATCAGCCATTATCATGTTAAGCATAGGACAGAATTCTCAGGCTTTGAAGGGAATCTTTTTGCTTTCACTGTTTTGCTGTGTCCTTCCCTGGGGCCTCACTTAGTCTCTTGATTTACTAAATTAAAGGCTATTTAGTAACAGTGGGAAGATTATTCCTATCAGTCACTGTTGAGTCCAGGTCCTCAATGAAGTGTTACTAGAAAGGCTGCAAAACCTGAGAGCACAAGCTGGCGTTTCAGGATCCAGTTGCCTCAACACATTTTTTGTATAAAGAGGTGCAAACAAGAAAGCCTCATATCTGAGCTGGCAATAAAAGACTTCAACCTTGGGAGAAATGCTTGAAAAAGAAAAAAGTTTTAAGAGAATTATCTCATAAAAGTCAGAATTTCTCTCCTCACACAGTTCCACCCACTTCAATTATCAGTAGTCCGAACTGCAGAACTTCCTAACAAAGTAAATAATTGAGTGACAGCAGAAGGGTGGGGGGCTTATTTATTTATGCATTTATTTTTTATTACAGGAAGTTCCTGGAATGCAGACCAGACAGTCATTTCAATCTAACAAAAAAATGCTGAGTAAATAGCTACTGGAAGATTTTTCAGTATTTATGAAAACAACTGTCCTCTACAAGAGTTAGATTACAAGGAAGAGGAGACCATCCCCAATGCAGCAGCAGGAAAACATGACTGGGATCACTGTCACTCCAGCCTAATACATAAGTCTGTTACTTTGCCATCAAAAATCAGTAACTGTAGACATAACCACTGTCCTGGACCTGTATATTGCACAAAGTCATCCATAAAATTACTCATGTGCATAAGTAGTCCCACATGGTTCAGTAGGTCTCATTACGTAAGTGTTTGCAGGGGTCTTAGGTCAGGATACTGCATTCCTTAAACCAGACAGATTCCCATTGAAGTGATTAGGAGCGCTTCATTTGCCAAGTAAAAAGAATTCCACAGGTATTTGTTTGAAGTGTGATACAAGTTTACTTTGGCCGCATTTCCACCTTTCTTTAATGTTTGCAGGAAAAAGCTATTTGAGTGCACGAGTATTACTGACCAAAGCAAATTCCAGACTCATATTCACAGGTATTTGCACCAGAAGTTTGTGTATGCAGCTAGCACCACAGGCATTAGCTAATCTGACCAAATCATACGAAGCAACAACTCAAATTTCTGTCTCTCACACACATATTTATTGATTCCTGCGAGCACATGAGATTTTTGTTAATTTTCATACATACGAAGAAATCGTTGCCCTTTAGCAACTGAAAAGTGGGCTACATTCAGTGCCAGGTAAATCATTTGGTTTAAGCAGCGAGCAAGAGCTGCAACAGTGAAGCGCAGTAAATTAAGCAGACATCTTGCTAAATCAGCAACACAGGATTGAACCCTTAGTGCTATTCACTACAAATGGATCTATTGGATTATGGGTCATTAGTTCAACCACTTTTAACAAGTACAACCAAATAGGAATGTTATTAAACATTTATCTTCAGGGGCAGATTTACTGGAGAAGATAAGGGGATTGTAGAGACTTTCCATTAGCACTGCCTATTTCAGCATGCATTCCTGTCATAAGCACCTTTCATTCATAAAAAATATCTCAGGAACCCAAAGCATCCTACAGATGTCTGCCTTTACATGCTGGTGACTGCACCCTGGCACCTTCCAGACACTAACCCGTTATTTCGAATACACATTATTTGATAACCTCTTGCTGCTTTCCTACTCTGTGCTGTCAAGACAACAGGGGCAAAGTTTTTTGAAAAATTACAAACCAAAAGCTGAATTTCCCAATATTCAGTTAGTCCTAAGGACACCGAGACACTGAGCTTGCCACTAACAGCAGGCCACCTGCATTTTTTGAAAACCAGAACAATTATTTAGAAATGTAATTTCTGTCTCCTAAGGGTTTATTTAACTCTTACCCCGGGCCTCCATGTCTGACCCCTGCCTCCTTCCAACCCTCCCACTGGCTAGAGCAGGAGGGCACAAGGCAAAGAACAGGGCCTGCCTGCGAGCCCCGGGGATGACTTAAAAAAAACCTAGACAAAGACATTTCTACCAGATCTTTTGCAGATCTTAATCGCAGGTCTTGAACAGGCTCCCCAGCCAATCTGTAACACAATGGCACCAACAAAAGCGGCAGAAAGAGATCTCCCTTAACAAGAATGGTTTGTCAGAGCAAGGACAGAGAAATAACATTAGAAGAGAAACAGGAACAATTTACCACGCTGGCTGTAGAGGGGAACGGATCTCACTAACTACAGCTGAAATCATCACTGACTTACTAATAAAGAGGGTAATTAGACACAGAAATGCAGTCTTTCTCGCTTCCCTCTGAGGTCAGTTTGGGTTCTTAGAAATTTGTACCTTGGCCCATGTGCCATACAAAAGTAAGGAATTAATTAAACAAGAGGAGAGTGCAGTTTTCGACACCGTGGTGTATTGTTTCATCCCCTGCACACACTAACATTTGTCACCGCTACAGTTCATACTCCTCCGTGTTTGTGCTTTCCCCACAAGACATCGAAACTATTTAAATTTTCATTAAAAGGGCAAATTCCAGAAGAAAACAATCACGCGAGGAAGAATGGATTGGGAGGCTTTTTGTTGCAGGTTGCAAGCAAGAAGATTGCAGTCAAAGGCACAGTATAGTTACCTGCCTTTGCCTTACCCTTATTCTGATGACCTCATTGCCATGAAAGAAGGCTTTACACTTATTTTAAAAGCTCTAGGTTTGAAGCTATGAAAGAAGGAAGAAGCTTACTATAATATCCTCAAATTCTTTGCATTATTGATAGTCAAGAACTAGAAAGCTGGGCGATAAATAGAAATGGAGACTCTTCTAGTTAAGATTAAAACAACAAATTTCATTCTACCATAACTGATACATGAATTACAACATCAATAATTAGTTCTGTTACAAAATAATTGTGACAACCAGGTCAAACTGAGCATCCATGACTACTACGCACCTAGTCTCTAGAGAGCCAAACTTAGTCCTGTTTTTGTGAACAATTAGGACCAAGAACCTGAAGAAGCCTTGTCTTCTAAGAGTTGGTCTCACGCCTTTTTATATTCCTTTAAAAGGGTCAAAGGTCAAGCAAGCTAGATCATTATTCCATTCCGAAAGTGTCAGACCTGTTTTTAAATAGTCACAGAAATACACAAACTGGACCTTAGCTAGCCTTGTGATATGAGGGATAGCTAGCTGAGAAAGAGAACAAACCAAAACAAAACTCAATCCCCCAGAATCAACTCTTGAAATTCCCAAATAGGCAGCATATTTCATTGCTGAAAAGTGCATTTTTATGGAAGGGTGTTGGCTCTGTTATCAGCTGCCATGCCCTTACTAGCTCTTAAAAGTAGAGCAAATGTTAGGAAAGATTTTATGACTGGATGGGGAAAGGCAGGAGATAGACTATTAAAAAAAGTATAGGAAGGAGTCAGCACAGAGCCAAAACAATCTTGCAGCTGCATTACATTATCCCAGTGGGAAGTTGCCAGGCTGGCAGCAAAGTTAAGCTCTGTGTTCATGAAAGTGAAGCACTGATACCACCAGCTACAACTTGCACTAAATGAGCTTCCCACACCTCTGTGCCAATCTTGCTCAGTCCTGATCTGCAACAATTTTGCTGTTCCACCCACCCCTGGGCCTATTTTACGCTAAGGCTGCCAGTCAATCTGAACAAACTATACATCTGAACTGTGTAGTGATTTACAATTAAGCTTCTTTCAAACCATCATGATAAATAACGAGGACTGTTATATGTAAGCAACAGCTAGCAGATAGGTCTTTCTCTACAATCTGCAAGCTGCTACCCATCCCATTGCAATCTGATCATAACACTTAAAATCTATAACCCAAATGAGCTCCTATGTTATTCATGCTAATTATTTTATAGTACCACAAATGTACACAGTGCTTTTTAAAATACAAAACAGAGACATTATCTTTTCAAGTTGAGAGAGTTTACATTAACCCAAGATAACAACTTTGGAAAGGGAATTTATAGAAATAATTGCGGTAAGAAAAAACATCTTGGAAAAGTTTTGTAAGGTAAAGCAGGATCAAGAAGCAGTACTATGGACAAATACCAAAAGGATTGGCTATGCATATGGTAAGACATGGCAGAAAGCGTGAAGCTTTTTTCATGTCCTTGTCAGCATGACAGAGGCTTAGCGTGCCAGCTGAATGCTTCCTTCCACCTGAAACTGTTATCTCCGTAGTCACGCACTAGACCTTTCAAACACCATCCAAAACCTACTGCTTCCAGAGACTGCCACAATTTGTGGAGAACCTTCCCTGCTCATGTAAAAGTGGGGACATAATGCAAACAGTAGCGTGGAACCACAGAAACACAACCAACCTACTTGTAGTTCTTTATTGTTTCATAGGGATACAAGCTACGTTGTTGATTTACAGTCATACAGCTCCTCTAGGTTACACAAGCTCTCAGGGAGGAACAGATGTCACAATAATACAAATTTCTGTGCCATTTAATTTAAAGCACTTTACAAACATTAACAAAAGCAAACCCCAAGCTATAAAAGCAAATTACAGATGGGATCATCTCACTAGTGAAATGCAGCTGCCTCTGCCCTGCAAAATTGCAGCTAATGGTTCACAGCGACATTACACCATCATACAAAGCCAGGAAAAAGACTGGCTATCAGGCCACATTCAGGAGTTAGCTTTTAATATGTTTAGGTTTTGCATGTTTTTTATGTGCGTGTGTTGTCTAATATGTTGTCATATACCTTTACGACAAACCGAACTTGCCAACTCCAGAAAAGGAAAGCTTTCAGTTGTAAAAAACACAAGAGCAAAACCAACACACACACCCCACAGATGATTGAATTTTTCAGTAACTAGTGGGCTGGACAAATAGCAGAGCAACTAGCATAAAACAGCTCTTATAAAATAAGAGATTATACTTAAGAAACAGGGCAAATCTGTTCGCTGCCCGTGCTCTGACCAGACAGTGGTGCTTGCAGCTGGGCAGAAATGAGTTCCTTCACAGACAGCTGTTCTCTATCAGCTTTATTTGAATGCTCAGATAAAGATGTAGAATGATGATAGATAAACATATCAAAGTTGGGAACAGGTAATACCCCACTACTTCATTTTCAAACTAAAGTTTTGCTAGCTTGAGGCATGTTAGAAAGGCCAGGTTATACTTTACCTTTTGTTTGTGCTTAATAATGAACAGTCTACCCTGTGCTGAGAGGAACGTATGCAAGGGATCTCATAGTCCGAGGACACAATAAATCTTCCATAAACAGAAGTCTGGTCTCATAGATCCTATTGCAGAAGCAGCCTCTGAGACGATACCGAGACATTTCAGACACAGTTTGATATAAGTTTAGAGGTATGGGAAAGAAGATTAAGTGCTCTTCCTGCTCTCTGTGTCCTCCCACAATCATGTAACACTATCACACAGCTGCAGAATTGCACTGCCACCAGAACAATAATATTTAGCACTTTCAGAATGCAAAGAACAATACAAAACCCAGTTTATGTAGTCTAAACACATGGTTAATATTCCTATGGGGAAACAAAGTTCAAAGAAACGAATACATCTTCTAAATTCCTTGTGTTGACCCACAAACCCCAGTTTAGAGCTGTTCTTGGTGGTTTTGATCTTTGAACAGTCTAGTAAATAGGCTAGAGTTAACACATAAGTGTCGGTGAGTGAGTTAATCAGTTCTTTGGTTATAGTTTCACACTGCCTCTAAACTCAAGTAGGCATTACATCCCACTGGCTTACATTAAATATTTTTTCCACAGCTCTTTAACACATAAAAACAGGGCTTTGTTCTGATTAGATTATTCCAGAGCAGAGTTCCATGGGAGTGGATCCATTTTGCAAATATAGAAGACATGGAATCCCATACACTTCACTGTAGTTTTCTGTAATATGTTGAATCTACTGCTCTTTAAAGGGCAAATGCAAGTACATTACTTTATTAAACGTACTGACTATGGTGCTCTGGATTACACTTTCCTGGCTTGATCAGTTATGGCTCCTTCCTCTCTTCCAACTGAAAACCTCCACAAAGATGTAGAATTACAGAGGCAAATGATTTAAAGAGTGTTCATAAGAACTACTAGGGAACATTTATTTGCAGACAAAGAAGGTTCTCAGTTGTTTCACTTATATCTTTGTCTTTCCCTGTACAACTTTAGCATTTACAATAGACACTAGTCTCTTTTCTTTTACTGGGTGCCATACGGATGCATAGATTCCTTCTCAAAAGTATCCAGCCACAATACAGTAGTGCTGGGGGGAGGGGGCAGAATTTGTTGGAAAAATGCCATCTGTATTTGTGGAGCTCTATAAACGAAGGTATCACCAAACTGATACACTGTAGGTCAACTCTTCCTTTCTTCAGTGTTCACTTTTCAGCAACTGAAATCACAAGGCATGAAGTCAATAGATATTTAAGCTATTTAAATAGCACCAAGGATAAAGGTCATGCCTCTGATGCGATTTATCTTCACAGGAACCCACCCAAATCTTGGAAACCACTGCCTTGGAGATAGGAGATTCTGGGGGTTGTATAGATAAGAGGCTGGTATATTCAAACTAGAGATAGCTTTTACCAGTGTGTACTTAAATGGCTTAGAGCAAGGTCTTAGGTAAAAACAAACAAACAAAAAAACCCCAAACCCACCAATGTGATATACTCAGGAAAATGCCCATGAAGTTGTGGAGAGTTGCGCTCTCCCGCACTAGCCAAAAGTCTGGTGTTTTCCCAAGCCTGTCACAGTAAAGGAAACCAGCAGTTAGGTCGTCCAGTCACTGCTGCCTCATGGCCCAGCATTGTTTTCAGTTGTGCTCCTCACTTTACTTCTAAGGTAAGAATAATTCTTCTGTGCCCTAGTAGTTTGTCCCTGGACTAAAAAGGAGGGAGACAGCTTACCCCGTTGTAAACCTCAAGTGCAGTTCAGTGAGCCAAGCTAAACAGCTCACCGTGCCGAAGCAGGTATCCCATGCTGCCATCTTCCCCCAACCCACCACGCATTCCCCCTGCTTCTTCTTATGCCAGATGTTTGCCTAACTTCTCTACAAGTCTCTATCAGCTTGCTCACCCAGCAGCAAACTAGCCCAGCAAAAAAAAAAAAAAAAAAAAAAATTAAAAAAAATCTTCTGACAAAGTAGCAAACTGGATGACTTAGTCAAAGGCGAGTATAACATGAGAACTGATACCAGTGAGAAAAGGGAGAAGGGAAAGCCTGTTGGCTCCCCCTGAACATCTCAGGAAACCAGTTCCTAAAGAGGCAGCAGAAATAGGCAACTCCAGCACCACCACTGCACAGACACATGTAAACATGTCAGCAAATAACTTGGTAAATAATAAAAAAGTAGTGAAATCAGACAAACCTATAGAGGAAGGGCAGTATCTCCTTGATTTTCTGTGCACGTTACTACATACATGTGAAAACAACTGTTCACATGACTTTAAAAAGTTTTGACCAGGCCTGTGAATTCTGCTACAAAAATTTTGTCTCAAATTTACTCTATGAAACAGAACTCCAGCTTGTGTAACAGAGACAGCAATAGCACAATTAAAAAATTCCACCTGAGGCCAGCTCTGTTCAGCAACCAGAGGAGAGGAAGAGAGCTAATTAAAACCACGTTGTCTAAAATCAGAAGTGGTTAGTTGCACATACCAGATAGAACATAGTATCTGTCACAGGCGACTGACCTCAAAACAGAGGAAGGAGCAGGGGAGGTGAATGTAGTTACAACAAAACACACAGTCTGAAGGAAAAAGTGATTTAAGAGCTACTAGAATCACTGGTATTTGTGCTTTGGTGAAAAGAACAGCAGATGTGGAGCTAAAGGAGATACTAAGGGCACGTTCATGCAATCCTGGCACAGATAAAACTGATGATATAATTGGGAGTTTTGCCTATTTTCTTTGAGATCAGTGTCTCAGTAATTTATTAAGTTCCCTTAACCAGTCAGTCCAGATAGGAAGGATTTCAAATTAATTAACTACAGGCTTAAACCTGCAAAGGGGCATTTTGCATCTCAGAGACCACCTCACACCTTGCAGGAAGGAGCTGGAGGTATCTTTTGAGAACAAACATGGGGACCATTACTATTCAATTTTGAAATTTTCCCCGCATTGCCCAAATCTCTGTAGACTGCAGCAACTATCATTTTTGCTTCCATGGCAGTCAGAAAGCCCTTGAATCATTAACATGCGAATATCAGCATCGCTATTACTCTCAGACATTTCTTTCTTCACTTTCCAATGTTTTCTCTGTGCTATCTGTCATTACCTTGTTTTCTCATTTTCCTTTTCATTAAAGATTATTTTCAAGGGAGGAAATGTAGCACAGTCTGAGAATTCATTCAGCATGAATGGAGAGAGACATATGGTGTAGTGACTTAAGCATAGAATCAGGAGCCAGGCTGCTTGTAAGACCTAGCCTGACAGTCTCCCTCTTGGTCATTATGCAAGTCATTTAAGGTCAAATACTCTTCCCTTCCCACAGTGAAAAGTTCAATAGGGGGTCAATTCCTTTGGACAGAAGAAAGGGTCACCCCACTAACACTGATGCTCCAACTTGTGATGTAGCTACACTGCCCTTCTGTGAAGGGCTGACACTTCCTTTAGGCCTATCCTCACCACAGTTAAAACACAGGCGATCATAAGCTCAAATACTTGGTGATCACGTCAATACACAGCATGGCGTTACAAATACCACAGGCATAGACAAGCTGTGTACACTACATCAGCTGGTCAAGGCAAATTTGACTTGGATGAGAGCCTTCTCCCAGCATGACTGAAATAAAGAACATGCTTTTTTTTCTGATCTGCTCTAGCTATAAACTTGTGTTTGCAAACATCACACAAACCAGTCCCCAGCAACAACTGGTTCACCACAGTCATCCCACAAAGACAACTCACTGTGGTTGATATCCAGTCACCTTTTGTCTCCTTCAGTCTCATGGCATTCAGATTAAGGAAGAATTCCCAAATTCCCACAGAATGGGGCTCTGCAATGGACAATGTATGTGGACTCCAGGTGCAGTCCCTCATGAGTATCACACCCTTCCCATCAGGTTGCTAAATCTTCTCTGCACACACATATGACAGAGAGCAGCAATACTTCTTTCAGCCTGCTTTAGTTGTCCAACTGGATAGAATAATACTCACTTGCTAAACAACAGAGTTCGGAAAAACACAACAACTCACTTTAGCATTAATTTGTTTGTGTTTCTTTTTCTTTGTACCACACAGAAGAGCAGAATCAGACAAAGTAGATCATTCTCAGGAAATGAGCTAGTTCAAAGTAAGTTATGTGAAATTTAGTCTCATTCCTGTGGCATCATTTGTTGGGTGCATGGACCTATAGCTAATGTCTCCCTCATTTTTCCTCCAGGAAACAGGAGCACTGTTGCTGAATTCAGAGAGTCACAAAGTCAGGATTGTTTCTCTGGAAGCTTCAGATTAATGCAGGATAAACAGACTAAGTCGGACTTTGGTTCTCTGCTGCATTCCTATGACATACCATGGATACCTGAAGCAGAACCCCAAGGTAACATCAATTCTGTGAAAGGTGCAAGATTCACAATCAGTGCCTATCATTTGTATGCAATGATTTTTTTTGCAAGATATGCAATCTCTCATTTTCAGAGAAATGAGAGTGAAGGAATTTTCTTAGTAAAGTGAATAGATCAATTATGGATTAGACTGAATTACCAAGACTTTTGTTCCCTGTTATCTTCTTCTTCCCCCCAGAACAGATATTAGCTTGACAGTCATTGCTGCACTTTCCTTTCCAAGTTAAGAGAAAATACAAACAACAACCCATCTTTCAAAGCCTCTCCAACAGTCAGGTTTTTTTGTCCAAATTTTCATGACAAGAATTCTGAGCAAACTGAGGGTTGTCCAGGCACCTTACACCTTCAGTTCAGTTTCAAAACATGGCAAACACCAGCCCTCCCACAAAAAACCTAAACTAAACCACAGAGCAATACCTACTTGCCCTCCCTCTCTTATTCCTTCTCCATGTTCTCACACTGATGCTACATCACCTCTTCCACATATGTCAGCAAACGCATTTGTTTGAGTGGATTTGGGCTTAAAACTAACCAAGTTAAAAAAAAAAAAAAAGGAAGGTTAGCAAACCTCAATCCAATCCACTAAAAAGCCATACGAACCTTTTGGCCATGCTCAAGTAATTAGTATTTTAATGTCAGCTGTAAAATGTTAATGAAAATAACTCTCAAAGCAGAGTTGTACTGACACTCCCTGATCTAAACTCCTATATACCCAAAGCCATATTGAGAACTGAAACACAGGGACTTTAAAAAACATACTATTTTCCTCCCTTCTAAGAAAGCAAGCAGAATCCTACTTGTCATCTTCGTGGACAAAGGCAGAATCCTACTAAAAACCATCCTTAGCACTAGTTGAGAAGAGGAAGTTTGGGTACAAGTTTAGAGGGCACTGGCTATTTGGCATTCACTCACCACACAGGCATTAAGCAGAATGTAATTACTTTATTTTCAAAGCTGAATGAACTGCCACAGAGAAAGCCACCATTACGGTGTGCTAAAAATATCCAAACACAGGGGGAGCACAGAGGAGTTGGTGCACTGTAAATTCATATTCCAACATATTGCACACTAACTTTCCTGTACAGACGAGCCCTTAGACTAATAGGCACCTGGGAGTCTTCAAGTCTGAGTGCCCAATAAATAAAAAGGCTATTTTATTTTTTTTTATTGGTGTTCTGGAACCAAGCTCTGATGTCCCCACTTAGACAATGCTTCCATTGAAATCAAATCTTGGTCTATTATTAAATACCATTTCTTTTACAGCTGCAAGCTTTCCAGGTTAGAGGATAGGGATTTCATATCAAGCCAAATCAGTAATCTCAGTCCAAAGGGGATTGTGCAGGCATTTATTTTGATTTTATATGCACCTAGATACTGCTTGATTCAATAGACTCGCACTGATGCCTAGTGAAGTTAATTCCCCTCACGTCTACCAACTCCCAACTCAGATAAACTCAAACAAACAAAAATCAAAATTCAAATTTAATCTCATTTTAAAAACTCTTCCAGATTCAGATTTGTTTGGGACAAATTTGCAGACCACTAAGATGTTTGAAAATCATTAACACAGCTTTCACTTCTAGTTTCCCAAGCTTTAAAAGCATAAGGGACCCCCAGAACAGAAAATGGTGTATGTTTGAAGGCTCCACTGCACTGGGATCATCAAGTTATTTTGAGCTGCTCCCCGCAACCACTGCAGTGATCTCCCATACTGACAGACAAGGCTTGAGTAGAATCCACTGAACTCAGTGAAACACCACTAGAGATGAAGTTAACACACTGCCAAGAGTTCACAACCCATTATCAATTTATCAGTTCCCCAATCACAGTGAGCAGTCCTGTCCAGGTAACCTGACTACTCATAGCCAGGCACTACTAGGAACTATTTGCAATTCTGTGGAGCTGCGAGGAGGTGACTGCAGAAATGAGCTCTAGGCTAACACAGCAGACCTGGCCAGCATTTGCTTGTTAGCTCTTTCTGCAAGAAGCTGCTCAGATTCTGACACAAGAACATATTTTCCCGCCCCGAGGTACCCATCCAGCACATGAAGGAAATAATCACTTACATCCGTGCTATTTTAACTTCCTTCCTGGTACACTTTCTGCTTTTTTAGAATGATGGGTCAGTGACAAACAGCCTTCTAGGCTGTTCACTCACTTACAGTGGTGTTCATGGAAAGTTTGACAGCTTTATCTTCTTTCTCGGCTACTTACAGCTGTGACTCCATTACTTTGAAGTCAACTTGGATTTGGTTGGAATGAAGTGCAGACATCAGTGACTCGGCTTAGTGTGTCACCTGCATTTGTTATCTTGCAGTAGACAATTTAATCAATTATACTTTTTTGTCTAGGCACAAGAACAAGACAAAAATGCTGATCAGCATTTCACAGGGTTGTTTCTTCACTGCTAGCAGGCCATTTAACATCTGATAGACCATATGAAAAGGTCTTCCCAGGGGCTTAGAGTGTTTAGGTTGTTCTTTTTATAGTGCAGAAGGTCATTAATGAGCAAGCGAAAGCAGCATGGAAATAGCTAGACAAGTCTTGTTGAGTTAATAAGAAACTGTCATTCTGCTTCAGTACTTTCTCATTAAGCCTAGCAATGTTCAAGTCTAAGGAGACTGATGGTACAAATCTATTTTAATGCTCAATTTAGTTCCCCAAGACTTGAGTCAGAGCAGGTTTACCCCTCCTTTTTTTTTTTCCATTACTTTTTCAGTTCAGCAATTTCTGAGGAAAAACACTACATTAATTTTTTTTACAGAAATAGCTCAAAAGCTGAAAACCAGATATTTTAAAAAACGATCTAGACGTACCTTGACTTTTCTGAACAGAAGACCAGTCACCCCAGCTTTTACTGCTGTGCTTACTATTCCAACAATTGACTTAGCAGAAGCTCAGCATCACATGAATCACAAGAAAATGCAGCTCGGATGCTTAAACTTATGTAACAGTGACCTTCATGTCACACTGAGGTTCCCATCAGCCTTGTCACTCAATTCATTTAGGTGAAGATATGGGGTAAAACATAGCATCCTTGTTGGCCAGTTGCTGATGCTCAGTCACTGCAGAGTCAGTCTCTACGTACCATCACCCCAGATCACCCACAGAAAGCCCCACTGGCAGTGATGCAGCATTCAGTAACTGAGGCCTAGTTTCAGGCTTATGGAAGTCCAAGAGAAGAGGGAAGGAGCAGATTAGAGCGAAGTTCAACAAAGGAAACTGATGGAAGAGCACCACATGTTCCCTTTTGTTCTTTACATGTACAAAACCTTCATGTGTGTATCAGGCCAGAACTGCTAACACCGAGCAATATCAGTTCTCTCCTGCTGTTTTTAACACTAAAGAAAACAGTGCAGTGCATTAGTGAGGGAGTTTCATTCTCTTATCTGTTATTCTCCAGCATTTGTTAGCTAAACCTCTTAACTCTCCTGGCTACCCATTGCTCACACCAGGGAAGTTCCTAAAGCACACCTTTTCACACAGCATGGGTTTCATCTCATAGTTGATTTCTCTTTTCTGAACTCCGCACATACAGAATTTCTTGTTAGTAAGCCCATAACGACTGTACATCCCAGCTCTGAAAACTCCCTCTAGAGCTGTTTCCACAGAACTCATTTTTATGTTAGTTTCTTTTCCTTTTTTTCTCCTTACAACAACCTTCCAAAAAGTCCCTAGATCTTTCAAGGCAAAGTACTACTTCCTGCAGTGCAGATACTGTGGTAAGGAGCTGAAGTTGCTGAAGGTTTGAAATCTCAAATCAGTAAGGTCATACAAAGGTGAAAAGCATTTAAAGGACTGGAAAAGAGGTGAGAAAGGTAAGATGCATCCCAACATACCAAAAATATTGCAGGATTCAAGTAACGTAAATAAATTGTTTTCATTATAGGCCATAGTGTTTTTGTGGGATGCTTCAGAAACCCACTGATCTGAGATAACTTGAGAGAAGTCTCCCATTATTGTAATTCCATGAGTGCTTCCCACTATCATTCACTGTTGCATAAACAGTGCAAGATAACTGCACAGTCTTTTTCCCATCCAACTATGCTTTTGTCACCTGAGCACTGGTAACTTTCTCAGTACTAGCACTCTCGACCGCTAGTGCAGCCGCCAGGGAGGAGGAAAACAACGACTTTAGTTAAATCTATAGTATATACCTCCCACTACCTCAAGGCAAATTTTAGGGCTGGTGTTAGAATTATGCCAAGCATTACCACAGTCTGCTCAGCACCATATGAAGACGCAGTGGACAATAGCATGAAACCACAGAAGCAGCAGTGTGAGCTGGTGCAACTGACAGTACATGCTAGTATGTGATTGCTCCCTCGTCAAAAAAAGACTTTTAACTGCATTTCTGGTGAGGGCGAAGGGGGCAGCAAGGCAGAAGAAATAACATAGCCACTAAGACCAGCAAGAGCTTAACACCCAGATCAGGAAGTACACATGCTTTGAATGTGTTTCTGATTCTTTCTGCAGCTGGTCAGCTCTGCGACAAAGTCATTTAAACTTACTACAACACGAAATAATAAGAAATAAGCCTGCAAACATAGAGTGAGAATTCATGCAAGGCTTAAGAGCTGCTGAAGGATCAAACAGAAGAGAAAAAAAATAACATAATCTCAGGAAGTTTCCTTTTTTGTGTTGTGGTTGTCATTGGGAAAAAAAGATTCACATTTGAAGACTTCTCTCTATTTTGATATTTTTACTACTTAGCCTTATCATGTAGGTTTGGCTTTTCTTAGCATATACTACTGATTCTGGATAGCTGAAGTAGATCTCCTGAAGTCAGTATTTCCAATTTAAAGAAGAAACTCTGTTTGGCAAAAGGTGGTTTCCTTGCTCTTCCATCTGCACTTCAACTTTTAGCGACAATTACAAGATATGTCATCAAAACTCAATTTTTCATGCTGCCATCACTGCTTCCTTCTTGCTGCCTCATCAGGGCTGGCCTTCGGTTGTACAGGGCTCTACATGCCAGTATCACATACAAGCTGATATCTGGCTCCTTCCTCAATTATGATTAAGTCAATATAATCAGCCAGAACAGGGGAGCTATGGAGGCGTTGCCTCCTTTCTGGAGACAGAAAGATACTGTAGTTTTTCTCCCCCAGGCGAGAAATGAGAAGTGTGAGATGTGATTTGTGATGAAATTCAGAACCACGCAAAACTTGCCTGGTTTCAGATTTCATTACCCTCACACTAGAAAGGCTTGGCAAGGTAAGAGATCCTCCACCAATTAAGGACACATAACATCAAGAATCCAGGAAGTTTCCAGCATGCAGCAAGGTGAGAAGTTTCAGCTTCAGTCAAGTCTTCTGTTGAGATCTGTTCACGCTCTAAAGTCCTACAGGGTTTTGCTCATGGGCCAAGAAGCTGCCAAGCAACTACACATGCCCCAACAAAAGTAAATAGACCCACTTCAGCTTTGCAAACAGCCATGGGTAACAGAACAGCTGGGAATGCTGTACTCCTTCTTGGGCTTGCAATATCGGCCTTACAGGCAAAATAAGACTGGTGCACGTTTTCAGAAGGAAGCTCAGAACAGGATGATTGCAACTCCCCACACTAAGGATGCACCATTTTCAACAGTGCTGAAAATGTTGTAAGCCTCAACAGCAACTGATGACTTCAGGAAGAACAGTTCATGCTGTTACCCTGAATTTGATCCCCACCACGTTTGACATAAGTTCCAAGACTCATAACTACATATTTAGTTCAAATTTGTATCTCCCTCAGCCCTTTCCTGACCAGCATCCCATGGTACATGAGATTGTCTCAAAAGAGTTTATGGAATGGATCCAATCTCTGCACATATCCTAGGGAAGTCATTAAAGTCTACACATTGCAGTAAGCATAAAAAAGCAGAAGCATGGATTTAAGGCTTTAACTGTTTGGTGATCCTTGTGCAACTTTGTCCAGATATTTGGGGGGGGGGGGGTGTGTGTGCTATTTCGGCGTTAAAGATCCTTCTCTACAAGACTTTTTATCTGCTTAAAAAATTGTGTGAGCTTTTACAGTAACACACTACAGTGTTGTGCCCTGACAGCAAGTTGTACCATCTATATGGCTTTTCACACATCCTTGAAACAATGGCTCTCTCTACTGGTGCCTCAACATCCTATACCACAGGCCAGCTGTGCAGAGAAAAGCACTGAATACCCTCAGCAGAACGGCTTACTTTTGTCAGGGAAAATCCTACTCCTTCCTCCTCAGGCCTGAGGTTAATTCTTTTGGTAGGTGTTCCCAAGTACTGTCCTTAAATATATATTGGAAAGACAATCTTCTATTGACAAAGAGTTCCTTACTTCTACAGTTCAGTCTCTTGCACTTCCAGCTGATACTAGCTAGAAAACTGTCTCCTGGGACTTTGTCAGAGAGAGAGATATCGCTGTTTACAGATCCCCTTGCCTTTTTTTATTATTTATTTTTATTATTAATCTACCCAAATCTACCCAAATGTTGATCTCTGATAATTGACAGCACCACAGTGTTGATCCAGCAGCTTCAGTCTGGCTCATAGGTCACCTACAAACTTTTATTATAATTTAAAAAGCAATCCCTTTACTACTGCTGGCTGATATTAGGTTTCAGGAGATCTTTTACCCATCTTATCATTTGAAGGCTCAATACTGGTTTAAAGATTTGGAAGAACATCTGAACCTCAAACCTTGAGTTATAAAATACTACCTAAAAGCACCCAAAAAGGAGAGAATTCCCCTCCTCTCCCCAGCCATACTATCACCACTTTTGCCTCTAGAAAGTCTTTAACCCTAAACCTAAGTTTGGAGAATTATTTTGGTGGTTTTGCTTTGTCCCTCAATTCTCAACTGATTTGAGCATGTAACCACTAGTTCTTCCTACTTAATTCTTATTAAAGCTTATTAATTCCTTCTTTTTACCACCCTATACATTGAGAAAGAACACATTTGATAGAACTATCAGAAATCGTAACTCTAGCCAGAAGAGACTGCAAGTTCCAAATTTCTCTTGGGGTGAGGGAGTTAAACTTTCTTTTTCCCCCAATGTCAAATTTAGAACTAGAGCCATTCTCTCATCTTATGGTTTGGCTACTTATTTACTGAGACCAATAGCACTGAACCACAGCTGTTGCACAGATGTTCAGTGATGAAAACTATTCTGCACAAATCTGAGCCTGGCCTAACCTGATCAACAGTTGACCTTCACTTTTACAGATCCAGACAAGCAAATGGACAGAAAACCTGAATGCAGTATTACACTAACAGAAATCTGCATTGAACATACAAAAAAACTTTACTAGAGATGTAAGTTTACACAGAAACAGCAGATTTTTAAATTTTAACTTTCATTCCTGAAAAGAAGACTCAGACTAGGTTTCAACTTCCTTTGTTTCTATTTTAGTCAGGCATCTTAATTACATTATTGTCTATCACATTGTCTAACACAGTGAAGCATCAGAGTGGAATTTCTCAGCAATCATACCCCAACAATAGATGCCTCTAAGGCCCATATTCATAGTGAGAAAGGACAGTCATTGCCTCCTATTTATATAGCTGGAGACATCTGCGTCAGAGACCAGAGACCCTGTCAGAGTCCTCAGATTAATATGTTTGACTGCTACATCATCTAAGCACTTTTAGGGTGCTTTGATAAGACCTCTTAAAACTAGGACTGGGAAAAAATAAGAGGCGACATGAAGTTTACTGCTCAGGTGTAAATCAATTAATTCAAGTTAAACAGATAACCATACACTCCAGCCTAGACAGACTATAGAGGAAAACTAATGAGTTATACAGAAAATGTATACCAGAAACAAGCTGCATGGTGACACCGCAGAAAACTTTAGATAGTTAAGTTCCTCAGGCTTTGTGCTACTTGGATGATACAAGACAACTATAAATTAGCCAGTTAAGCCAGGTTTATGACTCTTCTGCGTAGTGATATGATGCTATGATTATACGATGAGTCCAGGGACTCTGGAAACACAGGGAGAAGACATGTACTTGACACAGATTGCTCTCTACAAGCCTCTATATAGGTCTGGACGAGTCTCAGCATTTATTTACAGTAGATGCTCAAGGAGGTGGTCTTCAGTGGAATTTATACCAAATGACCTCAAAGGAGGATCAATTTTTAAACCAAAGTGAATAAACCTAAAATATCCACCTAGCATTAAGAAATTTTTTGCCTTCTCTCTCATCCCAGTAAGTAAAATAAGATTTTTTTATACAGAACTAGTGTTAAGCTGAGTGTAATAGTTATTACATTCCATGCTCAGAATGAACATTTATCTTTTTTTTTCCCACTACTCTGATACTGTGGCAAGAAGAGGAGTGAGCCACTGTAGTATTAACTTTTTTATACAAATCCTTACATTCAGGTCACACCTCTCAGAATCAACTGCCTGCTGTAGAGACCAACTTATCCTAAGATGAGAAGCAAAATAAAGCCTCTCATTTTTCTTTTATTTATGCTATTGACTTACAAATGCACCTCTTTTAGCCATATTCAGGAAATACATTCCAAACAGGACTTCACAGAACATTCATACAAAAGTTATTAATTAAAATGTGAAATGTCATTATTTGTAGCTTGATCTTCAGAGAAACCGAGCACTTACTGCTGCTACTAAAGTCACTGGAAGCTATAGATTCACATCACTCCTAAAATAAAAATCAGACCATGAGTTTCTAAAATACTTCAAGATCTTTGGATAGTAAGTGTTACAGAAATGAAACTGTAATTATTAAAATATTCACCATTATTAAATATGCAAGGCATCTGCAAATGAGTCTTTGGATCTTCATTGCAGCATAAAAAAGAACAGGACTCGCTTTCCTCAGTAATGAGGAGACAAGTGATCTCCAAGGAGAGTAGCAGCTACCTGCTAGGGCCATTACAATTACATGAGTTCTTCATTATATAGTACTGACAGATTATTCTGAAGAGTTTCAGGGCTTACAGATGTGCAAAACATGGTGAGAGGTTAAGGCAGGAGTGAAACCAAACCTCAAGATTTTTCTACACCTTTCCAAGGCGTTTTTTTTTTTTCTTTGGTTTGTTGTTTTTTTAAAACTGGAATCAAGTCTAAATTTTGATGCTTAATTTTATTGCTGCTCTGTCCCATCTCCCAGTTTTTAAAAGACAAGATATAGAGCCTGAATCTGGATCAAGAGAGATCTCCCAGTCATCAGGAAATGCAGGAGGAGACTTTTGGAGTAAAAACAACTCTGAAAAGCAGTATGCAAGCGAAGAGATCTCCCAACGAACAGAGGGCAGGAAAGAAACAGTTGGCAGCAGCTTTGATATTATAAGTCCTATGGAAGCAAAACTTCCTGACCCTTCTCCTGGAATGTCTTTGACTACATATTTATATTAGAGACTGGTTTTAATCATGGTTCAGACACTGAATGCAATGCAGTAAGTGCTGTCTGGCTTGTGGTACAGATTCTGTCTGTTTACGTACCATCGGGATAAAGTTAAGGTGGCAAAACAATCATTCATTTGCAGAGGAAGTTGTATATAGTAAACTGCTAAATGACATACATGTACATATAAGTACAAACACTACTGATTAATGGTAGAACACCATTCTTCCTTATAACCCTTCCATAGGCCAGCAGCACTGAAAAAATACAGCTGGAGTAGCAGAGGACAAGTTCTGACTCAATGTTCTGAGATCCCATCTATTTTCCCTCACTGGTCCAACAACTGGTCCTAGGGTAAAGTGAAATAGGAGGATCCCAGTGCAGAGTAAACAACCAGTCTGGTATTAGAAGGAACTGTAGGAGCAGTTACATCAACAGCAGGTAACAGACAAAACCAAAACCCAACAACCCCCACAAACCAAAAAGCAATTATTTACACAATCAACAGACATTGGCCTAGCTTTTAGCATAAACCCTGAATCGTAATTTATAGTGGAAAATATTTTCCTTTATCTTTTCCTCAGCTCTTCATCAGTGAGTACACAGAGCAATGTGAAGTTATCTTCATGTCTCAGCTAGGTTTTAATGCAGAAATTTTAGACCTGGTAGCACAGGAATACGTTTCATTTGGGGTGCTCGTACAGAAGTGGACTGTAGCAGTTGTGGTGAATTCCTAGTGTGCAAATCCTGAAGAGATACAAATATTCTCTTATCAGCAACTCTTGTGAGGTAAATAACAAATTGGTACAACAATTTCAGCATTTGCTGTTTGCCAGGAGGTGAATCAATACTCCTTATCACTGTATATCATAAGCACATACACTTCGATGCTTTTTTCCTAGGATGTGGGAGCTGCAGAGACTAAAGTCGTGAAGAGCATCAGAAAGAAGTTGACAAAGGTGGATTCAGCATCCGACATGCCGAAAAAGAACAATAATAAAGACTGACAATACCACAAGGCAGAATTTGTTATAGGTAAGGTTAATGAACAAAAAGCAGATCTTTTAGCATCTTGCTCAACATCATTGTTTGCACCTTTATAGTTATTTCAATGGGAGATATTGCAAAGGTATATAAGAGATTAGCATGTTATAGTCAATTTCTTCAAAACAGAACAAAAGAGAGGGTCTAGTCGACTTTATTTTTGTGCTTTTGCTTGGTAGTTGCTTGCAAGATCAAAGACCAAGGAAAATTCTTATATTTAGGGATTATTTTATAGTTTTTGTGAGTGGTAATAATCAACTGTTATTAAAACTAATTTCATTGTTAATAAGCCTCAAACAAGATATATCAAACATCACTAACAGAAATATTTTAACTACACTTAGAATAAGTGTAAGGGTTTTTTAATTTTATTTTGTATCAAAAGTCAAGGATTACAAATTGTATTAACAAGCAGACACAGCAGCTAGGGTTTTTTTTTCTCTCTAGACTGCACCTGTAAAGCTGAAAATCCCGGAGTACGTCTACTAGAGCATGCACTTACAATAAACATCGTCTGAGGTTATTTAGGCATGCCTGTTTGCATTAGGGTGGTACCTTGAAACACAAAGTTGGATTTTGTTGGGCCTTACACTGTGGGCAGACTTTCAGAGACAGAGAAAACTTGTGTGAACTTAACCAGCAGGCCAGAGGCAGCACGAGGCTCACAACTCATCTGTCTCATATTGCACCTTTCCTTTGCTGGATATCGTGGCTTTCTAACATTTGTCGACAGAAGAGACTAAGTTAAGTGTAAGCATTTAATCTAGACAGACAGATGAGAGCCTAAGCCTTCAGGATAACATTCAGAGCAGTAGTACCATTGATTAGGACAAGATAATTTATTATAGGTTAATAGCTGTCAGCATCAAAGTATTAACATTCTCCACCAAATTTTTCTGTCTGAAGTTCAGTACAGTCCTGATGACGCATTTGTTGCACCTTTTTGACCTTAACAATGAAGATTCAAAATAATATTCTTGGTTTATTTGATTAACTCAGGTGGACCAGGAAACAGAATAGAGACAGAAAGACCAAGAATATTTAAGTCACCAAATTGTATCTTAGAGAAAATTCTCTTACCTAGAATGAGATTTAGATGAAAACACAACACTTTCATCCTATTTATGATTTGCTCTGACACTTTGCCCCACCACAAAAGTATTACATAAATCCAAAATAAACACATTAACAGAAAGAACAGATTTACTTCTAGACTGAAACTTTCATACTCTGAGTGAACAATCACCACAGTATCCACAGCATCCAAAATATCACCCAGATCAACAATGTACTACTTTGACAGTGATTTGGCCATATTAGGTTAGGAAAGCTTTGTGTTTTTCCAGGAAAACCAAACAAGAGAGACACAGGGAAGAAAAGGACCCATGCAGCGAAGGCACAAGGCAGAGCAAGGTGACCAGAGGCTGACAGGGAGAGGGGACCTGGCGAGGCATGTGGCAGCAGCCAGCACACCTGCTCTCCTCCTGAGGAGGATGAAGTCCTCCCTGACAACCAGCCCCTGGCTCAGGCCACTTGCCTCCAGCAGTCACCCCAGCCAGCAGCACCCACACGGCAGCTGGGAGGCTGCGGAGGTGAGAAATGGTGCTTGCGAGTACAGGCAGGGACATACGCTGAAGCAACTCCTATGCAACAGGGATACAAAATAAGTCTTTTCTGGTGTGTCCTTACCTGCTGCTGCAGGAGGGCAGCTCTGCCACCAGCCTCCACCACCACAAGATGGCTGCCTCCTCAAGGTGTCTGTGCCCCCACACTGAGGAAGAGCCAGGCCCCCTCTTGTCACAGGTGCTTTCCTAGCCCCACAACCCCCTCAGCACACCCTTGTTATCCCCCTGGCCGGACGCTTCCCCTCAGAGGGGCTGCACAAGAGGCTCCTTTCTAGGACATGGCACAGGGGGCTCCTACTCCCAGCTCCCACAGCCTCACAGGGCAGCACCTCCCCACACAAGGCCAGGCCCCTTGGGCTGCTCCACACCAGACAGAGCTCACCAGCAGCCCCAGCTTGTTTTGCACCCCAAGCACAGGTGCAGCCAAGCTCAAGTCACTCCCACACTCATTCATCCTCATTAGCAACAAGCTTTGTTTTGTTTTTTTTATTTGCCTGAGCATCATCCACACAGGCTGGTATGGGATGAAGCCATCACTCTTGGAGGCCTTCTGGCAGGTTAACTTGACAAGAAAGGAAAGGAGCAGGTCCCACCTGTCATGTCGCAGCAGGCCAGGGCAGCGAGTACCCCACGACAGCCTGGCTGAGGGTGACAGGAGCACTGGATAGGCCCAGGCAGGCCCCCACTACAACACACAACCAGCCCGCTCCCTCGGATCCTCCCCATGGGCAGGTAAAACATGCCGGTTCCTCACCTCACCCAGCCGACCTCCTCCTCCGACCAGGCAGGGCCAAAGTTGTCCTTCCTACCACTGAATGGAGCTTCCTCTCAGGAAGCCCTAGCAGACATGGAGTCCCTTGCCCAGGCGGGGCTCCCGTTCACACTCTCTCAACGTGGCCCTTCGGCTTTCGCTCACACAGCGCACCCGTGGCTGTTCGCTGTCCCCGCCAACCGAAAGGGGCAACAGCGCCCGGAGGGGGCCGTGAGGGGGCGCGGGACGGCGGGCGCTGAGGGAGGCGCCGGCGGCGGGAACCGCGGCCCCCGCCCGCCCCGCTCCCGCTGCGGCGGGGCCGGTAAAAGCCGCCATTGCCAGGCCGTAAACCTTTTAAGACCAGTCTCCAAGAAAATCTGGAGCACAGAAGCGCTCCCCGATGCCTTCTTGTGAAGCGACAGCACAGACCAAGGTAAAAAGGCTGGTCGGGTACACTCCAAAGCTGCGTCTTAAATCCCTGCAGCTCCTGGAGAAGCTTTCCTCAGTCCTAATTTAGAACCGGAGAAATAGGAACTGTTTGCAGCCTTCCCATTTCATCACAGTGATCCTCTAGCTGATAGATCAGCTGTCAGACTTGTAGGCTTTTTTAGACTTTACGCGTTTCCTCAGAGCATCCTCTTTTGTGGGGCTAGATGAAACCCCTGTGCCTGCTCCCTCACTTATTACAACTTCAAAATATTTACAAAAAATACAGGGGAAATCATGAAGTTGGCAGAGGATCAGAGAATACAGCTTAAGTAGCAACTTATTGGGACACTAAATACTAGGAAATTAACATAAGAGTCATCAGATACCACAAAGGCAAGTACCTACTGGAAGAAAAAATAGTAAAACATTCACTATGTAGAGAAAACAGGCACTGTTGACCACAGTGACAGGAAGAGTCCCACGTAAGTCAAATCTACTTTAATAAGTACATAAACCATATCTCTTTCAAGAATTTTAAATCTCAATAACAGGTAAATAATCGACAGAATGTCAACTTTAAGTGCATTATTAATTATATTCCTGTTCAGATTCCTCCTGGAAAATGGCAAGAAGGGAGATCTGCACAGGAAAAAGTAAGAGCAGAAAAGGGAAAAAGGCAGCAGCTAAAAGTGGAGCAGAAGAGGAAGGAACAAGAACAACAGAGTGGAAAAAGAGAGCAGCAGGAACAAATGGAAAAAGTGAAGGCAGATCTGGAAAAGGAACAACAGAGGAGCATGGAGGAGATGCGGTTAGTGGGGATAATGTTCTCATTTGAGAAGGGAACATTTGAATGATGACACAAAACTACAGCAGTCTTTGCTTTGCCTTTTGTCAGCAAGGTGTATGTATCCAAACCCATCAGTGTTCCAGCATGAAGAAACACATATATAACAAAGCATCTTCTAATATAATAGAAGACTAATAACACATAAGAGTGTAAAGAAGCCAGCAAACCGATCCAGTACCCCCAGGCAAATTCCAAACCAGAGGATAATATCACAGACCTTTTAATCTGGAACATGTGCATACATAAAGTTCCATCTTTTAACCAGCATGTTAGATTTTTTCCTAAGTTTAATATTGTGTGTATGTCTACTAATTTAACTTCACTTTTTTAAAATACTTTCATCCATTTATCATTACTCTGATTTCTGAGTCTGTCCTAAAATTACAATTTTCCAACTCATTAATGAAAAATCAGTATTGACAATGAATCAAAGTCATTAAACAAATTCAGTTTTTCAACCAATTGTACCTAGTTTACAGTGAGTTCATGAAGATGATATTCCACACTTTCCATACATCACCAAAACCACCACAGAGCATTTTCGCTGACAAAAACCTCAGCATGGTCACAACTGCATGGTTATAAAGACATTTCATAGCAATGTAGGTTATTCCTTAATGATACAAGAATTTTACATTACAAAAAAATGCAGTAAGAGCACTTTTGCTCTTCACCTCTGCTGACATAGCTTTGGGGGGGGGAACCCACGAAAACCCCACAACAAATACTTAGGGCAAAATTCTGGGAAACCCACTGTTGAGAAATATTAGTTGTTTAGGTTAAATAAGTAAGCTTTAATTAGAATAAATCACTTAGGGTTATAATATGGTGTGATTTACACTGTTATCTTAGCTTTACTTAGCATGACTGGCTGTATTTGCTGAAGCCTTCAGACCACAATAGAGTTAATTTTCTTAGTCATTGTCCTAGCAGCTGGTACAGTGCTGTGTTTAGTCTTTTAGTATAAGAAAAACGTTGATAACATATTGATGTTTTGGTAATGTTTTCCCTAAATCTGGGACTTTGCAGTTCCTCATGTTCTGACAGTGAGCAGAGATGCACAAGAAGCATAAACCAGAATATAAGGAGGCTACAGCTGTCAGCAGAGACTGCAAATGAATAAGAGCAGTCAATGGCCTGCCTGTCTGGACACAGAAAAAGTACCCAATACAGTGTTGGAAGACCCCAGACCAAAAATCACCATTGGCCTAAAAGACATGTGAACGGCGTCTGAGGGGCAAGTGTATAGATTGCAGGCGTATAATTGCCCAGGGATTTCTTTGTTCAAGGTCCCTCCTTTTTCGGAGGCACCCAGCCTGGGCTGACCTTGCTGCTGTACCTTTCAATTAAATTATTTATTTTTATAAAATCTGACACCTGAGACTGCTGTGGGAAACCTAGGTTGAGCCTGAAGAAGGAGGGAGCGCACCCAAGAGTGTGTGTGTGAGGAGTCAAAAGGGGCATCCATCAGCCCACTGGGGTTGCCCACTGCAAAGGGACCCTGATCCTAGCAGTTGAAGACTTGAGTGGTGTGTGAATGCTCGGGCAGCAGCTTCTCCTTTAACACTATCAGAAACAAGTTCTGGTGTAATATAATTATCACATTTCTATTCACTTCTTGAAGTGTTCTGCTTACACAAAACAACATATTCTGATACATCTTACTGCATTGCTTCGATTTTCTTCCTCTAGTTACTTTTTCATTAAGAATGGTATTTACTGGGGAGAACAGCGACCTCCTGGGGTAATTTTGAAGAGCTGCAGCCTACCTAAAAATAAAAACTGGAGGGTATCCCCTGGTCACTGGCATTTCTAAGTACCAGATTTGTAGAGTAGCATCTTTTAATCGGATGCTTTAAAAGAAAGGACAAATCTGACTTATAAAGCATTTTTCCATATTAGTGCCGTGCCTTGCTAAACTTTATTTCAGGAAAAGCAAGTAGGCATTCAATCAAACTGTTGGACTGAGAACACTGAGTTAGTTTGGAAGTTATCTTAAATAGCGCTCAGTGAAGCAGAAGATCTTTAATTTGATAGTCCTTAACTTTCTGTTCCCAAAATAAGGAGAATATTCCTTCGCTTCACGAACGTCCTTGACTTTCTTTCATGCTCCTTACTGCGTGAATCCTGCTGCAAAAATATCCCATTTTGATCACCATTCTGTTTACATCTAAATCTCAACCAAGGTTTTCCATTGCCTCCTTGTTTGTTGCATAGCCTGGGTTCTTGTTCTGGGTTTGCATTCTCGTTCCACAAAGGTGCATTCCAATCTTTTCTTCCAGGTCTTGTTCTCTGAGCTTTCCTAGCTGTCCACTTGCTCTCCTCCATCCCTTGTCTCCACATCTTTGTTTCACATGAACCATGTACCTGTATCCCATTGTCCTCATGTCCTCCTCAAAAGCACACATATAAAAATTATAATTCGGGGGTTTGCCCCCTTTACAGACAGTACGAAGGAAAGTAGGCAGTAATTTATTTTTTTTTTAATACTAATTTGCAGAACAAACCAGACGTATGCTAAGTATCACTAACCAGCACCTGTTCTCTCTTCATTTTCATTTCTCTCCCTTCACTTTGGCAATCTGCTTAGCTCTTTGGGCTAGAATCTACTTGTCTTTAGCAAGCATGTTCAGCAAAGCTAAGGTTGCTATAGCAATTAATAATCATTTACGTTTTAGTTTACAGAAACTAAAAGAAGAGTGGAGGTGGCAGCAAAGAAGTCACAATTAGAGAAAGCAGCGCAAGAACTCATTTGGCAGCAGCAGGAGGAGGAGGATTATCACAGAAAGCTTCTGCAGTTCCAGAATAGACACCTACAAGAACAAGAAGAGCAGGTGGTCTATAGAAAGGCTAATGATTATTCTAGCTGCAGGTAATTGATCTGAATGGATGATTTCTGGTGAAGACATGGACTTAGCCTGTGTGTCTGTCGTGGAATTCCTGTGACACTAAGTCCCAAACTTACAGTACCTCAACTGCTCCTCCTCTACTAAATAGATATGGTAACAATAGTCCTCTCTTCCACAGTCCCTGCAGCCTGAAGAAAAGAAATTCCACAGCCTAGCTATGATGCCACTGTGTAAGACACTAGCAATAACAACATTGTGCTACATCTGTTCATTTATTGGTGTTTTCATTGTGTATCTTCTCTGAAAGCCTGAGTCTCAGTAGCTACAGTTTAAAAAAATAAAACGAAAAAACAACAAACAGTTGCAGAGGAAGGTTTGAAAACCTAAATGCCAAGCAGAGTAAAAAAAAAATCCAATTAGAATTTCAGACAGACTCACATGTTTGAGACAGTATTAAATACTTGCAATGTCAGTATTATAACGGTATTTTCTTTCTATTTGTAATTGATGAAAAAAACATTTCCTAAATAGGAAGTATGTGAGCAACTAATAGTTATTGGTGATCTGTTTCTAAGAGGCAGAAAAATGCAGACAGAAAGAAGGAGCAATGTGGTTAGAGGAGTAACATCATCAACTAGTAGAGATGGCAGAAGAATGCCCGGAGGATGAAAGAAGAAATTGGGAGAAGACAAGATATGAGGCTGAGGAGCAGATGAAGAAAGAGGAAGATGCTAGACCAGCTCTAGAGAAAGCCAAAACACAAAGCACAGCTTTTAATCAGGTACGTAGCTGTTAATCAGAGGGAAGTTATTTTTTTCCTCAGTAACAACACATCTTTACACCTACTACCAGACTATACAAAAATATTTCTGTAGTCAGTTCTATCAGTTAACATTGAAAAGCAGCATCAGTACCCCACGAGTTGGTTAAGCTGCCTTCAATTAAAACTCCAAGACACAATGCAGTTCTTTTGCTGTTTAACAAGTTTTCCGATGTTTCCCCAAGTTTCATCAGCAATGCACATACATCTTATCTGTATTCTTTAACTGTTTTAGAGTTTTTAACATCCATTTACGCCACAGAAAGAAGCCCAAGTAGATTTCCCCGCACATCTGAAACTATGATTACCTTTATGCGGTCCATCGGAGCAGACTCCAGGATAGCGTGCTTCCAGAACTCATTTCTACCAGCACCTCAGAACACAGGAACCGAGAGTCTGAATACCACATATTATAATACTACAAATAGCATAACAGGCCTTCTTAAGGGAAGCCTAGATCAATTTGTCAGGCACAAAGCAGTACCAGGGATAAGAGGATACATTGGAACTACATCTCTCTCTTGCTCACTCTATTCATACCACTGTAAGAGAAAATATACTGGCCCACAATAAGGTATTAGCATAAGCCAGCATTTTCTTTCCCAGCCCATTCCCCCACACACACTGGCGGAAATCCAGTCTTCCGTCCAGGCTCAGTGCCTCAGAAGGCACTGTATGCACTGTGGCAAAGTCAAAGAAACTGCCAGTGAACCAGCAACGAGCTAACTGAGCAGGTAGCTTTCAAGTCAAAGCACCAGCTCTCTAACCCAAGGAGGAATTCTGTTCTTTATCTGTAATCCACTTTATTAACACTGTTTGCAGGCAAAGAGCAGATCTGGAACAACATCTGCGGTTCCAACAAGCACTACTAATAGAAGTTCCTAGACTAGAACACATTCAAGATGTTCCTTGTCCATGGGTGTTTTCTTATTTTCAGCTGCTTGAAAAACTAGGCCTGAAAACGATACAAAAGAATAAATGCTTGGTGCCAGGAGTGGGTCATTGCAGTGAGCTCTTTCAGTTCCAGTCTAATTCAAGGTTCCAACCTGATTCAAAAAAGATGAACAACATTCCTTTTCGTGATAGATGCTACTCTCGTTCACAAATTATTTTCCCAGACTGCAATAGTAGTCTGTGTATACATCCCATTGATAGCAAGTAAAAGCATTCATGTTTTATCAGCCAGTAGAAATGAATCCAGACAGACCTCTTGAGATGCCAGAACACATTTAGTTTATCCTTTGCTGCTTCATCCCAGATTCTTTGGTCCATTTTGTGTTAAGAGAGAAAACAACAGAACCGTCAGTTTACAAAAGGTATGAAAACCTCAGTGCTGACTCTTGGAGGAATCCTCCAAACCAATAAATTGCAATACATGTGCTACTATTTAAGAAAAGGCTTGATTTCAGTATCAACAATAAGACAGCAACAGAGAAACTATAGCAAGATAAGAACTTTTCTTCCTTGTAAATTGGGTTTCTTATTTTCTGCTTCTCTAACACTATCTAACATAAGAAAGTATAACATTTGTAGATTCAATTTGTATCGCAGTTCCTGTAGAGTCTCCTGTGGATAAGAGTAATCAATTTTTGCAATTTTCTAAATTGAAGCTGAACTTCCCTAAATTAAATATGCATTAAGTACTGGTTCCAAAAGCAAAACAAAATCAGTTTACACTACTTCCAACTTGCACAATTCCTACAGTTCTCTGTATGTCATCTCAGAAACTGGTCTTCTCATTTTAGAAAATTTACCTGAACAGCAGTAATTCAAAAGTGCATACAGAAGATGTGCTGATCAGCAGATATTTTAGTACTGTAGCCTTAAAAATAATTTCCATTTAAAGTAGGAAAAGTTAAAAACTAGTATACAGTCGTAGCGCTCCTAAAACAATACATGGTTAGTCAAAATTTGTGGCAGACTTCAGTTAACTGAAATTGAAATCCTACCAACATTTACACATCTAACTTTTAAAAAAAAATCTCATTTTGTCAAAACGATGATCATGTAGATATATTTATACTTAAGAGAATATACAAATCCTTTAAACATACCAGCTTTAAGAAAATCTCTTGAGGCTGACGATTTTGTAAAGCACTTATCAATACAGTTTTATACACCACCATCATTAATATTAAATATATTAATTTCACAATTAGAAATAAAGCAAATATTAGCTTCTACCTTCTACTGTGTAACTGACTCAGTGAAGATAGCTTCATTCTCCCACCACCATGTTTTTGGGTTTTTTTTTTGTTTTTTGGGTTTTTTTTGTTTTGTTTTTTTTTAAACACTTGACAAAAGCAGCCATCAACAGCTGAATTCAGTTCTTCTAATATACAGGTAAGCATATAAACAAAGACGAAGAAACATCGCAGGAGGAAAAAAGATTATCTTCTCTGTTTTTCTGCAACATATGAAAGCCAATCTGGAATTTCACTCCAGACCAGCTTTTCAGAAATTCTTTGAAAACTATTAGTTCTTCCAAAGAAATGAAGAAAATTCAAGTCTGCTACTCCTTGACTTCAAAATTCAGGTTTTATTTCAATGTACAACTTCCAAGAATGAACTTCCTTAAAATCTGTGTGGCACACGTGTCTTCTCATTTTACATGAAGCTATACTAATCTTAGGCAGAGCACAGTTTTCCTGTTATTACTGTTCCGTCAAGTTATAACAGTACAGACATTGCTTTAGACCAGCAGCTCCATTGAGGCACTAGGTCTTTGAGGGTTCACAACAAGTCTGAGAAAGAGGTCAAATCAGTTTGTCACAGGTACCATTATCCACTCTTTACAGAGATGTATTTTAGGACAAGGTTACACAATAGAAAGAAATCGTCACCTTGAGCTTCATCACACTGAAGCTGCATTCTGCAAGAAACCCTCCTCCATAGCCTCAAGAGAACTAAATGCAGTGCTTCAACTGGAAAGCTGATACAAATGAGCATATAAAACAGATTTGGAAGAGAAGAGTGAACAGTAAGAAGCAAAGAAAGTTGATGCAGCAGCTAGAGTATTAGCATCAAACCCAAGGCATCTGGATTCTGTTCTCATGTCCTCTTTCTGCTTCCAGAGCTACTTGGGTAAACTATGTCCCCTGTGCCTCAGTTCCTAATTTGCAGGAGAGCAATAAAGGGGATTCATCGACTAATTATACATTATACAAATTTAAGTTAGAAGATGTGCTGATAATAATCACAGGGCTGTTTTATTTCTGGTATTCTGAAGCAGATATATTTAGTATTCTAAAAAAAGGCAATTGGAGAGAAATGCAAAGAAGCCATGTTGTTCTACATCAGAGTAGCAATTCCTCTTCTCCCTAAGAATTGAATTACATAGAATACTTAGAAAAAAACATATTCGGACATTTGTAAATAAAAGTTTTAATCTTTAAAAAATTGCTTAGTGCAACTATGTGTACAAAAGTTGTACAGGACACAAACCACAAGCATGAAAGAAAATGCATTTCTAGCTTTACAGCAAGTGCCATAAAATTTAACCATTCAAAATCTGCAATTTCTTCCAAGTATGCCAGTACTAAAATGTGTCTTAAAATGAAGCTGGCATTCATAGTGAACTTCATTTACCAAACCAAATCAGAAACAAGTCCTATTTATCTGCAGAAAGTCTGAAGCAGGGAAAGTGCAGAAACCTTCTCTCCACACTACCCTGCCCATAACCTCCCATCTGAGCTTTCATATCCAGTAACATTTTCTCAAGCTGACCATTTAGAACCTGCACCTAGCTAGAACATGAAGTGGACCCTCATAATGATGCATGATGAACTATCATGACAGTTCCATATCATCCATCATAGAGAGGTTATTTAATGGTAGCCATGATCATATGAAATGTAGACATTAAAAACCAGCTTCTTATTTCCTTCCAAGTTGCATTTTCAGTTTACCTTTAGCACATGAAGTGAAACTGTATGTAACTGCATGTGAATATTCTCTAAGAAGAAAAGAAACAGCTAGTAGTCTCAAATAGTCACCTGCAAACCAAGCAGATCAAGTATTTTACTACGGCAAGTAGAAAAAAGTAATTCTTTTTAATATGAGGTATATTTACAGAGCACTTTTTTTCTAGCTTCAACATATAGTTACTGGAAAAGCACGCCCTAATTATAGCTTTTTATGGTTTTGCTCATTTCCAAACATTTGAAAAGAAAATGCAAGTTGTTTATAAAATTGTTTTTCTTGTTTATTTTAAATGAAGCTGGTACAGACAATGTCCATTCAAAACCCACGTCCCAGGCCAAAAGGTACAAACAAGAGTGTCAAAGTAACACCAGTTGTCTGCTGTGAACATTCTTGCATGAATACCTGCATGTACTAATTGCTATATGAAGTTAAAATGCTTCTGGGCTCTTCTGGCAAGATTTAAGAATCATTAGGGTTTTCAATTTTATGTCTTCAGCAAAGCCATCTCTGGAGCAAGGTACAGATGACAACAGTTCTAGCTTTTCCATTTCCAACTTGATAATCTTCTTTGTTGGGCCATCAGCACAATTTAAGCAAAATAGCTCTGAGTTATGGATACACAATTTCTCCACAGTTTAGTTCTCTGAAAAACTTCATCTCGCACTGAAAGTTATAGTCCAGGAGTGAAACAGTCACACATCAAAACTTCAGGGCAGATATGGAAGTCATTAAGAACACTCGCCCACCTGGCAGATCTTACAGCCTTCGTGCCTGAAATGCACGAACCTAGTGAACATACAAATGCATGTGTGTACGTGTATTTCTAAAGGGGAGGGCAGAAGGGAAGAGGGGAGCAAGGCTGCAGCTGGATCACAAAAGTTCAGCACAATGAAAACAGAAACAATAGTGTATAATGAGCACGAGAATTCAAAATACCAGACGCTTGAAAATAAATTCCCAGAGATGGGGTGCCAGTTTAAATTCAGTGTTGAACACCACATTACAAAAGAACTATTATTTAAAAATAAAAAAGGATTAAGGGGGAAGAAAACAAACAGAAGGATCTAAACTGTTGAGTGACCCCCCGTCTGTTCCTGATAAACTTCAATCACATCTTCCTCCTCCATCCCCAGCTGTGAGAACAGAGAAAAACAGCATATAATTGTTACAAATCTGGTGTACTGAATTCAGAGCAGGTCCTACACAAGTTATACAATGGTTTGTTCCTCTGCCCCATCATAATTCATCAAAGAGTTGAAAACCATTTCAGTCGCCATCTTACTAGCCAACACTCATGATTTTTAGTCCTTTTCCTTCAGTCTTACACATCTCATTCAAAGCAAAAGCCTCATCAGTGAAGTCTAAATCTGCTTGTGGAGCAGTACACATCAGCCTGGAAATTGCTAGCTTTACCTTTCTCTAAATCCCATCTTGGGCAACAGATGCACAGGAATGTAACCAACATCATAGTGAATGCACCAGCTGTACAGCCACATGAATTACATTAGCACACTACTAACTCACAATGCAGCTAAGATCTACAGCTTGCAACTTGATCTCTTAAAGAGGGTAACTTGTTCAATTCCACAGGATACAAGTTTCTCCAATTTTTCAGCAGGTCATTATTATAACAGTGTTTCTTCCTGCTTTGTCATAACAATTGGTGGAAGTCACCAGACAGCAGAAGTAACCTGTTTTCTGTTTATTTACACTTTCATCTAATAAATGGGAATTAAATACATATTTATTCCAAAGTCACACTAAATTCTAGCTTGACAACCAAAAAGTTCTTAGGTTTTTTTCTCTCTGGTTATAGTGACTATATCCTCCCTTGTGAAACAACATTACACATGAAGGTCCAGTCAGTCTCTTTCTGAATGGCATTATTAAAGATTCTAGTTAGAAAAGTATTGTCAGGCTATAATTGACTAAATATAGTCCAAAAAGTTGTCTATATTTAAAGAAACACCTTCATTCTGGTTAACAGTCTAGCAGAACAGAGAAATTAACCAATTTGGCATTTAGTTTCTCTAATGAACTATGTAACACCTTTTTTCTAGAAAGAAACTCACCTCCTTGGGGGTATGATTATCAGTAATTCTCTGACCCTCGAAGAGGAACCTGAGTGAATTCATTGGAACACCCTAAAAAAAGAAACAGATGTACAAGAAAAAAAACTTACTGAAACTTGTACGGATTTACAAGAAAAACATGTTTAATAAAAACAACACATGTGAAAGTCAAAAGAGAAAGCGTTAGTTCCTGTTACACAGGGAGCTCAGCTATTCTGTTGCAACCATGTAGACTAAGAAGAAATGAGTCAATAAGCACGATACTGCTGAAATGCATGTTTATTCCAAAGTCTCACTGGAGTTCTAACATAACAACTTGGAAGCTTCCTTAGCATTTTTTCTTGTCTTTTTTTATTTATAAATACAGTACTGACTACACCCTCCCTCCCAAGACAACATTATACATGAAGGTCCTGTCTTTTTCTGACCTGCCTATGAGCCTTATTAAAGATCCCAAGACGACAGTGAGAACGTGACATTTACTTCATGAACTCCTACCCTTGCTTTCCCAAGGTTATATCACCATAGGAAGGAATTGCAACCTTTACCATTATCAGTTCTGCAAAAACTCTGCACTGGGGACAAGAAAGAGCAAAGCTGAGGGAAAGAAAAAGGAACACCATTTAAACAGGGAGAAAGGAGCATCCCAATGGTAAATAAAGTTAAGTTGCAGTATGTCTACTGTGTTACAGCAGAATATCATATTCACCTCAACAGATGAGGCAAACACCTCATCTTTTTCTTCTCTTTCAAGTTATGAGCAAAACAAACGCAAGTGAAATATGACTCTTTTGTACATTGATTAGATCTCATAAATATTGCTTGCAAATAACTAGGCAGAAAAATTCACAGGAAAAAACAGCTTTTCACACTGTTCCAACAATCCTTCTAGCCAACTTGGAAGAAATATTCATGGTCCCTTTACCAGAGAAAGGCTACTTGACACCAAAAACTGTATAGACTGTTGATGAAGGAAATCAAAGACTCTCCAGAATTCAGCCCAGGACATAGATATAGCTGTGTCCATTCAAACAATTATTTCTGTCTTATAAAAATAATTCCACACACATGCATTTTCATCAGTCAAGACTGCTGCATGAATTATTTCCAAGATCTTATTTTAAAATTTCAAGTTTTGCAAATGAATCACAATTTTAATCATGTGGATTTGGCTACAAACATATCTGGTGTTTGATCTTTTCTTTCCTCCTACTCCAGAAGGATAGCAAAAAAGAACACATTCTACAAAAAAAACCCACTTCAATTGACAAGTTCAACTTGTCTCAAGGTATTTAGAAAAAACCCAAAGTATTATTTCTTATATCTCCTGAAGTGAACTCCAACATAGTTACTCAAGGAAAGGCCACACACGGCATCTATCCCCAAAGCTGGGGGTAAACTAGGCCAGGGCTTCTGGAAATAGCAGCAGTGATTCTACAATATCTGCCACAGAATCTGGAAGTGAAGATAAATTTTTGTTCCATAACAGTAGTTATTTACCTACATCCACAATTAATGTTGCAGATTTCTTTAACTTAGGGCATAATAGCTAGTGTTAATCAATTACCATATTAATGACTGTAACAATGCCTAAGGCTGCTCTCATCCTAAGCTGCAGTATTACACAGCTTTAAGGGAATTTCACTTGGGGACAGAAGATTTTACAGTAACTATAAATGCACGCCTGCACATTTAAAAAGGTAACTTCTAGGTCTTCTGAGCAGCCACTATGTATTTTCAGACAGTAATTTTAACTTGCTACAAAATTCACAACTGCCTTAAACAGAAATACCTGTACTTGTCAAAAGAAATGAGGAGATATTTGTACTGTCAGATAGCTGTCCCGTTGGTAACTAGACATCAGCTTGACTGTCTAAACAAATGTCTTTATTTGAAAGAACGGTGAGAAAAGTAGAGCCAACATGTTTGGCTTTTTTTATTTTCTTCAAGAGAGTGCAATTGTTTCACAAACCTGTCTTTGACAGTATGATTCTTTGAGTTTCTTGAGGTGTGTTGTCATTTTCACCTTGAAGTGAATTTCACTGCTGTCCTAAGAACAGAAAAGAAAAAAGTTACCCTCTTTGTAGTAACTGCTTACTTTACCTAGGCTAATTTTAAGACTTTCATTAAGAAAAACTTATATAAAACTAACATGGAATGCAATTTAACTATCACCATACAAACCTTGGTGCATCATAACATGAAACTCCAAGATGATTTATCAGTCACTAAATTCATCATGCACTTCCACAGGAAGCGCTGTTTTAAAACAGATGGCATAGTATAGCCCTAGGCTTACTATGGAGGTTTTGGATTTAAAAGTACTAAAAACCATACATGGTTCAGTCTGTGCTTCCATCTTTACCCAGCTGATGTACATATGAAATACAAACATACATATGCAGAGGACTTCTGCTCCTTTAAGATTCCAAAAGAGACAAGTTAAAGCTTGCACTTCAAAATATATACAAAGCCTTGTTCAATTAGAGTAATTACGTAGAAGTTAGGATACAGGCAGACTTGGCAACACAACGCTAACCTAAGGAGAAATCTTAGGTCTCATTATTCTATAGTCCTTCCTACCAGCCATAAGATATGAGTCACTACAACTGTTAAAATGGCTACAGATAAAACAGACTGCAAGAGATTCTGTGCAAAAAGCATTTGGGTCACATTTAGCTTTTGAACGTGTTCTCATCATTGGCAATCAAACCAGCAAGAGGTAAGCTAGTTTGTGTTAGTCCTACTTTAAGTCATCCATCTCCAGTCAACAGCACAGCAATCACACTAATACTCCAACAAACAATACTGAGTTAAGCCATATGAGCTAGGGGTTCTTTGCACAGAAGGACTTCTGTTCAAGAAGGATCTCGACATTCATATTCCAACATAACTTGAATTCAGACTTACAATCCACCATTCACATCTACCAACACACCAGCCAACAGAATCCTCTACCTATCCCTGTCCAAGAAAGCTGACCTCATGCATAGTGTACTACATGAACTCTGAAGACCTGAATTTATCGACTTTGCCACGTATTTCATTCATATCCTTGGATAAATTAATCCTACATCAGGTCCCCTACTTGTGAGACAGGGATCACATTGACCAAATCCCAAGTCATAAAGATAAATTACTCAAGCTTTAAAAACAAAACACCGAAACAATGCAAATCACACCAGAGTATACTGACACACATTACTGGCAATTGGTATGTCATTTATGGCAGGAAAGGATCCACAGCGAAGAACTGAAAGTATCAGCTTCTGTTTGTTCATTTCTACAATACAAAAACTCATACCTTCATCAAATGTCAACAAGTATGTAAAAACTCACCTGCCCAATGACTTTGAGTTTAATGTATTCCCCTTCTTTCTTATCTCCTAAGTCCTCAGCTGAAGGTTTTGCTTCCTGCAAGAACAACATTAAAAGTCTGATCAGTTCAACACTTTGTTATTTTCACTGGACAGTGTGACAGCTGTCATCTTCCTTATTACACGAAATCAGACTATTCAAGGCACCTTATTTCTTCCTTTCTGTGTGTGAAAATAATGGCAACATAGTACTATGAAAGGCTGTCTGCCTGTGAAAAGTTTAATTCATGACAGAAGAGAAACACTGTGAATAATGCAAGAGATAAGAGAAGGGTCATTTGAAAATAGATGACAGATGCAAAAATGTAAAGTATGATTTTATACCACTAACTCCTAGTCAACAGACTGCAAAAAAGAAATACAGGAAGTGTACGAAGAGGCTCAGATATTTGACAGAAAAAAAGAACATAATGACGACAGTAAACAGAAAGCACTTGTGACACCCTATCAGTGTAAAACGAGTGAACCATGCAAACGTTTTTCAGTCTGTTGCATCAACAGTAGTCACTACTTTCAAAAGGATAGTCAGCCACCTTCTTTTCTATGACAACAAAACAACATCAAGTAACAGCTTCCTTCTACCATGTTTGTTTTAAGACCACAATTCTTAAAAGTTCTTAAAAATTTCAGTTCTAAGGAACTATAGTGTTTTGATATGTTTCCAGGATAAAAATTAATTGAACAGAGAATTTTGATTCAACAACGTGAGCACTAAAGCTTATCAAAAGGGTTTGAGTGTTATGTTCGATAAGACATGAATTAAGGACATCAGTGTTTTCATGTTAGCTGCTGATAGATAAGACAAGCGAGAGATCAGGTACTATTAAGCCCATCCCTTGCCTGTCGCTACATATTCTGGATCAGGCCTTTAATTACGTTCCACTGCAGCACAAAGGGATTTTACACAGACACTGCCCCAGGTTCAGATGGTGCTCGGTGAAGAAATCTTCCCAAGTAGTGATAAACAAGGATATGCTGTTGATAATGTTTCAAACCCTCCTTTTATATTTTATTGCTTAACATGGTAGACAAAATAAGCAAAATATGTACAGGTGCCTACCACAGACATTTTCCCAGCCCTAAAGGGACTTTTTGCTGCGTACACAGAAATATCCTTTGTACGGTTGGACTTGAACTTTAGGATCAAGCACCAAAACCACATACTAACCTTCAGTATTAAGTCCATCCAGATAGGTCTCTATCTCCAGATTAAAATGGCAGACAACCCTTTTCAAGCAATTTTTTTTTTTTTTCCTTAAAGAGGTTCAACATGCACAATTTCTTTGAATGTTAAAAGCTCAGGGAAGGGCTGGGGGGAAAGTCTGCAAACACCTTCCCTATCTGTACCAGTGTCAGTCTGGAGGAAAGAAATAGAGGGGAAGCGCTCTTTGTATCAGTTTGATTCATCACCTCAAGCCAGATCCATTCAGTTTCTGTGATGACAAAAAAAAAGTATGAGCCAGAGACTGCACCTGGTTTCAATGCTTTTTTTTTATTTTTTTTTTAGTACCCACCTGGGCACAACCTGGACTGCTGGGACTCTTTCACTACCCTTCAAGCTCAAATCCAAAAACTGACCTTAAGCTTTCAAGAAACTAGACGCTTACCCTCATGTCACCAAGCAAGTCACTTCTGAAGTGTGAAAGGAGTCTTCGCTGGTAACACAGTCACAGCAACTGTGCTTCCCACTGAAGTTTTCCCTTTCCAACGTATCTGAACTCTAACCTCATGAGACTATTTGCAGGAATAAAAATACACCAGTTCCCACTCCTGACTAAAAAGAAAGAAAAACAAGAACCTGCAACTTCTGATAACTTGCACAAACAGAATTTTTGTTGTCCATGTGCAGGATTACTCACCTTTAGGAATCAGAAAGAGATTCAGATCTCTACAAATCTGAAGTCTGTAACTTCAAAACTATCTCCCATTTTGCTATGAAGGAAGTTTACAATAAGTGGAAGAAGGGACTGACCCCTTGGGAGGATTACAAGAATGCTGCCAGAGCGTGCAGGGATGAAACAAGGAAAGACAAGGCCACCTTGGAATTAAACCTGGCTAGGGATGTCAAGCTCAACAGGAAGGGCTTCTACAAGTATACTGGAAGCAAAAGGAAGACCACAGAAGTTGTGGGCCCACTGTTGAATGAAACAGGAGCCATGGTAACAGAGGATGCGGAGAAGGCGGAGTTACTGAATGCCTTCTTTGCTTCGGTCTTTACTGCTTGGCCCAGCTCTCAGGAGTCCCAGGCATTGGGGGAAGTAACGGGGAAAGAATAAGACTTCCCTTGGGTTGAGGAGGATCAAGTGAGGGATCAATTAGGTCCATTAGATATTCGCAAGTCCATGGGCCTCGATGGGATGCACCCGAGAGTGCTGAGGGAGCTGGCAGAAGTCATTGCTGGGCTGCTCTCCATCATCTTTGAAAGGTCCTGGAGAACAGGCGAGGTGCCTGAGGACTGGAGGAAAGCCAACATCACTCCAGTCTTCAAAAAAGGCAAGAAGGAGGAGCCGGGGAACTACAGGCTGGTCAGCCTCACCTCCATCCCTGGAAAGATGACAGAACAGCTCGTTCTGGGCGTCATCTCAAGGCACGTAGAGGAAAAGAAAGCTATCAGAAGTACTCAACATCGATTCACCAAGGGGAAATCATGTCTGACTAATCTGATAGCCTTCTATGATGGCATGACTGGATGGATAGATGAGGGGAGGGCAGTAGATGTGGTCTACCTTGACTTAAGCATGGCGTTCGACACAGTCTCCCACAGCATCCTCACAGGGAAGCTTAGGAAGTATGGGCTTGATGAATGGACAGTGGGGTGGACAGAAAACTGGTTGAAAGACAGAGCTCAGAGGGTAGTGATTAGGGGCACAGAGTCTAGTTGGAGGTCAGTGACAAGTGGTGTTCCCCAAGGGTCAGTACGGGGTCCAGTCCTGTTCAATATATTCATCAATGACCTGGATGAGGGGATAGAGTCCACCCTCAGCAAGTTTGCTGATGACACAAAGCTGGGGGGGGCGTGGCTGAAACACCAGAAGGCTGTGCCACCATACAGAGAGACCTGGACAGGCTGGAGATCTGGGCAAAGAGGAACCTTACGAAATTCATTAAGGGCAAGTGTAGGGTGCTGCACCTGGGGAGGAATAACCCCATGCACCAGAACAGGTTGGGGGCTGACCTGCTGGAGAGCAGCTCGGTGGAAAGAGACCTGGGAGTCCTGGTGGACAACAGGATGACCATGAGCCAGCAATGTGCCCTTGTGGCCAAGAAGGCCAATGGCACCCTGGGGCGCATCAAGAAGAGCGTGGCCAGCAGGTCGAGGGAGGTCATCCTCCCCCTCTACTCTGCCTTGGGGAGGCCGCACCTGGAGTACTGTGTCCAGTTCTGGGCTCCCCGGTTCAAGAAGGACAGGGAACTGCTGGAGAGGGTGCAGCAAAGGGCTACCAAGATGATTAGGGGACTGGAAGACCTCTCTTATGAAGAAAGACTGAGGGATTTGGGTCTCTTCAGACTGGAAAAAAAGACGGCTGAGGGGGGACCTTATCAACACTTATAAATACTTAAAGGGTGGGTGTCAGGAGGATGGGGCCAGGCTCTTTTCAGTGGTGCCCAGCAACAGGACAAGAGGTAGTGGGCACAAACTTGAGCATAGGAAGTTCCACCTAAACATGAGGAGGAACTTCTTTACCCTGAGGGTGGCAGAGCACTGGAAGAGGCTGCCCAGAGAGGTGGTGGACTCTCTGTCTCTGGAGACATTCCAAACCCGCCTGGACACGTTCCTGTGCAACCTGCTCTAGGTGACCCTGCTCTGGCAAGGGGGTTGGACTAGATGATCTCCAGAGAGATCTCCAACCCTATGATTCTATCACTAAAAGAATTTGTAAAAACATCCTGTCCCTTTACATGACGTTTCAGGTCAGTCACTGTCTTAGTTTACTTTGCCTAAGAACAAAATTGCACGGCAGCATATTATCCCAGCAGTAGAGGAATTTGTAGTAGTTTATATAGTTCTGTGCATTATGACAGATCTCCTACTTAGCTTTCCAAAACAAATCATCCTGTACAAGGTATGACAAATCATCATTGCTACTATGACAGTGCCTCTGGCCAATATGAGCGGAAAGCAATGATTCATAAGAAGTTTGATTCCTACCCTCAGGGAAACATGGCTCTAGTACTAAAAATGAATAGGGGAAGCAGCAAACAGTAGAAAAAGCAGAGGGAATTGGAGTCTTGAAACTCCATACCATAAAGATGCTCATTTAAAGCCCCAGCAACCTCTCAGCCACCAAATAAGAGCAAACAGAGCTGTAATTTCAGGAAAAGAGAAATAGGATCAAATCAATGTTGACAATGCCAATAACTGAAGCTTAAAAATATGAGCAAAATATTTAAAATCAGAACACAACAAGATCTAGCAAGTCTGAAATGGCTCCCAGTGTTTTGTCAGTGAACTATACTGCCATTCGATGCCAAATTGTAAAGACACACAAAAACATTTAAGAATAAAGAAAGCAAGGAGATTGCAAAGTTACCAAACTACAAGCATTCACTGACAAAACCCTGGATCAGCAATCTGCAAGCGAGCCTCCAGACTTGCACTGTGAAAAGAACTGGTGTTTAGGGTATTTCATGAAACAGAACATTAAAAAAAAAAAAAAAAAGACTACCATACAAACAGAACAGGAATATCCCAACATTCCAAGTTCTAACTTTTCATTAGATACCTAGTTTTAAAGGCTTCATTCCACAGTTTTCCTAAATAGCATAAAATGAGGCTCTTAGTACTGTCGCACACTTATATATCAACACTAAATTCATGACCTTAAAAAGCCCCCAAAGTTTCTGGGATGAAATACACTGGTTTTGCTATTGCAATTAATGAAACCACAACACAAACATTGTAATGCAATATATTGCAAGTTTCCTCCAAATTCCTGTAGTGCACAAACTTCAATGTTCAAGCCCCAAAAAATCCACCCTATATTCAGCACACTTTCATGATATTAAAGAAAATAAAAATAACAAAACCAAAATGAGTAGAGGAATAAGACTACAACGCATTTCCTAACACAGTAAATCAACTCTTACATTTGTTATAGGAGTGGAAAAATGCATGCAAACTATAGCATTCTTTATTAGTAGTACATGAACAGATAAAATGCCAGCATCTAGATTCAGTTGAAGCAAAAACAGCCTGAGACCCTTGAAGGGAGGGTAAAAATGATTCGTTTTGTTTCTGCTTAGATCCCACCAAGCAGTCATGTGTTTGTTGCTGTCTGCCCTTCTTGCAAGTATTTTTCATTTATCATAAAAGTTAATTTCCTATTGGAAATAAACTAACTAAATCAAGTATGCTTCTTTATTTACACTAAAAAGACAAGCCAAAATTATCATAACTGGTGACAAATGATGTCCTCTTAACTTAATTACAGGGCCAAAAAAGAAAGACACTGTAAGCAATTCACATTTTGGGTAATACAATTACTCTTGATAAACAGAGGAATGAGATTTACAGCACTGCATTACCATATGTTATACTGTTACTTAAGCATCTGTTTAGGTCTTGTTGCGTAGTCCCCCCAGAAGTGAATGACACAACACTAAAAAGACCTTTAAGATATCTATCCAAAATCACATACAACAAATTTTACATACTTCAAGCAGCCCCAAAGAACAAACATGTATGCCTTTTAGCAGAACTTGTCTGGAGAAGGAATTACCTAATGAAAGCTGTTATGTGTTAAAACATGCCTTAGTTCACAAACGCAGAGAGCTACAGAGCAGGTCACGTGAAGATCAGTCTACAAAATCTAGTTCAGAATTTGCCTTTTTTTTTTTTTGCAGACACTTTCATGGCTTTTACTTCACTGGGAACACATCCTAATGTCCCAGCTGCACTCTCACAGGCGGAGATGGGCAGCAGCACCGTGCTCGCCAGTAGAGTTGCATTGTGTTTGGAAGGGGAGGAGGCGGGGAGGAAGACCACCAGTGCAATGGTTCCTATTCACGGGTCACAATGTATCAAGGCTACTCCTCAAAGCAGATGCAGCGTATACTAAGCTTAGCCTTGTCTCTGGATACTTTTAATTTCCTGGCTGGCACTAGTACTATTCTTGACTTCACAGCACTGCAAGAAACATTTGTAGATACTGACATCGATTTTTCCACAGTCGAATCGCCATGACAAAGTTAGAAAACACTGCCATATGAAGGCAATATAAAAAATAAAGCAAAACAGAACACAAATTAAAACTGGAACGCTGTTTTAACTTTCCACCAGCAGGTCACATAGCCCAAAGCAATAGTTGTAAGCAGAGGACTGCATACATGCTGCCGAGCAAGCCAGGAACCTGCGGTACAAGTAACTATTTAAGTCCCCGGTTGAGAAGTCAGAATTGACAGGAATATAACCAAGTACAAGGAGTGAAGGCAGGACAGAGTCTAGGTGAAGGACGGTGTGTATAATACAGGCAAGCAACCCTCAGCTAAGAAAGTCTGCGTTCCCCCCCCCCCTCCTTTTGCATTCCTAGGGCAAGCAGAGGACTAGCAGGCCTAATCTGACTCGCCCAAAGCCTGTTTAGGGGAAGAGCATCCTAGCACACACCTGGGAAATGGAAAACGAAAGGAAACAACTGTTGTGCAACACGGCTCACCCCTCACTGCACTCCCGGGTTTCCAGAGCCGGGGCTGCCCCGGCGGCGATCCCGGCGCGGGGCCCCGCAGAGCCGCCCCCGCTCCGACCGGACGCCAGCCTCGGCCCCCGATTAACCCCCGCCTGGAGCCCGCCCCCGTCTTCCTCGCGAAATACCCTGAGCGAAAGGGAAAGGGGGATTAAAATACCGGGGGGGGGGGGGGGCGGGGAGGCGGACAGAGTTTGGACGAGGTCGGAGACTGGCACCCCCGCACACACTCCCCGAGGAAAACATCCCTCCCAGCGCCACCCGGGCGGCCGCCGCTCCGCTCGCCCCGGGCCGCCCCACACAGAGGGGCCGGGGCTGCCCGCGGCAGCGAGGGGGGGGGCGCGGGGCGCAAGCAGCGCCTCCCGCGCCCCCGGGGCCTGCCGCCGCGCCGTCCCCCCGCGCGTCCGACGGCTGCTCCCCCCCCGGGGTCGGCGGTCGGTCTGTCGGGGCCGGCGGCGCCCGTACCTGGTCAGACATGGCTCGGCCCCGTTGCGTGCGGCAGGCTCGGCTGGGCCGCTGCAGGCGCTCGGCTCCTTTCTCTGCCCGCAGCGCAAACACAGGCCGCGGCGCGGGCGGGATTTCCGGTGCGCCTGAGCTCACTTCCCGCACGGCCCGGCCCGGCCCGCACGGCGGCTCCTCCCATCCCGCACCGGGACCCCGCGGGAGGCACCGCCTTCGGCACCCCCGCACCCCGAACACGGAGCTGCCGCTTCTCCGGGTTCGTCCGCACCGGCACGGCCCCAGGGAGAGGCGGGAAAAGGCAGCCAGGCCGCGGCAAGGAGAGCGGCCCTCCCCAGGCCTCCAAAGGCCCGGCTGCAGAAAGGCACTGACTGGCCTGCCCCAAAGAGTTAAAAAATAGGTGTTTTTATAAACTCCACTAGCTACAGGCAGTCTAATGACTGTATAGGTCTGCACAGCCGTTTTGTCCTGCCCTAGAAGAGCCAGGCCAAGTCACATAACCTTTCCAACTAAAGCAGATTTTACAGCAAAAGTCACTCATTACACCAACCTGCCATGCCTTCCTAAGGTTTTTACTAAAAGATATACTTAAAAACAAAACATGCTTCTCTATTTATGCATGTTTGCACTTTTTTTTTTTAATCATTGCAACCATGCAAATAATAGGATCCGTGTTTATTATGCAAACTTGCACTGAGGCAGTTGCATTTGCAGAGACTTCTAGTGATAGGCCGTGCTAGCACAGAACGGATGTCCTGCTTCACATCGGCGCAGAACGGGTATTTAGAAGTTTGCACAAGAAGCAACACCTACGCTTCGAAAAGATTACATTTAGACTGCAAGCTGTTGCGACCACGGCATGTAGTACTAACATCCCTCTGCAACAACTACAGCAACTGCTGGAGTAAGTGCATGCTTGGCTCTAAGTGGCCAGTAAATATAAAAAAAACACCACATAAGAACCAAAAAATAACAATATTATTGTAAAATAAATGGATCAACAGAAGTCAGCCCCACTGAAACAGGAGATCCTTATCTGGATGCTACTAGATCAGGTTTTTAATTTTACCAGCGACCTTAGGGGAAGAGTAAGAAATCTCTCCTGGCAGGGCACATCCATCAACACAGAGTCTGTAACACACCATATTCCTCTGTAATAACACCAAACACCAAAGCAGCTGCGCTCTGTGCCTACGCTGCTGCATGTCACTAACTGAACGGCGTGTTACAAACACACCTAAACCAACGGATGCACTTTCACTAGCCAGTGAAACTATGTGGTATCTAGACTCATGGGAATTAGTTTTAATAACAACTGTTAAAACAATTTGAAATTAACAAGTGAGGGGGAAAAAAAAGCCTAAAGAGAACAAAACCAGACACTATACAGAGCTACAGAATTAAGATGATCTTTCTTAGGCAAGGCCTAGTAGGTAGGAACACCAAATACGTTCATACTATGCCAAGCTCACAGTAAGAGCTCATTACGAGCTTAATAACACTACACAAAGCACAAAAAGAAGCCATTCAAGGGCTTCACAGCAACACGATACTAACAGAATAGAAAGTGACAAGTATTTACTCTGTCCTAAATATCACTGCTATCCACAAATGAAAGCAGTTTAAGAGGAGGGAGAGCAGCCTTGTAGCAAAAAGGCTAAAGTCTCAGACTCTGGCATGAAACCTGAGTGTAATTCTTCATTTTACCAAATTTTCTACACAATTTTGTAATAAAAGCTGACACTCACATGCGTAGTTATGTGCAGTTACCTATCCTCATACATAGCAATAAAGGCACAATGTTGAAATATGCACATCTGCATATGTGCTAAGTAACAGTAACACCACCTGTCTGTACTCCCTTCTTACTCAATTGGTTGTGGAGGCATTATCTCTTCAAGATACAAGCCACATTTGTACAGCATCCACAAAGCCAGTCTCTGTTCAGCCCATGAGAACTACCGAAGTACATCAGCAAAACTCACACTTTTTTTTCTTTGACAGCCCAAACTCAACACATAGCACACTTAAAATTGAAACACACCAAAAATAATGCTGCTTTAAAATGACTAAATATACCTATATAAGCTTCTTTCCCCAAAGCCATCCTTGCTGCTGCAGCCACCAAGGCTACTTGCCCTAATAACCTCACTTAATTCTCAGGTGTTTTATAACTTCTCTAATTTTCCCTATCTGCAACTAATCTCAACCACCTGAAGTCAATAAAGTTCACCTCTGCTCCTTCAAACTGCTGCTAACCTCTCCAAAGCTGGGTATGTGGTTTAGGAGCCAAGAGCTGTCAGTGGTTTTCTCAAAACTATTGGCCCATGTAGTCTGTGCAAAGCCTCTTCAGTCTGTCAAAAACAAATTTCTTATAAAACTGGACTTTAACTAAAAACAATCTGTAATCTCATAATGCCAACATATTTGCTTGAGAGCAGTTAGTACTGGCAAGCAGGATGAGCACAGCATTTTAAGTCAGCCAATTAAATAACATTTACTTGCTCTTCACTCCCCCTGAGCCAGCAGCACCAGAAACACTTTAAAACTAAGGGGAACCTGGATATAATTTCTTTGGCAATATTACCAGTTGTGAGACTTCAAAAAAATGGTTATGTTATCTAAAGCACCAAAGTCTTTCCTTCAAATTTTTTTCTTAAGAATTATGTGAAACCCCACATTTCTCAGACTATGGACTTTCCAGCATATTCCTTACGCGAAAAGCAGGAGAGGAAACGAAGGCATGCTGACTCATATAGACGGTTGCATAAAATGCAGCAACAAATGTCTGATATTAATCAAGCTCAAATGTTGCTTTAGAGCCTCCCTTCCTGCGGGCAGGAAAAATTCTGCCTCTATTTTCAGTGCAGGTAATCCTTAACGTGAAATAAGTGGGAATTTATACGGGCAAGAACTGACGCTTTTTGCCTGTACTCCATGAGCAGCTTTTCAGTTATTCAGTAGGGCCTGGACCCAGGCGCAGAAGTAGGTCAGCCGCAGAAGCGCACACAAAGACGCTCTTTGCCAAAACAGAAACCAGTAGGTGGCACAAATGGACAGCTTTAGCCGCCTCCGGCCTCTGCCTTCCCCCATCTGAAATGCCCGTATCCTGGGGACACCGCAGCAGCGTGCGGAAATAAGCAGTCTTTCAAACTTACGTTTTAAGTGCATGTAATTTAGCACTTCTCCGTGGGAGAAGCAAACCTTTTAAATGCACACAGCTGCACTTAGTCGCAACAAGTTCTTTACAAAAAGAGAACTGTTATCTGTGTGAAGATCTGCAGACAAGGCCTTGTGAACAGGCCCGAGGTGTGAGACCGGAGCGGGCGGAAGGGGATCCATCCCAGCATGTGGGGAGGGCCAGGAGCTCCAGCTGAACCCCGGCACCGCAGGCAGGCTGGATACAGCCCCAGGGCGGCTTGGGGTCACCGAGGCAGCCGCGAGATCAAACCTTCTTCAGGATCCACTCGGGAAATAAAAAACTGCCAATATGAGCACCCGAGCCCTGGAGCGCAGGCCCGGCTGTGGTCACAGCGGCGGTCCCCACCACCAGCTGCTATGCCTGCGGGGCCCCAGAGGCACCGGGCCGGGGCCTGCTGCTCCCAAGGAAGCAGGAGTCAGTGAAGAGCCGCCGCGGGGATAGGCCCGGCTGGCACAGAGGTCCCAACACCCCAGGCAGCCGCCTGAACGCTTACGGGGAGGTTTTTAACGTCAAGAGGCTCAAACCTTCATGAACACGATGCGGGGAGAGCGGCGGCGGGACGGCTAGCACCTGAGCCAGCGGCCGGCCCTAGGGATGGCGCTGGGCCGCTGCCAGGCCCGGCCTGGAGCTGGCCCCAAGGGAGGGGGGCGGATGGGGGGGACGGGACATCGGCGCTAACGGCAGATAACGGCCGCCGCAGAGGCCCCGCCCCCGCCCGCCGCGCGCGGACACGTGATCCCGCCGCCCGCCACGTGGCTCGCGAGCGCGCGGGGGAGACACACCCCCCCCGCTCGCTTCCCCTGCATCCGCTGTGCTCACTTCCGTGCTGCCGCTTCCCCTTCCGGCGCGCGCGTGCTTGACCGAGGGGGTCCCGTCCGCTGGCGCACGTGGCCGCGTCCCCGCCACCGGGCCCGCCGCCGGCCCTGCCGCCGCCGCCGTCATGTTGGTGCTGTTCGAGACCGCTGCTGGCTACGCTATCTTCAAGGTGGGGGGTGGGCGGCTGTGAAGCAAAAGCGAGGGCCGGGGCGGTGGTGGGGGAGCGCTCCGGGCATGCGCTGGGTTTACGGATACGGACGGGTGATGGGTGCCCCTGCGGCGGGCGGCTCCTGAGGGACTTACTCTACGCGTTGGCCCTGGCGGTGCTGGTGGGGCCCGGAGGAGTGGGGCGGCGAGTAGGAGCAGGGAGGCCGCGTTGTGAGGGAGGCCGTGGGGGAGAGGCGCGGGGAAGGGGTTGCAGGTGGAGTCTGAAGGTGCCTTGGGGAGGAGGGGGGGTTTCCTCGGTGCCGGGCATCACCCGTGGTGCTCATGTCCTCCCACCCGTGGAGGTGGATTTGGTAGGAGGACGTGCACCCGTGGCCATGTCCATTTTGGAGTCTTTGGGCTCGGGCATGTTGACACTTTCCCTTCCTAGTTGTGCTCTCGAGGCTGATGTTCCTTGTGGATGCAGGAAAGGTGTCTGTGGGAGACGGGCAGCGCCTTCCCAAACAGGTGTGCGGGGCGCTTCGGCCTGAGCGCCTTTCCAGAGTGGGCCCCGTCGGCTAGCTGAGCACACGGGCAGGGTGAGCCTGCCCGCAGGCGTGGCGGGTGGTCTGACTTCCCTCGCTCAGCGGAGGATGTGTGCTGGGAGGAACAGGTTCTCTGTCAGCCTCCCCTTGAGGTGGCTCAAAGGCTGCAGTTTCATGGTGGTTTGAACAAGTCTAAACTAGAGCTGCTGCGGTGCCATGCTCCCCTCTGGCCTGTTCTCTCGCTCGAGTGTTGATGCCTGTGCGGTTCTATCAGGTTGTTCATAGGGTTTGATCATAACGGTTGTATGTTTTCCCCCTCAGGCTGTTTTCTGCGTTTAGCTTAGAATCATAGAATTATCAAGGCTGGAAGGGACCTTTAAGATCATCAAGTCCAACCATCAACCTAACACTGCCAAGTGCACCACTAGACCACGTCCCTAAGCACCATGTCTACCTGTCTTTTAAATACCTCCAGGGATGGTGACCCCACCACTTCCCTGGGCAGCCCGTTCCAATGTTTGATAACCCTTTTGTTGAAGAAACTTTTCCTAATATCCAGTCTAAAGTTCCCCTGGTGTAACTTGAGGCCGTTTCCTCTTGTCCTATCGCTTGTTACTTGGGAGAAGAGACTGACCCCCACCTCTCTACAACCTCCTTTCAGGTAGTTGTAAAGAGCGATAAGGTCTCCTCTGCAGACTAAACAACCCTAGTTCCCTCAGCTGCTCCTCATAAGACTTGTTCTTCAGATCCCTCACCAACTTCACTGCCCTTCTCTGGACCCACTCCGGCACCTCAATGTTTTTCCTGTGGTGAGGGGCCCAAAACTGGACACAGTATTCAAGGTGTGGCCTCATCAGCACTGAGTACAGAGGTACAATCACTTCCCTAGTCCTGCTGGCCACCCTATTTCTGATACAGGCCAGGATGCTGTTGGCCTTCTTGGCCACCTGGGCACACTGCTGGCTTGTAGTCAGATGGCTGTCAACCAACACCCCCAGGTTCTTTTCTGCTGGGCAGCTCTCCAGCCACTCCTCCCAAAGCCTGTAGCGCTTGTGTGAACACCAGTGTAGGTGTAGAGAGCAAGGTGCTGGTTTCTTTTGCCCTAGCCTGCTGCAGAACACTACTTGGTGTTCTACAGAGCACTGTTTACTTCATTGGGGTGAAGCTGTGCAATTCAGGCAAGGAGGATTTTAAGACATAAGGTGCAAGGTTCTGTTTGTCCTGTCTCCCCCAACACTTGTGCTTGGGGAACTAACACATACAGCAGTCTCCCTGAAGGTTTTGCTTGCTGGATGTTCATACTGGCTAGTATGCTGCACCTTCCAAGTTACTAACAAACAAAAAAATAATAGTTACCTCTTGCGTAGGCTCAGACCTCTTGTGCAATGAGCCAAGGCCTTTTAACCTTTCACAGGAGCCAGGAGGAGTTGAAAATAACCCATATTTTAATTTCTGAAAGCGGGGTAGGCGTCAACAAAGGTAGGAGGAGGGGCATGAAGAGAGAGGAAGGAGTCTCTGTGCAGAAGCGCTGCAGCCCTCCTGGGGTCCGGCTGTGGTGTGTGTGCGGAGCGGCTAGAGGGCACCAGGCACCAAGGAGCGGCGTTCAGAGGCTGGGAAAGACCGGGCTGCAAATGGTGCCTGGGTGGATTGGGAGAGGTCAAAGCTGTCTGCTGGAACTGAGCAGAAATAGTATTTTATTGAAATACATGTTTTGAGGCAAGCTTTGGTTTTTCTGTGCTGCTTCTGTTTGCAGCTGCCAAGGTCAGATGCGTCGAGCCCCAGCTGCAGCGCACATCTGCAGGGCAAGGCTCTCAATCACATAGCTTTCCTTTCCTAGACACCTAGCTGTTCAGCTGCAAACTTGGGTCATTGTTGCACTTATGTGTTCGTTCTGTATCAAAATATTCTCTGCAGAGTTTAGCTTTTTTTTTTCTTTTTAAAGCAGTCTCTAAAGATTGCTCCTGCTGGGGTTTTTGTTTTTTTTTTTTTTTTTGGTGGGGGTTATTTGGGGTTGTTTCTTGCTTTCTAATTAATTGAGGGTTGGACAGAATTTGCACTTCTGAATTTTGGGAGACAGTCACAGTCCCCCACTTACCTTTTCAGCAGTGCCCACAAATGTCCGTTGCCAGCAGAACTGTGCTCTGCCTTTATGCCTTGGTGATCAAGAACAAGCTGGGTAGCTTTCAGGTATTCCCTTGTAGGTGTTGCTCTAAATAGACTGCTCTAAACAGTCTAAATAATAAGGGTAAATGGGGCATAACCATGTTCTAAGTCTTGGAAGACTTTTTTCAATGAGTATTACTATCTTGCAGGACACAAAATATCCATAGGCATGTAATTTCTATACCGTGACGATCTTATTTTTCTCTATGTGCCCATGTCTGTTTATAGAGTCTGAAAATTCTGTAGGCCATGGGATGGGAAAGATGAATTGGAGCAAAGAATCAGCAGGGTGAGGAAAGGAAGAGCTGCCCCAAGATTTTTCTGTGCCTCAGAGTCCTGTGGGAAACGAGTTAGTATGTTTATTTGCTCAGCTACTAATTGAATTTAAACAGGACAACCTCTTTTGACCTAGGTTTAAAAATTTGCAAGGGAGCAAAATCTCATAATCCCAAGAATGATTTCTGCACTGTACCAAGTCAAATTGCAGTTCTGTTGCGTTTGTGTTGTGGGGACAAAACAACAAGGTTTTTGAGTGAGCTGTAAAGAACATAATGTTGTAAAGATCTTGACCGTCCTCTTCCCCTGAGCACTTTTCTAGGAATTTGCAGTACACTTTGTGTTTCATGAAATGTGTGCAGGCTCTAGGGAAGTAATTGTAACAGCTTATGCTGTTTAAAAACTGAGGGGGATCCCCTTTCTACAGAGATGGGATTAAGCCATTGCTGCTTCTTAGGTAATTCTTGGCTCAGTTGATTACCAGGCTGTGGTGAAAAGTCTTCTTTATAGGGTTGTTCTCTTTCTTCCTTGGGCTAGCTCAGATTAATGAAAATGACTTGTGGGATCACTTCTTCCTGTTAGGCGTCCCAGACATGTTTGTATTTTGCCGAAGTAGTGGCAGGTTTGGTTTTAGGTCACTGGGGTTGTGAATGAGTCCTCTAGAGGAGGTGGAGCAAGCCCAGTTTTGATAAACAAGCAGAGGGTTTTGCTTTAATGTGCAGATGCAGAAGAACCCAGCCATTATTGAGCAACTTCAGTAATTCAGTTGAAAACGTGATAATGTTGTGTGTATATTAGTAGGATAAAGCTGCTGAGAGAGAGTGATGAAACTGGAGATCACCAAAATTGAGTTTGTTGACTGGATCAGTATTAACTTCCAGTGGTTGTATACACTGTAAATCTGCTTTACATCTTCTCTGCTGAATGCCAGGTTGAAGGTCATTCAAAAGTGCTTTAAATATAATTGTGTGGGTTTTTGTTGTGTTTGGTTTTTTTTCTTCCACAGGTTCTGAATGAGAAAAAGCTCCAAGAAGTTGACAGTTTATGGAAAGAATTCGAAACTCCTGAAAAAGCCAACAAAATGTAAGCAGCTTTATGTGGGGATAGCAGCCTGACTTTTGGAAGGATGTGACTGCCTGTAGTTACACACATCTGAGGTTCAGAAGGAAGTATTGATTTCTGTTTTTTAGTATTACAAAACCTAGAAGCTATGAACAGTGATAATGTGAAGTTAGATACTCAGAGAAACTTAAAATGGAATATCAAAGAAATAAGTCATTTTTCCTTGCAGTGTAATTAAGGTGCAGAAGTCGTTACCATGTGCCACTGAAGCAAAAAATTGAGCAATATTTGAAGGAGATCTGGATGCTTTGACAAGAACATCTAAGCTTGTAATGCTGGAACTGGCTGAAATGACAGGGTTTTGTGCTCACGGAGAGGAAATTCTTAAAAAAGAAAAAAGTTTAATCCATCTGAAACTAATAGCATGTGAATTGAGAGTTAGTGTTGTTGCCCATGCCATCAGTGAGTGTTAGCACCGCTGTGTAGCGGCACAGGAATTGCAGTGTCTACTGACTAAGTTGGCCTTTCTGGCAGATTGCCCTAAAGCCGGGGACAACTGTGGACTCCTTCCAAGTCTGTCTAGGGTGTTTTTATTGGAAGATTTCTAACCAGCTTTGGTTATAATGGATACCTCTGAACAAGCTGTGCCTTGTGATTTGCATTTATCCTGCTCTGTAACATTATTTAGAGGAGCAGCTGGAATATCCCACATCTGCCTTTTTGTAGTATTGTTAATCTTATCCTGGAAACATCATCTTGGCCACTTCCTAGACAGGATGTGGCTCTTAATGGATCTCTACTCTGATCAAAGTAATTCCTATCTCTTCTGCCTTTCTGAAAAGGCATCACTATAAGCTTAGAGCTTCTGTTGGCCTCTACAAATGTGTAACTCAAGCATTCAGCTTTATCTGTGACCTTGCTTCCTTTGCGGATACTTGACTCACAAAGAGCAGTGGTTAATCACAACTGGGATTAGTCAAATGCCTGTCCCTGACAAGGAATTTACTGGATTGAGATAACTAGATAACTTCTTAACTGTAACTCTAGATATCAACACCACAGACTATGTGAGGGGGAGAGGGAAGCTGGGCCTAAGGATCTGACACAGTGTGGTTAAACACTGTCCATATGATTTTTGGCTTTGGTCAGCAGTTAGGACATGGAAGAATTTTATGTTGTTTGTTTTAAGCTCAGCTAAGAACTTTTATTCTAACATCTAATTACAAGGAAGGACTTGAGGATTCATGGGCAATGAATCAGTTCAATTTTAAAGTCTTTGAAGATGCATTTGGTTGAAGAGCATGTTAAATCTGGGCTGTGCAGGCTATGCATTCCACAGAGGCAGAAGGTTCCCTTTTGAAGATGAGTGGGAAGATGCTATCATCGGTCAATCTGCAGTGACACCTGGTTAATCAGGGTGCAGTGTTGAAAATTAAATGGATGATGTCTGTCTTTAAATATGAACTACAAAACCAAAAGGGGGCTTAGGTTTTCTGATTATGTTGGTCCTAGAAGTACTAAATCAGAATTCCTTTTTTTTTTTTTTTGTTAAAAAATAAAGTTTGTGGGACCCAGCTGAAAAGTCACATCAGGCTCAAACTTAATCAGCAGGTTTAGTGCTCTTCCTTCTGTTTGAAGATCTGGATACTGATCTCTGCTCTCTTGCAGTCTTAGGGAAAAGAGGGGAACTATAATAGCTGAGTCAGATAGAAGAAAAAAAAAATAAAATGGTTCTAGCATCTGGTTTATGTACATTTGTTTACACGCTTGTATTTTTCTTCTGTAGAGTAAAGCTGAAACACTTTGAAAAATTTCAGGACACAACAGAAGCACTTGCTGGTGAGTGAGTTAACACCATTCTTACAAAAAAAATAATCCTTGTCATGCACTAGTTCACCCGTTACTCACCTCTGTCCCTGCTCTGTTTCTTTGCTTAGTTTTTAAATTACAAATTTTTCAGTCACCTGTGTGTGTTATGAGGTCATCCATCCAGTGCAGTAGAGATGTAATGAAGTCTAGTTTCTTTTCATACCATGCTTATTTCCCAAGCAGCTCACCAATGAGCACCATGTAGAAGGTTTTGACTGATACATGTTGCCTGTTGTCAATGATGGATTCTTGTTGAAGCTGAATATAACTGATTTGAGTCAACATTTCGTCACTACCACTGAGACAACAGGCAGATATCGGAGTACATATGTATATGTATATATACAACTGCTATTGTTTTATGGATGTGTATTATGCCTGTGTTTTTTCAGCCTAAAACAATGCCTGTATTGCACTTGAAAGAAATTCAGGACTTTAAGCAAAATAGAAAGCTTTGTATTCAATATTTTTTCCTAATTCAACACTTAAATGCTTGATATTGTGAACTAGTTTGAACAGAAATGATAAAAGTTCTAGTTAATAATTCAGAAATGGCGTAACTGTGACTGCTGAATGTGCTGTATGACATCAGTAGATGGATGTTCCAGGTCATGTTTTTGTCTAAAGAATGGATGTTCGTATTCCGATGTGATAGGGATAGCTTATGAAGGAAGCTACGGAAACAAGAATGGAGATGCCACCATCATGCGTGAGATGCAAGTGAAACAACCGAGATTGAAGCTGCTGTATATTCCTATCCCTGGCATATTTTTTGGATTGTGTTGCTTTTGCATTGGTTTGGATTCAGATCTACTTAGACTGATTAAAAAAAAAAAACCAAAAAACCATCACACTGCCCTCACAGAACAAAACAACACACACCCCCACAAAAACTTATACTACTTTACCTCAGGTTTACTTACCTGAAATGGGAGAGTTTATTCAGACTACCGATGTTCCATTTATTTTGAAGGGAAGACTATGTATGTGGCTGCTTTAAGTGGGTTAGAAGCTGTTGGCCGGCTTGAAAGGTGGAAACTTATCTCCATTGTAGAAACCTTGAGAGGAAGCTCAGCAGAGCGCTTTGATTTTACCCTTACATTTCATTCAGGTTCTAGAAATCAAAAAATCACTGGCTTCTGCTCTATTTACTGTGGTGAAGATGTTGCATCAATCACAGAAGTTCAGTGGAGCACAGAGCTGACCCACAAAGAGAGTTTTATAAGTGCCTGCTCAAAATATATTGTGTGGGATTGTAAAGCTTTTACAGATCTATTAATACTTGAGAATGAAGAACATCCCTTTAAAATTCTTCAGTCTACATTCTGTATTAAAAAGGTCCATGTCTGGCTGCCCAATCAGTGTGTTTGACATCATTCTTTGCTGGGCTTTAGATAGTACATTATCATCATCAGAGGATGCAAATAAGCCATTACTCAACTTCAGATACGCTTGCTGACTAAGGGACCTGGAAAATGGTTCATTAATTAAATGATACACAAAGTGTTCCCATATAACCCTGCCTTCGGAAATGTTAAACATATATCTAAAGCATATGGCATACTGTTGGTAGAGATCCTTAAACAAAATTGACAGAAATAGAAGCGAAACCACATGGAGAAAGGAGAGGCAACTGGGAGAAGGGTTTTTGATTTAGGCCTCCAAAGGAGCAAGTATATAATTTTCTTCTATTTCGATTTTAGCCACTGCATGGTGAAGTAGTATTGCCTCTCAGACTGGAGCTACTGTGGGCAGTTAAAATAAAAATACCAAGTTAGGAGTACTATTTTTATAGGTTTTAGGAGGGGAAATAAACTGCATCTTTGGTCTTTTTGTCTTATACAGCATCCACAGCTCTTGTAGAAGGCAAGCTCAGCAAGAACTTGAAGAAAATTCTCAAGAAGATAGTGGCAAAAGATGCCCACGAACAGTTGGCTGTAGCAGATGCCAAACTTGGAGGTGTCATAAAGGTGATAACTGATGTTGCCATTCTTCCTTTTGTCTCATGTTACTGAAATCTTATAGTATTTTTTCAAAGGTTTTGCAGTTATTAGCAATGGATTACACTGCCAATGTTGTGTTTGCAGTGTGGAAGATACCTAATCTTATGAGCAAATGTGTACTGCGTGCACACTGGGAAGATGTTTTCTTGAGTACACAAGTGAATGATATGGTAAAAGTGCACTGAGGTGTTCAGGTTTGCTTGATTTCTCTCTTAAAAATTGGTTAGAAACCCTGCAGATTAAAAAATTAATTTTGCTAATGATCCCATCCGGAAAAAGAACATGAGGAGAGAGGAATCAAACAAAAACCAGCCAGACAGACACACTTATTCCTCACTAACAGATGCAGCAATAGTGTGGTGATGACTTACTGTCTTGTTGGGAGTGCGCATCATTCTGCCTTCCTTAGTCTAAAGCAGTTGTGCACAACCTTCAGTCCTTGCCTACCAAAGGAAGGAAGAGTACAGTAGATGTGGGCTGCTTTCTTCAGTGTCTCCAAGGTGTCAAATACTAGGTTCCCATCTCCTGTGTCTGATTGCTCCCTGTTCCAGTGATTCTTATTCTGACCACCTCCTCATGCTGTCTTAGGAGGCTGATGTAGGCTGCAAAATCAGGCGAATTCAGTGTTAAAGTGAGCAATATGAAGGACTTTGAACTAATTATTTAGTTTTGTTCTCTGAAAAAGACCCAAAGCCCCCCAGCCCTCGACCTCTGAATTTTCTCTCTGTGGCCAAACTGTTTCTGATAAACTGCAAATCTTGACTCTTTGGTTCCAGTGCCTACATAGCAGATAAAGCGTTAATTATAAATCTCCTCTTCAAACTGGAATTGTTAATCTGTGGGGAACTGGGGGTATTGCTACCTTGAGCATCAAAAATGACTGAAACTGTTGTGCGATCACAGGATTGCAGTGGGTATATATATAATGAGTATAATGAGATAAGGCTACTGGCTGTAGAGGAATGTCATTGTTGTGCCTGACTTTGGACCATTGATTTCCGTCCTGCAGGACAAGCTGAATTTGAGTTGTATACATAGCCCAATGGTTACAGAGCTGATGAGAGGAATTCGCTCACAGATTGAAGGGCTTATTACAGGCCTCCCTTCTCGAGAGATGGCAGCTATGTGTCTGGGTCTGGCACACAGGTGAGTTCCTAGAACAGCTCTATTTCATCCTGTGTCTGTCCCACTCCTGTGTCATTGGTTACTCTGTGTTGCTTAAAGTGTCTCCAAGTATGTGATGTGGTCTCATACTCTGTAAGTCAAGGTACATTTATATCTGAAATCTTGTTTTATAAAGGAAGGGCTTTCCAATTTGCAGCCACCCTTTAGGGAAAGGCTTCATCTTCACCCAGAGTCAAAGTTGATAGCTTTCCTTTGCATGTTAGGTACTTTAGGATTTGGTTGGAAATGTCTCTGTAGCAGTCAGATGGGTCATGTAAAACTCCATTGCCACCGAGAGACAAGGTGAAGACCATAATTTGCTGATTTATGCCAGAATAAATACCCATATAATACATGACGTAAATGTTAAAGGCACCTTTAACATTTAAGTTAATAGCAAGTCCTACCTTGCTATTGCTGCCTTTTAGGTTTAGTGCAGTAGTAGTTAAATACAAAGTTGTTGGATCAGCATGGGGTCAAGCAGTCATATTCTGACATGATCTTGTTCTGTACATGAGCCATTGGCAAGTTAGCTACAGCAAAGTAGTTCTCTAATTCCTTCAAAATAGATGCGTGTTTGCTTAGAAAATGCACATTAATATTGAAAAAGGACTTCAAAGATGCAAGTCCTCATTGATATCAAGTGTCTTTTAATGTAGCATAACGAGAAATTTTAAACATACATTAAAGCCAGATGGTAATGGGCTTTCTGAGACAGTAAGTATCTGTTCCAGGAAGTTTCTTCTGTTGCTTTATGTTAGAGTTGCTGATATTTGCTACTGGGTAGGTACAATTTTGTGGATTGTCTTCAGCCGCTGCAGAACTGGAAGTGCTGTTGACAAATACTTTTTGTGGGGAACTGTGCAGAAAGAAACCAACAGCCAATTTCCTGCCACAGCACTCATGTTCAGTCTGCTGCACGTGGTGTAGATGGCCTTAACTTTCCCTTTCACTCTGGTTGTGGGCTACGTGCATGTACATGTGTTGGAGCTATTGCGAAACCTGTGTCAGTGTGGCTTCTGGACGCAGCTGTGAGCAGTCAATGGCATAAAACTGAGCTGGTATGAATGTATGGACAACTGTATTCATGTAAAATAGAAGCAGGTGGGATGTGCTCTGCAGGAGGATGTCAGGATGCTGATGAAACTGTATTTCTGTCTCCTCAGCCTTTCCAGATACAAGTTGAAATTCAGCCCAGACAAAGTAGATACCATGATTATCCAGGCAATTTGTAAGTATATTTAGAGTTTAAATTGTTAATGGATTCAGCTTAGGATAGCTGACTTCTTTACATTGGTTACAGAAAAGTATTTCTGTCAATTTCCTCTTAGCATGTTTCAGTAAATTGGGCATTGGTGTTCAGCTAGGCATAAGGTGTGTTTTCTTCATAGGGTTTTCCACAAGCAGGCACATTTTTAGGGTGATAAAGTAAACTGATGTCCACTTTTTTTTGGCATAGAGATCAGCTGAAATACAGGCAGTGTAAGTTCAGGAGGATTTCACTTCCCAACACGCCTCCCTTCTGAGCAGTGTTGTGGGAATATCTAGGACAGGATTATCTGACCACTTTGGTGGTATCTTACATAGAGAGCAACTTAGAAGTACGCATTTACATTAGGCTTGTAAAACCCATTACAGTGTGTAATGCTGCTTGCTTTCTTAATGGTAGACAGACTGAAATTGTAAACGCAGCTAGGAAAGCCCATTCCTCAGTTTTCCTTGAAGACATACACATCATATTTGGCATGCTTGCTGTGAAGCAGTGGTGAGGAATCCTGTTTGTAATATTAATTCCCAGACTGTTGTCAATGATGAAACGTAGTTAAGCTGAAGTTAATGATTTAAATCAGTTCCTTCGTCACTACCACTGAGACAACAGATGGGAATGTTGGTATTGCGTTAGCAGGAAATATTTTAGCCTCAGGGCTCTGTAGCAATATATGCTCTGGGTGTTAATACTCTTATGTTGTAAATTAGGTTATTGGTCATATCTCGTAAATGGTGAGCCTGGTGAATTTGTGTTAGGTATATTTATATTATAAAGGCAACTAAAGGGCTTAATATAATCTTAAATCAAATAATTGAGTACATGATCAGTTTCTCACCATTAAAACATTTTTTCTTAAAGCTTATTAGGTGGCTAAGTTTTACATCAATCTCGTGTGTAGAGCTTTGGCTACACACAATGTGCTTTACAGCTGTTAAAGGAGCCTCTCCAAGGCAGTCCCAGTGATGAAACTTTCAGGCCACACCCATGGGAATTCTAATATTTCTAGAATATTGTGCCTGGGATTATGCAGTTTATGTTTCATTCCAGTCTTTATGGGATAAAGTACTTCAGTTTATCTCCCTTTACACTATTTAAATGTGTTTATTTGAGAGTTTTCCATTTTTAGATTACCTTTTTAGAAAAAAAAGTCCATTCTTCTTTCTCTTAGCACTTCTTGATGACTTGGACAAAGAACTGAATAACTACATCATGCGCTGTAGGGAATGGTATGGTTGGCACTTCCCTGAACTGGGCAAAATCATCACAGATAACCTAGCATATTGTAAATGTGTGCGGAAAGTTGGTGAGTAATAAGGAGACGTGAGCCTGGAGAATGTTGCATGTTAGTATGCAATGCATTAATGGCACTGATTTGTAAACCAGCCACTCACTCATGACCCTGTGTACAATCCTCCCTTCAGCAACAGCGTGAATAGGGCCAGTAGAAAAGTAGCGTGTGCTTGCATCTGTGTGTTGATGCCATTTACCATTTTGAAGCTTAAGAGAAAGCCGATACTGTATAACTGGTCAGTTCTTCATGGACCACCGGCATATCTTCTTAGAATCACAATTAGTCAGCAGACCCGTTGGGAAGTTAGCTGCCAAAAACTGATGTAAAGAGAATTGCTGCCTGTTTGTGGGTGTTCTTGGAGACTACAACTGCTATAATTATTCATAAGAGCAGAAAGAATGACCGCTATAATATTTTGGATCCTTGTCTCACCTCTTAGGCATGCGCTTTGTATTGATGATTTTTTTTTTTCACTATTAAGTGAAGTTTGCAGTCCAGAGAGACTTGTGGTTTTAAGGGAGCTTTTTTCCCAATTGTAGGAAGAATTACATAGATTTGGTTAGTGGTAAATGACTGCTCGCTTCCTGGAATTCTTCCCTTGTAATCTTGTGAGTGAAAATCTTGCAGCAAGGAGCTACTGAAAAGGTGAAATATGCAGTGTTACAGAGTAAGGGCTTTTTTTCTAGTTTCAGATTTAATATTTCCAACCATTTGCAGCTAGTATAAATGTGAAGTCAGAACATTGACATGTATTTTGGGAGTTTGGAATAGAATGACAGCAGACTTGACTCACTGTTGTTATTTTGGCCTTTTATTGCCGTCTGTTTCTGTGCTGCTTTTTGTTTTACTAGTTCATCTCGCCCCCAGCACAAACATGCTTTCGTCTGTCCCCTGCAGGAGACAGAACCAATTTTGCCACCTCTGATGTTTCTGACATCCTACCAGAGGAGATCGAAGAGGATGTGAAGGCTGCTGCTGAGATTTCCATGGGGACAGAAGTATCAGAAGAAGACATAAACAACATAATCCATCTCTGTGATCAGGTATGTACGTGTGGATGAATAGCAATAGGAACTCCACTTTAGCCATACCAGAGCCTCTTCTGTCAAGGAGAGGTTTTCCCAGGGTGTTCCAAACACACTTGTGATGGCAGTGATGATTCCTGTATTGTTGCTCTCCTGATGTATAAACATGAGGGTGCACAGTCACTACCTCATCTGAGCCATCTCAGATTGTTGATGTCTGCACAGTCTTCCAAAAGTCGCAGTCTTACTTTTGGCTGGAATTTTGACATCATTGTGCTTTTAAGTCCTTGAGACAATGGTACTCTATAGCCTCTTTTTAATCTGTCAGTTTTGAAGCTTGGTGATAAACCCTGGGTTAAAAGTGGAGCACTGAGGCCCCAGAAGAGTTAGGAGCCCTATCCTGCTTTCATCTGGATTATATGTGAACTCCCTCTGACTTTAGTGGTGCCAGTTGGATCCCTTTGTGACTTTACCAGGGAGTGGCAGGGTTAGGAGTTCCTGTTCTTGGTCTAGACCGGGCTGCCTTTTTATGTGCATTCTAATTGTGTGTATTTGTGTGGAACAAGTAAAGAGCATTTATCCCATGTCAAGAGAACGGTGGCAAAGATTTATGTGAAGACTGAATGTTCCAGGGTTTTGTCCTAAAGAAAACGTCCTTAGTATTTTTGTTCTACTTCGCTGTCTTTGGCATGTTGTCAGGTCCTTTATCAGGAGCTTTGCTGAGAAAATAAGTTGCATAAGGGAATGAGCAATGCAGATCTAGTATACTTTGTGGATGTAGCTTTGCTCTGGGAATATGCCCTATATAAAGCTTTCTGTAACGCTGGCTTATGGTTGTCTGTGCGTTTTGCATTTCGTTAGTCTTTTTTACTGGAACTCTCGGCAGTTCCTCATTTCAATATATTTAACTTGATATTTGTCAGTCAGCTAAGACTGATTCCTGTAACCAAACTCTGTCTGTGCCAGGTGATTGAAATCTCTGAGTATCGGACACAGCTGTATGACTACCTGAAGAACAGAATGATGGCCATTGCTCCTAATCTCACCATCATGGTGGGTGAACTGGTTGGAGCAAGGCTCATTGCTCATGCAGGTGGGTTACACATATCAGTGTAAATAAAGCTTAGATGACCTCATCAGAGATTTTCTCTGAGGACCTGGTCAGCTAAAAACATTATGCAAGGCCCTGATGAACATCTCATGATAAAGGGAGGGAAGGTAGCTCTTAAGGAATCTGAGAATACCGGCATGAGCTTGGTAGTAGTCTGTGATGATGAAGTTCTCAGTTGGCCTGAATTCTTTTCGGAATATGAGGGCAACTTAAGTCACTACCTCTTCTGAGACGCTTCCCGAGCCTCCTGCTGATAGTCCAGTCACTTCTGCGGTAAAACGCTGACAAACTGGCATTAGGCTTTTATAGTCAGACTGGCTCAAGATAGCAGCCTCACTTCAGTTATCTGTGCTGCAGTTCTGTGATGACACGTTCTTGCTGCCAGACTTTGTCAGGAGTAGGCATTACTCCAGTGGAACATGTTTTATTGAGTCAGCCTTCTTTGCTGTGGCTGAAATCAGACTAAGACAGAGTTAGTTGAAGCATGAAAGACTGAAATGGCTTATCTGTCCTTCAGAAAATGTACATGAAGCAGCTCTTATAGAAATAGATGGCTCTGAGCTTTCTACTTTTTTTTTACTGAGCTTCCTGCTTTTGAATAGTGTAGGAAGCTAGCCTCCTGCTTCTCTAGCTGCTCCTCTGACAAGTGACTATTGCGGTGTCACCTCCTTCTAGGTTCCCTCTTGAACCTGGCAAAACATCCAGCTTCAACGGTTCAGTTACTGGGTGCTGAGAAGGCACTCTTCAGAGCACTGAAGACTAAACGGGACACACCTAAATTTGGCCTTATCTATCATGCTTCCCTAGTGGGACAAACCAACACCAAAAACAAAGGAAAGGTGAGTTCCAGAATTGTTTACCAGCTTGGCTTTTTCCAGAGCATGAATATCTGTTGATGAGATGGCTTGAGCTTCACAGTGACGCTCTTTCCATGGCTTGCTTTACTGTATTGCTCCATGGTTACATGGAAAACGCCACTGTCCCACAAACCTTTGGATGTCATTCATTCCTGTTTGAAAATATGAATGGTATTGTCCATAGATGCGTTCCTGCTGAGTTACAACGTAATGCTGGCTTTCTCCAGGGGTACGTTGCTACTTTCTTCTATGTGATAGTAAACTAAGCTGTTACAGGCCAACTTAGTTTAGTGTAACTTGAAAATCACTTTTGTTGTGCTAAAGCTAGTAACTTTTGTGACTTGCTTTTAAAGAGCTTAGGCTTTTACAATGCAGGGGGATGAATGTGTGTTGAATTGTGGAGAGAGCTATGGATACGGAAATTACACCTCAAGCTAATCTGACGTAAAGGTTGGGGTAGAGTGGGATACGTATAACTAACTTGCTGTCTCAGGTGTTTCTCTCTGTCAAGAAAATAAGGTGTTACGTTAACAGTATTTCAGTATTAAAAGAATGATGTACTAATTGTTTTTTTGGACTAAATACTGCTAGTAAATGTTCAATTGTTCTTTTGTTTGTGGATATGGTTTCCAGATCAGAGTGAATCATTGTCTTACGTTAAGTCTTAGCATTTAATACTCTTTTTGGCTTTTCCAGATTTCTCGAATGCTGGCAGCTAAGACTGCCTTGACTATTCGTTATGATGCCCTCGGAGAGGACACCAATGCTGAAATGGGGGCTGAGAACAGACTAAAAGTAGAGACGAGACTGAGGCATTTGGAAGAGAGAGGGGTAAGTCTAGCAGAGGGCTGCATGAAACTGACGTCGTTGTTTATGGTATGATTTTCTGATGATCTGCTTTCTGAGTCTTTTGCCTTCACTCAGTTGTGTGATCTAGTGTCACTCTAATTCTGTAGTTTCTTACAGCCTTGGCTGGAGTAGTTTCTTCACCTTAGAAGAAAGCGCATTTGGGTTTTCTCCCCCCTCATATTTTCCACCACAGTTCCCTAAAATCTGAACTCTGATGATTCTTAGTCTTAAGGAGCTGTCTCTGTAGCTAAAGCAAGGTGTTACTCTGCAAATTGCTGCGTTGCCCTCCCATCACCTAATGCATCTCCTGCCTCTCTGTACCTGCTGTTCCATTTGTTGCCGTCGGCACAGCATGCTGGGAGACTGTAGGGTTCACTTTCTTCTTTTAGGTGACATGCGTGCTGCATGCGATCTTGTAAATGAGGACTACGTTCAGCCCTCCAAGCTAGGAGATCTAATACTAATGCTGTAGTACTGGCATCGCTAGAACAAAAATGAAAAATCCAGAAAAACCTGCCTGCTCCTCCTTGAGCATTTCATGGGAGGTGATACTTCCTATGGAAACAAAAGCAAGGAGACGGGTTAATAACAAAACACAAACTGATCACCTGACAGGTATAGATTTAATTCAAATCCAGCTTGTGGCCTGTATTGTGGTTTTAAGGTTGGCTTTATGCCAGGCATAGGGTGATACCTGCCCTGACATGCAGTTTTCCTTGCAAAAAACAGAAAGTGTGCACAACTTTGAGCTGGTCTTGGGAATTTAGGGGTATGATGTTGTATGTCATGTGGCTGTGGTGTGTTTGATCCAGTACTAGGTGCCCTTTAATTGAATTGGTCTCTTGAAGAACAATAGTAGAAAGGCCTTTCTCAAGCCCAGTTACCTCCCTGTCACTATTCTACTCCCGGGTGTAAGACTCATCAGATGCACAAGAGCCTGACCAATAATGTATGTCTATCTTTCCATTTTTAATTCCTTTCAAGAGCTGTAGAACTTGTGTTGTGAATTGTTTTCATTATGAGTAATTTGTTTTTCACGCCTAAATTTTTCTTGTAGCTAAGAAGAATAAGTGGCACTGGAAAAGCCTTGGCCAGGACAGACAAGTATCAAAACAAGAGGTGAATAGTTTTTCCTTTCAGCTTGGCTGACTATAAATAACTCTCCATATTTTTATTTCTGAGAAGACTTTTGGTTGTGGGCTGAGTTGACTTAAGATCCAGAAAACGTTTTCTGTACTCTTAAACACTGATAACAGGTCCCATTGTTATGGGAATTTCCATTTTCCCATGTCTTACTGTTGTGGCAAAGCCACTGAACTGGGGAAACAGTCCTGATTTTTCTAATAGTAAATTACTGACATGATCAGACAAGAAGTGTATTTAGATGCTATCATCATCAGCCCAAAAAGCTGAATAGTTTGGGGATTTAATATGTATCAGCTTTATTTAATGCATGTCTGAATAAATTAAATTTGAGAAAATCAGAGTTTGAATTAATTCCTTTGACATGGAAGCTGTCCTAGAGACCTAGTTAGTTGTCTTGTTCCTCACTTGTTTTAAGCAAAGCTTCATCTTGTTTAGGTCTTGTACGTAATAAGTAATATGTATCTTAGGTAATAGAGGATCTGTACTCTGGACACTGCTAGAGCATTTCTGGTGCCTGAAGTGACACTGTAAATTGCAACCGGGACAGCTGAACATCTAAGGATTGGAACGGGTTATTATTAGTCTGAGCTGTAACATCTGGGTTTTTCGCTTAATTTGGTTGCTTGGCCTGCTTATTTTGCTGAACCTTTGGTGTAGAGAGGGCAAGTGCTCAGCAAAACCAGGGCTGGCTGCTAGTTCTGTGAGGGAAAAAATAGCACTGTTGCACCCATCTGCAGTCCCCAAACATATTTCTCAAGCCTAGCTGTAACTTTTGTTTCCATATGCTAGGCATTTCAAAGTGTAGTGGTGGCTGTGATTTCTGGAGCAGCTTTTGAAAAGACAGCGTCAGTAAATGAACCATCAGGGCGTGTAAGGAGGCAGTAGGTTAGGGAGGAGGGTGTTGAGGAGACAACATACATGCTGGGTTTTGACCTCTTGAAATAAGGAGTCATGAATTCCTGCCAGGACATGTTTCTACTGTTAGACATGCTCTGTAAACGTGTCTAGGCTTGGGGGAGAGACTGCAGATAATTCCTGGCTGTTTGGCTTAGTCTGACTGCCTAAAAGGGAAACTGACTCAGTCCCTGTCAAGCTGTCCTTGTAGTACAAAAATTGCAGTAGTGCTGCTTTATGGAGATTGTTTGAAGGGCTAAACTGGTGTTTTAAGGAGGGTAGCAAGAATCTCTTAGTCTTGTATGGAACTATGGATCCTGCATGAAATAGCTACATCAAAGTAATGTTTCAGAAGTTAATTGTGAGGTAGCTTTTTAGTGATGAGGTTCAAGTGAAGCATGTCAGTATTCTTTACAAAAAAGATGTGTGCATTACCTATCTTTGTCATGTTTATTTGCTGATTTTTATTTTTATGTATTTCTGTATATATGTAGTAGTTTGACAATGACAAGGAAGCCAGTGAACTCTTGCCTGGGCTTCGCTGAAGCAGAGCCCACTGTTTGCAAATGCCTGCGTAATCAATTTTTGTAAAGCAATATACAGTGTTCAGCCCCATAAGAATAGTTTCTGATGCTTAGAGGATGAATTGATCCTACTGTCTGCTAGCATCACCACATGCTTCCCAGTCTGGTCACTAGCCTCAGTTGCTTTTGTAATCTGCACAAGGTAGCTACTTCAGATTCCTATTTTAGAGAAGTTTGGATGCTAAGTATATGGCTGGGGGGAGAATAGTTTAGGCTTACTGTTTTAAAACTCCTTTCTCCTTCAGTACAATTCTGTTCTGAATGAGTAAGAAAAAAGTTGCTTCATTGCTATTACATGATTCAACTGCCCCTGAAAAGGTCCAACTAAAGAGCACTGGGTTTCAGCATGGCTGCTTCTCTGCAGCCTGTAGAGGAGTTTGGGACTGAACAAAGGAGCATGCAATATTCAAGAAGAGACAGTTTCAGGCACTGGTTAGGTATTTGCGTGTCCCATAAAGTCAGTGATACAAGTGATACAGAGATAAGCCATAGCATTACCTTGTGAGTTGTGTCCTGTGAAGGTAATGGTGGAGAGGCACTGCAGAAGAAGCAAAAGTAAAGCTACTTCTAATCCTATGTGTATATGTGTGTATGTATATACGTGTGTGTGTGTATATGTATATATGTTACCCTTCGGGTACGCTTATATGGACCAAATTATGGGGAGCGGTGTGCTTGTGAGCATAGGCAGCTGTGATAGAAAGGCTTTCAGTGGCAGAGAGATCAATCTAATGGGTAATTTAACTGCTCTGTAGAGCCTTGAACAGATATAAACCAGAACTAAACTCTTGCTTAACCAGTGTCTTCTGTTCAGATCAGACAGTTGTACTTTCTGGAGTATACCCTGTAGTCATGATTATTGATGAACCATTCATGTATTGGAGAAAGGACCTCACAACCTGTAGATGCTTTGTTAGCTGAGCAAGATTGATTTGCAAATGCTCTCGGGAGGTTGCGTTGGAAAGTTTATGTTCAACTGCAGGATTTTACCTGGGGACTGTCTCTTCTTTTTGTTACCCAAACTGACTTGTTTTCTTCATTACAGCGAAGTCAAAATATTTGACCCATCTGGCGACTCTACGCTTCCTGCCGTTTCAAAGAAACGCAAAATTCAGGAGGTGGAAGAACAAGACGCAGAGGTTGCTGTGAAAGCAAAGAAGTTCAAAGCAGAGATGAAAGGTTAGTTGCTGCATCTGTGCTGCTGACATGTTGCTGTGTGCATCGTGCAGTGGGGCTTAACATTTATAGCCAGCCACAAAACCTGGTTATTCTTAATGGGTATGACCATGTATTTTAACAATAATAATAATCCTTTATGGACTGACACCAGACTGTATTCAGTTTACTTTAAATATATGCTTTTAAACAGTTGTAAGCATATAAGAACTTTTTTTTAAATAATTAAAATTTTAAAAAAAATTCTTGCAGAATTTCTTGCTCAGCAGGTTCATATTTAGTGGGTCTCAGTACCTTGAAGACAAAAAAGCTCTTCTCTGTAAAACCTGAACCTGCCCAATTTTCTTTAAAGAATACTGTTTGATTCTGTATAGAAATGTTTTCTGTCATGTTTCGACATATAAATGTTAAAGGTCAGAATTTGAGGTGAAATGACACTTGGAAATTTCAGTCTGAATTTACCTAATACATAAACAGTTGCTATTTTCTGGAGAGCTAAAACTGAACTATGGCCACAGTTGTTCTTTCCTTCCCTCATAAGTTACTGTGTGAAGATTTTGGACTGTGACTTCAAAATAATCTGGTTTTATATTGTGGTTCATTTTAAGAAACATTCTCTCTTTTCCAGTGTGCATTTCAGCACCTCTAAATGGCCTAATACTTGCTGTGATAGTGGAGTACCCAGTGTGTAACTTGTAAGGGAGGAAAAAAGGAAAAGGAAGATGACTTTAAGTCACTTCTGAGAGACCCTGAGCCAGATCTGGGCATGGGCTACTTGCAAATTTTGTCAGCTACCTGTGCTTGCAGCAGGTGAGGGCTGTCAGCCTTCCCTTTCTGCCCTTCTCTGCGCTGCTGTGTTCTAGAATATCAGAGTGTAGTTACACTGGTTCTGTACCTCTTCATGCTCAGCTGGCACTGAGGTGTGATCTTTCTGCATGCCACTTGGTTCATGGTGTCTGTGTACATGGATGGTGCAACTTGGAGGAACCTAAACTTAGCTGAGAATTAAAGTTACGCTGGAAGGAGAATCCTTTGTGCTATAAAGCTGAGATCTGTGCCCCAGCTTGTTCTCATGTACTTATCATAATGAGACAAGGACACATGAGTACTTCAGAGGCTTGAACTTTGCCTGTTTGCTTTTTTGAGAATGTAGGTGTTCTCACAGCTACTGCTTTTGATAATCTTTTGAACTAACTTCCCTTACCGTAGTCCAGAATTGTTCCCTTGGGCTTCCCTTGCATTATCAAAGCAAGTGTTGACGTATCACAGACATGAGCTGCTCACAGGTGAAATAGTATATTAATTTCCAGCCTGGTCACTTACAGTCTGAAGAGGCTGTTTATGTTCATAAACATATTATTCAATGGTTCATGCTTTTATACACAAAACCCGCTTGTGTTTGCTTCCTTTGCTTTATTGATACCCCCTGATTTAGGGGTTAGGTGCAGCTTAGCAGGTATCCTTGAGCTACCAAGAAGTATTTGAGTGGTAGACAGCGTTCAGAGTACTTGTGGCCTTCTGAAATCTATGCTGGCCCTTTTGTCCTGAAGTACGGGATTCAGATGTGTTGCTTTTCTGCCTGAAAAGGTAGGGCATCCTTCAGATGCGTGGTTCGTAGCTCCTGCTTTTTCCCAGTTCTTCATATCAACTGGGTCATTTTATTTGGCTACTTGGGCATTAGAACTAACTGTGCCAGTTGCTTCAGGCTATGGAAGAAGTGTTTTCTGAGAGCTTATTTATCTTGTATCAGCTGTGTGCAGAACTAATCCCTTCAGCGTGTCCTCTTGTACCCTTTAAAATAGCACTGCCCCTATGTCTGCAAATTCTTGTATTTGATCACCCAGCAAAGTGCATGGATTTCCCTGACACAGGCCAGACGGACCATGACCTTGCTCTCTTCCAGTATAGGTGGTATGACTCCACGGTGTGCTAGAGGGGTAGTGGTGGTGGTTCGAGAAGTTTGGGTAGCTCAGTAAGTGCCATAATACACAGAGTGCAGAGGAGGTCCCAGCATTAAGATTTATGTTGCATGTCCAGTGGAATATGCATGAGCCTTTAATTTCTGCTGTTCTTAATTCTGTTCCTGTTGATGCAGTGCTCTATTAAGCTTTTCCCTGGTCAGAGATTACACACCCAGACATAGTGTTGTGAAAGAAGTCTCTGCCCCCTCTTCCCCATGCTGTTTGTGCAGCTGCATGATAAATGGGGGTGGTGGAAAAGCAGTCCAAGAAAAAAAAAAAGGAATTCTTCAGCCAGATCAATTTTGATCCAGTTTGTATTACATGAGGAAGGTAAGGGACAGGAATAAGCTGGGAAGCTGCCACTGAAAAATGATTCGTCAAACTATTGAATCATAGAATCATAGGGTTGGAAGGGACCTCTGGAGATCACCTAGTCCAACCCCCATTATATTGCTTTAATATTTGTTGTAAAGGGGGACAGTATTTTGAATTGTGCTAGCCTGAAATGTAAATGCAAGACGAGGTGTGTGGCGTTTTCTCTCTCCCTGTTTGGTGTGCATGTATGGCAGTACTTTAGACAGGAACTGGGAGGTGGGGGGGGCGGGGATTGAGACATGACTTCAGACCACTTTCACCTTTTGCACCTAAAGAGAAACCAAGCGGAAGGATACTGCCTGAAACAAGTTATAATCCACTTAAGGGCCTGTCTGTTAAAACATGTTTTGATGGTGGGGGAAGGGAAATTGGACAGGTATTTTTGTGACTACAGTCCTTGAAATTGAATGTGGCTAGACAGAATGCATACCACCAACAGAGCTAGCCAGTGCCCCCACTGAAGCGCTCAACTTGCATTTGAGCATCAGGATATAGTAGCAGCTAGTCACATGGAAATGTCTCCCTTGAAAAGAGAAATACCATCTTAAATTAAAGGAGTGAACCCTGCAAGACACAAAGCCTTAAATGACAGCAACATCACAATGTGGTGTCTTTATTGATAGGCAATGTGACTTGATTCTGTACATGCAGAGAATTACGTGGAGGAGGGAGGGTACATCAGGCTGGTGTGTAAAAGCTTAGAGAAAACCGGTGGAAACCGGGTGAGTGGAACTACTGCTGGTGATCTCCAGCACTGCACAGGGCCATCAATCAGACTGCGCTTCCGGGTGCTGCTTTCTGTGCCTTGGGTGCCTGATAGTGAGAGCTGTTGGCTTTCTTGTCAGCTGCTGTGTATCACAAAGAAACCCCACTGGGCTTGAGTGACTTAGAAGTGTTGCACCCAGAGGGAAAAGACCAGCACCCCTGAAGCCTTTATCGTCATTCTGCCTGGGTACAAATACGTGAAGTCTTGTGATAGGCTTTGCTAGAAAGCAGCAACTGAAATCTTCAGGAAGGCATCTGCTGCGAGCTCTGAGAAGTGACAGTGCCTATGAGTGCACAGTGCATCATCTGCGGTTGTAAATTGTGACAGGTTCCACTGCCTGGTGTGTCAGACTTGATGACATGTAGGGGAATAACAAGAAGTTGTTTTTCCAAGGTTACCACCCAACGTTTTGCTTGAAAATGCGTAGCTTATCAATCCAGCTGAGTGAAAATGTGTTGCGTAGCAAAATGTGATGCGTATGCTCCTGTTGTACCGTGTGGCTTTAATGTAGTTTATGCTTATTTTTCAGCTACTTTTTAGTTCCCTATGTCATACATAGGGAGGTGAGGATACTTTTACACGTGTTTTGAATGCCTTATGCTTGCATGCTGTTCACTGTGAATGATGTGTATGGCAGAATCCACTTACAATGATATTTACCAGTTCCTTTATCTGGAATCCTTCGCTGTTTTGCTTCTGGCATTTTTTAATGTCAGAAAACTGCATGTGTTGTTTGGCTGTATTTTCCTGTAGACATGTCTAGAAATTTTTTACCCTGAAGCCAATTTTTTTTTTTTGTCTGAAGCTTATGTTAGAGGCAAAGATTGAAGTGTATTTTTGACTCATGTGATCCTTGTGCTGCCTTGAGGAACTAAACTTGTGATGAAGTACAATCAAGATGTTAGCAGGTTGTGTGTTTTGGGGTTTTTATAATTGCACTGGGTTTGTTTCTGTTCTTTTTGTAAGTGGTAAGTGAATGTGCTTCAAAATGAAATTGATTCATTTTTTGGGGGAGTACAGTGAGAAAATGACTTCTTGAGTCACACATCCAGTAGCAACTGTATACACCACAAACACCACTGGTTTCAGCATCTCAGTTTTGTAGCTGCTGAAGGACAGTGGTTGCTACATCATGAACTCGCTCATGAGTAGTACATACTGAGAAAACTTGGTATCCGGCACTGACTCAGTTGTGCAAATAAATTTAACTTGGGTATGCTCCAGTAACAGCCTGGCTACTGCATAGGCTGTCAGCTTAGTAATGATTTCTGCTTGGTTTCTTTACCTAGAGATTCCTAAAACTGTGGTATGTGTTCTAGAAAATGAGTGGTAAATCATAGTGCCTTTACCACTGTGATTAGATAGGCCAGCTGTTGGCAAATAGCTCTGAAAAATAAATGTAAGAGGGCATTAGTAAATCTTTCCTTGGGTTAACCTTTCTCTCAGCTTATGCAAATAATTAAATTCCTGTCTTCCAGGACAGGAAGGAATTTCTCCTTTTGCATTAAATGCTTTATGTTAGCTCAGCATTAAGAAATCTTTGTGTTTGCTGGTCTAAACAATTAAGAAAACAGGTCTGCTTCTTAGTAAATTTCCCATGTCAAGGTAGGGAAATCAGTTGCAAACAAGCTACTGCTGGCTGAACACACTTCTAATGTGGATTTTAGAGTCCTTCCACTGCTCTTGTGATGCTGGTGAAAATATTTGCCAAACTGTGGACAGTCTGTTTTCAGAAAGAGTACTTGAAGATAAGTTGGAAGACTAATGAAAATATGCAAGATTGTTTTAAACTTTGGGAGCAGCATATAGGAGTGGTGTTTGCACCAGATGTATATAGTGCTGTCTGAACATTGTCACTTGTGTCTTAGGTAGTTGTATATTTTGATTATAGCAGGGAGTAGTCAAGCAGGTAAGGGGAAGGTATAGAGAGATGTAAAGAAGGATCAGCATGGTATTCAGCATTTTGCATTCATATTATCATCATTGCGTCCTCTCACATTTCATGGGAAGCTTTTTCTTTTGCCTTTTACGCTCTTAACTGACAACCTGCCTTTCCTTTTTCTTCCTTCTGTAATACAGAAGAGACAACTGTAGAAGATGCTGAACCCGTCAAAAAGAAGAAAAAGAAAAAGGATAAGGAAAAGCAAGCTGAAGAAGAGGAGCCAAGCCCCACAGTTGAGGTGAGGCAGAATTGCACAGCTACCTGATCCTTTATGGGAATACTCTCTGAAACATAGGGAGTGAGGGGGGAAAACATATTCTTATCTGTATAAACCATGGTATGCAAGGACAGTTTTGCTCTAGTAACTTTATTTCATGATATCCATCACTGTAATGTCCAAGAAGATTTGTGTTACAAAATAAGGTCTGGGAAATCTGTGACTAATGCCTCTGTGTACCAGGAGTGTTTCCTCTCCTTTCCTCTGCCCACCCCCAGCTTTAGTCTTCTTTCTACATGCTTTCTAGTGGGGAGGGTGTCCCTTAGTGCCGAACCACAGGCATCTGTCTAGTGTTTAGGACTTGTAGGGAGCAGAGGCTGTACCTGCTGAATTGATGAAGCATTGTTTGATGTCTCCAAGCAACAGTAGAGTGGATGAGACAGAACCAGGCTAGTTGCTCAGTTTTGAAATCCTGTTCTTAACATGAGAGTTCATTTTCTCCCCTCTGCTTAGGGCAGCTACGCTGCCTGAAGCAGTCTGACCGCAGTGCTGAGCTGCCAGCAATGTGGCAGACAGCACAGCTTCCTTTGCCTGCTGGCCCCACCGTGCTGTAAACACCAGTACATTGGCACCAGAGGAAGGGGACATCTCTTGCGTTGTGCTTTGCTGAGTACGGCAGCTGCTGTGATGCTTTGAGTGTGAGCTTGGTTGCCTAGCTACATGTGTTGCTTTGCTTCTCCACTATGGTTTGTTCACAGCAACATTTGTTTGTTTGCAGAATGCAGAGAAAAAGAAGAAGAAAAAGAAGAAAATGAAAGATGAGGATGAAGACTGATGAGGAACAGGGGGAACATTGCCCTTGGACAGCTGATTCAGAGTGGCATTTCTTGACATAATTTCTTTAGCCTCTTGCTGAAAACTAACTTCCCTGTGTTGCAAGAGGGCAAGGAGATGGATTTGATAACTCTTCTGCCCTGGAATAGGATACCCCAGTATCTCTGCTACTTAGGAGGATTGCTGGTTTTTTGCAGTTTCTTTTGTTGAAAAGCTTGCAGTAGATCCTCTTTTCATATGCAGTCTCCACTGATAAGGAATAAAAACATTTTTATGGAGATCTTATAATCTCTGTCTTTTAACTTGTTTGCTGGTTTTCTAACCATTATCAGGACTATTTCTAAGACTTACTGTTTCAAATGAATGATCAGCAAAAAAAAAATTCTAAATGTGCAGATGTCCTGTTGCAGTTTATTCTCTGAAGATTTCAAAGGTTGTAATATTCTCAAGTTCTCCATAAAATTGATACAAATATCTCTGCATAATATCAAAGTTCCGTTGAACAGCTGAGGTGCATTATTGAGTCTGTGCTGTAGTTCTCCTGAGAAAGCCTTTTTTAATCATCTTTCAAACATTTTGGTTTTACTGCACTGACTGACAAGATTCAGAGGCATATTTTGAACTAACATGAGTTAACTTCCAAATTGCTTCTGTGACGATTGTGGCAACTTTCTTCACTTGATTTTTAAAAAAAAAAAAAAAAGCCCAGGCCAAATTCCTTCAGTTATTGATAGTGAAGCTGAAAAGACGAGTGTTTCTTATTAGTAGCAAAAATCAGCCATTTGCCAATTCTGCCATTCTTGTAGGAGATGCAGATGCACTGAAGTAGCATCATATGATTAAGACACTAAAGCTCCTGAAGCTTTATGGTGGAAAAGGAAACCATTTTTATCAGTCAATGCTTATCACTCAGTTTATTAATTAATACAAAAAGGTATTTTTTTCTAGGTGTAATGGTAGACTATTACCTAAACAAAATGGCAGTGTCTTAGGCTGGATAACATTTGGTAACTCTGCAGCCAGTGCAACTGGTGCTTTTCTGTGGAATACAGCTTATTGACCAGCTCTTGGTATTTAGCTGCCAGTGGCTGGCTTATCTGTTAGTATAAGTGGATATACTGAATCCCTAACAATATTGGTAACATGTTTATTAATGCAGTCCTACCAGTATCAAGAATATGAACTGGCATTTTTTTTTCTTCTGGAAGGTGTCAGTGACTTCAACTTCTATAATTGAGGCTGGTCAAGGAGAATCCTGAAACAGCGTCTTGGGATTGTGCTACCATGTTGCAGCCATCTCTTGTCCTAGGTATTACGTGTGGATCCTTCTGTTGCACTGACTGCAGTCACTGATGTTTTACTATGCAGAGCTCTGGATTGCCTGGGAATATTGAGATCCTCCCAGTTCATCTGCTTTTGGCTAGACAAATAAGATGAATTTAAGCTGAAACGCTTGAGCGGGCAGCAAAGGTATTAAAAATTATTCATAATGAGATGGAAGACTTAGCTATTAATGCCTTTAGTTTTTTATTGTAAATGCATTTTCAAACAAATCCTTGCAGACATGAGAGTTCGGTTTCCTCTGAACTATTAATGTAGTTGCTTCTTCAAAAGTATCAGATAGATTATGTGTGTGCTGCTCAGAAACTGTCCTATATAATTTACCCTAATCAGAAAATTTGTATAAACATCAGTTACTTGGTAAGTTTAATCAGTGGGATCGAAAGGGAGAGAAGTTATTTTTGCACAGCCACTTTTTCCTCCCTTTTGCTTATTCCTTTGATAACAAGGGAATGAGATTCACCTCTTCTTCCATAGCACATTTTAGTGGTTTATGATTGCAAGCCAATGTCCAGCACAGGCCAGCGTCCATCTCGCCATGCAGCTGTTGGAGCTTAGTCATGAAGCAGCATCTTTGCCCCTCCTCCTGCTCCGGTGTTGGGAGCATTGATTTCAATATCAAATTAACTAGAGCTCCTGCTTTATTCCCTTTCAAAATTTCTGAAATGCTGTAGGTCTTTTGTTTTTGCTGAATGAAACTCCTTTGAAGAAAAAAAGCACTGAGAGCTCAATGTGTGTGACCCAGAAATACTGGGTGGAGAAAAGGAAGCAAGTTTTGAGCTTTTCAATCCTGGATAGACCATGCAGTTATTTGCCAACATCTCTTTTAGGCAGGTAAGGAAATAAGTACTCGGGGTTCTGGTTTGAACTGTTAAACTCCTCATCTTCAAAACAATAAGCTGCATATCCCAAAGGGCTGCTGCTGAAATATTGATAAGTGTGTTCAACTCAAGTGCTAAATATGATCAGTGAAAATAAACAGTGGTGGTAGACTGCAGTCTTTGTAAGCCAGGGTCACTGCATTGCAAGTTGCTTATCAGTTAAGGCAGGTAAGACTGGTTTGCTCACACATGTTTTCCCCAAAGAAGGGTCTGGGCGTTTGTGTGCAATCTAGCACCTTAAAATAATAATATTAAAACCTACAGGTATAGTTGGGAAATACTAAACCTCTTTGCACAGAGGAAAGGTTCTTCTTACCGAAGAAGTAGGACAGGCCTTTAAATGAGACTCGAGCCTTTTGATCTTTTTGCAATGGAAGTTTAAGTCCTGAGGCTTGTACAGCTTCTCTTGTAATAATTGTGCAACGGGACATTTATTTACTGTCAGTCACTAATCTTTGTGAGGGAGCTGATCCATCCAAAAATGAATCTTTTGTCTATTGATAAAGCAAAAACAAACAAAGCCCCCAAACTAAGGTTAGATTAGGGATATATGCTTTTGAGTTGCTTGAATGCAGAAAGGACAGAGTGATGATGGCACTTCAAGCAAAACAGTGAGATCTGTGGAAGAGAAGAATCTAAAATATTTTCATATGATCCTTAGAGCATTTTATCCGTATGGATTACTCTAAAACAAAGCTAACGGTGAAAAATGGCTGATGAACTAGGGCTAAGCCTAGAACAATGTGAATGAGGGTGTTTCAAAGGGATGGTTTACAGTTTGAAAGCATCTTGCACAGGTTCCTTGGGCCCTTAAGCCTTCTGTCCCCAGGTCCTGCCATCCTGGGATATAATATGGGCTGTGGTCACTCCGCTTCGGAAAATCTAGTCCCATGTTGATTGAGAGCTGGAGGGGCAGCCTTCCTTCACAGCCCAAGTTAACTCTTGATCAGCAGCCAACAGTCACCTCGACTCTCTGCTTACAGACCCTACCAGGCAAAGGCTGTCCCTCCTGGGGAAGGTGTTACACACAGCCTTCACTTCACAGTGCAGGGGACACAACTGCCAGCCCAACCTTCTGGGAGCTGCCAGGTGCTCACCTAGTGACAGTGCAGCTCTTCTGCCCAGGCTGGTGACAACCCTTCATGTTCCTTCTGAGGGGACCGGTTTTGTGAAGTTTGTTGGGCCTGACTGGCTTCTGGGCTGAGGTGCCAGGGGTCTCCCACCTGCTCCTCTCGCCATTGTTCACACTGACCCCAAAGGAACGCTGCGCTGGCGTTGGGCTTTCAGCTGCAGAATCCAAGTGGCAGAGTGTTTGGCAAGGCTAAGGTGGTTTGAGTTTCTGATTGTTGGTTTGTTGGTGGGGTTTTTTTTGGTGTTGAGTTTGGTTTGGGTGGGTTGGTTGGTTGGGGGTTTTTTGTGGAGTTTTCTGCTTTTTTTTTTCCTCTTTGGAACTGGGGAGCTGTGTACTGTGCCCCCTTCCCCACTCTGAGAAGACAGCAAGTGCAGGAGCTGCTCACTGCTGCTGCTGGGGCACTTTCTCACCAGAGAGACATCGTCTGCTCTTTTAGTAGCTACTTTGCAGTGTGAAAGCCGTTGTCAGGAAAATGAGTGTTCTCTTCAGGCTGAGACTGTAGTCCTTCAGAAAACACATTTGGGGTTTTATTTCTTTGCTACTTGGGAATTTGCCTGGTAGTGTTCCCTGTGCATGAGGATTTGCTTGCATGGGACCGCTGGGGAGACGTGGCTGTAGCCCTGTCCTGACCTGCAGCAGTCCCTCACCGCAGTGCCCACTGGCCACGGATGTGCGCTTCCTTCCAGGCATCTCCCGCTGCCTGCGGGCATCCTGCTTACTCCAGCCACTTGCAAATTGTTCCTCCCACCTACAGACACACACCCTGTGCCTGTCTTCCCCGTGTCCGTGTCTATGTGCAGCAGCTCTTGCTGGGAATCAGAGGGACGTTGTTCTTCCCCACCACAGCGAATGGGATGGGCAGGCACCCTGCACCACTCCGGGCACTGTCCCCTCTGCTCCAGAGACAAGGAGCTCCCCAGAGCCATCCTGGGATTTTGTGTGCCTCTTGAGACTGAGGTGCAGACACGTGGGGGTAACTGCTCAGGGGTTTTGAAGCCTGCTGCTGGGGAGGGACAGAATCACTGCTGTTTTTCAGGTAAAACTTCCAGCTTGCCCATCCCTCTAGAGCTGTTTCTGCACATGGAAAATCCCAAGAGTCGGCTTCCTGCTGTCTGTGCCGCATCCTGGTGTCTGTGTGCCCCTGCAGCGAGGCTTCGCTTTCTCTGGAAAAAATAATAATTTTATTATAAATGATAGCTCAGCAGTAGCTTCCTGTCTTCCCTATGGAGAAGCACAGCAGCACGTTGTCTTTTGGAGTAGCTTGAAATTTTGAATAGAGATCTTGCTTTCTTAATCTCCGGGTTCGGGCCCTGTGCCTCTCCAGCCGCAGGGTGCGATGTGCAGCCCTCAGCATCAGTCAGCCTTGCCCCCGCGGAGCTGGGGATACCCTGAGCCGCAGGCTACCTCCTTGGGCTAGCACAGAATATTGCCAAATGCTCTGTCCACGCTTACGTTCGCATATGCTTAATTAGTTCCTGTTAGAAATCGAGGGGTTCTGCAGCGAGAGCCTGTCCTCTGCGGGTGAGCCCTAGCTCTGAGCTTTCACTTTCTTTCCTTTGCACTCTGCCTTATTTCTTAAGCAAAAGGTTATTCCTCTCATAGCAGTGAGCATCTCTATGTTCAATGACTCCGCGTTTTCAGTAGTAATCTACAGTAGAAAGCTTTTTTGATGTTCAATTTCTCATCCCAGTTACTGGCTAATACAAATGGCAGTTTTGTCTCTGCAGACCTCAAGCAAAATACAACGAGAGGCTGATGGTGCTGCACGGGTGCAAAATTTGTATGTTACCCTGAAGAGAAAGGGCAGGGTAGGCTGAAGTGTTGACACAGAGAAGTTGGGGAGAGCTGGGCCGCTGGCTGGGAAGCCAAGAAGGGTTCCATATCCAAGGGAAATGAGGTGGAAAAACTCCTGTTGTTTGGATCGCAGCCCGTTGGGTTTGCCACCTTTAATCTCTGATCTTCATATTCCACCTCTTAAAAACTGAGATAATGCCTCCCAAATCCCATAAGTGTACAAGGCTCTCATTATCGCATTATTTATGAAGCACTGTAAGAGCTCTAAATAGGATGTGATGTAGAAGTGTTGTGAAGAAGAGGAAGGAAACCTGTTTGACAGTACAATGGCTGCAAGCGAGGTTGTCTTAAGTCCACGATGAAATCTCTCTTGATAAAGCTGCAGCCAGTCGCAGGGCAGCCATGTTAAATTCTTTCTTCTGGAAGAAGGAATTAAAACCAGCTGTGCCAAAACAGAAAACACTTCCTTTTGCACAGTGGCAAAAAAAGAGGTTTGCTTTTGTGGCAACATAGAAGCACATTTAAAAATGAGCATTTTAAAACCGGTGGGGCACTGGGTTTCAGTAGCACCGATACCCGAGCTCAGGCTTTGTGGCTGCTCTCTGCTGCTGGATCAGCAATGCCATGAAAAATGGAAGCTACTGTGGATGAGAGATGGGCTGTTATTTATACAGCTGTGAACATAACACCATAACACTGGAGATAAAGATAAATGCAATATAATTGCCAATTACTCAAGCAGTGTATTGCGACATGCTGAAGCAATAATGGGCAGCGCTGTGGCTTCTTCCCCGCGGCCAGCCTGCCCGCACCCGCCTGGGAACGGCAGGACAAGGTAGAAACCTTACTTGCCCTTTAGTACCGTTCTCCACGTTTCTGCTGGGTTGACAGCAGGCAGGCGTGGGAGGTGCCAGCAGGGTGAGGAACACCACCAGGTCTCCTGTGCCCGGGCCCCACTGTGCCGTCTGCAGCACAAGGGGGCTGCGATGGAGCTTTGCACCAGGATGGTGGGTGCTTTCCTGTGCGAGCCCTGTGCAGGAGCCCCTTGCGCTCCCCAAATCCGACTGAGGGTTCTGAAGCAGGACTGTGACGTGGGGTCGAAACCATATGTGTTCTCCCCAGGAGGCAGTTTCAGCTGCAGGGATCGGTGCAGACAGCTCTTGTTTCCTGTTGCTGCATGACAGCGCGTCCATCCAAATAGTGATATCCATCCATTTTAACCCCAGGGGGTGTAGTACCTTTAGGCTGTGGTAACTAAATAAAATAATCAAAGATAAGGAACCATCCCCAGCATGTTCTGCACATGCGAGTCTGTCAGAGGTAGAAGGAGTGTAAAAATAGAAATCCAAGTTCCAGGATCTGTACTGTAGCATCTTTTAAAAACATCATCAACAACGAACCAAAAAAAGAAGCCTTTGTCTAGATGCTTGTTTCCTAATGCCGAACGCCAGGAGTTATTGCTTCTGTACCTTTCTGGAGACTTTCTGGCTGGGGAATGTTCTCTTTCCAGAGGAAATCCTTTTAACTTTCAGCAGTTCAAGACTCTAATTGAGTGAAATAATAGCTTGGCACTCCCCCAAGCAATATGATTTTTATCTTTTTTGTTGTCTGCAAAAGTCTGGCTTGTTCCAATCCTGTGAGTCACGGAGGGAATATGGATGTCGGACCGCCCTGGTATCCAGGGATGGGCTTCTGGTGCGAATGGGCATGTGGTCCTCTGAGGTGAGCATGGGGGTCTGCGACATCCTCCACAGAGCTGCGGCAGTGCTGCCTGCCCCTCTCCTGCCTTCGCCAGCGCCGATGTTGTCTTGTCACTGATGTGCGTGTTTCTAGGCATCTTCGTTCTCATTAAGTTATTCAAAGGGGTTTTTTTGTTGGCTACTGCTCTGGTTTCTCCAGGTGACTCATCTTGCAATAATTATGGATTCCTGCTTTGTCTTTGCCAAATGCTAACTATTCGTCAGCTTCAACTAGCATGTTTTGATGTTTTCAGTGGAGACTTAAATTTTGATGGTTTATTTAGCCCAGAAATAAGCCTGATAGAGTAAACACTGGAGCTTTGAACCTCTCAGGATTTTGTTTCTGTACAGTGGATTAAACAAACTGAGGTAAGTCTCTCTTCCTTGTCCTGGAACAAAAAGACCTCAAAGCCTCAGGGCGCATAGCAGCAGCCATGGTGTTCGCTGTAAGTACCCTGCCTTCCTTGTGTCCCCGGGGCTGCGCAGCCGCCAGCGTGTGACCCTCCGGCTGGGCTCTGCTGCTCCCAAGCTCGAGTGTGTGCCAGGGACCATGGCTCACCCATGTGGGGACGAGGTGCTGGTTTGACTGGTGAGATGCATCAAGGAAACAAAGTGCAGCAGGAAGCGGTGTGGATGATCTTGTCTCAGGTCTTGTCTGGCTCATTTGAGGTTATCACCGGGCAGCTGAATACAATCAGGACTGCGCCCGTCGCAGCCTCACAGCTCCTCCCTGTGCTCTCAGTGGGGCTCCCGTAGGGCTGCAGGTGCTGGTTTTAGCCTTCAGACCATGGAGAACCAGAATGACACATTGTGCATTGCTGTTTCCCACTTCCAGGTGGAAATTCCAGCTGCACCTGGGTTCCCCACCTCACACTGCCCTCACTGTCCAGCTGAGGACTCCATCCTTCCTTTGGGGTGGCGTGGGGCAATGGGGAAGGGACCAGAAGCAGGTGGAGATATGCAAACCAGGGAACAATGCTGCATAAAATACCCTCAGGAGACGGGGATGCACAAGGCTGGGCTGTGCAGGACTGGCTCAAGCGAAAGTGAAATGAGGATTTCCCCCTGAATTCTCTTGCCTTGCTTGAAGCAAAGCATCCAAGCAACAAAACCTCCATTGAGAAGGAAGTGGTGGGCCTCCACCGACCCTCTGTGAGGGTCCTTGTTCTCCCTCTCCATCCATGGGACAGACTGAATGCAGGGCCTGACCAGATTCAATAGGAGGCTACATCTGGAAAAACAACCGAGCAACCAAAAGAAGCTAACGGGACGTGAGTGCAGATGTGTCCGTGTCACACGTGGTTTATGAGCAGCAGGGCCCATGTGGCTGCTGGGCTGGCCACGCTGTCCTTCACCTGCTGCTGCTCTTGCAGGAACTGCATTTCATCGTCCTTCTCCAAATTGTGCCACCAGATGATTTTTCTCCTGCTGCCACCATGAAACGCCTGCCAGGTCAGCAGCTCCTACCTGCCTGGGAAGTGCCAGACCCTACAATTTGTTTCCTAGATAGGTTTTGTCACTGAGAGCAAAGCAGCCCCTGGTGCAGGTGGCCTCGCAGCTGGTGTCCCAGCTGCTTGCTCGGGACAGTTTGCAGGTGAGGTGGGCTGGAGGAGCTCGGGCGTGGGTGGGCTGTCCCACCTCATGCCAAGATCCGTGGCATTCCATGCCAGGGGAGGTGCAGAACGGCACAAGCGAGCAGGGTGAGTGGCTTCCTAAGGCAGGACGTGATGCTGTTTGACTTGTGCCATTCACGTTTGTCTCTGTTTCTGCGCCGCTGTGCCCTTCGCTGACAAGGAGCTCTTGGTCTCCTGCGCCAGCACTGCTTCCCTTGGGGCATTTTTTTCCTTCTCCTTTTACCATCTTTACAGCTTGTTTTCCTTCCTGCATCTGCAAGGCTGCCTCCAACAAAGCCCTGGCAGACAATCTTATCTTGCAGCACAACCAGTCCCGCTCCTTTCACTGCAATATCTCCTCCGCTCCAACGCTTGGCTGGAGCAAGGCCCCCGTTGGGGAGCTGCACGCACCCCTGCCCCCCAACGCTGGTGGCTTTGCCCCCTGGCAGGGACACGAGCAGAGCCACGTCCTGGCAGGGAGGGCAGGACAGGGGCGGCTGCGGCAGCTCAGCTGTAAAAAGGCACTCGAGAGGTTCGCGCTGTGCTTGCCATTTCTGGAGAGGAATGCTATTAATTAAATGGGTAGGAGAGATGACTGAGTCTATTTTTTCCCCCCTTGGCTTATTCACTTGCTTTGAAAGGCCTTTTATCTTTTCTTTTTTTTTTTTTTTTTTTTTCCTCCTGAGTTTGTGGTTTTAGTATCAAAATAGTTCTACTTCAGAGCATCTGTGGGAAAGGGCCTCACACCTATTTCGGGAGAAGAGGTTTTAAAACCCTGCAGGAGAAGACAGATGGAGAACTTTCATTGCTTATGCCTTGAAGCAGATATACCTGGTAACTAATGCACCTGAAACTATTAAAGAAAGTGCAGATACAAATAGCACTAAAAATAATTAAAGAAAATGAACCATTCCTTTTGCCCAGCCACACCCTGCAAACCAGGAAATATTTCATCTTATGCAAAAAGTGGAAAGCGACTTGTTATCCTGACCGAGGCAGCCTGCAAGTCTCACGGTATTTGCTTTGTTGATGTTGCTGGGGCAGGATGGTGAACTTAGTGGAGTCGCGAGTGAAGGTCTTCGTTCTCCAAAGCTCTGTACAAGTTTTACGTCTTTTGAAAAAGTAAGAAATCCGGAGTTACTGGGTGCAGCATTTCAGACAGGTCCAACTATCATTATGATCAGGTCTTTCTATTTGCTTTTCAAGGCACTTGTAAAGGCCTCACCAAGACTGTGTTGATAGGCAAATGTTCGAGATGACTTGTTTTGTAGCGAAGGTTAGAGCCTGGTTCAGTAGCCAGACATCTGTTTATCAGATTGTTTACCTTTTGTTTCCAAAGTCCAACTGATGTGCATCATTTTACCAGTGAAAGGGCCAGAGGAACTGCTATAGCAGACCACTTCTGTCAAACACTGTACTTAAAAGCACAGAGCAGGACCACAAGTATTCCTTTTTACTAAATATCTTCTGATGTGCCAGGTTTGGATTTATTTTTACTTTGCTGCTGTCTTTGGTCCTTCCTAACTGGTGTTTCCTGGAGCCTCCTGCCCGTTTCCAACCACAGGCGGTGAGAGCAGACGCGTCCCCTCGCCAGGGGAAGCTGTGCCCTTCGCAGGGGTTTGCACAAGCCTTCCCTGGACGCCAAAGCCGATGGGCGCAGGATGCCGGAGGAGGTGGATCCTCCAACGCCTCGTGGTGTTGTGGTGAGTCACAGGCGCAGGCACCAGGGGCACAGAATCCTGTGACAGTATAAGAGCACAGTCCAAGTGTGCCTGTGCAATCCGAACGCACAATCTAGGGCACAATCTAAAAGTAGCTCCAGGCATTAAGGAAAAATTGAGTGTTATGTCCCACACCGTATGATCAGCAAAAAAAAAAAAAATGACAGGGGTTTTTACAAGTAGCAGCTTTCTGGGGTTTGGCTGGCTCCTGATGTATATATTTTGGGGGTTTGTTTTCTTTTATTTTAGCATAAATCTAGAAACATGCTGATAAAAGCTGAAACACTGATTAATCGTGTGAGTCCACGGGCTATCAAAAATATCAGCTAGTGTGAAGTTTGCAATAACTCATTGGAGCTTGCAACTCTGATACTGACAGTTGAACAACTCCCATTTGCTGAGGTCGAAGCTACAATAAAGAGCTTGAAGTGCATTTTTAACCTAAAAAAACCCATCTGAACATAGAATAACAGAATCTGTGCTTATTACATTTCTCTGATTTCTCAATCAAATTTGCTCAATATGCAGTTTAAACATCTGGGTGTCCTTTGGCTGTCAGTTGCTGCTCACCAACCCCTCGTGAAACCCTGACCTTCAGAAATCTCTGCAATGAGCTGTTTTGCCTGGCCGTGGTTGTGTTTCATGCCTGCGAAAGATGCAGGTTTTTCTTCGTTTTTCTTACGCCTGTCTCTCATTTCTGGTCTCCGTGCTGTCGATCAATGGCAGAAAGTGTAGGGAACGCTGCCCTGCTGGGTCAAGTCCCTTGAACCAGCATCAGCCACCGGTGCTCTGTGCTGGGGAAGGGTTTGGGCCAACTTCATATATGTTTTTGGCTAGGCTGGTTCTGTAAAGCAAAAATGAGTGTCCTTACTCTGCAAATGAGTGCTCGGGTGTTAGATTTGACAAGGCTCCAGCGTTGCATCATAGAGAGACGCTTTAGAAATGCCCTTCAGCCGAGCTGTGTGAATCATCACAGGATGATGCCTACAGGAGAGAGAACTGCACTTGGCAATGTCGTCTTCTGACAACTGCTTCTCTAAAGCGGATAAAGAAGTCCGGGTGCTCTCTGAGGTATTTTTGGCTGTGCGGTTTACACAGAGAAAGCAGCTTTGCTTGTCTTTCAAAGGCCACAGGTGGAAAGTGATGCTATGCCTTATGCAAAGGAAGATTTATTTTCCCCATGTACATGCTTATGAAAGCAAATAAACAACGAATCTAGTATTCCTGCTGGGAATAATTCCCTTACAGTGAGCCACACTGCCCTGACGTGAGAGGGGGACCACGGTGAGGCGAACCCCAGTGTGCCTGCAGGACCTGCACCATGGTCCCTATGAAGTAAATTGAGGAAAAAGGCACCAGAGACCCTTGCTCACCCCAGGCCATCCCCACGTGGAAGGGACGTGCTTCCCGCACACCCACGGGCTGGAGGAGACCGTCTGGGTCTGCGCCCACCCACCGTGCAGACTACACATCTTGGTCTTTCCCGTTTACGTGGAGATTAGTCACATTGGGGCTTGGATGTTGTAACTTTAATGGCGTAATCCTGCCGTGTCTTTGGTAACTAGGAGTCTTCCTGGACAAGACAGGAAAGAGTTTAATGTCTGATGTGAAAAGCAGAAATGCCTATAAGGGTGAGTATTAAAGTCCTTCAGGATGAATTCATGTGTCATAAAGAAGCACGAATAGAAGTGGTGCAGAGGGGATTTTCTTTTTTGATCTGTCATTGCAGAGCACTTTCAACTGTGAATTTCTTGATAAATATTTAATATTCATTATGCAATTCCATTTTGACGCAAAATCTCCAGGGACAAATAGTCCTAAGACAGAAAAAACCCCACATTTCTGAAAGAAAGTTAAACTACTCCTGGTCCTCATCAATGTACTTTAATCTTTTCAGACTTCCGTAATCTCTTTGCACTAGCTGAGATGATGCAGCGAACCCGGGTTTGCTTTGGCTGGTGATCTGGTAGAGCTGGGATGTCACACTGGCAGCGACCCACAGAAGTCCCTAGGGATGAGCTGTCGGAGGGAGCCTGCGGGGACTGTGGCCCTTGCGATTCATGACAAACATCACAAGAAATGAGCTGCCAGCACTGGGGACATCCCAGCCCCCCACCATAGTCATCTTATATGAAAAGCAAGTGGTGAGGAGCGGGCGTCTGGCTGTAAGCAAACTGCAAGGCTTCGCGCAAACCTGTGGCTCAGACCCATCCCTGTGGATCAAGGCGTAATTCTTGTCCTGAGGTGGCTCGGTTTGGCCTCTTTTGATTCAATCACCAAAATCACAGCTGAAACAAAACATCACCTTTCTCACACTGCGCGGGCTACCAAAAACACAGTGCGCTTAGCCTGGTTTGTTTTGTTTGCATCACATCCTGCTTTTGGTAAGTTTCTGTTAAAGCGTATCAAACACAGTTTTGGGGGGATTTCACTTCAGCTGTCACAGCATCCTTCATTTCTCACCGTCCCCAGTCATCCTGCCGCTGTTGCGCTATGGGGGGGGAAAAAAGTGTTTTGCCTAAATATTTGCGAAACTCCCTGTGCCGTAACAAACCCTCTTGAGCTTTGACAGAGGGTGGCCTGCTGAACTGAGGCGAGGGAGAAACCCGAGGGGCAAAGGTCTGTGCGAGCGCTGAGCCAAACCGGGGACAGCTGAAGGTGCTGCTGGGCGGAGGGGGAGGAGGAGGAGGAGAGTCCTGCCAAGCCGAGGGATGCTTTTGAACGCTGCGGTTTCATCTGATATGATTTCATAAAGCTAACTTTTAAGGGTCCGATGATGTGATATGCTGCCTTCAGACGTTGCATACACAAGCCCAGCCCACTGTTGAGACAAAAGTGGCTTTAAGCCCCGTCTATCCACCTATCCGATCCATCTGTTTGCCTTTTGCCAGCTGGCATGAAAGGTTCTTTTATCTGAAACTATTTCCAGCTATTTCTCCTTTCAGAAACACCAAAGTGTTTGCATGACTTGAAAGAACTATTTCCAGCATTTTTGGCTGGGAAGCATTTTAGCTTCAGATTTTACGACAGGTATTTGAGCATGTTCCCTTGCTTTTGGAAGGGCTGTTACAGCAGGTCATCTTTCATAGGAAGGGCATGTTTCCTGCTCAAAATATTCATCATTTTCTCATGTTATTTCCAATACCTCTTCAGAAATTGCAGGTTGGCAGCGTGTTCCTTATGGCGAGCCAAGCCCAAAGCCCCAGCAGGGAAGGTTCACGTGCTCAATAGGTCTCAGACCAGAATGGATAAAGGTGCTGGGAAGTGAGCAGCGTCTCAGAGCAGCTGCGGGGCAGTTGCTCTAGCGGCAGCGGCTGCATCTCGCTGGGGCCTGGGATTTGCTGACGCTCCGTCTGAAACTGCACAGAGGCCTCCCGGTGCGAAGCCGAGAGCTGCTGCTGGGCTTCGTAACGCCCGGGGAATGGGATGAAGCTCCTGCTGTGGGAGAGAGGATCCTCATGCTGTTCTTGTGTGCCTGCCGCTAGGACACTGGTTGTTTTTAATCCAGATCATTTATTTTGAAAAGACCTTTCTGTTTCTGTTCAGCCCAGACACACCAAAGAACATTGCGGTCTGCAAAAAAAAAAGGAAAAGGGTCAGCAGTGATGACAATTACATTTCTTTATGGCAATATTCAACTACTGTGCATTCAGTTTTGCAGGAGTAGCTTTGATATGTCTCAGTGGAAGGAACTGCGATACAGATTGTATCTTATTTGTTTCAAGGAGCTTTGACTAATGCATGCTTCTCTTCATACCTAACGGCCCGATGTTCCCAATTCCCTGAACAGCAGCCACATAAGGGCTGAAAACTTTCCTGCACCTCACGGTCACACTATACAGGCGGACGGTGGCACAAAGCGGAGAACTTCAGCTGCCCCCTGGAGAAATGTCTGATGCGAAGTCAAGGTTGTTGCCTGCTGTGTAGTAATCAGCTAGCTTAAAAAGAAAATCTCTGCTTTGTTTTGGTTTGTTTTGGGGTTTTTTTTTCTCTTCTTTTTTTAAGATGTAGCAATTTGTGGCCAAATCACAGGGTCTCAAGGGAGCATTCTGGCTGAAAAAATGATTTCAGAATTTGGCCTAACATAACTTTAAGATAAAAGCTTTTATGTAATCGCTAATTCACAGTCGCAGTTACTTTGGCTTCTCTCATTATCATTCTTAAGTTGTTTTTTTCATGCTGGGAGTTGGATTTTCCTGGCACTGCGTCTGTTTTCAGCAATGTATACACCACAACTGCTGACAACTAGGAGTCGGATCCCATGTTCCTCGACCCTGGCTGTAGCTTGTTTTTTCTGGCACCGCTTTAAAGTCTCCCATCTGCACTTGTCTCCTGATGACCAGCGGCGGTCCTTCAGCTGCGTGAGAAATGCCTGATGTTATCCTGTTGTTCTCGCACTCCCCCGGACCTGTTTCTCGGGCCGGGCCGTGAGCACGGTCCTGTGCCGGCTGCGCGGCCCTCGCCTGTTCCTAGATAGAGCCTTATCAGGGCCGGCCGTGGCAGCGCTCCCGTCCCCTTCCAGCCCTCCCCTGTGGTTACGGGAAGGTCCGCTAGCTTTGTGCATTTTAGAAACAGCGCTCCACGGCGGCTCTGGGCTTTCAGTCTTCTTTGCTTTTCCATACGAAAACGCCCTCTCCCCCTGACCTCCCTTCCAGCTAGGATCTGTAGCAGATCCCCTCTGCACCCTTCAGCTGCCGAGAGCCGGAGGGAGAGCTCTCTCTCTACCTGCCTCTCATCTCCACTGACCAGGCTATTTTTTTCCAAGCCTGGCTCTGGAACACGCATATCTCCAAGGTCGCCCCATATCCCACTTGCTCTCGAGATGCTGCTGTTGCTTTTAACAGCATTTTGAATGAGTGCAGCTGGTTTATGCTGGGATGCCTCTTGACTTGGCTTACCAAGAGTATGACTTTTTAAGGGATGTGTGCTGTTTTGGTAACAAGCAGGTGTCCTTGCTCAGTTGGGAGGCCGGATATTTCTCCGAGCCTACTCTATAGTTTAATGTGTGCACTGTGTACTTGACAGATTAACAGTATGCTCATTCTTCCCCCACCGCTTGTCTGGGTTTGTTTATTTTTGTTATTCCGGTTATATTCAGTTTCATTTGTTATTTTTGGTTTTGTTTTCCAGGCCTCTTTCCTTTCCTTACTTTTGCTCAGCTTAAAGGAATCCTGTTTTGAGCTTTGTTGGTATTTGGGGGGAAAGCTACTATTACTGTTGAGTGTTTCATGCCTCTGTATCGTGCCTCACCAGACAGGGCATGCAGGAGCTTGCGCGTGCACGTTCCTTCCTTGCCCTCATTAGGTGTCAACTTACTTTCATCTTCCTACACTTCCCAGCACGTGTTGAAGCTTTACCTGGCACTCGGGGTTTCCATTACCTCCGTACCACAGCTGACACGATGTAGCAGTCCTCAGCCATCCCACTTTCTGCTGTCATCCACCAGCCGCCACCAGGACAGCAAATTACTGGGAATTATTCCCTCCTGGAGCCCTGCTCCCACCAGCAGCGGCACTGGTGGTTGGGCACGTAGGCCTCCCTTAGTCAGGAGAGCCTGACTGCGTTTTGTGGAAAGCCATTTTTCTGCTGATCTTTCCTGCCTGCCGGTGCCCCGCTGGTTTCCATGGTATTCGTGGTTGTGTAGGGGTGGCAATTTCAGCATCCTGGCAGCCTTCCAGGCTGCCTCTCTATAAAACCCTGTACGGTTTCAAACGGATATAAATTTTTCTTATTTTTCCTTCATCCCACAGAACTGCTGTGTGCTTTTATGCAGTTAATCTATTCCATCCTTCGCTTATCTCACAGGCACAGTGTGAGGTTGTGCCTGTTCTTGCTGGCAAATTGCTTTGAGATCCTCTGATGAAAGGTTTGTCGTAAAGGCAAAGGATTATTGTAGCCATGCAATCGCTCCGAGTTCCAGGGGACAGTACAGAGCATCCTACTGAAAAAACACAAGGAAGTCTCAACGACAACAAGCTGATGCTTGGAGCCAAATTTAAATGGGATGGCACCCCCATTCACTTCCATCCCATCGTGTAAGGGGTCCTTCCACCTTTTCATCCACCCTCTGAGAGACGCTGTGCCCGGGCAGGAGGTCAGTGGCCACTGCAGCACTGTCGGTGGATGTGTCCCCCCAGCCCAACTACACATCTCTAACAGCAGCGCAGAAAAACATGGAAAAAAATCTTTCTTGTTACAGACAAGGCCTAATTCCTGTCAATCCTCTGTTTTGTTTTGTTTAAAAAACAAAAACAAAACAAACCAGGGCTTTGCTCTAAGCAACAGTTGGAGTGAGCAGAGCACACATCTGGTCTCAGCTTCACGCAGGCTTTCATAACAGTCTCTAGCCATAATAGTCTCATTTTCTGGAAGCAAGTCATTGCTGCTCTTCGGGTTGAATGAACTCTGATCAGGCTTGGACCTCTACATGTCAGGGTGAAAAAACACCTCGCTTCTGAGCTGCGGGAGGCTGGAGGAGTTGGAGAGAGGGGGTGCTATGTTTGGATACGCACAGAGCGGCCTCTGTTTCATTTAATTTGGGAAGAGTGATTAATTGGTGACCTTCTCAGCTAAAGACGGCGGGTCTGTGATGTGTGGCTTTGGCTGTTTTGGGCTCAGTTTCATCCGAGGGTAGGATATATTTGTCAATGCAGGCTAATACCAGATTGAAGGCCCCCATTGTTGAGATGGCCCTGAGTTGAAGGGAGATGCTCTTTGGTGTGCTAAAGGGAAAGGGGCTGCGGCCTGCAACACGTATTAACTATTTGTATCTGTAGAAACCACAGGAGGAGATAATACAGTAGTAACAGCTGCCCCTGGAATTATTTGTGCACATGTTTGGCTCCAAAGCTTTCTGCCCATCTGGATGGAGGTCACGGCGAGCTCTGATAAGTATTTGCCAAACGCCAAGAAGAAAACAGGACAAGGTCAGAAGCTCTTCTGGTAGCAAGGCAAAGAGTGTTTAGCAAACACCGCTATCTCCCGAATTGGGGTGAGAGATTTCATCAACAAAACACGCAGGGGAGGTCTGAATGCTAGCAGAGGGCGGGAGAAATCTGGTTTACAGCTTTTGGCTAAACTGAGCAAAACATGGGACTTGCCGCTTCCTTCTGAGCAGAGGATTATCTGCTGGCCTGCCCCAGGGACCTGCTCCTCCGGGCGGGCACAGAGAAACTTTTGAGCCTTTTCCAGTTACATCTGAGCACAACGGTGTCAGTGCAGCCGGCCGTGGGAGTCTTCTGTCCTCCACAAAACGTGGCTGCCCACCCCCTTGTCCCATCACCATGCCTGTATCTTCTGGGGCCGGGCCAAAGGAGCAGGGCAGCTGCGGGATGGAGAAAAGTGAAGCCCAGCTCTGTCTCTGCAACAGTTGCAGGTACCTGTGCTTGGTTATCCAAATTCAGGGACATCTGAAGTGGGGCTTCGTGATGGGCAGCCCTTTGCTCAGCTCTGCTCCCGTCCTCCCTGGCAGGCAGGGAGCTGTGGTCCAGCACAGTGCCGTTCTGGGGTGTGACCAAACCGCTGGGAGGGCTTCCAGGTGCTCGTGTCTTCTGCACGCCAGGGTGGCCGAGGGAACGTGGGCCCTGCACGCCCACAACTTGCCTGGGGACCACACACGTGGATGCCACCCAGGGTGGGAAGCTGAGGGAGAGATGAGGGCAAGTCTGGAAATGGCCCCTGGAGGCCTGGTTCTCATTTGTGAGTCAAAAGTTTTTTTAGACCTCTACAATTTCAAATAACAGAAGATAGTGTGGCATGAAGGGAGTGACTGTGCCCTCAATGGTGGCTGCGTGCCTGAGCAGCTCCGGATTGGTGCTGGTGGCTGGAGTCGGTGGTCTGGACTGTATCACTTCAACACGGGGATTCCTGATGGATGTTTCAGGGAAGCAGTTACTTGGGTTTATTTTTCCAAATCGATCCATGGGACGCAAGCAGACCGTACAGAGATACTGACTCATTTCTGGATCTGAAGGAACATTCTTCACAGATAAAAATAAGTTTCAAAATTGTCAGGCAACAGATGTCATGTTATAGGCAGAAGCATAAGGGATAGAAACCTCCTCTTTGGTGTAGTGAAAGGTAATAATTTTACTTTTATCTTTGTCCAGGTGACGTTCCCGGAGCTGGCTGTGTGCCGGAGAGCAACGCTAGGCAGGCACGCTCAGAGCAGCATCTTCCAATGGAAGCCACAGCTCCAAGAGAAGTCAGCCCTCTGCCATCGTGCTTGCGGTGGCAGGAAGCTCCCAGTTAAAAAAATACTTCAGTTCTAACTCTCTGCTTCCACTGTTTTTCACATTTGCAAGAGAAGACAAAACCTGAAGAAGCTCTGCTGTTGTGTCTGTATTTCACGTATGCTTTCTCATTGCAAAGGGGAACTGTTGTAAGAAGCCTGAGCAAAAGCTGTTCCCTCAACACTGCTGCCGACTCCTTGAAAAGGAAATAGGAAGCCACAAGGAGCCAGGTAACAGCAGAGGCCGCCGGCTGCGCTGCAGCTGCTGAAAGACACGGAGAGAGGGGATGTATGCCCTGTTACACCGAATGACTGCCCAAAACAGCAGCCTCGGAGGAGAACCACCGCTGCAAAGGAGCTGCCAAAGAAAGGATGAAAAAAAAGTAGGGGACAAATGCAACCCTGACTGTGCCGCCATCCAGGCTTGGCAAGCAGCAAGGAGCATGTCGGAGCCATTCAAGGGGTACGATGTGCCCTCCAGGGACTGGAGTAACACCGAGGCTTCACACATCCAACACCTGGTATCATCCAGGGACAAATGGTGCCATCACTGCCACCGCTCAGGACATTTGGGGAGCAGTTACATGCATGGCTGGTTTGCTATTAAAATATATCATTTAAAATAACAAGTGACAACTGTGTTTTGTAGACACTGCCTCTCTCCTTCAGGTGAACAGCTGACACTTGTCAAGCTGGTGTGGAGTTCAAGGATTGGCAGCAATCAGCATGCACACCGGTTGCTTCCTCCAGACAACCACCACGGCAAATTGAGTGCAGGTCCTCCAAGGCTTTATCAGAGGGCTTAATTTTGTTCTCAAAGGGCATTTTTATTAGCTTTCTGCTAGAAGCATTGTGCTGATTAGAGCAATATTTTTAGGTCTAATCATCTGCAAGAAATTAAAGAACAAAAAGGAAAAGGTGGCTTTTGAAAAACAACCTGGCTTGTGCTGCCAAATAGCTTGCATAATGAGTGATTAAATAAAATGCAAAAAACAACAGCAAAAGAATCCATCCCAAAACCAGAAGGAAAAAGGAAGGCAGCAGTAGGAGATGCCATGGGTTCTGTTCCCAGCTGCCTGCCGTGAGTGTGAGAAGGCTCAGGTAGCTCTCAGGAATGAAACCCTGCAGGTCTGTGGCGATGACATACCCCGCTGCTACGGACCAGAAGATGATTCTGACATAACTCATTATATCTCTATTTCTGACTAAGTCCATTGTTGGATTTAATGAATAAGTGATGTTTTGAACTGATAAACACCCTGCAGCAAATTTCCCATTTTGTGTTGTGACGAACAAGCCAAGAGATTCAGGCAAGCTGTAAAAGGGCCTCTAACATATGATTTCAGGCTTAATTCAAAGTGGGAGGTGCTTCTCAGAGCTAGCTCGAAAGTTTCTCTCACCTCCACCCTCAAAATGGAGATAAGGTTTCCACAGACTAAGCAGTGTTATCTCTAAAACAAGACAGCAACTGCTGCGAACATTGTTGGTAGTTCATTATCACAGGGAAATATCGTGCATTATGAAACGTAAAACGTCTATTAACTATTTCACTGCTAATCCTTTTAGATACAAAATATTCCCTTTGTTTATCCCATAATGTGCACCTTCCTCTTCCTTCTTGTGTACGGAAGGCTTACCTGCCCCACACCAACCTCCTTCCTTTTCCAGGCTCGACCCTCGCATCTTTGATCATGCAGTCATGGGCATAGGAAACCACTTGCTATACCAACACCAGGGAAGGTGAGACCAGCATAAAAGAAGTTTAGTATCAAAATAAATCTTTCCAGGCACTGAGACAAAAGTAGTGCAATTAAATTTTGCATTAAATTAATTAGAAGTCTCACATCAAAAGGTAAACAAAGCTGCCACAAAATTTGGCATCCAATACAGGATGATGATGTCAAAGACCGTAGTGACTTCGTTGCAGAGTATGGTTCATCTTGCAGTAGATTACACAGCAACATGGTACAGTTAGAAAAGCCCAAGTCTGATAACACTTACTAGTTCATACTCGCAAATGTTTATTTTTTCTCAAAGGCTCGAAAGTTGGTGCTTTTTTCTGTGCTTCAGAGGCAAAGACAAATGAAGTCATAACAGCCCTCAGACGGACTTTTATGAGTCTAAAGGCCACAAGAAATGTCTGGCACAGATTATTTAACTGGACTAAAGGGGAAATGAATTCCCTCCGAGGCAGGGATTTCGATTTACCGTTTCCTTGAGGCTGTTGGTAGAACTGCGAGCGTGAGAGCCTGCTCTGGTATGTGATGCCACAGGAGGTTTTGCCAGTCTCGCATCTTGGCAGGGCAGATGGATCGTTGACGATAGTGCTTTTCCTGCCTGTCAGAAAGAACAGAAAGGAATTTACTTTCCCCCACAAAGGACTTTCCCAGAGCTTCTGTCACAACTTGATGTCTCTCTATCCCTCTTTTGTGGAATATGTTTTCCCAAGATGAAGCCGAGCCCTGGAAAAGGAGCAGAGACAGACAATAATTCAGACAAGGTGAAAGTGACGCTGGTAGCTTGCGGGAAGGCTCTGAAGGGCAGGGTGCCTTTCCCTCTTTCCAAGGAGATGTGTCCATCCTGAAGACAGGTACCTCTGGGTCCAGGTTGCTTATAAAGTCCCTGAAGGATTCACCGTTTTTCTTTCTGCGTATCATGTGCCCACTTCCCTGTAACTATGGTCTTCCCACAGCCATCCTCACTATCCTGACCTCTATCTCCAAGGGGACTCATGGGGGTGTGCTAATGCCTCTGGATCTGACCAGATCTGATCTGATCTGACACCCCGGATTTCACACTGATGGGAAAATCTATATAAAATAAGTAACTGAATACTTCCGAGGGTAACGACGTCTGCATGTGATTACTTGTGTGGCTGCATTGGCTGAAGCGTTAGCTGCTAACTCAGCAGACTGTAAGTAGACAGTATTGTCTTTTCAGTTTGTTCTGGCTGCAATTCAGGATGTTAATAATAATCTAGAGAGCTATACAAGGCTCGGATCCTAGCGATCAGAAACCACCTCTCTCTCCACGCGCTGTTACAGGAGGCAAGATCAGGGAGATGATCTTGCTGCCAGTTCCCTAATTTAGCAGTGAGTGGCAGGCAGTCATGGTGGAGACCCGTACCAAAATCATTATTTATTAAGCTCTTACTTAGGATCCAGAATGGGGGTGTTTATTCATAGGAAAGTCTGTGAACATCTTGATTGCTGTTTTAACATATGTTTATGCATCAGAGTCAATGCTATGGGGATGCTTTGTTTTTAAATTAGGAGCAAAATATCCCCTAAAAGCTAAACATTTGGCCATGTTATTATCCTCTTTCCCCAACAATTACAACAGCACTGAGAGAACACTCTGGCCAAGATGATGGGCAGCCAAATATAATTTATGGCTTGTTTCAAACTGATTTGTTGACTTCATGAAAGGTCCTGTCAAAAAGAACAGTCCCCTGAGTCCCGACGATGATAACAATTGTGTTGCGTCAGCGCTGAAAAACTCTTGGATAACCGAACCTATCCTGAGAAATGTTTTATAAGTGCCTGAAAATTGCACTTTCTAAAAAGAAATAGGGCTCAAACTATTGTTTGTTGGTTCATTTTGGTTTTCGTCATGCTTTTTTCATTTTATTTTCCACTGATAGGAATACTGTCTTGGAAGCATGAAAATAATTTTCCATATTCCAGGTAATTAAAAATAAATGCATGCGTTGTTTAAAGGAGATGATAGCTGCTAACAAGGAGATGTTTAATTTCACTTATGTACAGTGCTGAATTTGCAAGTGATATCAGCACGTTTGCATGTGCATCAGTATGACCGACGTCGGGAAACATCTGAGATGCGTATCAGCCTTATTTCTCATCTCTGTGTCTCTCTCGAGCATGGAGGTAGCACAGGGGGCAGCCCCAGTGTGCTGCACGGGGCTGTGTTGCTCAAAGCTCCGTCGCCCGAGGGCAAGACACGTGTGCCCTGCCGTGGACTTAGTGCACATCAGACTGACATCTCGGGGAGCTCGCAGCCACCATACCCCGGCTCCTCTGCCGCTGTCCTCCTCGGCCCCTGCCCCACGACTCCCTCCAGGCGCAGCCTTGCCCCTGCCTGACTGCGAGAACAGCGAACGCCATTGCAGAAGAGCATCTACTTCGTAAGGTCTTTCTCCTCGTTCTAATTTTTAAGTCTTGTCTCTGTTAAGTTCAAAATTGTTGTTTCACTGGGTGAAGTTCTTCCTGGTGGAAATACAATGCTTCAGTCAGAACGTTTTCTTTTAAATCTTGGTAAGTTTTACAGGTTTTCTCTTGTCTCCTCCCTACCCTTCGCACCATGGATATGCTGTGCTGCAGCTCTGCAAGTTTTCGTTATGCCGAGGGTCTTACTTGATGTTGCTGAATACGAGGCTAGCGAAATCCTAGCTTACAGATAAAACAGTATCACAGAAAGCATTATAAATATGTTCTTGTCCAAGCACATAACAATGAGTGAGTCTGACAGTTTAGCTCTCTGGTTTCCTCCCAGCACCGTGGGAAAAGGAAGCTGCTTCTGTGCTTAGACAGCGACGATTGCTTCCTACATCTGTGTGGTGAAGCGGGGGTCAGCCCCTCCTCAACCCTGACAGATCCACAGAAACAGGGCCGCAGCGGCTCTGGCTCTGCAGCCCGGCATCGGTGCACGGCCAGGGGCCCTTCGCAGCCCTCGCAGTCGCACCAGGCTTGGAGGGACCTGGCCCTTGAGGAGAAGGCCTTTTGCGAAATTCAAAACAGGGTAGGGAAGGAGGAGAAAGTCTTGCAAACTGCTGGGACTGCAAGTCTGGGAGATTAGTCCAAGGACCTGATACAAGCTCAGGCGAAGCAGATACACAGCCCCGTGGCCTTCGCAAGGGTGTTTTCTTGATCAGGATCTAGGTTTTTGTGAAACGGAGAGGAAATAATTGTATTAAAAATGGCATGTCTTGTTCCTTTTGTCTAGGAAAACACAGAACAAAATGCAATGCATTTTGCAGAGGAGAAAAAAAAGTAAGTATTTTCAGGCAGAATATCTGTTCTGTACAATTTCTTGTGGAGAGGAACTCCCGGTATTAATTAATGAGCCAAAACTAGAACCATTAAAACAAGTGAGACTTCTGTCATTTACTTCAGGCTGAGCAGGTTTTGATACACGTCATAAACAATTACAGTCATTTTCTTTTACCATCTAAACAGTGAAAGTGCTGTGCAACCCACACAGTTAGGTTCTTGTTTTCTGTGAACAAAGCAGATCTCGCTTCTTTTATTGGTAGGTACAGCTGGGCAGACGGTACGTTGCATAGTTCGGTGTCTTTGCTGAACCAGAAAAGAACACTGGATTTTGGGTCCACAAAAAATACTCAGTGTTGTTGGGTTTTTTTTTTCTCTTTTGGAGGTAAACCTGTTCTGTTTTTTTTTTTTGTTTGTTTGTTTTTTTCTTCTAAAGGTTATTTCTTGACAGTTCACATTCCACAAATAACAGGAAGGATACTGTGGTTAACATGTGGTTGCAGTTCTGGAAAGTGGAAAGACAAATTACAATCTGGGATTCTATATTTCATTGTCTGTCACCAATATCCATACTAGATCTGCATAGATTGGAAGTAAAGATATTGCAACAAACTTTTAAAACATTTTTATAACTAGCAGTCACATAAACTCAGCTTGACCCTAGAAATGTCAAACTATGTCTCTGGCTGAAGCATCACAATGATAAAAATCCTATTAGAATTTATTTAATAATTCTCTTGATGATGCAAGGATTGGATCACATCTATTTCACCTGCTACGGCTTGTGAAGAGGAATGGAGTTATGCAGAAGACTTTTATTGTCATTAAAATTGTTAACTCTGATTTGGAACTACACCATTTTATGTAATAGCATTTAAGAGTTTGAAGTGTGGAACTGGATTTTTGAATTTGTATTCCTCGTACCCCATTCTTGAAACTGGTGTAGCAATTCAGGCACAGGGAAGCATTTCCCATAATTGACCCTTTGGAAGAGCCCGGATACGAAGGCACCTTCTGTGTGCAGGATGTTAAGAGCCTTTTTCTACGCTACACCCAGTAAAACTTGTTTGAAAGAGCCTTGCTAGGCCAGAACATCAGCCACCACATTCCAGTCACAGTTCTCCCATCAGCTACTGATCTCAATTTTATCTTTGGTCCTGTGCAATATGGCAAAGGTTAAAGCATACAAACAGCTCAGCAGGTTGACTTTATCTTTGTTTTGAAATCATAAAATCTCTCTAAAAGAGGCAGTAATGGTTTTGCTTGGGAGAGTCAGGTGGCTGAAGCTGTTTGAGCTGGGTGGACTTGCCTGGGAAGCTCCTGCGCGGCAGGGGTATTTCACCAAGGGAGAGAGGAGTTAAGTGGTACCGCCAGGGCTTATAATGGAGCTCAACATGGACGGTGACAACAGGGGTTTGACGTAGAGGACAAAGCAGAAGCTTCGGGGTTCTTGAAAGGAAGGCCAGGGAGTTCCCAGCTGATGCAATCTCACAGCCTGCAAAAGATTTTTTTTGTTTTTTTAAGCGCGGTTTTGTGATTCTTGAGCTGACACTTCCCTGCTGAAGGGCTCTCAGACGTTTTTCCCGCAGGCTGCCCGGGGGGCGGGTGGCCCCTTGCCGCCCGCGGCCTTCCCGGGAAGGTCTGTCGGTGCCTTCACCCGCGTCAGTCGCGGCGAGGCCGGGGCCTAGCTCACACAGCCACCCCTCGCCTCCAGCCCCGCTCCTCCCGACGGTGCCCTCCGGGGGCACGCCGCTAAGGCAGCCGAGCCGAGGGCAGCCCGGCACCCCACAGCCCCCGCCAGCCGCCCCCTCCCACAAAATGGCGGGGAGCCCCGCCCCGCCTCCTGCCCGTGAGGGCCCCTCTCTACCTACCTGGAGGCCCACCTCTATGGTCGGGGGCGCGGCGGGCAGGGGCGGGGCGGGGCCTGCACGGACGGGGGCGTGGCCTGCCCGTGTGGGGGCGTGGCCTGGCGCGGAGGGGCGGGCTGGCGGTTGGAGCGAGTCCCCTTTGTGTCTGGAGTCGGGAGAGCCGTTGGTGCCGGCGGGCGGGAGGGGGCGCGGGGCGGCGAAGGAGGAGGAGGAAAGAAGAAGGGGGGGGGGACACCACCTCCGGCCCTTGGCTCCCGCCCGCAGCGGGCACGGGAAGGAGGCGGAGCGGCGCGGCGCGGAGCTGCCCCTCGCCGGCGAGCCCGGCGCGGGGGGGCGGGGGAGGGCTGAGCCGTTCCCCGTGCGAGCGGAGACGGGAGGGAGGAGGCCGGGCCGGGCCGGGGGCTGCCCGCCTCGCCTGGCGCTGTGGAAACTCAAGGAGGGAGGCGGAGGAGGGGCCCGGCGCCGGGGAAGGGCCTCCGCCGCGCTCTCGCCCGCGGAGAGGAGCCGGGTGCCTTCGCAGCTGGAGCCGCCGAGGAGGGGCCTCGCCGCCCGCCGCCCCGCGCTCCACCTTTGTCGGGGTGGCCGGGGGTGGCGTCGCTTCTGTGGTGGTGGTAGCAGCGGGGGGGGAGAGCCGGGAGTGCGCGGTGGAGCCCGCCCGGCGGGGGAGACAGATGGGTCCGAGATGCGGCCGCAGCCCTCGCCCTGAGAGCGGAGCCGGTCGCGCCTGGCCGCGGAGGGACTGAGGGGATCGCCCCCGCCTTCCCGGCAGCGTGAGGCAGCGAGAAGACGAGAGACCTTTAACGGGATGGGACGCGGCTCCGCCGTGAGCCCGTAGAGCTCGTTATCCGCGCCCCGGCCGGCCCGCGGGGGGCTGCCCCGACTGACAGTGCTGCCGGCGCCTGGATATGTTTCCTTCTCCACCGGGCCGTATCTTCGGTGTGTCGGAGCCGCGCAGGAAATAATCGTGGTTCCCAGCTCCCCCGGCAGCCTGCCGCCCATCCCCGGCGGGGGGAGATGCCCCGGGGCGGGGAGGCAGGAGCGGTGCCGGCGCCCCAGACATGAAGGCGGGCGGGTGTAATGGAGTAAGAGGGAAGACGGCTCCTCTCATCTGCCATTTGCCCTTCCAGGCGGGATTGTAAACCGAGAGAGCTGCGGAAGGCTGTGCGAAAGGAGGAGGAAATTCCTCTCGTCGGGGTCTCCCCCCCACCTTTTTTTTTTTTTGTTGTTCTTTTTTTTTTTTGTTCTTTTTTTTCTTGTCGTGCCTCGGTCGTCGGCTCCCCCAGGTATGACTGCCTCACTGCAGCACCTTGTGCTGGTGCTCCTGCTCTCCAGTGCCACCCTGCTGCTCGGCACTGCGGCTGGTAAGTAGCCAGTGGGTGTAACGAACTAGCCATTTTGGCAGCGGGAAAGGGGGGTGGGGTCCGCTGGTATTCGGGCACATCTGCGTCTCCTTAAAAAGTGGTGTGCATCTATTCCAGCGGCGAAGCCTGATAAAAGTTTTGAAATCCCGATACGTTAAGTGTCTCGGAGGATTAAAATCCTGCTTTATTGCGTAAATGAGCTCGACCTGCATCCGAGATGTATGCTTTGCCTAGATTTGCTTCCCTTGTCTAATAACTTATTTCAATTTTGGAAAAATATATAATCTTTTTGTTTTGCATACCTCGCCCTTTGTAAGGTAATGCAGGAATTTTTAATATATATTTTAATCGTCAGCAGAGCTGTGCCTGTTTTGCTGTGGGATCTTTGGGCACAGCCATTTTTAATTTTATCAGCATTGGTGCTTTTAGGGGCCTTAAACATGTGCTGCAGTTGTACTGTAATGTATATCCTTTTTCTTGGAGGAGATACCTGAAGAAAAAAATTTAGCTATTTTTATTGTCGCTTGTGATTATAGAACAGTAACACACAAAACACTGTTGAGGAATGCTGAAAGGTCTTGAAGAGTATTCTTTTTTTTTTTCCTTTAACAAGAAGTTGGAAGCATATCTGCTAAGAGCATCCTTATTCATATTTTTGGATGCTCTAGACCTATTTTTAATTTTGCTCAGAAGCTCAGCGTCAGATATTTAGGATGTTTGGTCGTGATATTGGAAGGGTGATGTGTATTGGTCTGGCATCCTTTGGTTTTCTGTCATGGTGACAGATTAGCATGTTGGAGCCTTCTGAGGGTTACCCAGCTTTGTTCAGCACTAATAGCAATTCTTCTTGCTGTACGCATTTTCCAGCAGTTCTGGAAGACTCCTAGGACTTTAGTGTCTTTTTTACTCACTGGGATCCAGTTTGCAGTGCTTGCTTTTTTTAAGTGTTATTTTGTAATCTGACGTGTATAATTCATAAATGAATCCTTGTAAGAAAATTGCTGTATCTTGCTGAAATGACCCAACAAGCTGATGGTAGTTTCCATATTATATTTAAGTGAGGTCTTAACATTGATTTATTTGTCAAAATTGAAGATACTTGGTGTGATTTTTAGGAAAATCCTGTAAATTATACCTGTTTGGGCAGTTTCTTTATCGCTCTGACTGGATGGTCTCTCATTTTCTCACTTCTGCTTTTTTAGAGGTCTCTTTCAGGAAGATATTTAAATGAAAAGATTGATGTTGCCTATATCATCCTGACCTTTGGCTGCCATTATTTTAGATTGATGTCTGCAGCGTCTCTCTGTGGTAGTTTCTGAGGAGTGTTTTTGCTTTTTTTTTTTTTTTTCCCTTCTTTTTTTTCTGGAAGAAGGGACTTCTGAAGGTCAAAAGTCTTGGTATTAAAGCACGTATGAATCACGAATGTCCAGCATCTCAACTTTTCTTTCAAATGTAATTTTTAAAAAGCGTAGGCTTTTTTGTTTTCTTTCCCTTTGTGAAAACTTCAGTGAGTTGGTAATTTCTCTGCCATGCTGAGGGAGAAGGGTTATTGAAGGGAGGGAGTAGGGATTTGAAGGAGGCCAAGGGCTGGGCAGGTGCGGTACGAGTCCATTTGCACGATTTCTGCCAATTCACCTCAATCCTGGCCTGGCAACAGTGTTCCCAGTATTTCAGTTCTGGTTTTGCCTTGTTAAAAAGGGTATTAATGATGCCAGCTTGTTTGGTTGTTTTGTGAATAGGGACCTATTTTCCCATCGTGATTTATTTCTCAATTGTGAAATTTTAACAATCCACATTTTAAAAAAACCTTGGTCATAATTTTCTGTAAAAGTAATTATATGGCTGATTTGAGCTTTGGTTAAGTAACTAACGGTTGATTTTAAGTTTACACTGCATTTCAGAAAAAAAAAAAGTCTAAACACGGGGAAGCTACACTAATGTGTAATTCTGCCCTTTTATGTTCATGAAAGAGCCAACACTCTTTTCTTCTCTTCCCCTCCCCCAAAGTATGAACTGTACGCTCCCATCAGAGTGAAAATGCTGCCTTTGTAGCTTTGAAAACCATTATTAATTCTTACTTCTGATTAGTGAACGGATACTATATCTCAGCAATATACAGGATTGAGTGTTTGTAAATGCAAAATCATGACATCAGAGGGAAAGTATCTTCATAACAGGTTTTTATATTTCTATTTGGAGGAGAATATCTGGACCTCCTTGGGGAGAGTTCCACAAAGACCTGGGCTTGCTATGGGCAGGAAAGGAAAGATGTAAAGAAGCATAAAGAAAATGACAAAAAACATCTTACAGTGGGGCTGTAGATGACAGTTTCACTCATAACCTGGAATATGAATGAAGAAAGAAGGTAGTTCTTTCTTCACTTTTATAACTGAAGATGTAATAAAGAACTAGCTCTAGATTCAAAATTATTTGCTGATTATTAGGTGAAAAATATTACTGGCTTCTTCCATAAAATCCAGATCTCAATAGGTATCTGGTAACTCTGCATTTAAATCATATATTACTCCTTGTAAAGAGAAATGCTACAGTGAGGACATTTTCCTTATTGTAGTCTTCAGTAAAAATTTGAGGTGTTTAAAAAAGTTCTACTGGCAAAAAATGGTTTGTGCTGCTTTGTTCTTTATTTCGCAAAGGACTTGAAATACCTCTTTCTAAATCTTTTGTTTAGAACTATGAGACATATTTATACGCCCTTGTATTTTAGAGGATTCGGGTACGTTAATCGTGAGGGTTGTGCCTGAAGAGGTGGTTGGTGAAGCTTTGAGCTGTTCCCCAATATTGCCAAAGAATTTTGTTTGGGTGTTCATATAGACCTAGTATTAAAGATATAATCTCTCCTCGTTTCACTTGCTTGCCTTCTGTGATATGCAATACTAAACCACTTTTCCTTCTTTATACATATCCAGGGTAGACAGCATTCCATTGTCTAATATGTAAATTATCTGCGGAAAGTATAAAGTGAAAATTAAAGCAAACAGAATATCCTTTTATCTTTGTGAGTCTTTCCATAAGTCTGTATCTGTGTGGTTCAACAGGCCTGCAAAATTTTCAGTGTGAATAGAATTGGATAGAGATTGAAGTATTTTTTTTTAATGATCACTTTAATTATTAATTACAATGAGTGAACTGAAGCATCTTTATCCAATTCTGTTTTGCCAGTTAAAGTTACTTTAGTGTCTCAGTGTAATTTGTTCGAAATATGGATTGTGTGACATGAGGAAAAGCCTCCTTTGGCTATTCAACTCAGTTCTTCTAATTCAGTGTTCTGAATTAGTAACTGAGACTATGTGTCTTTTATATTAAACAGGTTTTTTTAAACCTATCTGCACCCCAATATCTACTTCTTTATTAGCGCTATACCCATTATCTATGGCTCATTCGGATATAATCTAAAAACTATATTCATTTTTCTGTTTGACTCTCAGAAGTATTAGCCCAGCAGATGGAAACAGACTGTTTGCTTGAGGGGCACGACCGGTATGCTAGATGGATAACCACACATACAAGTGCAGCCTGTACGCCAGACTAGGGCTTCATTAACTGTCTAGCCGTGTAAAGAAATAGTGTAGTTGTGAAAGCATGGGATTCTGCACAGAGACCATTCACCCTGCTGAGAAGAGCCTTTTTTCTGTTAGGTAAATGAGCCTGTATGAACCTCTGGTATTTCAGCCAAGCTGCTTCCAGTTTCCAAGCAAACTTCAGTACTTTGATACTGACTGTGCAGTGTAGGCATAGCCTGTGATGAAATGGAAGCTGCACTCACCTGATGGCCAAGGAGCCCAAATTTCAAGCCCTGAGACATTACACAGGTACCTCGCTTCAGCATGAATGGTTTTACCGCCAAAGGAACCATGTGTAAAAGGTTGGGTAAATTGTCTGCCTGTTGTTCTCTTACTAAGGAAGGCAAACCTCACTTCACCCTGGACAAAGAGGGAAGCATAACTCTATTTCTTATAATTATGGTGAACTTTGTATAAAGTGGTTGTTTTGATAACACCTCTCTAGCATGTATTACAAACTTCTCTAAAAAATAATTTGTTGACTTTTACATCACTGTCCCACCTGCGTTTTTATATTCCATTAAGTATTTCTCAGTAGTCTGTATGGTCAGTGGCGTTGTTTCCGTGACAGATAGCACCTTGCTTGCCCGAGGGAAGAGAAAGCTGGTATGTTAGGTTCTTCAGAAATGTTTCATTCCTAACAATAGAGTGCATGGCTTACTGTCACTGGAGCTATATTGTGTTTGGGCTCAGTCTGACTGTGCCATGGACATGTGCTGTCATTTTCTGAGCAGAATCTAACTTTCCCAGCCAGGGCTGCGTGCAAGCAGTGTGTAAAGCTTCATTCAGAACAAAATGTTTATGCCCTGAATAAAATAGTCTTGGTGATGCTTTACGTTGGGTAGGACAGGAATCTGTGCATAGCTTGCATGCAGTTTTAACTATTAATTTTATTAAGCTTGTAGACTTAGTGGAACTGCTCACTGCTTGAATTTGAATTTAAAAATAAATGAAAGGAGAACTGTTCTCCAAAACAGAAAATTGAGTACTGAAAATGTCTTTTTTTTTTTTCTTTTTTTTTTTTTCTCCTTTCTCTGAAACGTAAGTTCACAGAAGTATAAGGCTGGAAGTGACTTCTGTTTCCTCCATAGTCTGGTTGCATAAGTACAGATAACAATGTTTGTCTAACATCTCTAAAATCTCCAGTGAAGAGGGATTTCACAGCCTGTCTAGGTAGTCTGTCCTGTTACAGTGCTTAATTATCATGTTTTTCATAATGCAACAGTAGTAGTTTTTTTCCCCTTCTATTCTAATTCAAGATTGTTTAAGATATGCCTTAATTAATGTGTGGTAATCCATCTGAATGTATAGCACAGAGTATGCACATAGACAATTGCTGGGGAACATTGGCCTTGACAAGTTCACGTGTTGAAGCCTAGTGTCTCAAACTTGGCTACGGTAATTTGCAATGGGAAGTTTGAGTTGACTATCAACGTTTTAAAACAAAATTTTTGCAATTTAAAAACCCTGCTTTTGAAAACTTATGCTCTTCCTAAAATTTTGATTTCTGCTGGTGCCCTCCTGACTCGAGGGGTCTGTTACTGGCAGAGCTGGGAGCGGGGCTGAGCAGCAGGCATGGAATTTGATAGGAGAGGTCAGTCTGGGTGTGAGACCAGGAGGAGGGAAGGCTGGCAGGACAGGAGAGATTTGAAAGGATGAAGGATTCAATCTGGTTTGCAGTGGGACGACAATCAAGGCGTATTGGACAGCCAGACAGAGATGGTGTCTTACGTTTGTCAGACTTGTTTGGAGAATGAGTGCCCGCAGTTGTGCGGTGGAATGAAGTTTTTGCGCTGGGGGAGAGAAAGAAAGCGTAGTTATAGGTAGCAGTTTTGAAGATTTCTATTCTCTTTTGTGAGAATAAGAGACCTAGTCATTTAGATAATGCCTTTGTCCTCCTCCTGTTCCCTCAGTCTCATAAGTTTGGAAACCACAAGGTTTTTGGGTGGTGATGGCATTTTATTCCAAGTCATTGGGGTGTGTCAGTTTTGTTGATTGCGTTCTTGGGTTTGCATCAAATCACGTTTTTAGTTTCAAACTCTAAAGGTGTCTACCTTCTGCATCTGTCAGTACTTTGTATTTTCTCTTTTGTTTTTTATTTCTGTGAGAGAGGGAGGAAAAAATAGGTACTATGGACACAGAAGACTGTCATTGCTATCTGCAAACCCTTCCATCTCCACCGTTAATTTACGAATCTGCTGGCCAATTTCAACCATATGTGAAAGATGCTAAAAGTCTCAAGAGATTAATTTGCTGCTGTTTTTATGAAAACTAGGAACTGAATAGAGGAGACAATTCCAGGGTAGAGGTTTCCCAAGGGGAAGGGGGAGCAGAACTCATCCCAGTAATTCTCTTTGCTCAAAACTGGCTGCCCAGTCAGTGCAGGGATGCTGGCAAGCGTGTTGGTGCATACGCTGTTCTGGACTAAGCACAGTATATTTTGTCTTCTCTTTACTTGGTGTGCCTTGGGAGATCTGGGGGAGAACTGGGGATCGCTTTTGTGGGAGGAGTGGGAGTTAGGCAAGAAGTGTGTGAGAAAGGGCATGTTTATTGGCAATTAGCCTGCTGTTTATGGAACAACTTGTGTTTCTGAGACAATGTAGTAGGCAACTTTTTTTTAGCTAAACTTCCAAAACAATGCCCAGATCACTTTACTGAATGGCTATCATCCATTTACAACTTCATAGCGTGCATGAGTAACTTGCAGTTTATGGTATGCATTGTTTTTCACACTTTCAAAACTGGATTTAATTGACTATCCTGTGTACACATTTAGCTTTAGCTCAACTTCCTTATGATCTTTTTCAATGGTACAGTAACTTACGCTTTTCCTATGGTCCCTTTGGATGTTTTTGTTATGTGTTATACTTGCTTGAACCTGTGAAGTGCACGAAAAATAGTTTTATTACTTGTGTTAAGCAGGAGTAATGGAAAGGCATTGTCACCTCCTGGGTTGGAGTAAATGGCAGCCAGTGATATTGCTACTGGTGTGGTGAACCTCCAAGCTGCCGTCCTGACTGTTACCAGCAAGTGGGCTAGGTAATGCTAGCAGCAGTGCACAGCAGCGATTACTATTATATTTAGCCAAAAGCTACATCTATGTTCCTCCTTCTACTATATATACTTTTTCTATTTTGAGTTGTAAGCAGGATGGGCGTAAGAAAATAAGGGTAAGAGGCTTTTGCTTTTTTTTTTTTTTTTTGGGAATGAGGTGACTGAAAGTATAATCGTAGGTCATGTATGTTAATTGGGCTCCTTAACTTATACATTAGAGAATGCAGCACTTAATTAATAGCAAAGTATTGGGCGTTGGCAGTGTCATCTCCCAAGCTCATCATTCTTGGCGTGAAGTACATTTCCCTCTGCGTAAGTCACAAAGGTCAGGTTCACCTGGTGTGAGAAGCTTTAAGTTCGGTGACAAGGACGACTGACTTAACATGCTCTACCGCTCTTGCTTTTGCCTTATCAGATTTACTCAGTTTGTCTTGGTTTCTGTTAAAAATAAAACATCTTATTTCTGCAAACAAAGCAGCATGGGTACAGATACTTGGAACAAAACTCCTAGACCATCCATATTAGAGAACCTTGATTAGATTTTCCAAGATTTTAAGCTAATCCACAATTCTTTGCTATTCTGAAATTTGTTAGTCTTGACAAACATATATCAGGAAAAATAACGGGTCATGTTACTGTTTGAGCTATTTTCTATACTAATGATCGTATTAAATAAGTGGTCTTACAGGGGTCTGTTCAGTTGTCCACTGCTAAAAAATGTTTGGTTTTGTTAGTGATGGTGGTTCTGTTGAAGTTAGTTTGTCGCTGAACCTACTTGAAAATTAAACCTTCCTTCTGGTGCTATCTTTCAGAGAGAAGTCACTAAGGCTTATTTGGTTGGGAGGATTTCTGTCCCTATACCTCTTAAGTTGCAAAAATCTTGGTGTGAACATACTACACACAATAGATATGCACAATATGCTGTGAACTTTGCCAGTCCTTTTCTTTGTTTAAAACCTAAACCCTAGAAATTATTTTTCTATCTTTATTTGCAGACAAGGGACCTTCTAGCTGAAGGTTAGGGTGTTTTTTTTATAATTGCCAGTTCTTAAATATACATTTTCATTATATTTAGCTGTCTGAGATATGAATGGTATGTAGAGCCAATATAGTAAGCTGAAGAAAACTAAGATTGTAGTAGGAAAATTGTAGCACCTATCTTTTTAGTTAGACTGTGGCACCACCATATATATGCAAAGCAGTCACTTAGCCCCAAACCAATATTTCTGTATTAAAATAATTTCAATGGGAATCAGAGAAGGAAAAAAGGAACCCTGTAATGAAGTTCGTCCGGATGCCACCGCGGTGTTGGTTTCTTATTGTTTGCATGTTTCAAGTTCTTTTCCTTTATTTCTAGCTGTAATGGCCCAGGCCAGGGAGCTGTAGCCAGAGCAGCTGCCTTGATTGAAATAGCCACTCGGGCTTGTGCTCTGCCAGCTGCAAGAGGGGACCAGCTCTGGGTCAGGGTGCACGCTCCTGTCTCGCAGGGCTTGCTGCTGGTATGGGCTGAGAAGTGGAAGAACTTGTTCCAGCGTTCTGTGCTATTCTTACTCCGCTTTGCAGGCTCAGATGAATGACTCCGTGAATCTAAATGAGGGGTGGGGGGGGCAAGATGTGGAAGCAGTTTATTTATGCTTAAATTAGGGTAAATCATTTCTCATGCCCGCTGCAGCAGTATTTGGATCTCTCTATAAACTTTTTTTATATATTTAACGTATGCAAATCCCCGATTCTGGTGTATATTGCATAGATACAGTGAAGATGACTTGCAATACATATATATGTGTGTGTTTATATGTGAATGTATCCTTATGTACTCAGTATGTTACCAAAATTTGAGCATACCAATCTGCTTCACTGCTAAACCCTAATATTTTAATATTAGCAAATTAGTTGTTTCCTTAGTGTTCTTAATTTCCAAAAAGTCCTTATAAACAGCTTATTTTGTGTGACTGGTAAACTTTACACTTATTAATTACATCCAGAATCTACCAGGACCTGTTAAATAATTTATCTTTTAGTTATACTAAGATGAATCTGGTCTAATTAAATTTTAGTTAAATTTAGTCTGTAGTAGTTACTGCTGTTGCAGCAGAACACAGTTATTTGGCCACAGTTGTTTAACATTGTTTTAGCTAAGAATTTAGCTAGTCAATAGTCTAGTCAATATTTTTTTTCCTGAATTTTTTGGTACAAACTTAGAAATATCTTAAATGGCAAATACAGAGACTTACTTTGTTTTATTGTTTCCTGTCAGAGAAGTAGTACCATTATTGAAGCTGTCAGCAAATTTAGCTTCCCTTATTTTAAGAAGTAGTGTAATAGAACATAGTAAATCCATTTAAAAAATGGGGAGAAGGTGTTTAAAATAAGACAGACTAGTGATACAATAGCAATATAGTAATGCAAGCAAGTTAATGGTTTCACTTTGAGAACGCAAGAATATTTTCTTCTCCTTTTCCCATGTGCAGGGAAAAAAACCCCACGAAATGGTGAGGTCCTAAAACACTTGAACAATAAGTAGTGCTGTAATATATAGGACTGGCAAGCATGTTCTGAGCAGAAGTCACTTCGTTGAGGGAATCTGGAGGCATTTAAGAGGGAATGCAGTAAAAGTGGTGTTGAATTGGGTCCTGCTGAGGAATGGAAGAGTTAAATGTGAAAGCAACTATTCAGGTGACATGTACTTTGAAGCAGTCATCAAAACCAAGTCCTTCATCTTGAAGCAAGGGAAGGTCTGCAAAAGGAGGCAGATCTTGTCAAAGTGATATCACGGGCAACAACTTGATTTTCTCGACTGGTTTTGGAAGGGTGGGAGAAGGGTTAGTAACAAAAGAGCTGAGCTGAGAACATAATAAGGCATGCAGAGGAATAAAGAATGGGCTTTTAACATGGTGTAAACAGAACTGTGAATGGAGTTGGTGATCCAGCAAGGAGGGAAGAAGATAGGTGGAAAAGTCAAAAAGCTCCATGGTTAATTAAGATTCTCATTAAAAACTGGGGACCAGTTGGGAAGAATGGAGAATACAGAATATATTCCCCAAAATTGTGTCTGAACTGTCCTGTGTGTAGCTGGTACCCATCAAAATAGCAGCAACAGGTTTTTGTTTGAACTGCTGGGAGTGCAAAGAAACAGATGAAAACTAAAATTTTAACTTTTAAAAAACGTTTTTATGTGGCAAATAATGCAAAACTTTACTGAGCATATTTTTATACAAAGAACCTGAATAATTCACAGTTGTACTAACTGAAATAAGAATTTGCGTAGAATCTTAATCCTTTTTATGACTTTATGTCCTTGCATTTGCTTAGGATTAATCTTCCATAAAGTTCTTGTTAAATATTTGTGAAAATCAGTGCAGTATCTTCGGTAATGCTTAATTTAAATGATTGACTGGCTATGGAGATCTACAAATAGTACGTACGTTTTAATGTTGCGTTACTACTAACAAGAAGAGATGTGGCTCCTCTTTGGTGGCAGGTTTCATCTATTTGTTGTGCATATGGTATCTTTTCTGCCAGTCTTCACATCTTAAAATGTAGCTAAATCCATCATTTTCAGATACCAGGATTCGATGTACATTTAACAATGCTGTTACATATCACTTCCAATCTTCCTGTAATACGTTAATGCATATAACGCAAAATAAAAACCAAACAAAAGATGTCAACAGCCTTTAGCCAGGCTTCTAATTGAAGTTAATCAAGATAATTCTAAATATTGAATTTCTTACTGTATCAGCTAGCTTGTCTTCTGTATCTGATTACTGAGGGGAAAATGAAAACTTACGTGGAAGTTCTGTATTTAAATGGAAATTGAAATAAGGAATTTTTCCCTTTCTGTGCTGAAGTGATGCCAGTTATGAGCCTCTCAACGTTGCTTTTTTCACATATTTTTGTGTTAATGCTATAAGCTTAAAATCAGAATCACTTTGGGACAATGAAGTTCAGTTTTGTTCTATTTTCAAAAGCTTATAGTACAAGAAACTGGTGTCATCCCACCATTTTTTTAGTATTCCAGTGTTGTGAATACTTTAGTCACTTACACAAATTTACAGTTAGTTCTTTGGACTTGACGCAGGTCATGGAGATCAGGCATTTTAGTGAGTCTGTCAGGAAACACTGAGGGGTAAGCCTGTTGCAGTATCCTTGCTTCTCCAGATAAAACTAGACATCCTGGCTGGATGTTTACCAGTGTTATTACAGGACAAGGTATTTGTGTCTTGATTCTTTTCCTAGATTTGCCCACCCTTCTCCACCCTCGGTTTTATTATTCTTTTTAGGATGGTTAGAATAAGGATGTAATGAATTTACCTTTATGTTACTGACATGTGCTTTCAACATATAATCGTGACTAAATAGTTTAAAATAATCTAGGAACGCCACATACAAACAGTTATTACTTTTAGCTGAAATACATAATAACAAATGAGGATGACGTATGTGATGGAATCCGATAGTAAATTCCTTTGTGGCAATTACATAAAGGAGTTAGTTTCAGTGCTTAATTGATAACACTGGGGCTTGCTTCACTTCCGTGAGGTGTGGGAATCCGAGGTGCAGAAGTAACTGCATTCCATCAGGTTTCAGTCTAGACAGGCAGAGAGCATCATTCATCCTGTACCAAACAAGGAAGGCTAATCTCCTTCTTAAAAGTGACCTTGCAGGTAAAGAATGTGCTGCGGTGGGCGCGTGGAAAGGCAAGTCAAGAGCTCAGTGCGATCACCAGCAATACTCTTCCTAGGGTTAAGGGTCTTGACTTGAAAGCGTGCTATCTGGACTGCAGAATGTTGGTTTCTGCTCATTTCATAGAAGTGGTTTAATGAAGTGCTGTACAGTTAATTATATTTGATTGAAGGAAAACCTTATTATCTAGCTGAGGTGGGAGGAAGTTTGAAGTACACTTTTATAGCAGAAAGTATTAGGAAATACTATTAGAGACTCATCTCCCTCTTTTAATTGAAGAGTAGTGGAGTGAGCTTTGACTTTTTTATACAAGATTTCCAACAAAAGGGTTGTTTTTTTTTTTTTAAGGGGATGTGCCTACTTCTAAGGCATATCAAAATGCAAAGGTAAAGTGTGATGTAGCACAAGCTGAGCCCAGTTTAATTAGTTCTGCTGTATTTGTCAGCTTTACTTCTGTGTAGATGCTACCAGAATCAGCTGGGGAGGACTGCTGAGGGGAAAGTGGTGGAGCTATTGAGGAAAGCGTGGAAAGGTGTTTTCAGGTTTTCTTGGTGATGTGAGGACAAACAGATGTCCCTGATAGCAGAGGAGGCACAAGCAATGAGATGCACCTTGGCAGCTTGAGGATAAATGCTAAGAACTCGTGAACAAAGAGATGTAAAGGAAGAGGATCAGTTCAGATGGAACCTAAATAGTTTGCCAAACTGCATTGCTTTGCCTGTGTGCGTGCTCCTAACCCGCAATAAGTGTACGATAGCTCTTGGAAAGAAGCTGTTAGCATGCATGTACAAAGTTGCTGCAGAATATTTGTATGGTAAATTCCCACTGTAATTTCATATTTTATCTGGCTTTGTGGACATCATTCCTTCTCCCTTGGGAATTGTTCTGCTTGAGCAGGAGATGATGTTTCCGCCGGAGTTTAAGCTCCAAGTTGAGCTTGGAAGCTTGGAAGAAGGGGAGCTGCAAATATTGTATTTTAGGAGAGGATGAGCATAATTCTATGGTTTTGTTTTCACTAGCAAAACCAGAATTACCTAAAAGCAGAGCATTAAAAACAAAAATTGAAATCAGTCATATAAAACAAAAATGTCTTTATTATAAATGTCTGACTGGCCTTAATTCAGCTGCTTTGTGCATAGTTGTGACAGTTTTTATAAAGTATATTTCTCTGCAGGATCTCTGCCTCATTTAGTGGAAAAAGAGGTAATTTCAAGTTCTTGCAGAGAATAGACTTTCACAGTTGTAGACCTTCCTGCTTCTCTCTTCCCCATGGATGCTATATCCCCCAATTCGGAGGTGGTTATTCGTGTGTGCTTCCTTCTTGTTATTCTCTCTTCTTCATTTTCACTTAATCCCCTTATTTCATTTATTGTAAAAAGACACTTTTATTTAAACTTGAGCATTACTGTTTTATGCATTTCTTTGCTTTAATGAAAAGAAACGAGTTGTATCATGTTACTAAAAAGAGATCTTTGATAAGTGCTCAGATCAACTGGGATGCATAAAGGAAGTGCAAAAGACTGAAGTTTATTCTTCCCTAAAGGAATGCTTAGCTTCCCCGACTCTCTGGTATGCTTTCTAAAAGTGGTGCGCTCTTATTTTTCTACTTTTATTGTCTTGCAGAACACAAAGTCTGAGAATCTTGACTGAGAGATGACAGATCCTCTGTGAATGTATAATTTGTTCTGGGGGAAATGCAGTGGGGTGAGATTAGAGGCGGTGTAGGACAGTCACTGCCTACATAAACTTGGCTCAGTATAGCCCGTGAGAGGTGGCTCATCTACTAAACTTCTTTTAAACATGCATGATCTTGAGTGAGTAATTAAGGAAGCGATTTCAGATATATATTTAAATAATGCTTTTGGAAGAATTGTATGAAGCTTTGGTTAGGATTTGGGGAGTGGGGCAGTTAAGGTGAAATTGTGTGAAGGGCTATTCCAGTCCTTAGGGAATGTACAGATTCCATGCCACAGATTTCCAAACTATTTCTCCTACGGTGCATTTTATTAGAGGGTTCAAGGACTTTTGAAAGGCAAGCTGGTAATATATATTTTCACTAGGTGTAGAAGAAAACAAAAATTATTCTCGGTGTTGTCAAATACTGTATGGGGTGGGGGGTGAGGATGTGACAGTTTAAAAAGAAATTCATCGTGCTGTCTTGGAGGTCTGTATCTATCATCAGTGTGATAGCGGATACCTTTCCTTGTAGTTCTGCTGGAATTATTTTGAATTCTCATCTTTGTGTTTAGAGTTGTATTGTGCAAGACTGATGAGATCAGGCTTTGGAAGTTAGCTTAGAACTGCTGTAGCCTTTGCTTGCTCTGCCCTTCCTATCCTTCCGGTTTTTATTCACAAAATGTATACAAATGTGAATACAAAGACTGTCCTCATCTCAAATGTCTCCGTTTAAAGAAAAATGATAGAGTTCCTCTCTCCTGTCCCTGGAGATGGTACCGTACCTGGCATATGGTAGCATTTATCCAGTTCTGTTAAGGAGTGCAGAAGATTTGTTTTAGCATATGATAATAAACCTCTCATAGCTTTAAAATAAACAGAATTAAACTAGAGTCAGAGTTAACTAGGTCTTTAGCAATGATAGTCCTAGAGAGAAGCTCTTAAATTCCTCTTTAATGGTCCACCAAATACTCCCTTTGGGTTGTCAGGAGCTGAGGAGTCACACAGTGCTGTCTGTCTCTACGGGTTCCTGTGCTTCAGTTAAATTGTCTTAAGTGCAAGTGATGGCACCAAGTAGCAGTGCTTAAGCAGCAGAATCCAAATACGTTTGTGTGAGAGCTGCATCCCCTTTGCACTTGCTAGTGGGAGCACCAGCAGCTTAAATGTGGATCCCCTGCCTGGCCTGCCGGTTCACGTTCAGGGCCTTACCTAATGCAGGCTTGCTATTTCTGTGTGGAACAGAAATAGATGCGTTGGAAGGTAAAGTTGCCTGCTGCCCTCCAGGGCAGAAGTTGGTTTGGAAGCGGTATTCGGCTTTTGCTTTGAACCTGCGACAGTGCTGAAGACAGTGAATCGTTGCAAGCTGCGAGCCCAGATACTTTGTAAAAGCAGCTGAGGGAAAAGGAAATAGTAGTTACGGCTGCTCCATAAGACGAAGAAAGGAAACGGGAGCCTCCCTCGAGTGCAGCCACTAAGCAAAATTGTTAAAAATAGCTGCTTTTCCCTTCTAAGCAATTGTCTAAGTTGCCATAAATGTTGTTGTTTCTTGGGAGCTGGAGACAAGTCTCGTTCCCTGGATCTTCTGTTCTGAGACACCAGTTGGGTTTTGAGAATTGGTGCTGCGCGCACCACTTAATATTGCAGTACACGTGTTTAAAAGGGGGAAAAAAAAAAGAAAAAAGAAAAAAGCATTGAAGCCTAACTGTGATTGTAATGAAGAAAAGCATCAGAATACTTAAAAACTATATAGACAATGAATGGAAGGAGGACCGTGGTGAGATGAAGTATCTCGCAGTTGCTTAGCATGCCACCAGCAAAGAGGAACAGATCTCTGCTTTGCTGGCTCCCGCTCCATTGTCCTCCACTTCACCATTTTGGGTTCCTTTCATTATGATCCCAAAATGACATGTCATAATTGAAAGCTAGTGTGAAAACACTACTTATTAAAACTACACTTATGGAGAAAAGTTGTGAAAAGTGGTGTTTTTATTGCAAAACATACAACTATTAAAATTACCAAACTTTTAGTGAAATTTTGTTTTCATAAGGTTTAGAAATGTGTTTATTAATTTCTTACCACTGTTAACTGCTCAGTTTCAATTTTATACACATTTTCATTTGAAATATATTTTGGAGTGTTTTACCTTACTGCTGTTTGAATTCTGCTTAGTTAAACAGAAATTTTTTATAATCCTTCCAGATCCCTCAATTTCTTTGACTCGTTACCCCAAGCAGGCCACAGATTCCAAGTATCTGTTGTTTTATATCATACACTCATCCTTTTATATCTGTTTGATTGAACTATTCCTGTGAAGTTTAATAAGCGGCTAAGACAGCTGAACAAATTACTAAATAGTTTTTTTTGGTAGTGTGTACTATTGCCCAACTATGTGAATATATTTTAATGATTCAGCAAAAATGTGGTGCTTATTCAGTAGGCACATGGCGGATGTTCCTTATTTTAGATGAAAGTAAATTTCTAATCTTAAATTGTATATATATTTAAATTAGCAAATCCAAGTGTCTGTACTCTGACATGCTTTCACTGCATTTCTTAGAAGCGGCAGTAAGCTAGAACATTCTCTATGTAACTTTTTTTCCTTTTGACAGTGAATATCCTTGGTTTTTTTTATTGCAAGAGAAAACACAGTATAGGGACATGAGCACATTGCTGAAATTTCATTATTCTTATTTCCTTTTTTTCATCTTTGTGTATTTCCTTTGTGTTTTTTTTTCGCTTTTTTCCCCTCTCTTCTGTCAGTCGTTCTCCAAGTGCCTGTTCTGCAAGTGTAGGAGACAGAATAGGTAGTTTGAGCTTTAGAATTATCCAGTTACGTTACTGGTATGTTTTGGTGTCTAGTACTAGTATATGTGAAAGTACTCTGAGCCCTGCCCTCCCTGTAGATTTTAAGAAACTCCTAGACAGAAAGGCTGTTTAAATAAGCATATGAAACCTAACAGCATTTTCTGTTAACCTTTTCTGAAGCTTTTATTTTTTCACATCTCAAGTGGTGAGTTTAGAGGGCTACTACTATCTGAGAATCAGTGTAAGTGGATTATTTGGGTTTACCCTGATAATGCTAATTTCTCAGTGCAGTTTGGTAAATTTTAAGCTATATATACTCTGATGCAACTTTAAGGTAGTTGTGGCTATTTTTTCCACGTAATCAACTGATTTCCATTCCCTTTCTGTTTCTAACAGCCATTGCTAATAGTGAGCTTTGTAAGTTTTCCTAAGGCTCATTGTCTGACAGAGATGGAGCAGGATGATTATGGTCTCAAAATTAGTGACTTTGGAATTAGGAGACAACATTTTAAGTCATCTTTGGAAAGCTGGAACTCTTAGCATCCTGTTTCCAAAAAGGAGGATGTAGTGTGCTTAAATACCTGAATTAAAATACACTAGTTGCTAAACCTTACACTATCACCATATTGAAACCATTATGAATGGACCATGGACACTGAACTACAGGGTTTTTTTTACTGTAGGACAAACATGCTAACTAGATGCAGATTTCAAACTGTATTAATGAAAAAATACAGTAGATTTACAAGTGTCAGAATCTGTTGTGGCATACAGATGAATAGTGGATTAAAACAGAAGAATGTACGCCATAGTACTGGCTCATAAATAAAAAGAGAAAAGATCTGTAACAGAAGAGGTTGTTTTAATAATTTACTACTTGGAAGCACAAGATATGCTAGTGAGGTGCAAGAATGCTGATAACATAATTGGAGGTAAACGTTTTTCCTTCCTAATTTTCCTCTGTGGCTGAATGGCTGAAGCTCTAGGCACAGACTAGTGTGAAGAATGAATCCTCCTCACAAGAGCTATGTAATAAACACCTCTTTAAGCATATGAAAAAAAAAATCAAATTTGAGTTAGTCGCTGGAAAGGTTGGACAGAGAGGAATTATTTTCTGCTTAAAGTCTCTGTAGATTTCTTAGTAAATCTAAGTAGTTGACTTTTGATGTTAGCCTGAAACATTCATGCAGTTTGTGTGTAATTACTTGTCTCTGCCATAGTATGAACATATTCCTTCTCTCAGCTCCGTTTCCCTCGTATGTAGTTTTGTTTGGCACCAAACAGAGAAGAATCTGCAGAGAAGCAATATATTAATTAAAAATACATTGTATCTTACCATTTTTGTTTGTTGATGGAATTTGCTAAATACTACTGAAAACAAATGTAAGTTAGCATTGAAGTAGCTGAATTGTCTCTTAAAAACAGACATTTGAAGCATTAGAATCAAGCTGTTCAGTTAAATATTAGGACTCCTCGTACTCCTTTCTCATGTGAAAGTATTAAGCCTTGCCAGGGATGGGCACTTTCTTTAATGACACATCTGTAAGCTTTTGTTTTCTTTAAAACAAGTATTCCCTGCTACTGCTATCCTCACGAGTGCTAAAGAATAACAGAATTCTTAGTCTGTGTTATTCTGAGTGCTGATAACAAGCAAGAATATATCCTGGTGAGACAGCGCTGTGTTATCCATTTTTCTGATGAGTAATTGAGGCATAAAGAGTGGCTTGCCTGAAATTGTCTTTGATGGAATTTTGCTTGAGTTCTGTGCTCGTAGGCTCGTCCTGCAGCCCCCGGATAACTCTTGTATCCCCAGTTCTGCCCAAATGATTTCATCCTATGGGATAAGAAGTTACTGTAGTTTCAATTTGTAAGTTGTTGCTTGTTTTGTTGGGAGATTGGTTCCATAAATGTGCACTGCTAGAAACCTTGGAGTCCGTATACGTTTACAAAGACTTTCTCCCCTGAAGTGTTGCATCTTCTTCTATAATCCTGATTCTCCTTACACCACGTTTCATATTTTATTGTATCTTTGGATGAATTAGAGGAGTATTTAATGATGTTCTTAACATTTTGAGATTTAACTCCACTTCTTACCAGGAAAGGGACTACAAAGAGTCCTAAAGAAGAATAGAGAAAAGACTGAAAAAAATCAGTCTTGCAGGCTGTCTTGCATCGAGCTACCCTGGTAACAGCTGCCTGCAATAAGGATATGGAAACAATTAATTTTAAAAAATGCCAAAAAAACAATCAAAAAAACACCCCAACCCCCAACCCAAAACTTTATATATTGAAAACAAGATGTCATTAAAAAATCTCTTGCTGTATGCTTTGAACCTAGCAGTTTATATGCTACTGTTTCTTACTACAATAATATTTTTTTCCTAAGCACAACATTGCGACCAGAATCATAAAATAAATACCAGGTACCTAGAGGGTTGGGTAGGGGGGAAAAGTTGCTTCTACAAAGCAGAGTTGCTCTTTGTTGGAGGCTATAAGCATTTCCAGTCTCTCTTTTCTCTGTTTCAGTTGCATCTTCTCCCTGACTTTTGATCTCTTCATTTGGTTTTGACCTCCTCTGCTTTTGTCTGCTTCTCTGAGAAGTGTCACCACTGCTGCTTTCTCCAGTGGGCCTGTGTTCTGTCTTCTCTCTGCTTTTCACATATTAGCGTTCATAGTATTTTGGTTTCTTCCTATTTTGTGTGCTTTCCTGGCAAGAGCAAGGAGCTTAGGAGACAGTCGTGCTTTTATTTCCAGTTTTACCAGAGTAGGTTCTTGGTTGCTGGAGTAGGAACTGAAGGTAAGTTCACCTCAGCTCATTCATAAAGCAGCTGAGCACACTTTTACCTGCCTATGGAAGCAGCATGTGCAACAATCCAAGGTCCTAGAGATACTGTAGAGCACGTCCAGTGCTGCTGGTCTGTGAAAAATTGAGTTTCCAAACTAACAACCTCTTCTGAAGTTTTTCAGAGGCCTATAATTTTGGTACTTTGTCAAGAAAATGAGCAATCCTCCCTCTATTCCCCTTCCACTTCCCCAAAAGAAAAAAAGAGCTAGCCGCAAACCAACCAAAAGCCACACCCTTGGTATGAGGCAGCCCGTCTGCCACATCTTAAATTCAGCTTCTTCCCGTTTTAGAATTTGTCAACAGAATACTTTCAAAAAGTATTTTAATATGGACTTCACAAGCTATTTTTTCTAGTCTTACTCTCAGGCATGACAGCATCATTTTAACAGAATCTGTTTTTTGCTTCCACGTAAAACTGGAGAAAAATACTTGCTGTATGAAATCTGTGGCCACACTGATAGTTTGGCAAATGTCTTAAGCAACCGAAAATAGAGTTCTTCTAAGATGTGTCAGATCCTTAATTACAGGCAGAGTTCCAGGCTTGGTTATAATAAATGTAATTATTGCCTCCCCTCTCAATTTAAATTAAAAGTAAGTAAATATAACTAATGTCAACCCAGTTGTCCCTCAATGCTGTCCTTATTTGGCTAACATTGAAAAGATGGTTAACAATGCAATTAGTTTAGAAGAGGTCCTACAAGTTGAATTTCAGGTTATGTATATGAACATTCTGAGCTGACATCATGTGAAGATAAACTAGAACAGGCACACTTGTGGTGGTGGTCAGTTTAACAAAACCAAATCATGCTAAAAAGCCAATGACAAATCAGACCTGGTCTGTTAATGGAAATATTTATGACCTATTTGACCTGAATTGCCATCACGTCTTCCACTGTTTTGGAATTTCAATGAAAACTTTCCTTCTGCTTGAATTTGTTTTGTAACATTATAAATAAATAAATACAAACCCTCAGTAAAATAATTTCATAGAGTTTGCAGGGAGAAATCTGTAACTCGTAGCAAAAATTTTTGAAGAAGATAAGGAAGCAGTCCATTATCTAACGATGGAGAATTCACATCACTGCTATTCTGCAGCTTGTCCCCACTCCTGATGCTTCTGGGAGAAGTTGCCGGCTGTGGAGGACGGTATTCAAGTGACTGCTGCCTCTTGCTTTCTGCTCTGTAGGCAGAAGGACCTGTATTCAGATGAGTGTTTTTAATGGATCCGTTCACAAGTTACGCGTCTCCATGCAGAGCTTAAACTTCGTCAGAGCTGCATGTGCTCTGAGTTTTACAGTCATGCTTTCAATGACAAAACCTTACATCCCTGTGGAGAGAGATTGTTGTGTTCTCTCTCTGCGGCTGCCCCAGTGACACAAAGTGTGTGTCTGACAACTAGTTTTACATAGGAAAGATTGTCCTAAAGGCCTTTACAGGAGGAGTAAAAGTTTCCTTGTCATCATTCCTCTTGTGAAGACAATGGTATAGTTTTTAATGGCTTATGCAGGTGAAGGGGTGCAGCTGGCTGTTGTGGATGAGGTACCTCCTTGTCCCCTCCATATTTTTACAAGCCTGCATGAGGCAGTTTAGTTTTTCTAAGGGAGCCAGCAAGAGGTTTGACATTTGTTAATTGACTTGAGACTGTTTTTTCTGGGCATGAGAAACGATGAATCTTAAAAGGAATATGAGAGACTGGCTGAAAGACACAAGGGAGGAATCGATGTCGAGTGCCCTTTCTCCTTGCTTTATCAGTGTACTTCATTTGAAGCTTACGGTGGCTGTGTTGAAGTAGCTACCCTTCTTGGAGGGGAGTTTCATCCCCGTCTTGGTGAAACATATTTGGTGGTTCCCACAGCAAGCAGAGACCTGTTCCAGGTCTGCCGGACATTGCCTAAGGGCCACCGATAGGGCTCTGGCTGTTGGGGGGGATTCTGGTAAGTGGACGTTTTCACAGTCATGCTTTAAATTCCCCGACGCTGCAGTTCCAGTCACTGCTCATGATGAAATCATGTAACCAGTAAATTATTTACAGAGGCTGGTCTAGATTGGCAGAGGTGCCCTCACTGTGAAGTGAAAGGTCCCTAAAGCAATGAAACAATAGAGAGCAGAATTGGAGCAGAATTTAAATGAAGTAAAGATTTTGTGGCAGCCAGCCAGTGGGCCAGATCAGGTTTTCTGAAGTACTGGCTGGGTTTGTCTTCGTAATCTGATACTGCAGCCCTGGAAGCTTGTAGAGCTTTCTGGTTTTGTCTATAAGGTGACTAAAATGTATGATTGCCATGGCATCTTCTACTTCTTATAATTTCTTACTATGGTTTTGGCTATCAAAAATTTGGAAGAGATTCACGGATCCTCTTCTCAAGTATTATTAGCAAAGCTGGGGAGGCAAGATCGCTTCAGTTCAAGTCGGGCTCATCTAGAAAGTGTGTCTGCTGACCACTCTTGGTATGGCTGAAATACCATATTTAAAACAGCAGCAGCAACAAAACTACAGTCCTCCCTTTCCACCTCCAAACCTGCTCCCACCCTCCACACCCCGGTCAAAAACCTGACTGAGAACCAGACTCATTAGCGGATTAAAAAAGTCTGTTGTGACTCTCATGCATGGATTACGTAGGCCTCCCAGGTTCAGATCCTCGTCTTAACAGAAGACATGGCAGAGGTAGCCAGCTGTCTTGGATGGGTATAAGGAAGAAACCCATCAGAAAGAAACAATGGTATTTTAAGGGAAATTTCAGAAGAACTTAAATTTCAGTATCTTTTGTATTCTTGCTGCTTTCAAAATATTCAGTTACCACAAACTTCAGTTTATTATCTAGTCTTACCCTTAGTGGCTTTAGGTGATGTCAGTACATCTTTAAAAACAGTCTGTGGAAGTTTTTAGGTGTGCAATTGAAGTTAACTTCAAGATCAAATATTTAAAAGTATTTATTACTATAACTTACTTGCCTATTTTTACAGTGTTTACAGTGATTATGGCTATGATATATTTTCAAAAGTTTTATGAAGCTGAGAGAAAAGAGTTTTGAAGGTAGATTTTTACCTCCCCTCCCCCAAATGACTACTGATGCATGCAGACAAACTCTTCTGGACCTCTCTAAATATTCTTCATAAACAGTAATAGATATCTTGCCTTGTTTTTCTAATCCTCAATTATTGATTGTGATTTCTTTGTGAATTCATTAAAAGCAAGCCATTATGCCACAGGAAACAGTTGGTTTCAGAGCTAATATATACTACTGAAAGAAATATTAATTTTTTCTGGCTTGTCATGGCTCTTGTTTTAGATAAGACTAGAAAGTAACTTTTTGAACAATTCTGTGTAACTTACCGTTTCATGAATGACTTACTTATTTTAGTCATTCTTAACAGCAGGAACTGAGCAGTGTTGATTGCATATATACAAAAATAGTGCATCATAGCTAGAAAATACTGTAAATCCATTCAGCTAAAGATAATCATCTGGTGGGACAGAATCTCTGCATTTCAGTGGTTAAGAAATGTACCCTCTGTTTCTGATGCTCTTGTAGTAGGTAGGGCAAAGTGAAAACTTCAGGACTGGTATGTAAGCTAGGCAGCTAGCTGGAAGCAAAGGTTAATTCTCACTTGTCATTAATTTGATGCAGAATGGTGCTTGCCAGGGTCAATGCCAGCATCATGATTTGCAGAGGGTGTTACACCTTCACCATTCATACCATTTTTGTTTTAGGAAGCAGTTTGTGTAGGTAGAACAGGTTCGTTGTTACCTTGAAAATTAAGTAGCCCATGAGATAGTCTGTTATTCTATTCCAAAAGGTTTAATACACAATTCTAGCTGCACTTTTAGGTAGATCAATTTAATCCAGAAATACATTTGTCTCGTCCTTCACGACCACTTCCCCCCCCCCCCCCGCCTTTTTTTTTTTTCATTTCAGGGCAAATAGAAATAATTTCTCTATGGAGATGGTATTTAATGTCATTTTAAAGATGCCATATAAATATGTAACTGTGAATACAGAATTTTATTTTTGCACAAGGTTGCTTTTTAGGAAATGTCTGCAAGTAATGGTTCCTGAGGTTTGGTCAGTAGGTGCCCTTTGAGGTAGAGAGAGGCAGAAGAGCGCTTACAGTTCTTTTCTTACTTGTCCCCAGTTATTTATTGCATTCTGGCAAGGGTCTTCAGGGCCCAGGCAGGAGACTGCAGTTCCTGGAGCTGGTGATTTAGTCATCCCTCCACAGCAGCAATCCATTAGGAGATCTCTCTCTTCCAGCTTCTCTCCTGCTCCTAGCTATGTATTCCTTCCTCTCCCTTGTGCTCATCCAGAAGCCCTCATTAAGCAGCTTTAAGTCACTAACCTGGCAGAAATTTAAGTCGTGTGTTAGTGGGGCTACTGACCTAGTTTTCTGCCAGACCGATGAGTTACAGCAGCTCATGGGGGCTCCTGCTGTGGGTCAGCTCCAGCACTGTTAAATAGTGGGAGTGCGCAGCACTTCTGTACCGTGCTTTGAAATTTCCAATGTTACTGGCAGTTATTCTGAGAAGGAGATTTAGCTCTGCCTGCTCGCTGTATATTTATTCTGGAACTTCAGGGCTGTTAGTTGTTGAAACAGTATCTGTGTAGGTACTTAGATTCCTTAATGACACACATCTACATCCTATTTTAAATTTAAAGAGCCCGTGACACTTCCCTCTGTTGCGGAATGGGCTGTATTTCTTTCATGTTCTTGGACCAAAGTTTCATTGCTGGCTATCTAAACTTACCCCTTAACGTGCACCAGACTGATGGACGTAACTTATGGCTGTCTGTAAATCATTATTCTTCCAAATATGAGATGAATGATTGTGACAACACAATATTATAGTGTTATAACTGAACATCTGAAGTGTGAAACTTACTGTAGAATTTTCTAGAATAATTCAGTATTTAGGTGGTGCGCAAAATGGGTTATAAGGTGTAAGCAGATAAAAGAAATGCTTAGTAATGCAAGATCTGGGTGATAAACCAGTTAAGTTCATAAGACGTAAGTTTTTAAGACTTGCAGGAAAAAGTGCATCAGTTGCTCTGTATTTTTCCTACAACACCTAATCTTCAAATCTAAATTGCCGTCATCTATAGACGTATTCGTCTGCTTTCCAAGCTGAAATATTTGCCTGCTTATTTTTTCGTATTTTAGTAGCCATTTATGTGAAGTAGATTGAAATGATGTTCTGAGTGATCAGACGCCCTTTTATCTTTCATTATTGTCAAAGTTCATTCTCATAAAAACTAATTTCAGGTCATTTTGTTGTGATATAGTGCAACTGTCTTGCTTTGTAATCTGTCTTTATACATCAGCTTTATTTGAAACTACCCCTCTTCACAGTGCCTTTACCTTATCTTAGAGGAAGACCCGAGATGTTTGCATTGGACTACAGCACAAGTAGACTTGAATTTCATGGATGCTTGTGCATAAGGAAAGGCAAGTCTGATTATTGGCAACACTTGAAATTCCAAAGTCCACTGGTATTTGTCCAGGTCATTAGGAATGAAGTTACTCGGGGTCAGCACAAAGAAGGAAGTAACAGATTTACTGCTAAGAAATAGCTCGGAAATGTCTGTGTGAAGTAATTACACGCAGGAAGCTGTATGGGAATAGGAAGTCCGAAAAGGCCAAAACTGGCGAGTTATAAGATTTGGGGAAAATCCAGGTACCTGTGACTAGCAGCCCATTGCTGATTTTTCTCTTCAGCTTGAGTGATTGTTGTGCAACAATCCGGATCTGGTTTCTGGTATTTTGGTGTGGCTTTGGTGGGGTTATTTTCGCCCACAAATAAAATTTTGTTTTCAAACATATAATTACAGTGAATTTCTCTACTTTTTGCTTGGCTTCTATGGGTTTCTAGAGGCTTGTCAGAGATGAGTGTAAAATGATTTTCAGGAAGGAATCACATTGCTAGTAAATAATCCAATTAAATTTTAATGCAGAGTGTATGGATGTCTAAT